>NC_061516.1:1249166-2498333 GCF_022379125.1 Scophthalmus maximus
AGCTCGTAGTTTTGGTTTGACTTTTTCCAGTCTCGCCACTCACACTTGTTTCCAGCTTTGTTTGGTTGTTTTCAGATCTGTTTTCAAGTATTTAGCAGCTGTAGAGCCAGATGGGGTTTTTTTCCGGAGGAACTGGTGATGACCAAAACGGAGCTAAAATTAGTGAAAATGTGAATATTGGCCCCACGTCCATCAGGAAAGCACGACTCTAAATGAAGGCAAATATTTGTTGAATATGTACATGAGTAACTTTTTACTTACAGGTTAGCTACAAAGATGATATCAGATGATAGACAATAATAGAGACCACTCAAAGCACTTTACAGGAAAGTCACTTTCACCCATTTACACACATTCATACAGCGCTGCTATTTACCACGCGATTTTCTGTCACATTCAACACATTTATACATTGTCGGAAAAGCAGTCAGAGGAAAGTTAGGTTTAAGTGTCTTCCCCAAGGACACAACAGCATGTGGACTGGCGAAAGCTGGGATAGAGCCGCCAACCTTCGGTTTGGTGGACGAACAACTCTACATCCTGAGCCGCCGTGTGTGCGTGCGTGCGTGTGCGTGCGTGCGTGTGTGTGACTACTAGGTAACTAAAACGGCCATCTGAAAGTTCACCAGATTGATGGGTTTACCTTTAAAATGTAGAAAATTTTCTACTTCAAATATCATATGGGAAACATTGACCATACAAAGGCGTCAACAGAGGGTGACTTAGGGGAATTACATGCGCCCTTCTATGGTTTGTAAGTGTGGGGTTTGTTATTACATTCTATGTCTTTAATTATAGATAACCATTACGCTGCATTTGGCTAAAGACTAGCCAAGGCCATTATTTGCATTGGCCTGTTGGTGTAAGGCAGCAGTGGTTAAATATATGATTCATAATAAGGGATCCAGGTTAATTATTAGGGCCAGAGCACTGGAGGTGCGCCAGTGGCCCTGGTATCTACTGGAGGGCTCCTGCACCGGAGGTGCAAGGGTCTATTGTTTTTGTATGGATGTTATTATTCTTATTCCATTTTTAAGCTCTTCCCATGGCCAAAAACTCATGGGGACAGAGGCCCTGGCTGTGGCCAAGCCCCCCTTGGTCATTGAATGTTGTACCTGGCATATAGTTTTAGTAGTATCACCTAGATGCATCAAATTTTGTAACAACTCTTCACAATACACTGCATTAACCATGTTCAACAGTAAGTTAGTTGGCAATCAAAGAAAAAATAGGACTTCACATTACTGTCAAATTGTAATGCCTATCGCAAAACGTTTATAGAAAAGGGAAGAGCCGGCAGTTGTAGCAAAAAATGTAAAGAAACTACACTTAACTCAATGAGAAACAGTATGTGGCGCGATTCCTGTCTGTCATACCAGTTTGATCCTCCCTGAAAATGTCCTAGAAAAGTCTTGGAAAATGATCTCTAGAAAAGAGTGGGAACCCTGAATGGGCTTATGCAGCTCTTTGCCAATGCGGCTGACAGCCATTACATTGTTGTGGACTTTTTGCTCAGTGATGGAGCCGTGGCCTGTGCCTGGCTAATCTTGTTCTGTCTCACACACGACAACACAGAGCCTTCCAGCGTTCCCTCTTTGTCCTGACGAAGTCGACTGCCTCCTCCTTCCTCCATGGAGAAGCGCCCATATATGGTAATGCCTTTGAGCCTTCAAGCAGTGATCTGTCCTGTCTGTAAGGCACTTATCTCTCTCTCTCTCTCTCTCTCTCTCTCTCTCTCTCTTTCCCCCACAATGTTTATATGAATGGAAAAGTAGTTGACCTCCTTGACCAAAAGCAAAGAGTTTGCAATCAGCGAAGCAGAAGAAATGATGATGACTTTTTTTTTTAACGCCTCTTTATTCTCCTACTTTTTTCCTGCTTGTTCTGGGAAATCGCAATGATGAAACAATTCCTCAAAGACAAATTTCTCGAAACACCGACTCCAAAACTGGTCACGCAGGCTAGTTGCTGGTTTTGTCTTGAAGCTAACTTTACTCAGTCATAGTTTAATGCGGTGTGTCATGTCGTACTTTATGCCATAACCTCTCTCTGGTGTGGTTCAACATGCAAGCATAATGGTGGGTTGGGCAGTAATCTGTTATCCTCCCAGATATTTAGTGTATGAAGAAGTCGGTGTCTGGCAGCTGGAATTTAAATCCAGGCAACAGTGGCTCATTCTTACCTACCCAGATCAAGCAGTGTGACAAAGGTTGGAGAGACGTGTTGGGAAGTAGCACATAATAACAGGCTCTGTAGGTAGAGGGCAGGTTAACAGACTCTCTCCGTTTATATTTCAGTTAGAGCTGTTAAGGATTGATTTGATTTCTGTGGTTATTTTTGATAAGTTGAGTCAGACACGTCATGATAATCTCCAGATCATTCCGTTGCTCCTGTGTAGAGCAGAAGGCGGCGGGGCATAATGATAACTCCGCTTCGGAAAGCAGTGTTTTTCAGTTATCAACATGCCCACTCACTCGCTGTAAATCCTCCGGAGATTCTCCTGCTGTGTTCTCACATGGGTTCACTTGGAAAAGAGAATGTCTGGAACAACATTTGCATTCTTCACATACAGCCCCTCCGGAGAAGTTCAGGACAATGTCCAGTCTTCAGTGCATGTTTTACTGGAGCTCTCAAGAGCTGAAACGATTAATCAATTTAGAGAAAATCAGCACCTATTTAGATAATCAGGTCGTTTCATTTAAAGGCAGGGTAGGCAATTTTGAAAACAGCAGCGAGGCAACCATCAAAGTCCCACCCGCGACCTTCTAGGGCTGAACGATTAATTGCATTTGCGATAATACAGCAATATGATAAAACGCGATTTTCTAACCGCAAGGGACTTACACGGGTCACGTGATACGCGAGCGAGTGGAGCACTCGGTTCCAAGAACAAGCATCAGTCACGCTGCACTAACCTGCTGCGCAATGGCCTCAAGGTCGACAGAACAGTCGGAAACTGATACAGCGGTGACTTTAGTCTCGAAGAGGAACAGCACGTCGGTTTTAAAAAGGACGATGCTGCGCAGCGTCAGGTGTTGTGCAGAACATGTCGTGCTACCGTTGCTACTTCACGGGGCAACACCACCAACCTGTATCAGCGCTTGGCACAGCGGCTACATGACGAGTGTAAGGCCAACAAGTCAGTGACAGTAGTGATGAACACAGAACCACACAAGAGTTGTTTGAGACTGTTACTCCGTATGAAAATGTCTTACGTGGCACCATGAGGTGACGAACACCACGACTATTCCCTTGTTAAAGAGACAGACTGCTCACGGAGAGAGAGCTCTCTCCCCTTCTCCTCTTCAACACATCTCGCTCTCTGTCAGTGTGTGTGTGTGCGCACACACTAATTGTAATCGCAAAATCGCTATCAAAATTCACCAGATTGATGGATTTAAAATGTTCAAAATTTTCTTTCGGGGGGACTATGGGGTCTGATGTCCACCCCCCATAGTCTCTCAAAATTCTATGGGAAACACAGAACAACCACAGAGAGAAAGAAGGAAGAAAATCCCCCCCCCCTCAAAAAACAAACAAAATCATCATCAACAACAACAAAAAGGGGACCTAGGGTAAACACTGAAAAGCAATATATTATTTGCATTATAGCAGTTGTTGGGACAAAACATCTCCACTCTCTTCCATGGACTGATCAATTGTCATAGTTTTCATATGTTTTATAAAACATGTTCAATCAATCAAAGGACAAAATAAATATTAGGGCAAAAAGAAAGAATAATTCGGCCGAATTCCTGGCACTTTTTGTATCGACTACAGTATTGTAGTTGTCTACAGACGCATACATAGAAGAAAAACAGGTGAAGAAAACTACTTAAATAGGCAGTAGGCGATTTTAAACAATACACTTTTTGTAAAAATCTGTGAATATTTCCCCACGGCCCGTTAGCTGTCATTCTGTTTTTTCGATTCCAGCCCTAGTTCTGTAAAGCGAAAACAAAAACATGATGCGGTCTGCACTACACAACACTGTTTGTTAACATCACTCTCTGCCACGTTTAGAGATGTGCTGCTAGATAACGACCCAGGGGTTTTGGCCTTTTGGTTAGCGCAATTGTCTCACACACCAAAGGCTGTGGGTTCCCGGCCTGGCCAGTGCAGTCATCAACAATAACAAAGCGAGAGATGGGCTTTCTCCAAAATCGCTTACTGCCCTTTTGAATACAAGGCCTAAAACAGTCCAAAAGGCCCAACTGTAGATTTGTGAACATAATGTTGTTTCCATGTGCTTGCGTTCCTAGTTAAGTATCATGTTGGTCACAGTGCAAAAGACATGGTTTAACCCAGAACAGAAATATTTTAAACCGTGTTGGATTTTGACGGAATTTGCAGACGCCCTTACCAGAGAGTATCCCAGGCTGCACTGAAGCCCAGTACAGCCAGAGCTGTGACCGTGTGAAGGCTCTGTGAGCTGTCTGGAATGCGAAGAGGACCCTGGGAAGGGTAAGAAAGAGAGAGGCAGCTGTCATCTTTGCATTATTAACCCAGAGCAAGGAAATAGCATTCAATTTGGAGAGGTCAGAGCGTGACCAAAACTAAGCCCAGCGAGACTGGCTAACTTATACCTGACTAAATTAGGGGAGATGGACCGGGACAAAAATATTTATTTTTGGACTGTGCGTAAGAAGGAGTTGCTGGAACATCAATTTCCCTCCCGGTTCAGACGAGGTTGTCATGACGTGTCACTCAGCAGCCGTTTATTGTCACTGCTGCCACTGACAAACACTGTGTCTGCGTGGATCATCTGTCATGGTGTGAGTCTTTTTAGTGTTCACTGTCATTTACAGGTTGACCTCAGCCCACAGTGTTGGTCTTGCCGGTCTGCAAACAAGAGTATCTCTCCAAGTATCTGATCAATTTTAGAACCGCAACGCAACATTTACTTTCAGTAGTCAACTAATCGTAGATTTCCAACAGGTGGCACACCTGTTTGTAACTTTGTCACATTTTCTCAGATGTGACTGAGCTCCTTCAGAGCCACAGTCTGAGCGATATTCCTCATAACAACCAAAACATTTAGCCAAAAGGTGCATCACTTACCTGCTGCTGTCACACCTGTTGAGTTTGTTTGTGTGTTCTGTTTTTGAATGGTGAGACAAAATGATCAGAACGTGAAATGATCAGCATGTATCATTACACATTAGAACTGACCTACTAAATGAAAACTTGCTTGTAGCTTACCATACAGATATTTCCTGAGTTTGTTAAAATGGCAGACGGCACCTCCAGAACCTCAATTGTCTTCCTTGCTGTTTAATTTTGGGGAATTGGGAGCATTTTAGGGTATTTTAATAAATGCAGATAGTTAATCTTGGAAGTATTGTGTTTCCGGGTTTCTGTCACTGCTGTCAGATGCAGTACATGTTAGTATGCATCCCCCCCGGATACAGCAGCATCTCACAGGACAGTGTATGAATGTGTATGAATGTGGCAGAAGTGTGTGAATGGGTGAATGTGACTTTCCTGTGCTGTGAGTGGCCTATATGACTAGAAAAGCGTGATATAAATACAGTCCATTTACAGTCCATCTCTGTATCCATTTATTTCCCTGTATCTCTTTATGCCCTCTCCTTCCCCTCACTGAGGGATCCGCAGTGCAGTCAGTGGTGATGGAGAAAAGGAGGCTGGGAAACCTCCCCTCAAGCCCATAGCGGTATGATCTGAAGTCAAGATCACTGGATCGGTCCTGGCTCGGCTATAACCATATAATGAAAGGGGATCCTCCTGTGTGTGTGCATGTGTGCACTCCTTGCTTGTGCTCTCTGAGGGATGTGTTCTGCATACAGAGCGACCAAACATGTTTGTGTTTCTAAAACACGGCAGCATTTTCAGGCTCTGACTTTTGCACCATTAAAAATGTCACAAATTCTCCGCGTGATCTGGAACCCGCTGTGTTTCTGTATGTTTTTATGTTGACCTGTGAAATTCTACAGTTGGAAAGTCTAACCATAGCCCCAGTGTCGCCCTCCAGATGGGGCGTGTGCGATCGCTGGTTGCGTTCGGTCACGGTGGAGGAGGCGGACAGAGCGTTTGAGTGTTTATCGGTAGGCAGAAATATCAGGGTCACGTTGTGCACACACAAACACACACGCACTCTTGTCCTTTGAAACTGAATTACCTTCAAGGCTGAGAGTTACAAAGACTTTTACATTCTTTATTTCACATCCCGTTTTAAAAACAAACTTGTGTGGTTGTGGAGCTTGTAGCTCCTCTCCGACCACGTCCGTCTGATATACCTATTACCTATATAGGCGTTGACGCCTGCTGGGATTTCCATAATGTTGCCTTGGTGTCTTTTGACAGCAGCGGGCTCAGTCAGCTGTGGGCCTCTTCTGTGCTCTACCAAGCAGGAGGGGAAAGAGGAAGCCTCATGCATCCAAAAAAAATATAGGGCAGTGGGAAAACGTGGGAATACTGCAGGGAAAGTTGAAATTGCAGAAGTACAGTCTTTGTACGTGGTTGCCGTCGGCTCTAGGTCCAATGTGCGAGCTGTTGACAGTAGCCATACTTGTGTGTTTCCAAAGCAACATTATGAAAATGAGAGATTTCCTGAGGCTGCTTATTGCCTGACTGACAGGATTTTTATTCATAAATTATGTATTTGGCAAGGTGTATAGTCAACAAAACCAATGCTTTTGATTCCCTTTTTTTCCCTTTCAGTACACATTTTGCTTGTGGTTCGTCCTGTAACTGCTAATGTATAATTTACTAATCTTCCCCTACCTTGCTTTTACACTACAGTCATGACAGTGCACAGTGAACATATATTGGATACAGCTTCCCGCAATAAAATGCTTTAGTATGCCATTCAGTATTTTCATTAACTCCAACCAAATGTCCAAAACAATACTGAACATGAACTTAAATTCATGGCCCAAACAAATAAAAGAAGCAAACCTTTGCATCTAAGAAGTGTTTTTATAATAATTTTTTTCTGTAATCTATTATTATAATCTTTGTCGATAAAATTGTTACTTTACTGCCAATCGATTTTTGTGTTTGTTTTGTTTCTGCTGGTTTTAGACTGTATATTTGTATACATTTGTTAACATGGTTAAAGTAAACAAATTTTGTTTCCGTCTAAAAAAGTATTGAAGAAGAATATTGTTTCAGATGTGGTACAGGAACTGTAGCAGTGTCAAAACCTTAGATGTCTGTAAAATACTGTAAATCTGAAAAGACAGGTTAAAGTTATCTTGTGTGTTTCTCTTGAATAGCAGCAGAAGTAATGTACTGTTTGAACCAGGGATTGAGTTTATACACCAACCTGACCAAAGAATCATAAATCACCTTCAAGGAACACTTCTCTGTAATTGACCTGCTGTGTTGACTTTATTACAAGTCATGTACATTTCACAGTCAGTGAGTTGGACTCCCACACCCACCCTCCCTTGTCATTTTCCCCTCTCTGTTACGCAACAGAAAGTGTCTCGAAAAACACTCCGGGGAACATCAACAATGCCGACACAGCCCATTTCCATCATCTGTCTGTTGACTAAATGCTGCCTCCCATATTTAGATTGAGTAAATTAAAAAGTCGCCCAGTGGGAGGTGATGTTTACAGTGATGACCGATCAACAGAGGCATATTTTTGAAGAAATTAAATAAATAAAAATCTGGGGAAAAGGGGACACTGAGGAAACTCCAAACACACACACTGTCACAAAGTTATGCTTTAATACTTACCTCCACCTTTCCTTTCCCTCCACCAGTGCGAGGATGTCGTCCAGGGAAGATTGTCCAGATGACGGAGGCTGAGGTTCGTGGCCTCTGCATCAAGTCCCGGGAGATCTTCCTCAGTCAGCCAATCCTCCTGGAGCTGGAGGCTCCGCTCAAAATCTGTGGTCAGAAACCTCCTTGTGTGACCCTGTCCTGCTTCCTGTAGTCGGTCTTGTTGTCCTCCCTCAAACTCATCACTGCTGCTCCTCCCTCCATTCCAGGTGACATCCATGGACAGTACACAGACCTGCTCAGGCTCTTCGAGTATGGCGGCTTCCCCCCAGAGGCCAACTACCTGTTCCTGGGCGACTACGTGGACAGAGGGAAGCAGTCTCTGGAGACCATCTGCCTGCTGCTGGCCTACAAGATCAAATACCCCGAGAACTTCTTCCTGCTCAGGGGCAACCATGAGTGTGCCTCCATCAACCGCATCTACGGCTTCTACGACGAGTGTGAGTTCTCCGCTCTCACGTAGCGAGACAGGAATTGAGTTGCGTTCAAATTTTTCACTTACTCCCTCGATTTCCTTTGTGGCGGAGCGAGTTCTATTACACATGTATGGAGAGAAACGGGCTGAACAAAGGAGGAAAGTGCTTTTCTTTCTCCCTTAAGCTTGACTGGAGATACCGTAAATATTAATAGTAAAAAGTATTAAAATAGTAACAGAGACCCTGATTCAAAACAATAATTTGGGATTTTTGAAAGAAACAAAAATTATAACGAGTTAAGCAAATTAAAGTTTCAAGAGTTATTTTTTTCCAAAATGGTGCAGTTCCTACATATGTTGTACAAAAGTCAATTGGCATTAAAAAGATAATAACAATAATACAAAACTTAAGTCAGCACTTTTAAAATCACTTACACGGCCCTTTAGATTGTTGAAACAGGATTCAAACCTTTCAGGCCTGAAACAAATAAGACATGCGTAGAAACTTAAAATTAAAATACAGCATTAAAACAATAAAAAGAAAACAAACAAGGAATGTTGTTAATAGAATGGTGTTTTGAGAAGATATGTTTTAAATCGTGCAGGAAGTCCCAGAGCTGAGGAGCCTCGACAGTAAAAGCCCAGTCGCCTCAGGAAGAGCCAGCCGATCCATTTAGGAGGATCTGTGGCTCCGCTCTGACTCACAGGGGAGCTGTAATCCTTGGGGGGGAGTATTAAGTGCTTTATAGATGATCAGTAAAATCTATTCTCAAACTGGTGACCGGTGAACAGAGGCTGAGACAGGACTGATGTGATGGATCAGGTTAATAAGGAATTCACATAAAACCAGTGGTTTGGTACCCGGACACCTTTTCAGAGTAGAACCCCCGAGGGCCTCCTGACTCACTGCCTTGTTGGTCTCACAGGTAAACGCAGATTCAACATCAAGTTGTGGAAGACTTTCACTGACTGCTTCAACTGCCTGCCCATCGCTGCCATAGTGGACGAGAAGATCTTCTGCTGTCACGGAGGTAGTCACGTCAAACAGATCGCTCATGTTTCTGTAAGGGAAGTCTATGGTGTTTGTGCTTGTCTTTGTTGCGCACTGTAGAAATGTGTGTCAAAGCTCAGTGCTCTTCCTTCCTGTCATCGCTCTGATCTGCAGTATGAAAGATGACGTTAGCCGTTGTCCCTTTTTGATTAATCTGACATGAGGTAAAATGGGTCAGATACACTTTGTCCATACTTATATACTGTAGGTTAATACCTTCACAGGCATGAGGTGGTGGGTAGGGAGATGAGATGTGATGATGATGATGATGATGATGATGATGATATTTACAGAGCGTAATGGTTTTGTCTCGTGTCTGTGTTGCCCACAGGTCTCTCTCCTGACCTGCAATCTATGGAGCAGATCAGACGCATCATGAGGCCCACAGATGTGCCTGACACAGGTGGGTCAACAAAGACACACACACACACAGCAGGCCAGATGTATCTCATGTCTCTGTCTGTATATGTGCAATGATGACTTTTTTTGTTGTTTTAATCACAGCTGCACTATAAGAAGGGGAAAAGTCACTTATTTACAATGTTGAAATACTTAACTTAAGCATTTCCATTGAATGCTGTGTTAAACCTCTATTCCACTACATTAACTGGTCAGTTTTCAGATCCAGATTTTACACTTGCTTATAAAATGTGATGCATGTTTCTAGATTAAATTACTCAAAAGCATATTGAATGTTTAAAATGAACTGAAAATGGCCGAAAACATTTTTTTAATTTGCCCATTTTGTCAACGTCCAAGCTGATGTCCTCGAATCCCTTGTTTTTTTCTTAGCAATAGTCAATCAACAATCCAAAGACTCAGTTTACTGCCATGCAACAAAGAAAAGCATTTATCATCACAACTGAGTTGTAAAGGTGTGAGTCTAAGTAAAGGTTTTGTCATGTTTTCCTTTTCCTAACAAGTTATGAATTTCCCCAAAATAGTCAAGAGATTAATTTACAGTGGAATTATAATAATTATTTGGAAAAAAGTGTTGTTATATAGAATTAATAATGTCAGCTCTAGTTGATATTGCTAATGTATGCGATCCAGGATTCTTTTTAGGTATATTTAATATATAAATAAAAAGCAGCCAGGAGGTCCAGTCCAGTTGTATGATGTTGAGTCTGTGAACTTTGTGCACAGAACCATATATATATATCTCTTTTGTAAGTGGTGGTAAAACCAGTGGAGGTGAAGCAGCAGATCTCTGTCTTTCCCATCTTCTCTAAAGTTGGTTGCTCTTGTCCTTATAAGGCAGCCAGTGTTCAGACGCTGGCAACCACTGTCCCTCAGATCCTGTTATGGTCTTTCAGGGAGACTCAGTGCGTGCGTGCGTGCGTGCGTGCGTGCGTGCGTGCGTGCGTGCGTGCGCGGCACACAAAAGGAAGCCTTACTGTTGCAAAACCTGATGGAAAGGCACCTTCTGGTAGTTTGGAGACCAGGTGGATTTGCAGGAAAGAACAGAGAATTTCAATGCGTTGATCCAGATTTGGGTGTCAAAACATGGAGATGAATCGTGTCTTATTTTCCTGCCACTGACTCCTCTGAATAATGCAGTTAGAATTGTGTATTCTCCCCCTCCAGGCCTTCTGTGCGATCTGCTGTGGTCGGACCCAGACAAGGACGTTCAGGGCTGGGGAGAGAACGACCGTGGCGTGTCCTTCACCTTTGGAGCTGATGTGGTCAGCAAGTTCCTGAACCGTCATGACCTGGACCTCATCTGCAGAGCCCACCAGGTTCACGCACGCACGCACGCACGCACGCACGCACGCACGCACGCACGCACACACACACACACACACACACACACACACGCACAGTATCCAACAATATAAATATGTAGAAAACTACAAGAACTGTCTATCAAGGAATCTAGTTGTGGTTTTAACAGAGTGATCGGACTGTGTTTAAATGAGGTGCATCACTGCTGAAAAACCCAGTTCAGATCCTGTGTGTCTGGCGCCCCCAGGTGGTGGAGGATGGATATGAGTTCTTTGCCAAGCGGCAGCTGGTGACTCTGTTCTCGGCGCCGAACTACTGCGGAGAGTTCGACAACGCCGGCGGCATGATGAGCGTGGACGAAACTCTGATGTGCTCCTTCCAGGTATGAGGTCCTCACAAAGTACTGAGTAGAAAGTACAAAGCAGATAAACAGGAACATAAACATCTCACATCGAAGAAGCATTCATTTTAATTTAAGTCAAATACAAGTTCCTCGGATGGAGGCTGTGAGATATTTTACTGTACACAAAGAATAATTTAAAAGTTAAAGTTCCCCCTGCCTTTTCTTAGATCCTGAAGCCATCTGAGAAGAAAGCCAAGTATCAGTATGGAGGGATGAACTCGGGAAGGCCTGTCACTCCACCCCGTACAGCCCAAGCTCCAAAGAAGCGATGAAGAAGGACGAAGGCAAGAAGAGACAGAATGACAACGATGATTGTCAGTTATTGTCTCACACTTGGTAGAGGAGAAAACAGACCAACATGGCTGTTTTAAAAGACGCACCCAAACCTGTCTTTCATTTAAATTTTTTTTTCATCTGCCTCGGAACTGCTGTCACACACTCTTCTTCTTCTTCTTCCTCAAAGCTTTTCATCTGCGTCACATTTTTAAAAATAAGTGTTAAAAAGAAAAAAAGGAGAAAACGATGAAGGGTGTCATTCTGTAGCAATAGTTTTTTCTTTTCTTTGTATTTTATCTTTTTGTCATTTTCTGTCAACAGAATGACAGCTAATGTAATTTACGGCATTTCCTTACTTCCCCTGCCTGTACAGAAACAACACATGTCAATGACGACTGCTGGGTTTTCAATAAATAATACAGGGATTAAATCCACCTGGTGGTTCTGTGTGCTTTTTAAACTTCACTGAATGAAATGCAACACAAAACTTGTGTACGTGTAGCCTCTACTAATATGAATTGTTCAGCCTGAGCTCGTTTTACCAAACCCTGCGTGTTAAATACAGTATTAACCTGGGTTAAACCAATCCAGACCAAGATGTTACTATTACACAAACTTTAACCAAAACGAATTCATGTGTATTTACAAAGCACGTTTTCATACATGTTAGAGTCATACAATGCCAAATGAATTTTAAGTGGACTAATGTTATTACAGTTAAGCCTAATACATTGATCAACCTTGGATAATTCAGTTCAAAATAAATTATTATTGTGATTATTTAAATATTGCATTGTAAACTCTCAAAAAAGGCTTGACTTGGCCAACTAACTTTATTCCAGGTTTGGTGTTGAGGACTTGTTAGTCAACAACTCCACATTTACTTTTCAACAATGAAATCAAACTTAACTTGGTAAGCCATTTTATTTTCATAATTTAAATAATTCTATTTATTTATTCATCCATTCAGGCTTTTTATGTGGAAGTGTAAAGGTTGCAAGTTGCAGGAGGTCGTCACGAGACAAGTCCTTGTTCGCTGAGGTCAAGAACAAATGGCCAGGTCCGTTCACTGTGAGAAGTATAAAAATGCTTCTTAAATTGGCTATAATAAAAAAGATGACGTTGAATTTGCAATTGCTCGTGTATTTCCAGTAGCGTATGGTAATGTTAATCATTTTGATTGAAGTGTATAAATGGCACATGAAACCCCTTTGAGTTGTTTAAAGCAGCCTCCTTTCTATACAATACAATATTGTGGGAGCCTCTCAGGTCAGGTTTCTCAGTACCTCAAGCACCTAAAGGGTTGTACTGAATTTAGAAGTGTGGGATAATGTAGAACAACCTTAATGAGGTTACTTTAAAATCTAATGTACCGATACTTTGTTTTATTTGTGGGAATTATATTGACAGAATTTGTGAGGATTGCTATTGCTCCCCCTTATTCCTTGCAAAACTCGACCAACGCGCTCTGGGCAGTGCGTTCATCAAAGTGTTCAAGAAGAAAAGAGGCTCTGTTGAAAATTAGACAGGAATGTTTTGATATTGTTCAAAACATTATGGAATTAAATGGAGCTTAATTCTGTATACTGTATCTCAATCTGTGTGTGATCAGATTTGTGTGTCTGTAAACAAGTCAGCAAATCCGTGCATAGATCTGTGAATATTTGGATAAATAAATAAATGCATACATAGATATCAATGGCTGAAAGTGTTTTACTCAAAAAATTGGAAATACAGGGGGTCATATATGCCTGGAATTTAAACACCTGGACAAAAGTCTTTTTGAATTCATGAAGGAAAGGTGTTTCTGACCGCTTCTTCTGATGGAGATCAGACCCATTGTCAGGCAGGTGTGTCCCATTGAATTTCTCTCTAAACTAACAATCTGTCTGAAAATACATACTTGTGAATTATTGTAGACATTTTTATTAAAAGAATGACTTTCAGCTCGCCAATGCCCTGCATCACTTGAAGGCTGCTGGGATGACACATGCAGACCTCAAGTTGGAAAATGTGATGTTGGTCAACCATCGACAGGAGCCCTTCAGAATCAAAGTGATTGACTTCGGCTTGGCCCAGACTGTGTTGACTGCTAGCTTGGGTTCTTACATTCAGTCCCGTCACTACCAGTGAGTAACTGAAACCAGATTTGATCTCTTAGAGCTGGAAAAGTGGGATGTACTCCAAAAATAAATATCCCCTCCTCATCCAATCACACTAATCACCACTGTCTTTGAGAGTAGTTTTACTCCAGCAACAGTAGAAATCTTAGTGCTCCAAATGAGGAATAAGAATGTCTGACAAAATATTTGAAATGGTTTTCATGGCTAATGTGTTTTTCCTCTGTCAGGTCTCCAGAAATCCTTTTGGGACTTGTATTCACAGAGGCCACAGATATCTGGTCGCTTGGCTGCATGGCTGCTGGCATGTTCCGTGGCACTATGCTCTACCCTGGCATGAGTGAATATGAAATGGGAAGTACTATTAAGCTCAAGGCCCTTTTTCCCATTCCCTGCTTGAAAATGACATGCCCAAAATGAAAATGAAATGAAAAAAATTATATCTCTGCAACCACAAGGTCTATATGAATAATCTTAGTATCTCTATAAATGTAACTCTTGTGAGATTTCAGCAGAATTCAGTATAGATGTTACTGGGTGAAACCGGCCGTTATCATAAAATGACAAGTAGCCTTTGTCCTAGCTAGTGGAGTGGGGTCATCCCTATGTTCCCTCATTTCTATTAAATTTCCCCTGCATCAAAATTAGGCCCTTTGTTAGGGTGAGGGTGAGGCAACATAGGGCTGAGGGAACATAGACGATCTCCCAGTGGAGCTATCGTGACATAATTTATGTATGTCTCTGTTTGATACAAACTTTCTTCTCTCTTCGGCTACTTGTTTAATGACAGTTGGTCGTAGGGTGATAAAAAACATACCGTTGGAATCTGTGGAATCTGTGATTTGCCGTGATATGCTTGTGATTTTAGCATGAAATATCACAGCCGTCATATTTGGACATACTGGACATTATCTATATAACCCTGAGCGGGGACATTTTACTGCACAATTAGCTATTTTTACTTCATATATAAAGTACATTTTTTCTGATAATACTTACATACTTTTAGTAGTATCTGAATACTTTTTCCACGACTAAAAATACCCCTAATCTCACTTAGATGTACTCTATTTAAAAAGAGGTTTGGTCTTTAATAACAAAATGGGATTGAATAGATAGATAAGACTATAAGCTTCTTCTTCTTCTTCTTCCTGCTCCTCCTCCTGGTCACCCACAGCTGAGCTTGGCCCTGGTTGGTCCTCGGGGATTGAGGCAATTAGGACAGCCGGTTCTGACGGCCGAATGCCTCTGTACCAACACCTCATCCATGAGGACAAACCATGGCCACTTTGCAGCCGTGCAAGTATCCCACTTACTCCCTCTCCTGACCTGGATACTTGCAATCCTAACACACAGTAACAGAAGAGATCTGTTTCAGTAGTAAACAATGGCAGCAAAACAAATTTCAGCGTTTAAGTGTTTAATTGAATTACAGGGTTAAAACAAAGATAATTTTTATTCAAAATCACCTTTTTATTTTATTTTTTAATGTCCCAATTTTTTTTGTGCTTGCAGGCCCATCTTCTTGAGAATTGCCCTAAAAACAGAGAGAAAAACAGAAAAGGAAAACAATTAAATATATAAATCATATATATAGGATGTCAAAAATAATTAAGTAAATAAGTAAATGTGATACAGCAGAACAAACACAACCCCCTATAAACCCTATGATGGATGCCCTATTATAAACAACAAGGTGACAGATCACTGCTTACTTCCCCGTGACAGCAAATAAGGGAATTGCCCTATCTACTGGTTGTGTTATTGGTGTAGTGTGAGGGCAAACTTTAAGTAAAAGATGGTCAAATGGAGATATTCCAAATGTGCTATTGTTATAACACCTCCATGCTACACTGGCAGTGTTTCACTCCTGTAAACGCGAGGTCATCCTCCCCCCTCAGTTTTATAAACTGAACAGTCTGTTCCTTGCTCCCTGAAACAGAATAAAGCAATAGTCACACCATTAACAAAAGCAGTAAAACATCAACACAGGTCACATTTGCCATTTACGTTTCTAATGTGTAAATTTCTTTATTCAGTTGTCTGAAACCAAGCAGTATTCACAACCTATATTATGTTCACATGTTCCATTAGGAATATGTATATATATATATATATATATATATATATTATGGTAGTCAAATGAGCTACATGTTACATGTAAAATCACCAGTCGTATTATCATATAATATAAATCTACCTTTGAACATCTTAAAGTAGAACATTTTTGCGCTATTATTTCATACTTAAAAAAAAATACAGCAGCCTCGCGACTGTCACACAATTGTCACGTAACATTTTAACAGCAATAATCACATTTTAATGCCGCTTGGTTTATTAAACATATGTACCTTTAGCTAGCTAGACCTTTTTATATATATTATTTAGGCCTAAATACTTACATTTAAAAGTAAATTCTACAATCCATATATTGATATTTGCCAGATTCCCAGTATAACCCGGTGCGCAATGGGATGGGGCTGGGATAGCCTGGGCCGGGAATGATCCACCCGAAGTATCCTTCGTTCCCCCTATTAAATAGTATATCTATGTTCGTTCTGCGGGGCTTGAAGGGCGAGTCCGTCTGCCGCATTTGAAGGAGCCGACGAATTGGGACAGCCGAGAGGGCCTAACGTCCACCCCAATAGTCTTTCAAAATCCTATGGGAAACATTGTAGGTTCTCTTACAATGGGATAAACTTAAGTGCCCTCTTAGATGCCCCTCGGAGTAAGAAGACTATTTCATCATACTTCATGCATTGTAGCTTTTTGCACGTTGATGGGGCCCCATGTAGTGCAGTAGGTGCCCTTTTTTCCCGTCCCTGCCCCTTAAACAGCAGGTTTTGAGCATCCTGAGACTGAACCGAGCTGTGATGAGAAGAATCCTCATACATCGGTCAACTTTGGCTTTTGAAATTGCAGCACTTATTTTTGCCTCCATGATGTTCTCCATGCTACCTGCCAAGAACGTACCATATTATCCTAATTGATCACTTCGCTCTGTTACTTGCGGTTCCCAGTCTCTAAGACTCCCACTAGAGGTCACTACTCATTTTCCTGTAGCTGATAATACCAATATTATATTATTATAATATGTCACTGCGTACACTACGCCTCTCCGGTTGCCAGTTTTGTTAATGTTTTATTAATTTTTTTAAATGATTTATAGATAATAATAATGGAGTATTCATTCCTTTTTAATTACATTTAAAATGGAAGAAAAGATTTTTGGGTAAGCGCTCCTGCTTGCACAAATATTGTAACAAGAGTTTCAAGAAAAGCTTTTTGTGTTTGTTTTGTAAATGCTGAATATACTTAATGCATTTTATTTGCATTTCATTTTTTTCTTTTGTTGTTTAGTGCTTTAAAGAGAATTTTGTAGCTGCGTCCATTTTTTATTATTAGTTTTTTTTTTCAATGTTTGATTTTGAAGTAATCCAAAAGTAATTACATTTTTTTTGATAAGATTACATTCTTTTTGTAGTCCAATGTATTACATTACTAATTACAAAAACTGCTATGTCATTTGTATTCAGTAACTGGCTAAATTTCAAAGCAATCTGACCCAACCCTGCTTGTTGTTATCTATAAAGTGTCACTTTTATTACTGACAATTTTTAAAACAATGGTTACACAACTGTTCCTGGTCTCCCCCTCTTTCTCCCCTCCTCTCCTCCCTCCACCATTTCTCTCCGCTCACCCCAACTGGTCGCGTTGAGTTCAGCTCACAACCAGTTCCGATTCTGCTAGAGATTTCTTACTTTTAAAAGATTGTTTTTTTTTCTCTCCACATTTGCCAGGTGCTGCTCAGTGTGGGAATTGTTTGGTTTTCTCTATAAAATGTGAGTCATCGACCTCACTATGTAAGGTACCTTGAGAAATGTAATTGAATATAGTATATTTATAGCATTTTGCTCTAAGCACTGTTATAAGCCAGAGAGGGAACAGACCTCCACACTCTGCTTTCTGCAGTGAATATGAATATTTTGTTCTTCTTATTGCTTTCTACAAGTATAACTGCTGCGAGTTAATCTAAAGGGGGTAGATTATTGATATGCCCTCTTTATAACATGTCTTTACATTGGAAGAGCTGCACAGAGCTTAGCTTAGGATGCAACAATGCCAGGATGATCTCCCTATCCAAGTGTGTGACCACGGTGGTGAGTTGAAGAGCAGTATATGAAAATAGAACAAGCATAGACAAACACATTGTGTTTCAGCAAATGAAACACAAACCAATTTAATGTTTAGTGTCTTTACTGAAAGCACCCATTAAATATTCATTGTGTAGGTGGGACCCTTGGCTTTAGTAACTGCTCGAAGCTTCAGTAAGGTCAACGCAGCTTTTCCAGCAGCTGTTCATCATCAGCATCATTCTTTTTCACAGAGCTGTTTCAGGATCAGATATATTGTCAGGAAGTTTGCGGTGAACTCCTCTCTCAGCTCATTCCACAGCATCTCTGTTGGGTTAAGGTCTGAGGAACTTCAGAAGACAAAGTGTCCGAGAGTTTTCTAGGAATCAAAGCAGCACAAACAATTAACTCCAATCTGGTTTCACTGATTGCTAACTCCTCTTATCTTTTATTGTTACTGCATTGGGGTTGAAATCATTATCCTCGAATCTTTACTGTGCTTAATTAAATGAATTATTCATGGTATATGGAATAAAACACTATGACGTTGTTTTTTCATTTTTGTAACTTAAATGATCTGACCAAATTTTGAGAGAAAATGTATACATAAATGAAGATAATTCCACAGGGTTGCCTTACCTTTGCATAAACCTGCAGTCAACTCCCTTTTCCTCCTGCCATTTTAGGGGACTGATATCCTTGAGTGTGGGCACTTTGGTACGGCTTGATTGAACTGTTGGGTCCTGCTGGCGGAGGTTGACGGAAGTATGCGCTCTGAGTGCCATTTTAGTTGCTATAAATGTGTCTAAATGTGATTACTGAGATTCAAATTCAGTCTTGACCTTGGATACATGCAGGTCTCACGGTCCATTCATTAACTGGAGCTGTTTATTTTGGCTCCATCCATTGTACCACTAAATCACAGGAGTTTCGTGGTTCAGTGTCTCACACCTTTACATTTCACTCTAAAATAACCATGTAAAAAAATATGTTGATTTTCTACCCACATTCTTTCAAGGACAATGCCACTGCAAATGACCATTTGAAAAAAGAACTACACACACCCAGTTGAAACCATTAATTCGTTAACAGCTGAATCTATACAGACACAGGATGAACATGCAGAGGCATGAATTCCCTTTACTGTAACTCATGAAACATGATCTGGAACTTGTGTCCCGTGTTCTGCCAAAATGCTGTATTGAGCACAGGCGACCTGCACGTTTTGTTCGTACTGTATCAGATAAAAAATAAAAAAAGCAAAACGGGTTGTTGATTTAAATACACCGTTTTTTGCAGAACTTCCTGCTGAAACATCTGCAATTAGCAACAAGCACAGACTCATTGTGTTTACTGCCAATGCAACACGACGCAATCACAACACAAACCTTTTCAACTGGGGTTTTTAAGGCTGAATGAGATTCAGAGCTGAAGCTACATACTGTCCACAGCCTGAGAGCGGCCCATGTCTCATCATTTAGTTTGCACTCTCCGTACACAACATTAGGTAAGAAACACAAGAAAGGAAAAGAGTTTGAATTGTTCTTGTCCACGTCTGTTTCGTAAAAGACATGGAATAATACATTAAACCCCAATGTAAAAGTCCAAACCTCATGGTTTGACTGGTGCTGCGTTAAGATACTGTTCACACTTTAGTTAGCAACTATATTTAATGTGTCTGGAGATTGGCTGTGGTCATTTTAAAATATGGAGAATTGCCGTGACAACTACTAGCTTTATTGGTCCATTTTGCACAAGATGTGGATGTAGTGTAAACGGAGTCGCACTTTTAAAAAATAGAATAAAAATTAAATTATTACTCGGTTCATTAGGACTCAGCCCTTGGTTCATCTTGAAGCAGCAGCTATCACAAGACAAATGTTCTTTACATGTACATGACGCATAATATAATAAGGAATATAAGAGGAAACTCTTCCTTATTTACAATCTGTAACACACGCAGAAAAACTAAGGCTTGTTTATTCAAAAAAAAAAATCTACATAGAATGCAAAACAAAACCAATGCAAAACACAAGTTCATTTCTATACATCAAAATGCCTGCGCGCTACGATTAGAAAATAGAACTAACAAAACTGAAATTTGATACAGGAGCAAAGCACATTAGTAATAATGTCAAAAAAACATTCCAATATTATCTATACAAATATTCAACAGAAAGAGTCAGCATTTGCAGTGCAATTTGTCCCCCTCCCCCCTTCCACAATTAATATTCACATCTGATTAAATTGTGTCTAATGGCTTACAAGTAACAACAGCATAACCACACCGGTACATTTAACAAGAAATGTGCAGCTGCCCACGTGTTCTCAGGAGAAGCCTAAAAACTACTTTTAAGTAAAACTACTACTAGTATTAAGCCAAGAGTTACTGCTATAAACTCTGCTCCTTTTTTCTTGTTAGCCAGAAGCCTGTGTTGTGTCACAGCACAACTAGTTTTTCATGTTTCATTTAGAGGTTTAAAGGAAAAAAAAAACCTGGACCTCTGAAGTCTTCTGACCAGTAGGTGGCAGCAGTAAACGCTAGAGTTATCAGTTATCCATCCATGGCCCCTTGAGGCAGGTCCTTAACCTTTGGTAATTTACATTACATTAAAAACTAATTGTTTGTTTTACATCGGTAGCGTAGAGCCATTTAATTCGAAAACAAACAACCAACAACAAAGGAATAACATCCAAAATTCCTAAGGTAATGATTCCAAAAAATAAATAAATGATTTAATATAATCATTCAAGCCATTAGTCAAACAACAAAAACCTTTTGTCATATCGAAAGCCAAGCAAATGGCGTGTAAACAACTGTGGCAACAAGTAGTAGGATGATGCACAAATCAACAACAAAATCAATCCTATGAGAAGTGAACAGAGAGGAAACCTTTTCTAACCTAGGTTACATAACCTGCAGTTATCGGGAGTAATACAACATTTTTCTTATTCCTACTTCTGAGGGAAATGTTGTCATCTATGACCAAAACCACTTCATGAACAGTGTGTTTTTTATTTTTACATCAGACTGCAACACATGCAGCACCTGACAGATGGGGAAAAAAAACAATGGCTGATCAAGAATCACTTATCATCTTTTCACCTCCAGGTCTGTGTGCGTGTGCATGTGCGTGTACTCGTGCGCGTGCATGTCTAGACAAGAGCCCTCAGGAGGAAGGAGAGGGCTGCTCCTAACGACAGACCCAGGGCCAGAAAGAAGGTCATCAGTGCTCCGGCAGTCTCTGCATCCTTAGGCTCCACTAACCTGGTGAGAGGGAGCACAGGTTTCAACCATGTGGCGGTTACTTAGGGACCACCCACGGTTACTTAGGGACCCCACACCCACACACACACACACACACACACACACACACACACACACACACACACACACACACACACACACACACACACACACACACACACACACACACACACACACACACACACACACACACACACACACACACACACACACACACACACACACACACACACACACACACACACGGAAGCATTAGGGGTTTCTGTAATCAAGGTGTTTTTTTCCTTTATCAATAACTTGAGCCTTATATGAATGCCAGGAGGTGCTGCCGGCATTGATGGATACCAAATTTTTTCCATATGTAGGGATGCATCGAAATGAAAATTGTTGGACGAAACTGAACAAAATGAAACAATTGTCCGAAGGCCGAAAAATACGGAATAAAGAACACATTTTATTAGATTTTCATTAATTCGCAAAATTTCTCACCATTGTATAAATTAAATAGCTTCAATTTTCTTTTCACGTTTTTTGTCTCAATTTCCAACAAAAATAATGTACAAAAGTACAATTTATAAATATTTATATTTATATCTGCTTAATATATTTATATAGATTTTTTTTGTTTACATTCCAGCAGACATTATGCCAACAAAACACTATAACTTAAAATAAATACATTTGAACAACAAGAAATAAAAATACTTTTAGTTTCATCACTAAAACCAGTTGCCCCTTTTTAATGATGTAGTGTATTTGACACTAATTAGCTGCATTTCAGATAAAATTTACGAGGAGAAACAACAACGAAAAGTCTGTTGTAATGTTGGTCATATGGAGCTCACTTTAAAAACCTCTGTCGGAGCATAACACGATGAGTTTAACTCATTGTGTCATGCTCTAAAATAACACATTCAAACACAGCTGTGTTTTTGTGAATGTGTATATGCAGTCAGGTTATAATCTAAGCTGCCAAATGAACTGCAGTCAAAGGTAGGATGTTGTCAAATTCAATTCGAACCAGAAGATATAGACAATATGATAAAAAGAAAATCTGGAATCAGATTTGAAAGCAATTCAAGCCCTGTAGTTGGCATCATGGAGTGATATCTACATTTCTTTAAAAAAAAAAATGTATTCAGAATCAGTGATAAACTGGTGTATACTCACTGTGGTGCGTAAGACATGGACAGGCAGACAAAGTAGCCACTGGACACAGAGAAGAGAGCCATAATGACAGTGAAGGCAGCATCGTGGGGGAAGTAGACGGGAAGGAAGGAGCGCTCCTGGACATTGCAGAGCATCAGCAGAGGGACGAACACAACCCTGGAGATGACCAGCACCGGGAACAGAGGGGACTCTTTACGAGGCTGTAGAGGAGGAGACGGGACAGAGGAGATATTTGGTTATTTCCAAATATCTACCACACAACTCCTCAGCCTTGAACTATCTGGAGCTCAAGCCGTCAGCCCAAGAACAAACATACCTGTGTGTACAAGAGGTAATGTTGTGATTAAGTACCCTGCAGGAGGAATGACAGCAACCAGACAAATATAAAAGAAATTGAAGGAATGGTTGAAAGTTTGGATGCAGGCCACAGGAGGGGTTTCGATGTGTAGGCTTGGGAGCTGAGAAAACCCAGTTGTGTGGGAGAAGACAGGATCGTCTGACACAACAACAAAAAACTAGCGAAAGTGCAGAGCCAGTTTCTGACAGTCAACAATGCAACTCTACAGTACAGTAGTAGTCAGTCAGTGTTAATTCAAGTACTGTAATATAATGTGTACATTTCAGCAGTGAAAGGACACAACAATATCTGAACAGTTCCACCAGGTCACCAATAGTGGAACAATAATAAACAACATTAAACAGTGGCTGGACACATCAGATGGGATACTTCTGTTGTGTGTGGTTCATGTTAAATAAAAAGTGCATTCATGTAACTGCTTTGAGGTGTCTCATTGTTTCATGTAAACATTAATGTTTTTAATAATGCACCAGGTTAGAGAGATCCATCTTTGTACAATTTGCAGCATTAGTTCTGTGAAAATCTCTGTCATAACCAAGCAGAAATGGTATTTAAACTGAAAAATCTCCAAATGCAATGGATCGAAATCGGAAATCGAATATTGACCTTGAGAATCGGAATGGTATCTATTCAGGAAGTCAGTTGCAATACCCAGCCCTACTAATAAGTACAGACTCACTCTAGTTTGGCTGCACACGTCGAGCCTTATTAAATGATTTTTGTGACAATAATGTGACAAAACAGCTTGATTTGTCAGGTATTACATTTCCTGGATTAGCCATAAAAGCAACATTTCTGTCTGGTTACTGCCTCTTACAGTGAGGCCACAACTGAACATTCATAAAATGATTCTACTTTTGACAGTAGCTACTACATGTGATTGGCATGTTTAGTTTAGCTGGTTGGACACAAAATACAAATGAAGCTTAAATAACAATACAATTTGGAAACATTAATTAATACAACAAAGAGTGATAAATCTGAAATACATCGAATTAATTAAATGAATAAACTCAAAGCGGTGTTAGTCACAGGAAAGTGGAAGCAGGTGAATCATTTCTCTCCTGTGTAAAAACGCTTGTGTTCTTACCCAGCGTATGAAGGTGGTGATGGTGCGGCCGAGCCAGTCGTTGATGTTGAAAATTAAGAAGCAGCACACCGACAGAAAGAAGCGCTCTGGAGAAAAAGAACACACAAGGATTTAACAATCAGTCCACAATTTGTGAGAGTATAGAGAGATTCCAAGAGATATTCTGTGTATATAAGGCACAGTCATACCCCATTTTCCTGGGAATATTGTTTTGACATCTGCGGTGACAGCAGGGAAGACGGACAGAGTGACTGTGAACACAAACGTCACGCAGAACGCCATCACCCAGATCTAAAATAAAAAACACAAAAGGCTTAGACATCTGTCACCCCAGAATCAGACTGTTTCATCAAACCAGTGGATTTACCTTTCTGAACACCTCTATGACTGAGGCTTTGGCCTGTGTCTTCTCCACCTGCTCCAGTGACAGGAAGGCCTGCTTGTTCCCGTCTGGACCCGGCTTGGCCTCGGCCAGACTGCTGCTCACCGAGCCATTAGCATGGCCTTTCAGCTTCCCGTTCTCCACTGTGCTGCTCTCTGCAATCAAACATGGACACAACTTCTTTCCACTGTTCCATTTCTGTATGAAAACTTTATCGTTCAACGTGCACTCGATGGAAAATTTGGCATCTGGTTGAGTGAATTCTGCAAGTTAAGGTGCTAATCTTCGTCCTTTTGAGCATTCATGGAAAAATAGAGCCTTTGTGGGGCTGTGTGAGTGTAACAGGCTCTGTCTCTGTCTGCGCATCGCCGGGACTAATGGGATAAATAGAGGGTCAACTGACTTAACGAGATAATGTTCCACTGAATTGATTTGATTTAAGCGGACTGTGAAAGACAGGACTGTGAACTGAGTGGAAAAGCAAACAAATGTTTGCTCATTGATCTTAATCTAGAGCTTGCACTTTCAAAATGAAGTCACTGGGTGAAAAGACAGGTTCCCTTGGAGACAAAGCAACTCAATTCAGAGGGTGTGAAGGGAGTTCGCTCTTACCTTTCAGCAGCTCGTCTGTGGTGTCTGCCTCATACTTGCTGCTTTTGTTTAGATGATACTGGGCAAACTCCTGCATGGAAAAAAACGGACAACAAGTTAAGACCTAAGAGCTGAAAACTACCCCCCCCCCAAAAAAAAGAAAGAATGAAAAGACAAAAACGTCAATTACGCTGTTGGGCTCAAACATGTTGCGGCAGCAAGAGTTAAGAGGGATTCCAGAAAAGCAAACAGCAAGGTTTCCGCTACGTTCATTTTGTGTTTCAAATTTTACAGAATTTTATGAAATCCCATGAAGTCGCAATTTCAGGACCCTGCGACGGCTTTTATTTTGACAGGACAAGACACAGCGACGGAGCGCTGCAGGCAACACGCCCTCGAGGAGAGGGAGGGAGAGAGAGGTAGAGTGAAAGAGGAGTCAGCGTAGTGTTACCGGGCATCTGTGAGAAAAAGTTACATTTCGCTTCTTCTTATCAGTTCCTTAAAGATATAAACATATACATTTTAATATACGTCACGTATCAACGTAACTGCGCCTGTGTTTTGAAAGGAGCTAGCACGTAGCATGCATGCTAATGTCAGAGTGAAACATGGACCAAGGTCAAAAGTCTGCCTGTACTTAAAGCAAGTTGGGTTGTACCTGGAATCTGGACAAACATTTAAGACAGCACGACATTGATTTGGAGCAGTGTAGCTGCAGTGGGGTTTTTTTGTGCTGTGGTCTGAGTGTGATTGTGTGCCTGCTGATCAGCTCCTCCAGTAAAGATCCTTAACATGCAGTTAGATGTTGTGCACTGATGCACTTTAGTATCAAATTTTTCTGCTTTTGCTGCTTTGATGGACTCAAAAATAAATAGATGAACTTTATTGATCCCAAACTGGGAAATTCCAGTGTACCAGCAGCAGGTATCTCTCACACAACAAACCTTACAAAATATTAAAAAATATGAGAAATACAAATGTAAAAATCCCCTGAACAGGGAAAAAATTGAAAAGGGAAATTCACATTTACTCTTCTGTCTGTTTACAGTCACATGAGGCAGGTTTAAACTTCTGTTTCCCTTCAAACTATTTTATAAAGATAAAACAGGAAAGTCGCTAATGGTTAAACGGCTATTTAGATTTGATTTAATGCTGTTATGTGCTGAAGTTCCCCAGTATCCAACCATCCCACTATCTAAAGCAAACAACATTTTAAAAGCCTGGTTATGCATTTACTGATTTGACTCCAATGTCAGAACCATGTGGGGTCAGACAAGAACAGTAGCTTCAGGGTTAATGTTCAGGGGTAAACAAAGATTAGGGGCTACTATAGTTGAGTGGATTGTGGGTAATGTAGACGAGCAGAGCTGTGCGATGACTGACCAGGCGAGGTAGCAGCAGGTAGCTGAAGAGTGTGATCACCGTCCCCACACACGGTGTGATGAAGTAACCCAGCGCAGCCGACTCAGAGTCTGCATCACCTGAGTGACGGCGCACAAAAAACACAAGTTAACCACAAGTTCTGGGAGAGAGAGAAGCATCAGACAAAATGCAAAAAGTACTCAACATGAAATGCTTTGAAATGCAACAGAATGTGTTTGTGTGTGGTGGGTGGCTGGCGTCAAACTGATTTGAATAGCTCTGCATTCATTTTGAAAGTCTCTCTGTGACACGGCAACTGGGAATTAGGCCCTGGGGCAAGTTGTGTGCATGCGGGTGGCTCACTGGCAATGGCAAGCAGCATGGCTATGGCGGCAAAGGTCCCTGCGAGGCCCTGGCCGCTCATAAAGACGGTGCTGTACTTCTGAGGCAACAGACCCACCAGGCCGAACAGGCTGCCCTGCAGCACGGCGCCGAACGCTGGGGAGAACAAGTGTTGTTACATTAAAGGGATAGTTCAGTGATTTTGAAGTGGGGTTTTATGAGTTACCAACGAAAAAGTTTTTTTATGTAAGCATTTAAAAATGTGGCAAAAGGGACGTTTTTTGGTGGTCCCCTCTGCAACAGTGCACTGAGACTTTCGCTACTTCCACTTCTCCTCCAAACTCCGTTAAATGACATCGCTGATCACCATCTCCATAAGGTAACATTAACTATGCATAAGTAACTGATACAACCCCACTTCAAAATCACTGAACTATCCCTTTAAACACACGCAAATGTGCAAATGCACACACTTACAGTTGATGAACCATATCGTAGCCATTGTAACCGAGAAGAAGCGATCTTCCTCCATGGGCACTTTGACCAGCACTGCTGTAAGGATGAAGAGCAGCAGGATGAAAACGAGGCTACCTGCGATACGCATCGCCTCCGATATCCTGAAACAAGAAACAACTGGTTTATAAAGGAGAAGGCCTGAAACGATTCTAAAACTATAAATCATCAAGATTTGTTTAATCAATATAACTAACTTTGTACCGCTTACTTTGTTACTACACGGATGATTATTACCGTCGCACAGCGGGCTTCTGAGCGAAAACAGTGAAATACGCGGAAGAAAACAACAGAAAGTGTCCAAGTTTCCATATAAGCAATACAAATGTATATTTTTCTGAAAATGAAACCACTCTATTGTATATTTACTATTGCTTCTGTTGTATGATTGGTCGTAACTCCTGTTGTGAATGGGGCAGTGCGTGGAGTATGTGCGGTGTGGTATGTGTACGTGCATGGAGCGAGAGAGAAAAAAGCAGCGAAGCAGCTAGAAGTCCGGTGCGCATGCTGGCAGCAGATGTTACAGCTGATGTCCAATAATAAATGCAGCAACGCCTCAGTTCCACACAAGAGTCTCCGTGTGTATGTTCACCGCGCTGTTGGAGGGAAAATAAGGGGTTGGTCCTGGAGCCGACAGCTTTGGTCCTGGAGAAACTATCTCCGTGCTCCCAGACAGGATAAAAGATCAACACTCCTCTTAATGAAGCAAAAGTATTGCTTATCCGATTACTCGATTTATCGAGATTAAACAGTTGAGGCACATGACATCATCATGTTACAGCAAGACCACCCCCCCGTCACTGACCTCTGGTAGAGGATGGAGTTGAGCAGGGTGAACAGCAGCAGTGGGAGCTGGGAAAGCAGCGTCATCCAGTTGTTGAAGTGGTACTCTTTGCGCTCCACCGCTGTGCCGTTGCTCCATTCTGTTGTATTCAGGCGACCTTGGAAATACTACAAATACACAGCAGAGACGGGGGGCAGATACTGGATCATCACAGTCAAGTCATCCCTCCGTTTCACATACAGATATATGAACATAAAGACAGTATAACTTTAAACAAAAGAACATAAGCATACAGCATGAACCAACTATGGAAAGTCAAAATACTGTTCTCACTGTCACCTTCATATTCTCGGGGGCTGAGGCAGGCCAGAATCGACACCATGCTATCGCCTTCACGAGGCCTTCCCTATGCCCGTCAAAATAGAGCGACAGATTTGCTGACACGGTTCGTTTGCGAAGATATGAGGCCCATTAACGTGATATATGGGAGCAGGTTTCAAGCTTTCGTCCATGAGCTAGAGCCAAGATTCAAGATCCCCTGCTTCAGGACCTAAAACATACAACTTAAGTTTGATACTATAGGTCTTACTGAAGGCATTTAATGGTCAAAATAGTATGAATAAATATTCAAATATATTCAAATATTAATATTAATAAACAAACAAACTTTGAATATGATTTTTGGGCAAAAGTCAAAGCCCTAATTTGCATACATCAGCAGAGAACTCACAGAATCCTGCAGGCTACACATTAACCTCCATTTATTTTAAAGCTGCACTCATCTTAATATCACCAGCTGGCCACTACCCCTTAGCTCACCAAGACATTTTAGCATCTTTCAGCTCATTTGTTTTCATTTTCACAGCACAAAGGTTTTGCTGCTGTGATTTGCCATCGCCACTTTAATCGCCACCGTTTCAAACCACATCACGCAGAAGAACAGCACCGATGAACCCAGTGTGCTTTACCTGATCGACACCAAACCACATAGGGAGACAGCTGGCAAAGAGCTAGTGAGCTCAATGCTCCAATTTTATAAAAGGTTATAATAAGCCAGTATTACGTTTACAACTTGTTCCACTGGCCCCAAGTAACCAAAAAACACAGAAGATAAAATCAAATAATGCAGTTGTAGGCCAGCCTGGCTGATAAGCAATCCTCTGGCATAGTATCCTCATGCATGTTCAAGGTTCTGCAACTAACGATTATTATCATAATTGATTAATCTGTGGATTATTTTCTCAATTAATTGATTATGTTTGGTTCATAAAATGTCATAAAACTGTGAAACATGTTGATTGTGTTTTCCAAAACCCCAAGATGATGTTTCTTGCACACCAAGATATTTAATTTACTGTCATAGAGGAGCAAAGGAACCAGAAAATATTCACATTTAAGAGGCTGAAATCATAGAATTTTGATTTCTTTTTCCCCCATAAACCCTACTTGATTAATTAATCGATTATCAAAATGGTTGGCGGGTAATTTAGTAGTTGATTATCAATCGATTAACTGTTGCAGCTCCAGTATGTTCTGTGAAATATGACAGCCTTTTATTATTTACTTGTTGTGAAGTATCTGTAATAGAGATAAGGCAGATGATAAGGTAGTGCATGGAGTCATTGCACTCAAAGCAGCAAGGGGCAATAGCAATATTACAATCTATGACTCATCATGTTCCACTAGCAGACAGGAAACTGATATTATTAACAGAAGTGTTGTGTCAAAATACAGCCACATTTTCATAACTGATTAAAGCACAGATCCAGGTCTAATGATTTTTATATTGTCATTTTATATCTTCTTTTTCTTTTAAAAGTGACCTGAAAACCTTATACAGGAGAAGGGCTGAAACGATTGGAATGCTGATTTGAACTTTCTGTGATTTGTATGTTTTTGTGAAAGCACTTCCTGAAGCTACTTCTAAAAGGTGCTATATAATTAAAATTATTATTATTATTATAATGATGTTTCATGTGCCATCATCAGAATAATAATAATAATTTAAATTTTGCACGCCATCACCCGCATGACATATTGGGCAGATTTATGGCCCTCCCGCCATGACATCATACACCCCAAACTGCAGAACATGCAAGACATCTGAATTAGGCAGAAATAAGATGAATAATTGTCATGTTTTTACCAATGAAGCTGTCATGAAGAAGTTCCATGGTAACAGCGTTCCCAGGCCCAAAATGAAGAAGCTGATTCCCACCAAGCAACCTCTGTGGATGAGAAGAAACAGTGTGTTGTTCGAAGAGTTTACAGCAACCAACTGGATTTGAAGAACAACCAGCCACTATCAGCCAATATCATTAAACAAAAACATAAAAATAAATCTTCAAATTGTTATATCACTCGCAAACAAAAAGTAGAAAGTGAAAAGAGTTTCTCTTTTAAATCTGATTCTAACTCACCGGTCCTGAGGAGCGTCTGTTTGTCCCTTCATCCTGACGTAGGAGGCTCTGGTGAAACTGCGAGGGCAACAGGAGAGAATAAAGGTCAGACACATCTCCGAGGATCCTTGCGAGTTTGTTTCCCAGACCTCTGCCAAGTTTTCACGACTTAAGACATTCTGGGGGGAGGGTGTGAGGGGGTGGTCCACATAAAAACTGTCCCCAGAGAGGCGCTTCAGTAGAGTGGTGCAATATGTGTCTGGACATGAGACGATTAAGTCTTTTCCCCTCTTTGACTTTCATGTTACGCTACACCCTGTGAAAACTGCGAGCATTGGGATGAACTAACTTGCGGATTAAAGTATAGAAGCCACAGGGAACAGCAGTCCAATCCAATGACCTGACTAATTTTCCAATGAGGCTCTGGCAGTAGGAACCAGCACCCTGAGGCCAGGAACAAATACACTCTCTACACACAGATGCTGCAGGACATTTCTCTGGAGAGAAAAAATGAAGCCCACACACACTCAAAGCGTCAACACTGAGTGTGCAGTTTGTTTTGTTTTGACTTGTTCGGGGGGATCAGACTGGACACACAATAAAGCCTTGGAGATGTTTCTCACATTTAACCTACTTCAGGAGTCTGGACTAGTTCCTAAAATACAGCTAGAATTGGAGAGGGGGAGTATAAATAGGTGCACGTTGTGCAGCTGTTGAAAAGGACGTGGCCCAACCAAATATTTTTTTCCCCCACTGACCCTGCCATTTTCATTTCTTTTCCTTTGAAGGTTCAGTCATGCGGACACTTCCCTTAACTTTTTTGTGCGAGAGCAGTTCTTCACATAAAGTAATCACTGCTGATAATTTTATGTCAATATTTATTAAAATTATTAAAATCATCATATGCAGCTGTGTGCACTTCTTGTGTCAATGTTTATTTCATGACTGGGAATGTGAGACCAGTCTTCAGGTGAACCCAGATAGGCTCAAATATCCATGGGAAACAGGCAAAATATATTGGCACACCCTTTTCTCCACCTTCTACATGTCCAGGGTTTTTCAGCCTGGAGCATTTAGGTGTGTGTGGAAGTCAAACAGTTGCATAAACACACGGCTAAAAATTATTTGCTTTGGTACCAGACACACAAAAACACGATTGGTGTTTGCCTTTGTACTTTGTCCCCCGTCATCCAACTACTACTCAAATCTTATTTATCCAACACATGCGCACAGTATTCAATTAACACACACGCACACACGCACACACCTGTTGAGATGCAGTGGAACAAGACGCAGAGTCGCAGACAACAGAAAACCATTTATGGACAGCATTCGAAAATCAATTCAGACCCCTTCACTCTTGTTGTGTTGCCAATTTATGCTAACCCTGAACAAATATACAGTCTATATGCTCCACAATGACAAGGTTAAAATTGGATTTGAGAAATTAAGTAGAGGTGATCATAGGGTGGAAAAAACCCAAAAAGGACAGTCCATGAGATCACATAAAACCCCTGGGGGGAAACACTGGGTCAGCTGTTCTGCTTCTGCTCCCAGTAACATCACCCACTCACTCAAGTTCACTGCTAACCCTTAAAAAAAAAAGCCAGCCCAACCTTGCAGGACTCATGATTCAACACTGAGTCAGGCCAGATTACCAATCCTTACAGTAATCCAGACAGAAGCACAGTGACCATGTGTACACACAACGACGACGACAGGGGAAGTGCGGAAAACTGTAGAAGTGACACTCACAGACCTTAGTGCATTACAGTAAAGCAGCAGGTCATTGATCAGTTCCTGTCTCTGTACAGTGCAGGTGTAACCTCACTACAGTCTCACTCAGCATTATGATACAATAGAACAGTGTGGACACAGGACTGACAGTTGTGGTTCCACATCATAATTGCCACGTGTAACAGGGCGAACAAATATGAATGTATTCAAACTGTCTGAGACAACCACACCGTGTTGCATTATGTACATGGCTGATGACTCACCGCTTCCTACGTGGTGAACACATAGCGAAATAAATGTCGTAACGACTAATTTACTTAAATATTGTTGTTGTTTTTTCGTTTTTTAAAGCACTGCAGTTTCGACGTGCTCACTTGCACTGTAACGCTGCTGGGGACAGAGGAGGAAACGCGAGCCGCGTTCACCCTTCCATCATCCGGCCGACGGACGGACGAACACCAGCTCTTACTAAGAAGACGACGGAAATAGATAATACTAATAATACTAACAATAACGTTTGATTTAAAACACAACGTTGCCCGTGTGAAACAACGGCCAATGTTGCCCCCCCACACACACACCTATGGACGTGCAGCGTTAGCTTACGTGATGCGGGGGGCTCACCTTGGCAAGAATGTCGGTCTTTTGTCACTGTGTTGTCATCGTGTTCCCACCGTCAGAAGCGAGCGAGTGGCGACGTCCGAAACAGTCCGAAGACGATGCAGCCGTGGGCGAATTCACAGCTACGTCCGCTCGTCGTCCACACGCGTGGCGGCAATGTAGAAATGGCTGTGGCTGATATACGAGGAAGATCCGCGAGCTGTTTTTTTTTTTTTTTTTTTAATCTCACGCAGCGTCTGTCGTCCCAACTGCGCTTTGCCCAAAAACTGTAAACACTTCCGGTGTCGTGTCAAACGGTGCGTGTTTTTCGCGGGCAATTTGTCAACCGACATTGCATAAACCCTCTGTGGCGCAGAGGGGCTGCGCCACAAAAAAATATAATAAAATTGTGTGTGTATACATAAATATATGTTTATATGTGTGTATAATGTATGTATATATAAGTGTCATACATAGTTTGTTTTTATTTGTCTTTTTTTTGTTTTAATTGCCGTTCTTTACATTTTTTGTTACCCCTCTCTGTTAAGTAGTTTATAGATAAAAGTGTTCAATTATCATTGGAGGAAATCTTTGATCACCCATGCATTTTAAATATAGGCTGTTTATGGAGTTCCACCTGTTGGTCAGATGCCTGATGGAATAACCTATTTGAATTGACAATGGACAGGAAGGGACAAGCAGATCAGTCTTTATCATGCTCATTGTTTCAGAGATAACAGACAGCTGTATCCAAGACTTGGCAGCTCCCAGGAACAGGTTCCAATGAAAGACATTTCCTTGGCTGACAGCCCCTCCCTGACGTGCTCACTGAGGTGTAAAAGGACTCACACACAAAAGAAAGTTTGTTGCTTTTTGCTGTGGAGACCACTGGTCTTTGTGTGCTCTGAGTCCATTGCATTGATTCAAACTTACAAAGAGACAGCACTTTGAATTTTGCCTTATTGATACAGATTTCCACCACATTCGCCACTGGGCTGCCACAACCTCTGATTCCCCCTATGCGTAATCTTGACACAGGAGAAACCCTCTTCAACACGACCTCATGATCAGCAGGATGAAGGAATTTATCATTTCACTCTTGTGCTACAGATAATGCAAATAAATTGTCCGTGAAATTAGCTAAAACCAGATGACACATATTATAAAAGGTATTCATGGTTGTCTGCCTTTCCTGGTAATCTTGGCCTCGGGTTAAGAAAGGGATTGTTCACTGAAAAAGGCTTAGCACCTGGTGCGTATATGATCATCACATCAACTGATATTTAGATTTCACATCTCAGTCTATGATTCATGTAGTTTAAATTTTTTTTTGAAATATTTGCTGTACTTGTTTGTCTTTTGACAGAATTACTTCGAGGAAGTGAGGTAGAGCAACTCCAGGAAAGTGTGTCACAGCTCAGTTCTTTTGTATTTCCTCTCACTGGTTTACCCCAACACCAGCTCTGAAACCCCTACTGAAGGCTCATCGCCCCTATAGTATTTAGTACAAGTTTATGTAGTTTTAGCTTCTTGATAATGATAATAAATTTACACAAAGAAAGGACATAGCTGCACGATACCACCAAGACATAATGTGAATGCGAATGATTTCACAAGAGAAATTAAATGGGTCAGAATGCTGGTCTTTTGACTGAAAAAGCCACTGTCTCCTGATGGTGCAGCTGATATAGTGGTATTCTGTGCCCTCTGCTGGAACAAGTGAGATATCACAGTGTGAGATGTGTGATGTTTTTGGTGCGTATAGCTGTAGATTTGTTGTATTTCAGAGCATGATTCATTAAAATTGGGTTATAAACCCCATGGCACCACATTAGTGTGCAAGCCTCATTCAGTCAATTCAAATCAATTTCATTTGTTTAACGCCGAATCACAACATATGTTATCTCAAAACACTTAACGCAGTAAAGGTGAAAGTTTACAATATAATAGAAGATCCAAGAGATCCCACAATGAGCAAGCACTTGGTGACAGTGGAGAGAAAAAACAGGAAGAAGCCTCCAAAGGAACCAGACTCAGTGTAGGGGGCCGCATGAACTATGTGAAAGTAGATTTAAGTGTAGTTCAGTTTTTATACAGGATGACTAGTACTGTACATTATGTTTAACCGCTGTATGCAATTACAATGGCATGAATGTGATTGTGAGCATTTATACTTGCTGCCACGACAGCGCCACTGTTCCATTTTGGTTTTGTTAGTTATGAGGGCAGTTGTGTTTGTATTACCAAGGCTGTTGACAGATCAGTGGATGTAAGGTTTCACACAGGGGCTGTGCAGGTGCTATGAATTGTAAAACTGCTGACTTCCAGTTTGTGGATATGAATAAATAAAGAATAAAGAACGACTTCACTGTAAAGCCAATTCATTTCTCTTTGATGACCACAGTGAAGGCCTTTGTGAAATAAGTTTTATTTTTCCCTCTATTGAAATAAAAAGAAGAGATATAATTATTTACCACAGTTCACTCTTGTTCAAAATCTTGAGTACTAAAAAGTGCTTTATTCATATATCGAAAGAAAGAAATGTGACCACAAACTACACCAACAGTACAAAATCCAACGAGTGTTACAGTGAAAGGGGCTGTCATTCCAATACTTTATAACATTTTCAAGCTGAAGACTGAAGGTGGCACTGCTGTGTTCCACTCGAGTCTATCATGATATTTTGTTTTAGATCGGTCATGATTAAGTTGGTCGTAATATATTTCTATGAAAACCACTAAATACCCACATATTTTAACAATCACAAAAGAGTAAGTAAGTAAAGTAATCTTAATGAATCACAATCCCATCAATGAGGACACCTTGCATTATTTAAAATAATAGTTTTCATAGGGAATTTAACGAAATAAGCTAAATGCTTCAACATGCAAAATAAACAAGAATATGTGTCTGTGTGTGTGTGTATATATATATATGTATATATACAGTATATAAACTCTGTGGGAAAGTCGTTATTGAATTTTCCTGTGCAAAGGTCACGCCTAACAAACCTTTATTTAGCACGGTCAAATCATCGAAGCTGTTGTGGCTGATTGTGAACCTACCATGTACAGGCGCACAGCATTTGTGCTGGAAAACAAGGAAAAGAAAACACAAGCACGGCACAAGCGTGGCCCTCAACAACAGCACAACATGATGTAAGAACCAATGTCACACTAAATGTAGACAAATCTGAGATTATCTGGAGGTAGGAGGAATCATCCATTGTTAAGAGAGTTGATAAATTAATTAAATCTGTGAATGAGCAGCTGTGTTTGTGTTCTATCCGTTTAGAGACACTGCATGTCACACAACATGAAGACCACGGGTGTGGGTCTATGTAAAAGGGTTTTCCTGTTTGTCTCTATCATCTCATCAGCAGTCCAAAGCAGAGCTTTGATGATGCTTCTGATGCAAGATGAGTGTACCTTTGTAGAAAAGAACAGGATACTCCGTTGTTTATAGGTTGCTCGTTCCATCCCCATGTGTTAAGACAGGGAGGAAAGTCCAAGGTCAAGTGGTGGGCGGGTGGCAAGAGGCAAAAATTAACATGGTTGAGAGCAATTGTGACATGACCAACATGTGGGTCTGTAACATGTGATATTAAAGCAAAGCAAAAGCAGTTCATAGAAATGAAGGGACTGTGTCAGTTTCTCATTAAATCTGCTTTTACTTGTCTGATTAAAACTCTTTTCCAACAAACTGGGTCCAAATTTGGTCTGGCTCCGACCCAGGTGAAACAATTAACATATAATTATGCAAAACATGAAGCAACATAGCCATATAGCATCTATGCAAAGACGGGAAGATTCTCGGCTACACGCTGTTGTGCACGAGCACTGTGGGTATATGAGAACCCGGAATGCCACATGGTCTGTTGAAGACACAGCAGAACAAAGAAAGGAAGCCAAGACCCCTGGACCCCCCCAGTGACCTGCAACGACCCCGCATCTCCCACCTGGGTGCGTGATTTGGACACAGCCCAACTCGCATCCCTCATTGGCAAAGACCCACACGGCACCGCGAGGGGTCTCGTGACGTCACAGACTCTATAAAACAATGCGATGCCCACCACTCATCGTTCTCTGGGAAAGAAACCCGCTTTGATCAGGTGGGTTCCTCTGTCCTACAAAGGTCTTCTCACTTAGACTTCGTCCACTGCGACGATTACTCTAGTAACCAGAAGAAGTGACTGTGCACGCAGCTGAACCAGGCCCCAGGATTCCCGACTTCGCTGGACGAACCGGAATTCGCCTTTTTCCCTCCCAAAGTCAACGTCCCCAGTCACGTCCGCCATTTTGTTCCTCCTGTCCTTTTCACGGGCACACCCTTGTGCACACACGCTTGTGCACACACACACTCGCCCACATACACACAAACACACACTCTTGCTTGTTGTTGTCTTTTCATATGATGATCATATGATATATGATTGGTAGCTTAGCTTATAACAGACATTTGTTGATAAAAAGTAGTATTGATTGTACATTGATATCGCTGAAGTTAATAAATGCTGTTATACTTTAAAGATACGTTTTTTTTGTGTTATTTGCACGTACATTTTGATATAGGCTGGTGTGCTCGAATTCACACCTTCAGTTCACTCCATAAATGCTCATATCTACCAGATATGAACATTTTGAGTGAACACCTTTAATTCTTGAGACTGAATTGACGATTTGGTTATTGGTCCCGGTCTCCGGGTGGTGCCCCGTTGCTATTAACATTGATCAATAAAGCTTTATTGATTTTCATAATTCATAATTATCTTTGATAATTATAAATTATTGCTGATAACCAAATTAGCCCAAACCGATGCACAACAACGCCAATATCAATTATTTTCACCTAAACGAAACACAATTGAAACACCAAGCAATGGGGACACATATATATTATGTCTTACCTTTGATGTTTTGTCACAATAACTCCGCTAGCTAGCACAAAGGCGACTTGTCATTTTGAGATGATACGGTAAAACAGCCTGTTTCACCGCTGTTTGCTTCCAGGCTGGTGTTTCTAATGTGAAATGGCTTTGACCTATCAAATTCCTCACAGTGTGTTTCACCCCCTCAAAGTTAGCAAATGGTTTTGCTGACAGGGGTTTGGATAGTTTCGATAGACGTGTTAATCATTCAGATCAGCGAGCACTGCCTATATGACGTTGTGTCGCTGATTGACCAATGGGCTGCTGAGCTATAGCCCTGCCTATATAACGTTGTGTCGCTGGCAGCTCTGACGTCATTACGCCACACTACAAAGGAACAGCTGTGCTGATTTGGACAACCCGTCTGACCATGTCCCATACTAACTGTAACTTGCCTGCTCTGCTCCCAAAGGTCTTAGCAGCTATCGCTAGAATGTCTCTTAAGGTGTGGGGGAGTGAGGTTTAGACACACTGCCCAGCATTCAACTGGCTGGTCTCTATTACAGTAATATAACAACAATTAACTTGCTAGGTGATTTTTAAGGGATAACTCAAAAATAATTAGTGCATGGTGTGTGCCATCAGTGGTCTTTAGTGGTGTGTGGGTGTTTATGCTATGAAAACTGTAACCTAGGCTAACGTATGTAACCCATGACTACCAGCCCCAATAAAAACAGGTTTGGCTCCCCGCCTTTCAGGAGGGAGAATGACTGATCTTGGGACCAACCAGGCAAACAGACTCCCAAACTGGGGAGGGGCTGAGTAATCAGGAAGGAACTTGAGGAGGGAATCAGAGGCAGGCCAAAACACCAACTACTTTTCGTGTGGCCCAGGGCTCATCTAATATATTGGTTTGAACAGGGATGCAAGGTATGGTGCAGATACAAAAATGACGACTGATATTCTGTTGTTTATAAGGGAGATAAAACAATTTCTTTTATTAATTTTTTCCTACTATAAAAGTCTATTATTATCATACAGTATTTCTTGTCCAGTTGTTTCACAACCATCTAAATATAACATGACAAAAAGCTGGTTCTTCATCTGTTGAGCTGTTTTTGTCATGATTCTCTCTTATTGACTCCGCTGTTTCAGAGCCATGACGCCAGTGATGTAATTGTTTGAGAGTGTATTTTATTTACCACCACACTCTCCAGTTTATATTCCTCCTTAACCAACCCCTTAAGCATTTTGTGCAGGTGCACTTGGCATCCGTTTATTTAAAATCAACCACTTGTTGTACTTTTGTGATTAGAATAGAGACCTTTTTCTTGTCTACACATATTGGAATATCGTTGTTGAAAGCCACAGGAAAATTTTTATAATATAGATGTAATGACAGATGTCCCTTGTCATATTTACAAAACAGGGATTATCTTGTCTCATTTGTTTTTCATTATTATTCCATGTGGTGTTCCTCAAGGGTCTATTCTCGGGCCTCTTCTGTTCACCACCAACATAATCCCCCTTGCTTGGATTATGGGATATAATATAATCTCTTTCCTCTACATAAATTTCACCAGGTGACTACAGTGCCTCACATTTGCTGAATTAGTCCATTAAACAAAACACAAAAACCGGAAATATTTTCATTTGGCACCAAAGTATATTATAATAATAATCAATAACAATGAATTTCTCACCTTGAATCCATGACATAAAAAACTACAAATCTAACCAGAAATCTTGATGTAGTAATGGATATAAAGACAACTAGAGCAAGGGGTCCCATGCAGTTGTTGAAACTGACATGATGCTTTGAGTTGAGTTGCTGTGATTAATTCTCTTGGAGGAGTTTGTTAAAGTATGTTGCAGCAAAATACATCAATTTTGCACACAAAATTCAAATTGGCAGATATCCAAGTGGGAGGAGCTAATGGCTCCCAGAGACAGAGTGCCGAGCCATTTCAGACATGAGGAAACGCCCTCTTAACCTGTCTGCAAAGTTTCATAAGATTTTAAGCTTCCCAACTCCTTAAACAAACATTCTTATTTAATGGCGGACAATGCATCGCCGTGACAACAGCGTGTAACACATGGTCAAACCTTTCAGAATATAACATCATCAGCACGTCACAACTTTACTGACCAAATTTGAGGTGGATCTGGTGAACCTGCAAGGCAGAGGACATAGTACAAAACTTTTAACTTAATGTTGCCAGTAGGTGGCGCTATAGCCGTGGTTCAATATTGACAAGCAAATATGTAGGGGGGAGGACTGTTATTATTCCTGAGAACTTCGGTAAAGATATGACCATGTGGAGTGGAGTTATGACAGTCTGATGTTTCATGGCAGCACATCAAAGTTCGTCGCCACGCCACAAGGTGGTCTGACAAAAAAGTCACAGATTTGACTACATGGCATCATCAAAGTGTTTTAGCTTTTCTGAGCAATTTTGAGGTGGATCAGGTCAACCTGAAACAGAGGAAGTAAAATTATAAAACGTATCACTTCCTGTTCCCAGCAGTTGGCGCTATGGCATTCAGTCAATTTTGACATGTAGATGTGTTGAGGGTGGGATTGTTATCATGCCTGAGAAGTTTGGGTCAGATCAGACCATCTACCTAGGATCACGAGCATCTTCCTGTTTCATGGCGACTGATCGAAATTCGCCAATTCGTCGGGGCCACGCCCTGTGACAAAAACTCAGGATTTTGATAACTTTTCATGTCTTAGGTGTTTAGATGACACACTAAATTTGAAGCTGCACATATTTGTTGACCAGTCTGGCCAGTCCGCAAATTTTGGCGGACTTTTCATGCACGTTTAGGCAGTGAAAATTGAGAGACCAGGCTGGTCTTCTACAATGTCTTCACAGGTCTGAGTAAGAAATGTGTATGATTTATAAAAAAAACAACTTGCCATGCCTTACCTGTCTGTTCAATGTAAGTGTGAGCAAGTACTCTAAATATCAGGGAGAGATGAGCAGCACCACAGCAGACTTGAACATTGATCATGGCTGTCGATGTGAAACGTGTGATGTTTAAATCGCTGTAGTTCATGTCAGGTGTTATTTTGATTCATCACTGGCAATGATAATCTCCAGTATGTGTAACTGAGCAGCTGTCTTCTTGGGTGACTTTCAGATGCTCCTTGGGAGGAAGTTTTAATTTTGCCCTGAAGTGCCAGCCCATCTTTGTCCTTTTCATAACATCCTTCTACCTCTACAATTTGGGGATTAAAGCTCATCAACAAACGCCAGGTACCAAATAACTTATCAACATTATGATGATACAATGTCTCAACCATGCTTTAGCAGCACACTTGTTGCAGTTCATAGTTACTCGTTGACCAGTGTATTCGTGTTTCAGTTTCCCCAGGCAATCATCCCACCTCACCCCAAAGAATAGAGGACCAAGAAGAAGAGGAAAGAGATGAGACAGAAATGGAAGCAGCACAAAAATGAGATTGTAGATGAAGAAAAAAATAATGAAATGCTGGCTGACTATGCTATGTAGATAAGGGTGCATACTGTTATTAATTGTGATTCCTCACCTTCTGCCTGGACTACTGTAAAAACATCAATAAAAAATGTCTCTCTCATATAAAATTTGGCCTCCAGGATGCTGAGAAAACAGTGGTTGTCAAGAAACAACTGAATGTCATTCCAACCCTCCTCCAGCGAGAACGTAATTGTAATTTTTTTTTTTTCAAGCTGTATTTTGCCTCCTGGTCTGTGTTCTGCACTGTGGGTCCTCAATTTGAGCAGTTATAACATGCAGTCAAGTCAACATGTCACATGACAGTTAAAAAAAAAGGGCAATGCAAAGAAAATCATCCCAGTCTGTTGTGTGATGAATATTCTTTAATGGAAACTCAAATTCCTACATTTTCTCCTGAACACATTTTGTTGGTAACCTATTTCAATGTTTTTGCGAGAAAGGAGATTAGCAATCTGAGCAACAGTTTCTTAGCCAATCTAAACAGTAGCCACCTTCTCTTTAAAGGAAGAAGGAACACAAGCTGTGGTTTTTCACGTCTCTGCAGAAAAATGCAGAGAAGGGATGATGCCCAGTTTGTTTCTAATGTGAATGTGTGAGACTGTGTGGGCGAAACTTAGATGAGTTGCAGCAGCAGATGTGAAGCAGTGTGAAAAGATGACGCTTCTACTGAGCAGTCTGTTGCTGGCCTCTCTCTGTGCCATCTTATCTTGGAGTAAGTAGAAACACAACTCATTAACTAATAATGTTTATATAGAAAAATAATACTGAATTTGCAATAATATTTACTATTTTGAACATTGATCCGTTTCTGGTGAGAATTTGTGGTAAAAAAGTCTAAACTCTCACCAAAACCCCCTAATTAATGCATTTATTGATAGTGTCAGAGGATTCATGTTGTAGGTAATGCATTTATGTATATGTAAAACTTTGCGTGTAGTCTTTTCTACTAATTTCATGGTATGGAGTAGTGTATGATTTTAATCATTTTGTTTCAAAGGTTTGACTTTACAAAAAATGCGCATGTAAACAATACATTCGAGAACATTCGTTTTAATGAAAAAGAAAAAAAAATCTGATATGTTGATGATCATGCTGTGTAAACAGCTTTATTATAGACCTCATAATAACGCTGTCTCTTTACAGGTGTTTCTTCTACAGACCTCCTTGTTTTAACCCAGACCCCTGATATGTCTGTCACAGAGGGGGAGACTGTGATCATCACCTGCTGCTACACTGGGGAGTCTGAAAGAATCACATTTAACTGGCAGAAAAATCAGACAGAAATTAAGAATCAGTCCATAAACTTGAAGATTCAGTCTCAAGATAACCTGAAAAATGTTTCTCATTACTGTTCAAATTTGACCCTTTCAAACATTACGGGAGCAGTTTCAGGGTCATACGTCTGCAAGGTGTCTGTGGATATACCAAATTATGGCGTGAACTATGGAAATCCCACAGTCATTACAGTTGTGGCCAGAGGGAGCACAGGTGACAAAACACCACAGCTTGATAATGTTACATTAAGGGTTCTTTAATTATCATTGTAATGTTTGTGTTTGTGCCCCCCCCCCCGCCCCAACCCCACAATACCCAGACAGACGTCCAGATCATCCCACTCAAATCCACATAATACTTGCAGTGGCCGTAGTGGTTCTGTTGCTCCTCATCACTCTCGGCAGTTTCTGCGCTCTGCGAAACAGACGAGGTACGAACTTCTTGCTGTCGATGTATCACAAAGCCAGTGGACATATTTTCCTGTAAGATGGAAGAGGATGCTCATTCAAATGACAAAAATACACTTTACGACACTTCACTTACATCAATTACACTCACCTTGAGTGTATTTTATAAGACACTGTGCCCACATGATCGTTAATAAATAAATGACAGACACTTCAGTTTCTCACAAATGTTTCTCACACTGCTTCCTCTGTGCAATCTACATCATGTTATGTTGTGTAAAGCCGAAATGAGCTGGCGTTCACACTCTCTGACCACTGTTTTTAGGTATATAGGTTACCCATAGTGCAGGTCTGCCATAAAGTCTACATTTAGGAATATAGGTACACCACTGACCACTAAGCATGATGATGAACTGCTTGTTGCATTACCTGGAACCAGTCCACTCTCTGTTAGCAGTGCAATTGACTACTGATCTTACTCGTGTTTATATATATAGGTTCCCAACCCCCACGCAGATGTGTCGCTTCTGTATATATTTTTTGCATTCTGTGAGACAGTCCTGCTAATAATTTGACTGTGCGTGCATGTGTGTGTTATTGTGTATTATGTGTTTGTGGCGCCACGGGTTCAGCAAATGCAGCCAGGGTGATCATTGAGGTTCCCCACATTGAATCTGAGGAGGTGGAGATGGACAAACACAGCACCAGCTCCTCCAGAGGCTCTTCTCAGTGGGTGAGTCAAATGGCAGCATGTCCACAAGACATTTGGGCGTGTGTGTGTGTGTGCGCGTTTGTGTTACATGCACACAAATTATCTTTAGAATTATTTTCAGTTCATATTGGGGGACTGATATGTTTTTTAGCTGAGTTGTGAGAAGATACAATAATGTGTGACATCATTTGTGTGGATTATGCATGTGTGCACCTATTCTCTAAAGGCAACAACCAAGCTATATATGATTTTTTAAAGACTTATTTAGATAAAGTTGTTACTACATTTTGACAAGATATTGAATTATATGTCTACTATGTGTTTGCCAAGTAGTTTGTCCTTTTTCATTTTTTTCATCAGAAAGTATTCAGTGTTCGCTTTGTGAAATAAATAGTTCCTCACTTTAAAAATTCAGTTTTTGTTTCAATTATCAATATATTTACTCACAAATATATGTTTCAACATTCCACTGTGTGGTATTGTTTTATTAGACAACATTGTATAAAGGTTGGAGCAAATCGAGTACACAACCCCACAAACAACAGGCTTGATACTGTCATAAATGACTTGGGCAGGATTAAATTTGTGTTGCAGCATAACAATACTTCTCCTTTTAAGGTCACTGAGTTATAATGTCCAATGTTTAGCCTGTACCGCAGCACTAAAACCTGCAACTTTAAGTGTTGAGACATTATTACGAAATATGACATCTTGTTTCTGACTAATTGTGCCTATTGATCAGACCTACACTGCCCACATTAGCAAAGCTCTTCTGACCTTTGAGCACCACTGACCTTGAGCTTTTAATATCCTTATCTGACACATGCGTTTGTGTGTATACGTATACTATTAAATTGACTGCAAGTTTTTAATCTCTCTGTCTCTCCCAGTGTCAGGTACCAGTGTACGAATCCTTCGATTACTTCAAATGTGTGCAGATCAAAGAAAGTGGATGAGGATCTACTCAGCTCATGTCTTCATCTTCCAGTATTTTTCATCCTTGCGTCTCTTCATGTAAATAATGTACATTAATTTAGTTATATCTACCTGGATTATGTGAAATATCTTATATGTGATATTTTTTTATAAACTGCCTTTTGTTCATTCTTTGTGGTCTACATTCATTTCATTAATGATATGGTGGGTGTGTTCTTTCATAGACAGGCTAACTTGTATTAGACTTAAAGGATTTGACTTTGGCTGTACAAGCAGCTAGTCAGTGGTCCACATCAGTGAGTGTTATGGATTCTAAAGCAGAAGTGCAGGTTTCACAATGACTTCAGCTCACGATAATGACCCTGAGAGGAAACTGTGGTGTTACCGGGTTGCAAAATAGGTCAATAACAGGAAGTGGAAAATGCACCTGTGACGGTCGATGTAGCGTTGTGCTTATATTCATCACAAAAGGCACCATGCTGAAACAGAACATCTAAAAAGATTTTAGAAACCTGTCTCTTACTGTAAATCCATTTTGCTGTTACCATACTTTACTGTCATTATCTTCACACTGTTCATCTCACAGTGCACATCATTGAACATATTCAGGTGATGTGTTCCTAAAATATACTAAGACCATGTTGGTATAATAATAATAATAATAATAATAATAATAATAATAAATTGCATTAATAGAGCACTTTCATTGCTAAAAGCAATCTCAAAGTGCTACAGAGCAGAAACAAAATAAAAGAAGGTTTAAAAAGAAAAAACATCGGTGGAAGAAAAAGTACAAAAATTTAGGGGAATGCTTGTTTAAAAAGAACGGTTTTCAGGCCCTTAAAAGAGAGAGTGCTTTGTGGTCTGGAAGGAAATTCCACAAGCGAGGAGCGACTGAGCAGAAGGCTCGATCCCCCATGGTCCGCAGCCTGGTCCTGGAGGAGTGAAGGGTGAAGGTCCTGTTTCCGGAGCGGAGGTTGGGTGAGGAGGTTTGTGGTGAAAGTAGATCTTTCAGGTAGGGAGGGGCATTGCCATGGATGCACTGATAGGTGAGTTGGGAGATTTTGTAATCAATCCTGAAAGAGACAGGAAGCCAGTGGAGTGAGTGAAGGACGGATGTGATGTGGTCATATTTTCATATCCTCATCAGGATCCTGGTGGCGCTGTTTTGCACGTATTGAAGCTTTTGAATGCTCTTGCCAGGAGTCCCGATGAGGACAGCGTTGGAGTAGTCCAGCCTTGAGGAGACAAAGGCGTAGACAAGGTTTTCGGCATCTGACAGACAGAGTGTGGGACGGAGTTTGGCAATGTTCCTGAGGTGATAGAAGGAGGTCTTGCACAGTTGTTTAATGTGGGTGTCAAATGTAAGATGAGGGTCAAATCTTACACCCAGGTTGGTGACTGTTGATGACAGGGGTATATTTTGACCAGAGAAGGTGATTTGGGTTATGGGGGATGACTGGACCTGATGTGGTGTGCCAACTAAAATAGCTTCTGTTTTGGAACTATTAAGCTGTAGGAAGTTTTCTGTCACCATCTCCTTTATCTCCTCAAGGCAGGAGCTCAGTGATGATGATGACAATGACAGTGAGGCTGCAGATGAGATAGGGTCGGTTTTTATGTAGAGCTGTGTGCCATCAGTGTAGCAATGGAATGATATTCCCTGATGTAGGTCTAACATCATTAGTAATATTGTAAACAGAATTACAATATTCAATAAATGCTCAGAAAATGCACTCGTACAGGTGAAGAATAACAGAGCACTGTTAGAAAAATACGTCAAGTTTTGGGCAAAGACTTCACTCAACCTCTAGTATTTGCTTTGTTTCTTCTTATTAGGGCCCAAGTGCCGATCAGCAGGAGGCTAGTGAAGGCCCTCTTATATTAGCTAGGATTATAAGGGCCCAAGCGCCGACCAGCAGGGGGCTGGCGAAGGCCCTCTTGTATTTGTAAGGATTATTATTATTCTCTGCAGGTCTCTCATTTTTTACTGTGCATGAAAAGTCCCCAAAATTTGCGGACTTGCCAGACTGGTCAACAAATATGTGGGAAGATGCTTATGCTAATCAAAGCGCTGCAGCGTGAAGCTATAGCTGCTTTAGTTTCCTACCAATTTTGTAAGTGGATTAGAAATTAAGCAAATTGTTGACTATAAAGCACTTTACACCTGTGCCCACAGGGAATACAGTATGTTTCAGTTTGAACTTTTTAAAGATGTGTTCCAACTGTATGATAAAAATGTTTGAGCTGTTTGAACAGAATATTTCAAAACAGATTTCTTCTTTACACCTGATGTCCACTTGCTAATATTGTACGCAGTGGAATTATTGACTTTCATTTTCATTTTCCCCTTAAGGTCACCAGGAATCCCAACAAAACGCTAAGCATTGTTTGTGTTAGCATTTGGAAATGCTAGCATTAGCAGTGCTTGCACAAACAGTGCTGAGACCACCCAGATAGCACCATACATAGCTGCGACGTCGGGATTGCCGAGTCACACTGCGACTACATCGTGTTCCATTTCCTTATGTAGTGAATAGGTGGAGTAGGAGTCTGCTGCACAATTTAACAGCCACAGATTCCTGACGTTGATAATGTTTCGGCACTTTGTAGTATCTAAGGAGGATGAGTGCTCCTGTTCACACACGTTCTCACAGCTAAATTCATGGCTTAATAAATTAAGTACATTTTTGAGAGTAAATGCTACACAGATTAAGTTCATGTATGAAACTATGTAGGTTTAACATTTAGACCTATACAAAATAGTTTTTTACCTATTTATTTCTTGTGCTTAATTCTCAAATTAACTGTTAGACTTTTTGGTGTTTTACCTCCTTGTACACCCTTCAATTTTATGTGGAGCACTTTTCTACTCTGGTGAAATAGAACTTATTTGAAAATCACTCAAGTCTTCTGGGTTAACTAATTAAAAAACATGATCATTCTGTCTGATGTAGTTTTTGTCAATACGTTCAACCTGAAAACTTCCCCATCTCATTTAATTTCATATATTTAGACACTACATATTTTTACTGAAGATATTCACCATTTCATTTCACTGACCAAAGTTTAAATACTCTCTAGGTGTTTGTAAAAAAGATCACTAATCTTTATAATTATCCTTACACTCGTGAAAGGTACACACGTGATAAACCATACACCTTTATGGTATGTATTATAATATATCATATACACTTGACCAACACACAAGTGTAACTAAAATTTGGTCTTCATTTAAACTGAGCTGATGATGCAAATTCCACAATGGACCAGTTTGAAATTCCAAAGGAGAACCTTATTCCTGTAAAGCAACAGATCCAGTATGCTCATTCCGTGGGGAGATTTGGCTGCAACAGAAGTAATGATGTAATGTACATTACTGCAGGGGTCCTGTAACAGTGACAAAAAAGTTATTTGTTTCTATTTGTCCCATATCTAGAAGGGGCTACTACAGGCTGGAAAAAAACAAATAAATAAAAACAGTGACTAGCACACTGCACTTACCAAAAAGGCAGTTGTGCAATTGAGTGAAGCTGTCTTCAAATGATAAATACTAGCGTATTTACACTTTATGTCCTATATTTCAGACATGGTTGTTCTGATGTACGCATTTAATCAATTTACAATTCATTTTTAAAGTAACTGCAATAGCTTTAGCAATAAATGTTCATAAATGTGCTGTCTTGACCAGACAACTGAACGGACAACTGGGAACCTCTGAGCTCTGCTGATAAACTCTGGGGAGGAAAATATCAAGTTTTAATTATTATGAAATAATAATCTTAGTTGTACAAATTGTGTAGTGTCTGACGGAGACCACATCTGTTTTCACATTTGAGCCAGGTTGTATCAAACAACCCCTATATTCAGACAGCATCAATTATCTTTAAAGCTTTTTTTGTCGTCTCATCCTCTGTTGACATGGTCAATGCAAGTACCTGAAAGCAAATGGCATCTCCTAGCCCAGCTAACACAAGCAATCATCCCCAGGGAACATACTTGTGGGCGAAATAAAGCTAATCAGAGCATTTCCATGACCACAGTTTATCTGTTTTCAATTACATTCCTGTGTGAATTAAGGTCATAAACTGGGTGCAATTTGCTGCATGTGATTTCTGGTCTATTTTTCCCTGCCTCTGCTAAACTATTTCCAACAAAATTTTAAATATTTAAATATATTTAAATGCATTGACTCAGTTCTGAAATGGTATATGTTTCTAAAACAGCTATAAGAAATAGTATCTAGGCCCACTGTGGTTTGTAAATTATTGTTGTTAATTTTTCAAAGTGTGCAATAAATAGTGGGATTTATTGGCAGAAATGGAATATAATATTCAAAAGTGTAATTTCATTAGATTGTAATCACTTGAAAATGATATGAGAATTAACTTTTTTGTTTTCATTACCTTAGATAGAGCCTTTTATGTCTACACACGGAGTGCATCCTCTTTCACAGTGTCTGCCATGTTGTTGGCATGTTTCTACAGTAGCCCAGAAAGGACTAACCAAACGCTGGCTCTATAGAGGGCGTTTCAAGTTTTCCCTCCATTTCTCTTGTGCATGTGTCGAAAGATTTAGATGCATGGGTGATGTAGAGAAAAGGGACTCAGGACCACCACGATGTTCACATTGCGGGGGGAGGTGTAGTTGGCCAGGCCGTCAGTGATGTCAGACCTCATTATCAGAGCTCAGACCCCGATAGAGGCTCATCTGCTCCTCACATGATGGCACAACCCATCACTAAGCTGAAAAACTTTATGTACAACTGTATATGTATGTGTGCACATGAGCAGAGAGATAAAATGCACAAAATACAAGCTCACACCTACTTAAGGCTGTTCCTGAATGTGTGGTCAAGATGGCTCATTGTAATAAATGGATGCTGAAGAATCTGGCTTGGTATGAATCTCTACAGCATTCACCCTCACCCTAGCTGCCACACTCTTCAACATGGAGGTCTTTCCCAAAGTTTTTAAGATGCCTTGCACAGTATCAGAATAAAACAAAACAGTAAGAATATCTGAACTTGTTTTGTTATGTGTCTTCATGTTTGATTATAAAAACTCGAAAAAATCCAGGGTCAAAGACCTAATAGTGTATAAGTAGGACTGCAATAACAACTGCAATGCAATTATGAGGTCTGACACACATTGCACATTAAATCCTAACATTCCTATATGTCTAATTAAGTTCACGAATCCTACACAAGCTTAGCAAGCATTAGCTTGTGTCGTTCTTAGCCTCAATAGCACAAGGCTAGCTCAGATTAGCATGTTAAAAGAGTGATTTTTGCTTCACAGATTACACGTTTGACCACATCTCCTGTTCACTCAGCTATTGTACAGTTTTACCCAGGTTGACAATGTATTAAACCATTTGCATTTTATGCAATTGTAATGCTTATTTAAGGAGTTTAACAGTTTACTCACCTGAGAAGGAAGTCTCTTTCGCGCTAAAGATGTTCTGGCAATCTTCCCGTGTTATGGCCCAACTGGTTTTCGATTTAACTGGTTCCCGTACCTAACAGCTGCAGATGTGGTCCGCCTCAGTCAGCAGATTCGTTACTCATTCACAAACATATTACTGACAATTTATAATTTGCATCTCATATGTACTCAAATATGATTGTAAGTAAGCAATAATTCACAGCCACCTATGAATTTTTTTTATTGAAGAACACAAAATTCTTGAAAGATCGCATGGAGCTGGATTCAATCTTGCCACAGCAAAATTGTTAAAACTGCTTCGGCCACATAATGCCTCAGTTCACAGAAAAATATGGGGAAAAAATATGGACATATTTATTGACTGACATTGCAGTTAAATTTACCTAAAAAATCCTTATATTAACAGCATCATCAGTGCGCAGTGGGACCCTGGTGTGCTCAGAGGCCGAGGTGGAGAAGGTGTTTCAGGAGTGCCTCCGCTTGGCGACTGACAGGCTGCACCCAAGGAACTGTTAATTAGGGCCCGAGCGCCGACCAGCAGGATGCTGGCAAGGGTCCTCTTGTTTTTGCTAGGATTATTATTATTTGTCTCTGCGCTCGTTGCCCTCAATTTTCACTGCCTTAACGTGCATGTACGCCCGCCAAACGTTGCACATTTACCAGAAATGGGATCTAGTTTGTGTAAAACTAAGCTTCAGATAACAGTCCCGCCCTCAACACATCTACATGTCAATATTGACTGAACGCCATAGCACCACCTGCTGGGAACACAAAGTGTCATGTTCTATACTTTTATGTCCTCTGCCTTGCAGGTTGACGACATCCACCCCAAAATTGCTCAGAAAAGCTAAAACACTTTGTTGGTGTGACGCCCTCCCCGTGGCATGGCGGAGAACTTCCATGTGCCGCCATGAAATATCAGACTGTCATAACTCGGCCATATCTGGTATATCTTTACCAGATTTCTCAGGCATCATAACAGTCTCAGCCTCAACACATTTGCATGTCAATAATGAACCACAGTTATAGCGCCACATACTGGCAACAGGAAGTTAAAAGTTTTGTACTTCTATGTCCTCTGCATTGCAGGTTCACCAGATTCACCTCAAATTTGGTCAGCAATGTTTAGAGACGCTGTTGATGTTTTATTCTGAAAGGTTTGACCATGTATTACACGCTGTTGTCACGGCAACGCATTGTCCACCATTAAATACGAATGTGTGTTTAAGGAATTGGGATGCTTAAAATCTCATGAAACTTTGCAGACAGGCTAAGAGGGCCGAATCCTCATATCTGAAATGGCTCGGCACTCTAATTGTGGCAAAATGACTCGCTTGCGCCCCCTGTAACATTTCAAAGTCAAGGCCCCCGCCTTTAAATTTGATGTAGATAAACGAAATTTGGTATGCACGTGTCATGTGACGACCTACAAAAAAGCCTCTGGGAGCCACTTGGATGTCGGACATTTTTAATGATGGGCGTGGCCTAGCGGCAAATTTGATGTTGAATATCACAATATCAGTTTTCAACTCATTTTGGAACAAAAACAGCGTTTTCTCAGTCACATATGTCAGTTTTGACACAGTATCAGTTTTTAACGTTTTGTGTCAAAACCAAAGTTTTCTGAGCAAAATCCATCAGTTTTGACACAATAACAGTGTGTTCAACTCATTTTGGAACAAAACAGATAACTTCTGACCAAAATACTTAAATTTTTACACACTATCAGAGTTTTTAACATTTTGTGTCAAAACCAGCGTTTCCGTAGAAAATAGTCAATTTTGACACAGTATCAGACTTTTTAACGTTTTGTGTCAAAACAAGCGTTTTCAGAGCTAAATACCTCAGTTTTGACACATTATCAATTGATTCAACTAATTTTTTTTTTGAGTTGGGGCCCGACCCGACCCCGAGGCTCCGGGGTGGTTTGTGCGACTCGGGGGGTCAGAGAAGCCCCGACCCCGAGGCTCCGGGGCGGTTTGTCCGACTCCTGGGTTGGGGTCAGAGAAGCCCCGACCCCGAGGCTCCGGGGCGGTTTGTCCGACTCGTGGGTTGGGGTCAGAGAAGCCCCGACCCCGAGGCTCCGGGGCGGTTTGTCCGACTCCTGGGTTGGGGTCAGAGAAGCCCCGACCCCGAGGCTCCGGGGCGGTTTGTCCGACTCGTGGGTTGGGGTCAGAGAAGCCCCGACCCCGAGGCTTCGGGGCGGTTTGTCCGACTCGTGGGGTCAGAGAAGCCCCGACCCCGAGGCTCCGGGGCGATTTGTCCGACCCCGGGGTTGGGGTCAGAGAAGCCCGGAGGCTCCGGGGGGTGTCCGGGGGTCCGAGAGACCCAGAGGGCCTCTGAAAATTACACGCGTGGCAAGCGGGAGGGGTATATGGAGTAATCAGAAATTAGTAATGGCAGTCCGGCTCCTGCTCATATGGCAGTGCCGTGAACGTAGGTCTGTGGTTTGCAAAGGGTTGATATGGAGCTTTATTATATCGTCATCATCGTCAAGAGTATTACGATTCTTTGCAAACACACTTTGTCGACAACATTGTGTTACAACTTGAGATTGTCAAGACTATCATTCACCATACGTTTAAGCACACATGTCTTATGGTAACAATTGAGTCCATGATGTCCAGGCAGGTTCCCACACATGTAACACCACTGGTGTCCGGCTAGTGACACATACATGCCATGCAAACCCTATAGCAGCAGACTGATCCCAAGGGTCCGGTACCATGATTGCATTTGGATGTGCCACAAACCCCCGACGAAATTCTGGCCCCGCGTATACGGTCTCCGTACTTCCCGTGCGGATAACCAGCGTGTCTCCACCATCCGAGCTGCCCAGGGAGATTGTCGTAATCATTTATGGGATGGAATCGTAGACACCTACCGGTGCAGTGCTTGAGAGAGGGGTCTCCGGTCCTATAAAAATGCCTTGGGTTGTGTTACTCACACTCAATGAAGGATTCTCCTTCCTCTTTCCTTAAAGCCTTTTTCTTTCCTTTCTTTGTGTTTACAGCAAGCGGTGTGGGTATATTATCAACGGGGTGAACTCACAGAGAGCGCAGCTTAGCGGGGGAGGAGGGGTGAGTCGGACAGGGAGATCACATGAGGCGAGTATGGGGTTCACAGTACAGGAGCAGGGTGAGAGCAAAAGGCATAGTCAGGCTGTCTCTTTTATCGGCTGGATAGAGAGTACTGTCACAGCCAGAATAAAGCGCTGACATGGACATCGAGACCAGAGTTCTAATAAAACGCATTCTAGGGGGATGCATGAGGACACAGCAGGGTCCCGAGCAGTCAAAAGGCAAACAGAGACAGGATTCCTTATAACAGCTTCAGTGTACAGGAGCCGCTGAACGGTGGTCGGACCGAGAGAACGGTGGTTGGACCGAGTGAATGGTGGTCGGACCCAGTGAACGGTGGTTGGACCGGGTGAACGGTGGTCGGACCGGGTGAACGGTGGTCGGACGCAGTGAATGGTGGTCGGACCCTGTGAATGGTGGTCGGACCCTATCACCATATGCTTTGTGCGCGTTAAATGTTTTGCGTGACGGATATCCGCTCATATTGTTTATTGTGTTTCAACATGGTATGTGCTACTTGCTGTTGTTCACCACGCTCTCTCACAGAGATGGAACGACTAGAGACTCCGTATCACATTGGTGCACAACCTTTTATTGTATCGCTTTGTAAGGTACACATACACACTGTTATCCTAATCATAGCATATCATATCATATCATATCATTGCCTCGAATCCCTGTGCAAGCAGCGCAAAAGGGCAGTGTGCACCCGCTGCAGATGTCTTCGCGTCTCTTGCCCTCAGACACAGTTGGCACCGTTTTCTCTTTTCGGAACGCTGTGGGGCCGTAGCATCTTAGCAGGCCTCTCGGACTGCGCTCATCAACGGGGTCGCCGCTGTTTCTTTCTTTCTTTCTTTCCCTCTGTGTGTGTGTGTGTGTCTCTCTGTCTCTCTCTCCCTCTCTCTCTCTTGGGGGGGGAGAGGGAGGCTCCGGGGCGGTTTGTCCGACTCGTGGTGTCTGAGAAGCCCCGACTCTGAGGCTCCGGGGTAGTTTGTCCGACCCCGGGGTTGGGGTCAGAGGAGCCCAGAGGCTCCGGGGGGTGTCCGGGGGTCCGAGAGACCCAGAGGGCCTCTGGAAATTACACGCGTGGCAAGCGGGAGGGGTATCATAGTGTTTAACCTATTGTGTCAAAACCAGTGTTTTCTTTGCCAAATACATCCGTTTTGATACAGTATCATAGTTTTCAAGCTATTATGTCAAAACCTGCGTTTTTCTCATTGAAATACATACGTTTTGACACAGTATCAGTTGGTTCAACTAATTGTGACACCAAACAGCTGTTTTTTCATGAAAATACGTAAGTTTTGACATGGTATTATAGTGTTTAGCCTACTGTGTCAAAACCAGTTTCATAGTTTTCAAACTATTGTGTCACAATAGGTACACAATAGGTAAAAAACCATGACACTGTGTTAAAACGGTAGTATTTCATGTGAAAACGCTTGTTTTGACAAAATGGGTACAAAACTATGATACTGTGTCAAAACTGTCGTATTTCAATGAGAAAACGCTGGTTTTGACACGATAGGTTCAAAACTATGATACTGTGTCAAAACTGTTGTATTTCAATGAGAAAACGCTGGTTTTGATAAAATAGGTTCAAAAACATGATACTGTGTCAAAACTGACGTATTTCAATGAGAAAAAGCTGGTTTTGACACGATAGGTTCAAAACTATGATACTGTGTCAAAAGTGACGCATTTCATGAGAAAACGCTTGATTTGACACAAAATATGATACTGTGTCAAAACTGACGTATTTAAATGAGAAAAAACGTTGGTTTTGACACAATAGGCTCAAAACTATAATAATGTTTGAAAAGTGACGTATTTCATGAGAAAACGCTGGTTTTGACACAAGACGTTCAAAACTATGATAGTGTGTCAAAAGTGACTTATTTCAATGAGAAAACGCTGGTTTTGACACAATAGAATCAGAACTATGATTCTGTGTCAAAAGTGACGCATTTCATGAGAAAACGCTTGATTTGACACAAAATATGATACTGTGTCAAAACTGACGTATTTAAATGAGAAAAAACGTTGGTTTTGACACAATAGGCTCAAAACTGTAATAATGTTTGAAAAGTGACGTATTTCATGAGAAAACGCTGGTTTTGACACAAGACGTTCAAAATTATGATAGTGTGTCAAAAGTGACGTATTTCATAAGAAAACGCTGGATTTGACACAAAATATGATACTGTGTCAACACTGTCCTATTTCAATGAAAAAACGCTGGTTTTGACACAAAACTATCATACTGTGTCAAAACTGTCGTATTTCAATGAGAAAACGCTGGTTTTGACACAATAGAATCAGAACTATGATTCTGTGTCAAAACTGACGTATTTCAATGAGAAAACGATGGTTTTGATAAAATAGGTTCAAAAACATGATACTGTGTCAAAACTGACGTATTTCAATGAGAAAAAGCTGGTTTTGACACGATAGGTTCAAAACTATGATACTGTGTCAAAAGTGACGCATTTCATGAGAAAACGCTTGATTTGACACAAAATATGATACTGTGTCAAAACTGACGTATTTAAATGAGAAAAAACGTTGGTTTTGACACAATAGGCTCAAAACTATAATAATGTTTGAAAAGTGACGTATTACATGAGAAAACGCTGGTTTTGACACAAGACGTTCAAAACTATGATAGTGTGTCAAAAGTGACGTATTTCATAAGAAAACGCTGGATTTGACACAAAATATGATACTGTGTCAACACTGTCCTATTTCAATGAAAAAACGCTGATTTTGACACAAAACTATCATACTGTGTCAAAACTGTCGTATTTCAATGAGAAAACGCTGGTTTTGACACAATAGAATCAAAACTATAATTCTTTGTCAAAACTGACGTATTTCATTGAGAAAACGCTGGTTTTGACACAAAACTATGACACTGTGTCAAAACTGTCGTATTTCAATGAGAAAATGCTGGTTTTGACACGATAGGTTCAAAATTATGATACTGTGTCAAAAGTGACGTATTTCATGAGAAAACGCTGGATTTGACACAAAATATGATACTGTGTCAAAACTGACGTATTTTAATGAGAAAACGCTGGTTTTGACACGAAAGATTCAAAACTATGATACTGTGTCAAAAGTGACGTATTTCATGAGAAAACACTGATTTTGACACAATTAAAACTATAATTCTGTGTCAAAACTTACATATTTCAATGAGAAAACGCTGGTTTTGACATAAAACTATGACACTGTGTCAAAAGTGACGTATTTCATGAGAAAACGCTGGTTTTGACACAAAACTATCATAATGTGTCAGAACTGTCCTATTTCAATGAGAAAACACTGGTTTTGACACTGGTTTTGGTCGGACCCTGTGAATGGTGGTCGGACTCAGTGAATGGTGGTCGGACTCAGTCAATTGTGGTCGGACCCTGTGAATGGTGGTCGGACTCTGTGAATTGTGGTCTAACCCTGTGAACAGTGGTCGGACTCAGTGAATGTTGGTCGGACCCTTTGAACGGTGGTCCGACTCAGTGAATGGTGGTCGGACCCTGTGAACGGTGGTCGGACCCTGTGAATGGTGGTCGGACCCTGTAAATGGTGGTCGGACTCAGTGAATGGTGGTCGGACTCAGTGAATGGTGGTCGGACTCGGTCAATGGTGGTCGGACTCAGTGAATGGTGGTCGGACCCTGTGAATGGTGGTCGGACTCAGTGAACGGTGGTCGGACTCGGTCAATGGTGGTCGGACTCAGTGAATGGTGGTCGGACCCTGTGAAAGGTGGTCGGACTCAGTGAACGTTGGTCGGACTCAGTGAATGGTGGTCGGACACTGTGAACAGTGGTCGGACTCAGTGAATGGTGGTCGGACCCTGTGAATGGTGGTCGGACCCAGTGAATGGAATTCGAACTTTTTGAACGGTGGTCGGACCCTTTGAATGGTGGTCGGACTCAGTGAATGGTGGTTGGACCCTGTAAACGGTGGTCGGACCTTGTGAATAGTGGTCGGACTCAGTGAACGGTGGTCGGACTCTGTGAATGGCGGTCGGACTCTGTGAATGGTGGTCGGACTCAGTGAATGGTGGTCGGACTCAGTCAATGGTGGTCGGACCCTGTGAATGGTGGTCGGACCCTGTGAATGGTGGTCGGACTCAGTGAATGGTGGTCGGACTCAGTGAATTGTGGTCGGACCCTGTGAATGGTGGTCGGACTAAGTCAATGGTGGTCGGACCCTGTGAATGGTGGTCGGACTCTGTGAACGGTGGTCGGACCCTGTGAATGGTGGTCGGACTCAGTGAATGGTGGTCGGACTCAGTGAATGGTGGTCGGACCCTGTGAATGGTGGTCGGACTCAGTCAATGGTGGTCGGACCCTGTGAATGGTGGTCGGACTCTGTGAATTGTGGTCGGACCCTGTGAATGGTGGTCGGATTCTGTGAATGGTGGTCGGACCCTGTGAATGGTGGTCGGACTCAGTGAATGAACTGTCTGGCCAACAGTAGTCCGGTTTTCACTGGTACCCTGTGCACAGCTTTATTCCATTAGGTTTAACCCGCCCTACTAGGTTTCTGGAGCCCTCGGGGTTCGAGCCAGACCGTTCGAACCATGCAGGCATCTTGTATGTACTGTGGCAAAGAGTATGCTTTATTTTACAGGGCCTCCCAACTTATGTGCCATACGATGACATTCGCTGTGAACACAAATGCAGACGCTTCAGACGCGCATTTCATGGTTTGTTTTGGAAGTGGTAACAATCACATACAGGAATCATGAGTGTATATCAAAAATAAACATTTGTTGCCCGTTTTAAAAAAAAACCCAAAATATAACACACATACACACAAACAACTCAAGTTCAAGCAAGATATATATGTTGTATACAGTGACATGGCCCTTCAGCACCGCTTGGTCATTATATTTGGCGCCTGTGCGGACAAAAACTCGTCCGGATAGATCTGGACCTTCTCGGCCTTACGCTTCAACAGCTCGCCCGCACGGCGCGAAACGCCCTTGACGTTAAAGATAGGGGTTACGCGTATCCTCAGCAGGTATGGGTTCATCTTGAGCGTGCTCTCCCAATCGGTTTCGCCCCCGAGGTTATCGCCTCCTATTTGCACATGCCAAGACTCTTTGGATATCGAGGCCAAGGCTTTCTTCTGAGAGTCCGAGAGGCCCCGCGTATCGCATTGGCCCATGCTCCCGCCCGCGCTGGCTCCCACCGCAAAACCCGTGACTTCGACCTTAGCCCCGGCCTCCGTGCAGCGCTCGGCTGCATAGTCCAAGCTCTGATCGGCCACTCTGTCGCAGGTGGAGAACACCTCGAAAGAGCTGTAATATCCGCCGACCTCCACCGCGCTCACAAACCCCTAGCCCCATGTGGCAAAAAACTCGTTGATCCGTGCTTCGGGGTCTGCGTTGAGCTCCTCCACGGCTTTGCGTAGCGCGGAGCTGGGTTCGTGAGATGAAACCATAGCGTTGCCCACTGGACACTGATACGATAACGATGACACCGCCACCATCTCGCTCGAGGCCACGGACCTCTCCACCGACGTCTCAATTGCGTCCGTCTTGCTGAACGATGCTTCCACTGAGGCGGTGACGCCCGAAAAGGAGGCCGATACTCTAGCATGCCCGGATTTCTAGTTCCTGGAGCCACGCGAGTCCTTGTTCGAGGAAGCTCCGGATGACGTCCTCTTATACTGATTCCTGGTCTTAAAGCACTTGATGGCCTTGTGGAACTTGACCCGGGCCGGCACCGTGAACTCGTTCTGCTGTCTGCATCTCTCTATAACCTCTTTGTGTCCCACTCCTTGGCTCGTTACAGCGTAGCCCAAGGGGAAGGTGTACACGGAGATGCTCGAGTCGCAGTAGCTCACCAGCACCCGGTCCCCTCCGTACAGAGCCCCGACGATGGTTGTACTCGTCAGGGTCAGGGCCGCGGTCAAGAACGTCCCCGTGATGAGAAACTTGCATCTAGTCCCTGTTGTGCTGCTCTCCACGGGATTGTCGGTCGCCCTCGTGCTCGGCCAGTCAGAGTCTCCCTTGTCCTCATCATGCCCTGCCTTTCCCCTAGGCCTCATCGGTTCCAAAGACACAACGGACACGTTCTGCTCCTGGTTGTCAAGATATGATGAGTCGGCGGGCACAGATGTCAGGAGGTGCTGGAAGATCCTGGTTGAACCGTCTCCAAAAGACAACGATCTGACTTGATGACGTCCGTGTTCGCAGCGTGTGACAAGACCCTTGAGTCTGCCTCTCTAGACGAGGAACAGGTAAAGCAGCAAAGACACCGGCACCACATATGCTGCCACGATAATCAACGTGCAGTCCTTGTTCTCCGGAGGCCTAGTCGAAGGCTGGACCTCTGGAAGTTGTGTGGGTGCGCATAAAGCATCGTGACTGTGGTTTCCTGCAATGAGAAGGAAGCCTTCTTTGCACTCTGTGTGCGAATTGCACGTGAGGCAGGATTTGCTTGAGCAGTGGAATCCGGGCTTACACACACACTCCAGCCTCCTGTTGGGGCTATACAAAACACGTTGGGGCGTGTAGTCTGATGTCCAGATGGACTTACTCTCTACATAATCAGGGCGCGCACCGTCATGATACATAACCGTTCGAGTGTCCTCTTCATAAGATCCACCCTCACAAGGCATGCAGTGTGTCCCAAACTTTACTGTCTCCCTACAATGGGCTATCTCTGCTTCTGGGTTAATCCTCTGATACAGCAGTCTCAATCTCTGGTCGCGTATTTCCCGGATGGGAGCACAATGGCGACAATGGTACATGTAGTACTCAATATCCCCTTCCGACTTATCCCGAAAGTCCCTGAAATTCTTGAGGGGGTGACAGTAGGGCTATCTTTCGCAAATCTTCATCCGATTGTATTTATCCATGTGTTCGTCTAGTCCACAGGGTACGCATTGCGGATCCTGGCAAGTCCCCCGCTTGCTCATTATGTGACCGATGCCACACATGCAGCAGCCTTGGTTGTCCTTGACATTGCAGCCCAGAGTAGAAACTATGTACAACGAGAGGATGGTGAGATGTACCCTTACCATTGTGGCTTCGACAAACAACGTGCGCCTGATTAGGTTGAATGTTTTATGATAAGGACGATGAAAAAGTACTACTCAATCGGGGTGTTCGAGAGCCCAAGGATCATCTGCGACATAGGGCCGTTGCTGACAGACCCGTGCATATATCTACTCAGTCCCCTGGAATCCCCCTGAGAACCCTGGGTCTAGGACTCTCAGCGCCTGACCTACGTTGGCGGAGACCGACCACCGTTCGCAGAGTCCGACCACCATTCGCAGAGTCCGACCAGGGCTCTATGTATAGTGTTATGTTGTTTGAATGCCATGCGGGACTTCCCCGTTCAACCCACTCTTTAATAACATCAGGGTGGAGACCTTGGGCTCTTGGTAGACTACCACTTGCTGATTCACAAGGGACTTTCTGTCATTAGGAACCCTATATATATATTTATACACACATATATTCACAAGCCCTTACACATTGTAGACACAGCAGCTCCTCCTGGACACAAGTGAACTTTTGAGCAGAAAACCGATCCCGCATAGTAGGAGAATGGAGAAAATGTTGTTTTGTACAATCCTCTGCCTGACCATCGTGGTTGTCCCACTCCACCGGCTCCGGATCAGACAAGAAGACCTACAGTACGCAGTGTCTGGACGGTAAGACCATCACCGTGGACGGCTCTTCTATAGGACCCACGTCCAAGTACAAAGACTACAAGCAACTGGTGTGCCAGGCTTGTGGCGTGAAACGTTGCACGGACACGACACTGTTCAAAGGATACAGCAAAAAGGACGATCACGGAAGAGTCATCTTCGGCAATCTGAACAGACTCGCGCTGAAGAGCTACGGCTCGGAAGACAAAGAGATATCCTACAAATGTCCAAGTGGCGAAAACGTCCAGACTCTTAAGGATTGCCTGGTGACACTCTGCGAAGAGTGTAGGTCCTCGAACTGCGAGGTCTACGCGGGCTCCACTAAAGTCAGTTCGGGCATAAGATCGACACTAAGGCCTCGACCGTGAACAAGTTAAAGAAAGCCCTGGAAGCTTAGAAGAGAGTCGCTACCTCGGAGAGGGGGAAAGGACTCGCGAGCGCCGTGGGAGCTGCGGTGATCAACAACAGAGAGACCATCTCCAAATTGGCGAAAGTCATCGGTGTGCCCGAGGACAAAGTCGCAACCGTGGACCAGATACTCAAAGTGGGAAATGGCTTCTACATGAACGACGTGGACGGGGGACTGAAAGCCCTGGCTGAGCTCACGGGTCATCCTTTGAGCGAAGGAGAGGAACGTGCCATTGAAAGGGACATGCGCTCAGACGAGGAGGTCGACTACGGAAAGATACTCGCTCTCCTCAAACGCAAAAGTGACGCGGTCGCGGACGGTATCGATCTGCACCGAGACAACCAGGACTCATTCTGGGCACGCTACGGGCTGTACGTGGCACTCTCGGCGGTCGCCTTGGTCCTGGTCGGTAGCTGCGCGTGCTGTGTGCTTTGCTGCTGGTTGTGTATGAGTTGGAAGAAGAGCAATAGCCTCCGCGACAGCAGAGTCAGGTACAGCTCAAGTTTACAGCGGACCGCGGATAGGTCTGTGTAAGTGGATGCTACTGCATGACTGTTGTCATGTGTTTTATTCGAACTACATCAGTGTCCAAAAGCAGCAAAAGTGTACAAACGCAAAAGCAACAAAAGTGTACAAAAGCAATAGTGGATATATATATATATATATATATATATATATATATATGGCTATTAAAGTCACGGTAAACCCTCTACCTCTATGTCACAGTATTATGTGTTTTATTTGAACTACACCACAGTGTCCAAAAGCAGCAAAAGTGTACAAAAGCAAAAATCAGCGAACCCGCTGTACAACGAACAAAGGTGGATATATATATATATGGCAATTAAAGTCACTTAAACCCTCACAGTGTCCTTGTGTTTCGTTCAGCATGCACACACCACACCCTTCTGTCTCCTTTTCATATCCGTCTCACAACCAAGTCGGTAGGCAACTGAAACCATTATCCAGTGCCTCAGCTAGCGTAGATCTTCCTAATCTCTGTGATCAGTGCATTGCACACATCGCAACGCATATTGCAGGGACACACAATGTGTGCACACTCCGAAACCCAAGCTTTGTGCATCTTGCATTTGCGGCACGTAACGTCGAAATCAGGGGGTATGGCGACTAAGGTGGTATTGGACAACGCCTTCCTTTTCTTAGCAACCTTGGTTCCAATCGTTGCGCTGCATAAGCCACAAGCTGGCAGCTGGGTAAGGCAAGTATTGCAGCAGGCGTGGCCGCATGGCAAGTGAGCCTCAATGGGGTTGGTGCAGCAATATACGCATGATAACTCTCCTGGCTCCTTCTCGACTGCTGTGAACAGGAAATGTAAAACAGAAAATGAACAAGAAGGACAATGATATGCGTCTCAATTCAATTCCAATGCCTCTGTCTGAGTGAGGTGCTGTCACATTGATCCCCCACATGCCTTACCTTGAAGCAAGATGTTGTTGTTACGTGGCACTTGCATAACAGACGTACTGTCGGAGGTCCAGGGAAACGGGCTGTCTTCATCTCGGTCTACAACTTGCACCGAGGGGACGAAACAACGGTCTGCCTCAAGTACCTGTCTAAGGGTTTCCATGCCGTTTTTCGTAATACACAGCCACTTTCACGGTAGCCGTGTCATGTATCGCGGTGATCTGAGGCTCCACCGAGGACAGCTTCATGTGTTCGTCCCAGAATTGGTACGCCTTGCTTCTGAACGAGTCACGCGTAGCCTCAAGGTGTAACATACGTGGTGGATCAGTGGTCTTGTAGTACTTCCCGACCCTCTTGATCATGGCGCGGACAAGGGTTTCGTCGGTGGGGAGCTCGTTCATGCGCACCATGCGCATATTGTTATCGATCAAAGCGGAACAGGGAGCCATGCAAGGGACATGTATTCTTGTGTCAGATGTCCAAATCTCAAGACCGTGTGTCTTGAAGAGATCATAGATTGTCTGAGGTTCATGGCAGTGCACGTGGATCTTTCTGACCATCCCTGATGTTCCCATACCAGCAGGGACCAGGACCAAGACATCGTGGGGTGTCTGGAGGAAAAAAAATTAAAGACATCAATCACCATTACAGTCTAAATTCAGAGTAACATTATACGTGTCCCATCATCAAGAGGTCTACAACAGAACAGAGATTGGGGACTGGGGGCATGCGAGCTACAAAGGTCACTGTGATACTCACATGTTTAGTCCTGAGCTTGAAGTCTGTGTCACAATCCACGATGATGAAGTTTGTCCCTTCGCGTCTTTTCCAATGAAAGCTTTCCACAAGCTTCACTGCCCCACACACGTCTGAGGTAAAACCCCTGGTGTGACTTGGTTCTGTACGCCACATCGCAACCCTGTTCTTCTTAACATACAAAGAGGGCCATTTCCAGTATGGATCGAGTACGTTTTCGTTCTGCTCCCACATCATATTATTACACTCTTCGTTCGTCCAATTCCGCTGTATAAAATCGACAACCGTCTCCAACATTGGAACCGGGTCCATCTTGTCCTTCCATTCCATACACACCAGTGTTAGGTTCTGTGAGCCGTAACGAGACCCGACATGACATTGCGTTACGTGCCAATGTAGAATGTCCTCCGCGGACTGCAAGCCTACGTGGTCCCGCGGCGTGGCAATCCATCTGATCAACATCGTAATGTAGACCATGTCTGAAGCGTTCAGGTTTCTGTTTGTTTAGTTAGCAAGAATCAGACCCTTTGCCACGAGAGCTTCTGTCTGGGTAGAGACAGGATTCCTTATAACAGCTTCAGTGTACAGGAGCCGGTGAACGGTGGTCGGACCGAGAGAACAGTGGTTGGACCGAGTGAATGGTGGTCGGACCCAGTGAACGGTGGTCGGACCGGGTGAACGGTGGTCAGACCCAGTGAATGGTGGTCGGACCGGGTGAACGGTGGTCGGACGCAGTGAACGGTGGTCGGACCGAGTGAACGGTTGTCGGACCGAGTGAAGGGTGGTCGGACTCAGTGAACGGTGGTCGGACTCTGTGAATGGTGGTCGGACCCTATCACCATATGCTTTGTGCGCGTTAAACGTTTTGCGTGACGGATATCCGCTCATGTTGTTTATTGTGTTTCAACATGGTATGTGCTACTTGCTGTTGTTCACCACGCTCTCTCACAGAGATGGAACGACTACAGACTCCGTATCACATTGGTGCACGACCTTTTATTGTATCGCTTTGTAAGGTACACATACACACTGTTATCCTAATCATAGCATATCACATCATATCATGTCATTGCCTCGGGATCCCTGTGCAAGCAGCGCAAAAGGGCAGTGTGCACCCGCTGCAGATGTCTTCGCGTCTCTTGCCCTCGGACACAGTTGGCACCGTTTTCTCTTTTCCGAACGCTGTGGGGCCGTAGCATCTGAGCAGGCCTCTCGGACTGCGCTCATCAACGGGGTCGCCGCTGTTTCTTTCTTTCTTTCTTTCCCTCTGTGTGTGTGTGTGTGTCTGTCTCTCTCTCCCTCTCTCTCTCTTGGGGGGGGAGAGGGAGGCTCCAGGGCGGTTTGTCCGACTCGTGGTGTCTGAGAAGCCCCGACCCTGAGGCTCCGGGGCGGTTTGTCCGACCCTGGGGTTGGGGTCAGAGGAGCCCAGAGGCTCCGGGGGGTGTCCGGGGGTCCGAGAGACCCAGAGGGCCTCTGGAAATTACACGCGTGGCAAGCGGGAGGGGTATCATAGTGTTTAACCTATTGTGTCAAAACCAGTGTTTTCTTTGCCAAATACATCCGTTTTGACACAGTATCATAGTTTTCAAGCTATTATGTCAAAACCTGCGTTTTTCTCATTGAAATACCTACGTTTTGACACAGTATCAGTTGGTTCAACTAATTGTGACACCAAACAGCTGTTTTTTCATGAAAATAGTGTTTAGCCTACTGTGTCAAAACCAGTTTCATAGTTTTCAAGCTATTGTGTCAAAAAAACAGGCATTTTCTCATTGAAAAAGGTCAGTTTTGACACGCTATCATCGTTTTTAACCCATTGTGTAAAAAGCAGCCTTTTTGGTTTTTGAACACAATAGGTAAAAAACCATGATACTGTGTTAAAACGGTAGTATTTCATGAGAAAACGCTTCTTTTGACAAAATGGGTACAAAAACATGATACTGGGTCAAAACTGACGTATTTAAATAGGAAAAACGCTGGTTTTGACACAATAGGTTCAAACCACGATACTGGTTCAAAACTCACGTATTTCAATGAGAAAACACTGATTTTGACACAAAACTATCATAATGTGTCAAAACTGTCCTATTTCAATGAGAAAACGCTGGTTTTGACACATAGGTTCAAAAACATGATACTTTGTCAAAACTGACGTATTTCAATGAAAAAATGCTGGTTTTGACACAGAATCAAAACTATAATTCTGTGTCAACACTGACGTATTTCAATGAGAAAACGCTGGTTTTGACACAATAAGCTCAAAACTATCATTCTGTGTAAAAACTCGTATTTCAATGAGAAAACGCTGGATTTGACACAAAATATGATAATTTGTCAAAACCGTCGTATTTCAATGAGAAAACGCTGGTTTTGACACGAAACTATGAAACTGTGTCAAAACTGACGAATTTCAATGAGAAAACGATGGTTTTGATAAAATAGGTTAAAAACATGATACTGTGTCAAAACTGACGTATTTCAATGAGAAAAAGCTGCTCTTAACACAATAGCTTCAAAACTATGATACTGTGTCAAAACTGTTGTATTTCAATGTGAAAACGCTGGTTTTGACACAAAGGTTCAAAAACATGATACTGTGTCAAAACTGTTGTATTTCAATGAGAAAACGTTGGTTTTGACAAAATTGCTTCAACACTATGACACTGTGTCAAAACTGTTGTATTTCAATGAGAAAACGCTAGTTTTGACACGAAACTATGACACTGTGTCAAAACTGTCGTATTTCAATGAGAAAACGCTGGTTTTGACAAGAAACTATGACACTGTGTCAAAACTGTTGTATTTCAATGAGAAAACGCTGGTTTTGACACAATAGGCTCAAAACTATAATAATGTGTCAAAAGTGACGTATTTCAATGAGAAAACGCTGGATTTGACACAAAATATGATAATTTGTCAAAACCGTCGTATTTCAATGAGAAAACGCTGGTTTTGACACGAAACTATGAAACTGTGTCAAAACTGACGTATTTCAATGAGAAAAAGCTGCTCTTAACACAATAGCTTCAAAACTATGATACTGTGTCAAAACTGTTGTATTTCAATGTGAAAACGCTGGTTTTGACACAAAGGTTCAAAAACATGATACTGTGTCAAAACTGTCCTATTTATATGAGAAAACGCTGGTTTTGACAAAATTGCTTCAACACTATGACACTGTGTCAAAACTGTTGTATTTCAATGAGAAAACGCTGGTTTTGACACGAAACTATGACACTGTGTCAAAACTGTCGTATTTCAATGAGAAAACGCTGGTTTTGACACGAAACTATGACACTGTGTCAAAACTGTTGTATTTCAATGAGAAAACGTTGTTTTTGACACGAAACTATGACACTGTGTCAAAACTGTCGTATTTCAATGAGAAAACGCTGGTTTTGACACGAAACTATGACACTGTGTCAAAACTGTTGTATTTCAATGAGAAAACGCTGGTTTTGACACAATAGGCTCAAAACTATAATAATGTGTCAAAAGTGACGTATTTCATGAGAAAAAGCTGATTTTGACACGAAACTATTACACTGTGTCAAAACTGTTGTATTTCAATGAGAAAACGCTGGTTTTGACACAATAGGCTCAAAACTATAATAATGTGTCAAAAGTGACGTATTTCATGAGAAAAAGCTGATTTTGACACGAAACTATGAGACTTTGTCAAAACTGACGTATTTCGATGAGAAAACGCTGATTTTGACACAAAACTATCATAAAGTGTCAGAACTGTCCTATTTCAATGAGAAAACGCTGGTTTTGACAAGAAACTATGACACTGTGTCAAAACTGTTGTATTTCAATGAGAAAACGCTGGTTTTGACACAATAGGCTCAAAACTATAATAATGTGTCAAAAGTGACGTATTTCATGAGAAAAAGCTGATTTGACACGAAACTATGAGACTGTGTCAAAACTGACGTATTTCAATGAGAAAACGCTGATTTTGACACAAAACTATCATAAAGTGTCAGAACTGTCCTATTTCAATGAGAAAACGCTGGTTTTGACACGAAACTATGACACTGTGTAAAAACTGTCGTATTTCAATGAGAAAACGCTGGTTTTGACACGAAACTATGACACTGTGTCAAAACTGTTGTATTTCAATGAGAAAACGCTGGTTTTGACACAATAGGCTCAAAACTATAATAATGTGTCAAAAGTGACGTATTTCATGAGAAAAAGCTGATTTTGACACGAAACTATGAGACTGTGTCAAAACTGACGTATTTCAATGAGAAAACGCTGATTTTGACACAAAACTATCATAAAGTGTCAGAACTGTCCTATTTCAATGAGAAAACGCTGGTTTTGACACGAAACTATGACACTGTGTCAAAACTGTCGTATTTCAATGAGAAAACGCTGATTTTGACACGAAACTATGAGACTGTGTCAAAACTGACGTATTTTAATGAGAAAACGCTGGTTTTGACACGAAAGATTCAAAACTATGACACTGTGTCAAAAGTGACGTATTTCAATGAGAAAACGCTGATTTTGACACAATAGACTCAAAACTATAATAATGTGTCAAAAGTGACGTATTTCATGAGAAAACGCTGATTTTGACACAAAACTATCATAAAGTGTCAGAACTGTCCTATTTTAATGAGAAAACGCTGATTTTTACACAAAACTATGACACTGTGTCAAAAGTGACGTATTTCATGAGAAAACGCTGGTTTTGACACAAAACTATCATAATGTGTCAGAACTGTCCTATTTCAATGAGAATGGCTGGTTTTGACACAATAGGCTGGTTTTGACACGATAGGTTCAAAACTATAATTCTCTGTAAAAACTCGTTTTTCAATGAGAAAACGCTGGTTTTGACACTGGTTTTGGTCGGACCCTGTGAATGGTGGTCGGACTGTGAATTGTGGTCTGACCCTGTAAACAGTGGTCGGACTCAGTGAATGGTGGTTGGACCCTGTGAACGGTGGTCCGACTCAGTGAATGGTGGTCGGACCCTGTAAATGGTGGTCGGACTCAGTGAATGGTGGTCGGACTCAATGAATGGTGGTCGGACTCGGTCAATGGTGGTCGGACTCAGTGAATGGTGGTCGGACACTGTGAACAGTGGTCGGACTCAGTGAATGGTGGTCGGACCCTGTGAATGGTGGTCGGACGCAGTGAATGGTATTTGAACTTTTTGAACGGTGGTCGGACCCTTTGAATGGTGGTCGGACTCAATGAATGGTGGTCGGACCCTGTAAACGGTGGTCGGACTCTGTGAATGGTGGTCGGACTCAGTGAATGGTGGTCGGACTCAGTGAATTGTGGTAGGACCCTGTGAATGGTGGTCGGACTCAGTTAATGGTGGTCGGACCCTGTGAATGGTGGTCGGACTCTGTGAATGGTGGTCGGACCCTGTGAATGGTGGTCGGACTCAGTGGATTGTGGTCGGACCCTGTGAATGGTGGTCGGACTCAGTCAATGGTGGTCGGACCCTGTGAATGGTGGTCGGACTCTGTGAATGGTGGTCGGACCCTGTGAATGGCGGTCGGACTCAGTGAATGGTGGTCGGACCCTGTGAATCGTGGTCGGACTCAGTGAATGGTGGTCGGACTCACTGAATGGTGGTCGGACCCTGTGAATGGTGGTCGGAATCAGTCAATGGTGGTCGGACCCTGTGAATGGTGGTCGGACTCTGTGAATTGTGGTCGGACCCTTTGAATGGTGGTCGGACTCTGTGAATGGTGGTCGGACCCTGTGAATGGTGGTCGGACTCAGTGAATGAACTGTTTGGCCAACAGTAGTCCGGTTTTCACTGGTACCCTGTGCACAGCTTTATTCCATTAGGTTTAACCCGCCCTACTAGGTTTCTGGAGCCCTCGGGGTTCTGTACTGTGGCAAAGAGTATGCTTTATTTTACGGGGTCTCCCAACTTATGTGCCATACGATAACATTCGCTGTGAACACAAATGCAGACGCTTCAGACGCGCATTTCATGGTTTGTTTTGGAAGTGGTAATAATCACATACAGGAATCATGAGTGTATATCAAAAATAAACATTTGTTGCCCGTTTTAAAAAAAAAACCCAAATATAACACACAGACACACAAATAACTCAAGTTCAAGCAAGATATATATGTTGTATACAGCGACATGGCCCTTCAGCACCGCTTGGTCATTATATTTGGCGCCTGTGCGGACAAAAACTCGTCCGGATAGATCTGGACCTTCTCGGCCTTACGCTTCAGCAGCTCGCCCGCACGGCGCGAAACGCCCATGACGTTAAAGATAGGGGTTACGCGTATCCTCAGCAGGTATGGGTTCATCTTGAGCGTGCTCTCCCAATCGGTTTCGCCCCCGAGGTTATCGCCTCCTATTTGCACATGCCAAGACTCTTTGGATATCGAGGCCAAGGCTTTCTTCTGAGAGTCCGAGAGGCCCCGCGTATCGCATTGGCCCATGCTCCCGCCCGCGCTGGCTCCCACCGCAAAACCCGTGACTTCGACCTTAGCCCCGGCCTCCGTGCAGCGCTCGGCTGCATAGTCCAAGCTCTGATCGGCCTCTCTGTCGCAGGTGGAGAACACCTCGAAAGAGCTGTAATATCCGCCGACCTCCACCGCGCTCACAAACCCCTAGCCCCATGTGGCCAAAAACTCGTTGATCCGTGCTTCGGGGTCTGCGTTGAGCTCCTCCATGGCTTTGCGTAGCGCGGAGCTGGGTTCGTGAGATGAAACCATAGCGTTGCCCACTGGACACTGATACGATAACGATGACACCGCCACCATCTCGCTCGAGGCCACGGACCTCTCCACCGACGTCTCAATTGCGTCCGTCTTGCTGAACGATGCTTCCACTGAGGCGGTGACGCCCGAAAAGGAGGCCGATACTCCAGCATGCCCGGATTTCTAGTTCCTGGAGCCACGCGAGTCCTTGTTCGAGGAAGCTCCGGATGACGTCCTCTTATACTGATTCCTGGTCTTAAAGCACTTGATGGCCTTGTGGAACTTGACCCGGGCCGGCACCGTGAACTCGTTCTGCTGTCTGCATCTCTCCAAGAAGCCAGAGAGCGCTATAACCTCTTTGTGTCCCACTCCTTGGCTCGTTACAGCGTAGCCCAAGGGGAAGGTGTACACGGAGATGCTCGAGTCGCAGTAGCTCACCAGCACCCGGTCCCCTCCGTACAGAGCCCCGACGATGGTTGTACTCGTCAGGGTCAGGGCCGCGGTCAAGAACGTCCCCGTGATGAGAAACTTGCATCTAGTCCCTGTTGTGCTGCTCTCCACGGGATTGTCGGTCGCCCTCGTGCTCGGCCAGTCAGAGTCTCCCTTGTCCTCATCATGCCCTGCCTTTCCCCTAGGCCTCATCGGTTCCAAAGACACAACGGACACGTTCTGCTCCTGGTTGTCAAGATATGATGAGTCGGCGGGCACAGATGTCAGGAGGTGCTGGAAGATCCTGGTTGAACCGTCTCCAAAAGACAACGATCTGACTTGATGACGTCCGTGTTCGCAGCGTGTGACGAGACCCTTGAGTCTGCCTCTCTAGACGAGGAACAGGTAAAGCAGCAAAGACACCGGCACCACACATGCTGCCACGATAATCAACGTGCAGTCCTTGTTCTCCGGAGGCCTAGTCGAAGGCTGGACCTCTGGAAGTTGTGTGGGTGCGCATAAAGCATCGTGACTGTGGTTTCCTGCAATGAGAAGGAAGCCTTCTTTGCACTCTGTGTGCGAATTGCACGTGAGGCAGGATTTGCTTGAGCAGTGGAATCCGGGCTTACACACACACTCCAGCCTCCTGTTGGGGCTATACAAAACACGTTGGGGCGTGTAGTCTGATGTCCAGATGGACTTACTCTCTACATAATCAGGGCGCGCACCGTCATGATACATAACCGTTCGAGTGTCCTCTTCATAAGATCCACCCTCACAAGGCATGCAGTGTGTCCCAAACTTTACTGTCTCCCTACAATGGGCTATCTCTGCTTCTGGGTTAATCCTCTGATACAGCAGTCTCAATCTCTGGTCGCGTATTTCCCGGATGGGAGCACAATGGCGACAATGGTACATGTAGTACTCAATATCCCCTTCCGACTTATCCCGAAAGTCCCTGAAATTCTTGAGGGGGTGACAGTAGGGCTATCTTTCGCAAATCGTCATCCGATTGTATTTATCCATGTGTTCGTCTAGTCCACAGGGTACGCATTGCGGATCCTGGCAAGTCCCCCGCTTGCTCATTATGTGACCGATGCCACACATGCAGCCGCCTTGGTTGTCCTTGACATTGCAGCCCAGAGTAGAAACTATGTACAACGAGAGGATGGTGAGATGTACCCTTACCATTGTGGCTTCGACAAACAACGTGCGCCTGATTAGGTTGAATGTTTTATGATAAGGACGATGAAAAAGTACTACTCAATCGGGGTGTTCGAGAGCCCAAGGATCATCTGCGACATAGGGCCGTTGCTGACAGACCCGTGCATATATCTACTCAGTCCCCTGGAATCCCCCTGAGAACCCTGGGTCTAGGACTCTCAGCGCCTGACCTACGTTGGCGGAGACCGACCACCGTTCGCAGAGTCCGACCACCATTCGCAGAGTCCGACCAGGGCTCTATGTATAGTGTTATGTTGTTTGAATGCCATGCGGGACTTCCCCGTTCAACCCACTCTTTAATAACATCAGGGTGGAGACCTTGGGCTCTTGGTAGACTACCACTTGCTGATTCACAAGGGACTTTCTGTCATTAGGAACCCTATATATATATTTATACACACATATATTCACAAGCCCTTACACATTGTAGACACAGCAGCTCCTCCTGGACACAAGTGAACTTTTGAGCAGAAAACCGATCCCGCATAGTAGGAGAATGGAGAAAATGTTGTTTTGTACAATCCTCTGCCTGACCATCGCGGTTGTCCCACTCCACCGGCTCCGGATCAGACAAGAAGACCTACAGTACGCAGTGTCTGGACGGTAAGACCATCACCGTGGACGGCTCTTCTATAGGACCCACGTCCAAGTACAAAGACTACAAGCAACTGGTGTGCCAGGCTTGTGGCGTGAAACGTTGCACGGACACGACACTGTTCAAAGGATACAGCAAAAAGGACGATCACGGAAGAGTCATCTTCGGCAATCTGAACAGACTCGCGCTGAAGAGCTACGGCTCGGAAGACAAAGAGATATCCTACAAATGTCCAAGTGGCGAAAACGTCCAGACTCTTAAGGATTGCCTGGTGACACTCTGCGAAGAGTGTAGGTCCTCGAACTGCGAGGTCTACGCGGGCTCCACTAAAGTCAGTTCGGGCATAAGATCGACACTAAGGCCTCGACCGTGAACAAGTTAAAGAAAGCCCTGGAAGCTGTGAAGAGAGTCGCTACCTCGGAGAGGGGGAAAGGACTCGCGAGCGCCGTGGGAGCTGCGGTGATCAACAACAGAGAGACCATCTCCAAATTGGCGAAAGTCATCGGTGTGCCCGAGGACAAAGTCGCAACCGTGGACCAGATACTCAAAGTGGGAAATGGCTTCTACATGAACGACGTGGACGGGGGACTGAAAGCCCTGGCTGAGCTCACGGGTCATCCTTTGAGCGAAGGAGAGGAACGTGCCATTGAAAGGGACATGCGCTCAGACGAGGAGGTCGACTACGGAAAGATACTCGCTCTCCTCAAACGCAAAAGTGACGCGGTCGCGGACGGTATCGATCTGCACCGAGACAACCAGGACTCATTCTGGGCACGCTACGGGCTGTACGTGGCACTCTCGGCGGTCGCCTTGGTCCTGGTCGGTAGCTGCGCGTGCTGTGTGCTTTGCTGCTGGTTGTGTATGAGTTGGAAGAAGAGCAATAGCCTCCGCGACAGCAGAGTCAGGTACAGCTCAAGTTTACAGCGGACCGCGGATAGGTCTGTGTAAGTGGATGCTACTGCATGACTGTTGTCATGTGTTTTATTCGAACTACATCAGTGTCCAAAAGCAGCAAAAGTGTACAAACGCAAAAGCAACAAAAGTGTACAAAAGCAATAGTGGATATATATATATATATATATATATATATATATATATATGGCTATTAAAGTCACGGTAAACCCTCTACCTCTATGTCACAGTATTATGTGTTTTATTTGAACTACACCACAGTGTCCAAAAGCAGCAAAAGTGTACAAAAGCAAAAATCAGCGAACCCGCTGTACAACGAACAAAGGTGGATATATATATATATGGCAATTAAAGTCACTTAAACCCTCACAGTGTCCTTGTGTTTCGTTCAGCATGCACACACCACACCCTTCTGTCTCCTTTTCATATCCGTCTCACAACCAAGTCGGTAGGCAACTGAAACCATTATCCAGTGCCTCAGCTAGCGTAGATCTTCCTAATCTCTGTGATCAGTGCATTGCACACATCGCAACGCATATTGCAGGGACACACAATGTGTGCACACTCCGAAACCCAAGCTTTGTGCATCTTGCATTTGCGGCACGTAACGTCGAAATCAGGGGGTATGGCGACTAAGGTGGTATTGGACAACGCCTTCCTTTTCTTAGCAACCTTGGTTCCAATCGTTGCGCTGCATAAGCCACAAGCTGGCAGCTGGGTAAGGCAAGTATTGCAGCAGGCGTGGCCGCATGGCAAGTGAGCCTCAATGGGGTTGGTGCAGCAATATACGCATGATAACTCTCCTGGCTCCTTCTCGACTGCTGTGAACAGGAAATGTAAAACAGAAAATGAACAAGAAGGACAATGATATGCGTCTCAATTCAATTCCAATGCCTCTGTCTGAGTGAGGTGCTGTCACATTGATCCCCCACATGCCTTACCTTGAAGCAAGATGTTGTTGTTACGTGGCACTTGCATAACAGACGTACTGTCGGAGGTCCAGGGAAACGGGCTGTCTTCATCTCGGTCTACAACTTGCACCGAGGGGACGAAACAACGGTCTGCCTCAAGTACCTGTCTAAGGGTTTCCATGCCGTTTTTCGTAATACACAGCCACTTTCACGGTAGCCGTGTCATGTATCGCGGTGATCTGAGGCTCCACCGAGGACAGCTTCATGTGTTCGTCCCAGAATTGGTACGCCTTGCTTCTGAACGAGTCACGCGTAGCCTCAAGGTGTAACATACGTGGTGGATCAGTGGTCTTGTAGTACTTCCCGACCCTCTTGATCATGGCGCGGACAAGGGTTTCGTCGGTGGGGAGCTCGTTCATGCGCACCATGCGCATATTGTTATCGATCAAAGCGGAACAGGGAGCCATGCAAGGGACATGTATTCTTGTGTCAGATGTCCAAATCTCAAGACCGTGTGTCTTGAAGAGATCATAGATTGTCTGAGGTTCATGGCAGTGCACGTGGATCTTTCTGACCATCCCTGATGTTCCCATACCAGCAGGGACCAGGACCAAGACATCGTGGGGTGTCTGGAGGAAAAAAAATTAAAGACATCAATCACCATTACAGTCTAAATTCAGAGTAACATTATACGTGTCCCATCATCAAGAGGTCTACAACAGAACAGAGATTGGGGACTGGGGGCATGCGAGCTACAAAGGTCACTGTGATACTCACATGTTTAGTCCTGAGCTTGAAGTCTGTGTCACAATCCACGATGATGAAGTTTGTCCCTTCGCGTCTTTTCCAATGAAAGCTTTCCACAAGCTTCACTGCCCCACACACGTCTGAGGTAAAACCCCTGGTGTGACTTGGTTCTGTACGCCACATCGCAACCCTGTTCTTCTTAACATACAAAGAGGGCCATTTCCAGTATGGATCGAGTACGTTTTCGTTCTGCTCCCACATCATATTATTACACTCTTCGTTCGTCCAATTCCGCTGTATAAAATCGACAACCGTCTCCAACATTGGAACCGGGTCCATCTTGTCCTTCCATTCCATACACACCAGTGTTAGGTTCTGTGAGCCGTAACGAGACCCGACATGACATTGCGTTACGTGCCAATGTAGAATGTCCTCCGCGGACTGCAAGCCTACGTGGTCCCGCGGCGTGGCAATCCATCTGATCAACATCGTAATGTAGACCATGTCTGAAGCGTTCAGGTTTCTGTTTGTTTAGTTAGCAAGAATCAGACCCTTTGCCACGAGAGCTTCTGTCTGGGTAGAGACAGGATTCCTTATAACAGCTTCAGTGTACAGGAGCCGGTGAACGGTGGTCGGACCGAGAGAACAGTGGTTGGACCGAGTGAATGGTGGTCGGACCCAGTGAACGGTGGTCGGACCGGGTGAACGGTGGTCAGACCCAGTGAATGGTGGTCGGACCGGGTGAACGGTGGTCGGACGCAGTGAACGGTGGTCGGACCGAGTGAACGGTTGTCGGACCGAGTGAAGGGTGGTCGGACTCAGTGAACGGTGGTCGGACTCTGTGAATGGTGGTCGGACCCTATCACCATATGCTTTGTGCGCGTTAAACGTTTTGCGTGACGGATATCCGCTCATGTTGTTTATTGTGTTTCAACATGGTATGTGCTACTTGCTGTTGTTCACCACGCTCTCTCACAGAGATGGAACGACTACAGACTCCGTATCACATTGGTGCACGACCTTTTATTGTATCGCTTTGTAAGGTACACATACACACTGTTATCCTAATCATAGCATATCACATCATATCATGTCATTGCCTCGGGATCCCTGTGCAAGCAGCGCAAAAGGGCAGTGTGCACCCGCTGCAGATGTCTTCGCGTCTCTTGCCCTCGGACACAGTTGGCACCGTTTTCTCTTTTCCGAACGCTGTGGGGCCGTAGCATCTGAGCAGGCCTCTCGGACTGCGCTCATCAACGGGGTCGCCGCTGTTTCTTTCTTTCTTTCTTTCCCTCTGTGTGTGTGTGTGTGTCTGTCTCTCTCTCCCTCTCTCTCTCTTGGGGGGGGAGAGGGAGGCTCCAGGGCGGTTTGTCCGACTCGTGGTGTCTGAGAAGCCCCGACCCTGAGGCTCCGGGGCGGTTTGTCCGACCCTGGGGTTGGGGTCAGAGGAGCCCAGAGGCTCCGGGGGGTGTCCGGGGGTCCGAGAGACCCAGAGGGCCTCTGGAAATTACACGCGTGGCAAGCGGGAGGGGTATCATAGTGTTTAACCTATTGTGTCAAAACCAGTGTTTTCTTTGCCAAATACATCCGTTTTGACACAGTATCATAGTTTTCAAGCTATTATGTCAAAACCTGCGTTTTTCTCATTGAAATACCTACGTTTTGACACAGTATCAGTTGGTTCAACTAATTGTGACACCAAACAGCTGTTTTTTCATGAAAATAGTGTTTAGCCTACTGTGTCAAAACCAGTTTCATAGTTTTCAAGCTATTGTGTCAAAAAAACAGGCATTTTCTCATTGAAAAAGGTCAGTTTTGACACGCTATCATCGTTTTTAACCCATTGTGTAAAAAGCAGCCTTTTTGGTTTTTGAACACAATAGGTAAAAAACCATGATACTGTGTTAAAACGGTAGTATTTCATGAGAAAACGCTTCTTTTGACAAAATGGGTACAAAAACATGATACTGGGTCAAAACTGACGTATTTAAATAGGAAAAACGCTGGTTTTGACACAATAGGTTCAAACCACGATACTGGTTCAAAACTCACGTATTTCAATGAGAAAACACTGATTTTGACACAAAACTATCATAATGTGTCAAAACTGTCCTATTTCAATGAGAAAACGCTGGTTTTGACACATAGGTTCAAAAACATGATACTTTGTCAAAACTGACGTATTTCAATGAAAAAATGCTGGTTTTGACACAGAATCAAAACTATAATTCTGTGTCAACACTGACGTATTTCAATGAGAAAACGCTGGATTTGACACAAAATGTGAAAATTTGTCAAAACCGTCGTATTTCAATGAGAAAACGCTGGTTTTGACACGAAACTATGAAACTGTGTCAAAACTGTCGTATTTCAATGAGAAAACGCTGGTTTTGACACGAAACTATGACACTGTGTCAAAACTGTTGTGTTTCAATGAGAAAACGCTGGTTTTGACACGAAACTATGACACTGTGTCAAAACTGTTGTATTTCAATGAGAAAACGCTGGTTTTGACAAAATTGCTTCAACACTATGACACTGTGTCAAAACTGTTGTATTTCAATGAGAAAACGCTGGTTTTGACACGAAACTATGACACTGTGTCAAAACTGTTGTATTTCAATGAGAAAACGCTGGTTTTGACACAATAGGCTCAAAACTATAATAATGTGTCAAAAGTGACGTATTTCATGAGAAAACGCTGATTTTGACACAAAACTATGACACTGTGTCAAAACTGTCGTATTTCAATGAGAAAACGCTGGTTTTGACACGAAACTATGACACTGTGTCAAAACTGTCGTATTTCAATGAGAAAACGCTGGTTTTGACACGAAACTATGACACTGTGTCAAAACTGTTGTATTTCAATGAGAAAACGCTGGTTTTGACACAATAGGCTCAAAACTATAATAATGTGTCAAAAGTGACGTATTTCAAGAGAAAAAGCTGATTTTGACACAAAACTATCATAAAGTGTCAGAACTGTCCTATTTCAATGAGAAAACGCTGGTTTTGACACGAAACTATGACACTGTGTCAAAACTGTCGTATTTCAATGAGAAAACGCTGGTTTTGACAAGAAACTATGACACTGTGTCAAAACTGTTGTATTTCAATGAGAAAACGCTGGTTTTGACACAATAGGCTCAAAACTATAATAATGTGTCAAAAGTGACGTATTTCATGAGAAAAAGCTGATTTTGACACGAAACTATGAGACTGTGTCAAAACTGACGTATTTCAATGAGAAAACGCTGATTTTGACACAAAACTATCATAAAGTGTCAGAACTGTCCTATTTCAATGAGAAAACGCTGGTTTTGACACGAAACTATGACACTGTGTCAAAACTGTCGTATTTCAATGAGAAAACGCTGGTTTTGACATGAAACTATGTCACTGTGTCAAAACTGTTGTATTTCAATGAGAAAACGCTGGTTTTGACACAATAGGCTCAAAACTATAATAATGTGTCAAAAGTGACGTATTTCATGAGAAAAAGCTGATTTTGACACGAAACTATGAGACTGTGTCAAAACTGACGTATTTCAATGAGAAAACGCTGATTTTGACACAAAACTATGACACTGTGTCAAAACTGTCGTATTTCAATGACAACACGCTGGTTTTGACACGAAACTATGACACTGTGTCAAACCTGTTGTATTTCAATGAGAAAACGCTGGTTTTGACACAATAGGCTCAAAACTATAATAATGTGTCAAAAGTGACGTATTTCATGAGAAAAAGCTGATTTTGACACGAAACTATGAGACTGTGTCAAAACTGACGTATTTCAATGAGAAAACGCTGGTTTTGACACAATAGGCTCAAAACTATAATAATGTGTCAAAAGTGACGTATTTCATGAGAAAAAGCTGATTTTGACACGAAACTATGAGACTGTGTCAAAACTGACGTATTTCAATGAGAAAACGCTGATTTTGACACAATAGGCTCAAAACTATAATAATGTGTCAAAAGTGACGTATTTCATGAGAAAAAGCTGATTTTGACACGAAACTATGAGACTGTGTCAAAACTGACGTATTTCAATGAGAAAACGCTGATTTTGACACAAAACTATCATAAAGTGTCAGAACTGTCCTATTTCAATGAGAAAACGCTGGTTTTGACACGAAACTATGACACTGTGTCAAAACTGTCGTATTTCAATGAGAAAACGCTGGTTTTGACACGAAACTATGACACTGTGTCAAAACTGTTGTATTTCAATGAGAAAACCCTGGTTTTGACACAATAGGCTCAAAACTATAATAATGTGTCAAAAGTGACGTATTTCATTAGAAAAAGCTGATTTTGACACGAAACTATGAGACTGTGTCAAAACTGACGTATTTTAATGAGAAAACGCTGGTTTTGACACAGGTTCAAAAACATGATATTGTGTCAAAACTGTCCTATTTCAATGAGAAAACGCTGGTTTTGACACGAAACTGACACTGTGTCAAAACTGTTGTATTTCAATGAGAAAACGCTGGTTTTGACACAATAGGCTCAAAACTATAATAATGTGTCAAAAGTGACGTATTTCATGAGAAAAAGCTGATTTTGACACGAAACTATGAGACTGTGTCAAAACTGACGTATTTCAATGAGAAAACGCTGATTTTGACACAAAACTATCATAAAGTGTCAGAACTGTCCTATTTCAATGAGAAAACGCTGGTTTTGACACGAAACTATGACACTGTGTCAAAACTGTCGTATTTCAATGAGAAAACGCTGGTTTTGACACGAAACTATGACACTGTGTCAAAACTGTTGTATTTCAATGAGAAAACCCTGGTTTTGACACAATAGGCTCAAAACTATAATAATGTGTCAAAAGTGACGTATTTCATTAGAAAAAGCTGATTTTGACACGAAACTATGAGACTGTGTCAAAACTGACGTATTTTAATGAGAAAATGCTGGTTTTGACACAGGTTCAAAAACATGATATTGTGTCAAAACTGTCCTATTTCAATGAGAAAACGCTGGTTTTGACACGAAACTGACACTGTGTCAAAACTGTTGTATTTCAATGAGAAAACGCTGGTTTTGACACAATAGGCTCAAAACTATAATAATGTGTCAAAAGTGACGTATTTCATGAGAAAACGCTGATTTTGACACAAAACTATGACACTGTGTCAAAACTGTAGTATTTCAATGAGAAAACGCTAGTTTTGACACAAAACTATGACACTGTGTCAAAACTGTCGTTGTTCAATGAAAAAACGCTGGTTCTGACACGATAGGTTCAAAATTATGATACTGTGTCAAAAGTGACGTATTTCATGAGAAAACGCTGGATTTGACACAAAATATGAGACTGTGTCAAAACTGACGTATTTTAATGAGAAAACGCTGGTTTTGACACGAAAGATTCAAGACTATGACACTGTGTCAAAAGTGACGTATTTCAATGAGAAAACGCTGATTTTGACACAATAGACTCAAAACTATAATAATGTGTCAAAAGTGACGTATTTCATGAGAAAACGCTGATTTTGACACAAAACTATCATAAAGTGTCAGAACTGTCCTATTTTAATGAGAAAACGCTGATTTTTACACAAAACTATGACACTGTGTCAAAAGTGACGTATTTCATGAGAAAACGCTGGTTTTGACACAAAACTATCATAATGTGTCAGAACTGTCCTATTTCAATGAGAATGGCTGGTTTTGACACAATAGGCTGGTTTTGACACGATAGGTTCAAAACTATAATTCTGTGTAAAAACTCGTTTTTCAATGATAAAACGCTGGTTTTGACACAAAACTATCATAATGTGTCAGAACTGTCCTATTTCAATGAGAATGGCTGGTTTTGACACAATAGGCTGGTTTTGACACGATAGGTTCAAAACTATAATTCTGTGTAAAAACTCGTTTTTCAATGAGAAAACGCTGGTTTTGACACTGGTTTTGGTCGGACCCTGTGAATGGTGGTCGGACTGTGAATTGTGGTCTGACCCTGTAAACAGTGGTCGGACTCAGTGAATGGTGGTTGGACCCTGTGAACGGTGGTCCGACTCAGTGAATGGTGGTCGGACCCTGTAAATGGTGGTCGGACTCAGTGAATGGTGGTCGGACTCAATGAATGGTGGTCGGACTCGGTCAATGGTGGTCGGACTCAGTGAATGGTGGTCGGACACTGTGAACAGTGGTCGGACTCAGTGAATGGTGGTCGGACCCTGTGAATGGTGGTCGGACGCAGTGAATGGTATTTGAACTTTTTGAACGGTGGTCGGACCCTTTGAATGGTGGTCGGACTCAATGAATGGTGGTCGGACCCTGTAAACGGTGGTCGGACTCTGTGAATGGTGGTCGGACTCAGTGAATGGTGGTCGGACTCAGTGAATTGTGGTAGGACCCTGTGAATGGTGGTCGGACTCAGTTAATGGTGGTCGGACCCTGTGAATGGTGGTCGGACTCTGTGAATGGTGGTCGGACCCTGTGAATGGTGGTCGGACTCAGTGAATAGTGGTCGGACTCAGTGGATTGTGGTCGGACCCTGTGAATGGTGGTCGGACTCAGTCAATGGTGGTCGGACCCTGTGAATGGTGGTCGGACTCTGTGAATGGTGGTCGGACCCTGTGAATGGCGGTCGGACTCAGTGAATGGTGGTCGGACCCTGTGAATCGTGGTCGGACTCAGTGAATGGTGGTCGGACTCACTGAATGGTGGTCGGACTCAGTGAATGAACTGTTTGGCCAACAGTAGTCCGGTTTTCACTGGTACCCTGTGCACAGCTTTATTCCATTAGGTTTAACCCGCCCTACTAGGTTTCTGGAGCCCTCGGGGTTCTGTACTGTGGCAAAGAGTATGCTTTATTTTACGGGGTCTCCCAACTTATGTGCCATACGATAACATTCGCTGTGAACACAAATGCAGACGCTTCAGACGCGCATTTCATGGTTTGTTTTGGAAGTGGTAATAATCACATACAGGAATCATGAGTGTATATCAAAAATAAACATTTGTTGCCCGTTTTAAAAAAAAACCCCAAATATAACACACAGACACACAAATAACTCAAGTTCAAGCAAGATATATATGTTGTATACAGCGACATGGCCCTTCAGCACCGCTTGGTCATTATATTTGGCGCCTGTGCGGACAAAAACTCGTCCGGATAGATCTGGACCTTCTCGGCCTTACGCTTCAGCAGCTCGCCCGCACGGCGCGAAACGCCCATGACGTTAAAGATAGGGGTTACGCGTATCCTCAGCAGGTATGGGTTCATCTTGAGCGTGCTCTCCCAATCGGTTTCGCCCCCGAGGTTATCGCCTCCTATTTGCACATGCCAAGACTCTTTGGATATCGAGGCCAAGGCTTTCTTCTGAGAGTCCGAGAGGCCCCGCGTATCGCATTGGCCCATGCTCCCGCCCGCGCTGGCTCCCACCGCAAAACCCGTGACTTCGACCTTAGCCCCGGCCTCCGTGCAGCGCTCGGCTGCATAGTCCAAGCTCTGATCGGCCTCTCTGTCGCAGGTGGAGAACACCTCGAAAGAGCTGTAATATCCGCCGACCTCCACCGCGCTCACAAACCCCTAGCCCCATGTGGCCAAAAACTCGTTGATCCGTGCTTCGGGGTCTGCGTTGAGCTCCTCCATGGCTTTGCGTAGCGCGGAGCTGGGTTCGTGAGATGAAACCATAGCGTTGCCCACTGGACACTGATACGATAACGATGACACCGCCACCATCTCGCTCGAGGCCACGGACCTCTCCACCGACGTCTCAATTGCGTCCGTCTTGCTGAACGATGCTTCCACTGAGGCGGTGACGCCCGAAAAGGAGGCCGATACTCCAGCATGCCCGGATTTCTAGTTCCTGGAGCCACGCGAGTCCTTGTTCGAGGAAGCTCCGGATGACGTCCTCTTATACTGATTCCTGGTCTTAAAGCACTTGATGGCCTTGTGGAACTTGACCCGGGCCGGCACCGTGAACTCGTTCTGCTGTCTGCATCTCTCCAAGAAGCCAGAGAGCGCTATAACCTCTTTGTGTCCCACTCCTTGGCTCGTTACAGCGTAGCCCAAGGGGAAGGTGTACACGGAGATGCTCGAGTCGCAGTAGCTCACCAGCACCCGGTCCCCTCCGTACAGAGCCCCGACGATGGTTGTACTCGTCAGGGTCAGGGCCGCGGTCAAGAACGTCCCCGTGATGAGAAACTTGCATCTAGTCCCTGTTGTGCTGCTCTCCACGGGATTGTCGGTCGCCCTCGTGCTCGGCCAGTCAGAGTCCCCCTTGTCCTCATCATGCCCTGCCTTTCCCCTAGGCCTCATCGGTTCCAAAGACACAACGGACACGTTCTGCTCCTGGTTGTCAAGATATGATGAGTCGGCGGGCACAGATGTCAGGAGGTGCTGGAAGATCCTGGTTGAACCGTCTCCAAAAGACAACGATCTGACTTGATGACGTCCGTGTTCGCAGCGTGTGACGAGACCCTTGAGTCTGCCTCTCTAGACGAGGAACAGGTAAAGCAGCAAAGACACCGGCACCACACATGCTGCCACGATAATCAACGTGCAGTCCTTGTTCTCCGGAGGCCTAGTCGAAGGCTGGACCTCTGGAAGTTGTGTGGGTGCGCATAAAGCATCGTGACTGTGGTTTCCTGCAATGAGAAGGAAGCCTTCTTTGCACTCTGTGTGCGAATTGCACGTGAGGCAGGATTTGCTTGAGCAGTGGAATCCGGGCTTACACACACACTCCAGCCTCCTGTTGGGGCTATACAAAACACGTTGGGGCGTGTAGTCTGATGTCCAGATGGACTTACTCTCTACATAATCAGGGCGCGCACCGTCATGATACATAACCGTTCGAGTGTCCTCTTCATAAGATCCACCCTCACAAGGCATGCAGTGTGTCCCAAACTTTACTGTCTCCCTACAATGGGCTATCTCTGCTTCTGGGTTAATCCTCTGATACAGCAGTCTCAATCTCTGGTCGCGTATTTCCCGGATGGGAGCACAATGGCGACAATGGTACATGTAGTACTCAATATCCCCTTCCGACTTATCCCGAAAGTCCCTGAAATTCTTGAGGGGGTGACAGTAGGGCTATCTTTCGCAAATCGTCATCCGATTGTATTTATCCATGTGTTCGTCTAGTCCACAGGGTACGCATTGCGGATCCTGGCAAGTCCCCCGCTTGCTCATTATGTGACCGATGCCACACATGCAGCAGCCTTGGTTGTCCTTGACATTGCAGCCCAGAGTAGAAACTATGTACAACGAGAGGATGGTGAGATGTACCCTTACCATTGTGGCTTCGACAAACAACGTGCGCCTGATTAGGTTGAATGTTTTATGATAAGGACGATGAAAAAGTACTACTCAATCGGGGTGTTCGAGAGCCCAAGGATCATCTGCGACATAGGGCCGTTGCTGACAGACCCGTGCATATATCTACTCAGTCCCCTGGAATCCCCCTGAGAACCCTGGGTCTAGGACTCTCAGCGCCTGACCTACGTTGGCGGAGACCGACCACCGTTCGCAGAGTCCGACCACCATTCGCAGAGTCCGACCAGGGCTCTATGTATAGTGTTATGTTGTTTGAATGCCATGCGGGACTTCCCCGTTCAACCCACTCTTTAATAACATCAGGGTGGAGACCTTGGGCTCTTGGTAGACTACCACTTGCTGATTCACAAGGGACTTTCTGTCATTAGGAACCCTATATATATATTTATACACACATATATTCACAAGCCCTTACACATTGTAGACACAGCAGCTCCTCCTGGACACAAGTGAACTTTTGAGCAGAAAACCGATCCCGCATAGTAGGAGAATGGAGAAAATGTTGTTTTGTACAATCCTCTGCCTGACCATCGCGGTTGTCCCACTCCACCGGCTCCGGATCAGACAAGAAGACCTACAGTACGCAGTGTCTGGACGGTAAGACCATCACCGTGGACGGCTCTTCTATAGGACCCACGTCCAAGTACAAAGACTACAAGCAACTGGTGTGCCAGGCTTGTGGCGTGAAACGTTGCACGGACACGACACTGTTCAAAGGATACAGCAAAAAGGACGATCACGGAAGAGTCATCTTCGGCAATCTGAACAGACTCGCGCTGAAGAGCTACGGCTCGGAAGACAAAGAGATATCCTACAAATGTCCAAGTGGCGAAAACGTCCAGACTCTTAAGGATTGCCTGGTGACACTCTGCGAAGAGTGTAGGTCCTCGAACTGCGAGGTCTACGCGGGCTCCACTAAAGTCAGTTCGGGCATAAGATCGACACTAAGGCCTCGACCGTGAACAAGTTAAAGAAAGCCCTGGAAGCTGTGAAGAGAGTCGCTACCTCGGAGAGGGGGAAAGGACTCGCGAGCGCCGTGGGAGCTGCGGTGATCAACAACAGAGAGACCATCTCCAAATTGGCGAAAGTCATCGGTGTGCCCGAGGACAAAGTCGCAACCGTGGACCAGATACTCAAAGTGGGAAATGGCTTCTACATGAACGACGTGGACGGGGGACTGAAAGCCCTGGCTGAGCTCACGGGTCATCCTTTGAGCGAAGGAGAGGAACGTGCCATTGAAAGGGACATGCGCTCAGACGAGGAGGTCGACTACGGAAAGATACTCGCTCTCCTCAAACGCAAAAGTGACGCGGTCGCGGACGGTATCGATCTGCACCGAGACAACCAGGACTCATTCTGGGCACGCTACGGGCTGTACGTGGCACTCTCGGCGGTCGCCTTGGTCCTGGTCGGTAGCTGCGCGTGCTGTGTGCTTTGCTGCTGGTTGTGTATGAGTTGGAAGAAGAGCAATAGCCTCCGCGACAGCAGAGTCAGGTACAGCTCAAGTTTACAGCGGACCGCGGATAGGTCTGTGTAAGTGGATGCTACTGCATGACTGTTGTCATGTGTTTTATTCGAACTACATCAGTGTCCAAAAGCAGCAAAAGTGTACAAACGCAAAAGCAACAAAAGTGTACAAAAGCAATAGTGGATATATATATATATATATATATATATATATATATATATATGGCTATTAAAGTCACGGTAAACCCTCTACCTCTATGTCACAGTATTATGTGTTTTATTTGAACTACACCACAGTGTCCAAAAGCAGCAAAAGTGTACAAAAGCAAAAATCAGCGAACCCGCTGTACAACGAACAAAGGTGGATATATATATATATGGCAATTAAAGTCACTTAAACCCTCACAGTGTCCTTGTGTTTCGTTCAGCATGCACACACCACACCCTTCTGTCTCCTTTTCATATCCGTCTCACAACCAAGTCGGTAGGCAACTGAAACCATTATCCAGTGCCTCAGCTAGCGTAGATCTTCCTAATCTCTGTGATCAGTGCATTGCACACATCGCAACGCATATTGCAGGGACACACAATGTGTGCACACTCCGAAACCCAAGCTTTGTGCATCTTGCATTTGCGGCACGTAACGTCGAAATCAGGGGGTATGGCGACTAAGGTGGTATTGGACAACGCCTTCCTTTTCTTAGCAACCTTGGTTCCAATCGTTGCGCTGCATAAGCCACAAGCTGGCAGCTGGGTAAGGCAAGTATTGCAGCAGGCGTGGCCGCATGGCAAGTGAGCCTCAATGGGGTTGGTGCAGCAATATACGCATGATAACTCTCCTGGCTCCTTCTCGACTGCTGTGAACAGGAAATGTAAAACAGAAAATGAACAAGAAGGACAATGATATGCGTCTCAATTCAATTCCAATGCCTCTGTCTGAGTGAGGTGCTGTCACATTGATCCCCCACATGCCTTACCTTGAAGCAAGATGTTGTTGTTACGTGGCACTTGCATAACAGACGTACTGTCGGAGGTCCAGGGAAACGGGCTGTCTTCATCTCGGTCTACAACTTGCACCGAGGGGACGAAACAACGGTCTGCCTCAAGTACCTGTCTAAGGGTTTCCATGCCGTTTTTCGTAATACACAGCCACTTTCACGGTAGCCGTGTCATGTATCGCGGTGATCTGAGGCTCCACCGAGGACAGCTTCATGTGTTCGTCCCAGAATTGGTACGCCTTGCTTCTGAACGAGTCACGCGTAGCCTCAAGGTGTAACATACGTGGTGGATCAGTGGTCTTGTAGTACTTCCCGACCCTCTTGATCATGGCGCGGACAAGGGTTTCGTCGGTGGGGAGCTCGTTCATGCGCACCATGCGCATATTGTTATCGATCAAAGCGGAACAGGGAGCCATGCAAGGGACATGTATTCTTGTGTCAGATGTCCAAATCTCAAGACCGTGTGTCTTGAAGAGATCATAGATTGTCTGAGGTTCATGGCAGTGCACGTGGATCTTTCTGACCATCCCTGATGTTCCCATACCAGCAGGGACCAGGACCAAGACATCGTGGGGTGTCTGGAGGAAAAAAAATTAAAGACATCAATCACCATTACAGTCTAAATTCAGAGTAACATTATACGTGTCCCATCATCAAGAGGTCTACAACAGAACAGAGATTGGGGACTGGGGGCATGCGAGCTACAAAGGTCACTGTGATACTCACATGTTTAGTCCTGAGCTTGAAGTCTGTGTCACAATCCACGATGATGAAGTTTGTCCCTTCGCGTCTTTTCCAATGAAAGCTTTCCACAAGCTTCACTGCCCCACACACGTCTGAGGTAAAACCCCTGGTGTGACTTGGTTCTGTACGCCACATCGCAACCCTGTTCTTCTTAACATACAAAGAGGGCCATTTCCAGTATGGATCGAGTACGTTTTCGTTCTGCTCCCACATCATATTATTACACTCTTCGTTCGTCCAATTCCGCTGTATAAAATCGACAACCGTCTCCAACATTGGAACCGGGTCCATCTTGTCCTTCCATTCCATACACACCAGTGTTAGGTTCTGTGAGCCGTAACGAGACCCGACATGACATTGCGTTACGTGCCAATGTAGAATGTCCTCCGCGGACTGCAAGCCTACGTGGTCCCGCGGCGTGGCAATCCATCTGATCAACATCGTAATGTAGACCATGTCTGAAGCGTTCAGGTTTCTGTTTGTTTAGTTAGCAAGAATCAGACCCTTTGCCACGAGAGCTTCTGTCTGGGTAGAGACAGGATTCCTTATAACAGCTTCAGTGTACAGGAGCCGGTGAACGGTGGTCGGACCGAGAGAACAGTGGTTGGACCGAGTGAATGGTGGTCGGACCCAGTGAACGGTGGTCGGACCGGGTGAACGGTGGTCAGACCCAGTGAATGGTGGTCGGACCGGGTGAACGGTGGTCGGACGCAGTGAACGGTGGTCGGACCGAGTGAAGGGTGGTCGGACTCAGTGAACGGTGGTCGGACTCTGTGAATGGTGGTCGGACCCTATCACCATATGCTTTGTGCGCGTTAAACGTTTTGCGTGACGGATATCCGCTCATGTTGTTTATTGTGTTTCAACATGGTATGTGCTACTTGCTGTTGTTCACCACGCTCTCTCACAGAGATGGAACGACTACAGACTCCGTATCACATTGGTGCACGACCTTTTATTGTATCGCTTTGTAAGGTACACATACACACTGTTATCCTAATCATAGCATATCACATCATATCATGTCATTGCCTCGGGATCCCTGTGCAAGCAGCGCAAAAGGGCAGTGTGCACCCGCTGCAGATGTCTTCGCGTCTCTTGCCCTCGGACACAGTTGGCACCGTTTTCTCTTTTCCGAACGCTGTGGGGCCGTAGCATCTGAGCAGGCCTCTCGGACTGCGCTCATCAACGGGGTCGCCGCTGTTTCTTTCTTTCTTTCTTTCCCTCTGTGTGTGTGTGTGTGTCTGTCTCTCTCTCCCTCTCTCTCTCTTGGGGGGGGGAGAGGGAGGCTCCAGGGCGGTTTGTCCGACTCGTGGTGTCTGAGAAGCCCCGACCCTGAGGCTCCGGGGCGGTTTGTCCGACCCTGGGGTTGGGGTCAGAGGAGCCCAGAGGCTCCGGGGGGTGTCCGGGGGTCCGAGAGACCCAGAGGGCCTCTGGAAATTACACGCGTGGCAAGCGGGAGGGGTATCATAGTGTTTAACCTATTGTGTCAAAACCAGTGTTTTCTTTGCCAAATACATCCGTTTTGACACAGTATCATAGTTTTCAAGCTATTATGTCAAAACCTGCGTTTTTCTCATTGAAATACCTACGTTTTGACACAGTATCAGTTGGTTCAACTAATTGTGACACCAAACAGCTGTTTTTTCATGAAAATAGTGTTTAGCCTACTGTGTCAAAACCAGTTTCATAGTTTTCAAGCTATTGTGTAAAAAAAACAGGCATTTTCTCATTGAAAACGCTCGTTTTGACACGAAGGTTCAAAAACATGATACTTTGTCAAAACTGACGTATTTCAATGAAAAAATGCTGGTTTTGACACAGAATCAAAACTATAATTCTGTGTCAACACTGACGTATTTCAATGAGAAAACGCTGGTTTTGACACAATAAGCTCAAAACTATCATTCTGTGTAAAAACTCGTATTTCAATGAGAAAACGCTGGATTTGACACAAAATATGATAATTTGTCAAAACCGTCGTATTTCAATGAGAAAACGCTGGTTTTGACACGAAACTATGAAACTGTGTCAAAACTGACGAATTTCAATGAGAAAACGATGGTTTTGATAAAATAGGTTAAAAACATGAGACTGTGTCAAAACTGACGTATTTCAATGAGAAAACGCTGGTTTTGACACGAAACTATGACACTGTGTCAAAACTGTCGTATTTCAATGAGAAAACGCTGGTTTTGACACAATAGGCTCAAAACTATAATAATGTGTCAAAAGTGACGTATTTCATGAGAAAAAGCTGATTTTGACACGAAACTATTACACTGTGTCAAAACTGACGTATTTCAATGAGAAAACGCTGGTTTTGACACGAAACTATGACACTGTGTCAAAACTGTTGTATTTCAATGAGAAAACGTTGTTTTTGACACGAAACTATGACACTGTGTCAAAACTGTCGTATTTCAATGAGAAAACGCTGGTTTTGACACAATAGGCTCAAAACTATAATAATGTGTCAAAAGTGACGTATTTCATGAGAAAAAGCTGATTTTGACACGAAACTATTACACTGTGTCAAAACTGACGTATTTCAATGAGAAAACGCTGGTTTTGACACGAAACTATGACACTGTGTCAAAACTGTTGTATTTCAATGAGAAAACGTTGTTTTTGACACGAAACTATGACACTGTGTCAAAACTGTCGTATTTCAATGAGAAAACGCTGGTTTTGACACAATAGGCTCAAAACTATAATAATGTGTCAAAAGTGACGTATTTCATGAGAAAAAGCTGATTTTGACAAGAAACTATGACACTGTGTCAAAACTTTTGTATTTCAATGAGAAAACGTTGTTTTTGACACAAAACTATGACACTGTGTCAAAACTGTTGTATTTCAATGAGAAAACGCTGGTTTTGACACGAAACTATGACACTGTGTCAAAACTGTTGTATTTCAATGAGAAAACGTTGTTTTTGACACAAAACTATGACACTGTGTCAAAACTGTCGTATTTCAATGAGAAAACGCTGGTTTTGACACAATAGGCTCAAAACTATAATAATATGTCAAAAGTGACGTATTTCATGAGAAAAAGCTGATTTTGACAAGAAACTATGACACTGTGTCAAAACTGTTGTATTTCAATGAGAAAACGCTGGTTTTGACACAATAGGCTCAAAACTATAATAATGTGTCAAAAGTGACGTATTTCATGAGAAAAAGCTGATTTTGACACAAAACTATCATAAAGTGTCAGAACTGTCCTATTTCAATGAGAAAACGCTGGTTTTGACAAGAAACTATGACACTGTGTCAAAACTGTTGTATTTCAATGAGAAAACGCTGGTTTTGACACAATAGGCTCAAAACTATAATAATGTGTCAAAAGTGACGTATTTCATGAGAAAAGGCTGATTTTGACACGAAACTATGAGACTGTGTCAAAACTGACGTATTTCAATGAGAAAACGCTGGTTTTGACACGAAACTATGACACTGTGTCAAAACTGTTGTATTTCAATGAGAAAACGTTGTTTTTGACACGAAACTATGACACTGTGTCAAAACTGTCGTATTTCAATGAGAAAACGCTGGTTTTGACACAATAGGCTCAAAACTATAATAATGTGTCAAAAGTGACGTATTTCATGAGAAAAAGCTGATTTTGACACGAAACTATTACACTGTGTCAAAACTGACGTATTTCAATGAGAAAACGCTGGTTTTGACACGAAACTATGACACTGTGTCAAAACTGTTGTATTTCAATGAGAAAACGTTGTTTTTGACACGAAACTATGACACTGTGTCAAAACTGTCGTATTTCAATGAGAAAACGCTGGTTTTGACACAATAGGCTCAAAACTATAATAATGTGTCAAAAGTGACGTATTTCATGAGAAAAAGCTGATTTTGACACGAAACTATTACACTGTGTCAAAACTGACGTATTTCAATGAGAAAACGCTGGTTTTGACACGAAACTATGACACTGTGTCAAAACTGTTGTATTTCAATGAGAAAACGTTGTTTTTGACACGAAACTATGACACTGTGTCAAAACTGTCGTATTTCAATGAGAAAACGCTGGTTTTGACACAATAGGCTCAAAACTATAATAATGTGTCAAAAGTGACGTATTTCATGAGAAAAGGCTGATTTTGACACGAAACTATGAGACTGTGTCAAAACTGATGTATTTCAATGAGAAAACGCTGATTTTGACACAAAACTATCATAAAGTGTCAGAACTGTCCTATTTCAATGAGAAAACGCTGGTTTTGACACGAAACTATGACACTGTGTCAAAACTGTCGTATTTCAATGAGAAAACGCTGGTTTTGGAATGAAACTATGACACTGTGTCAAAACTGTTGTATTTCAATGAGAAAACGCTGGTTTTGACTAAATAGGCTCAAAACTATAATAATGTGTCAAAACTGTCGTATTTCAATGAGAAAACGCTGGTTTTGACACGAAACTATGACACTGTGTCAAAACTGTTGTATTTCAATGAGAAAACGCTGGTTTTGACACAATAGGCTCAAAACTATAATAATGTGTCAAAAGTGACGTATTTCATGAGAAAAAGCTGATTTTGACACGAAACTATGAGACTGTGTCAAAACTGACGTATTTCAATGAGAAAACGCTGGTTTTGACACGAAACTATGACACTGTGTCAAAACTGTTGTATTTCAATGAGAAAACGTTGTTTTTGACACGAAACTATGACACTGTGTCAAAACTGTCGTATTTCAATGAGAAAACGCTGGTTTTGACACAATAGGCTCAAAACTATAATAATGTGTCAAAAGTGACGTATTTCATGAGAAAAAGCTGATTTTGACACGAAACTATTACACTGTGTCAAAACTGTTGTATTTCAATGAGAAAACGCTGGTTTTGACACAATAGGCTCAAAACTATAATAATGTGTCAAAAGTGACGTATTTCATGAGAAAAAGCTGATTTTGACACGAAACTATGAGACTGTGTCAAAACTGACGTATTTCGATGAGAAAACGCTGATTTTGACACAAAACTATCATAAAGTGTCAGAACTGTCCTATTTCAATGAGAAAACGCTGGTTTTGACAAGAAACTATGACACTGTGTCAAAACTGTTGTATTTCAATGAGAAAACGCTGGTTTTGACACAATAGGCTCAAAACTATAATAATGTGTCAAAAGTGACGTATTTCATGAGAAAAGGCTGATTTTGACACGAAACTATGAGACTGTGTCAAAACTGACGTATTTCAATGAGAAAACGCTGATTTTGACACAAAACTATCATAAAGTGTCAGAACTGTCCTATTTCAATGAGAAAACGCTGGTTTTGACACGAAACTATGACACTGTGTCAAAACTATCGTATTTCAATGAGAAAACGCTGGTTTTGACAAGAAACTATGACACTGTGTCAAAACTGTTGTATTTCAATGAGAAAACGCTGGTTTTGACACAATAGGCTCAAAACTATAATAATGTGTCAAAAGGGACGTATTTCATGAGAAAAAGCTGATTTTGACACGAAACTATGACACTGTGTCAAAACTATTGTATTTCAATGAGAAAACGCTGGTTTTGACACAATAGGCTCAAAACTATAATAATGTGTCAAAAGTGTCGTATTTCATGAGAAAAAGCTGATTTTGACACGAAACTATGAGACTGTGTCCAAACTATCGTATTTCAATGAGAAAACGCTGGTTTTGACACAATAGGCTCAAAACTATAATAATGTGTCAAAAGTGTCGTATTTCATGAGAAAAAGCTGATTTTGACACGAAACTATGAGACTGTGTCCAAACTGACGTATTTCAATGAGAAAACGCTGATTTTGACACAAAACTATCATAAAGTGTCAGAACTGTCCTATTTCAATGAGAAAACGCTGGTTTTGACACAATAGGCTCAAAACTATAATAATGTGTCAAAAGTGACGTATTTCATGAGAAAAAGCTGATTTTGACACGAAACTATGAGACTGTGTCCAAACTGACGTATTTCAATGAGAAAACGCTGATTTTGACACAAAACTATCATAAAGTGTCAGAACTGTCCTATTTTAATGAGAAAACGCTGGTTTTGACACGAAACTATGACACTGTGTCAAAACTGACGTATTTTAATGAGAAAACGCTGGTTTTGACACAATAGGCTCAAAACTATAATAATGTGTCAAAAGTGACGTATTTCATGAGAAAAAGCTGATTTTGACACGAAACTATGAGACTGTGTCCAAACTGACGTATTTCAATGAGAAAACGCTGATTTTGACACAAAACTATCATAAAGTGTCAGAACTGTCCTATTTCAATGAGAAAACGCTGGTTTTGACACGAAACTATGACACTGTGTCAAAACTGTCGTATTTCAATGAGAAAACGCTGGTTTTGACATGAAACTATGACACTGTGTCAAAAGTGTTGTATTTCAATGAGAAAACGCTGGTTTTGACACAATAGGCTCAAAACTATAATAATGTGTCAAAAGTGACGTATTTCATGAGAAAAAGCTGATTTTGACACGAAACTATGAGACTGTGTCCAAACTGACGTATTTCAATGAGAAAACGCTGATTTTGACACAAAACTATCATAAAGTGTCAGAACTGTCCTATTTCAATGAGAAAACGCTGGTTTTGACACGAAACTATGACACTGTGTCAAAACTGTCGTATTTTAATGAGAAAACGCTGGTTTTGACACAGGTTCAAAAACATGATATTGTGTCAAAACTGTCCTATTTCAATGAGAAAACGCTGGTTTTGACAAGAAACTATGACACTGTGTCAAAACTGTTGTATTTCAATGAGAAAACGCTGGTTTTGACACAATAGGCTCAAAACTATAATAATGTGTCAAAAGTGACGTATTTCATGAGAAAACGCTGATTTTGACACAAAACTATGACACTGTGTCAAAACTGTAGTATTTCAATGAGAAAACGCTAGTTTTGACACAAAACTATGACACTGTGTCAAAACTGTCGTTGTTCAATGAAAAAACGCTGGTTCTGACACGATAGGTTCAAAATTATGATACTGTGTCAAAAGTGACGTATTTCATGAGAAAACGCTGGATTTGACACAAAATATGAGACTGTGTCAAAACTGACGTATTTTAATGAGAAAACGCTGGTTTTGACACGAAAGATTCAAAACTATGACACTGTGTCAAAAGTGACGTATTTCAATGAGAAAACGCTGATTTTGACACAATAGACTCAAAACTATAATAATGTGTCAAAAGTGACGTATTTCATGAGAAAACGCTGGTTTTGACACAAAACTATCATAATGTGTCAGAACTGTCCTATTTCAATGAGAATGGCTGGTTTTGACACAATAGGCTGGTTTTGACACGATAGGTTCAAAACTATAATTCTGTGTAAAAACTCGTTTTTCAATGAGAAAACGCTGGTTTTGACACTGGTTTTGGTCGGACCCTGTGAATGGTGGTCGGACTGTGAATTGTGGTCTGACCCTGTAAACAGTGGTCGGACTCAGTGAATGGTGGTTGGACCCTGTGAACGGTGGTCCGACTCAGTGAATGGTGGTCGGACCCTGTAAATGGTGGTCGGACTCAGTGAATGGTGGTCGGACTCAATGAATGGTGGTCGGACTCGGTCAATGGTGGTCGGACTCAGTGAATGGTGGTCGGACACTGTGAACAGTGGTCGGACTCAGTGAATGGTGGTCGGACCCTGTGAATGGTGGTCGGACGCAGTGAATGGTATTTGAACTTTTTGAACGGTGGTCGGACCCTTTGAATGGTGGTCGGACTCAATGAATGGTGGTCGGACCCTGTAAACGGTGGTCGGACCTTGTGAATATTGGCCGGACTCAGTGAACGGTGGTCGGACTCTGTGAATGGTGGTCGGACCCTGTGAATGGTGGTCGGACTCAGTGAATAGTGGTCGGACTCAGTGGATTGTGGTCGGACCCTGTGAATGGTGGTCGGACTCAGTCAATGGTGGTCGGACCCTGTGAATGGTGGTCGGACGCAGTGAATGGTATTTGAACTTTTTGAACGGTGGTCGGACCCTTTGAATGGTGGTCGGACCCTGTGAATGGCGGTCGGACTCAGTGAATGGTGGTCGGACCCTGTGAATCGTGGTCGGACTCAGTGAATGGTGGTCGGACTCACTGAATGGTGGTCGGACCATGTGAATGGTGGTCGGAATCAGTCAATGGTGGTCGGACCCTGTGAATGGTGGTCGGACTCTGTGAATTGTGGTCGGACCCTTTGAATGGTGGTCGGACTCTGTGAATGGTGGTCGGACCCTGTGAATGGTGGTCGGACTCAGTGAATGAACTGTTTGGCCAACAGTAGTCCGGTTTTCACTGGTACCCTGTGCACAGCTTTATTCCATTAGGTTTAACCCGCCCTACTAGGTTTCTGGAGCCCTCGGGGTTCTGTACTGTGGCAAAGAGTATGCTTTATTTTACGGGGTCTCCCAACTTATGTGCCATACGATAACATTCGCTTGTGAACACAAATGCAGACGCTTCAGACGCGCATTTCATGGTTTGTTTTGGAAGTGGTAATAATCACATACAGGAATCATGAGTGTATATCAAAAATAAACATTTGTTGCCCGTTTTAAAAAAAAACCCCAAATATAACACACAGACACACAAATAACTCAAGTTCAAGCAAGATATATACAGCGACATGGCCCTTCAGCACCGCTTGGTCATTATATTTGGCGCCTGTGCGGACAAAAACTCGTCCGGATAGATCTGGACCTTCTCGGCCTTACGCTTCAGCAGCTCGCCCGCACGGCGCGAAACGCCCAACGCCCGTGCTTCGGGGTCTGCGTTGAGCTCCTCCATGGCTTTGCGTAGCGCGGAGCTGGGTTCGTGAGATGAAACCATAGCGTTGCCCACTGGACACTGATACGATAACGATGACACCGCCACCATCTCGCTCGAGGCCACGGACCTCTCCACCGACGTCTCAATTGCGTCCGTCTTGCTGAACGATGCTTCCACTGAGGCGGTGACGCCCGAAAAGGAGGCCGATACTCCAGCATGCCCGGATTTCTAGTTCCTGGAGCCACGCAAGTCCTTGTTCGAGGAAGCTCCGGATGACGTCCTCTTATACTGATTCCTGGTCTTAAAGCACTTGATGGCCTTGTGGAACTTGACCCGGGCCGGCACCGTGAACTCGTTCTGCTGTCTGCATCTCTCCAAGAAGCCAGAGAGCGCTATAACCTCTTTGTGTCCCACTCCTTGGCTCGTTACAGCGTAGCCCAAGGGGAAGGTGTACACGGAGATGCTCGAGTCGCAGTAGCTCACCAGCACCCGGTCCCCTCCGTACAGAGCCCCGACGATGGTTGTACTCGTCAGGGTCAGGGCCGCGGTCAAGAACGTCCCCGTGATGAGAAACTTGCATCTAGTCCCTGTTGTGCTGCTCTCCACGGGATTGTCGGTCGCCCTCGTGCTCGGCCAGTCAGAGTCCCCCTTGTCCTCATCATGCCCTGCCTTTCCCCTAGGCCTCATCGGTTCCAAAGACACAACGGACACGTTCTGCTCCTGGTTGTCAAGATATGATGAGTCGGCGGGCACAGATGTCAGGAGGTGCTGGAAGATCCTGGTTGAACCGTCTCCAAAAGACAACGATCTGACTTGATGACGTCCGTGTTCGCAGCGTGTGACGAGACCCTTGAGTCTGCCTCTCTAGACGAGGAACAGGTAAAGCAGCAAAGACACCGGCACCACACATGCTGCCACGATAATCAACGTGCAGTCCTTGTTCTCCGGAGGCCTAGTCGAAGGCTGGACCTCTGGAAGTTGTGTGGGTGCGCATAAAGCATCGTGACTGTGGTTTCCTGCAATGAGAAGGAAGCCTTCTTTGCACTCTGTGTGCGAATTGCACGTGAGGCAGGATTTGCTTGAGCAGTGGAATCCGGGCTTACACACACACTCCAGCCTCCTGTTGGGGCTATACAAAACACGTTGGGGCGTGTAGTCTGATGTCCAGATGGACTTACTCTCTACATAATCAGGGCGCGCACCGTCATGATACATAACCGTTCGAGTGTCCTCTTCATAAGATCCACCCTCACAAGGCATGCAGTGTGTCCCAAACTTTACTGTCTCCCTACAATGGGCTATCTCTGCTTCTGGGTTAATCCTCTGATACAGCAGTCTCAATCTCTGGTCGCGTATTTCCCGGATGGGAGCACAATGGCGACAATGGTACATGTAGTACTCAATATCCCCTTCCGACTTATCCCGAAAGTCCCTGAAATTCTTGAGGGGGTGACAGTAGGGCTATCTTTCGCAAATCGTCATCCGATTGTATTTATCCATGTGTTCGTCTAGTCCACAGGGTACGCATTGCGGATCCTGGCAAGTCCCCCGCTTGCTCATTATGTGACCGATGCCACACATGCAGCAGCCTTGGTTGTCCTTGACATTGCAGCCCAGAGTAGAAACTATGTACAACGAGAGGATGGTGAGATGTACCCTTACCATTGTGGCTTCGACAAACAACGTGCGCCTGATTAGGTTGAATGTTTTATGATAAGGACGATGAAAAAGTACTACTCAATCGGGGTGTTCGAGAGCCCAAGGATCATCTGCGACATAGGGCCGTTGCTGACAGACCCGTGCATATATCTACTCAGTCCCCTGGAATCCCCCTGAGAACCCTGGGTCTAGGACTCTCAGCGCCTGACCTACGTTGGCGGAGACCGACCACCGTTCGCAGAGTCCGACCACCATTCGCAGAGTCCGACCAGGGCTCTATGTATAGTGTTATGTTGTTTGAATGCCATGCGGGACTTCCCCGTTCAACCCACTCTTTAATAACATCAGGGTGGAGACCTTGGGCTCTTGGTAGACTACCACTTGCTGATTCACAAGGGACTTTCTGTCATTAGGAACCCTATATATATATTTATACACACATATATTCACAAGCCCTTACACATTGTAGACACAGCAGCTCCTCCTGGACACAAGTGAACTTTTGAGCAGAAAACCGATCCCGCATAGTAGGAGAATGGAGAAAATGTTGTTTTGTACAATCCTCTGCCTGACCATCGCGGTTGTCCCACTCCACCGGCTCCGGATCAGACAAGAAGACCTACAGTACGCAGTGTCTGGACGGTAAGACCATCACCGTGGACGGCTCTTCTATAGGACCCACGTCCAAGTACAAAGACTACAAGCAACTGGTGTGCCAGGCTTGTGGCGTGAAACGTTGCACGGACACGACACTGTTCAAAGGATACAGCAAAAAGGACGATCACGGAAGAGTCATCTTCGGCAATCTGAACAGACTCGCGCTGAAGAGCTACGGCTCGGAAGACAAAGAGATATCCTACAAATGTCCAAGTGGCGAAAACGTCCAGACTCTTAAGGATTGCCTGGTGACACTCTGCGAAGAGTGTAGGTCCTCGAACTGCGAGGTCTACGCGGGCTCCACTAAAGTCAGTTCGGGCATAAGATCGACACTAAGGCCTCGACCGTGAACAAGTTAAAGAAAGCCCTGGAAGCTGTGAAGAGAGTCGCTACCTCGGAGAGGGGGAAAGGACTCGCGAGCGCCGTGGGAGCTGCGGTGATCAACAACAGAGAGACCATCTCCAAATTGGCGAAAGTCATCGGTGTGCCCGAGGACAAAGTCGCAACCGTGGACCAGATACTCAAAGTGGGAAATGGCTTCTACATGAACGACGTGGACGGGGGACTGAAAGCCCTGGCTGAGCTCACGGGTCATCCTTTGAGCGAAGGAGAGGAACGTGCCATTGAAAGGGACATGCGCTCAGACGAGGAGGTCGACTACGGAAAGATACTCGCTCTCCTCAAACGCAAAAGTGACGCGGTCGCGGACGGTATCGATCTGCACCGAGACAACCAGGACTCATTCTGGGCACGCTACGGGCTGTACGTGGCACTCTCGGCGGTCGCCTTGGTCCTGGTCGGTAGCTGCGCGTGCTGTGTGCTTTGCTGCTGGTTGTGTATGAGTTGGAAGAAGAGCAATAGCCTCCGCGACAGCAGAGTCAGGTACAGCTCAAGTTTACAGCGGACCGCGGATAGGTCTGTGTAAGTGGATGCTACTGCATGACTGTTGTCATGTGTTTTATTCGAACTACATCAGTGTCCAAAAGCAGCAAAAGTGTACAAACGCAAAAGCAACAAAAGTGTACAAAAGCAATAGTGGATATATATATATATATATATATATATATATATGGCTATTAAAGTCACGGTAAACCCTCTACCTCTATGTCACAGTATTATGTGTTTTATTTGAACTACACCACAGTGTCCAAAAGCAGCAAAAGTGTACAAAAGCAAAAATCAGCGAACCCGCTGTACAACGAACAAAGGTGGATATATATATATATGGCAATTAAAGTCACTTAAACCCTCACAGTGTCCTTGTGTTTCGTTCAGCATGCACACACCACACCCTTCTGTCTCCTTTTCATATCCGTCTCACAACCAAGTCGGTAGGCAACTGAAACCATTATCCAGTGCCTCAGCTAGCGTAGATCTTCCTAATCTCTGTGATCAGTGCATTGCACACATCGCAACGCATATTGCAGGGACACACAATGTGTGCACACTCCGAAACCCAAGCTTTGTGCATCTTGCATTTGCGGCACGTAACGTCGAAATCAGGGGGTATGGCGACTAAGGTGGTATTGGACAACGCCTTCCTTTTCTTAGCAACCTTGGTTCCAATCGTTGCGCTGCATAAGCCACAAGCTGGCAGCTGGGTAAGGCAAGTATTGCAGCAGGCGTGGCCGCATGGCAAGTGAGCCTCAATGGGGTTGGTGCAGCAATATACGCATGATAACTCTCCTGGCTCCTTCTCGACTGCTGTGAACAGGAAATGTAAAACAGAAAATGAACAAGAAGGACAATGATATGCGTCTCAATTCAATTCCAATGCCTCTGTCTGAGTGAGGTGCTGTCACATTGATCCCCCACATGCCTTACCTTGAAGCAAGATGTTGTTGTTACGTGGCACTTGCATAACAGACGTACTGTCGGAGGTCCAGGGAAACGGGCTGTCTTCATCTCGGTCTACAACTTGCACCGAGGGGACGAAACAACGGTCTGCCTCAAGTACCTGTCTAAGGGTTTCCATGCCGTTTTTCGTAATACACAGCCACTTTCACGGTAGCCGTGTCATGTATCGCGGTGATCTGAGGCTCCACCGAGGACAGCTTCATGTGTTCGTCCCAGAATTGGTACGCCTTGCTTCTGAACGAGTCACGCGTAGCCTCAAGGTGTAACATACGTGGTGGATCAGTGGTCTTGTAGTACTTCCCGACCCTCTTGATCATGGCGCGGACAAGGGTTTCGTCGGTGGGGAGCTCGTTCATGCGCACCATGCGCATATTGTTATCGATCAAAGCGGAACAGGGAGCCATGCAAGGGACATGTATTCTTGTGTCAGATGTCCAAATCTCAAGACCGTGTGTCTTGAAGAGATCATAGATTGTCTGAGGTTCATGGCAGTGCACGTGGATCTTTCTGACCATCCCTGATGTTCCCATACCAGCAGGGACCAGGACCAAGACATCGTGGGGTGTCTGGAGGAAAAAAAATTAAAGACATCAATCACCATTACAGTCTAAATTCAGAGTAACATTATACGTGTCCCATCATCAAGAGGTCTACAACAGAACAGAGATTGGGGACTGGGGGCATGCGAGCTACAAAGGTCACTGTGATACTCACATGTTTAGTCCTGAGCTTGAAGTCTGTGTCACAATCCACGATGATGAAGTTTGTCCCTTCGCGTCTTTTCCAATGAAAGCTTTCCACAAGCTTCACTGCCCCACACACGTCTGAGGTAAAACCCCTGGTGTGACTTGGTTCTGTACGCCACATCGCAACCCTGTTCTTCTTAACATACAAAGAGGGCCATTTCCAGTATGGATCGAGTACGTTTTCGTTCTGCTCCCACATCATATTATTACACTCTTCGTTCGTCCAATTCCGCTGTATAAAATCGACAACCGTCTCCAACATTGGAACCGGGTCCATCTTGTCCTTCCATTCCATACACACCAGTGTTAGGTTCTGTGAGCCGTAACGAGACCCGACATGACATTGCGTTACGTGCCAATGTAGAATGTCCTCCGCGGACTGCAAGCCTACGTGGTCCCGCGGCGTGGCAATCCATCTGATCAACATCGTAATGTAGACCATGTCTGAAGCGTTCAGGTTTCTGTTTGTTTAGTTAGCAAGAATCAGACCCTTTGCCACGAGAGCTTCTGTCTGGGTAGAGACAGGATTCCTTATAACAGCTTCAGTGTACAGGAGCCGGTGAACGGTGGTCGGACCGAGAGAACAGTGGTTGGACCGAGTGAATGGTGGTCGGACCCAGTGAACGGTGGTCGGACCGGGTGAACGGTGGTCAGACCCAGTGAATGGTGGTCGGACCGGGTGAACGGTGGTCGGACGCAGTGAACGGTGGTCGGACCGAGTGAACGGTTGTCGGACCGAGTGAAGGGTGGTCGGACTCAGTGAACGGTGGTCGGACTCTGTGAATGGTGGTCGGACCCTATCACCATATGCTTTGTGCGCGTTAAACGTTTTGCGTGACGGATATCCGCTCATGTTGTTTATTGTGTTTCAACATGGTATGTGCTACTTGCTGTTGTTCACCACGCTCTCTCACAGAGATGGAACGACTACAGACTCCGTATCACATTGGTGCACGACCTTTTATTGTATCGCTTTGTAAGGTACACATACACACTGTTATCCTAATCATAGCATATCACATCATATCATGTCATTGCCTCGGGATCCCTGTGCAAGCAGCGCAAAAGGGCAGTGTGCACCCGCTGCAGATGTCTTCGCGTCTCTTGCCCTCGGACACAGTTGGCACCGTTTTCTCTTTTCCGAACGCTGTGGGGCCGTAGCATCTGAGCAGGCCTCTCGGACTGCGCTCATCAACGGGGTCGCCGCTGTTTCTTTCTTTCTTTCTTTCCCTCTGTGTGTGTGTGTGTGTCTGTCTCTCTCTCCCTCTCTCTCTCTTGGGGGGGGAGAGGGAGGCTCCAGGGCGGTTTGTCCGACTCGTGGTGTCTGAGAAGCCCCGACCCTGAGGCTCCGGGGCGGTTTGTCCGACCCTGGGGTTGGGGTCAGAGGAGCCCAGAGGCTCCGGGGGGTGTCCGGGGGTCCGAGAGACCCAGAGGGCCTCTGGAAATTACACGCGTGGCAAGCGGGAGGGGTATCATAGTGTTTAACCTATTGTGTCAAAACCAGTGTTTTCTTTGCCAAATACATCCGTTTTGACACAGTATCATAGTTTTCAAGCTATTATGTCAAAACCTGCGTTTTTCTCATTGAAATACCTACGTTTTGACACAGTATCAGTTGGTTCAACTAATTGTGACACCAAACAGCTGTTTTTTCATGAAAATACGTAAGTTTTGACATGGTATTATAGTGTTTAGCCTACTGTGTCAAAACCAGTTTCTTAGTTTTCAAGCTATTGTGTCAAAAAAACAGGCATTTTCTCATTGAAAAAGGTCAGTTTTGACACGCTATCATCGTTTTTAACCCATTGTGTAAAAAGCAGCCTTTTTGGTTTTTGAACACAATAGGTAAAAAACCATGATACTGTGTTAAAACGGTAGTATTTCATGAGAAAACGCTTCTTTTGACAAAATGGGTACAAAAACATGATACTGGGTCAAAACTGACGTATTTAAATAGGAAAAACGCTGGTTTTGACACAATAGGTTCAAACCACGATACTGGTTCAAAACTCACGTATTTCAATGAGAAAACACTGATTTTGACACAAAACTATCATAATGTGTCAAAACTGTCCTATTTCAATGAGAAAACGCTCGTTTTGACACGAAGGTTCAAAAACATGATACTTTGTCAAAACTGACGTATTTCAATGAAAAAATGCTGGTTTTGACACAGAATCAAAACTATAATTCTGTGTCAACACTGACGTATTTCAATGAGAAAACGCTGGTTTTGACACAATAAGCTCAAAACTATCATTCTGTGTAAAAACTCGTATTTCAATGAGAAAACGCTGGATTTGACACAAAATGTGAAAATTTGTCAAAACCGTCGTATTTCAATGAGAAAACGCTGGTTTTGATAAAATAGGTTAAAAACATGATACTGTGTCAAAACTGACGTATTTCAATGAGAAAACGCTGGTGTTGACACAAAGGTTCAAAAACATGATACTGTGTCAAAACTGTCCTATTTCAATGAGAAAACGCTGGTTTTGACACGAAACTATGACACTGTGTCAAAACTGTCGTATTTCAATGACAAAACGCTGGTTTTGACACGAAACTATGACACTGTGTCAAAACTGTTGTATTTCAATGAGAAAACCCTGGTTTTGACACAATAGGCTCAAAACTATAATAATGTGTCAAAAGTGACGTATTTCATTAGAAAAAGCTGATTTTGACACGAAACTATGAGACTGTGTCAAAACTGTCGTTGTTCAATGAAAAAACGCTGGTTCTGACACGATAGGTTCAAAATTATGATACTGTGTCAAAAGTGACGTATTTCATGAGAAAACGCTGGATTTGACACAAAATATGAGACTGTGTCAAAACTGACGTATTTTAATGAGAAAACGCTGGTTTTGACACGAAAGATTCAAAACTATGACACTGTGTCAAAAGTGACGTATTTCAATGAGAAAACGCTGATTTTGACACAATAGACTCAAAACTATAATAATGTGTCAAAAGTGACGTATTTCATGAGAAAACGCTGGTTTTGACACAAAACTATCATAATGTGTCAGAACTGTCCTATTTCAATGAGAATGGCTGGTTTTGACACAATAGGCTGGTTTTGACACGATAGGTTCAAAACTATAATTCTGTGTAAAAACTCGTTTTTCAATGATAAAACGCTGGTTTTGACACAAAACTATCATAATGTGTCAGAACTGTCCTATTTCAATGAGAATGGCTGGTTTTGACACAATAGGCTGGTTTTGACACGATAGGTTCAAAACTATAATTCTGTGTAAAAACTCGTTTTTCAATGAGAAAACGCTGGTTTTGACACTGGTTTTGGTCGGACCCTGTGAATGGTGGTCGGACTGTGAATTGTGGTCTGACCCTGTAAACAGTGGTCGGACTCAGTGAATGGTGGTTGGACCCTGTGAACGGTGGTCCGACTCAGTGAATGGTGGTCGGACCCTGTAAATGGTGGTCGGACTCAGTGAATGGTGGTCGGACTCAATGAATGGTGGTCGGACTCGGTCAATGGTGGTCGGACTCAGTGAATGGTGGTCGGACACTGTGAACAGTGGTCGGACTCAGTGAATGGTGGTCGGACCCTGTGAATGGTGGTCGGACGCAGTGAATGGTATTTGAACTTTTTGAACGTTGGTCGGACCCTTTGAATGGTGGTCGGACTCAATGAATGGTGGTCGGACCTTGTAAACGGTGGTCGGACCTTGTGAATAGTGGCCGGACTCAGTGAACGGTGGTCGGACTCTGTGAATGGTGGTCGGACTCAGTGAATGGTGGTCGGACTCAGTGAATTGTGGTAGGACCCTGTGAATGGTGGTCGGACTCAGTTAATGGTGGTCGGACCCTGTGAATGGTGGTCGGACTCTGTGAATGGTGGTCGGACCCTTTGAATGGTGGTCGGACTCAGTGAATAGTGGTCGGACTCAGTGGATTGTGGTCGGACCCTGTGAATGGTGGTCGGACTCAGTCAATGGTGGTCTGACCCTGTGAATGGTGGTCGGACTCTGTGAATGGTGGTCGGACCCTGTGAATGGCGGTCGGACTCAGTGAATGGTGGTCGGACCCTGTGAATCGTGGTCGGACTCAGTGAATGGTGGTCGGACTCACTGAATGGTGGTCGGACCATGTGAATGGTGGTCGGAATCAGTCAATGGTGGTCGGACCCTGTGAATGGTGGTCGGACTCTGTGAATTGTGGTCGGACCCTTTGAATGGTGGTCGGACTCTGTGAATGGTGGTCGGACCCTGTGAATGGTGGTCGGACTCAGTGAATGAACTGTTTGGCCAACAGTAGTCCGGTTTTCACTGGTACCCTGTGCACAGCTTTATTCCATTAGGTTTAACCCGCCCTACTAGGTTTCTGGAGCCCTCGGGGTTCTGTACTGTGGCAAAGAGTATGCTTTATTTTACGGGGTCTCCCAACTTATGTGCCATACGATAACATTCGCTTGTGAACACAAATGCAGACGCTTCAGACGCGCATTTCATGGTTTGTTTTGGAAGTGGTAACAATCACATACAGGAATCATGAGTGTATATCAAAAATAAACATTTGTTGCCCGTTTTAAAAAAAAAACCCAAATATAACAAACAGACACACAAATAACTCAAGTTCAAGCAAGATATATATGTTGTATACAGCGACATGGCCCTTCAGCACCGCTTGGTCATTATATTTGGCGCCTGTGCGGACAAAAACTCGTCCGGATAGATCTGGACCTTCTCGGCCTTACGCTTCAGCAGCTCGCCCGCACGGCGCGAAACGCCCAACGCCCGTGCTTCGGGGTCTGCGTTGAGCTCCTCCATGGCTTTGCGTAGCGCGGAGCTGGGTTCGTGAGATGAAACCATAGCGTTGCCCACTGGACACTGATACGATAACGATGACACCGCCACCATCTCGCTCGAGGCCACGGACCTCTCCACCGACGTCTCAATTGCGTCCGTCTTGCTGAACGATGCTTCCACTGAGGCGGTGACGCCCGAAAAGGAGGCCGATACTCCAGCATGCCCGGATTTCTAGTTCCTGGAGCCACGCGAGTCCTTGTTCGAGGAAGCTCCGGATGACGTCCTCTTATACTGATTCCTGGTCTTAAAGCACTTGATGGCCTTGTGGAACTTGACCCGGGCCGGCACCGTGAACTCGTTCTGCTGTCTGCATCTCTCCAAGAAGCCAGAGAGCGCTATAACCTCTTTGTGTCCCACTCCTTGGCTCGTTACAGCGTAGCCCAAGGGGAAGGTGTACACGGAGATGCTCGAGTCGCAGTAGCTCACCAGCACCCGGTCCCCTCCGTACAGAGCCCCGACGATGGTTGTACTCGTCAGGGTCAGGGCCGCGGTCAAGAACGTCCCCGTGATGAGAAACTTGCATCTAGTCCCTGTTGTGCTGCTCTCCACGGGATTGTCGGTCGCCCTCGTGCTCGGCCAGTCAGAGTCCCCCTTGTCCTCATCATGCCCTGCCTTTCCCCTAGGCCTCATCGGTTCCAAAGACACAACGGACACGTTCTGCTCCTGGTTGTCAAGATATGATGAGTCGGCGGGCACAGATGTCAGGAGGTGCTGGAAGATCCTGGTTGAACCGTCTCCAAAAGACAACGATCTGACTTGATGACGTCCGTGTTCGCAGCGTGTGACGAGACCCTTGAGTCTGCCTCTCTAGACGAGGAACAGGTAAAGCAGCAAAGACACCGGCACCACACATGCTGCCACGATAATCAACGTGCAGTCCTTGTTCTCCGGAGGCCTAGTCGAAGGCTGGACCTCTGGAAGTTGTGTGGGTGCGCATAAAGCATCGTGACTGTGGTTTCCTGCAATGAGAAGGAAGCCTTCTTTGCACTCTGTGTGCGAATTGCACGTGAGGCAGGATTTGCTTGAGCAGTGGAATCCGGGCTTACACACACACTCCAGCCTCCTGTTGGGGCTATACAAAACACGTTGGGGCGTGTAGTCTGATGTCCAGATGGACTTACTCTCTACATAATCAGGGCGCGCACCGTCATGATACATAACCGTTCGAGTGTCCTCTTCATAAGATCCACCCTCACAAGGCATGCAGTGTGTCCCAAACTTTACTGTCTCCCTACAATGGGCTATCTCTGCTTCTGGGTTAATCCTCTGATACAGCAGTCTCAATCTCTGGTCGCGTATTTCCCGGATGGGAGCACAATGGCGACAATGGTACATGTAGTACTCAATATCCCCTTCCGACTTATCCCGAAAGTCCCTGAAATTCTTGAGGGGGTGACAGTAGGGCTATCTTTCGCAAATCGTCATCCGATGTATTTATCCATGTGTTCGTCTAGTCCACAGGGTACGCATTGCGGATCCTGGCAAGTCCCCCGCTTGCTCATTATGTGACCGATGCCACACATGCAGCAGCCTTGGTTGTCCTTGACATTGCAGCCCAGAGTTGAAACTATGTACAACGAGAGGATGGTGAGATGTACCCTTACCATTGTGGCTTCGACAAACAACGTGCGCCTGATTAGGTTGAATGTTTTATGATAAGGACGATGAAAAAGTACTACTCAATCGGGGTGTTCGAGAGCCCAAGGATCATCTGCGACATAGGGCCGTTGCTGACAGACCCGTGCATATATCTACTCAGTCCCCTGGAATCCCCCTGAGAACCCTGGGTCTAGGACTCTCAGCGCCTGACCTACGTTCGCGGAGACCGACCACCGTTCGCAGAGTCCGACCACCATTCGCAGAGTCCGACCAGGGCTCTATGTAGATTGTTATGTTGTTTGAATGCCATGCGGGACTTCCCCGTTCAACCCACTCTTTAATAACATCAGGGTGGAGACCTTGGGCTCTTTGTAGACTACCACTTGCTGATTCACAAGGGACTTTCTGTCATTAGGAACCCTATATATATATTTATACACACATATATTCACAAGCCCTTACACATTGTAGACACAGCAGCTCCTCCTGGACACAAGTGAACTTTTGAGCAGAAAACCGATCCCGCATAGTAGGAGAATGGAGAAAATGTTGTTTTGTACAATCCTCTGCCTGACCATCGCGGTTGTCCCACTCCACCGGCTCCGGATCAGACAAGAAGACCTACAGTACGCAGTGTCTGGACGGTAAGACCATCACCGTGGACGGCTCTTCTATAGGACCCACGTCCAAGTACAAAGACTACAAGCAACTGGTGTGCCAGGCTTGTGGCGTGAAACGTTGCACGGACACGACACTGTTCAAAGGATACAGCAAAAAGGACGATCACGGAAGAGTCATCTTCGGCAATCTGAACAGACTCGCGCTGAAGAGCTACGGCTCGGAAGACAAAGAGATATCCTACAAATGTCCAAGTGGCGAAAACGTCCAGACTCTTAAGGATTGCCTGGTGACACTCTGCGAAGAGTGTAGGTCCTCGAACTGCGAGGTCTACGCGGGCTCCACTAAAGTCAGTTCGGGCATAAGATCGACACTAAGGCCTCGACCGTGAACAAGTTAAAGAAAGCCCTGGAAGCTGTGAAGAGAGTCGCTACCTGTACAACGAACAAAGGTGGATATATAAATATATGGCAATTAAAGTCACTTAAACCCTCACAGTGTCCTTGTGTTTCGTTCAGCATGCACACACCACACCCTTCTGTCTCCTTTTCATATCCGTCTCACAACCAAGTCGGTAGGCAACTGAAACCATTATCCAATGCCTCAGCTAGCGTAGATCTTCCTAATCTCTGTGATCAGTGCATTGCACACATCACAGCGCATATTGCAGGGACACACAATGTGTGCACACTCCGAAACCCAAGCTTTGTGCATCTTGCATGTGCGGCACGTAACGTCGAAATCAGGGGGTATGGCGACTAAGGTGGTATTGGACGACGCCTTCCTTTTCTTAGCAACCGTGGTTCCAATCGTTGCGCTGCATAAGCCACAAGCTGGCAGCTGGGTAAGGCAAGTATTGCAGCAGGCGTGGCCGCATGGCAAGTGAGCCTCAATGGGGTTGGTACAGCAATATACGCATGATAACTCTCCTGGCTCCTTCTCGACTGCCTTGAACAGGAAATGTAAAACAGAAAATGAACAAGAAGGACAATGATATGCGTCTCAATTCAATTCCAATGCCTCTGTCTGAGTGAGGTGCTGTCACATTGATCCCCCACATGCCTTACCTTGAGGCAAGATGTTGTTGTTACGTGGCACTTGCATAACACAGGTACTGTCGGAGGTCCAGGGAAACGGGCTGTCTTCATCTCGGTCTACAACTTGCACCGAGGGGACGAAACAACGGTCTGCCTCAAGTACCTGTCTAAGGGTTTCCATGCCGTTTTCGTAATACACAGCCACTTTCACGGTAGCCGTGTCATGTATCGCGGTGATCTGAGGCTCCACCGAGGACAGCTTCATGTGTTCGTCCCAGAATTGGTACGCCTTGCTTCTGAACGAGTCACGCGTAGCCTCAAGGTGTAACATACGTGGTGGATCAGTGGTCTTGTAGTACTTCCCGACCCTCTTTATCATGGCGCGGACAAGAGTTTCGTCGGTGGGGAGCTCGTTCATGCGCACCATGGGCATATTGTTATCGATCAAAGCGGAACAGGGAGCCGTGCAAGGGACATGTATTCTTGTGTCAGATGTCCAAATCTCAAGACCGTGTGTCTTGAAGAGATCATAGATTGTCTGAGGTTCGTGGCAGTGCACGTGGATCTTTCTGACCATCCCTGATGTTCCCATACCAGCAGGGACCAGGACCAAGACATCGTGGGGTGTCTGGAGGAAAAAAAATTAAAGACATCAATCACCATTACAGTCTAAATTCAGAGTAACATTATACGTGTCCCATCATCAAGAGGTCTACAACAGAACAGAGATTGGGGACTGGGGGCATGCGAGCTACAAAGGTCACTGTGATACTCACATGTTTAGTCCTGAGCTTGAAGTCTGTCTCACAATCCACGATGATGAAGTTTGTCCCTTCGCGTCTTTTCCAATGAAAGCTTTCCACAAGCTTCACTGCCCCACACACGTCTGAGGTAAAACCCCTGGTGTGACTTGGTTCTGTACGCCACATCGCAACCCTGTTCTTCTTAACATACAAAGAGGGCCATTTCCAGTATGGATCGAGTACGTTTTCGGTCTGCTCCCACATCATATTATTACACTCTTCGTTCGTCCAATTCTGCTGTATAAAATCGACAACCGTCTCCAACATTGGAACCGGGTCCATCTTGTCCTTCCATTCCATACACACCAATGTTAGGTTCTGTGAGCCGTAACGAGACCCGACATGACATTGCGTTACGTTACGTGCCAATGTAGAATGTCCTCCGCGGACTGCAAGCCTACGTGGTCCCGCGGCGTGGCAATCCATCTGATCAACATCGTAATGTAGACCATGTCTGAAGCGTTCAGGTTTCTGTTTGTTTAGTTAGCAAGAATCAGACCCTTTGCCACGAGAGCTTCTGTCTGGGTAGAGACAGGATTCCTTATAACAGCTTCAGTGTACAGGAGCCGGTGAACGGTGGTCGGACCGAGAGAACAGTGGTTGGACCGAGTGAATGGTGGTCGGACCCAGTGAACGGTGGTCGGACGAAGGGAACGGTGGTCGGACCGAGTGAACGGTTGTCGGACCGAGTGAAGGGTGGTCGGACTCAGTGAACGGTGGTCGGACTCTGTGAATGGTGGTCGGACCCTATCACCATATGCTTTGTGCGCGTTAAATGTTTTGCGTGACGGATATCCGCTCATGTTGTTTATTGTGTTTCAACATGGTATGTGCTACTTGCTGTTGTTCACCACGCTCTCTCACAGAGATGGAACGACTACAGACTCCGTATCACATTGGTGCACGACCTTTTATTGTATCGCTTTGTAAGGTACACATACACACTGTTATCCTAATCATAGCATATCATATCATATCATGTCATTGCCTCGGGATCCCTGTGCAAGCAGCGCAAAAGGGCAGTGTGCACCCGCTGCAGATGTCTTCGCGTCTCTTGCCCTCGGACACAGTTGGCACCGTTTTCTCTTTTCCAAACGCTGTGGGGCCGTATTATCTGAGCAGTCCTCTCGGACCGCGCTCATCAACGCGTACGCGGGCTCTGCGCGAGGTTTGTGTTCCCTACGCATTATGAGCGGCGTGACCAGGTCCTTGCCCAGCTGCTCTAAGAAAAGCCTCCTGCGATTTCGCTTCCCGGGCATCCATTCCAGATGCGTTTCTCTCCATATCACGTACGCGTTGTACGCAGCAAGCACCTTGTCCAGGTTGTCCACGCCGCCTTTCATGCGGTTATAATCCAGGATCAAATGTGGCTTCCTGTCCTTGCGCTGGCTGTCGATCTTGGGTCTCGGGTGACCGGTACTCAGCAGCAGTACGGTTTTGCCCCTTTTGGCCACATAGGATACGAGGGTGGCCAGTTCGGAGAAAGCGAACCTGGAGAAGAACACCTGCCGCCCGCGTTTTTCAGGTCTTGCATTAACTCAGTCAATGTGAGGAAGCGTGTCACGACCCCTTTGTCCTCTTCCACGAGCAGCTGGTCAAAAGCCTGCTGTACGACAGATCCGTACTGGTATCGCAGCTGAGAAAGATCACGCGTAACGAGAGCACACTGGAGCTGAGGTTGACGCAAACTCGCTCGGAATGGTGAATTGACAGCGAACCCAGGGCGCTTGGAAAGACAGATTCCTCTTGGGCATTTTGAGTATTTGTATTTGAAAGCCAAAAAAAGACGAGGAGGCCACCTGTGTATTGTAAAATAAACTTTTATTTTCATTTCATTTTATTTCATTTCAGTTTTTTTTTGTGTTTGTTGTATCTGAGGTCTATCAGACTGGGACTTCATGAGTTTTTCCATTTGCTAGGCCCAGGCATAACACCCACACACACGGGTCCAGATCATCTTTGTATATGAGTGCTTAAAGCCAATCATTGACAGCAAGACCCTCGGGACCTTTCGGCTACAGTACCTAATCGATGTTGACTTAATGGACTGGATTACTGGTGATGTTAGTAGTATTTTTTTTTAAGCTGATGATCCCTTAACACTGATAACAGTAACATGCTCATAACATTTGTTGTGAGCAAATGAGAAAATGCCTGTGTCAAAACAGGCATTTTCTCATTGAAATACGTCAGTTTTGACACAGTATCACTTGGTTCAACTCATTGTGTCATCAATCAGCTGTTGTCTCATTAAAATACGTCTGTTTTGACACGGTATCACAGTTTTTAACAAATTGTGTCAAAACAGCGATTTTTCTCATTGAAATACATCGGTTTTGACACAGTAGTAGTTGGTTCAACTCATTGTGGGATCAATCAGCTGTTTTCTCATTAAAATACGTCAGTTTTGACACAGTATCAGTTAGTTCAACTCATTGTGGCATCAATCAGCTGTTTTTTAATTAAAATACGTGAGTTTTTTCACGTATTTTAATTACGTGAAATTAAAATTTTAATTAAATTTAATTTTACACAGTTTCATAGTGTTTAACCTACTGTGTCTAAACAGGCATTTTCTCATTGAAATAGGTCAGTTTTGACACGGTATCATCGTTTTAACTCATTGTGTAAAAAGCAGCCTTTTTGGTTCTTGAACACAATAGGTTCAAAACTATGATACAGTGTTAAAACGGTAGTATTTCAAGAGAAAACGCTTGTTTTGACAAAATGGGTACAACACTATGATACTGTGTCAAAACGGTCGTATTTCATTCAGAAAAACGCTGGTTTTGACTAAATAGGCTCAAAAATATAATACTGTGTCAAAAGTGACGTATTTCATGAGAAAACGCTGGATTTGACACAAAATATGATACTGTGTCAACACTGTCGTGTTTCAATGAGAAAACGCTGATTTTGACACAATAGCTTCAAAACTATGATACTGTGTCAAAACTGTCGTATTTCAATGAGAAGACGCTGGTTTTGACACAAAATATGATAATTTGTCAACACTGTCGTATTTCAATGAGAAAACGCTGGTTTTGACACAATAGGCTCAAAACTATAATAATGTGTCAAAAGTGACGTATTTCAATGAGAAAACGCTGATTTTGACACAAAACTATCATAGTGTGTCAGAACTGTCCTTTTTCAATGAGAAAACGCTGGTTTTGACACAATAGGTTCAAAACTATGACACTGTGTCAAAACTGTCGTATTCCAATGAGAAAACGCTGGTTTTGACACGATAGGTTCAAACCATGATACTGGTTCAAAACTCACTATTTCAATGAGAAAACACTGATTTTGACACAAAACTATCATAATGTGTCAGAACTGTCCTATTTCAATGAAAAAACGATGGTTTTGACACGACAGGTTCAAACCATGATACTGGTTCAAAACTCACTATTTCAATGAGAAAACACTGGTTTTGACATAATAGGCTCAAAACTATAATAATGTGTCAAAAGTGACGTATTTTAATGAGAAAACGCTGGTTTTGACACAAAACTATGACACTGTGTCAAAAGTGACGTATTTCATCAGAAAACGCTGATTTTGACACAATTGGCTCAAAACTATAATAATGTGTCAAAAGTGACGTATTTTAATGAGAAAACGCTGGTTTTGACACAATAGGTTCAAAACTATGACATTGTATCAAAACTGTCGTATTTCATTGAGAAAACGCTGATTTTGACACAAAACTATGACACTGTGTCAAAACTGTCATATTTCAATGAGAAAACGCTGGTTTTGACACGAAACTATGACACTGTGTCAAAACTGTGGTATTTCAATGAGAAACTGCTGATTTTGACACAATAGGCTCAAAACAATAATAATGTGTCAAAAGTGACGTATTTTAATGAAAAACGCTGGTTTTGACACAAAAATATGACACTTTGTCAAACTGTCGTATTTCAATGAGAAAACGCTGGTTTTGACACGAAACTATGACACTGTGTCAAAACTGTGGTATTTCAATGAGAAAACGCTGGTTTTGACACGATAGGTTAAAAACTATGATACTGTGTCAAAACTGACGTATTTCAATGAGAAACTGCTGATTTTGACACAATAGGCTCAAAACAATAATAATGTGTCAAAAGTGACGTATTTTAATGAAAAACGCTGGTTTTGACACAAAAATATGACACTTTGTCAAACTGTCGTATTTCAATGAGAAAACGCTGGTTTTGACACAATAGGTTCAAAATTATGATACTGTGTCAAAAGTGACGTATTTCATGAGAAAACGCTGATTTTTACACAAAACTATCATAATGTGTCAAAACTGTCCTATTTCGATTAGAAAACGATGGTTTTGACACAAAACTATCATAATGTGTCAAAACTGTCCTATTTCGATTAGAAAACGATGGTTTTGACACAATAGATTCAAAACTATAAATCTGTGTCAAAACTGTCCTATTTCAATGAGAAAACGCTGGTTTTGACACAATAGGCTCAAAACTATAATTCTGTGTAAAAACTCGTATTTCAATGAGAAAACGCTGGATTTGACACAAAATATGACACTGTGTCAAAACTGACGTATTTTAATGAGAAAACGCTGGTTTTGACACAAAACTATGACACTGTGTCAAACTGTCGTATTTCAATGAGAAAACGCTTGTTTTGACACGATAGGTTCAAAATTATGATACGGTGTCAAAAGTGACGTATTTCATGAGAAAACACTGGATTTGACACAAAATATGATACTGTGTCAAAACTGACGTATTTCGATTAGAAAACGATGGTTTTGACACAATAGATTCAAAACTATAAATCTGTGTCAAAACTGACGTATTTCATGAGAAAACGCTGATTTTTACACAAAACTATCATAATGTGTCAAAACTGTCCTATTTCGATTAGAAAACGATGGTTTTGACACAAAACTATCATAATGTGTCAAAACTGTCCTATTTCGATTAGAAAACGATGGTTTTGACACAATAGATTCAAAACTATAAATCTGTGTCAAAACTGTCCTATTTCAATGAGAAAACGCTGGTTTTGACACAATAGGCTCAAAACTATAATTCTGTGTAAAAACTCGTATTTCAATGAGAAAACGCTGGATTTGACACAAAATATGACACTGTGTCAAAACTGATGTATTTTAATGAGAAAACGCTGGTTTTGACACAAAACTATGATACTGTGTCAAACTGTCGTATTTCAATGAGAAAACGCTGGTTTTGACACGATAGGTTCAAAACTATGATACTGTGTCAAAAGTGACGTATTTCAATGAGAAAACGCTGGATTTGACACAAAATATGATACTGTGTCAAAACTGACGTATTTCAATGAGAAAACGCTGATTTTGACACAATAGGCTCAAAACTATAATAATGTGTCAAAAGTGACGTATTTCATGAGAAAACGCTGATTTTGACACAAAACTATCATGAAGTGTCAGAACTGTCCTATTTTAATGAGAAAACGCTGGTTTTGACACAACAGGTTCAAAACTATGACACTGTGTCGAAATTGACGTATTTCATGAGAAAACGCTGGTTTTGACACAAAACTATGACACTGTGTCAAAACTGTCGTATTTCAATGAGACAACGCTGATTTTGACACAAAACTATGATAATGTGTCAAAACTGTCGTATTTCAATGAGAAAACGCTGGTTTTGACACGAAACTATAACACTGTGTCAAAAGTGACGTATTTCAATGAGAAAACGCTGGTTTTGACACAAAAGAATCAAAACTATAATTCTGTGTCAAAACTGACGTATTTCAATGAGAAAACGCTGTTTTTGACACAATAGGTTCAAAACTATGACATTGTATCAAAACTGTCGTATTTCAATGAAAAAACGCTGGTTTTGACATGATAGGTTCAAAATTATGATACTGTGTAAAAAGTGACGTATTTCATGAGAAAACGCTGGATTTGACAGAAAACTATCATAAAGTGTCAGAACTGTCCTATTTTAATGAGAAAACGCTGGTTTTAACACAATAGGTTCAAAACTATGACACTGTGTCAAAAGTGACGTATTTCATGAGAAAACGCTGATTTTGACACAAAACGTTCAAAATTATGATACTGTGTCAAAACTGTCCTATTTCAATGAAAAAACGCTGGTTTTGACATAAAATTATAATTCTGTGTAAAAACTCGTATTTCAATGAGAAAACGCTGGTTTTGACACTGGTTTTGGTCGGACCCTGTGAATGGTGGTCGGACTCAGTGAATGGTGGTCGGACCCTGTCAATGGTGGTCGGACTCAGTGAATGGTGGTCGGACCCTGTGAATGGTGGTCGGACCCTGTGAATGGTGGTCGGACTCAGTCAATGGTGGTCGGACTTAGTCAATGGTGGTCGGACCCTGTGAATGGTGGTCGGACCCTGTGAATGGTGGTCGGACCCTGTGAATGGTGGTCGGACTCAGTGAATGAACTGTCTGGCCAACAGTAGTCCGGTTTTCACTGGTATGCTGTGCACAGCTTTATTCCATTAGGTTTAACCCGCCCTACTAGGTTTCTGGAGCCCTCGGGGTTCGAGCCAGACCGTTCGAACCATGCAGGCATCTTGTATGTACTTTTGCAAAGAGTATGCTTTATTTTACAGGGCCTCCCAACTTATGTGCCATACGATAACATTCGCTGTGAACACAAATGCAGACGCTTCAGACGCGCATTTCATGGTTTGTTTTAGAAGAGGTAATAATCACATACAGGAATCATGAGTGTATATCAAAAATAAACATTTGTTGCCCGTTTTAAAAAAAAACCCAAAATATAACACACATACACACAAACAACTCAAGTTCAAGCAAGATATATATGTTGTATACAGCGACATGGCCCTTCAGCACCGCTTGGTCATTATATTTGGCGCCTGCGCGGACAAAAACTCGTCCGGATAGATCTGGACCTACTCGGCCTTACGCTTCAGCAGCTCGCCCGCACGGCGCGAAACGCCCTTGATGTTAAAGATAGGGGTTACGCGTATCCTCAGCAGGTATGGTTTCATCTTGAGCGTGCTCTCCCAATCGGTTTCGCCCCCGAGGTTATCGCCTCCTATTTGCACATGCCAAGACTCTTTGGATATCGAGGCCGAGGCTTTCTTCTGAGAGTCCGAGAGGCCCCGCGTGTCGCATTGGGCCATGCTCCCGCCCGCGCTGGCTCCCACCGCAAAACCTGTGACTTCGACCTTAGCCCCGGCCTCCGTGCAGCGCTTGGCTGCATAGTCCAAGCTCTGATCGGCCTCTCTGTCGCAGGTGGAGAACACCTCGAAAGAGCTGTAATATCCGCCGACCTTTACCGCGCTCACAAACCCGTAGCCCCATGTGGCCAAAAACTCGTCGATCCGTGCTTCGGGGTCTGCGTTGAGCTCCTCCACGGCTTTGCGTAGCGCGGAGCTGGGTTCGTGAGGTGAAACCATAGCGTTGCCCACTGGACACTGATACGATAACGATGACACCGCCACCATCTCGCTCGAGGCCACGGACCTCTCCACGACCTCTCAATTGCGTCCGTCTTGCTGAACGATGCTTCCACTGAGGCGGTGACGCCCGAAAAGGAGGCCGATACTCCAGCATGCCCGGATTTCGAGTTCCTGGAGCCACGCGAGTCCTTGTTCGAGGAAGCTCCGGATGACGTCCTCTTATACTGATTCCTGGTCTTAAAGCACTTGATGGCCTTGTGGAACTTGACCCGGGCCGGCACCGTGAACTCGTTCTGCTGTCTGCATCTCTCCAAGAAGCCGGAGAGCGCTATGACCTCTTTGTGTCCCACTCCTTGGCTCGTTACAGCGTAGCCCAAGGGGAAGGTGTACACGGAGATGCTCGAGTCGCAGTAGCTCACCAGCACCCGGTCCACTCCGTACAGAGCCCCGACGATGGTTGTACTCGTCAGGGTCAGGGCCGCGGTCAAGAACGTCCCCGTGATGAGAAACTTGCATCTTGTCCCTGTTGTGCTGCTCTCCACGGGATTGTCGGTCGCCCTCGTGCTCGGCCAGTCAGAGTCTCCCTTGTCCTCATAATGCCCTGCCTTTCCCCTAGGCCTCATCGGTTCCAAAGACACAACGGACACGTTCTGCTCCTGGTTGTCAAGATATGATGAGTCGGCGGGCACAGATGTCAGGAGGTGCTGGAAGATCCTGGTTGAACCGTCTCCAAAAGACAACGATCTGACTTGATGACGTCCGTGTTCGCAGCGTGTGACGAGACCCTTGAGTCTGCCTCTCTAGACGAGGAACAGGTAAAGCAGCAAAGACACCGGCACCACACATGCTGCCACGATAATCAACGTGCAGTCCTTGTTCTCCGGAGGCCTAGTCGAAGGCTGGACCTCTGGAAGTTGTGTGGGAGCGCATAAAGCATCGTGACTGTGGTTTCCTTCAATGAGAAGGAAGCCTTCTTTGCACTCTGTGTGCGAATTGCACTTGAGGCAGGATTTCCGGGCTTACACACACACTCCAGCCTCCTGTTGGGGCTATACAAAACACGTTGGGGCGTGTAGTCCGATGTCCAGATGGGCGCGCACCGTCATGACACATAACCGTTCGAGTGTCCTCTTCATAAGATCCACCCTCACAAGGCATGCAGTTTGTCCCAAACTTTACTGTCTCCCTACAATGGGCTATCTCTGCTTCTGGGTTAATCCTCTGATACAGCAGTCTCAATCTCTGGTCGCGTATTTCCCGGATGGGAGCACAATGCCGACAATGGTACATGTAGTACTCAATATCCCCTTCCGACTTATCCCAAAAGTCCCTGAAATTCTTGAGGGGGTAACAGTAGGGCTGCCTTTCGCAAATCGTCATCCAATTGTATTTATCCATGTGTTCGTCTAGTCCACAGGGTACGCATTGCGGATCCTGGCAAGTCCCCCGCTTGCTCATTATGTGACCGATGCCACACACGCAGCAGCCTTGGTTGTCCTTGACATTGCAGCCCAGAGTAGAAACTATGTACAACGAGAGGATGGTGAGATGTACCCTTACCATTGTGGCTTCGACAAACAACGTGCGCCCGATTAGGTTGTATGTTTTATGATAAGGACGATGAAAAAGTACTACTCAATCGGGGTGTTCGAGAGCCCAAGGATCGTCTGCGACATAGGGCCGTTGCTGACAGACCCGTGCATATATCTACTCAGTCCCCTGGAATCCCCCTGAGAACCCTGTGTCTAGGACTCTCAGCGCCTGACCTACGTTCGCGGAGACCGACCACCGTTCGCAGAGTCCGACCAGGGCTCTATGTATAGTGTTATGTTGTGTGAATGCCATGCGGAACTTCCCCCTTCAACCCACTCTTTCATAACATCAGGGTGGAGACCTTGGGCTCTTGGTAGACTACCACTTGCTGATTCACAAGGGACTTTCTGTCATTAGGAACCCTATATATATATTTATACACACATATATTCACAAGCCCTTACACATTGTAGACACAGCAGCTCCTCCTGGACACAAGTGAACTTTTGAGCAGAAAACCGATCCCGCATAGTAGGAGAATGGAGAAAATGTTGTTTTGTACAATCCTCTGCCTGACCATCGCGGTTGTCCCACTCCACCGGCTCCGGATCAGACAAGAAGACCTACAGTACGCAGTGTCTGGACGGTAAGACCATCACCGTGGACGGGTCTTCTATAGGACCCACGTCCAAGTACAAAGACTACAAGCAACTGGTGTGCCAGGTTTGTGGCGTGAAACGTTGCACGGACACGACACTGTTCAAAGGATACAGCAAAAAGGACGATCCCGGAAGAGTCATCTTCGGCAATCTGAACAGACTCGCGCTGAAGAGCTACGGCTCGGAAGACAAAGAGATATCCTACAAATGTCCAAGTGGCGAAAACGTCCAGACTCTTAAGGATTGCCTGGTGACACTCTGCGAAGAGTGTAGGTCCACGAACTGCGAGGTCTACGCGGGCTCCACTAAAGTCAGTTCGGGCATAAGATCGACACTAAGGCCTCGACCGTGAACAAGTTAAAGAAAGCCCTGGAAGCTGTGAAGAGAGTCGCTACCTCGGAGAGGGGGAAAGGACTCGCGAGCGCCGTGGGAGCTGCGGTGATCAACAACAGAGAGACCATCTCCAAATTGACGAAAGTCATCGGTGTGCCCGAGGACAAAGTCGCAACCGTGGACCAGATACTCAAAGTGGGAAATGGCTTCTACATGAACGACGTGGACGGGGGACTGAAAGCCCTGGCTGAGCTCACGGGTCATCCTTTGAGCGAAGGAGAGGAACGTGCCATTGAAAGGGACATGCGCTCAGACGAGGAGGTCGACTACGGAAAGATACTTGCTCTCCTCAAATGCAAAAGTGACGCGGTCGCGGACGGTATCGATCTGCATTGAGACAACCAGGACTCATTCTGGGCACGCTACGGGCTGTACGTGGCACTCTCGGCGGTCACCTTGGTCCTGGTCGGTAGCTGCGCGTGCTGTGTGCTTTGCTGCTGGTTGTGTATGAGGTGGAAGAAGACCAATAGCCTCCGCGACAGCAGAGTCAGGTACAGCTCAAGTTTACAGCGGACCGCGGATAGGTCTGTGTAAGTGGATGCTACTGCATGACTGTTGTCATGTGTTTTATTCGAACTACATCAGTGTCCAAAAGCAGCAAAAGTGTACAAACGCAAAAGCAACAAAAGTGTACAAAAGCAATAGTGGATATATATATATATATATATATATATATATATATATATATATATGGCTATTAAAGTCCAATAAACCCTCTACCTCTATGTCACAGTATTATGTGTTTTATTTGAACTACACCACAGTGTCCAAAAGCAGCAAAAGTGTACAAAAGCAAAAATCAGCGAACCCGCTGTACAACGAACAAAGGTGGATATATATATATATGGCAGTTAAAGTCACTGTTAAACCCTCACAGTGTCCTTGTGTTTCGTTCAGCATGCACACACCACACCCTTCTGTCTCCTTTTCATATCCGTCTCACAACCAAGTCGGTAGGCAACTGAAGCCATTATCCAGTGCCTCAGCTAGCGTAGATCTTCCTAATCTCTGTGATCAGTGCATTGCACACATCGCAGCGCATATTGCAGGGACACACAATGTGTGCACACTCCGAAACCCAAGCTTTGTGCATCTTGCATGTGCAGCACATAACGTCGAAATCAGGGGGTATGGCGACTGAGGTGGTATTGGACAACGCCTTCCTTTTCTTAGCAACCTTGGTTCCAATCGTTGCGCTGCATAAGCCACAAGCTGGCAGCTGGGTAAGGCAAGTATTGCAGCAGGCGTGGCCGCATGGCAAGTGAGCCTCAATGGGGTTGGTGCAGCAATATACGCATGATAACTCTCCTGGCTCCTTCTCGACTGCTGTGAACAGGAAATGTAAAACAGAAAATGAACAAGAAGGACAATGATATGCGTCTCAATTCAATTCCAATGCCTCTGTCTGAGTGAGGTGCTGTCACATTGATCCCCCACACGCCTTACCTTGAAGCAAGATGTTGTTGTTACGTGGCACTTGCATAACACACGTACTGTCGGAGGTCCAGGGAAACGGGCTGTCTTCATCTCGGTCTACAACTTGCACCAGGGGACGAAACGACGGTCTGCCTCAAGTACCTGTCTAAGGGTTTCCATGCCGTTTTCGTAATACACAGCCACTTTCACGGTAGCCGTGTCATGTATCGCGGTGATCTGAGGCTCCACCGAGGACAGCTTCATGTGTTCGTCCCAGAATTGGTACGCCTTGCTTCTGAACGAGTCACGCGTAGCCTCAAGGTGTAACATACGTGGTGGATCAGTGGTCTTGTAGTACTTCCCGGCCCTCTTGATCATGGCGCGGACAAGGGTTTCGTCGGTGGGGAGCTCGTTCATGCGCACCATGCGCATATTGTTATCGATTAAAGCGGAACAGGGAGCTGTGCAAGGGACGTGTATTCATGTGTCAGATGTCCAAATCTCAGAACATTGCAGACCGTGTGTCTTGAAGAGATCATAGATTGTCTGAGGTTCGTGGCAGTGCACGTGGATCTTTCTGACCATCCCTGATGTTCCCATACCAGCAGGGACCAGGACCAAGACATCGTGGGGTGTCTGGAGGAAAAAAAATTAAAGACATCAATCACCATTACAGTCTAAATTCAGAGTAACATTATACGTGTCCCATCATCAAGAGGTCTACAACAGAACAGAGATTGGGGACTGGGGGCATGCGAGCTACAAAGGTCACTGTGATACTCACATGTTTAGTCCTGAGCTTGAAGTCTGTCTCACAATCCACGATGATGAAGTTTGTCCCTTCGCGTCTTTTCCAATGAAAGCTTTCCACAAGCTTCACTGCCCCACACACGTCTGAGGTAAAACCCCTGGTGTGACTTGGTTCTGTACGCCACATCGCAACCCTGTTCTTCTTAACATACAAAGAGGGCCATTTCCAGTATGGATCGAATACGTTTTCGGTCTGCTCCCACATCATATTATTACACTCTTCGTTCGTCCAATTCCACTGTATAAAATCGACAACCGTCTCCAACATTGGAACCGGGTCCATCTTGTCCTTCCATTCCATACACACCAGTGTTAGGTTCTGTGAGCCGTAACGAGACCCGACATGACATTGCGTTACGTGCCAATGTATAATGTCCTCCGCGGACTGCAAGCCTACGTGGTCCCGCGGCGTGGCAATCCATCTGATCAACATCGTACTGTAGACCATGTCTGAAGCGTTCAGGTTTCTGTTTGTTTAGTAAGCAAGAATCAGACCCTTTGCCACGAGAGCTTCTGTCTGGTTAGAGACAGGATTCCTTATAACAGCTTCAGTCTACAGGAGCCGATGAACGGTGGTCGGACCGAGAGAAAGGTGGTCGGACCGAGTGAATGGTGGTCGGACCCAGTGAACGGTGGTTGGACCGGGTGAACGTTGGTCGGACGCAGTGAACGGTGGTCGGACCGAGTGAACGGTTGTCGGACCGAGTGAAGGGTGGTCGGACTCAGTGAACGGTGTTCGGACTCTGTGAATTGTGCGCGTTAAATGTTTTGCGTGACGGATATCGGCTCATGTTGTTTATTGTGTTTCAACATGGTATGTGCTACTTGCTGTTGTTCACCACGCTCTCTCACAGAGATGGAACGACTAGAGACTCCGTATCACATTGGTGCGAAACCTTTTATTGTATCGCTTTGTAAGGTACACATACACACTGTTATCCTAATCATAGCATATCATATCATATCATTGCCTCGGGATCCCTGTGCAAGCAGCGCAAAAGGGCAGTGTGCACCCGCTGCAGATGTCTTCGTGTCTCTTGCCCTCGGACACAGTTGGCACCGTTTTCTCTTTTCCGAACGCTGTGGGGCCGTAGCATCTGAGCAGGCCTCTCGGACTGCACTCATCAACGCGTACGCGGGCTCTGCGCGAGGTGCGTGTTCCCTACGCATTATGAGCGGCGTGACCAGGTCCTTGCCCAGCTGCTCTAAGAAAAGCCTCCTGCGATTTTACTTCCCGGGCATCCATTCCGGATGCGTTTCTCTCCATATCACGTACGCGTTGTACGCAGCAAGCACCTTGTCCAGGTTGTCCATGCCGCCTTTCATGCGGTTATAATCCAGGATCAAATGTGTCTTCCTGTCCTTGCGCTGGCTGTCGAGTTGGGGCACCCTCTATCACCCGTGTCCAGGGGTCGCCGCTGTTTCTTTCTTTCTTTCTTTCTCTGTGTGTGTGTGTGTGTGTCTCTCTGTCTCTCTCTCCCTCTCTCTCTCTTGGGGGGGGAGAGGGAGGCTCCGGGGCTGTTTGTCCGACTCGTGGTTTCTGAGAAGCCCCGACCCTGAGGCTCCGGGGCGGTTTGTCCGACCCCGGGGTTGGGGTCAAAGGAGCCCAGAGGCTCCGGGGGATGTCCGTGGGTCCGAGAGACCCAGAGGGCCTCTGGAAATTACACGCGTGGCAAGCGGGAGGGGTATCATAGTGTTTAACCTATTGTGTCAAAACCAGTGTTTTCTTTGCCAAATACATCCGTTTTGACACAGTATCATAGTTTTCAAGCTATTATGTCAAAACCTGCGTTTTTCTCATTGAAATACATACGTTTTGACACAGTATCAGTTGGTTCAACTAATTGTGACACCGAACGGCTGTTTTTTCATGAAAATACGTAAGTTGGTTCAACTAATTGTCACACCAAACAGCTGTTTTTTCATGAAAATACGTAAGTTTTGACATGGTATTATAGTGTTTAGCCTACTGTGTTAAAACCAGTTTCATAGTTTTCAAGCTATTGTGTCAAAAAAACAGGCATTTTCTCATTGAAAAAGGTCAGTTTTGACACGGTATCATCGTTTTTAACCCATTGTGTAAAAAGCAGCCTTTTTGGTTTTTGAACACAATAGGTAAAAAACCATGATACTGTGTTAAAACGGTAGTATTTCATGAGAAAATGCTGGTTTTGACACAAAATATGATAATTTGTCAAAACTGACGTATTTCAATGAGAAAAACGCTGATTTTGATAAAATAGGTTCAAAAACATGATACTGTGTCAAAACTGTCCTATTTCAATGAGAAAACGCTGGTTTTGACACAAAATATGATAATTTGTCAAAACTGACGTATTTCAATGAGAAAAACGCTGATTTTGACACAAAACTATCATAATGTGTCAGAACTGTCCTATTTCAATGAGAAAACGCTGATTTTGACACGATAGGTTCAAAACTATGATACTGTGTCAAAAGTGACGTATTTCATGAGAAAACCCTGGATTTGACACAATAGAATCAAAACTATAATTCTGTGTCAAAACTGACGTATTTCAATGAGAAAACGCTGGTTTTGACACGATAGGTTCAAAACTATGATACTGTGTCAAAAGTGACGTATTTCATCAGAAAACGCTGATTTTGACACAATAGAATCAAAACTATAATTCTGTGTCAAAAGTGACGTATTTCAATGAAAAACGCTGATTTTGACAAAACTATCATATTGTGTCAGAACTGTCCTCTTTCAATGAGAAAACGCTGGTTTTGACATAATAGAATCAAAACTATAATTCTGTGTCAAAACTGTCGTATTTCAATGAGAAAACGCTGGTTTTGACACGATAGGTTCAAAACTATGATACTGTGTCAAAAGTGACGCATTTCATGAGAAAATACTTGATTTGACACAAAATATGATACTGTGTCAAAACTGACGTATTTAAATGAGAAAAACGTTGGTTTTGACACAATAGGCTAAAAACTATAATAATGTGTGAAAAGTGACGTATTTCATGAGAAAACGCTGGTTTTGACACAATAGGTTCAAAACTATAATTCTGTGTAAAAACCCGTATTTCAATGAGAAAACGCTGGTTTTGACACAAAATATGATACTGTGTCAACACTGTCCTATTTCAATGAAAAAACGCTGGTTTTGACACAAAACTATCATATTGTGTCAGAAGTGTCCTATTTCAATGAGAAAACGCTGGTTTTGACACAATAGAATCAAAACTATAATTCTGTGTCAAAACTGACGTATTTCAATGAGAGAACGTTGGTTTTGACACAATAGGCTCAAAACTATGATACAGTGTCAAAACTCGTATTTCAATGAGAAAACGATGGTTTTGATAAAATAGGTTCAAAAACATGATACTGTGTCAAAATTGTCGTATTTCAATGAGAAAACGCTGGTTTTGACAAAATAGCTTCAAAACTATGATTCTGTGTCAAAACTGACGTATTTCAATGAGAAAACGCTGGTTTTGACACGATAGGTTCAAAATTATGATACTGTGTCAAAAGTGACGTATTTCATGAGAAAACGCTGGATTTGACACAAAATATGACACTGTGTCAACACTGTCGTATTTCAATGAGAAAACGCTGATTTTGACACAAAACTACCATAATGTGTCAGAACTGTCCTATTAAAATGTGAAAACGCTGGTTTTGACACAATAGGTTCAAAACTATAATTCTGTGTAAAAACTCGTATTTCAATGAGAAAACACTGGATTTGACACAAAATATGATACTGTGTCAAAACTGACGTATTTTAATGAGAAAACGCTGGTTTTGACACGAAAGATTCAAAACTATGATACTGTGTCAAAAGTGACGTATTTCATGAGAAAACACTGATTTTGACACAATAGAATCAAAACTATAATAATGTGTCAAAAGTGACATATTTCATGAGAAAACGCTGATTTTGACACAATAAGTTAAAAACTATGACACTGTGTCAAAAGTGACGTATTTCATGAGAAAACGCTGGTTTTGACACACAACTATGACACTGTGTCAAAACTATCGTAAATTCAATGAGAAAACGCTGGTTTTGGCACAATAGGTTCAAAACTATAATTCTGTGTAAAAACTTGTTTTTCAATGAGAAAACGTTGGTTTTGACACTGGTTTTGGTCGGACCCTGTGAATGGTGGTCGGACTCAGTGAATGGTGGTTGGACTCAGTCAATGGTGGTCGGACCCTGTGAATGGTGGTCGGACCCTATGAACAGTGGTCGGACTCAGTGAATGGTGGTCGGACCCTGTGAACGGTGGTCGGACTTAGTGAATGGTGGTCGGACCCTGTGAACGGTGGTCGGACCCTGTGAATGGTGGTCGGACCCTGTAAATGGTGGTCGGACTCAGTGAATGGTGGTCGGACTCAGTGAGTGGTGGTCGGACTCGGTCAATGGTGGTCGGACTCAGTGAATGGTGGTCGGACCCTCTGTATGGTGGTCGGACTCAGTGAACGGTGGTCGGACTCAGTGAATGGTGGTCGGACTCAGTGAATGGTGGTCGGACTCGGTCAATGGTGGTCGGACTCAGTGAATGGTGGTCGGACCCTGTGAATGGTGGTCGGACTCAGTGAAAGGTGGTCGGACTCAGTGAATGGTGGTCGGACACTGTGAACAGTGGTCGGACTCAGTGAATGGTGGTCGGACTCAGTGAATGGTGGTCGGACCCTGTGAATGGTGGTCGGACTCAGTGAATGGTGGTCGGACTCGGTCAATGGTGGTCGGACTCAGTGAATGGTGGTCGGACTCAGTGAATGGTGGTCGGACCCTGTGAATGGTGGTCGGACTCAGTCAATGGTGGTCGGACTCAGTCAATGGTGGTCGGACCCTGTGAATGGTGGTCGGACTCTGTGAATTGTGGTCGGACCCTGTGAATGGTGGTCGGACCCTGTGAATGGTGGTCGGACTCAGTGAATGAACTGTCTGGCCAACAGTAGTCCGGTTTTCACTGGTACCCTGTGCACAGCTTTATTCCATTAGGTTTAACCCGCCCTACTAGGTCTCATGAGCCCTCGGGGTTCGAGCCAGACCGTTCGAACCATGCAGGCATCTTGTATGTACTGTGGCAAAGAGTATGCTTTATTTTACAGGGACTCCCAACTTATGTGCCATACGATAACATTCGCTGTGAACACAAATGCAGACGCTTCAGACGCGCATTTCATGGTTTGTTTTAGAAGTGGTAATAATCACATACAGGAAACATGAGTGTATATCAAAAATAAACATTTGTTGCCCGTTTTAAAAAAAAACCAAAGTATAACACACATACACACAAACAACTCAAGTTCAAGCAAGATATATATGTTGTATACAGCGACATGGCCCTTCAGCACCGCTTGGTCATTATATTTGGCGCCTGTGCGGACAAAAACTCGTCCGGATAGATCTGGACCTTCTCGGCCTTACGCTTCAGCAGCGTGCCCGCACGGCGCGAAACGCCTTTGACGTTAAAGATAGGGGTTACGCGTATCCTCAGCAGGTATGGATTCATCTTGAGCGTGCTCTCCCAATCGGTTTCGCCCCCGAGGTTATCGCCTCCTATTTGCACATGCCAAGACTCTTTGGATATCGAGGCCAAGGCTTTCTTCTGAGAGTCCGAGAGGCCCGTGTGTCGCATTGGGCCATGCTCCCGCCCGCGCTGGCTCCCACCGCAAAACCCGTGACTTCGACCTTAGCCCCGGCCTCCGTGCAGCGCTCGGCTGTTTAGTCCAAGCTCTGATCGGCCTCTCTGTCGCAGGTGGAGAACACCTCGAAAGAGCTGTAATATCCGCCGACCTCCACCGCACTCACAAACCCCTAGCCCCATGTGGCCAAAAACTCGTCGATCCGTGCTTCGGGGTCTGCGTTGAGCTCCTTACGGCTTTGCGTAGCGCGGAGCTGGGTTCGTGAGATGAAACCATAGCGTTGCCCACTGGACACTGATACGATAACGATGACACCGCCACCATCTCGCTCGAGGCCACGGACCTCTCCACCGACCTCTCAATTGCGTCCGTCTTGCTGAACGATGCTTCCACTGAGGCGGTGACGCCCGAAAAGGAGGCCGATACTCCAGCATGCCCGGATTTCGAGTTCCTGGAGCCACGCGAGTCCTTGTTCGAGGAAGCTCCGGATGACGTCCTCTTATACTGATTCTTGGTCTTAAAGCACTTGATGGCCTTGTGGAACTTGACCCGGGCCGACACCGTGAACTCGTTCTGCTGTCTGCATCTCTCCAAGAAGCCTGAGAGCGCTATAACCTCTTTGTGTCCCACTCCTTGGCTCGTTACAGCGTAGCCCAAGGGGAAGGTGTACACGGAGATGCTCGAGTCGCAGTAGCTCACCAGCACCCGGTCCACTCCGTACAGAGCCCCGACGATGGTTGTACTCGTCAGGGTCAGGGCTGTGGTCAAGAACGTCCCCGTGATGAGAAACTTGCGTCTTGTCCCTGTTGTGCTGCTTTCCACGGGATTGTCGGTCGCCCTGGTGCTCGGCCAGTCAGAGTCTCCCTTGTCCTCATAATGCCCTGCCTTTCCCCTAGGCCTCATCGGTTCCAAAGACACAACGGACACGTTCTGCTCCTGGTTGTCAAGATATGATGAGTCGGCGGGCACAGATGTCAGGAGGTGCTGGAAGATCCTGGTTGAACCGTATCCAAAAGACAACGATCTGACTTGATGACGTCCGTGTTCGCAGCGTGTGACGAGACCCTTGAGTCTGCCTCTCTAGACGAGGAACAGGTAAAGCAGCAAAGACACCGGCACCACACATGCTGCCACGATAATCAACGTGCAGTCCTTGTTCTCCGGAGGCCTAGTCGAAGGCTGGACCTCTGGAAGTTGTGTGGGAGCGCATAAAGCATCGTGACTGTGGTTTCTTTCAATGAGAAGGAAGCCTTCTTTGCACTCTGTGTGCGAATTGCACGTGAGGCAGGATTTGCTTGAGCAGTGGAATCCGGGCTTACACACACACTCCAGCCTCCTGTTGGGGCTATACAAAACACGTTGGGGCGTGTAGTCCGATCTCCAGATGGACTTACCGTCTACATAATCAGGGTGCGCACCGTCATGACACATAGCCGTTCGAGTGTCCTCTTCATAAGATCCACCCTCACAAGGCATGCAGTGTGTCCCAAACTTTACTGTCTCCCTACAATGGGCTATCTCTGCTTCTGGGTTAATCCTCTGATACAGCAGTCTCAATCTCTGGTCGCGTATTTCCCGGATGGGAGCACAATGGCGACAATGGTACATGTAGTACTCAATATCCCCTTCCGACTTATCCCGAAAGTCCCTGAAATTCTTGAGGGGGTGACAGTAGGGCTGCCTTTCGCAAATCGTCATCCGATGTATTTATCCATGTGTTCGTCTAGTCCACAGGGTACGCATTGCGGATCTTGGCAAGTCCCCCGCTTGCTCATTATGTGACCGATGCCACACATGCAGCAGACTTGGTTGTCCTTGACATTGCAGCCCAGAGTAGAAACTATGTACAACGAGAGGATGGTGAGATGCACCCTTACCATTGTGGCTTCGACAAACAACGTGCGCCCAAGGATCGTCTGAGACATAGGGCCGTTGCTGACAGACCTGTTCATATATCTACTCAGTCCCCTGGAATCCCCCTGAGAACCCTGTGTCTAGGACTCTCAGCGCCTGACCTACGTTCGCGGAGACCGACCACCGTTCGCAGAGTCCGACCACCATTCGCAGAGTCCGACCAGGGCTCTATGTATAGTGTTATGTTGTGTGAATGCCATGCGGGACTTCCCCGTTCAACCCACTCTTTCATAACATCAGGGTGGAGACCTTGGGCTCTTGGTAGACTACCACTTGCTGATTCACAAGGGACTTTCTGTCATTAGAAACCCTATATATATATTTATACACACATATATTCACAAGCCCTTACACATTGTAGACACAGCAGAACTTTTGAGCAGAAAACCGATCCCGCATAGTAGGAGAATGGAGAAATTGTTGTTTTGTACAATCCTCTGCCTGACCATCGCGGTGTCCCACTCCACCGGCTCCGGATCAGACAAGAAGACCTACAGTACGCAGTGTCTGGACGGTAAGACCATCACCGTGGATGGCTCTTCTATAGGACCCACGTCCAAGTACAAAGACTAAAAGCAACTGGTGTGCCAGTCTTGTGGCGTGAAACGTTGCACGGACACAAGACTGTTCAAAGGATACAGCAAAAAGGACGATCACGGAAGAGTCATCTTCGTCAATCTGAACAGACTCGCGCTGAAGAGCTACGGCTCGGAAGACAAAGAGATATTCTACAAATGTCCAAGTGGCGAAAACGTCCAGACTCTTAAGGATTGCCTGGTGACACTCTGCGAAGAGTGTAGGTCCTCGAACTGCGAGGTCTACGCGGGCTCCACTAAGGTCAGTTCGGGCATAAGATCGACACTAAGGCCTCGACCGTGAACAAGTTAAAGAAAGCCCTGGAAGCTGTGAAGAGAGTCGCCACCTCGGAGAGGGGGAAAGGACTCGCGAGCGCCGTGGGAGCTGCGGTGATCAACAACAGAGAGACCATCTCCAAATTGGCGAAAGTCATCGGTGTGCCCGAGGACAAAGTCGCAACCGTGGACCAGATATTCAAAGTGGGAAATGGCTTCTACATGAACGACGTGGACGGGGGACTGAAAGCCCTGGCTGAGCTCACGGGTCATCCTTTGAGCGAAGGAGAGGAACGTGCCATTGAAAGGGACATGCGCTCAGACGAGGAGGTCGACTACGGAAAGATACTTGCTCTCCTCAAACGCAAAAGTGACGCGGTCGCGGACGGTATCGATCTGCACCGAGACAACCAGGACTCATTCTGGGCACGCTACGGGCTGTACGTGGCACTCTCGGCGGTCGCCTTGGTCCTGGTCGGTAGCTGCGCGTGCTGTGTGCTTTGCTGCTGGTTGTGTATGAGGTGGAAGAAGAGCAATAGCCTCCGCGACAGCAGAGTCAGGTACAGCTCAAGTTTACAGCGGACCGCGGATAGGTCTGTGTAAGTGGATGCTACTGCATGACTGTTGTCATGTGTTTTATTCAAACTACATCAGTGTCCAAAAGCAGCAAAAGTGTACCAACGCAAAAGCAACAAAAGTGTACAAAAGCAATAGTGGATATATATATATATATATATATATATGGCTATTAAAGTCACGGTAAACCCTCTACCTCTATGTCACATTATTATGTGTTTTATTTGGACTACACCACAGTGTCCAAAAGCAGCAAAAGTGTACAAAAGCAAAAATCAGCGAACCCGCTGTACAACGAACAAAGGTGTATATACATATATATATGGCAATTAAAGTCACTTAAACCCTCACAGTGTCCTTGTGTTTCGTTCAGCATGCACACACCACACCCTTCTGTCTCCTTTTCATATCCGTCTCACAACCAAGTCGGTAGGCAACTGAAACCATTATCCAGTGCCTCAGCTAGCGTAGATCTTCCTAATCTCTGTGATCAGTGCATTGCACACATCGCAGCACATATTGCAGGGACACACAATGTGTGCACACTCCGAAACCCAAGCTTTGTGCATCTTGCATGTGCGGCACGTAACGTCGAAATCAGGGGGTATGGCGACTGAGGTGGTATTGGACGACGCCTTCCTTTTCTTAGCAACCTTGGTTCCAATCGTTGCACTGCATAAGCCACAAGCTGGCAGCTGGGTAAGGCAAGTATTGCAGCAGGCGTGGCCGCATGGCAAGTGAGCCTCAATGGGGTTGGTGCAGCAATATACGCATGATAACTCTCCTGGCTCCTTCTCGACTGCTGTGAACAGGAAATGTAAAACAGAAAATGAACAAGAAGGACAATGATATGCGTCTCAATTCAATTCCAATGCCTCTGTCTGAGTGAGGTGCTGTCACATTGATCCCCCACATGCCTTACCTTGAAGCAAGATGTTGTTGTTACATGGCACTTGCATAACACACGTACTGTCGGAGGTCAAGGGAAACGGGCTGTCTTCATCTCGGTCTACAACTTGCACCGAGGGGACAAAACAACGGTCTGCCTCAAGTACCTGTCTAAGGGTTTCCATGCCGTTTTCGTAATACACAGCCACTTTCACGGTAGCCGTGTCATGTATCGCGGTGATCTGAGGCTCCACCGAGGACAGCTTCATGTGTTCGTCCCAGAATTGGTACGCCTTGCTTCTGAACGAGTCACGCGTAGCCTCAAGGTGTAACATACGTGGTGGATCAGTGGTCTTGTAGTACTTCCCGGCCCTCTTGATCATGGCGCGGACAAGGGTTTCGTTGGTGGGGAGCTCGTTCATGCGCACCATGCGCATATTTTATCAATCAAAGCAGAACAGGGAGCCGTGCAAGGGACGTGTATTCTTGTGTCAGATGTCCAAATCTCAGAACATTGCAGACCGTGTGTCTTGAAGAGATCATAGATTGTCTGAGGTTCGTGGCAGTGCACGTGGATCTTTCTGACCATCCCTGATGTTCCCATGTCAGCAGGGACCAGGACCAAGACATCGTGGGGTGTCTGGAGGAAAAAAAATTAAAGACATCAATCACCATTACAGTCTAAATTCAGAGTAACATTATACGTGTCCCATCATCAAGAGGTCTACAACAGAACAGATATTTGGGGACTGGGGGCATGCGAGCTACAAAGGTCACTGTGATACTCACATGTTTAGTCCTGAGCTTGAAGTCTGTCTCACAATCCACGATGATGAAGTTTGTCCCTTTGCGTCTTTTCCAATGAAAGCTTTCCACAAGCTTCACTGCCCCACACACGTCTGAGGTAAAACCCCTGGTGTGACTTGGTTCTGTACGCCACATCGCAACCCTGTTCTTCTTAACATACAAAGAGGGCCATTTCCAGTATGGATCGAGTACGTTTTCGGTCTGCTCCCACATCATATTATTACACTCTTCATTCGTCCAATTCCGCTGTATAAAATCGACAACCGTCTCCAACATTGGAACCGGTCCATCTTGTCCTTCCATTCCATACACACCAGTGTTAGGTTCAGTGAGCCGTAACGACACCCGACATGACATTGCGTTACGTGCCAATGTAGAATGTCCTCCGTGGACTGCAAGCCTACGTGGTCCCGCGGCGTGGCAATCCATCTGATCAGCATCGTAATGTAGACCATGTCTGAACCGTTCAGGTTTCTGCTTGTTTAGTGTGCAAGAATCAGACCCTTTGCCACGAGAGCTTCTGTCTGGGTAGAGACAGGATTCCTTATAACAGCTTCAGTGTACAGGAGCCGGTGAACGGTGGTCGGACGCAGTGAACGATGGTCGGACCGAGTGAACGGTTGTCGGACGCTCTCAGGCGACGTGCGGACGCAAACTCGCTCGGAATGGTGAATTGACAGCGAACCCAGGGCGCTCGGAAAGACAGATTCCTCTTGGGCATTTTGAGTATTTGTATTTGAAAGCAAAAAAAAAAGACGAGGAGGCCATCTGTGTATTGTAAAATAAACTTTTATTTTCATTTCATTTTATTTCATTTCAGTTTTTTGTGTTTGTTGTATCTGAGGCCTATAAGACTGGGACTTCATGAGTTTTTCCATTTGCTGGGCCCAGGCATAACACCCACACACGGGTCCAGATCATCTTTGTATATGAGTGCTTAAAGCCAATAATGGACAACAAGATCCTCGGGGCCTTTTGGCTACAGTAGGGATAGTGGGGTGGGGCATCACACCATTCCTAAGGACTTACCTGATGTAAAGTAAACAAAGTACAGCCCATAGGCGTGCCTGCTATGCAGCCATGCGATCAGTCACGTATGAACTATAGAAATTGCTGCTTTTGTAACTAAAGCTACTGGTCACTCTACTGGACTGTGGTTGTGTCTCCTTGAAAGCTTCATTGGAGGTCCGGTGAACCAGGTGAGGAGCTTGGGATATATCCAGTTAGAGCTGCAGGTCCTATACCTGATCGATGTTGACTTAATGGACTGGATTACTGGTGATGTTAGTAGTATTTTTTTTTAAGCTGATGATCCCTTAACACTGATAACAGTAACATGCTCATAACATTTGTTGTGAGCAAATGAGAAAATGCCTGTGCACGCATAGGCCCAAGGCAGCGATCAAGGCGAAGGCCTTGATCGCGAGAGCGCCCGCCTGTGTGCCTTTTGTGATTTTTTTTTGGAGTTGGGGCACCCTCTATCACCCGTGTCCAGGGGTCGCCGCTGTTTCTTTCTTTCTTTCTTTCTCTCTGTGTCTGTGTGTGTGTGTGTCTCTGTCTCTCTCTCCCTCTCTCTCTCTTGGGGGGGGGAGAGGGAGGCTCCGGGGCGGTTTGTCCGACTCGTGGTGTCTGAGAAGCCCCGACCCCGAGGCTCCGGGGCGGTTTGTCCGACCCCGGGGTTGGGGTCAGAGAAGCCCAGAGGCTCCGGGGGTTGTCCGGGGCTCCGAGAGACCCAGAGGGCCTCTGGAAATTACACGCGTGGCAAGCGGAAGGGGTATCATAGTGTTTAACCTATTGTGTCAAAACCAGTGTTTTCTTTGCCAAATTCATCCGTTTTGACACAGTATCATAGTTTTCAAGCTATTATGTCAAAACCTGCGTTGTTCTCATTGAAATACATACGTTTTGACACAGTATCAGTTAGTTCAACTAATTGTGACACCAAACAGCTGTTTTTTCATTAAAATACATACGTTTTGACATGGTATTATAGTGTTTAGCCTACTGTGTCAAAATCAAACTTTTTTTTGCAAATAAGTGAGTTTTGACACAGTTTCATAGTTTTCAAGCTATTGTGTCAAAAAAACAGGCATTTTCTCATTGAAATAGGTCAGTTTTGACACGGTGTCATCGTTTTAACCTGTGGTGTAAAAAGCAGCCTTTTTGGTTTTTGAACACAATAGGTTCAAAACCATGATACTGTGTTAAAACGGTCGTATTTCATTGAGAAAACGCTGGTTTTGACACATAGGTTAAAAACTATGATACTGTGTCAAAACTGTCGTATTTCAATGAGAAAACGCTGCTCTTGACACAATAGCTTCAAAACTATGATTGTGTGTCAGAACTGTCGTATTTCAATGAGAAAACGATGGTTTTGATAAAATAGGTTCAAAAACATGATACTGTGTCAAAACTGACGTATTTTAATGAGAAAACGCTGGTTTTAACACAATAGGCTCAAAACTATGATACGTTGTCAAAACTATCGTATTTCATGAGAAAACGCTGGTTTTGACAAAATAGGTTCAAAACTATGACACTGTGTCAAAAGTGACGTATTTCATGAGAAAACGCTGGTTTTGACACAATAGGTTCAAAACTATAATTCTGTGTAAAAACTCGTATTTCAATGAGAAAACGCTGGATTTGACACAAAACTATCATAATGTGTCAGAACTGTAGTATTTCAATGAGAAAACACTGTTTTTGACACAATAGAATCAAAACTATAATTCTGTGTCAAAACTGACGTATTTCAATGAGAAAACGCTGGTTTTGACACAATAGGCTCATAACTATGATACTGTGTGAAAACTGACGTATTTCAATGAGAAAACGCTGGTTTTGACACAATAGGTTCAAAACTATGACACTGTGTCAAAAGTGACGTATTTCATGAGAAAACGCTGGTTTTGACACAAAACTATGACACTGTGTCAACACTGTCGTATTTCAATGAGAAAACGCTAATTTTGACACAAAACTATCATAATGTGTCAGAACTGTCCTATTTCAATGAGAAAACGCTGGTTTTGTCAAAATAGGTTCAAAACTATAATTCTGTGTAAAAACTTGTATTTCAATGAGAAAACGCTGGTTTTGACACAATAGGTTCAAAACTATGACACTGTGTCAAAACTGTCGTATTTACATGAGAAAACGCTGGTTTTTACACAATAGGTTCAAAACTATGACACTCTGTCAAAAGTGACGTATTTCATGAGTAAACGCTGGTTTTGACTCAAAACTACAATAATGTGTCAGAACTGTCGTATTTCAATGAGAAAACGCTGGTTTTGACACAATAGGTTCAAAACTATGACACTGTGTCAAAAGTGACGTATTTCATGAGAAAACGCTGGTTTTGACACAAAACTATGACACTGTGTCAAAACTGTCGTATTTCAATGAGAAAACGCTGGTTTTGACACAAAACTATGACACTGTGTCAACACTGTCGTATTTCAATGAGAAAACACTAATTTTGACACAAAACTATCATAATGTGTCAGAACTGTCCTATTTCAATGAGAAAACGCTGGTTTTGTCAAAATAGGTTCAAAACTATAATTCTGTGTAAAAACTTGTATTTCAATGAGAAAACGCTGGTTTTGACACAATAGGTTCAAAACTATGACACTGTGTCAAAACTGTCGTATTTACATGAGAAAACGCTGGTTTTTACACAATAGGTTCAAAACTATGACACTGTCAAAAGTGACGTATTTCATGAGAAAACGCTGGTTTTGACTCAAAACTACAATAATGTGTCAGAACTGTCCTATTTCAATGAGAAAACGCTGGTTGTGACAAAATAGGTTCAAAACTATAATTCTGTGTAAAAACTCGTATTTCAATGAGAAAACGCTAGATTTGACACAAAATATGATACTGTGTCAAAACTGACTTATTTTAATGAGAAAACGCTGGTTTTGACTCAAAACTATCATAATGTGTCAGAACTGTCGTATTTCAATGAGAAAACGCTGGTTTTGAAACAATAGGCTCATAACTATAATTCTGTGTAAAAACTTGTATTTCAATGAGAAAACGCTGGTGTTGACAAAATAGGTTCAAAACTATGATACTCTGCCAAAAGTGACGTATTTCATGAGAAAACGCTGGATTTGACAAAAAACTATCATAATGTGTCAGAACTGTCGTATTTCAATGAGAAAACGCTGGTTTTGACACAATAGGTTCAAAACTATAATTCTGTGTAAAAACTCGTATTTCAATGAGAAAACGCTGGTTTTGACACTGGTTTTGGTCGGACCCTGTGAATGGTGGTCGGACTCAGTGAACGGTGGTCGGACCCTGTGAATGGTGGTCGGACCCTGTGAATGGTGGTTGGACTCAGTGAATGGTGGTCGGACCCTGTGAATGGTGGTCGGACTCAGTCAATGGTGGTCGGACCCTGTGAATGGTGGTCGGACCCTGTGAATGGTGGTCGGACTCAGTCAATGGTGGTCGGACCCTGTGAATGGTGGTCGGACTCAGTGAATGGTGGTCGGACTCGGTCAATGGTGGTCGGACTCAGTGAATGGTGGTCGGACCCTGTGAATGGTGGTCGGACCCTGTGAATGGTGGTCGGACCCTGTGAATGGTGGTCGGACTCAGTGAATGAACTGTCTGGCCAACAGTAGTCCGGTTTTCACTGGTACCCTGTGCACAGCTTTATTCCATTAGGTTTAACCCGCCCTACTAGGTTTCTGGAGCCCTCGGGGTTCGAGCCAGACCGTTCGAACCATGCAGGCATCTTGTATGTACTGTGGCAAAGAGTATGCTTTATTTTACAGGGCCTCCCAACTTATGTGCCGTACGATAACATTCGCTCAAAACTATGATACTGTTTCAAAAGTGACGTATTTCATGAGAAAACGCTGGATTTGACACAAAATATGATACTGTGTCAACACTGTCGTATTTCATGAGAAAACGCTGGATTTGACACAATAGGTTCAAAACTATAACTCTGTGTAAAAACTCGTATTTCAATGAGAAAACGCTGGTTTTGACACTGTTTTTTGTCGGACCCTGTGAACGGTGGTCGGACCCTGTGAATGGTGGTCGGACCCTGTGAATGGTGGTCGGACCCTGTAAATGGTGGTCGGACTCAGTGAATGGTGGTCGGACTCAGTGAATGGTGGTCGAACTCGGTCAATGGTGGTCGGACTCAGTGAATGGTGGTCGGACCCTGTGAATGGTGGTCGGACCCTGTGAATGGTGGTCGGACTCTGTGAATGGTGGTCGGACTCAGTGAATGGTGGTAGGACCCAGTGAATGGTGGTAGGACCCAGTGAATGGTGGTCGGACTGTGTGAATGGTGGTCGGAACCTGTGAATGGTGGTCGGACCCTGTGAACGGTGGTCGGACTCAGTGAATGGTGGTCGGACTCAGTGAATGGTGGTCGGACTCAGTGAATGGTGGTCGAACTCGGTCAATGGTGGTCGGACTCAGTGAATGGTGGTCGGACCCTGTGAATGGTGGTTGGACTCTGTGAATGGTGGTCGTACTCTGTGAATGGTGGTAGGACCCAGTGAATGGTGGTAGGACCCAGTGAATGGTGGTCGGACTCAGTGAACGGTGGTCGGACTCAGTGAATGGTGGTCAGACCCTGTAAACAGTGGTCAGACTCAGTGAATGGTGGTCGGACCCTGTGAATGGTGGTCCCAGCGCAAAACCCGTGACTTCGACCTTAGCCCCGGCTGCATAGTCCAAGCTCTGATCGGCCTCTCTGTCGCAGGTGGAGAACACCTCGAAAGAGCTGTAATATCCGCCGACCTCCACCGCGCTCACAAACCCCTAGCCCCATGTGGCCAAAAACTCGTCGATCCGTGCTTCGGGGTCTGTGTTGAGCTTCTCCACGGCTTTGCGTAGCGCGGAGCTGGGTTCGTGAGATGAAACCATAGCGTTGCCCACTGGACACTGATACGATAACGATGACACCGCCACCATCTCGCTCGAGGCCACGGATCTCTCCACCGACCTCTCAATTGCGTCCGTCTTGCTGAATGAGGCTTCCACTGAGGCGGTGATGCCCGAAAAGGAGGCCGATACTCCAGCATGCCCGGATTTCGAGTTCCTGGAGCCACGCGAGTCCTTGTTCGAGGAAGCTCCGGATGACGTCCTCTTATACTGATTCCTGGTCTTAAAGCACTTGATGGCCTTGTGGAACTTGACCCGGGCCGGCACCGTGAACTCGTTCTGCTGTCTGCATCTCTCCAAGAAGCCAGAGAGCGCTATAACCTCTTTGTGTCCCACTCCGTGGCTCGTTACAGCGTAGCCCAAGGGGAAGGTGTACACGGAGATGCTCGAGTCGCAGTAGCTCACCAGCACCCGGTCCACTCCGTACAGAGACCCGACGATGGTTGTACTCGTCAGGGTCAGGGCCGCGGCCAAGAACGTCCCCTTGATGAGAAACTTGCGTCTAGTCCCTGTTCAGCTGCTCTCCACGGGATTGTCCGTCGCCCTCGTGCTCGGCCAGTCAGAGTCTCCCTTGTCCTCATCATGCCCTGCCTCTCCCCTAGGCCTCATCGGTTCCAAAGACACAACGGACACGTTCTGCTCCTGGTTGTCAAGATATGATGAGTCGGCGGGCACAGATGTCAGGAGGTGCTGGAAGATCCTGGTTGAACCGTCTCCAAAAGACAACGATCTGACTTGATGACGTCCGTGTTCGCAGCGTGTGACGAGACCCTTGAGTCTGCCTCTCTAGACGAGGAACAGGTAAAGCAGCAAAAACACCGGCACCACACATGCTGCCACGATAATCAACGTGCAGTCCTTGTTCTCCGGAGGCCTAGTCGAAGGCTGGACCTCTGGAAGTTGTGTGGGTGCGCACAAAGCATCGTGACTGTGGTTTCCTGCAATGAGAAGAAAGCCTTCTTTGCACTCTGTGTGCGAATTGCACGTGAGGCAGGATTTGCTTGAGCAGTGGAATCCGGGCTTACACACACACTCCAGCCTCCTGTTGGGGCTATACAAAACACGTTGGGGCGTGTAGTCCGATGTCCAGATGGACTTACCGTCTACATAATCAGGGCGCGCACCGTCATGACACATAACCGTTCGAGTGTCCTCTTCATAAGATTCACCCTCACAAGGCATGCAGTGTGTCCCAAACTTTACTGTCTCCCTACAATGGGCTATCTCTGCTTCTGGGTTAATCCTCTGATACAGCAGTCTCAATCTCTGGTCGCGTATTTCCCGGATGGGAGCACAATGGCGACAATGGTACATGTAGTACTCAATATCCCCTTCCGACTTATCCCGACAGTCTCTGAAATTCTTGAGGGGGTGACAGTAGGGCTGCCATTCGCAAATCGTCATCCGAATGTATTTATCCATGTGTTCGTCTAGTCCACAGAGTACGCATTGCGGATCCTGGCAAGTCCCCCGCTTGCTCATTATGTGACCGATGCCACACATGCAGCAGCCTTGGTTGTCCTTGACATTGCAGCCCAGAGTAGAAACTATGTACAACGAGAGGATGGTGAGATGTACCCTTACCATTGTGGCTTCGACAAACAACGTGCGCCCGATTAGGTTGTATGTTTTATGATAAGGACGATGAAAAAGTACTACTCAATCGGGGTGTTCGAGAGCCCAAGGATCGTCTGCGACATAGGTCCGTTGTTGACAAACCCGTGCATATATCTACTCAGTCCCCTGGAATCCCCCTGAGAACCCTGGGTCTAGGACTCTCAGCGCGTGACCTATGTTCGCGGAGACCGACCACCGTTCGCAGAGTCCGACCACCATTCGCAGAGTCCGACCAGGGGTCTATGTATAGTGTTATGTTGTGTGAATGCCATGCGGAACTTCCCCCTTCAACCCACTCTTTCATAACATCAGGGTGGAGACCTTGGGCTCTTGGTAGACTACCACTTGCTGATTCACAAGGGACTTTCTGTCATTAGGAACCCTATATATATATTTATACACACATATATTCACAAGCCCTTACACATTGTAGACACAGCAGCTCCTCCTGGACACAAGTGAACTTTTGAGCAGAAAACCGATCCCGCATAGTAGGAGAATGGAGAAAATGTTGTTTTGTACAATCCTCTGCCTGACCATCGCGGTGTCCCACTCCACCGGCTCTGGATCAGACAAGAAGACCTACAGTACGCAGTGTCTGGACGGTAAGACCATCACCGTGGACGGCTCTTCTATAGGACCCACGTCCAAGTACAAAGATTACAAGCAACTGGTGTGCCAGGCTTGTGGCGTGAAACGTTGCACGGACACGACACTGTTCAAAGGATACAGCAAAAAGGACGATCACGGAAGAGTCATCTTCGGCAATCTGAACAGACTCGCGCTGAAGAGCTACGGCTCGGAAGACAAAGAGATATCCTACAAATGTCCAAGTGGCGAAAACGTCCAGACTCTTAAGGATTGCCTGGTGACACTCTGCGAAGAGTGTAGGTCCTCGAACTGCGAGGTCTACGCGGGCTCCACTAAAGTTAGTTCGGGCATAAGATCGACACTAAGGCCTCGACTGTGAACAAGTTAAAGAAAGCCCTGGAAGCTGTGAAGAGAGTCGCTACCTCGGAGAGGGGGAAAGGACTCGCGAGCGCCGTGGGAGCTGCGGTGATCAACAACAGAGAGACAATCACCAAATTGGCGAAAGTCATCGGTGTGCCCGAGGACAAAGTCGCAACCGTGGACCAGATACTCAAAGTGGGAAATGGCTTCTACATGAACGACGTGGACGGGGGACTGAAAGCCCTGGCTGAGCTCACGGGTCATCCTTTGAGCGAAGGAGAGGAACGTGCCATTGAAAGGGACATGCGCTCAGACGAGGAGGTCGACTACGGAAAGATACTCGCTCTCCTCAAACGCAAAAGTGACGCGGTCGCGGACGGTATCGATCTGCACCGAGACAACCAGGACTCATTCTGGGCACGCTACGGGCTGTACGTGGCACTCTCGGCGGTCGCCTTGGTCCTGGTCGGTAGCTGCGCGTGCTGTGTGCTTTGCTGCTGGTTGTGTATGAGGTGGAAGAAGAGCAATAGCCTTCGCGACAGCAGAGTCAGGTACAGCTCAAGTTTACAGCGGACCGCGGATAGGTCTGTGTAAGTGGATGCTACTGCATGACTGTTGTCATGTGTTTTATTCGAACTACATCAGTGTCCAAAAGCAGCAAAAGTGTACAAACGCAAAAGCAACAAAAGTGTACAAAAGCAATAGTGGATATATATATATATATATGGCTATTAAAGTCACGGTAAACCCTCTACCTCTATGTCACAGTATTATGTGTTTTATTTGAACTACACCACAGTGTCCAAAAGCAGCAAAAGTGTACAAAAGCAAAAATCAGCGAACCCGCTGTACAACGAACAAAGGTGGATATATATATATGGCAGTTAAAGTCACTGTTAAACCCTCACAGTGTCCTTGTGTTTCGTTCAGCATGCAAACACCACACCCTTCTGTCTCCTTTTCATATCCGTCTCACAACCAAGTCGGTAGGCAACTGAAGCCATTATCCAGTGCCTCAGCTAGCGTAGATCTTCCTAATCTCTGTGATCAGTGCATTGCACACATCGCAGCGCATATTGCAGGGACACACAATGTGTGTACACTCCGAAACCCAAGCTTTGTGCATCTTGCATGTGCGGCACGTAACGTCGAAATCAGGGGGTATGGCGACTGAGGTGGTATTGGACGACGCCTTCCTTTTCTTAGCAACCTTGGTTCCAATCGTTGCGCTGCATAAGCCACAAGCTGGCAGCTGGGTAAGGCAAGTATTGCAGCAGGCGTGGCCGCATGGCAAGTGAGCCTCAATGGGGTTGGTGCAGCAATATACGCATGATAACTCTCCTGGCTCCTTCTCGACTGCTGTGAACAGGAAATGTAAAACAGAAAATGAACAAGAAGGACAATGATATGCGTCTCAATTCAATTCCAATGCCTCTGTCTGAGTCAGGTGCTGTCACATTGATCCCCCACACGCCTTACCTTGAAGCAAGATGTTGTTGTTACGTAGCACTTGCATAACACACGTACTGTCGGAGGTCCAGGGAAACGGGCTGTCTTCATCTCGGTCTACAACTTGCACCGAGGGGACGAAACGACGGTCTGCCTCAAGTACCAGTCTAAGGGTTTCCATGCCGTTTTCGTAATACACAGCCACTTTCACGGTAGCCGTGTCATGTATCGCGGTGATCTGAGGCTCCACCGAGGACAGCTTCATGTGTTCGTCCCAGAATTGGTACGCCTTGCTTCTGAACGAGTCACGCGTAGCCTCAAGGTGTAACATACGTGGTGGATCAGTGGTCTTGTAGTACTTCCCGGCCCTCTTGATCATGGCGCGGACAAGGGTTTCGTTGGTGGGGAGCTCGTTCATGCGCACCATGCGCATATTGTTATCGATCAAAGCGGAACAGGGAGCCGTGCAAGGGACGTGTATTCTTGTGTCAGATGTCCAAATCTCAGAACATTGCAGACCGTGTGTCTTGAAGAGATATTAGATTGTCTGAGGTTCGTGGCAGTGCACGTGGATCTTTCTGACCATCCCTGATGTTCCCATACCAGCAGGGACCAGGACCAAGACATCGTGGGGTGTCTGGAGGAAAAAAAATTAAAGACATCAATCACCATTACAGTCTAAATTCAGAGTAACATTATACGTGTCCCATCATCAAGAGGTCTACAACAGAACAGAGATTGGGGACTGGGAGCATGCGAGCTACAAAGGTCACTGTGATACTCACATGTTTAGTCCTGAGCTTGAAGTCTGTCTCACAATCCACGATGATGAAGTTTGTCTCTTTGCGTCTTTTCCAATGAAAGCTTTCCACAAGCTTCACTGCCCCACACACGTCTGAGGTAAAACCCCTGGTGTGACTTGGTTCTGTACGCCACATCGCAACCCTGTTCTTCTTAACATACAAAGAGGGCCATTTCCAGTATGGATCGAGTACGTTTTCGGTCTGCTCCCACATCATATTATTACACTCTTCATTCGTCCAATTCCGCTGTATAAAATCGACAACCGTCTCCAACATTGGAACCGGGTCCATCTTTTCCTTCCATTCCATACACACCAGTGTTAGGTTCAGTGAGCCGTAACGAGTCCCGACATTACATTGCGTTACGTGCCAATGTAGAATGTCCTCCGCGGACTGCAAGCCTACGTGGTCGCGCGGCGTGGCAATCCATCTGATCAACATCGTAATGTAGACCATGTCTGAAGCGTTCAGGTTTCTGCTTGTTTAGTTAGCAAGAATCAGACCCTTTGCCACGAGAGCTTCTGTCTGGGTAGAGACAGGATTCCTTATAACAGCTTCAGTGTACAGGAGCCGGTGAACGGTGGGCGGACCGAGAGAACAGTGGTCGGACCGAGTGAATGGTGGTCAGACCGAGTGAACGGTGGTCGGACCGGGTGAACGCTGGTCGGACCCAGTGAACGGTGGTCGGACCGGGTGAACGGTGGTCGGACCGAGTGAAGGGTGGTCGGACCGAGTGAAGGGTGGTCGGACTCAGTGAACGGTGGCGGACTCTGTGAATGGTGGTCGGACCCTATCACCATATGCTTTGTGCGCGTTAAATGTTTTGCGTGACGGATATCCGCTCATGTTGTTTATTGTGTTTCAACATGGTATGTGCTACTTGCTTTTGTTCACCACGCTCTCTCACAGAGATGCAACGACTACAGACTCCGTATCACATTGGTGCACAACCTTTTATTGTATCGCTTTGTAAGGTACACATACACACTGTTATCATAATCATAGCATATCATATCATATCATATCATATCATTGCCTCGGGATCCCTGTGCAAGCAGCGCAAAAGGGCAGTGTGCACCCGCTGCAGATGTCTTCGCGTCTCTTGCCCTCGGACACAGTTGGCACCGTTTTCTCTTTTCCGAACGCTGTGGGGCCGTATTATCTGAGCAGTCCTCTCGGACCGCGCTCATCAACGCGTACGCGGGCTCTGCGCGAGGTTTGTGTTCCCTACGCATTATGAGCGGCGTGACCAGGTCCTTGCCCAGCTGCTCTAAGAAAAGCCTCCTGCGATTTCGCTTCCCGGGCATCCATTCCAGATGCGTTTCTCTCCATATCACGTACGCGTTGTACGCAGCAAGCACCTTGTCCAGGTTGTCCACGCCGCCTTTCATGCGGTTATAATCCAGGATCAAATGTGGCTTCCTGTCCTTGCGCTGGCTGTCGATCTTGGGTCTCGGGTGACCGGTACTCAGCAGCAGTACGGTTTTGCCCCTTTTGGCCACGTAGGATACGAGGGTGGCCAGTTCGGAGAAAGCGAACCTGGAGGAGAACACCTGCCGCCTGCGTTTTTCAGGTCTTGCATTAACTCAGTCAATGTGAGGAAGCGTGTCACGACCCCTTTGTCCTCTTCCACGAGCAGCTGGTCAAAAGCCTGCTGTACGACAGATCCGTACTGGTATCGCAGCTGAGAAAGATCACGCGTAACGAGAGCACGCTGGAGCTGAGGTTGACGCAAACGCGCTCTAAGCTCGCGGAATCAAACGCTCTCAGGCGACGTGCGGACGCAAACTCGCTCGGAATGGTGAATTGACAGCGAACCCAGGGCGCTCGGAAAGACAGATTCCTCTTGGGCATTTTGAGTATTTGTATTTGAAAGCAAAAAAAAAAGACGAGGAGGCCACCTGTGTATTGTAAAATAAACTTTTATTTTCATTTATTTATTTCATTTCAGTTGTTTTTGTGTTTGTTGTATCTGAGGCCTATCAGACTGGGACTTCATGAGTTTTTCCATTTGCTGGGCCCAGGCATAACACCCACACACGGGTCCAGATCATCTTTGTATATGAGTGCTTAAAGCCAATCATTGACAACAAGACCCTTGGGGCCTTTCGGCTACAGTAGGGATAGTGGGGTGGGGCATCACACCATTCCTAAGGACTTACCTGATGTAAAGTAAACAAAGTATAGCCCATAGGCATGCCTGCTGTGCAGCCATGCGATCAGTCACGTCTGAACTATAGAAACTGCTGCTTTTGTAACTAAAGCTACTGGTCACTCTACTGGACTGTGGTTGCGTCTCCTCGAAAGCTTCATTGGAGGTCCGGTGAACCAGGTGAGGAGCTTGGGATATATCCAGTTAGAGCTGCAGGTCCTATACCTGATCGATGTTGACTTAATGGACTGGATTACTGGTGATGTTAGTAGTATTTTTTTTAAGCTGTTTACCGTTTTTTTAAGGGTTTTTAACAAATTGTGTCAAAACCACCGTTTTCTTTGCCAAATACATCAGTTTTGACACAGTATCAGTTGGTTTAACTAATTTTGGTCCCAAACAGCTGTTTTCTCATTGAAATACGTCAGTTTTGACACCGTATCATAGTGTGTAACCTATTTTGTCAAAACCAGCGTTTTCTTTGGCAAATACGTCCGTTTTGACACAGTATCATAGTTTTCAAGCTGCTGTGTCAAAACCTGCGTTTTCTCATTGAAATACATACGTTTTGACACAGTATCAGTTGGTTCAACTAATTTTGGCACCAAACAGCTGTTTTCTCATTAAAATATGTCAGTTTTGACACAGTATCATAGTTTTTAACCTATTGTGTCAAAACCAGCGTTTGTTTCTGCCAAATACGTTACCTTTGACACAGTGTAGCGTCTTTACGGATGTAGAGGCTTTATGGATGCTGTTATAGGGACAAAGACTTAGGAATGTAATCTCTTGGAGTGTGAACTGTTGAGCCTCTTTGGGGCTCAACAGTTCCAACTCAACTGTCAGTTTGACACGGTATCATATTTTCTATCCTATTGTGTTAAAACCAATGTTTTTTCATTGAAATACGTCAGTGTGGACACGGTATCATAGTTTTGACAGAATATGCGTTTTCTCATTGAAATAGGACAATTTTGACACAATATCATAGTTGTTAAACTTTTGTGTCAAAACCAGCGTTTGCTCATCGAAATATGTCAGTTTTGACAGGGTATCATCGTTTTTAAACCATTGTGTAAAAAGCAGCCTTTTTGGTTTTTGAACACAATAGGTTCAAAACCATAATACTGTGTTAAAACGGTAGTATTTCATGAGAAAACGCTTGTTTTGACAAAATGGGTACAAAACTATGATACTGTGTCAAAACTGTCGTATTTCATTGAGAAAACGCTTGTTTTGACACAAAATATGATACTGTGTCAACACTGTCGTATTTCAATGACAAAACGCTGGTTTTGACAAAATGGGTACAAAACTATGATACTGTGTCAAAACGGTCGTATCTCAATGAGAAAACGCTGGTTTTGACACATAGGTTAAAAACTATGATACTGTGTCAAAACTGACGTATTTCATTGACAAAACGCTTGTTTCGACACAAAATATGATACTGTGTCAACACTGTCGTATTTCAATGAGAAAACGCTGGTTTTGAAACAATAGGCTGTCAAGAGAAAGTTGAGATCTCGCTCTCGACACGAATACCGGGCACATGCCTGGTATGGACAGAGATAAACAGTCCACTTCACAATTGAGGTAACACAGAGAGAAATATGAGAAAGTCAATCATGAAAGCATTGCAAGCCAAAGTAATAAAAATGTCATGATAAAGAACTGTGTAGAAGAAGGAATCACAAACATGTAACCGCTATAACGAAGAGTTGATTTAGAAACAAAGTACTGAAATAATGTATGAATTAATGTAATCAACAATAGAGATGATTTTATAAGAAATGTAATGGAAACTGTAAAATGTAACCTCATATGACCGCTCACAATAGAAAAGCAGAAGTGCTCAGTAAAGGAGTCAAGCGGCTGAAGAAGGATTTCTATCTCCCGGCGGGAAGGGCGTAGTCCCCAAGGCCAGGGGACTCATTCCCTCCAACCAACATCAACAAGTAACAACGAATTAGAAACTGAGCCTCAGCACTTAGAGATGAGAGTATTCCACGTGATTTTAATCAGTTTAATCATTTATGGGAAACTATATCCTTTTGATTATTGTACCTTATTTACTCTTTTGATGATCATGCTGTGTGCTCGCCATTGCTAAACGCTTTTAATAAATACCAACTTACAATTAAAGGAAGGTTGTGATCATTGAGTTCTTTCAGAGACAGTAAAAGTATGGAGTTTTGACGTTAAACATCCTTAAGGTTTTTATAGGTTGTCCTAGCCAACTAAAAAGCAACAGATCCCTGGGACCTTATTCTTGGTCACTAAAATAATCATAGCACTTAACAAGAGCCCAGATCACCCGAGGAGAGCTGCCGTTAACGGACGTGGCTGTCGGAGGCAGTGTGGCACACAGGGCTGTTCGGCCGGCTGCGCTGTTCAGCAGAAGTGGGGTAAGACGTTCGGACGAAGGCAGTGAGACAGCTAGGCGAGTCTCCTCACCACCAGCTTAAACAAGCGCGGGTTGCCTCATCGGGGTAATACTCCATAGTACCCGCACTCGGACCCTTTACGACGGAGAGCTGGACCGGCACCTCCCTGGCAGGGGAAGTGCACGGGGGATCTAACACTTGGCGCCCAACGTGGGGCTCGACAACGAATCGAGTTCCAAAAAGAACCCCGGTGGCTGGAGAACAGCCACTGTTAAAAGTTAGACGACCCGAGAAAAAGCAACCGACAAGAGAAGAGCGGTTGGAAGGTGTGCAGCAGAAGAAAATCTGCTCGAGCATTAACAAAGAAGAATAACCAACGAGGGACGTTCGGTTACCAGATGGCCAGCCTAGAGGAAAAGGCCGTCGGCCCCACAAAACCTGCAGGAGCAGGCGGGGAAGAAAGAGCGACCGTCGCGGGACCACAAGACAAAGCCCCGACGACGACGCTGGACAGCCCAACCAGTCTGAACCCCCTCCCTGTCTCAGCGTACAAAGAGAGGCCTGGGGGAGCAGACGACTCGAGACGACGACAAAGAAATGACAACGACACCGAAGAAGAAGCGGGGGAAGAAATCCCGCCAGACCCAACTCCGGAGTCACCCGAGGCCGGAACAAGTGGAAGGGTAGTGACTCGCTACCGAAGACCAATGGCCATAGTCCCTCTGGGAGATGGACTTGAGTCCTGGGACAGAGAAGTCTGGGAGCTGGTACGCCGCAACTATCCCGGATTCGAGGATCGGCAACTAAAGGAAGAAATAATGGAAGTTCTAAATCGAGGCAGCCCATACTTCGCCGGAAACAAATACAAAGGGGAAGGGCTGCTAATAATAAGGAGCCCCAAGTTCAGCTCCGGAAAAAACAGTGTGCGAGGGTGGCTGAAATGGTGGGCCGCCCTTCTGGACGAATGGGCAGGCAGCTGGTTCCACGCCCTGATTAGCCCATCTCCAAGATATGATGCAGTGATAAAAATGACAGCTCAGCTCACGGACATGGAAGGAAGAATCAGAGGAGAAAAGGTGAAAGCCACCAGCAAATATACTGAACATGAACCAGAAATAATGCTAGTAAAGAAGAATAAAGAGAAAGTAAGGCAAGGAGAGGTACATGAAGAAGAACGAAGTGTTGTGGCTAGTGCCAACGACGACGACGAGGAACCGCTTCTAAGGGAGGAAGACGTGGAAGAAGGAGGAGAAGAGTCTAGTGAAGGAGGGGCTTCGAGCGGGTCGGAGCCGGACCAAGAACCCGATGAAGAACCGGGGCAAAGTGGAGAAGAGGAGGAGAGTGAGCACCTAAGCCAAGGAGAGTTTGTCCGATCCCAGTCCAGGGGCCGAAAACCCAGGGTGGAGGAATTGAAGGATGAACTGCGGAGCTGGCAGGACGAACAAAGATATGGCGTACCAGACTGGAAAGACGACTCCTCTCGAAACTCTAGTGCCCTGACACCGGCCCAACAACTGCCCCTACCAAGGACCCTAACCTCCAGCTTGACCCCCCACGTGAAGTACCTAGCTCAGCAGAACCAGAGAAAAGAAAAGACAAGACAAGTCTCACCCCCTCCACGAACCTCTGGGAAAATGGAAGATCTAGTGCAACTGGAACCCATGCCGAAGGGGGCGCGCAAGACCAAAACCCCCTCAGGGTTTACCGTCTATCATTGGATCGGTAGTCCCTGGGATATCACTTCGGATGGACTGCTGGTGTTTACTTCAGAAAAACTGAAGATACGTAACAAACAATTCCGAAGTGCGTTAAAAGGACGGGCTGGGGCAGACTATAATGACGAAGTCAGAGAGGCTAAAAGCTCGATGGTCAATAGAGATGCAGAAGAAAAAGAAGTAATCATGACCAGTGGAGGGAATCTCCCCCACTTCGGGATACTGCACCTGCCTATAAAAAAGTACGAAGGAACCGAAGAGCTGACAAAATACAAAGAAGAGATGCTGAAAGTCCTGGAAAAAGGGGTGGTTCGAGCGAACGACATGGGATACAGGAGGATTGTTATCTGTGTGGATGGACTTCGATCCGACAATCTGCCCTGGGAAGAAGCAGAGAAAATAGCGGTGGCAGCGGTAAAACTCAAGATGAAAATGCCGAACATACTTGACGGCTTAAAAGAACTGGTGATCGTAACCTCAGAGAGCCAGGACAAAAACCGCAGGGACCAAGTACTGGCCACCGTGAGGTCGGAACAGGAAGAAAGGAGCCGCAGCAGGGACAGACCCGCGAAAGAAACCTGGCACAGGCTGACAAAGATGGAACCCTTAAATACCCCAGTACAGCAGAAGGGGTGCGAGTGGCCACCAGAGACATTGGCACCACAGTTCAACCCCCAGAGAGAGCCCTTAGTCAAAGACCCGAGGTCTCGTACTCGGAATACAGAACCACTCAACCCAGGGCATCGAGCATCCCAAGACAAGAAGCAGTAGAGAAAATGAGGCCGTTGGAAGAGGATCCTGAGCCCGAGGAAAGGATAATGGGGCCGGAGGACGACTTCAGCGGGGACGAAGAACTAGAAGACGAACAGGTGGACGCGGCCAGCCCACGGTCAGCGAACGATCAGTCAGAAAGGGAGTATAAAGAACTCCGGGCAGCCACCTGGAAAGGAGCAAAGAAGGAAGTGGAAATAAAAAATATAAAAACCGCTTCCAAACGGATCGCCAGAGATGCCAACTGGGGACCCCTGGAAACCAGAGACGGAAGGGAGGCCTATGCTCCAGAGGTAGGTCAAACGGGATATGACATTCCAGAAGACTGGGCAGAAGACACGGAAAGGCCCCTGCCACTCACAGTCTATGCTCCCCGGAGAGAATGGGCTAATTACCTCATGACCCCAACCTACGCCTCCCTGACAGTACATAAACCCCTGACGAATAACTTCAGAATGGCATACCTGGCCGTAACCCACGACTGCATGCTGAGACGACTGAAAAAGGCGGCATACTTAGCGGCTAAAGAGGCAGAGCGACGAAAAACTGAGGCATTCTCAATGCCGGAGGAGGAAATTTTCCACCCGATGGCAAGGGACCTACGAAGACCAGAGGCAACATCAACCCCCGTCCTTCTAGCTCAAGCCGGCGGGACTAGCCAAATGGCGCTAGGGCAAAACCCACAGCCAAACGATGGAAGAGACTACAGAGAATTCAAGAAAATCAAAGACCTGATAAGACCTAAAAAAGATGGGGAGGACATAAAGGATTACCTCAAAGAAGTCTGGGAGCTGGTGGAAAACAATTCAGAGAATGATGGAGCTAAAAGAATGTGGTTGACTCACATCACAAGCCATAAAGTTGACCATAGCGAGCCAGCGAGGAATCACTACAAGCGGATAGTGTGTGAGGACTTGGACGAGGAAGACATCATTCTGGAAAAAGCCTGCACTGCACTAGACCAAGGGAAAACCCTTAGTCAGGTATGGCACGAGATAAAGCAAGTGATACCGCCCAGTAGGTACATAAAAGTGACGTATTTCATGTGAAAACGCTGGTTTTGACACAATAGGTTCAAAACTATGATACTGTGTCAAAAGTGACGTATTTCATGAGAAAACGCTGGATTTGACACAAAATATGATACTGTGTCAACACTGTCGTATTTCAATGAGAAAACGCTGATTTTGACACAAAACTATCATAATGTGTCAGAACTGTCCTATTTCAATGAGAAAACGCTGGTTTTGACACAATAGGTTCAAAACTATGATACTGTGTCAAAAATTACGTATTTCATGAGAAAACGCTGGTTTTGACACAATAGGTTCAAAACTATGATACTGTGTCAAAAGTGACGTATTTCATGAGAAAACGCTGGATTTGACACAAAATATGATACTGTTTCAAAAATGATGTAGTGCAATGAGAATACAGTGGTTTTGACACAATAGGTTCAAAACCATTTCAGTCAAAACTGTCGTATTTCAATGAGAAAACGCTGGTTTTGACACAATTGGCGCAAAATTATGATAACCATCCCACTTGCCAGACAACCCCCCCCTCCCAGAGCCTCGGAGGTCTGCCTTGGGCCAATCTCTGCCATGGGCCTATGTGCGCTGCCCGGTGGCAATTTAAAAACACCCCCACCCCCCTGATGAACCGATTAACATCATTGTATGTATAAGTGTCAGTATTTCCGTAATTATAAGTATCAGTCTGGTAGTGATGAAAGCAACTGTTATACAACTCCTCTCTTTTATTGAAATACAAAAAAATTTAATTGAACCATAAAACCCCTTCCCCATAACTCTCCTCCAATCAAAGGTATAGCTGCTGACTGGTTTATAGGCAAATGACAGACACTCACTAACAGGCATAACGCGTTTACTGACATCTCTTGGGTCAGAGAAGCCCCGACCCGACCCCGAGGATCCGGGGCGGCTTGTCCGAATCGTGGGGTCAGAGAAGCCCCGACCCCGAGGCTCCAGGGCGGTTTGTCCGACCCCGGGGTTGGGGTCAGAGAAGCCCGGAGGCTCCAGGGGGTGTCCGGGGGTCCGAGAGACCCAGAGGGCCTCTGAAAATTACACGCGTGGCAAGCGGGAGGGTTATTGGGAGATTTATGTCTTCTAAAAGTGCTGTTGTTGTCCAGCAGTAGGCGTCGCTGTTCACCTACAGTTGAGTTCATCAGGGCTCCTTTTCTGTGATATTCCATTGGCCTGGCCGTGCGTCACCCAGAAAACAGTCGGCCAATCAGAAGAGAGGATCATAACATATTAATTAGACAGGCCAAAATGGACCTGTTTCTTTGCATAGCTCCTTAAAAAAAGAGCCATAAAACCATATTGAGATGTTTTTGGTACTACAATTATATCTTTTTAAGGCTATCAAAACTTCAAATAAAACACCACAAAGGTGTACAATACGGGACCTTTGAAGAAAAAACGAGGCCCCAAATCAGATTGAGGTTTATTTCAAAAACTGTCAACATCAACCAGAAACTGAAATCAATCAAGTGAATCTTGCCTTCCATTTAATAGGAATATACTAGTAAAGAACTCCAAATTCCACAGAAAAGATATTACATTTGAATGACAAAGTACTACATCTGTGGAAACTATTTGAAAGCACACCGATCTGAGGAACATAAACTGAGCATCGCACTTGCAGTTTAATGCTTGTCAAGTTCTTAAATTACTTTTCAATCTTATCTGGAAACAATTGTCCTAAAATACACGTTTTGTAAATTTTCAGGACAACTGAGGTCAATTACAAGAACCAAAATGCTATGGGGGAACAGACACAATTTTTTTATGTGACTGTTTTGTTGATTGACTTCACAATTATCTAAGATTTATACAAAATAGTTAATCGTTCACTGAACAAATTTGTTTTATTTGTTGTTCCAGACATCCTTCATTCTGACTTTATGGTGCTTCTCGGGTCAAAGGCTCACACATCCCCTGGTTTTCATTCTGACCTGCATGATTGGGAAGAAAATATATATTTTAAACACATTTTTATTACAAAAATGTAAAAATCCAACATTCTGAGAAGCTGACCGTATTCATCAATTTGTAACCTGTAACCTGCATTCTTTTTTATTTTCATGTACACTGACAACTGAAAAGTAGAACAAAAATAGGAACAGTTCTTCAAGTAGAATACTGTAATCCAAAACAATACCAGTTGCCCAGTTTGCTATCTTTTGATGACATTAGTGGTATACTATGTTGTCACATGACCTTAACATTGAATTGTGTTTGCATACTGCTTATTACATTTATTATACAATTGATTTTCCAATTGAGCCCATGTCTTTGGGCTGTGGAGTCCACATTCAAAGGGCATTTTACCTTAAAGAAGCATTGCCACCCACTGCTACCCATCACAGTAATGTGTTGAGCAGGAATGCTGTACTCATTTCAAGTAACAACTGTCTGCATGGCAAATTTGAGTGGGCTGAAAACTCTTTAGTTTTGTTTGCTGAAGAAGAAAAAAAGTCAAACCTGTTATTTCAAGGTCTTTCAGAACGTCCTGGAAGAAGTTTGTGATGGCATTTTCTTTTAGTCGCATTGGACTTCCCCTCTCACCTAGCTCAGGCACTAGGATGCTCATTATGTAATCAGCATCTGCCTACAGATAAAAAAGTCAACAGTTCACTGTATACATGACTTTGTATTCTTCCAAAACAATGTTAATCAAAGCGATAACAGCAAGTCATAAAAATATAATGCTGTCATAATCATAAAAAGAGATGCAGCTATACAACTACATCATGTATGGTTTCAAAGATCTTGTCAAATAATAGTTGTAGTTTTGCCTTTAATCATCATCAACCCTCTTTCTTACCGAAAGTATTTTGACATCAGCTAATGCAAACACCATAGTGGGCCAAGAAACTCCAGTTTTAAGCTATTCTAAGGAGAATTGACCTGACATTCATGTTATTTGATGTATAATGTAAATACATTACTCTGCTAAATGTATGTGTACATACGTTGTATGAGCCATTTTTTATGTTTTTGTTTGTGTGCCTCCCACCACTAGAGGGAAGTGGAGCAGGGGCATGTGAGTTGAATATGTCCAGGATATGTTTTCGTTGTCTGGATTGACTTAACCAAACATTGATCATTCTGGATAACATGTACTAGGAAGCTGGATATCATCCTGTCCGGTTATGGAAAGAGGAGTCGTTAATTACGAGCGTCATCGTCAGAACTATAAATAAAGTTTTTAATATGATACGAAAAGAAACACTGACACGTGCCGGTCGATTCGGTATAAGGAACATGTAAAAGTGACATTCCACAAAGCTTTACAGGAAACAGCTGCAGATGTGGTCCGCCTCAGTCAACAGATTCGTCACTTATTCACAAACATATTACTGGCAATTTGCATGTCGCATCTCATATCTGCTGCGATGAATATGCTTTTAAGGGTGTCTTGCCCCAGCAACCCTGAAACACATCCTGGTAGGTGGAGAAACGGTCGACCAACCTCTCTAAGCCTCCAGACTCATGCCCACTGAACGCAGTCCGGGACTGGGAAATGAGGGTAGACTTAAGTCAGAGGCCCATCTTCCCACCCGAAATTGCAGCGACCAACCTGCGCCCAGACCTGGTCCTTTGGTCCTGTCGACGTGTCTTGATAGTGGAGTTGATAGTCCCGTGGGAGGAAGCCATCGATGAGGCATTTGAAAGGAAAAGGTTGCGATATGCCGAAGCAGAGGACCGGAGGTGGAAGGTAAACGTGCGTCCAGTGGAAGTGGGCTGCAGGGGCTTTGTAGCTAGTTCCACCACAAGGCTACTAAAATAGGTTGGAATCAGATGACAGGCTCAGCGGAAGACCATCAAAGACCTTGCAGCTGCTGCCGATAGAAGCAGTCACTGGCTGTGGCTGAAGCGGAAGGAGACTGTATGGGCTGCCAAGTGACCTCATGAGCCTCCAGTGCGACACACACCAAGGCCTGATCAGCCTGCGGTGGGCCAGCCTCGGGTGAGGGTGTATTGTGATGAAAGGCCGAAACACAATGAGGCCGGGGTGCACAACTGATGAGGTGTCGTATTGGAGGCACCAGGCGGTCATCCTGGTTCAACCCCACCCAAGAGAACATCTCCAAAAACAGCGTTTGTGCTGAATATCAAGGAATTCTAACATCTAGTCCTAGTAAGCATACAGTAAGCACTAATTTACAGCCACCAACGAAAAAAAATAAAGTAAAGAAAAAAAAATTCTTGCAAGATCGCATGGAGCTGGATTCGATCTCACCACAACAAAAGTCTTAAAATTGAAAGTGCTTATAATCACCATGATCCACGCCGACTCTATCAACTGCAGGTGTCCGTCACATATTGATCCCCTCCAGGGAACAGTTTTATTTGGGTTCACCTGAAACAACTGGTTCCTCTCAGGAAATACCTGTACTTATCAAGATTGTTTTCTCGATGGTTCCGCCGCATTAACCACCATATTACAGCCGCGCACTACAGTATACACTATGACAAAAATATTTTAAAACTGCAACAATCTAACTCTGACTATATACTGTCAAAACACGCTGAGCCGCAGGAAACTGCCAGCAAATTGCAAGGAATATCTTTGTGAATGAGTGATGTATCTGCTGACTGAGGCAGATAACACCTGCAGCTGTTAGATATTGGGAACCATCTTAAATCGAAAACCAGTTTCGATTGAAACGGTTGAAACATAGGTAAGGCTGCCTATGGGTTGGTCATGGAGCCAGACAGCTTCGGCCCTGGAGAAACTATCTCCCTGCTCCCCGCTCCTCAACTCACTTTATTAAGGGGCTCCATGTCTCAACAAATATTTTTAGATGACCCTTTAAATAATTTTTTAAGCTTCAGCAAACATATCATTTTTGAACCAGTGAGAAAAGGATGATAACTCAAAAAAACATGATTCGTTTTTGACATTGCTTATTTACTGTCAAAACCTGAGTGTGGCGTCTTGTTAATGTAGTTGTCAGCTTAATTTATTTATTAACCTCAATTAATGAATAAATGAATAATTAAATGTAATTTTTAGGCTGGCAATGCTTTTGGTAACATTTGAACCAAGTTAGCAAGTAGAGGAACATTATTCTGGGTTTATTAAAATATTTACTGATGCCTCAATAACAGATAATAATAAAGTAAGAATTGCATTCATTATCCCAGATTTGAATTTAATGTCAAATAAAATAATTAATAATAACCTTACAATATTTACAGGGGAAATGTTGGCTATTCTTTTAGTTCTTGAGTGGATAGAAAAATTGAAAACCAAACAAAGTGTTTATAGGGTCAGATTCAAGCAGTGCACTAACCAGTTTCATAAACATGCAGTCAGAAGCAAGACAGGATAAAATGCTGGAGATAGCTCAAACCGTTTACAGAATAAACAAGGCAAGAGTCATAGTAAAGTTAATCTGGATTCCAGCTCATATAGGTTAAGACGGAAATGAATTGGCAGATAAATATGCAAAAAAGTGCAACAAAAAAAGGAGTAAATATGGTAGTAAATTATGTGAAAGCAGAAATTGTGAAAGCAGAAATGAAAAAGTGTCACGAACAATGGAACAGGGAAACTAAATGAAGATGGTTCTACAGTATCCAAAAGTTGGTTGGAGTAATGAGAGAAATAAGTAGAAATAAAAAGAAAGAGGACATCATTTCAAGACTGAGATTTGGACATACTGGATTAAATAGTACGCTTAATATAATTGGAAAACATGAAACTGGTATGTGTGAGCACTGTAATCGTCAAGAAACAGAAGAGCATGTCATTATTTACTGTCCAAAATATCATCAGGAAAGGTATATTTTAGAAGATAAAGTAGGAAGACTACACATCAAATTCAATATTAAAGATATAATACAAATTAACTTAGGGCATGTGGGATATAGAGCAGCATTTATTTTCTTGGAAAAGACCGGAATTATTAGAAGAATATAGAGTAGTTATTTTTATTTTTTAAATTTATTTATTCATTTTATTTTTTTCGCATACAGTAGATTAGAAAATAGATTTAAATATAGGTATTTATCAACTGATAAGCAAGAATAATTTGATTTGATTTTTGATTAACAAGTTGTCACGGCTGAACAGGAAGCAGGACCCAAATGCAAAGGTGATGAAAAAAAACAGGATATTTAATAATAAAACGAAAACAATCAAACCAAGGGTGTCCACAAAATGTAGCAAACAAAGGTAATCCAAATACTGGAGCCAGGGGGGAAAATGCAGAAACAGACCGGGCCAGACAACATGAAAAAGGGAAGCACAGAGACTAAATACACACAAGGAGGGCAGGGCAATTAGAACACAGGTAAGACACAGTAGGAACAGGTGCAGACAATCACAGGGTCAGGAGACAGGAAAAAACAAGACACCAGAAACTAGACACAGGACAGGAAGTGAAACAACACAATGAACTAATTCAAAATAAAACAGGAAATGAGAACACAAGATCATGACAGAACCCCCCTCTTAAGGACCGAATTCCAGACGGTCCAAAAAAAAAAAAATCTACACAGAGCAGGGTGGATGGAAGGGGGCCAGGACGGACTGAAAAAACTGTCACTGGGGAACTGGACAGGGGTTTTGCTGGGGGTTTCCAGCAGGCATAGGAGCTCTGGGGGACGGCCCGGAGGCCGGGCATGCGGGCGTAGCAGTTCTGGGGGACGGCCAAGAGGCCTTGCAGGCAGGCACGACAGTTCTGGGGGACGGCCAAGAGGCCTTGCAAGCAGGCACGACAGTTCCGGGGGACCACCGACGAGGGACGCGTCGATTGGCCCACCGACTGGTGAGAAGTAGCAGAGTTCGGCTGGACCACCGACGAGGGACATGGAGCAGGCGACGGTCGGACCACCGACGAGGGACGCGTTGATCAGCCCCCCATCCGGGGACGTGGAGCAGGCGACGGTCGGACCACCGACGAGGGACGCGTCGATCGGCCCACCATCTGGGGACGTGGAGCAGGTGACGATCGGACCACCGACGAGGGAAACGTCGGTCGGCCCACCGACCGGGGACGTGGAGCAGGCCTTGGTCGGACCACCGACGAGGGACATGGAGCAGGCGCCGGTCGGACCACCGCCGAGGGACGCGTCGATCAGCCCACCGACCGGGGACGTGGAGCAGGTAACGGTCGGACCACCGAGAGGGACGCGTCGATCGGCCCACCGACCGGGGACGTGGAGCAGGCCTTGGCCGGACCACCGACGAGGGACATGGAGCAGGCGCCGGTCGGACCACCGCCGAGGGAACATGTCGATCAGCCCGACGACTGGGGACGAGGAGCAGGCGACAACGGACGCGTCGATTGGTCCTCCGACTGGGGACGAGGAGCAGGCGTCGGCTGGACCACCGACGGGGGAGGTGTCGATCGGTCCTCCGACTGGCGACGAGGAGCAGGCGTCGACCGGACCACCGACGACGGACGCGTCGATTGGTCCTCCGACGGGCGACGAGGAGGAGCAGATTCCGACCAGACCACCAACAAAGAACGTGTCGATCGGTCCATCGACGAGGAGGAGCAGATGTCGACCGGACCACCGACGAAGAACGTGCCGATCGGTCCATCGACTGGCGACGAGGAGCAGTCGTCGGCCAGACCACCGACGGGGAATGTGTCGATCGGTCCTCCGACGGGCGACGAGGAGGAGCAGATGTCGACCACCGACGAAGAACGTGTCGTTCGGTCCTCCGACTGGCGACGAGGAGCAGGCGTCGACCGGACCACCGACGACGGACGCGTCGATTGGTCCTCCGACGGGCGACGAGGAGGAGCAGATTCCGACCAGACCACCGACGAAGAACGTGTCGATCGGTCCATCGACTGGCGACGAGGAGCAGTCGTCGGCCAGACCACCGACGGGGAATGTGTCGATCGGTCCTCCGACGGGCGACGAGGAGGAGCAGATGTCGACCACCGACGGGGAATGTGTCGATCGGTCCTCCGACGGGCGACGAGGAGGAGCAGATGTCGACCACCGACGAAGAACGTGTCGATCGGTCCATCGACTGGCGACGAGGAGGAGCAGGCGTCGGTCGGACCACCGACGGGGAACGTGTCGATCGGTCCATCGACTGAAGATGAGGAGGAGCAGACGTCAGCCGGACCACCGACGGGGAAGATGTCGATCAGCCCACTGACTGGGGACGAGGAGCAGACGTCGGCCGGACCACCAATGGAGAACATGTCGATCGGTCCATCAACTGAAGATGAGGAGTAGCAGACGTCGACCGGACCACCGACAAAGAACATGTCGATCGGTCCATCGACTGAAGACGAGGAGTAGCAGACGTCGACCGGACCACCGACAAAGAACGTGTCGATCGGTCCATCGACTGGCGACGAGGAGGAGCAGACGTCGACCGGACCACCGACGAAGAACGTATCGATCGGTCCATCGACTGGCGACGTAGAGGGCCAGACGTCGACCGGACCACTGACGAGGAACGCGTCGATCGGTCCTTCGACTGGAGACGTGGAGGGGCAGACGTCGCTTGGTCCACTGACTGAAGACGAGGAGGGGCAGGCGTTGGCCAGACCACCGACGAGGAACGCGTCGATCGGTCCACCGACTGAAGACGAGGAACAGGCGTCGGCCGGAACACCGACGACGGACGTGTCGATTGGTCCGACGACGGACGATGAACAGGCGTCGGCCGGACCACCGACGACGGACGCGTCGATTGGACCACCGACGGGGAACGTGTCGATCGGTCCACTGACCGGGGACGAGGAGCAGACGTTGGTCGGACCACCGAAGGGGAACATGTCGATCAGCCCACCGACTGGGGACGAGGAGGGTTCGGCTGGACCACCGACGACTGACGTGTTGATCGGCCCACCGACTGGAGAACCGACGACTGACGTGTTGATCGGCCCACCGACTGGAGACGTGGAGCACGGCTGGAGGCAAGCAAGCTGCAGGCCTGCCGACTTTGTTGGCCTGTTCTTAGCTCGAGCCGAATCATCCAAAAATCCCTGGAGTTCTCGTATTATGTCATAAAGCTCCTCAACTGAAACACCACTCTTTCCCCTACCAACTGAGGACGAGGAGGAGCAGACGTCGGCCGAAGCAAAGACGGGGAAAGTGCTGGCTGGATGCTAGCAGGCCTGACGCTAGCCAACTGGGGTGTTGGCTGGTTGCTAGCAGGCCTGACGCTAGCCAACTGGGGTTTTGGCTGGTTGCTAGCAGGCCTGATGCTGGCCAACTGGGGTGCTGGCTGGATGGCACACTGGGAGGCTGGCTGGATGCTAGCAGGCCGGATGCTAGCCAACTGGGGTGCTGGCTGGATGGCACACTGGGAGGCTGGCTGGATGCTAGCAGGCCTGATGCTAGCCAATTGGGGTGCTGGCTGGATGCTAGCAGGCCTGATGCTAGTCAACTGGGGTGCTGGCTGGATGCTAGCAGGCCTGATGCTAGCCAACTGGGGTGCTGGCTAGAAGGCACACTGGAAGACTGGGTGGGGGTCCGGAGAATTCAAAAAGTCCTTGAGCCAGCCAGGCAACGAACTCCTCAACCAGGGCCTCTGGGAAACTTCCCTGCGTGCCATGCGCAGACACCCCTCCTTGTATTCCCATCCCATGTCTCTATTAAATTGTTCATGAATACAAGTCAGAGTGTAAATTAATTCACGAAGATCTAAATCAAAAAAATCACCTGCTGGGTCCATTTTGGGGTTGGATCGTTCTATCACGGCTGAACAGGAAGCAGGACCCAAATGCAAAGGTGATGGAAAAAACAGGATATTTAATAATAAAACGAAAACAATCAAACCAAGGGTGTCCACAAAATGTAGCAAACAAAGGTAATCCGAATACTGGAGCCAGGGGGGAAAATGCAGAAACAGACCGGGGCAAATAGCAGGAACACACCGGGCCAGACAACATGAAAAAACAGACGATCCAACAACAGAAAAAGGGAAGCACAGAGACTAAATACACACAAGGAGGGCAGGGCAATTAGAACACAGGTGAGACACATTAGGAACAGGTGCAGACAATCACAGGGGCAGGAGACACAGGAAAAAACAAGACACCAGAAACTAGACACAGGACAGGAAGTGAAACAACACAATGAACTAATTCAAAATAAAACAGGAAATGAGAACACAAGATCATGACAAGTACTATTTTAAAAAACAAAGAAAAATAACATAATGCAATAGATATTGTCCAACACTTGGTTTATATGTTTGAAAAAGGATTAGTAAAACTTATTTAGTCTCACCTTCTCCCTAAATAAATAAACAGCTTCAACTTTTTATCTGTAGCTCTATTGATATAAATAAAATATGTCCTATATATATCCTTATTCATGCTTAACTTGCACAATTTTAATAATGTAACCGAGCGTTTATTGTTGCGCCTGTACTGAATAATTTATACAAAATAACAAAACGGGTATGTAATATGAACCAGCATGATCCAAGACCATAGATTGTATTTTTTTTTCAAACAATAACTTTATTAAGGACAGTTTGCACATACATATAACACAAATACACTTACAAACAACAATAATAATAATAATATATTTGATTTATAAAGTGCTTTTCATGCACCCAAAGCGCTGGTACAAAAAAAAAGAAATAAAATAAAAGTGGAACGGGGGGAGCTAGGGATATGCAGAGGAAAAGAGGTGGGTTTTTAGGCGTGACTGAAAGGTGGTGAGGGAGTCGGAATCATGGATCTCTTGGGGGAGGGAGTTCCACAGCCTGGGAGCAGCCCTGGAGAAAGCTCTGTCTCCCCAGCTGCGGAGTTTGGTTTTGGGGGTGGAGAGGAGACTGGCAGAGGTGGATCTGAGGGACTGTGTGGGTTGGTAAGGGGAGAGGAGATCAGTGAGGTATTGGGGAGCAAGATGGTGGAGGGCTTTGAAGGTGAGGACCAGGACCTTGAAGGTAATTCGGTGGGAGACAGGGAGCCAGTGTAGTTGTTTTAGGACTGGGGTGATGTGTTGCCAGGATTTGGTGTGGGTGATGAGACGGGCGGCTGCGTACTGGACCAGTTGGAGTTTTTTGATGGAGCTGGGGCTGATGCCAAGGAGAAAAGAGTTACAATAATCTAAACGTGAGGAGATGAAGGCGTGAATGAGTCGTTCTGCGGCGGGGGGTGTGAGTGAGGGTCTGATCTTGGTGATGTTACGGAGGTGAAAGAAGGAGGTTTTGACTATGTGGCGGATATGGGGCCTGGGGAGATCGAGAGACAGTGGTGCCATTGATGGTGAGTGTGGGGTTGTTGATTTTGCTGAGTGTGGATTTGGAACCGATGAGGAGGAATTCTGTTTTTTCGCTGTTTAGTTTCAGGAAGTTGTGTTGCATCCAGGTCTTAATTGCTGACAGGCAGGAGTCGATATGGGAGAGGGGGGGGGGGGGGGGGGGGTTGTGGGGGGATTTGGTGCTGAGGTAGATCTGGGTGTCATCGGCATAGCAGTGGAAGTCCAAGTTGAAGTGGCGGAGTATCTGACCGAGGGGGAGGATGTAGGTGATATCTATTGATATAAATAAAATATGTCCTATATATATCCTTATTCATGCTTAACTTGCACAATTTTAATAATGTAACCGAGCGTTTATTGTTGCGCCTGTACTGAATAATTTATACAAAATAACAAAACGGGTATGTAATATGAACCAGCATGATCCAAGACCATAGATTGTATTTTTTTTTCAAACAATAACTTTATTAAGGACAGTTTGCACATACATATAACACAAATACACTTACAAACAGGTGATGAAGAGGAGGGGGCCGAGTATGGAGCCTTGGGGAACGCCTTGTGTGACTTTGGATGTAGCAGAGGTGTGATTATGGAGAGTGATGAAATGCGATCTGTTAGTGAGGTATGACTGGAGCCAGCTGAGTGCAGCACCTTTGATACTGAGGTCTCTGAGTCTAGTGAGCAGGATGTCATGGCTCACGGTATCGAAGGCTGCACTCAGGTCGAGAAGGATGAGGATGTTGAGGGAACCGGAGTCAGCAGAGGTGAGGAGGTCATTGAGGACTTTTAATAGGGCAGTTTCTGTGCTGTGGAGGGGGCGAAAACCAGATTGAAGGGGCTCAAAGAGTTTATTGGCGTGGAGATGGGATTGTAATTGAGTGGCAACAATGCGTTCCAGAGTTTTAAAAAGGAAGGGGAGGTTGGAGATTGGGCGATAGTTATGGAGGGAGGAAGGATCGAGACCAGGTTTCTTTAAAATAAGGGTGACAGCGGCAGTTTTGAAGGCAGAGGGGACAGTTCCGTGGGACAGTGAGGAGTTGAATAGGTTAGTGAGGTAGGGGCAGAGGACGGGGAGGCAGGACTTTAGCAGGGGATTGGGGAGGGGGTCAAGGGAGCAGGTAGTTGATTTGGAAGAGCTGATGAGTTTGGAGATTTCGGGGGGGGGGAACCAGGTCAAACTGGGAGAGGCGGCAGTGGGGAGGAGGGGTCAGGGGGTCAGGGGAGATGAGGAGGAGAGGGTCCATGGTATGTGCTGGAGTAGATGCAGGGGGTGATATGGGGGATAATGATTGATTTATTTGGTTGATTCTATCAGTGAAAAACCGGAGGAATGAGTTGCAGAGATCAGGGGTAGAGGTAGGAAGGGAGTTGGTGCGGGCCTGTAGGAGGTTGGTCACTGTGGAGAAGAGGGTTCTGGGGTTTTGGCAGGGGTCCGTGAAGATGGTGGAGAGGTAGGCAGATTTGGCAGCGATGAGGGCGTCTTTGTAGGCAGTGATGTGGGTTTTGTATGCTTCGTGGTGGACTGTGAGTGGTGATTTTTTTGTAAGTCGTTCAAGTTGGCGGCCAGTTCGTTTCATGTCACGGAGTGCGGGTATGAACCAGGGTGAGGAGGTGTTGAAGGATACTGTTTTTGTTTTGAGGGATGCCAGGGTGCTAAGGGAAGTAGACAGGATGGAGTTTAGGTGGTTTGTGAGATCGTCAGGGGAGATGAGGGTTGAGTCCAGGGTGAGGTTGGTGGAGAGCAGGTCAGAGAGATGGTGAGGGTCGATGGATTTGAGGTTGCGGAAGGTGATTTCTCTGGAGAGGCGGGGTCGGGGGGTGGGAGAAGGGATGGTGAACCGTATGAGTTTATGGTCAGAGAGGGGAAAGAGGCATGAGTGGAGGTCGAGCACCGGTGTGTTAATGGTGCAGACGAGGTCGAGGATGTGTCCTTTGTCGCTGGTGGGGAAGGTGACATGCTGGGTGAGTGCTACATTTTCCAGGAGAGTGGTGAATTCAATGGAGAGTTTGCAGGTGGGGGAGTCCATGTGGATGTTTTGGTCACCGAGTAGCAGCAGACGTGGGGAGAGGGATGAGGCTAGTGTGAGGAACTCGTGAAGTCAGAGAGGAAGGAGGGGTTTGGTTTAGGTGGCCGGTAGATGAGGACAACTGTCATGGAGGATAGGGCTTTGAAGGCAAGGAATTCAAAGGATGATACTGAGGGGAGGGCGAGTTCTGAGATCCGGAAATTCAATATGAAATTGAATATGAATTAATCATTATTTATTTATTAGGTTGTAAATTCAACATAATAAATTCATAACATCAACTACAGTTAGAAGAGTTCCAATATCCGTCACGGGAGGTCACAAATGTTGAATATATTTTAACAGTCTTCATAGCTTTACAGTTCTATGAATATTTTATGGAGTCTAAATTTTCATTGATTTCATACTCAAACACAGGAAAGAATGGTTTAGAGCCCATGAACTTACACCTGTGGATGTGATATTTAGCAAGCAGAAATAAAAGATTTACAATAAAAAAAATACTTTCCTTCTCTCTCTGTCTTAGGTTCCACTACACCAAAGGAAACATCCTGAAAACAAAAACAAAAATCTGTAATAAAATGAGATTGGATGAACTCAAGAACCTTTGACCAGAATCTCTGTATATGAACATTTCCAAAACAAATGGGAAATATTTTCATCTGAGCTTTTACAGAAAGAGCATTCAGATTCAATATTCGGTTTATAACTCTTAAGTACACACTTTGCTGGGTAGAATCTGTGAATTAATTTTCAAATTTTATAATTGAAACAAGGCACATTCTCTATTAAACCGTTTCAATATGGAATAATAAAAGGAATAGTAACAATCTCTTTTTGGAATAAAGCCCTAATTGTTTTACTGTTATTTCGGTGCTCTGCATAAAAGCATAAACTCCCCACAGCAGTATTAGATGTCAATATTGTGAGTCAGTGGCCAAGGGAAATTAATGCCCCCTAGCAGCATTCTGATTCCAGAAGGAATTGCATCAAAGACAATTGCGTACTCCTTCACCCAATCAGGAATTTTACTTTTTTTTCTAGTAAAATATTATTCCTGAACCAATTTTCAAAAAATAAAGATTTGTTTTTGTAGAGAATGTCCTTGTTATGCCAAATGTAATATCTATGTGTTGAGAAGTGATGTTTAAATTAGAGAGACCAAGCCAATAGCATCTGCTTATGAAAGTTTGACAGTTTGATTGGGATTTTGCTGATATCATAATTGTATAATAAAAGAAAATGCAGGCCACCAATTTATGTTATAGAAGTTATAGCAGTAATCAGCTAACTCTCTGGGGTCATCAATCATTTTTCCATCCACCTTAATTTGACTTACAGTAGCAAGTACATTTTGACTTTTCTCCAGTCTGAAGAAGTAGGCTGAGTTTTGCTCACCCTCCTCTATCTACTGCTTTCTCAATCTAATATAGGCTCCCTTAAATTTTGATCTATAAATGTCATCTAATTTATTTTGTAATTTTGTATATTCACAACAACCTCCTCTTCAGCTGCTCTTTTTAAAATGGCCAGATCACCACCAAACCTCCTGAGAAACCCCCGAACTCATATTTTTAAAGCTCCCAGTTCTTTCAATAAGCGTTCTGAGATTCAGCTTCAATCCAAAAGTGTTCTATCAATTCTTTGACTCGTTGTTTGACCTGATCGTGCTTGAGGAGGGAGCTATTTAGTTTCCAAAATGAGGCTTTTGGACCAGAAGTCTGATCTGAGGACAAATTTGAGAGATAAATTGCTTTATGATCAGGCAAGGGGTGTTACTAATTTTGACTGAAATATTGTTCCTTGTTAAACACCTGAAGACTAACCAGTAGTCAATTCTGGATTGTCTTGAGCAGTCCTTATTGTCGTTCATTTGGAAAGAGTTCCCTCCAAACATCATGTTAGAAATGGCCTCAGTGGCCATTTATCGCTATGGTAAAATCTCCTCCCACAACTAACGAGGTATTGGGGTATTTGTTAAACCAGTATGAGATTTTACCGTCTATGGTATCAAAGAGCATGTTATTCTCCACAGAGGAGTTTTATCCATAGATATTAATAATGACTATTGTGTGATTCTTATTGGCTATTACCATTATGAGAAAACAACCTTAAGAATCTATGTCGGTATTTCGAATATTCCCATTAAAATTGTACCTAAAGATTCCTGTACCAGCTAAGTGTTCTGAGCCATGTGCTAACAAGATGTAATTTCCCCACTGTGACCTCCAAAAGTTATAATCATTGGCTGTTGAGTTACATTCTTGAAAAAAGCAAGTCTGTCTTATTCTTCTTTGCAAACAAAAACAAAGCCTTGCGCTTCACACTATTTCTAAGACCCCTGGCATTAATTGACATTAAAGATAAAGAAATAAAACAATATCAGGTAAATCCTGACTGGAAAAAACAAAAAACTCTCTCTAAACACTTGGTTAGAAAGTAGTTGCAGACTCTGCAATAGAAAAAAACAAATCCTTAGCAAAAGACCACAGGCATGTATGAAAACTCTTTAACTATTATAAATTTTGATTAATCTACCCCCAAAATAAACTCCTATGTCCTTTGAGGGGAACATTTAAGGTCAAAACTAATTCATGTAGGCTATAGAACAGCCATTGACCTTACAATGAACTGACATTGAAGTATAGAAATAGGAGTCATAAGTTACTTCAAATAGTTAATAAATCTTATAAAACAAAAAAGAAATAACAAAAAATGTTTGTCTTTTGTTTGCTATATGTCTTTTACCCTTCCTTTTCCTGAACGTTTTAAACAGAGAATGATATCCAACATTGTGATCATTAATGGTGGCAACTCTCTACTGTAGAGAGTTGCCACCATTAATGATGGTACATTGGTGAATGTCCAGGCACAACAATGCAAACTTGGAGAAACAAAAAGACCTGGCGCTCTATCTGCTGGTGACCCATATTCATGTCATACAGTCAGTAGAGAGTTGCCACCATCCAACATAAAGAAGGTGCTAACAGCATTCCTAGAGAAGAATTACGTGAATTATTCACACTAGCAAAGTAGAAAGTAATAAATAAGAAAATGAGAAAATAAATAAGAAAATAAATACCTGCTAACCCATTATGAAAATATATATCCCCCCCTGTATTTTATTTTATGTTTGTTAACTAGCACTTTTTAAAATTTCTGTTTTGTTTTTTGTTAAATGTTAACAGTAGTATTTAAAAAAAAAATTTTTTTATGTAATCCTGAGATAATTAAATCCACCCAGAAGTAGAGCTAATAACTTGAATAGTTGTGACACCTGTAAATTTCAGTTATCCAAGCCTGCTCTTATCTTAGTTAAAACTCACGTGCAGGACTGTGCATAAAGAGCAGCTCAGATGACTCGCTTACATGTTATTCACTGTAACCCTTTGACCATCAATATGTGTGTAAGGACCCCTGAAGCCCGCTTTCTTCCCCTCCTTCCTCGCCTGTTCGACCAGCGGCCACAGTTTGTTCCTGGCATCCTTGGCCTCATGTGTCAGGTCCTCGATTATTTTAATCTTCGTTTCTTTAAGTATGGCAGATATTTTGGCATCCTTCCAGATCTTGTCCCTGTGAGTTCGTGACATGAACTGCACAATGATGCAGCGGCTGGAACGAGCATCTCCTCGTTCCTAGTCTGTGAGCGATGTCCACAGTGATGGCCAGTTGGTCTGTGGTGTCTGGTGAAACCTGGTTGAATATATCCACGATCATTTTTTTAAAATTCTCTCCTGCTTGTTCATTGACCCCAGCGACCCGTAGATTCCACCTCCTCTTGTAATTATCAAATTCATTGCACCTGTCACGGAACACCCCATTTTCTTTCTCCAGCAGTCAAGCTTTGTTCCCTAGGGTTTCGACTTTGTCTGTCACGTCTTGTATTTGTTTCCCCATACATTCAATGGCTCCAGTGACACTTTTGATGGAGTAAGTATTATCTTTAACCGCGACCTTCATCGTCGTCGAGTGTTTTACTTCTCTTCTTGGCAGCTCGTGGTTTCGGCGCATTTAGTGACGGTTGAGCCGAAATCGAGTCCTTTTGCTCTGGTAACAGCGTTATGTCCATCTCAGAACTTTCCACCTGCGAGGCCTTCTTGGCGTATGAGTGCATTGTGCTGCACATTTCTTCTTCTCTGTCCATTTTTAAGCATGTGTGTGTCAAAGGAAGACTACTGATAGAACAGTCACTTCAGTTACCAGAAAGTGGCTCGTGTGAGCAGCAAACTTTAGCCGGTTTAAAAAGTCGAAAAAGTAAAAAAAGTAATAAAAACAATTAATATATGAAGTATCCTCGAGTTGTTAGATATAAGGGTAGCATTTGGAAGCCATTAGAGTTAGTTGTTCAAAAAAACGAGGTTTGTTCTTTCGTATTGCAGAGCGACGACAGTGTGATGTTACCGCGACGCCATCTTGCCGTCTCCTTCCAGACCATAGACTATATATAAACATGGACGTAGCGTCCGTGACGCCCCTAACTGGCTCAGACACCACAATCGAGAAGTCACTTTCGCTGACCCGGGATTAGCTCATGTGACACTTAGCGCTGCCAGCGGCTAACCACCACCGAGCGGCTAACAAACAGCGGCGTCACCTGTCACTCAAGTATCCACGCCCTTAATTATGCAGAATTTCAAACCTTAATATAATATAAATGGGCGAGTTATAAAAATTATTAATTAGTTTATTTATTTATGTTGCAGCATTTCAGATGCAATGTGTTGATTTAAACCAATGATACACTGATATTTTGTCTTTGAACATATATATAATATTTATATATATAATATATAAAAGTCCGAAACTTTTTCGGCAAATGCGCTGGGTGAGCAACTTTCATAGAAATGAATGGCGCCGCCATCTTTTCTAGGTGACATCTGGTATCTAGGTTTTAATTAGTAAATCTATGGTTGGTCCCCACTGCTCCTCTTTCAACTCCGGGTGATGACATATGTGAGCCCGGGAGCTCCCGGTCCAGCTCCGTCTTCCCCGGGAATATGTCAAATCCTAAGTGCGCCAAAACACTCGACTTCAACAACAAAGTGTCTGGCTGAATTTCTTGTTGCTCCATTTGGCATTTTATAGAGTCAAACTAAGAGCTAGCGTTAGCAGTGAGTGACTAGCCAGTAGCTTGCTGCTGCGTACGAGCAATGGGCCTATTTTGCTGTGATATACGATTAATGGCCGTGTTGTGTTGCCATGGACATGTTCTGCCGTAGGCGAGTTTTGCCGTGTGGCTCCTGCTGCAAATATACCTACTTGAACATCGAACGCATCTGGGTAGTCGGATGGGACTTGGCAACCCCATATGGTTTCTTCCTACCGTCTCGCCGCGTGTTATCAGGGATTGCGGTACAGCGTGTAACAAACAAATTATCACATTTTCAAAACTTGGCGGTTGGCATCAACTGGTTTGTGACTGGATCAGCCTGGCGACTCAGGTAGACGATGAAGATGGTATATAGAGTTTGACGACTGGACACCAGTAAATAGTGGGGGCAGACAAGGGAAGGGGGGAAATAGTCGAGATGAGGTAGGTTTGATTGCAAATAAAGGCGAAAAAAGAGGATTGGAAGAGACTAGTTCAGTTGAAGGGAATAGAGTTGTTCGCAAAAAGGTTTTCAGACAGGAACTTAAAATCATCCTAAAGTTCAGAAAGGAAGACAAACAAATTAATCTCAATTCAATAGCGTTATCCAGGGAAGTGAAAAAGAAGCTAGGATAGGTGGAAACGGCTAAGATTTTGAGAGATGGAAACTTGTTGGTAGTATGCAAAACTGAAGAACAGAAAAATAAAGCTTTGCACGTTGAAAGTATTTGCAAAAAAATAATAAGTGAAAGGAGGATTTTGGGGGAAAGTCAAGTGAAACGTGGACTGATAACAGGGACACCGGTAGATGAAGATTTAGAAAGACTCCGAGGAGTATTTATGGAGGCGAGGTGAGCAAAAGAAAAGAGATTGTTGAGAACAGTTGATGGAAAAAGGGTTGATAGCTGGTCTGTTCTGCTGGAGTTTCAGGATTCTGTACTACCAGAAAAAGTTAGAGTCGGGTGTATGAGCTTTCCAGTTCGGCCCTATATCCCCCCGCCGCTTTGCTGCTACAAATGCCAGAGGTATGGACACATAGCAGCGGTTTGCAGAGGAAAGCAGAGATGTCTCAAATGTGGAGGTGATCATAGAGTTGAAGAATGTAGATATACTGTGCAGGATAAATGTTGCAATTGTGGTGGTCGGCACAGGATAACACATGGAGGCTGTGAGGTCAGGAAGAGGGCTGTGGAAATTGAGCAGGTAAAAACAGTTGTCATCGTCAGCTATGCAGATGCAGTAAAGAAGGTACAAGCACAAAAGGGAAAGGATAAAGTTAATCAACCTTCAAGACCAGAGGTCAGACAAGCAGAGGAAAATGAAGCACTGGCAGTGGATAAGCTGATCTTGTTCATTGCTTATGTAATCAATTGCACTGATCAAGTCAAACGCAAAACTGAAAATTAAAATCATTGTGAAGCAAGCCCTGAAATGTTTGGGTAGAAAAGATGTTTCTTGGGAGCAGGTCGCTTGAAGACTTGAAGCAGATGCAAAGTCAGGAGGGCCAGGTTTAATAGCAAATTGACAAGAGTTTAAAGGATTCATTAAAAACATAAAAAATAAAAATCGGAAATCATATGTATTCAAGAAATTTGGCTTAAACCAGCATTAGATTTTGCTATTAAAGGTTATGGTAGTATCCGCAGAGATAGAGGGGAGGGCAGTGGAGGAGGGTGCATGATGTTTTTAAAGCAAGGGATACGATATAGATTGTTGGAGATAGGAACAGAGTTGAAGTATTTAATAATTGAAATCTGGACAAAGGAAGGAAATATCAAAATTGTTTACTTTTACAATCCATGTAATAGGCTAACAATAGAGATAATGGAGGAACTAGCTGTACATTTAGGTTTTAATGGCCATAGCACATTGTGGGGAAATTATAATGATGATAACGGAATGGTGATTGAAGAGTTAATGGAGATGAAAAATCTAGTGTGCCTAAATGATGGAAGTGGTACGACAGTTAATGTTAGAACAGGCACAGAGTCGGCGATAGATCTTACACTAGTCTCAGATTCACTGGCAGGGGTTTGTTCATATGACACTGGAGGATTACAGAAATGGTCATTCAGTAGTGCTGAGTGGTCGAAATTTAAGAACATAAGTGATCAAGAAATGGAGAAAAAATTATATTACTGAAGACGTTGATAATTTAAATGTTTCTGTTTGCAAGGCGATACTAGAGGCAGCATAGACTGTGCCAAAGAAGGGAGGTAAGCACAAGGAAGATTGTACCATGGTGGACAAAGTAATGTACTAAACCAATTAAATCTCGAAATAAAGTATTTAAATTGTTTAAAAGGAATCACAGTTTTCAGAATCTTATTGAGTATAAGAAGTTGCAAGTAAATGTAAGGAGAACCATAAAAAATAGCAAAGAAGGGCTTTTGGAGGAAGTTTTGTAACTCTGTGGGAAGGGAGAGAGAAATTGGAAAAATTTTGAGACTGATAAAAATAATGAATTGGATTAAAAGAGAGTACGGGTACCCAGTATTAAACAATGGTGAAATAACAGCAGTGAAAGGTGAGGAGAAAGCAGAATTTTGTTAAAATTCACAGTTCAGATAATATTTGTGAAGAAGGATAAAGAAGAAGGGAAACTACTGTAGCAGAGAATGAAGAACTATTACAGCATGAAGAAGATATAAATGACCTACTAAACAAGCCATTTACAAAGACTGAACTAAACCGCTCTCTTAAGAAAATTGAGTTGTCCGCACCAGGAAAAAGATCAGATTTGTTACGTTACCATCTCAGTGAATCATCCAAGGATATTTTATTGGAACTATATAACAAGGTCTGGAAACTGGAAAATTACCACGTAGCTGGAAGGAGGCTGTTGTAGTTCCAATATGCAAACCTGGGAAAGAGAGAATGGTAAATGAAAGGTTTACATATTATATAGAAAAAGGATAAACTGCATATCCAAAAACCAGAGTGGATTCAAGAGAGGAAGAAATACAATGGATCCAGCTTTATGTTTAGAACATGAAATTAGAAAAGCACAGGTAAACAGGGAAAATGTAGTTGCTGTATTTTTTGATATTGAGAAGGCATACTCCAAAGGCCCACTATTGTTTTCCTTCATGATAAATTATGTATTTATGGAAAAATAGAACAGGATGGGGATTTCTCTTTTTGCGGATGATGGGGCTGTTGTGCATCGGTTTGGGGTAATTTGGTTATTAGCAATAATTTATAATTATCAAAGATAATTATGAATTATGAAAATCAATAGAGCTTATTAATCAATGTTAATAGCAACGGGGCACCACCCGGAAACCAGGACCAATAACCAAATCATTAATTCAGTCTCAAGAATTAAAGGTGTTCGCTCAAAATGTCCATATCTGGTAGATATGAGCATTTATGGAGTGAACTGAAGGTGTGAATTCGAGCACTGACTCTGTCAACAAGCTACTACCACAATGTACATGCAAATAACACAAAACAACTTCTCTTTAAAGTATAACAGCATTTATTAACTGTAGCAATATCAATTTACAATCAATACTACCTTTTATCAATAAATGTCTATTATAAGCTAAGCTACCAATCATATATCATATGCTCATCATATGAAAAGACAACAACAAGCAAGTGTGTGTGTGTGTGAGCGTGTGTGTGAGCGAGTGTGTGCACAGGCGTGTGCCCGTGAAAGGGGGAGGAGGAACAAGATGGCGGACGTGACCTGGGAAGTCACGTGGCGCCAGAGAAAGGTGGGGCGTGAGACCTCAAGTTAAACGGCGGCTACCTTTAAACATGTGACTCTAACAAAGGAGAGATCGGGACGAAGTTAACTTCGGACTAGAATCTCTCCAGCACCCACGAGTGTGTGTAAATGTTTGTTAGTAGGAAAGCAAAGGGAAAGCGATCAAAGCAGCAGTAAGGCTCGTGCGATGATGACTGAGGTCCAGCACCTGGTCAGGGACGCAGGGGCGCAGCGGCTCAGCTTGTGAGCCGGCGCGTCTCTGGTCTTTAAACAGACGACAGCGTAATGAGTTCAGACACGATGGCAGAGCAACACACAATAGTCCGACGTGGTCGAACACAAATCACAGTCAAGCAACACTGATAATAACGCGGTTATTATAGCAGCAATAAACGGGACACGGAAGCCCGGTACAAACTTCACAACAATACACAGTAAGTTAACTTACTGAAACACAAATAATCTACGTTCTGCCCAGAGCTAAAGCCTCTTACTCTACTCCTTGCGGGGGAACAAGCGTGTGTGGTCCGTCCTCGGATGCGGCGATGCGCGAGGCGGGAGCCGCGGCGCTTCCTAGCGACTGGCGGCGGGTTGCGCGGTCCTCCGGGGTTCGGATCGGACCGGTGGTCGACTCGGTTGAAAGACTGTGGGTTCAGATCTTTCCTTCTGCAGGAATCAATAGACAGAGTGTTCCGTCTCGACGGCTCTTGTCTCGGTACCAGCGCGGTGTGCGTTTCCAAACGCGCACAAAGGAGAGGAAAAAAGAAAAGCGGATTCCGATTCGTCCGGCGAAGTCGGGAATCCTGGGGCCTGGTTCAGCTGCTTGCACGGTCACTTCTTCTGGGTTCTAGAGTGATCGTCGCGGTGGATGAAGTCTAGTTTTAGAAGTGGTCACCTTTGGTGGTTGACCTTTGTAGGTCAGAGGAACCCACCTGATCAAAGTGGGTTTCTTTCCTGGAGAGCGATGATCGGTGGGCATCGCAATGTTTTATAGAGTCTGTGACGTGGCGCGGTGCCGTGCGGGTCTCTGCCACTGAGGGATGCGAGTTGGCCTATGTCCAAACCACGCCCTCAGGTGGGAGATGCGGGGTCTCCGCAGGTCGCCGCGGGAGTCCAGGGGTCTTGGCGTTCCCTTTCTTCAAAAGACCATGCGGTCAGGCTTCTGAGGTAACATGTAGGCCGAAGTTGTCCTATACCCATGGTGCTCGTGCACAACAGGGCAATTTGGAAGAGGGGAAGAAATGCGGATTTTATTGTAAAGAAACTCCAGGGGGCCATTGGGAAAGTAGAAGAGTGGTCATATAAATGGGGGTTTAAATTCTCAGTTGATAAAACAAAAACAATGTTCTTTCCAAGGAAAAGAACAGGTAATTAGGAAAACTAAAATTATATATTATATATATACTTTTTGAGAGATGTGTTTGCTGCTGATCCATACACCACACAACCATAAGCCAGTATTGATCTACATCGGTGGAAGTAAATTTTTGTGCTTTTGCTTCTACCGATGCTTTTACTTTTTAAACCTTCTTTTATCTTGTTTCTACTCTGTAGCACTTTGAGATTGCTTTTAGCAATTAAAAGTGCTCTATAAATGAAATTTATTATTATTATTATTATATATAATCAAGAATTGAAGAGCGTAAAGCACTTTAAGTTTCTGGGGTTGTGGTTGGATGAAAAACTTACATAGGCTGTTCATATTCAGAAAATAGTGGACAAATGCAAGAAAGTAATAAATATAATGAGGTGTTTAGTTGGAAAAGAATGGGGGGCAGACAGAACAGCTTTGAAAGCAATATACAATGGTTAATTAGATCAATACTGGCTTATGGTTGTGTGGTGTATGGATCAGCAGCAAACACATCTCTCAAAAAGTTAGATACTATTCAGTATCAGGCTTTGAGATTGTGCACAGGTGCATTTAAAACAACACCAACAGTGGCATTACAAATGGGGATGGGGAAATGCCACAAGATATGCGAAGAGTACAGCTTTCACTAAATAACTGGGTTAATTTACAGGGCCATAATCAGGATCCCCCAGCAGAAGATATTCTGAAACCATGTTGGGAAAAAAAGAGGAGGGAAACAAAAAGCTTTGGATGGAGAGTGACACAGAAAGCAGCAGAAGTTGAAGTAACTAAATTCAAATTTTGTCCAACTGTACCATTGCCAGCAATACCATCGTGGATACTTCCAGAAGCTACAGTAGATCTAACACTATTAGAAAAGAGAAGGGAATTTATCGGTCATTCACATACCATACAGGCATATATTGATGGTTACAACAGTTATGTTCAAATCTACATAGATGCATCAAAGAGTTCAGTAAATACAATAGAATTAGCATTTGTTGTTCCAGAATTTCAAATCAAAACAGGGAAAAGGATCAATGACGAACTATCAATTTATACGGTAAAATTGCTTGCAATACTGTTAGCAGTGCAGTGGACACAAGACCATTGAGACTACAGTACATTATCCAAAAAAGGTAAACATAATACAGGTAAATGTGACTACTGTAGCCAAGAAGAAACAATAGAGCATGTTATGCTGCACTGTCAAAAATTTGAGCAAGAAAGAAGGCAACTTATTCAAAACCTCAGAAAGAAAAAAAGTACAGTTTAATCTAGTAGATATTCTACAGAAGAACACAGATGAGTGTTATCAAGTCATATTTCCGTATCTTAGACAAATAAATGTAATTGAGAAGATATCCGTTTTTGTTTGTTTGTTCTGTTTCTTTTGATTATATATATATATATATATATATATATATATATATATGTGTGTGTGTGTGTGTGTGTGTGTGTGTGTGTGAAGTCTTAGTGTATATAGTAAATAATAGCGATGCTTAGCCACACTCCATACCAGCTGGTGGCGGTAATGCACCAATTTGTTGTTTGCCACCTCCAAAAAAACCAGAAGAAGAAGAACGCATCTGGCGCGGCTAAATGACATCGTAAATGCGCCGTCATCAAATATTGTACATGTTGGGCAGTTGCTGAGTTGAAAAGACCTATTTATCTTATTTTATTCGTGCGTCTGGCATCTGACCTTTACACCGATTAGCCTGTGCTGAGAAGCGAAGAAGTGCGACCTGTTGTTAAATGCAGCCGGTTGGCTCTTTGCAAAGAGCAGCCAACAAGCTAACACCAACAGCTAGTTGTCAGGGTGGCATTAGTGAAGCTGGCAGCTGTCACCACTGTTTGTCTCACATGGCTGATGATGGAGAGAAAGGCGAGGGTTCAGCCCGGCAGCACAATGAAAATGGAGATAATGACAAGAAAAATAGGAGCAGCAATGGAGAATCTGCGGCAGAAAACCAAGCTCTGTCCAAACGGCAGAGGAAGAAGCTTTTGAAACAGCAGAAGTGGGAAGAGGACAGGGACCTACGGAAGTAAGTTGGTGTTTTAACCAGACGCATCAGGGCTTTCAACTACAGAGGTTTCTATCTTATATAAACATGTCCCAGTGTACTATTCAGTCATACCATACCAGAATTTTCTTTAGCTGAGTGTGTCATTTGCAGTGAGAAATTGGCAAATGAAAGTGTGAAACCCTGTAAACTGAAGCGACACCATATTTTATATAAATATTATTTATGCAGTAAATGAAGAAGGTTGCTACTTTCCTCTTTTTTAACTGTGGGGGGGGGGTCCAAAAATGTGGGACCCCTCAAGAAAAATGTTTGAACCACTGCTCTATGTAACTGAGATAAACATCTAAAATAATGCAGCTACTTCAAATAATTCAAGCAAAAGCAAAAGTTTTTTATTATCTGCTAAAATGACTCATGCTCATTTTGAACGTTAGACTACAATGCAGCAGTCTGCAGCGTCACATTCTACCCCACAGTGCAGTAGCTTGCTCATTTCCCCTGCAGGCAGAGACGAAAGGAGAAAAAGCAGCAGCGTCGCCTGCAGAGGCAGAATCGCGAGGTGGAACCCGAGGGAGACTGCCAGAGTCCCAGGAAACGTCCACGGCGAGAGGTGACACCCAGCTCTCTGAGGCTGGTGGTGGACTGCAGCTTTGACAGCCTCATGCTGATCAAGGTAAGCAGGTCAGGGAGACACCTGATATGAAGTGAAGCACCGACTAGGGCTGAACGATTAATTGCATTTGGCATAATATCGCGATATGATAAAACGCGATTTTCTAACCACAAGGGACGCGATTACACGGGTCACGTGATACGTGAGCGAGTGGAGCATCGGTCACGCTGCACTAACCTGCCGCGCAATGGCCTCAAGCTCAACAGAACAGTCGGAAACAGAGCTTGACACAGCGCCACAGCAGCTAAATGACGAGTGTACGGCCAACAATCAGTGACAGTAGTGACGAACACAGAACCACACGAGAGTTGTTTGAGACTGTTACTCTGTATGAAAATGTCTCACGTGGCACTGTGAGGTGACAAACACCACGACTATTCCCTCGTTAAAGAGACAGGCTGCTAACAGAGAGAGAGCTCTCTCCCCTTCTCCTCTTCAACACAACTCGCTCTCTGTCAGTGTGTCCGCAAATCAAATCGCAATTGCAATATCTGTTAAAAAATCGCGATTCGATATTTTCCCAGAATCGTTCAGCCCTAGCACCGACTCTCCTGACCACTAATGTTGTGGTCTTTTCAGGATGTTCGGAAGCTTCACAAACAGATCCAGCGGTGCTATGCCGAGAACAGACGAGCTGTTCGTCCAGTACAGGTTAGTGATGACTGGCAAACACATGAACCAGCAGAGACGATCCTGTCTGATGTGTAACCACCACTGTCACTTCTCCAGTTTTATCTAACAAGCCTGGGGGGACAGCTGAAACAGAGCATGGATGAAAAGGACAAAGGATGGGTAAACTGGAAGGTAAGCAGTCAGTCAAGTCATCTATTGACCAAAATGAAATTAATTCGCAATTAAGTCAATTCTCAAACACTTTGCTGTCTGGCTTATGATACATGCTCAGTGTGTTAATAAAACCCAGTTTTTAGATATTCGCTGGGACCATTTGTTTAAGTTTGTCCATGTGTGCCTGTGCACAGGACATAACCATTAAAACTGATCACTACTGTGAAGTTGTGGCCAAGGAAGATCTGGTTTACCTGACGTCAGACTCTCCCGATGTGCTGGAGGAACTGGACCAAAAAAAAGCCTATGTGATTGGAGGCCTGGTGGACCACAACCATCATAAGGTTTGTCTGACTTCACTCACACTGGGTTTTGAAAATATGTGAAGCTGATCAGATGATGGAGACATGCTTCCCACTGACACGTCATGTTCACAACATCCTGCTTTGTGATTTGAACTGGTAAATTTTTCTGTTCCGTTTGCAGGGGATTACCTTTGAGAGGGCGAAGGAGCTGGGGATTGATCACGCTCAGCTTCCTCTGAACAGCTTTGTCAAGATGAACAGTCGGAAGGTTCTTGCAGTTAACCATGGTAAGTACATGTATCAGACCAACGCATGAGACTGATATGAATAGTTTTTAAGGATCAGCACAAATTGTAACTCACCAGTTTTAGTTGCAATTAAGTAATGGTGTTTATTCAAAGCTTAGCAACCATCGTGATGTACAACATAGTTAATGCTTCAGATTTTTATATCAAGACCTTGCAAGTTTGTTTTAGCCTTTCCAAACCAAAAAACTGAAAAGCAAAACTGTAAGAAATCACCTGAAATGTTTGCACAGTAAACCATGGTGAAATTCCCGAGGGTTAAGTTCTACCGTTTCAAATTTTAATAATAATTTAAATTATAATGATAAGATAATTCAATTATCATTAAAACTGCGATCCATGGTAGATTACCCTAGTAAATACTGTCCAGCTCAGTTAGCAACAGTCTCCCAGATGCAGATGCAGGTGCAGCATGCAGCGTGGGTTTGTTGTGGATCCGAAACGATAATTGATCAGTTTGTTGTGTTTTATTTCAAATCTGATTATTTCATGGTGGTTATGTTGTAAAGCAGAATCAAACACAGGGACATCTCTGTACAAGATTGGATAGATATGCAGCCGCAGTAGGTCTCGTTTTTTCAAGAAAAAAAGGACAATGAGCTGTCCTTTTAAAAGGTTTATGTATCTTTATGAACATTTTCATCATATTTTTAAAATACCGCGATAATACTGATAACGTGAACATTTTGGTCACTATAACTGTGATGTTTTTCATACCGTTACGCACGCACGCACACACGCACACACACACACACACACACACACACACACCGACATGCCTGTGTGAACACAGGCACGCTCATGTTTGTATGTTTAATCTGTTTCTATAATTAACATTTGAATGGACTTGTTTGTTAACCATATAATTTAAAAAAATTCTATATTACAATACCAAGCAGGTGAGGATGCTAAGTTGTCACATGGGACCTTTTCCGCTTTAGCCTTGTCTTTTTTGCATCATAAAATAGCATTATCTTGTTTGTAGCCCTTAATTGTATGTGACTAACTCATGGAGCGATATGTTAATTAGCTGGCTAGCTTTAGCTGATGAGATCCTCGCGTGACAGTTGTGATTTCAGCCTGTCAGAGATTGAAAATAAGAGGCTGCTTTTTGTTGTATATCTAGGACCCGTCAAAAACCTGTTATTATTGGAGGCCGCATACCTGCAGTGTAGGGCTCTGCAAAAGAGCAGCTGAGCAGTCTCAGTTTTGTCTGTGTGAGGAGGATGGCTGAATCCCGCTTTGCCTCTCAAGTGTGTCTACATTCCTCCCGCAGTGTTTGAGATCATCTTGGCCTTTCTGGAGAAGGGTAGCTGGAAGGAGGCCTTCTTCACCGTCCTACCTCAGAGGAAAGGAGCTGTGGCCGTATACCAGGATGGAACAATCATTCAGGAAAAAGAGGAGAAAGATTCAGACACTGACTCTGACCCCGACACACCAGAGCAAACTGAGACAAAAAACGAACCATTCGCCTCAATGGACACTTAACAAAGTTCAAACATCTGATACCATGCAAAAGAGGATGAGAAACAAAAATGTTTGGACTTGTATCGGAAAGTTTCTGTTTCTGTCTTTAAAATTTCACAAGGCTTTTTGGGTTTTTTTTCTAGATATTTATTAAGAATTTTTAGTTGAATTTAGTAGTTTTACAACAGCTTTGGAAGAATATAGATTATTGTTATCACGTTTGAGAACAAAGTGGTTTTACTTCAAATGTTTAATTTTTTGATTTGGAGCTGAAAGCTAAAGCTACCAGACATGTGCCAAATAATTGACATTATATTTAATACAATATAATGTCAATGTTAGCATCATTCCCACTGATTTCTGGAACATTATGGAATTTTGACATTATAGTCAGGTTGTCTAATTGATAGAATTTTGTATATGCTTTAGAGAAATTTATAATTTTGCTTGCTGATTGGAAATTGCCGATAAAGGACGCGTATGTGTATGTCAGGTGTATTTAATAAGTCGTGTCGCCCTTGGTCAATCAAAATATGAAAGGTGAACCAGAGGAGTGTTAAGGACACTAGCTGGAGTCTTGTGCAGTGTGAGGTAACAGATGCTAGATAATTTTAACATTGGAAGCAGGGCCCATGTGAAAGATTTTGAGTCAATAGAGACCACCTGCCTCTTCCACGGCTCTAAAGCAGTGGTTCCCAACTGGGGACCCCCTATTGAGCCTTTGCGCCCCCTAGTCTCGGGGGGTCTCGAAGCCCTTTTTAGATTTTGAGGGTGTAATTATTTTTATATGAAAATATTGATAATTCAACATCATGCTCTGCCCAATTATCATCTGTCCTAATCCACTCCCTTCCCTTGACGTGAGCAGAGAGAATCAGACAGTCGAGGTTCAGCCCTATGGGTTCAGCGCAGAACAAACAGTTTCAGTTTCCCCCTCGTGTACCCCGAGAGAGAGAGCCAAAGTTCGAGCGAACCACACAGTGGATGCAGAGCGGGAGCTGAGGACAGATAATTGAATCAGAGAAATAAAAGCTTTGTTTTATTTACTTTAAATCTGATTGTTTTATAGTGGTAATGTTTAAAAGCAGAATCAAACATAGGCACATCTCTGCACAAGATAGGGTTTTTGTGTATGCAATGCAGCCGCAGTAGTTTCTTCCTCAATTGAGTTTTTTACAAGAAAAAAAAAGAACTATGAGAGTTCTTTTGAAAGGTTAACATATCATACTTTTTGAACATTTTCACTATCATGAAAACAGTTTTATCACGTAACACATTACGTGATAACTGATAACCGTGATAATTCTTGGTCACTTTAACTGTGATGTTAATGATTCAGGGAGTTAAAGTGGCAGAGCAAACCGGCTAAATTACCCGGTCCTGTATCACAGAATTACAAGTACGTCATTGTATACTTAAGTAAAAATTTCGGGTCCCTCAAGAAAAAGGTGGGGAACCACTGGGCAACCACACTGGGTTGAACGTGTTTTGAATTGTGACGGTGTAGACTCGGGTCGTGTGTGTTGCAGACGCTGAAATAGTGAAATTTCTCTTTGTGAGAGTTGAGATTGCTTCCGGACCAACCAAGGCTGGAAAGTCTGGTTTTACATCAATGGCAGACACAAAGTCTGGTCAATTGATCAAGCTCAGGAACCACTAAGCAGAGTTAGTGATAAGCATCTAAGTCTGTGGAGGACACAAAAGGACACTGAAACCACACAGCACGACTGCTGCATCTTTCTGGACACACAAACAGCATCCCAGAAGGACCTTTCGTCTTCTTATTTTCATGGACTTGGCAACATAACTGGGGCATACAGCATAGCATAACGAAACATGGCTAAGTATAGGAATGTTTAACCTTGAAAGTGTACTCAATTGATTTGAGTCAATGGGTTCACTTAGTATTGTTATATTTGTTCATAGGTTAATGTAATGTTAAGACCCTGTGACTTACCCTCTTTTAACCTGACACCCATTGTCCTGCAACAAATGGCCTTATCATAGAAGCACAGCATGTGGCTGAGCCGACACCTCTGATGCCGCCATTTTGTGGTTTCTTTCTTCGCCGCCATCTTGTTTGTAGTACTTCTTAGACCTTTAACTTAACGGACACATAGTCTGTGTACTCACACAGACACAGACACACACACACACACTCACACACTCTCAGGCTTGTATATATTTTGTTTGTTAGATTCAATATCGTTGTTCCAACTCATCTTTTAAATAAATGTTATTAAATATGCAGTCTGGTCTATTTAATATTGCATACCTCTGACCGGTAGAACTTCAAATCCTTCAACCTCCACTAACTACCAAGGTGGTGATTCTGGTGGTAATTATTAATTTAATTATCAATCAGAATTATGAATTGATAGTTAGTATATTGTAAATGAGACTGAATCAGTTGATTCACTATCATTATTGCTTAGACAAATGGTACTATCACCAATTTCAATGCACAACACTATTGATATAGAAACAAATGTGCGAGCAGTATTAGCTTTTCAGGTGCTGGAGATTAAGCCGTTTCTCCAAAGACAAATATATTTGTTTATATATTCCATTGGGTGAAAACTTTATCTTAAAAGTAACTAGCAACTAAAGGTGGAAAGGAAAAAAAATGTACTGGAATGTTTAAATATAAAACAGCCTGAAATAAAGAAACACAATTATTTTCCAACCAGTAGTGAAACAGATTTAAAGTAAATAACCACAGCTGTTCAAAATGTTCTGTAAATGTCAAACCACACATTGTGGCAACCTACAAAATAGATTTGAGAAAACAAAAGTCAGAATCAGAGTTTGATGAATTAAAAGTAGATAAACAAATGAAAGCCCTGTTTAAGCCAGGGGTCTGCAACCTTTACAATCAAAAGGGCCATTTTGGCCCTCCTCCCACCAAATAAAATTTATCTGGAGCCACAAAACCTATTTCACCCTGAACATGAAGATAAAACAGCGTATAACGTTTGATATAGTTATACTCTATATAAAATCACTATAATTGTTGCTTTTAAGAAATTATTGAAAAACAAAATGAAAACTATTGCCATTTTATTGCTGTTTTGAACTTATCAAAACAGTTATATTGTGACAAAGGAAAACACCAAACTAAAAGCAAATATATATGTCCACGCAGAATTAAACACTCTATGTTCCTCGGAGACTTTTCTTTTTTGGGATTTATCCATAGTTTACCGGGGGTCGGAAACTCAAGATTAGCCACCTGCAGGCGGCGGTGGGCTGTTGTCATGTATGAGTGGCGTAACTCCGGTTGTGAATGGGGCAGTGCATGGAGTGTGTACGTAGTGTGTGTGTAAGTGCGTAGAGCGACAAAGCGAGAGAGAATGGAGCAGCGAGAAGACCGGTGTGCATGCTCGCAGATGATCAGTAAAGGTTACTGTTGATATTCAATAATATATGCAGCAACTCCTCGGTTCAGGAGTGTCTGTTAACCGCGCTGTTGGTCCCGGAGCAGACAGCTTCGTACCTGGAGAGGCTGTCTCCCTGCTACCCGACTACGGTCCGGACGACGGGCAGGATTAAAGATCAACACTATGGATGCGACGCATTGCTATATTAAAACACTTTTTTAATATATATATGAGTTCAGTGTCACAGTATCACCCCGATCCCCCAAAGAAGAGGTGTTTCCTTTGAAATAAAAAATTAAAATAGCCGTTATTTATTGACATAGTATATATTTTTTTAATTCACAGGGAGCCACTGCAGAGGGGCTGAAGGTTGCCGACCCCTGGTTTAAGCTGACGAACGCTCTGCTATGAAAATAAATTTGTAATAAGTAAAAGTAATTAATATGAAATAATAATATGAAATAATAATATGGTGGTGTAGTGGTTAGCAGCTTCGCCTCACAGCAAGAAGGTTCTGGGTTCAGATCCTGGTTCAACCAGGGCCTTTCTGTGTGAAGTTTGCATGTTCTCCCCTTGTATGCGTCTGTTTTCTCCGGCTTCCTCCCACAGTCCAAAGACATGCAGAATGGGGTTAGGTTCATTGAAGACTGTCCAGGGTGTACCCCGCCTCTCGCCCAATGTTAGCTGGGATTGGCTCCAGCGCCCCCCCGCGACCCTTAAATGGATAAAACGGTAGACGATGAATGAATGAATGAATAATATGAAACAGTAAGAGTAATAGCTCTCTACATTCAAAATGGAGATGCCAATAGTCCTGAACAGAGAAAGTAACGTAAACATTATATTAAGTTTTGTGGATACTTGATGTAATTTCATTAATAAGTGTTAATACAGTAAATAAGTTACATTACTGTCAGTTATTATCAAGCCTAAAAAGAATGATAAAGTATACCCTTACAAAATAATGATGAAAATAAAGTCGTAAATTTGAATTAGCAAAGTAGATGTTTTGCATTCCTTTAAATGCCTGAAAACAAAACACTGGCAGTTGCAGATGCCTTTCAACCTTGTGAGTCAGACACTAAGATATGGAGGCTGACACACACACACACACACCCATACATAGACACACACACAAACACACACAGTCAGCAGTGGCAAAGACAGGGAATGCAATACTTTAGATAAACATTCTAAAATATAAACACAATACGACTCTGAAACGATCATTATGACCCCACATTACTGTTGAAGTTAATGAGATTATATTTATCCATTCTGATCCTTTATTCTTTAATCTCTGATGACAGAGATTCTTTAATCTCTGATGACAGAGATTAAAGAATAAAAGAGATTGCATTTTTTGAATCTGTTGATGACTGTTTTGCTTGACGTTGTCTGGCAATAGACATGACTTTCATCTTTGTGCTCATCCATTCAGCATAGATCCAATATTTCACACATGAGCACCAGTGATGTCTTCAATGAGGCCGTTTTTATATTGCATCAGTTAATCTTTTAGAAAAGTACAAACATTTTGCTAATAATTCCAATACCGCACAGTTCATTTTTTATCTATCCGATTGAGAGACAGCCAGCATTTGTTTGTTTTTACATACAGTAGAAGCAGACAAATGACTGTGCCAGGTTGCTCCAGAGACATTTGGAGGCCTTTTCGAGTTTTGTGTAGCAGCGGTGAGAAGTAACCTCATTGAGAGATGTTGCACTTACAGGGGCCAAAGGTCAACAACAGAGTTCAAAGAACAAGAGACACTGTACTGTTTTCAGGAACAAGAGACACTGGAATATGCGTCTAAAAGACTGTTTGAAGCTGCCTTTTGTGCTGAGAAAGTAAAATAGACACTGACATTGTCTAAGGAACATTTTATCTGCCCTCCCCATGCACAAGACCTTTCGTGATCTAAGGCAAGCCCTCACCTCAGCACTGGCTTTGGGCCTCTCAGACTATCATCAGCTTCCACCGGCACGAGAAGCGTGTGTCACATTATGGCTCTGTTGCATATTACTCGCACTGCGGGTAAATTGATGGATTTAAAGATAACAAACACCTGGTTGTGCTGTAGTGAGTGGATGGGAAGTTATGGAAGCAATTCAAAAAGGCACGTCGACAAGCAGCAGAATTATAGGCTCTCATCAGAGCCTGCATTCTGGCTATAAAGATTAAAGTTCCTTCCTTCATGTTTTGGCCCATGTTTTCACACGGTCCGACACCTGTAGGAAAAGGGGGATGAATTATGTAATTAGTTTACAATGATTTGCTCCAGTCACACGATATAGTACAAGTGAAGAGAGAAATTTCAGTGAAAACACAACCACTTACAGCCTCCATCAGATAGTAAGGTAAAGTAGTGAAGTAGTAACTTATTACTATCTAATAAAAGAGTAATTCATTATTATTGTCAGGATTTAAATAGTAACTTATTAATGTTGCCATTAATATAGTCAAATTGTTATTGCTACTGTTAATAATGTTTGTATTAATATACTTTTATAAGTATGAAAATAGATTTGATACATATGCCAAGCTGTCAAGTCTTTGAATGAGTGACAATGAGAGAATGACCATTGTTCTATATTTCATCCACAGTACAGAGAATGCAGCAACTGAACTAAGTCCCCATGAGTCCGAACAGAGAGTATCACCCCAAAGGTCACATTTCTCTGGACTGATGAGGAGATGAGTATACATGAGTGTATGATATTGTATATTGCATTTGTTGTGCACGAGCACCGTGGGTATATGAGAACTTCGGCCTACAGGCATCTCAGAGCCCTGAATGCTGCATGGTCTGCTGAAGAAAGAATCAGAACAAAGAAAAGGAAGCCAAGACCCCCGCAGCGACCTGCGGCGACCCCGCGTCTCCCACCTGGGGGCGTGATTTGGACACAGCCAAACTCGCATCCCTCATTGGCAGAGACTTACACGGCACCTGTGATGTCCCGGCGGGTCTCTTGACATCACAGACTCTATAAAACAATGATGCGATGCCCACCGCTCATCGCTGTACAGGTAAGAAACCCGCTTTGATCAGGTGGGTTCCTCTGTCCTTCAAAGGAGGTAACCACTTCTAACTTAGACTTCGTCCACCTGCTACGATTACCTTAGAAACCAGAAGATGTGACCGTGCACGCAGCTGAACCAGGCCCCAGGATTCCCGACTTTGCTGGAGGAACCAGAATCCGCCTTTTTTTCTTCCTCTGTGCGCATTTGGAAATGCACACAGCACCGTTACCGAGACAATAGCCGTTGCGACGGAACACTCTGTCGATTGATCCCTGCAGAAGGAAAGACCTGAACCCACAGTCTTTCAACCGAGTCGACCGCTGGTCGATCCGAACCTGGAGGGTCGCGCACCGCTCTGCCAGCATGTCTGAACTCTACAGTAATCAGTAGACCATGGTTTAACAGTCAACAGCTCTGTCTCTTTCTCACTGTGTGTTACATCGTTTTCCAGGTGTAGTTCTTATCACTCCTTGCAGCACTGAGTAGCCGTTTGTCTTTCAAAACACTGCAGTAAAACTCTGAACAGGACTGCTCAAAGTTGAGAGTGATCAAGAGCTCACTCCTCATAAGCTCCACGTGGCACCTGTTCCTGCTGTCACTCAATTTGTTGTTCATTCTGGAAAAGATCCTTTCCACATATCCAGTGGATGCTGGGATGTTTAGGATGTGGCTGATGATGGACAGAATGTTAGGCAGGTCAGCTACTTTGAAGAGAGCCACCCACCTGGCAGCCACGTCTTTGGACTTCCATTCATCTTCTGTACCTCCTCTGAGCCCCTTAAGAATGGTATTTGCTGTTGTGCATTCATCATAAAGTTCATCCATATTTACTTTTTGGATGAGGTTGAGCTTATTAGCAACCCTCTCAGTGTGGCTGAAGGAAAGCATGCCATGGTGCATAGAGAGAGGTTGCATGGAGAACAGCCAGACCTGGTACATTTGGAGAGCTTGCAGAGACCATACTGCAGAACATATTCCAACTCGCTTTGCAGCGCAAGTGTACACGCATTGACTTTGTCATTGACCAGTATCCACTCATCAGCACAAAAACCTAGAACGGTCAAGTAGAGCTGATGCAGGGTCACAACGCATCCAAATCTTTGACCCGGATCAGAGGACCCCAACCCAATGGAAAAAGTTACTCTCTGAAGGAACAAATAAGGAAGCACTTGCCGAATATCTGTATGTTGCATGGAAAAATGCAGACCTTACAACAGTGGGCAAAAACCTCTGTTAATGTTGTTGAAGACCTGCATGATCATGAAGAAAGTGACACAAGGGTGTTTTTACATGCACAACATGCTACACGGGAGCATAAAGCTGTCATTATCAAGAGCTCTGACACTGATTTGGCAGTCATTGCTGTAAGTCTGCAGACAGATTTGCCATGCAGCTTATATGTTTTCACAGGGACTGGCAACAGGACACGTATCATTGACATTACCAAGGTGTCATCAGCTCTCGGAACCAGTGTGTGTTCAGCCTTGATTGGAATTCACAGATTGTCTGGGTGTGACTCCACAAGTGCCTTTTATGGCAAAGGACAAAGAAAGACATTTTCTGTTGCATGTGAGAAAGATGAGTATCTTAAGGCTTTTAAAAGTTTAGGTACTAAGTTTAACCTGGAGCAGTCAACATTTGCACTTCTTTGCCAGTATGTATGCCACCTATATGATCAGCCAGCTGCCGAAAATATAAATGAGGCTAGGTACAAGGCATTCTGTATGGCATCTGGCCTTGCCAGAATTATGCCTTCCCCCTACTACTGATGCCCTCCATCAGCACTGCAAAAGGGCAAACTACCAGGCTGAATAATGAGGTCCTGCCTCAAAAGAAATATAAGTGCTCCATCACCTGCTGGATATGGTTGGCAAATAGAGGATGGGAACTTACACGTCACCTGGATGAAAAGAAATCCGGCCCTGACAGTGTTTTGCATGTGATACACTGCAGCTGCAAAGAGAGTGCCTGTGAGAAAGGCAGATGTCCCTGTTTCTCTGCAGGACTGTGTTGCACAGACTTATGTCGTTGTTCCAATTGTGCCAATACAAAAGAAACAGAGGAAAAGCAAGATGACAACTGTCCTGACACTGACAGTGAGGACTAGAAGTGTCTAGAAGTGTCCTTATTCTGTTATGCCTTATTCTGTTTTGTAATGTTTTATATTGTATATTTCATATTTTTAATAAGGATCGTTTTTATGGTTGATCAGTGTTGTTTTCATTTGTGGATGAATGAATGAATGAATGAACGAACGAATGGTCATTGGTATAAGTACAATTACTGCCTTTTATTGATCTAAATGTTAAAATGTATGACAAACCATGACATAAAACAAACATACAGCACTGTTTAGAATCCATTTGGCCTGGTATCGGTAACGTTGAATCTAAGACGGGGGCAGCCATGTTGCAATTCTGTTGACAAAAAGCAGCTACCTTATTGGTGTAGCACGATCACGTGTCGAACCGTGCCACCACTCGCGACCAAAATCTTATTAAGCTCTGAAGAAACTAGTTCTGCATAAAACATAGACGCTAGGAGAATCGACTGGAATTTAGCATGACGAGTACAGGGTTCACCTTACAGCCTATATCTACGGCCAAGCATGGACAGTCTGTCACAGTCTGCAGTTTTGTTGGAGGGAAATTACTGCATTGGCCTACCTCTGAAAAGCAAAGAGCTCTGTAAGCCCAACAACCGGGTTATAGCATAGCAGCTTGCCCTGAACATGAGAAAAAAGCTTCTCAAAAGCTACGCAGTGAAGGTTCCTGACAACGACCTCAACCGCAATGATGGAAAGGTGTGGTACATTCCACACCATGAAGAGATTGCGTGGCCTATTCGATTGTGGCGCTTCATATCAGGGAGCCTCACTAGCCTAATTAGCACCTTGATTGGGGTCCTCACCAAATTTTGCCAGGAAGCTGTGGCTATCATGGCAGACGTGGAGGCAATGTTTCATCAGATAAAGGTCCCGCCGGAATATCCTGACCTACTGCGTTTTTTATGGTGGCCTGATGGAGACATCAACAGCGATCTGGTGGAGTACAGGATGGTGGTTAATCTATTTGGTGCTACTTCATCACTGAGCTGTGCTAGCTGTGCCCTAAGACGATGTGCTGAAGACAACAGGGACCTGTTTGACGCTGCAGTGGTCGACACAGTGTTGCACAAGTTTTACGTTGATGACTGCCTCAAGTCAGTCAGCTCCGAGGTGGAGGCAGTGCAACTGTACAACCTGAAAGCAATGCGCCAACAGGGGGGCTTCAATTTAATGAAGTGGATAAGCAACAGTCGAGTGGTGCCTGCAGCCATACCGCAGGTTGAAAAAGCAAATGACGTTAAAGATTTGGACCTGGATCAAGACTCACTCCCCATGGAAAGAGCACTTGGAGTACAATGGTGCGTACAATTTGACCGCTTCAAGTTCAGACTCGTCATTCAGGACAAACTGCCCACCTGAAGAAACGTCCTTTCCATGGTGAGTTCGATCTATGATCCCTTGGGAATCTTGGTGCCGGTGGTTCTGCTAGCAAAAATATCTTGCAAGAGCTCTGCAGGTTAAAGATCCGCTGGGATGACATAATTCCAACTCATCTTGCCCAGCAGTGGTTGGATTGGATAAAGCAACTGCAGCTGCTCAGTGAGTTTGGAGTTGACAGGTTGTTCAAGTCAACGCATTTTGGAGAGCCTATATTCGCTCAGCTATATTATTTCTGTGATGCTAGCGAAAAAGGGCTACAGAACATTTACCTACTTAGTCCAGCAGAACAGCAGCAAACAGGTTCATAGCGCATTTGTGATGGGTAAGGCAGGGTTTCCACAACCAAACCTACCACTATCCCTTGCTTGGAGTTAACAGCCGCAACCATGGCAGTGCGCATGGACAGGAAGTTGAGGAGAGAGCTGTCGCTGCAGCTTGTGGAGTCAGTGAGCTGGACAGATAGCATGGCTGTGCTTAAGAATGTTAACAACGAGATGAAAGGTTACGCACTTTCGTGGCCCATAGTGTCAGAAATACTGAAAGTGTCTACAGCATCTCAGTGGAGGCATGTAAGTTCACACTTAAATCCAGCTGATTTTGCATCAAGGGGACAGAAGGTGGACTCCTTTGTGCAAAACCAAGTGTGGCTTTCTGGACCAGACTTCCTCACAAAATCAGCTGACAGCTGGCCTGAGAACCCCCGATCACATGAGAGACCTCACAGCATCAGATCCTGAGATCAAGAAAAATGCAACTATCAACGCTGTTGCTTTAGATGAAAGAAAGGATGTAGTGGAACAACTGATAGAGCACTACTCATCGTGGACACGCCTCAAGAAAGCTGTGGCATGGATCATCAAGGTAAAAGACACATTGCTGTGCCTAGCTAAAAGGAGATAAGAACAGAGTACAGACATTGCAGTGTCCTTCGTCAATGAGAATCAACAAAAACAGCAGCTCCACAAGATTATGACAAGCTACAAGGCAAGTCTCAGCAACAGAACTCTCACAGTAGGTGATTTGAGTAAAGCTGAACTGGAGATCTTACGACACTGTCAGCTAAAGAGGTTCCTAGAGGAAATCAACACTCTACAAAAGGGTGAGCCTGTCAAAAGAAGAAGCCATATATCCAAGCTCGACCCCATTCTTCAAGAAGGAGTCCTTAGTGTTGGCGGTAGGCTCAGTCGAGTAGCCATGCCGGAAGAATACAAACACCCTGCCATCCTGGGTAAGGACCGGCGGGTGTCAGAGCTCATCCTGCAGGAGATCCACCAAGACTTGGGTAACAGTGAACGCAACCATGTTTTATCCAAGTTGCATCTAAAATACTGGATCCTCAGTGCAAGTGCAACAATCAGAAGAGTCCTGTCCAATTGTTTCCTGTGTCGGCGACTACATGGTGCTTCTGGGCAACAAAAGATGTCAGACCTGCCACAAAACAGAGTTATTGCAGATGAACCGCCCTTCACCAGAACTGGAGTGGACAACGTCAGTCCCTTTGAAGTCAAGCGCGGAAGAATTACTGTAAAGAGATACGGCGTCATCTTCACCTGCTTGGCTATTCGAGCTCTCCACTTGGAGGAGGCAGCTTGCCTTGATACTGTCTCGTTCATTAATGCTCTCCGCGATTCATTGCATGAAGTGCAAAATTGGTCAAGTTGTAGAGCTGCGTTCAGACAACGGGACCAACTTTGTTGGGGTTGAGCGGGAGCTCAAAAAGGCTATCCTTGAGTGGAACACTTCAAGAATAGAGGACACGTTGCTTCAGCGAGGCATTAAGTGGATGTTCAACCCCCCTACTGCCTCTCACCAAGGAGGAGTATGGGAGCGTTTAATCAGGTCCATCAGAAAAATCCTCAATGCAACCTGTAAGAGACAGTCTGGATGAGGAGACCCTTCAAACGTTTCTTTGTGAGGCTGAGGCCGTCTTAAATGGTTGTCCCATTACTACATCTTCCAGCGATCCAAACAACCTTGAAGCGCTCACCCCAAACCACCTCCTACTATTGAGGCCTAAGCCATCCATACCTTCGGGACTCTTTCAGAGAGAAGACCTCTATGCACGCCGAAGGTGGCAGCAGGTCCAATACATGGCAAACTTATTTTGGACGCGCTGGGTGAGAGAGTACCTGCCAGAGCTCCAAACGCGGCAGAAGTGGTCAAGTGTGACACGGAACTTTGTGCCTGGGGACATTGTTTTGCTTGTCGACAAGACTGCACCAAGAAACTCATGGGTCATTGGCAAGGTCATACAGACAGTGCCTGATGAAACTGGTCTTGTTCGCCGTGTTCGCGTGAAGACCAAGATTAGTGAACTAGATAGACCTATCACCAAGGGTTTGTCTTCTTGTCAAAGCAGTTTGAGATGAGGCAGTGGTAAAGACTGCACTCCTACGGTATGTCAAGTGCTAGCAACATTTGACATCAGAAGAAAGAAGACGTTCTACGTTCTAAGGACTTTGAGTGCCCATGGCTTTTTATTTTGAAATAGTAAATTGTTTCTAGGTGTAGAGAACAATTAGGGGCCGATGTGTAGGAGCCATATGAGTCTCGTTTTTCTCATAGTTCTTCATAGTATTTTCCTAACAGTTCTTGTTATTATGTGTCGTTTCGATTAACAATATGTTATATATATAATATATATATATATATGATTATATTTGTAATGCCTTGAATAGTTTCTAAAAGTATATTGACAAAAAATTGAGTTATCTTCACATTGTTGTATATTTATGCAATGAGAAACCAATCACTTTCAAAAATACACTTTATTGCAAGGCAAATACGGGGGTTGCATAAATATTAAAATATAATTTTGAAATGAATAAATGAAATGAAAAAATGATTGCACAGCACACTATTTACATCTACCAGGGCAACTGAAACTACACCATCCTGGGTTGAAACCAGTGCAAGCGTATAGTACCAACTGGCTCATCACATGAAGCTATGTTTTCGGCTCCCAGGTCCTTGGGTGTCGGGCCAACACGCTGACCTCTGGCCCGTCTCCCCCGGCCGCCCCGTAGGCGCCTCTTTTTTTACCTCGCTCGACTGCTTGTTTCGACAGCTGTGTTCACTTCCTCATCGGAGTCCAGTTTACCAGTCTCAAAGCTCTAATAATGTTATAAAATATAGATAAAGAGGGTCAGTCATCCTGCAAAGCAACAAATGATGTAGGTGAAGATAAAGCTGTTAATTTACAGCTCTACCATGTAACACTCTGTAGTAGCTAATGTGCTAGCTTACGCTAGGTACGTAAACAAGCTAATACAAACTGATTTACGGTAGCCTACATTCAAAAACACTGACAAGTTTGTTTTCACAAAAAACACAGGTAATAACGTGAGGCAACGGTAACTAAAAACATGTTATAGTCTAGGAATGCCGACAGTAGTCCGAGCTTCAGGTTAGCTCCTCACCGGTGCGAACATCATGTTACGTACCTGGACTGGCTTCGGTTACCATGGTAGAGTGCATGGGCAGGTGGGATGGGAGGAGCTGTGGAGGCAGAACCGAGTTGCAGCTGAGAGGGAGGGGGAGGGAGCACGAGTCGTTGGATTTTGAATTCTGAGACTATGTCCACACTTCTCTTAATCCTACCGACAGCAGCTTTAAGTGGGGTTGTATGAGGTGCATATGCATCGTTAATATGTTACCTTATGGAGATGGTGATCAGCAATGTCATTTTATGGAGTTTGGAGGAGAAGTGGAAGTAGCGAAAGTCACAGTCCTGCTGTTGCAGAGGGGACCACCGAAAAATGTCTTTCTCGCCACATTTTTAAATGCTTACCTAGAAAAAATCCATTCAATTGTACGCTTAAAGGTGGGGCAGGCATTTTTTGTGAGAAGCACTTTCTGTCATATTACTTGAAACTCTCGTAACAAACAAATAGCGATGAATACAGTGAAGGATCCGAAACTGAAACAAAAACATTCCCTCATCCGTGGCCTCGGCAGGACTCTAAAAACCACAACCAATCAGAAAGTTCGGTCCGAAGAAAATGATTGGATGAACCAGCTTTCTCCTGCCTGCGCGCATTCCGCTCGTTCACCACACATCGGGGCGCATGACCAGTCTCCTGCACGGCGTCGGCAAACAACAGAAGCAGAGGCTACAGCGCTACGGAGCTAGAGCTACAGTTAGCAGATGAGTTGCTGCACTGAACTAAAGAAGAAAGGAGTTGCAGAATGGCAGAGAAAGTGCCTACAACAGCTTCCGGTCGCAACAGACAGAGCAGGAGAGACGGCTACGGACAAAAAGACGTTGGATACTACGAAGAGGAGTGAACAGAGTAAACATTAGGGGGGCGTAGTGAGAATGCCCGGTGTGCGTGGCTAGAGGCTTGTAGTAGCAGTTGATGTGCATGTTGCAGCCTCAAGTTCCATCAATAAGTCTCCGTGTGTTTTCATCACAATGATGGGCATGAGGAGCAGGTCTCGAGGGTCAGGTCCCGGAGCAATGCAGAGCTTCGGCCCGAGAGAAACCATCTCCCTGGTCCCAGACTACGGTACGGACGACCGGCAGGAAATTAAATGAAAAGTACTGTTCAATGTAAGGTAATATGAACATTTTACTAAGTTGACCTCCTTTCTCTTATACCAGGTACAGCAAGTTGTACTTGAAGAAGTATAGGACCTGGAGGTTGTCTGCCACGGACCAGAGCACTGACACCAGACAATCCCCGTCAACAGCTAGAGAAGCAGGTCAGCAGAGGACCAGGTGAGTCGGCTCATGGTACTGTAGGTTGAGCATGAAGTGGTAACATACTTGTGTAGAAAAGCTACTTTAAAATCCATATGGCAATGTTGTAAAAAATTCCAAACTGTAAACATTTATGCCAGATGGGTTCTTTTTTTTTTTTTTACAGATCCTGAACCTCAGAACCACTTGTTATGGTCTTCAATATTTATCTAAACGTCATAACACATCCATATGAAAGACTGGCTGGTCCACCAACAATCATTAAATCAATTATACTTGGCTCCTACAAAAGGTGACACGGAACACTGTGTTTGTCACTGCAGATAATGCTACTGTAGTGTTGTCAGTCTTTGGCAGTAATGTTGATTTATTCTTGTGATATTCTTTCTACAGGACCACTTCCTAAAGAATCGATGACAGCACAGCCTGACCCGTCAGCCGACAGACCTGCTTTGACACTTAAGAGCTAGAAAACCCCAGTTTCTTCATTTTTGTACATATGTTGTTTATGCTAATATTATAATATATGTATTTGGTATATTGTATGATTTTCCCAAAAAATAAACAGGTGTCATGACACATTGTGCTCTCATTATTTGTGCAACTTGTAAAGAGGTAAATGTAATGGTTGGATTGTTTATGCTGTGAGTATAAGGAAAAGGCTGTGATGGTCTCGGTTTTTTGTTGCTTCTGTTTTTCCTTTTCTCCCCCCTCCCCTGTGTTTTGTTTCTGCTTCAGGTTATGGCAGGAGGCGTGGCTGGCCTCACAGATGACACACACCTGTCCAGCATCACCAGCAATCACCCTTTCCTCTACTTAAACACGGTCATGACTTAGCCACGCTGCCAGAAGATTCCCTTTTTTTCCCTCCCATGGGGCTTGTGAACTTTTGTTAATAATTAAAACTTGAAAGCAGTTATTGTCCCTGGTCTCCTGCAATTTCTTCGGTCCTAACCCCAGCCTTAACAGAATCTTCTAGCCAGAAAAATGGACCCTGCGGAGACCGAACAATTCAAACATGTTTTGTCGACTCAAGGTGCGCTCGTCAGCCAACACGAGGCCACACTGAGGAAAGTCATGGAGGCTCTGCAACAGCTCACTACCAGTGTGACGCAGCTCGATGGCCGGCTGGACCATGTGGCAACTCAGCTCACCAGCGTCATGACCACCGATAGTTTTTCACCTCAATCTACACCACCTGCTGCTCCTCCTGGTTCTCAGTCTCTCCTGCCTCATGAGCCCTTCATCCCGATCCCTGCCAGGTACTCCTGTGACCTAGGTACTTGCTCCCAGTTCCTACACCAGTGTTCACTGGTTTTCAGTCAGCAACCAGCTACTTATGCTACAGATCAATCAAAAACAGCTTTTATTATGAGTCTGTGTTCTGATAAAGCCTCTGCCTGGGCATTAGCTTTCTCCCAACATAACCCTGTTTTGTGCTCAGACTACTCAGCTTTCACTTCGGAGATGCGAAGGGTTTTTGATCATCCCGTTAAGGGTAAAGAAGCAGTCAGCCAGTTATTGTCCTTGAACCAGGGTAGAAACTCAGTTTCCCAGTATGCACTGGACTTCCGCATTTTAGCTGCTGAGTGTGGGTGGGATCAGGCAGCTTTACAGGCGGTATTTTTAAAGGGACTCTGAGGAAATAAAGGATGAGCTAGCCACTAGAGATGAAACTACATCCCTAGAAGAAATCATTAAACTAGCCACCCGACTAGATAACAGACTCAGGGAAAGACAAAGGGAGAAGGCTGAGGGTCGGAGAGCCAGGTCCTTCTCCTCATCAACTTCTAGGCCCCACCAGCAGCTACCAACCCCTTTGAGAGACTTCAGTGGTAACCTTGAAGCCACTTCACATCCACCAGCCAATTCTGAGGAGCCCATGCAGCTGGGACGAGCTAGGCTGACTCCAGCTGAGAGACAACGTCGCTTCCACCTCGGCCTGTGTTTCTACTGTGGCCAGGAAGGATATCCCATGGCCAAGTGTCCAGTTCGACCAAAAGGGGAGGCTCATCAGCCAGCAGGGGGGCGTTGGTGAGCCATACTTCCCTAACCTCAACCCCCTCAAAAAAGAAGAGGATCCAAGTCCAAGGTATGCTACGCTGGGCACATGACACCTTGCCCATTCAAGTTCTGATAGACTCTTGTGCAGACGATAATTTCATTGACAATGAACTTGTTAGCCAGGCTAATATTCCCACTATAGCTCTTTCAAAACCCAAGGAGGTTCTAGCTCTTGATGGAAAGCTATTAGCCAGAGTTACCCATCGTACTGAACACCTTTCCCTAACTCTCTCTGGCAATCACCACGAGCTGATAGCAATGTATGTAATTTCCTCACCCATGTCTCCTGTTGTAATTGGGCTACCTTGGCTTGAGATTCACAATCCACATATTGACTGGTCCACGGCCTCCATAGTTAACTGGAGTGTTTTTTGTCATGCTAACTGTCTACGTTCAGCCATACCCACCAGAGTTCCCAGCTCTCCAAGCCTCCCAGAGGAGATTGATTTATCAGCTGTCCCCCGTGAGTATCATGACCTCAAGCAGGGGTTCAGCAAGGACAAGGCACTCTCGTTGCCCCCTCATAGACCTTATGATTGTGCTATTGACTTACTCCCTGGTTCTCCTCTCCCTTCAAAGAAACTCTACAACCTCTCCAAGCCTGAGAGAGAAACCATGGAGACGTACATCCAGGACTCCCTGGCGACCGGCCTCATTCGCCCCTCATCGTCCCCTGTGGGGGCCGGGTCTTTCTTTGTTGAAAAGAAGGACGGATCCCTGCGTCCTTGTATAGACTAGACAGGTTTGAATGCAATCACAATTAAGAACAAGTATCCTCTACCACTTATTGACTCAGCTTTTGCCCCCCTCCACGACTCTGTGATTTTCACCAAATTGGACTTAAGAAATGCTTACCACTTGGTGAGAATTAAGGAGGGGGATGAGTGGTAGACTGCTTTTAATACTCACCTTGGCCACTTTGAGTACCAGGTAATGCCTTTTGGACTAACTAACGCTCCTGCAGTGTTTCAAGCACTGATTAATGATGTTCTGCGAGACATGTTGAATAGATTTGTTTTTGTGTATCTTGATGAGATTTTGATTTTCTCCAAGAATGTAAAGGAACATGTGTTGCATGTCAGAACGGTGTTGCAGAGGCTAATGGAGAACAAGCTTTATGTTAAAGCAGAAAAATGTGAATTCAATGTCTCAAATGTTACTTTCCTGGGTTTTATCATTGACCAAGGCCAATTAAAACCTGATCCAGCCAAAATCAAAGCTGTCATGGAGTGGCCGGTTCCTACCACTCGCAAACTCCTCCAGAGGTTCTTGGGGTTTGCAAACTTCTACAGACGTTTTATTAAAAACTATAGCAGGTTGGCAGCTCCACTCACTCAGTTGACTTCAATGAAGATGGCTTTTGTGTGATCCTCAGCGGCACAGGCTGCTTTCAATATCCTCAAGGAAAAGTTTTCTAGTGCCCCTGTTCTAGTACACCCTGACCCAGGTCTGCAGTTCATCGTGGAGGTCGACGCCTCGGACTCAGGGGTGGGTGCCATACTCTCCCAGCGATCTCCAGACAACCACAAGCTCCACCCCTGTGCTTTCTTCTCCAGACGCCTCTCTCCAGCTGAGCAGAACTATGATGTAGGGAACCGGGAGCTGCTAGCAGTCGTGTTGGCCCTGCAAGAATGTAGGCACTGGCTTGAAGGTGCTGTACAACCTTTCATTGTGTGGACTGATCATAAAAACCTTGCATATTTACGCTCTGCTCGTAGGCTGAACCCTCGTCAGGCACGGTGGGCACTTTTCCTAGGAAGATTCAACTTCACTCTTACCTACCGCCCTGGTTCCCGAAACAACAAGCCTGATGCCTTGTCCCGCCACTTCACGTCCCCAGTTGAGGAGGCTCCTGTGGAAACCATTGTCCCGTCCTCCTGTGTGATTGGAGCAGCCAGGTGGGAGGTTGAGTAGGAAGTTGAGGATGCTCTCCGGGGGCATACTATTCCGGAGCACTGCCCAGAAGGTAAGCTCTTCGTTCCACCCTTGGTGAGGTCGTCTGTGCTCCAGTGGTGTCATTCGTCCAAACTGGCCTGCCATCCTAGATACCATAGGACGCTAGGTCTGCTTCAGCAGAGATTCTGGTGGCCGTCCATGTCTACTGACACCCGAGAATTTGTCTCCGCCTGCTCTGACTGTGCTCGCAGCAAGTCATCTCACCGTGCTCCAGCTGGTCTCCTCCGGCCCTTGCCGATACCTCATCGCCCCTGGTCGCACGTTGCTGTGGATTTTATTACTGGCTTACCCCCATCAGATGGTAATACAGTTATTCTTACCCTTGTCGATCGTTTTTCCAAGTCAGTCCATTTTGTACCTCTGCCTAAACTCCCCTCAGCATTAGAAACTGCCAACCTTCTTGTGCTTCATTTGTTTCGTCTCCATGGTATCCCCCAGGACATTGTTTCTGACCGGGGTCCCCAGTTTGCCTCCCAAGTCTGGAAAGCTTTCTGTCATGCTCTGGGAGCTTCAGCCAGCCTCTTGTCCGGTTACCACCCACAAACCAATGGTCAGACGGAACGAGCCAACCAGGACCTGGGGGCATCCCTACGATGTGTGGCATCTCGTCATCCGGCATCCGGCCTTCCATGTGTCTCTGCTCAAACCTGTCATTAGGAGCCCCCTGAGCCCTCCGGCCGAGCCCCCTCCACCCCCCCGGCTCATTGACGGTCATCCTGCATTTACAGGATGGTACTGGAAACCAGTCTACGTGGTTTCCAGTACCTCGTAGACTGGGAGGGGTACGGTCCTGAGGAGAGGTCTTGGATCAGCAAGGCCCTCATTTTGGACCCTGTTCTGCTCGCTGATTTCTATCGGGAATTCCCGGACAAGCCTGGGAGGCCGCCAGGTGGCGTCCATTGAGGGGGGGGGTACTGTGATGGTCTCGGTTTTTTGTTGCTTCTGTTTTTCCTTTTCTCCCCCCTCCCCTGTGTTTTGTTTCTGCTTCAGGTTATGGCAGGAGGCATGGCTGGCCTGACAGATGACACACACCTGTCCAGCATCACCAGCATTCACCCTTTCCTCTACTTAAACACGGTCATGACTTAGCCACGCTGCCAGAAGATTCCCTTTGTTTCCCTCCCATGGGGATTGTGAACTTTTGTTAATAATTAAAACTTGAAAGCAGTTATTGTCCCTGGTCTCCTGCAATTTCTTCGGTCCTAACCCCAGCCTTAACAAAGGCCTTGAACATTTTAAAGATTTTCTATTCCAACAAGGTTATGCAGAACATAAATAAATGAATAAACATTGGTATTGCACAAAATACTGTATGTGCGAAATGTAAACCTCCATATGTGGCAGCCTGGACACGGGAGTTGCCCGCAGCACTTTCTTTCCACGTCTGTGGGCATTTCTGGCAGACACAAGTAGGTTGACCTGCAACGGGACGGCCCGGTGGAGGAGCATCTGCTGATGTGAGGTGTAGTAAGTGAAGCAGGAGGCTCATGTCACGTCACTGCTCCAAGCTCAGTCCTGGAGTTCTGACCTGTACAGTAACACATGATTAGATCAGATACATGATACATGATTAGATGTATGATTAGATACATTGAAAAGTCTGGAGTAAACTCAGTCTGGGGCTAACAACACTCATCGTGGAAGCTCTGACGCGCTAAACAACATGTTATGAGTCCTGTACAAAATTCACCTTTATTGTGTTAATAAACAACAGATAATAACAGAAAAAAGGCCAGAAAGCTACGAAGGTGCTGCAGCTGTTTCATCGTCACAATATGGCTGAAATGCGGGGAAGTTTTAAAATATAAATTCAAAACAAATTGTCTGGGTAGTATTGCTAACCATGTTTATGTTTTAGCTTAGCCTGCAGCAGCCTGTTGCTAACTAGCCAGCAACAAGTTACTGCATCAGAACTCTATTTTCGATGATATTTCCCAACACAAACATGTTAATTTGACAAATGTGCCCAACAACAATAGCCATGTTCATTGTTTATGTTTATATTATGATAATGTCCGGTGTTTTCTTACTTGTGAATGAGCCACAAGCAGGCAGTTAGCATTTTGTGCTCCGCTCGTGTCTTCCTCCTCTGATGCAGTCAGACTCAGGCAGCGGTGCGCGTTCATGTGTTGTGGGGGGAGGGGCTTCGGACAGAGGTCTGAAGGAAGCATGTGGGACTTTGCGGGCGATTTTCAAAATCACCTACCCTTCTTTTAAGGATGTATTTTTTTCACTGCTTTAGTTTGACACCAGACAGACGTTTCAGTTTGCACTTTTTTTCAAGCGTACTTAGGCCATGTATTACTGCGCCAACTGGTGCCAGTGCAGACAATCAGCATATCACTCCACATATCAGCTGTTCGACTCAGAGCTACCACGCGGAGTTGGCGTAAGTCACTTTAACACTGCCGTTTCCTCTAACTATTGGGACAACTATCCGCTCCACTCTCCCTTGTTTAGTCTAAACACTCACAGCTCTCTTCCTATTTCAGCGACTCGCTCGCTAACTCACAGTGGTTGACACGCTCTTATCTGCACTCCTCACCGTAGCTTAGCTAGTTAGCTTTAGCAGCTAACAATGGCTTCTTCCTCTCCTGCTGTCTCCTGCTCTGTTTGCTCCATGTTTAGTTAGTCCTCTGCCTCCTTTAGCGACAGTGATACTTGTAGTAAGTGTAGTTTGTTTGCTAGGATGGAGGCGAGGCTCAGTCTGTTAGAAGCGCGGCTCTGCACCGTGGAGAGTAAGTCGTAAGCTGAGACTGTTTGCCAGTCGCCGCTAGCCGGTGCTAGCCGCTCCAGTGTAGCTTCTTTAGCTCCTTCAGCTCCCCCAGCAGCTCCCGAGCGGCCGGGAGGACAGGGCGGCTGGGTGACTGTCCGCAATAAGAGGCATAGTCCTAAACTGAAGCCCACGGTTCACCACCAACCACTTCACGTTTCTAATAAATTCTCCCCTCTCGACACACCCGCTGAGGAAACAACTCTGATCATTGGTGACTCTGTTTTGAGTAATGTGAAGTTAGCGAAACCAGCGACCACAGTCTGTATCCCAGGGGCCAGAGCAGGCGACGTTGAATCCCACCTAAAACTGCTGGCTAAGGATAAACGTAGATATGGTAAAATTATTATTCACATCGGCAGTAACGACACCCGATTACGTCAATCGGAGGTCATGAAGATGAATATTGATTCGGTGTGTACTTTTGCAAGAAATATGTCGGACTCTGTAGACTTCTCTGGACCCCTGCACAACTTGAACTGTGATGACATGTATAGCCGTACATCATCACTAAACTGCTGGTTGTCGAGGTGGTGTCCAGATAACAATGTGGGCTTCATAGATAACTGGCGCATCTTTTGGAGAATTCCTGGTCTGATGCGGAGAGACGGCATTCATCCAACTTTGGATGGTGCAGCTCTCATTTGTAGAAACCTGACTCGGTTACCTAGACGGTCAAACCCGTGACTTTTCAGAGTTGGGACCAGGAAGCAGAGTTGCAGTCTTACACGCTTCTCTGCGCTTCTATTACAGCAGTCACCCCCACAAAACCCGATAGAAACTGTTTCTGCCCCACGACCACTTCAACTATCTAATCCAAAGGGAAATAAAAGAGGTGTAATTCACACAAATCTCATAAAGATCAACACAAATCCTATAAATGAACCTAAGAATAGAACAATAAAATGTGGATTATTTAATATTAGGTCACTCCCATCTAAATCTTTGTTAGTGAATGATCTGATAACTGATAAGCACGTTGATTTATTCTGTATGACTGAAACCTGGCTACAGCCACAAGAATATGTTAGTTTAAATGAATCAACACCTCCCTCTTATAATAATACTCATATTCCTCGGACCACAGGCCGAGGAGGAGGAGTAGCAGCAATCTACCAAGCAGACTTATTGCTTAACGCTCGACTTAACCATAGTTTTAACTCATTTGAAAGCCTAACTCTTAGCCTCCTTCACCCTAGCTGGAAATGTCAAAAAACAGTTATTGTAGTCGTTGTTTATCGACCACCAAGCCCTTACTCTGAATTTTTATCTGAATTTTCAGACTTTTTATCTGAGTTGGTGCTTAGCACAGATAAAGTTATTATAGTGGGTGACTTCAACATTCATGTGGATGTTGCCAACGACAGTCTTAGTTCTGCCTTTAATTCGCTCATAGACTCAATTGGTTTTACTCAACATGTAAACAAACCCACTCACTGTTTTAATCACACCCTCGACCTCGTTCTGACCTATGGCATAGACATTGACAATCTAATAGTATTTCCTCAAAACCCTCTGTCCGATCACTACTTAGTTACATTTGAATTCTCCATTATTAACTTTACTGAATTTGGAGAAAAGTTCTATTACAGCAGGTGTCTATAAATTCAAAGAAACAGTTCCTTCGTTATTTACTCTACTGCCATGTGTCGATACAGTGCAGGATCGTTATCAAAACTTTACTCCCATACAAATTGATGATGTTGTTGATAGTGCAGCAGCCTCACTACGTTCCACACTTGACACTGTCGCCCCTCTGAAAAAGAAGACAGTCAAACAGAGGAGGATAGCTCCATGGTTTAATGCACAGACACGCGCTTTAAAACAGACGTCACGTAGGTTAGAAAGGAAGTGGCGTTCCAATAGTCTAGATGATTCTCACCTAGACTGGAAAAATAGTTTAATTACATATAAGAAAGCCCTCCGAAATGCCAGAACCAATTATTTTTCTTCACTAATAGAGGAAAATAAAAACAACCCCAGGTTCCTCTTCAGCACTGTAGCCAGGCTGACAGAGAGTAAAAGCTCTACTGAACAGTCTATTCCTCCAACTCTAAGTAGCAATGATTTCATGATTTTCTTTACTAATAAGATTATTACCATCAGAGAAAAAATTTACCAGCTTCTTCCCACTAATGGCACAGACACACTGTCCAGTACTGTAGGTTCTGAACCAATAGTATCGCCTAATTTATATATAGAATGCTTCTCCCCTATAGATCTGGCTGAGATGACTTCACTTGTCACTTCATCCAAGTCATCAACCTGTCTTTTAGATCCTATTCCATCAAGGCTATTTAAGGATGTATTACCTTTAATTAATAATTCCATATTAGATCAGATCAATTTATCTATATTGACAGGCTATGTACCAAAGGCCTTTAAGGTGGCAGTAGTTAAACCTCTGCTCAAAAAACGGACTCTGGACCCAGATATCTTAGCTAACTATAGACACATATCAAACCTCCCCTTTATCTCTAAAATCCTTGAAAAAACTGTTGCTAACCAGTTATGTGACTATTTACACAGGAATAGTCTGCTTGAAGACTTTCAGTCAGGTTTTAGAAAACATCATAGTACAGAAACAGCACTACTGAAGGTTACCAACGACCTTCTCATGGCCTCAGACAGTGGATATGTTTCTATTCTCATCCTTTTAGATCTTAGTGCTGCATTTGATACCATCGATCACAAAATTCTGTTACAGAGACTAGAACACATTGGGATTAAAGGAACAGCACTAGAATGGTTTAAGTCCTACTTATCTGATAGATTTCAGTTTGTTAACGTTAATAACAAATCTTCCATTCATACAAAAGTGAGACATGGAGTACCACAAGGTTCTGTACTGGGACCGATACTTTTCACTCTATATATGCTTCCTTTAGGCAATATTATAAGAAAACGCCACATCAATTTCCATTGCTACACTGATGATACCCAGCTGTATTTATCTATAAAGCCAGATGAAACTAATCAGGTAGACAAACTTCTGGATTGTCTTAAAGACATAAAGGCTTGGATGACTTATAATTTTTTACTTCTAAATTCAGAAAAAACTGAGGTCATTATACTCGGCCCTAAACACCTCAGAGAAACATTATCTGATCATATAGTTACTTTGGATGGCATTACCTTGGCCTCCAGCTCTACTGTGAGAAACCTTGGAATTACCTTTGACCAGGACATGTCCTTTGACTCACACATAAAACAAGTCTCTAGGACAGCCTTCTTTCACCTGCGCAATATCAAGAACATTAGAAACATCCTCTCTTAAAAGGATGCTGAAAAACTAGTCCATGCTTTTGTTACTTCTAGACTGGACTACTGTAATTCATTACTGCTAGGATGCCCCAATAAGTCTGTGAAAAGCCTCCAGCTAATCCAAAATGCCGCAGCTCGAGTTCTGACAGGAACTAGAAAAAGAGATCATATTTCTCCAGTGTTAGAATCTCTGCATTGGCTTCCTGTAAAATTCAGAATAGAATTCAAAATACTGCTCCTAACCTACAAAGCCCTTCATAATCAAGCTCCATCATATCTTACAGAGCTCCTAGTTTCTTATTATCCCAATAGATCACTTCGCTCTGTAAATGCAGGATTACTTGTGGTTCCCAGAGTCTGTATAAGTAGAATGGGAGGCAGAGCCTTCAGCCACCAGGCTCCTCTCCTCTGGAACCAGCTCCCAGTTTGTGTCAGGGATGCAGATACCCTGTCTACATTTAAAGTTAAACTTAAAACCTTCCTTTTTGATAAAGCTTATAGTTAGAACTGCTCAGGTGTTTAATAAACCATTTCTTTATTATGCTGTTATAGGCCTAGACTGCTGGGGGAACTTATATCATGAGCATCTTTCTCCCTCTCCCGTTCTCTCCTTCTCCCTGTTTCTCTCCCTTTATATCTCTCTCCTTCTCCCACCTTTTTCAATCTCTCTCTCTCTCTCTCTCTCTGCCCCCATGTATCTACATTACATGTCACTAACTCTGTTTTCTCTCTCCCCTAGTAGATCTGACCCCAGAGCTGCAGGATCCAAACCCGTCATTATTATTATTACTATCATTATAATTAATAACATCATTGTATTTATAAGTATCAGTTTTCACTTATTATAAGTATCAGTCTGGTAGAAATTAAAGCAACTGTTATACTACCCCCCCATCCCCCGATATGTTTACAGTACATGTCACTAACCCTGTTTGTGTTTTCTATCTCTCCTAGTGTATCTCTGACCCCAGAGCTGCAGGACCCAAACCCGTCATTATTATTGCTATTATTGATATTAATATTAATATCATCACTAATAATAACAACAACATAATTGTATTTTTTAATTATAAGTATCAGTCTGGTAGAGATTACAGCGGCGGTTGTACAACTGTCCTCTCTCTCTCTTCTCTCCTACTGTCTCGCCTCCCACCCTCTTTCTGCCCACCTCTCCTCTCTTCCTCCTCTCTCTCCTCACCCCAACCGGTCGAGACAGATGACCGCCCACAACTGAGTCTGGTTCTGTCAGAGATTTCTTCCTGTTAAAAGGGAGTTTTTTCTCTCCACCGACGCCAAGTGCTTTGCTCATTGTGGGATTTGTTGGGTTTTCCCTGTAATATTGTAATATTGACCTCACTATGTAAAGTGCCTTGAGACAATGTATGTTGTGATATGGCGCTATACAAATAAAATTGAATTGAAAAAATTGAACTTAACTAAAATGTTGCCTGAGAATGTCATAGATTTTTGGATTTTACTGAGGTTTCAGGGATGGTCTGCTTCTCAAGATTATCCTCACAATGTCCTTGCCTTACCCATCAACTTAGACATTATTTCAGGGTGCTATTCTTTCAGTGGTATGCCTGAAGTACACTTCCATTTGCTCTTCCCACTCACAGACTGTGTTCTTTTCAGACGCATCTCTGATGCCGCTAGCACTTTTGCCTCACAGCAAGAAGGTTCTGGGTTCGAATCCCGGTTCAAACCAACCTGGGCCTTTCTGTGTGGAGTTTGCATGTTCTCACCGTGTATGCGTGGGTTCTCTCCAGGTTCTCCGGCTTCCTCCCACAGTCCAAAGACATGCAGAAGGTTAGGTTAGGTTAATTGGAAGCTCTACATTGACCGTAGGTGTGAATGTGAGAGTGAATGGTTGTTTGTCTACGTATGTGGCCCTGCGATAGGCTGGCAACCTGTCCAGGGTGAACTCCGCCTCTCGCAGCTGGGATTGGCTCCGGCCCCCCCTGACCCTTAAATGGATAAAGTGGTAAACGATGGATGGATGGACATCAACAAAACAGAACCGATGGGGTTTTTGGTGAAATATAAAACTGTCACATGAATACATGGGCTACACGCTCCAGGGCTTTATAGTTTTATATTCATGTGGAGAATTTGCTTTATGCATGTAAATGTGTTTAAACTGTTTGATTATCTTTGAAGAAACTATCCATATTTTATAGGATTGTGCAGTTTTTTGGACTATGAAATGTTTGTGACATTTATTTTCAAGGGAAAAAAATGCATTTATCCTTTTGGCCTCTAGAGGGCTCTAGAGACTCAAAGCACCCAGTTGTCTTATTCGCAGCCATGTTATAGGGCCACAACATGATTAGAGATTCGCAATGCGGTTGGTTGTACAGTCAATTCATTTTTTCATTGGTCTGATTCCTTGCGTGGCAGATGTTAAAATGTCAGATGACCTTTACCCTAACCTGAACCCATACCCTAACCCGATTGAAGTTAACAGTATTTAAATGCTTTAAGTTAAAATCAAAGAAAATACATGAGATTTTGCGTTGATTGCCCACCATCTTCGGAATTTCAGGAGACATTAATACGCATGCACAAGCGGTGAAATAATGAACACCTCATTCTTATCATCTTGTCGGGACCAGCCTCAGATATACCTCCTATTTTTTTATGAACTTGCTTTTTTATGAACCCACTGTACTATGGATGACAGGTTAGGACAATTATTACAACGCATCAAAGCAGCAAATTATCTGCAAATTCTGCTGTTTTTTAATGTTTGATTTGAGAAATCTGCACTTCTCTTCTTCTTTAGAGAAAGAGCCGCCTTGCCAATAGAGTCTTCAGATGACATGACTGTCGTGCTGTGTGCATGTGTTGTGTGCAACCCACAGATATTTAATTGCATTGGATGATAAATGTGTACACATGCTTTAATAATGACTGGCAAAATAACGTGTTTTGTGTTAAAATAAACCTCTGTGAAATGAAACGCATTGTTTTATCTCAGTTTGAACACAGCCTGGAGGCAGCAGTATGGGTTTGACGTCATATGTCTCTGTATCGTTAATCTATCAGGCTGATACTATACTGTAGTCCTCAGATAAATCATCCTAAGGCTATTAAAAGCAAATTGTGTCTATGGCAATGCAGCTCCGTGTGAACTACTTTCATATATCAGAGAAATAGCTGCTCACTATGACTGTGAGGCATTAAGCACTAGCTCTAACAGGAACACTGTGATCTACTGCAGAATGGCAGTGTACCATGCAGGCCTTGGTGGCAGTGCAGTGAGGCTTTTGTGGTTTGCTTGGTAAGTTTTAACAGAAGTCTTTGAAAAATGCTAGAAATAAGACAAGTTTGGAACTAGCTGTGGCTACTTTACTGGACAACCGAAGGCTATTAGACTGAACCTGTGCCTTTTCTCGAGGTGAGACAGTCAAACACAGAACCACAGTGATGACCATACTGTATAGCACTGTAGCCTCCATTCAAACCTGATTTTGAGAAAATCAAAAGCTCATTTGGGTGGCATTGAACCATTGCGGAAGAGATGACATTTTTTAAAAAGCGCCAGTCAAACCTCAGTGTGAGAAAGTTCTATTCAAACTATCCATGGCATTATTCATATCACTTTATCTTTTAAGGGTATTCACATCTATGGTCAACTCCAATCTGCATGTTTATGGATTGTGGGAGGACTACCCGGGGGGAGCCCACACAGAATATGCACACTCCACACAGAAAGGACCGGGTTGGTCTTCTCAAATTCATAGAATAACTAAGCTTGAGAGAAACTATTATGCTATGCTGTCAGCCATGGTATCTTCTTTTGTGAACTACCACTCAAACCACAAAGTAAGTGTAAGTGATTTAAATGAAATAATTGCTCCATACATTAACGTAATCTGAATAAGTGTAGATGACAAAATCAGACAAAAAATGCTTTGTATAAGCTTGCGGTTAGACATCGTGTTGTGCTTCATATACTGTCGGTAATCAAATACAGACATGGGTTAGGCTGATGCCATCATAGTGTGCTTTTGAAATATAGAGTACAACCTGATTGGACAAAATAGGACAGACCATGAATATGAATGCTAAAGTAAGTCACTTAAGCTAGGATGTAGTCATTAAAAATCACAGTACACCTTCCAGCATTTTTTATACACCATCACTATATTGATCATTTGTATTCTTCTGAAAATAGACAATGTTTGAGTTTTCAACACTCCGTGATCATCAATCGATAAAAGACATGTGTATGATGCCTGGTTAAGGGGGAAGATGAAAGGTAACATAGTATTTTGCAGTTGCTAATTTCTTTGTGCTATGCCTACTATCATTGTAATGTCTCATTAACAGTTACTTTGGAAGTAGTATTTTATCTCACCTGTAAGTGTTTCTCCTGAGTTCTTTCTAAGTTGATGTTAGCATGTACTGTATAGATAGCAAGGATTTTTTTTAAGAGCAGTTCTTGACTTTGATTCCTACATGTTAACAACTGTTTTGGGAGTAGTGCAATAACCAGATATTTCACAGGTTGTTATATGATTTTTCCCAAGCTGGATCACTACAATTCCATTTGAACTTTGAATGAAACAAATTGCACATGATGGTATTGTGCTGTAAAATACTCTGGCAGTTTCATCTCTACCAAAATCTGAGCAATTCATCCACAAGGGTGTTGAAACAGGAGAAACTGGACTTGGCTGTAGATTATTGAAGACGTTTTACCACTCATCCAAGAGGCTTCTTCACTTATAACAAAAGTAGACCATTGTACTTCCATTATAGATTACCGTGCTGGGAACAGTAGCCATAACATCAGCAATGGCAACACTTGCTGTATTTACTTATCATATATGAATAGCATAAACGGTACAACAGTATACATTAGTGCACATTATTACAATTTGTCATACCCCCTTTTTAGACACAAGGACTAGGTTCCACAGTTTGACGCATTTTGACAGAAGTGGAAAAGTCGGTTTCCAGCTGGAACCAAAAAACAGCAGGGCTAACTGTGCTAATCTGAGAAATTGTGTGGATCAAAAAGAAAAACTAGAACTGCAAGCAGTGTATGACGGGGTACAAGCTCTGGCAATCACCCCCCATGGTGAGTCCCCCCCGATGACTCTTGGAGTCCTTAATCAGATATAATGTTTTCATGTTTGTAGCGCCCCCTAATGGCTGATCTTTGCCAAATTTCGTCCAGAGCCTCATAGTCGCACAGGAAACAAGAATGTCAAGTTTTGCATCAATAGCATTTACTTTGGCCTAGATTTGCCCAATCTCTGTTTGGTCGCTAGCTACAAAAATTTGATTGTTGGTAATTTTGTGCATTTTTTAACTGAGCAAAATTCCATTGATACATTTTTGTCAGGGCTATGTGACGATGCTATATACCCAGTTTCATGTAGATCATAGGAAAACCCTAGGAGGAGTTTGAAAAGTAGGTTTTGCACAAGTTCTTTGAGGAAATGGGCGTGGCCTACGTCATGTGATTCAGCTTGATTCAAGGAACGCGTGGATTTAAGTTTATTAACTTGTAAATGGGGTGTAATAGGCCACGCCCATTTTGACTAATCCATACACCATTGTAGGCATGGCTTCAGGAGTGGCCCTAGATCGTACCTTCCAAGTTTCGTAAAAATTGCATAAGCCGTTAATGAGATATATATTTGTCATATTTGTAGCGCCCCCTAGAGGCCAATCTTCGCCAAATTTGTTGACGAACCTGAGAGTGTGCTGCCAAACAGGAATCTAAACTTTTATTGATAGCATTTAATTTGGCCGAGATATGCTAACGTTGGTGTTTTCGCATTTAGCTAAACAAATTTGTTAATTTCAAATTCAACTAGTCAATCATTGCCCAACCTTACACACAATTGTCTGCACCCACATTCAACAAAGTGAGAAACTAACTAGAGGCATCTTGGCTAGAAGTTGACAAAATATATTGTAGCCATAAGAACTATGCGAAGAAGCAGAGAAGAAAAAAAAGAAAATCACTTTATATAGGCTTGCTGGATAGCTATTAGAACAATTTCACTAAGAATTGGTCACTTTCCCATTGAAGAAGGTCCCAATAAGCCGAATGGTATATGTGCGACAGAGTTTTTTCACCTCTCCTTTCACGGATGAAACTGATAGTAACAAGAATATGGCGTATCATTTATTTCTTATTTTGGCGACTGAAGACAGTTTAGGCCATGATGACCTACTTCAGCTGAAAATCAATATCTGCTTATAAGGACAGGCAAAGATGTGGGGAGACAGACCATGTTAATAACTACGAAGACATGCAATACTTATTCCGTATTTTTGATTAAACAGTAGCCCAGTAGCAAATGTAGTTTGCAGTCTTACAACGACTGCAAACCAGATTGTTCTGAATTTTACAAACCTTCGCACCATTTGATTCTTATTTAGCATTGACCATTTGCAATTGAACTATTAAAGAAAAAGCTGTTGTGGCTATCTGTTAGGGTGCTGTTTTTAATGTGCTGCTGTGCATCTAAGCCTACATGTTTGAATCTTGTACTAAAGGAAGTCTTGCCACTTGGCAAATATCTTCATAAAGACGCCGTTATTTCAGGATAACAAGACCAGGACCTCGTCTCAGTGAATGGGGAGCGTGCCATGGCTGCATTTTCAATTGTCACTTTTCCCACAAATGTGTACTTCCAACACACACATCCAAGGTTTCATGAGACTTGAACTTATGCCATGCTAATTCACATTATGGATACAGTGAGTCCTTATATTCATGTGATATTCTGTCTATCTGTGCCTGCTCTTTCCTGCAATGACGTCAGTTGAAACTGTCTTGAACTTCAACACAATCATTCAATTTATGTATCCATAATTTTTCCCTTGTCATCCATGCTCCCCTTGCAGTGTCTCTATGCCCCTGTAGAGGGGCACTCCCCTCAGTTTTGAGAACCATCAGTTCTCTTGAGAAAAAGGTAATATGTGTATTTCCAAAAATGTCAAACTATATTTTGACAGTGGATCAAATGTTTTGTAAAGTATCAAAGGTTTTGCCTTGTTTGACTAAAATCTTTTTGACCAGCAAATTTTGTTTAACTGGTTGTTATGCATCTGTGTGATAGCTGAGCTACCATAGCATCTGAACATTTTTCTATTCAACAACATGGTCAATATAAAGTAGCAACATTTTCAAAAAGCACAGAGACACACTTTTATTATCAGATTATTGACATACAAATCCATTATCTGACAAATGAAATGGTCTGGTTTGAGATGGTACAATCAGTGGTATCTAATATAATAATATATAAGTTTCCCCCACGCTTCCTAAGCAAAGATACTATTTATGAGTATTATTATTATTTGCAATGCATCAATAAATGTTAGCAATTTGGTTCTGGAAAAAAGTTTCACAGTGTTCGATGACAAGCCTTTGTTGTCCCCATTAAAGAATCAGTCTGCAGCCAGCGATAATTTCTTTAACTTATTGCCTCATGCAACTTGATGAAAAAAGAATCTTCATATGTTTGGTACAGTTTAAATATACATATAGATATACAAGCAGTTAATCATGGGACATTTAACAACAGCCAGACAGAGAAGATTATTCAGACATTGTAGAGAATTAATGTCTAATCAAGGAGCAAATAAAATACATAGGAGTGAATTTGTATATATTCTTTGCGAAGTACATACACACACCTCAGATACATCCAAAATATTTTTATGCGCACACACACACACACACACACACACACACACATCAGTGTTAATTTTGGCAGCTATTTTCTGTCTATTTAGCTATTTAGTCTTAGTCCTTACACAAAAATGCTTATTAGTTTTAGTCAAATTTTCGTCATGTTTATCCTTCATAGTTTTATTCTAGTTTTAGTCGACAAAAGTCATTATATCGACTTTCGCCGAGTCGATATAATGACTCTTTAAAAATAATTCTTTCTTTAAAATAAATAAAATTAGGCTAATACCGTAAATAGTATAGTAAATTGTAATCAAGGCGTTGCTCATGAGCCGCAGTTTCGCCACAGCTGGACTAGATGCACACTGGAGAAAAATCTAATTTTATCTTGACACGCTAAACATTTCGTCCCGTCTCATCATCGAAATCAAAACATACATTTCGTCAAAAGTTTTATCATTGAAAATCTATTTTTAGCCTGTCAATGTCTCGTTTTAGTCATGGAAAAAGGGATGTTGACGAACATTTTTCGTCACAGTTTTTGTTAACGAAATGAACACTGACACACACTCACACTCATGTTTTGAGTGCATCTTTGCAAGAAAGAAGACACTAATTCGATCGAAGACTGACTTTTCATAATTTTGGCACAAATTTAGAAAGAGGGAAGGACTTAAATCAAGTCGTGTTTGCAAATGCCCAACATGAAGGGTGATCATCTCAGATAATCTTAATGGAGGCTGCTATTGCTGATGTCTGAGCTTGGATGGGTCTGGCCGGATAATTTTCCTCTTGTTTCATGGTGCTGGTACATGATGGAAAGCTCTCTGCTTTAAATCCCTAGCAGCGTAGCACCCTCTCTGCAGCTCTGAGCCGGCCAGAGGCTAAAACTGGGAGGTTTCAGTAAAGGAGATGGCATCTGTCTTGTCGACGGTGAAGCCTCCGTTCACATAGGATTTCTTCTCGCACTCTTCATCATCCAGATTGGCTTCAAGAGCAAAGGGGTTGGCGACGTCCATGTCTGATGTCAGATCCATCCTCTCTAGTTCCCTCTTCGATAGCTTCTGGACAATACCAGCTCCATAAGCGTCACCCAGCACGTTGATCATAGTGCGGAAGCGATCCCTGTAAGACATCGCTCTTGTTTGAATTAAAACTTCACGATGGAAAACAGTTTAGATAGAAGGACTCCAGATAAAACTTACAGGAGCCAATCCACGGCCACGATCAGAGTGACATCACTTGCAGGTAATCCTACGGCTGTTAAGACTATCACCATGGTCACAAGGCCAGCGTTAGGGACTCCTGCTGCTCCAATACTGGCAACTGTTGCTGTTATACTGAAACAAAGAGACACATTTGTCTTAATGACATGCAGAAATTAAATGTAGAAAGCTACATGAAGAAAGTTTCCATTGGTGGAACATTTTACCAACAATAGGTTCAAGATCCATGCATTATGCCCTGGAAAATTGGTGAAAATGTCTGATATTGGCATGAAATTTCAACTTCTATTAAAATGAATATGCTGTTAATGGGAGCTGTTGAGAACGCAATTTATGTAAGCGTCTATAAAAGGATGCAAGATCATTTGGTTAAGTTGGTTAAGAGTGTGTGGATTTTAACAGGGTTGTGTTGTGCTTGTGTCCTAATCAGATGTGTTTTGGGAGATGAGCTACACCATTGATCGAACGGCCAACTGTCGGACTTCCCTCATTGCCATTGGTCTTTCAAAATGAAATGATGTGAATAGTTTCTGTCATCGACCCCATTTAGCTCTTTAAAAAAAAGAAGCAACAAATCTAGCAACTTTTTGGACAAACCTAACAAGCCACTTTGTCTACTCTGCTCAGTGAGCAGCAGTTTGTTTCCCAGAGGATGTAAACTGTGTGAGAGACAAATGCTGCTTTCACACATGCACTACAACCCTGAGCTTATCTGGATATGACATACAGAAGCTGTGTGAACGCAAATGTCTGAATGATTTGAACTGGACAGTAAACAGACTTTAACTTTTCTGCTTCCTGGTACAAAGTATGTGTGATGTTTGCTTGACCCAATGTGTGAATAGAGAGCAGGTTATTTTCAGGAGAGTTCACAGAGAGCAACTGGGCACAAGGTTTACTTCGGCACCACTTTCCTTAACCAAGTATTTTTTAGTACGTGTGAATACGTGTCAAGCACACGGTCTCAAATGCTGCATGTGTGAAAGAGAAACAGTAGGCCGTTTCTGATGATGATTCTCTGGACATTTCATCATGTGTCTTATGATCTTGTCAGATGATGGTATAGTTATTAAATCAGGATTTAGGATCAGTAGGAGGGGCAGTAGCTTGGAAAAGTTGTGCAGTAACATCATGAATATGCTAATTGGCGTATTGCAATTTCCACAACAGTTTTCAACTAGCTCTTTAATTTGCCCACTCATGCCATGCCTGCCATCCAGGGATAGGTTTTGTCCTCGTCTTGTTTACTTTCAAAGTCACAGTCGAAGATGGATTTTAGTTTAATTTCCTGCAGTTATAAATGCTTCTGAGTTACTAAACTGTACCTGATGGTTACAATCTGGCCCACATCCAGAGCATAGTCATTCAGCTGGGCAATGAAGATGGCTGCCACTGCTTCATACAGTGCAGTGCCATCCATGTTAATGGTGGCACCCACTGGGAGGACGAAACGAGTGATTCGCTTGTCGATGCGATTGTTTTCCTCGGCACATCGGAAGGTGACAGGCAGAGTGGCAGAGCTGGAAGACATTCATCAAACTCAGTTGGCTTTGTTACTGTGACCTTATAACATACTGGTGCTGCAAGGTCACACTGTGGTTTCCCTGCTGCCCTGAAATTAAATATATAACTATTTGTTGTTTTAAGGCATTGCATGCGTCTGTCAGTGTTGAAATACACATACACAATATGATTTGGCTTTAAAAGCACAATGAGGAGCTTGGAGGATTCTGACCTTGAGGAGATCATGAGTGCTGTCACCAGGGCCTGAGCCATTCCCAGTGTGAATGTGTACGGATTCTTCCTCACGATGACGAAGAAGATGAGTGGCAGACAGATGATGGCGTGGATAGCTAGACTGTGGGGCAAAAGCACCAAATTAGACTTAGAGAGGAATAGATCCACTCCACGTCACTATAATCATAAAACAATTAAAAGTGCTTTTAGTTTAGTGTCATTTTTAAAAACATTGTAAAAGAATTATAATTCTGGGTTGCTGGGTATTTAAGGGGTTAATTTGTGGCTGAACAGCATGTTTGGTTCCTGTAACCCAGCGGCTGGTTCATTTATTTTCCTGCTTAGCCACTGTCTAACTTACTGGAATACCTGTTATCTGTATATTTCCGTATTTGTGGTAACAAAATGATCTTAAGGTAATTTGAGACAGGAAATAATCCAGTGTGTGGGTAATATTTAAATCAGTAGTCAATTTCACCCACTTTATTGGGTCAAATGAAAAACCAGAGTGTATGGATAATATTTAACTCAAAGAGGTTGGGTCAGATGAACATGAATTGTAAAATTGTAAAATCATGCAACTGGGTCAAACCAACCCAGCATGTGTTCTGTCCTTTTCTCAGCAGTGGGGTTAAGGTTTGGTTCATTTTTTAAACCCAGCACTTTTTCGAATGTACACATGTACATACTTAGTGTGTTTTCAATGACAGGTGAGGGGGCATGGCTCATGGATTGCCAGGACCTGAGGCAGGATCATTGGAGTGTCTGAGTGGTTAAGACACATACCGCATAACGCAAGGGTCACTGCTCAATTCAGTTGTCACATGCTGTCCAAAAAAAGGATTGTTGTTCTTGGTAAACAGCAAAATGCAACTTGATTCTGTGTAATGTAGTTATTTTTTCAAAATTCCACAGAAAATATCTTGGTTCAACTGTGACGCCAGTGTTTTCCGGAACCTCCTCCCTTCCTGTGTGTGTGTGTATATGGGTAAGTGTGTGTAGGTGTGGCTAGTGCCCTGAGCAATATCATATATCTCCTCCTCTGCAGTATATAGACTTTGCCAGGATATTGAGCAAGTCAGATGTGTAGTCTGACGCACGGCCGCAAGTTTTGAATGATCTCTTGTGTTTCTTGTGACGACGCAGTGCCATCTTTGCTAGACCAACAAAGCATGTGCTAAACAAACCCCAACATATCCAGAATGCTGCAGCCAGATTACTAACTAAAACCAAAATATTTTAACATATTACTCCAGTTTTATCTTCTTTTCACTGGCTCCCAGTATAACAGAGAGTTGATTTAAAAATATTTTCTTATTGTTTTCAAATCTATGAACGGTGTAGCTCCTTACTACATTACCAACGTGCTCACAGAATACATACCAGTTAGATCCCTCATATCGTCAAGTAAAGGTCTCCTCACTATACCCAGAATAAATGAAGCCTACGGTGGCTTCAGTCACTATGCTCCCACTCTCTGGAATTCCATGCACTCCATCAGTGCATATTTTTAAAAGCAGACTAAAAACTTATCGTTTCTCACAAGCTTTTACTTATGTACTCCTTCATTTTAGATGCTGTAGTTATTTCCATGTTCATTTTATTTTATTTTATTCATTTATTTTATCAGATCTGTATCATGTCATATGCTGCCTTGTGTTTTCTTCTCATTTTCTATTGCACATTAAGCATTTTTTATTGCACACAAAGCATTCTCTTGTTCATTTTATTTTATTCATTTACATAGCCCTCTATTGTATCTTAATTTTACATGTTTTATCTCATGTCATATATTGCCTAATGTTTTTTGAATTTTTCTTATTTTCTACTGGTCATTGGATTCTGTGGACTATGTACCCATCTATTCAGACAGGCATTTGATTAAGATCTTGTGAATCTTCCCCTAGCCCCGGCCAGAACCAGGGTCTCCTTTGCAGCCTCACTTCCAAGCCAGTGTTCATCTGCCTGCCCCTACTCTTTCCGTTTTTTCCAATTAAACCTGTTCCTTTTCCCGAAATATTTCTGCATTTTTGGGTCCGAACCAAAAACCTAACCCTACAGAAAACACAAATGGAATATGAATTGGGAGTGAGAACTTATTTGTATTGTTCAGTCCTTTAAAGGGTTCAATACAATTTAATTAGAGCCTGAGCACTGACGGTGCGGTGCCCCGGTGTCCACCAGGGGGCGCCATGCACCGGAGGTCCTGTTGTTTCCTTAAGGATCAGGGCCTGAGCACTGACCAGTAGGAGGCTGGCAAAGGCCCTCTTGTATTTGTTAGGATTATTATAATTTTTCTCTGTGCGCGTTGCCCTCAATTTTCACTACCTAAACGTATATGTACCCCCGCCAAACTTTGCACAGTTTCCATAAATGGGATCTAGTAAAATTAAGCTTTAGCATGGGCGTGGCAAAATGCCTCGACAGCGCCACCTACAAATTTGCTAAAATTAAGCTCCTCGTACAGGTTTGACCTACATGGATGAATATTGGCAGGGACATTTATCATGTCCAAACTCACCTAAACGTCTATTGGAGTCATATCCTAGTCTCAACATGAAGTCACCCATTTTGATCATTATAATTTAACAAATTATAATGATTATAATGAAATTATAATGAAACTCCTACAGATTTCACATGAGCTTCTTCAAAAATCAGACTGTCATAACTCCACTAAATGTCGTCACTTCACCAAATTCCTCAGGAATGATAATTGTCCAACCCTCAACACATTTGCATGTCAATATTGAACCATGGTCATTGCCCCACCTGCTGGCAACAGGAAGTTAAATTGTGTACTTTTACATCCTCTGCCTTACAAATTAAAAACATCAAAGTCAAATTTGGTCAGCTACGTTGATGATGCTATATCGTGAAACTTTTGATGAGGTATTAAATGCTGTTGCCATGGTGATGTATTGTTCTCCATCAGCATATGAATATGTGTTTCAGGGACTTGGGATGCTTAGCATCTCACTTGGCACACATGTTAGGGGGGCAATTACTGATGTCTGAAATGGCTTTTTAGTCTAATTATGTCAAAATGGCTCGATAGCCCCCCATAAAACTTTTTAAAGTCAAGGCCCCCACCTTTGAATTTAATATAGACGAACAAAATTTGGTAGGAATGTGGATGACGTGAGGACCTACCAAAAAGCATGTTGGCAACACTGCCTCCACCCAACAGGAAGTCAGACATTTTGAATTTAGCCTGCAAATATGGTGCATTTTTGCTAATGTCATACTTTAACTAACTCCTCCTAGAGAATTAATCAAATCAACTCCATATTCGGTCACAGTCATCTAAAGACCTCATTGATGAAATGTTAGCAAAGGATTTGTATTCCGTGGAACGCAATGGGCATGACCTTGTGTCAAAGATTGATGTTGCTCCATGATAGGGGACAGTCCTCTGCCTTGCACTTTTTCCTTATCCACCTCAAACTACCTAAAAAAAAACATAAAACTCTATCAGTGTTCATGTCTCTCCATTGAGTGGAGTTATGGCATTCTGATGTTTCATGCAGCACATTCGCCACCACTAAACATCAGAATTGTCATATCTTCACCAAATGTCTCGTGCATGATAACAGTCCCACCCTCAACACATACATGTCAATATTGAGCCATAGTAATAGCGCCATCTACTGACAACAGGAAGTCAGACCTATGTGACCAACATTCTCCGATTTACATGGTTTACTCTACACATGATGGAAATGAAACTAGGGCTTTCAAACGATTACAAGGGTAGCTGAGGATTAACTAAGATTAATCACCATATGTAAATATGCCCAAAAAAGTCTCATTTTCTCTGTATATTGTTGTAGGAACAGAAAGATAAATGACAGAAGGCGGATATATACATCTAACATTTGTTTTTTTATTCTTATCTTTGATGTAGCTACTTGACCCATCTTCTGGGGTGTATTCTTAGCAAAATACAAAACATAAGCAGCTCCTTACAAAAACATAATGTATAGTATTTTAGTAGTTATGAACAAATACAAACAAAAGAAAAGTAAAAAAGAAACATCTATTTTTAAATGGAACTTACTGTTTTTTTAACAAAATTTATCAGAAGAAAGATGAGAATGTCCACATTTTCTGTAGCTTCACAGCACAGATTTGCTTGATGTGACAATGTCACCTGCAGCGTAAGATACCCTCTCACTGGGGACAGACGTTCACAGACAAGTAACAGCATTACTGTGTGACGGACTGTGCCGTTATCTTTGTAGCTTTGTTTAGTGTCTGCGGTCAGATCAACAGCGGGTGCTTCGGACAGTTGGTTCTATTTGGGCTTTTGTTTTATTATACAAACCAGGAATCCGCGGCTATAAATGCACACATCACAGCTGTTATTTGTTTTGCCCTGTTTGAATCAGTTTAACAGCTGTCTATCACGCTGCAGTGACAATTTGTTTTGTGTGTGTGTTGCTCTGTGGTTCCGTCTTGTTCCACCTATTGACACGCTGGGTGATGTCGGCGTAAATGAGTTGACATGTCTGAAGTTGTCCCACTGAGACAGATGCGACGGATGCGACATACCATTGTTTTAATAGCATTACTAGCCATATTGCAATGAGCTGACTTAGCGTAGTGAGCCTCCCGGAGTCTGGAGTGTAATGTTTTGCTTTATGGAGAGGTGGAGCAGACAGCACGCTGCCGCCTGCCTTAATGCATTAAAAAATGTATTCATTAATTCCATAAATTAATTATCCCGCGTTAATTTTGACAGCCCTAACCGAAACATGATTTGGTATTACTGGGTATTCTCTAGCATCACATAGTGGACACAGGAAGTGATATGTGCAAGGTCCGATCATTGCTGCTTACAGCTTTAATTCAATTTTAATTTTGTATAGCGCCAAATCACGACATACATTATCTTGAGGCAATTTACCTAGTATGGTCGAGACCTCACAATATTACAGAGAAAATCTGTTTAATAATGTAATATTGTGAGGTCTAGACATTACTCTGTAAAGTGCCTTGAGATAATGTATGTTGTGATTTGTGGCTATACAAGTAAAAAATTGAATTGAATTGAATACTGATTTCCTTCTCCTAATAATATTTCTGATCAGAAGTAATGGCCTAAAAATACATAATGAAACATTGAGGGCCTTGAAAATAATGAAATATCAGTTGACTGAACAAACATCTCAATAAATTACATTCTATAAGGCAGATATCAAGAAATTGACACAATTTTTGTAGAGGCTATGAATGCTGCATTCAGAAAATTACCAGAAAGTGTATAACATTGTAAAAAGCAAAGAAAAGAACAAAAAAGCTTGATGTTGTTCCTGGAAGATGGGAAGCCTTGGACTAACCTTGTGTGTGTGTGAGTTTAAGTGCAGTCTTAAAGTGCGTCACTTAGATTTAGGGGTGTGAGTGTAGCTCTCATTACTGCATCTGCAGGCTGAGCAGTTTTAAATGTCCTTGTCCCTTATCAGTGCCCACACAGAGCTCATCTTTTACTGTATCATGGGATTGGCCCAAATGTCATCTATAAATCCCGGTGTCTGGAACAGGCGGATACAGAGTAACTTACCCACTCAGCACCGTCACCATGTAAAGACCCATCTTCCTGAAGATCTCCCAGTCTTCCACCTCAATGATCTTAGCCGCAATTAGGAACAGGATCCCTATTGGCATGTAGCTTAAGAAAAAACCAACAAACACAAAAACTGTAATTTGAAATATCTGTGGTGAAGATTAAATCCAAATGAATACTTTACACCTCACCCATCTCTTCCAAGTGTTTTGGAGAACCTGCTTCAGGTAATATACAATAACAAACATGAAAGGCCTTCTCTAGAGCCAGCATTTGTCTGTTCAGGCCCACCGTAGAAAAAGGAGATGCAACATGGAAGACTTCATGGAAGAGAACCTGCTCAACCTATGGTTGAGGCCACAATACGACAAGAGATTGGAACGTGATTGGTTATACACTCTTCTTCGTCGTTTTTTAATGGCGGTTGGCAACCAGTGTAATAGGTGCATTATTGGAACCTTCTCCTGAGTTTTCCCTTTCCTCCGACAGAGGCAGATATTAAAATTTGGCGGAAAAGTGAAAGAAGAGAGATAGATGTAGTGATTATTTGTTTGATTGTAGTGATTATTTGTTTTTAAACCGATAAATTGTTCATTTTGATAGGCTCGGAAAATGTTGTCATTTGATGTTAACTTTAGTATGCAAAAATAACAAACCCTTACCCTAACCATAACCATAACCTTAACCCGATTGAAGTAAAAACTGCAGAATTTAAATGCTTTAAAAGTTTAAAATACAAGAAAATACATTGGAAGTTATGTCATAGCCTGCCATCTTTGAAATTCCAGGAAATGTGACAATACACATGCTTAAGCGGTGGACCAATGAACAAGCTCATTCTTATCATGTTGTTGGTGGCTGTGGCTCTGGAGGTAGAGTCGTTCATCCACCTGTCGTTTGTCGTTCGATCCCAGCTTCCGCCAGTCCACATGCCGTTGTGTCCTTGGGCAAGACACTTAACCCTAAATTTCCTCTGACGGCTAATCTGACAGTGTATGAATGTTACAGAAAAATGCGCGGTAAATAGCAGCGCTGTATGAATGTGTATGAATTGGTAAATGTGACTTTCCTGTAAAGTGCTTTGAGTGGTCTATATGACTAAAAAAGCGCTATATAAATACAGTCCATTTACCATTTACAGTCCATTTGGTAAATTGTTTTTAGCCTCAGACATACCTCCCTGCTCCTGATACAAAGGGCTCAAAGGTAACGAAAACCCAACTATTCTTCGTTTCAGGACATTATTAACTTATGAATACATCATTATTAATATAATTTTTAATTTCCCTACACTAAAAGTCAATAAAAAAAACATTCAGTGGTTTCAACTCTCAAATGTGAATATTTGAGTTTTTCTATGATAGTTCCATGAATTAGTTTTGGTTTACAATTTGAAAATGTCAGTTTGCATGTCTTGACCAAGCAATTATTAAAAACTAGACCTAATTTGAAAACCAGTGTACTTCCAGTGAAATTGTTGCATTTCTGGATTTTGAGCATGTTATAGTTAATGTTTGTGCTTTCACTCTTGTAATTTGTACTCAAGGGCCACCGTTACATACCTGTGTCGTTTTTACATACCACATAATTATCTGGACCAGTTTCATGGTTGCTTCGTTCAGGGCATCGAAAAATTCCAAGAGGATTCGGCCCTTTTCACCCATCTTCCCAATGACGAGGCCAAAAGCAACACAGAATACGATGAGCCCCAACACATTGATTCCATCCGAATATGCCCCAATGATTTTATAGTTCTTGGTGATATTCTGCAGAGGGGGTAAACAATGAGGCGATTCATTCAGTTAGCCAAGACCAGGCCAGGAAGCTGCTTTCAGAGCCACATTACTTGGCTGTAAAGACCCATTGGTACTTATGGCTCATTATTGGGCCTTCTGATGCATTTAGAGCAGATGCTGGTTGCCAGGTGCAGAAACATGAAACTTAAAGTGGAGCCGATGGATCAACAACGACATATTGTTGTCATGTAAAGATCTAAACCCCATGTTAATGGAAGTTCCCAACAGAAGCCACTGGTGAACTCTGGTAGAAGTCTACCTTTGCTTGTATGACAAACAAGACAATGCAGATGTAGAGTAATGTACACACTTACCTCTACTGCTGCCATGACAGTAGTTGTGAGAGGTGGAATTGTGGTAGTGTCTTCCGAAACTTTTGGAGGCTCCAGCTCTTTGCGCTTAGTCTTGTACTAGTGTTATTGGTCACATTTTTCAAACATCAGCATTACGTTCACATGGCTGTGTATTGTATGCTCAGCACTAGGCACTTGAAACATACATAATAATTGGAACTGGAATGAATGAGTGATGTGCAGTGCCTCTTACCTGCTGAAAACAAGCTTGCACAAGGTTTTCTGGAAACATGTTTCTGTTGATGTAGAAGAATAGATTTAAGTTGAACGAAAGAGAAAAAAGATAATACTGAGTACTACAATGATTCCTTGACAGCTGAGTCATTTCAATAGGTCTTTATGCAAGTTAGAATGCAGGAGGGAATGTTTTTTATATTCATAAAGAAACTGTGAATGTGGATAAGATATTTGGAGTCAATAGAGCTAAAAAAATAAATATTTGCAGAACTCTTATCCCCCTTTATTCATAGTATGTATGAGACATAGGTAGGTGTTGGGTTACATGCTACATGCTTTCCACCGTTGCCTTTGACTTTGGCCATTTGGAACAAGTAAACAAATTTTTTTCTTGGGACAAAATGAACTATATGTTCCTGACAAAGTTGGAGCTTCATTCAAATGACTGGGAGGTCACCTGATGAGGTCCAAGAGTGTGTCAACTGTCGTGACGTTGGGTGTGGTCCCAGCTCTGTCAATGTGATCAGCTGTCTGAGAGACTCCCGGTTTGATAGTCATCACCAAAATAATTCCTGCAAAGGATGACACCACTCACTTTGCTGTGATGACAGTAAACCTTAGACAATAGATTTTGATAACAGAGCATGAGCTGACAGATATGTTTCAAAATTATCATTATCCCTAACCACTTTTACATTGCACCATTTTATTGACTTCAAAACTGTACAGCAAATGAGATAAACAAGAGAATTTCAACAAATTGTTACCAAGAATAACTGCAATGATTGTTGTTGAGAAGTAATAAATAACAGCTCGCAGACCAATCTTTCCAGAAACCTCGGAGTCCAGGGCAGCAACACCTGTGGACAACAGAACAATGTTTAATTTATATATCTATACCAAAGGCTTCCCTCACCAACAAGTACCAAAACACAAGATTTGACCTTTACACTTCAACCAGATTTCATCGATCAACAGGTGGTGAGGACATGGACACAAGCATTTAGTATAAAGGCAACACTGTAATAGTGTTTTAACAAAGGACACTAAGGTAGCCTGTTGGATTGCGAAAGAAAGGTTATTCAACACTGCATGCAAGAAATGGTCTAATGGCATTATTCCTATTTGAGTGATCACTGATTTGGATATTTTGCTGAATGATAAAAAAAAGTTCAGGCCTGAATCAAAGAAGACTCCCACTTGTCTGGCCGTGTGGTTCCCAACCTTTTCCTTGAGGGACCCAAATTTTTACTAAAGTATACACTAAAGTATACATTGAAGACCCCCCCCCACACACACAAACACACACACACACACACACACACACACACAAAAACCCTATCTTGTGCAGAGATGTGCCTGTGTTTGATTCTGCTTAAAAACATTACTACTAGGAAACAATCAGGTTTAAAATAAATAAAGACATTCTTCAACAGCTACCTGGAGTATCACTTACCCTACTGTCTGCTTGGGATTTTGTGAATGTTACTCCTTGGTATCTTAAATCCAAATCTGACAGCTTTTTATCTGTTTGAGATTAGTTTCGAATGTAAAGTGTGTTACAAATAAAATGTATTATTATTATTAATATTACATAAACCAAAGATGAATTGCAACTAACTTTCTTTCATCTTTGATCTCTTTGATAATTCATTGACAAAATTTTAATCATTAAAATGTACATCACAAGTTTCAAGAGCCCAATGTGACTTTTTTTGGTTTACCATTATATCAGACAAATAAAATCAGCAAATTCTCACAGTTAAGTGACTGGAGCTGGCAAACCTTTCTTATATGTAATTGGAAGAAAAAAACCCTTAACTAATGATCAATTATCAAAGTGATCAGTTGTGTTGCCAAATCATTTTCAGTTCTGGTTTTCTTTCCACAGATCTTCAAACATGATGGCCAAATATGAAATTGATAAATCTGCCAAAACACTGATTATATGACAATATTTTTTTGATTTAAAAATGCAATGTTTATAAAGTTAATACTTTTTATTGGTACTACAGGTTGTAGTTCATCATAAATTTAAGTATTGTCAGAAGTTTTGTTTGGGTTGGACAACTAGCCACTTAGATTACAGCACAAGAGCTCTCCAGTACATACCCATCACCCACTACTCTGATGTCAACAGTCCACCTTGCTACATAAAGGGCACACTACTTCACATTGGCTCTCAATGCTGCTAATGGACATCTATCATGCACTGCAGATCTGTCCAATATGAACATGTCAGAATTGGTAGAGATACTGGGCTGGTGCTGTCATGCAGGAATCTCAAAAGTTATATTTGTTTTAAGGCAAATACGATTCTATTTTATTATATAAGACTTAATGCAGTAGTCATGTTTAAGTTACCTGTTATCATGCTTGATATGATGAGAGGGAGGATGACCAGCTTCAGCATTCGCATCAGGATCTCTCCTGGGAAGCCAAAATACTGCTTGTGGAGAGGGGAGAGGGAGGCATACTCTCTGACCACGACCCCCAAACTGATCCCTGAAAGATTGGGAGAAAAGACAGAGCCAGCTCATGAAGACTGTTTGAAAGACTTGTCACAAAAAAGCTGTGTATACAGTTGTGGAAGAAGGATAGATGGGTGCAATGCAACTTCATTATAAGAAACATTTAATTAAACTCTAGTTCAGACCAAGCCTAACCAGAGACAGGGATTGCAAATTAGCCTTGACTAGAAAGCCATGTGTATCAAGTTCCTCCAACCTGTTACTGTGTTTTTCTGCGTTGTTCCTATCAACTAAACAAATTATAAGCAGGTTTAAAACATAAAATATTAAACTGCAAGCACTCAACTTAAAAATTGCTAGCACAATACGTTACGTTTCTTAATTTCAGTTGAGGCAGATCATCAGCATGTCTTTAAATGCAGGTCCAAACTGGAGAACCTGCAGCTCTGATTGATTTTATATTAGCATCAAATTTTATAATGTCCTTCCAAAGAGTTCAAAACAAGGACAGTAAGCCTGAAGAAGTTTGGGCTTTTGGAGGAAACTGCAGTCATGGGACAAAAGCACAAATGTTATAACACTGACTTTTTTTAATGCTACAAATGCCCAGGAAGCAGCAGAAATGTTCTTGATAATGTAATAAAAAATGCCTTTTAATAAACTGATTTATAACCCAATTAAAAAAACGGCCAGGGAGAGGCTCATCAGGGTAAATGAACAACAAGGGATGACATACATAATCTCTGTGCTGTATCTGTATAAAAACAATGCAACACAAGATGTGTCCTTGATTGTTGGAGAAGAAGATGACATTGCATTAGCTAGTAAGCCATAGGTTTTCTGTTTTTTTTAAACATATAATATACAGGAAAATATATGTGTGCTCTAGCAGAAAAAAAGTTTTTTATTTATAGGTTACTAACTTTTCTTAACAAATCAATTTAAAAGAATGAATAAAATATTAAATTAAGACTTCTCAAAACCACAAACATGAAAATTTAATAAATGTGTGTCATCACATTTGGCTGGAATATATCAGTAAAGTTTTTAAAAGGAATAGTTCAGCATTTTGGGGAAATGCACCTTGCTTTCCTTTTCTTTCTGAGTGAGAGGAGACGTTTTGATTTTAGTTCACTGTCTGTGTATTTAATATGCAATACGGGGCAACAACTACACCCAGTGTCTTTCTGCAGTCTTGTCATCACAGTGAGGCTGTCAGGTTTGATACCATCATGCTTTTGCAGAGACCAAAACTGCAGCTGACTGTATCTGACAGGCATCTTTTTTTCTTCAAATTTTTGCTGTGTACAATTTAGACAAAATATATTTATCACATTAATCTGTGAGATTGGCCCGGTGGTGCAGTGGTTGGCACTGTCTCCTCAGGGCAAGAATGTTTTGGGTTAGAACCTTGGCTCATGTGAAGCTTGCATGTTCTCCCTGTGCACCTCTTGGTGCTCCTGTTTCCTACCACAGTCCAGAGACAAGCTTGTTAATTAGCAAATCTGACCCCCCAGTTAATCTAAAAGTATAAGCGGCAGAGAACTGCACCATATGAGACGTGCCCCTGTGTGTAAGTAAAATCAACTTGACTTGGAAAAAATAAGTTGGCCATTTGCCCCTGCTTCTAATCTTTATGCTAAGCTAGGCTTACCACATACTGATTACAGCTCTGTATAGCCCTTTGCGCCCCCAGTGGGCTCACCGGGGGTCGCAAAGCCCTTTTGATTTTGAGGGTGTAAGCATTTTTATATGGAAAATAGCGCAGAACGAACACTTTTAGTTTTAGTTTCCCACGTGTGTACGCCGAGAGAGAGAGAGAGAGAGAGAGAGAGAGCGGGCAGCATTAGTGAGGACAGATAACTGAATCAGAGAAATAAAAGTGTTTTGTTTTATTTATTTTAAATCTGATTCTTTCTTGGTGGGAATGTTTTAAAGCAGAATCAAGCACAAGCACATCTCTGCACAAGATAGGGTTTCTTATGTATGCAATGCAGCCACTTCCTCAGTTGAGTTTTTTTCTTTTATAAGACAACAAAAAGAATGATGAGAGTTCTTTTGAAAGGTTTATCTATCAGTACTTTTTTAACATTTTCATCATCTTTTAACATTACGTGATAATACTGATAACCGTGATAATTTTGATTACTATAACCTTGATGTTCAGTATTCAGGGAGTTAAAATAGCAGTGCAAACCGGCTAAATTACCTGGTCCTGTAGCACAGAATTACAAAATTTAGAATGGTCCTCAATGTATACTTAAGTAAAAATTTGGGTCCCTCAAGAAAAAGGTTGGGAACCACTGCTGTAAGGTAAACATTTAACAGAGGTCACACAGCTCAGGGTAATAAGTCAAAAACATCAGTTAATGACTCAAATTCATCCCTATATATAGTGTATAGTCTATGCACTGTGCTGTTATGCCTCAGTAGCCTACTGGGACTCCGTACACAGACGCGTCATCAACTGTCACCTCAGTCTGGTCACGTTCGACTCAGACACATCCAGACACAGGGGAGAACCTTGCTCTCTGCCTCTGCTGGACAGAAGCCGGTCCCTCTAACACCACACACAGTACTCATCCTCCAGTCTTTTATGAATCATAATGATGAAACACAAAGCATGGGCTTTATATCGTCACATGCAACATTTCAGTTGCTGTTCAGTCAAGCATAGCAGTGCAGTGCGGAGGCGAAAAAAAAGGCTGGTTTATTTCAACAGTGACAGCAGCAGAAAGCAAATCTAAATGGTAAAACAGAGAGGGAGGGACAGATGTGTAAACAGCAATGAAGATAAATGAGAAAAAAATGGTGTCAGTGCAGGTGAAAGTGTTTCATTCTTTTAGCACACATGAGCAGACATAAAGGGGCTTCCAACGTACCAAGCAGCACTGATAAAACCGTGGCAATCAGAAGCCAATTCCTCTTCAGCAAGCCTTTAAAATTCACGCCTCGTCGCTCTTTGTTGCCCATCATGTCCATGGTGTTGCGTTTGCTCCAAAGAGGGGAGAGACAACAATGGCCCCTGCAGAGACACAAAAGGCTCCTGCAGCCGGGATGTCAGATGCAGGCGAGGCAGAGAGGGATGGAGGAGCAGCCGTGTTGCTACAGCGAAGGATGCAACCGTCAGACGCTGATGAGAGCCAGCATTGATGTGAGGGAGGGAGGAACAGTGTGGAGAGAGAGGAAGGAAAGGAGGGAGGGAGGGAGGGAGACAGTCATCTTCTCCTTCCACCACCCTTCCCCCACACAAGGTGTCTTTGACATTTTCTCCTTTTGACTCTGGCCTGCATGGTAAGCAGAGCTAGAGGTTTTCCCCCTAAAGAATCTGGAACTTACAAATGATTTAATGGACTTTGCATGATGACACCCCCCACCCACCCTTTTTTTGCCCCCAGAATGAGAAGGTGACATGGTCACTAGTATCAAGGATGTATTACAGAATGAGTCTACCAGGTACAGGCCCAGAGACCCTTGACCAAGCGAACGTTTTAATTTTTTTGTTGGAAAGTGAATTGCACAACAACCACAAAGAGGCCAGGCCTATATCAACAAATGGCGTATGAATAACACCTTTCCTTGAGTCATTTTGTGTGTTATCATGCATTTTTTGGTGTTATTTCAAGCTTCATGAATTAAGCCCTGACCCTAGCCAAAACAAGGTTAAATGATGCATGTGAAGTGACATGTTCTGAAAGTGATGCAATCCCATAGTATCATGTTGCAGTTTGGGAATCTGTTGTCAGTAGGTGGCGCTATGACCTATGGTCAATATTAACATGTAGATGTATTGAGGTTACCATGCCTGAGAAGTTTCGCACAGATCAGACCATGCACCTTCAGTTCATAGCAGATGCTATCCTAAAACACAAAATTACATAAGGGGGTGCTATGGAGCCCCTGGGTCTCACCTTGGGCCAAGCCTCTGTGCCTGAGTAGCGGGAGCAATTTCTGACATGTATACCAAATTTCACGAGTCCAAGCTCTGGCGATCACCCCACCCCTGGTGCGTCAAATATACAAATATTATTGCATTACTTCTTATTAGAATATTTAAAGTGGTTTGGGTTTAATTGATTACAATGAATACTAGTAGTATGTATGATGTACAGTTTATTATTACAAAATGCATTAAATATGTAAAAAATACATATTTTTCATTTAAAAATATAGCCCCCCTTCTTTAAAATTATGTTTGGCCATCCCATTCAAATTTTCTAATAGCATCCCTGAACATTGACACTGAAAACACAGGGCTAGAAACAGCTACCATTTTCACAATGACTTAATAGTGATGTTAAAGAGGCAACCAAGTGTAATGTCACCCATTGGTTTTGTGAACTGCCATTTTTGAAGCATCAAATGAACCATGCAGCTTTTAATCATGGTGTATCCATGCCCCAATGCATATTAGGATTTGTGGTCTATTTTACTCTAAATGGGACCATAATTTATAAAATGAACATCTGGAAAAGGGAGATGACATTATTTTGCCACAAAAATATTGAAGAGTATAAAGTTTATAAGGCTTTTTCGAAACAGGACACGTACAGATTTTGTCAAAACTACATGTATTTTAATACAAAACTCTGAAAAGACTTAATATAAGGCATCTCATTAAATTTTTATGTTTGAATACATGAAAATTGACAGTTGAACAAGAGATAAAACATATTTTCAATTTGTTTGGTGACCCTTTTTTGCTATTGGTCGCAAAATCTGACATCTCCTGGATGTAATGTACAAACACAGCTGACCACAGTGCAGCTTTGAGGATAAAATACACTACATTGATCACACTGGCTGTCTTCCATGTAATTCCATTATCAAAAGCTCTAGGACAGCTGTTGAGTGGAACTTGTGGTGAGATTGTTCTTGTGTTCTGTTGCACTATGCACTTTGACTGCTGACTGTGAATGATCTTAAATACACCACCAAAGCGACTGAAAAATGGAGGTGCTTGAAACAGCAGTACCCACAGACATAAATGAGTACATTTTACATGGATGTAATGGAACTAGGATTGGAATTAAAAGCAGAGCAGCCTGTTTCAGACAGCTTCCTCTTTCTTCTTCCTCTTTTAGCAGCTAAAAGAAAAATCTTTAAAAAACAAAACTATTTCATTGAAAAATGCATAAAGGAAGAAACCAGACAGATATATCCAACCACATACCCTTTGGGTTGCTTGATACTTTGATTAAGGCAAATGATCTGTGTTCTGGGCACTTAAAACAAACATGCCCTTAGTGGCCTGGGTAATTGTCTGCGTGACATCAGACTTGTACTTTTAGATGTCTGCGGCTGCCCCCCACCGGCGAAGTGTCATATAATATGGTTTTCCTTAAAGACGTTTTATTTTGAAGGTGTAAGACTGTCCGGAAGTTGAATCCTTCGAGCTGCATGGATGACTTGACTGTTGCTTAAAGACTGAGCCAGTGGTCTGGGCGAGCGCCAGCCAGCAGCTCTGAACTGTGGGTGTGGGTATGAGAGGAAATCGGATGTGTTAACCTGGTAGTCAGCCGGTGAACAGGCCGCCGCACAGCTGTATCCATCTGAGCGGGACTGAACAACCGGTTGCTGTTGCTACCTAGCCGGCAAAACCCAAACCCGCTGACTTCACCAGTTTAAACGGGACGAGTAGTGTGTTGGGGGGCAAAGAGGGGCCTCTGGCTCGTACGACTCGGTTTACAGCTGCCCTGGAGAGCTTAGCACACAGGTTCATTTTGCGGAGCAACATCCTGCTGCGATGGGTGAGTAGACAGTTAGCTTACCAGCCGAGTTAGCAACCATAACTATTCTCAGCATTTATTTGAACCGTGAATGGCCAGCACAAAGACGCCTGCAAGCAGCCACGCATGATGAACCGCTGACTTTCTGTGTCATGTATAACACCAGAGTAGCATGTCGCCGACCCTTCAAAGTTTATAGTCTATGATTCCAGCGGTAGTCATAGGAAAGGCTGAATGGAGCCGAATCGCGTGTACGTGCGCGCGTCTGCCTGGGTGCTCGGGTGGGGTGACTTCGCTGACTACATCCACCATTCGCCATCAGCCGTCATCATCATGATTTCCCTTTAGCATTGCTAGCTCCGTTAAAGATGGGGTACTCTCCTTACCTCGGTTATTGCCCTGTGTGTTTTAGCTGGGACCTGAAATGGCTCCAAGGTCCCAGTGGCCACATGAATGTACATCCCTGAAATGGCAGCGTGCTGCTGATGGTGGTGTGGATGGCACTCCTCCATCTCCATAGCTGTTATGCAATACGATCCAGCATCCCACTTTGTGAAGTGATTTGAATACACACCTATAATAAAAGCCTGCTGTGTCCTTCACATTAGAAAAGCGATGTCCCCGTGAGGAGGAATCCCCTGGATGATATGAGCTGTTTGACAGCTTATGAGTATCACTCTGTTGTTGTTTCATACTAAGACATCCAGGGATGGAGGAATAGATGTGTGGGCTGTGCAGTGCACCAGCAACTGACAGAAACAACCAGGTCACTGCAACAATGTCTGTATCCCTTATGCAATCATATCATCACTTGGTTTGTACACTAGGCACGATCCTGGAATGGCTATTAAGGCAACTCTTTGTAAATTAAACAATTCTTAGTGGAATTTCTGTCCTCATTTTGGAAACTGTGTGATGAGTTTTCTCAGGCACCAAGCATGGTCATCTTATCGATGGCAGTTGGTTGGTAGATGCAGCAAAATGCATTCATTTTACACACAAAATTCAAAATGGCTGACATCCAGGTGGGCGGAGCTAATGACTCCCAGAGGGTTTTTTGTAGGTTGTCACATGATACATGTGCGTACCAAATTTCGTTCATCTACATCAAATTTACGGTGGGGGCCTTGACTTTTAAGGGGGCGCTAACAAGCCATTTTGCCGCAAATAGACTAAAGAGCCTTTTAAAACATGAGGTTTTGCCTCTCTTAACCTGTCTGCAAAGTTTCATGAGATTCTAAGCATCCCATGTCCCTCAAACACACATTCATATTTGATGGCGAACTATAGGTCGCCATGGCAACACCTTTTAACAGACGGTCAAACGTTGTAGGTCATCACGAGATACACGTGTCGACCAAATATCGTTCATCTAAATCAAATTTGAAGGTGGGGGCCTTGACTTTGAAATGTTGTAGGGGGCGCTATCGAGCCATTTTGACACAATTAGCCCAAAGAGCCATTTCAAACATCACGACTTGCCAATCTTAACATGTCTGCCAAGTTTCGTGAGACACAAAGCATCCTAAGTCCCTCAAAAATGTATTAATATTTGATGGAGAACAATGCGTAACCATGTCAACAGCGTTTGACACATGGTCAAAACTTTCGCAGTATAATATCAGCCACGTCTCACTACTTAGAACTCATAACACAGATTTCTTTGCATTTGTTTGTGGATTTGAACACGCATTTATGAGTATCCAAAGTTAAGCACAAATCATTGTACGCATTTGTAACTCCTATCTTTCCCTTGTAGATCATGTGAAACACATTTGTGACCTTGTCAAGTCTATTTTCTCTCCATAGTATCGGCCAGAGGAACATGAGTGACACACTGCCAGTAAAACAGCAGCAGCTTACTAACAGTGAATGATCATGTTTGGCACTCATTCAGCTACTTTTCAGTCTTTAAAGCAGGTAGAACCTCTACATTATGAGCATGTCTAAGTGATATTGTATTCATAGACTGTATATAAAAATGGACGTAGTCACCTAAACATTTTCATGAGGAGTTTAGGGTTCAATCTCTAGTTTTGAAGTCTTCTTCAATACAGCATGATGATCATTTTGTAAATCATGGTCTTATTTAGAGTAAATTAGACGATATATACATTGGACTGTAATTGACAGCTGGTCCGTGCATGGTTGCAGGTGTAGGTGGCGTGCAGTAGAAGAGCAAATTCATGTTCAAAGTACAGGAGAAATGGCTGCCAGATTTTAAAATACTTAGTAATGGAGCTTCTTGTAGTGTACTTTATTTCCTGTTTAGATGTAAAGCTAACTGTAAGAGATAGGTTATGATGACCATCGGTTTAAGTCTTGTTTGGCTCTTTCTAGCACTGGGATCAGATTGTACTTAAATAAGTCATTATATTTACGTCACTGAAACGCCCAGTTATGTGTATTTTGACTTGAAAGTGACATTTTGCCACTGTTTTTGCCATTTTCACACGTTATATTTTTACGAACTCCTTCTACAGATTTCACATTAGCAGCTTCAAATTAAGTGTGTCATCTATAGACCTATCGGATGAAAACTTCCTGAAAATCCTGAGTTTTCATCAGAGGCCCTTGCCTTGACAGCATGGTCGATTTCGATCATCCGGACATGGTTCGATCTGACCAAAACTTCTCAGGAATGATAAAGGTCCCGCCCTCCACACATCTTAATAAAGATGTCAATATTGACCAAACACCATAGCGCCACCTGCTGTGAACAGGAAGTGACACGTTTTATACTTCCAAGTCCTCTACCTTGCCGGTTGGCCAGATCCACCTCAAAATTGCTCAGAAAACCTAAAACACTTTGACGATGTGATCTGTGACCCTTCGTCACACGCCATCTACGTACATAACTCGGCCATATGTGGTCATATCTTTACCAAATTTCCAAGGCATGATAATAGTCCCACCCCCCAACACATTTGCACGGTTATAGCGCCACCTACTGGCAACATGAAGTTAAAATTTTGTTCTTCAACGTCTTCTGCCTCACAGGTTCACCAGATCCACCTCAAATTTGGTCAGTGAAGTTATGAAACATTGCTGATGTTATTATATTGTGGAAGGTTTGACCATCTGTCAAGTGCTGTTTCCATAGCGACGCATTGTTCGCTATGAATACGAATGTGTGTTTGAGGGACTTGGGATGCTTAGAATTTCATGAAACTTTGTAGAGTTAGAGGGGAGAATCCTGATGTCTGAAATTGGTCTGCAGTGTAATTGTGGCAAATTGTCTCACAAGCGCCCCCTATCAGTAAAGTAAAGGCTCCCACCTTTAAAATTTGACATACATCAACGAAATTTGGTAGCCCCGTGTATCATGTAAGGACCTACAAAAAAGCCTCTAGGAGACATTAGCCCCGCACAAACGGAAGTCGACCATTTTTACTTTTAAGTGCAATTTTTTGGACACAAACTCCTCTAACAGAATTAATCACAGCAACTCCATATTCAGTGGCTGTCATCTAAAGACCTTTGTGGTGAAAGGTCATCAAAATATTTTTAATTTTGTTGTTCAATAATAGAGGATCTTCCTCTGCCCTGCAGCTTCACCAGATCCACTTCAAACTTTCTCAGAAAAGCACCAACACTTTGATGCGATGTGGAGACGTTTGTGACATTTCGCCCTCCCTGTACGTGGTGGCAAATTTCGCAAATTTGGCAAATGTGCTGCCATGAAACATCAGACTGTCTTGTAGTGTCAAAATTAAAGTCCCCCCCTCTCAGGGAAATTGCGACTTCATGACATTTCATAAAATTCTGTAGGAGCGGCGGCAATTATAACAGTCCCACCCTCAACACATTTGCATGTAAATATTGAGCCATGGTGATAGCGCCACCTACTGACAGCAGAAAGTATGATTTATGTAACAAACATCATCCGATTTACATGGTGCACTCAACGCATCATGTACGTGGACACGGTATGTGAACTCCGCAACACATCCCAATTTGCGAGGGCCCACTTGACACTGCTTGTAGTTTGAAAAATTTCACAAAACGAAGTGTTCTAGTTTTTATTTGGGAAGGCACCATCGTGTTTGTATGTTTCTTTTTGAAAATCTCAAAAAAAATTGAATAATAACACACAGGTGAACAGCTGTTTGTGCAGCAGCACGGCGTCAGTCACCCCGGCTCAATTACTGCAGGTCACTATTTGCAGTTTCTTAAAGAAATCTGCAAACAGCCACACCTCGGCTCAAACATACAATGGCCATTACATTAGTAACGTTAATAAGACCACAACAGACCCTCTCTGTCTGTTATTCACGTGTGTATGTGAGCACATGTACAACGTGAGCAGTGCGCTGCTATGTGATGGAGAGAGAGAGACTGAGAGCTGCTTTGCTGGAGTAACAGTGCAAAAACACACAAATACGCATCTAGTCGCATCTTTGAATTGACTAATCTATATTTGCTTGAATAATTTGCGTCGCGTTCGGTGTAATGTCACGTTGCAGACAGAGCCTCGCGCACCCCTTGTCATCTCTGGCGCCCCACCTACTGGGCGCTGAATCACTGCAGTAGAGTATTTAAAAGGTAAAAGTCATTGTACAAGGATCATCATTTGTCATGAGCATTTGACATTGTCCGATCAAAAAAATTATTCTCAATCACAGCTGGAACCGATTCCAACATACAATAGACAGGTTCCAGTCTATCACAGGGCTTTATAGTATACTGCATTAGTTTTGGCCAGTATGGCACATCTCTTGTTAAACTTGGCTCAGTTGGAGAGCTTTTTAAACTCAATTGTACCTTTTAAAACACTGTTCTGTGTATGACGTCAAGCAAGCACAACCTCTTGGTATAACAACCGCTATGTATAAAAACAAACCTGCAATATTTAACCCTCCCAAACACTTGACCATGCCTCGAAGCTCAAGTATCTGGACCCAGTTTTATTGTGCTTTGCTGCTGAAACAGCTTTGCTGGCCTATGACTGACCCTCACCAGATTTTCCATGCTCCTTTCATATCTCTCCTATCATCTTCTTTCTCCTTTAAACTCCTTTAAAACCTGTAACCTTTTTGTTCTTGAAATGTTTCTGTTTGCAGACAACCTGAGTGAAGCCCTGGAGAAGCTGAAACTAGCATCAACAGACTGCGCCAATGACAGCGTGGAAGGCTGTCTGGACTGCCTGCTCAAAGCACTCGCCAACAAAAGTAAGTACAGCCTGGTTTACACTGAGCATATAGTAAAATTAAATTAAATTTTGGTCCGTAAAAGATTTAAGATAACAGCTGCTAACCCTTTATTAAGGCCCTAGCACTGAGGTGCGCGGACCACGCTGCATGCAGGCACCAGGGGCCGCATGTGCCGAGGTGCAAGGCCCTATTGTTTCTGTAAGGATTATTAGGGCCTGAGCACTGAGGTGCGCGGTCCCCGGCCGCTAGCTACGCAAGCCGCTTGCTATGCCACTAGCTACGCCGGCCGCTAGCTACGCCTGCCGCCAGCTACGCTGGCACTCGTCCTCTGGTACCTAGCAACGTATGGAGTGACACGGCTAATAGCCAATCATGTAACAGTATCACGTTTGGTTGCGCCATCTCGTTGGCTCGTGTTTGTGTTTCTTAGGTCATAAAGAAACACAAACACTTGTATCACGATACAAGTGTTTATCGATATCGACCGATATGAAACACTTGTATCGTGATACAGTTTTCAGCCGTATCGGCCAGCCCTACCTGGGATGCTTTGCGTCTCACGAAACTTGGCAGACATGTTCAGAGTGGCAAATTGTGATGTCCGAAATGTGTCTTTTGTCCAATTCTGTCAAAGTGGCTTCATAGCGCCCCCTACAAAAGTCAGTTCCCCCGCCTTTAAATTTGACGTAGATGAACGAAATTCGGTCGGCTCATGTATCTCCCGACGACCTACCAAAAAGCTTCTCGGAGCCATTAGCTCCGCCCAACCGGAAGTCAACCATTTTGATTTTAACTGGCAAAAGATGCAAATTCAAAGGTGTCCTACTTTTACCACCTCCTCCTTGGCGGTTAATCAAATCCACCTCAAGATGAGACCTTCCCCATCAAATGGTACCGAGGGTTTTATAGTCTACGTCGAAAGGCGGCAAGTTTTTTTTACTGGGTCAGGGTTGCTTCAGCAGGCACGAAACATGGCACATGCATTACAAACGAGGACAAGTTTGATACGATATGAGTTTTGAGTTCAGCTGTTGCATAACGGCTCCGTAGCGGCCCCCGGGATAAAATTAACATCAAGCCACCCATGCTTACGAAATTTCAGCGGTAAACGCGTCTCCGGCCAGAGAAAAAGTGTCTCGGCGTCACCAAGCGAAACCGACGGGGAGACGGCAATTTCGAAGCGGCAGCTTTAATTAAAGTGGGATTATCATCATTGTTGTTTGGCCTGTCTCAGGTTAAACCATTTGAAAATCAGATACACGCAGAGAATGTAGCCATAGAACTTCTTCTTTTGTTGTAGTTTGATAGTCATAATTGAAAACTAGAACTGCAAGCAGTGTATGACTGGGTCCAAGCTCTTGCGCAAACCAAGAATATAAGGTTTTGCGTTGATAGCAATTAATAATTGGCCCGAGATATGCAAAAGTTGGTGTTTTCGCAGCTAGCTACACAAATCTTGTACTTCTTTTAATAACAGTTTGTCATCTCCATCTGGAGATGCTACGTGCCAAGTTTCGTGCAGGTTGGATCTAAGGCCTAGGAGGAGATCAAAAAGTGAGTTTCTGATCAATCACAATTTTAAAAAATCAATGTGGAAATGGGAGTGGCCTATATAAGGACATTCCGCTCCATTAAGGGAACACGTGGATACAAGGTTCATAAATGTGCCATTAGGTGGCGCTATGACTTATGTCCAATATTGACATATTGACAGATGTGTTGAGGGCAGGACTGTTATCATACCTGAGAATTTTGGGTCAGATCAGACCATGTACCTTCGATTTCGAATCACGCTTCGCCACGGCAACGCCTTTCGACTTAGACAAAAAATTTTAATATGATTTTATCAGAAGGGTCTCCTCTACGCGTTGCCCAAGTTTGACGTGGATCCGAATGACCGCTTAGGAGGAGTTTGTCAAAGTACGACACCTTCCGTTTGCCATTGTCGCCAAGGTAAAATCCAAAATGGCTGACTTCCGGCTGGGCGGAGCTAATTGCTCTGAGAGGCTTCTTCGTAGGTTGTCACGAGATACATGAGCCGACCGAATTTCGTTCATCTACGTCAAATTTAAAGGCGGGGAATTGACTTTGAAATGTTGTAGGGAGCGCTATGGAGCCATTTTGACACAATTGAACAAAAAACCACATGACGGACACATTGATTTGCCACTCTGAACATGTCTGCCAAGTTTCGTGAGACACAAAGCACCATAAGTGCCTCAAATATGTATTCGTATTTGATGGCGGACAAGGCGACACCATGGCAACAGTGTTTGACACATTGTCAAAAATTTTTAACAGTATCATATCAGCCATGTCAAACTTTCAAACTTCCTATAGCCAGTAGGTGCCGCTATGACTTATGTCCAATATTGACATGGGAATCGGTTCAGGGCGGGACAGTTATCATTCCTGAAAAATCTGGTAAATATATGTCCAAATATGGTTGTGTTATGATGTTCACAATTTTGTTAGCCGTTAGCTCTTGATTTACGAATAGCCATGCGGACGGCTTCCGATGAAACGTTACAGAATTTTTTATATGACATCATCCAATTGGTATAACTCTACTGAGCAAATTTGACGCACATCGGGTGAATCTGCGAGGCAAGGGAAATAAAAGTAGGATTTGTCACGTTAAGTTGCCAGTAGGTGGCGCTATGACTTATGGTCAATATTAACATAACGATCTGTTCAGGGCGGCCGTCTTATCATACCTGAGAAGTTTCGTGAAGATCAGACCAAGCATCTTCGATTCAGAGCCATCACTATATGCACCTGAAAACACTCCCTTACATGAGGGGGCGCTATGGAGCTCCATTGCCACACCCAGCCCCAGGCCTCTGGGTCTGAGTAGTGGGAGAAATTTCTGACGTGTGTGCCAATTTTCATGACTGTTCGCATATGGGAACAGCCTGAAAAGTGAGCGAACGCGTCTAAAAAAATAAATAGATAAAATAATAATAATAATAATAATAATTAAAGCTGCGGGGACCGCGCATCTCGGTGCTCGGGCCCTAATAATAATCCTTACGGAAACAATATGGTCCTTGCACCTCTGGTGCATTGAGATGTCGTTCCAAACCCTTATTACAAAGAAATGGATTAGAGGGTTGATATTTCACAGTTTAACCTTTATTGCATATATATACCATAAATGCATATATTTTATGCATTGTCACAAAATAAAATTTGGTGAAATTAAAGTCTTAAATTGTCTTAAATTTGCTGTAGGTATTACATTTTGTAGACGGTGTCTTAAGATGATGTGGTAAATTGTCACACACAATAGCCTACTGTAAATCACCTCATGTGTTGGTTACCTTCTCCCCAGCCGTTTGGAACCTATGATGCTTTACGGCATTTTCAGGAGTTTTACATTACGTGAGCTAGCTCTCCTCTGCTCTGTGTTGCATGTGCAGCCCTGTGTCCAAATTTTTAGATAAAATATTTCTCAGCAGCCTTGCTTTCCGCTATGTTCAATTTGCTAAATTATTGCTGCCACTGCTTCAGAATTTTATTAAATGTCATCAAGTAGCAATGGCACGAATCTGCGAGGGCTTTTATTTTGACTATACAAAACATAATGACGCAGCGCTGTAGGCGACATGCCACCGAGGAGACAGAGTAGTGTTACCGGTACCTGTGAAGACAAGTAGAATTTCGGTTCTGCTTATCGGTTATCTGAAATGACGTGGACCATCATCTACATCACAAAGACATAAGTACTGCTCTGACGTTATGTTCCCTGATTCAGACTTTACAGTCATTCACCTGTGGTAAAACTACCTATCTCGCCAAATACAAATAAAAGGATAGGTTGTTTTTGAGGATGCACAAGGACTATTAAGACATTATTAGGGCCCAAGCGCTGGAGGGGTGCGGCCCCCTGTACACACCGGAGGGTTGCATGCACCGGAGGTGCAAGACCCTCTTGTTTCTGTAAGGATTATTAAAGGTGGGGTAGGCGTTTTTTGTGAGAAGCACTCTCTGTCATATTACTTGAAACTCTCATAACATACCTATAGCAATGAATACATTGAATGATCCGACACTGAAACAAAAACAATCCCTCATCTGTGGCCGCGGCAGGACTGTAAAAACCACGACCAATCAGAAAGTTGAAGAAAGTGATTGGATGAACCGGCTTTCTCCTGCCTACGCACACTCCGCTCGTTCACCACACATTTTTATTCCCACAATATAGAGCAGGTTATGCAGAACATAGATAAACATTGGTATTGCACAAAATACTGTATGTGCAAAATGTAAACCTCCATATGTGGCAGCCTGGACACGGGAGTCATGATGTTGCCCACATAATTTTCTCTCTACGTCTGTGGGCAGTTCTGGCAGACACATGTAGGTTGACCTGCAACGTGACGGCCCGGTGGAGCAGCATCTGCTGATGTGAGGTGTAGTAAGTGAAGCAGGAGGCTCATGTCATGTCACTGCTCCAAGCTCAGTCTTGGGTCTTGACCTGTACAGTAACACATGATTAGATTAGATACATGATAAATGATTAGATGTATGATTAGATACATTGAACAGAGTCTGGAAACTCAGTCTGAGCTAACAACACTCATTGTGGAAGCTCACCTTCATTGTGTCACAGACAGTAACAGAAAAAACGGCAAAAAGCTACGTAGGTGCTGCAGCTGTTTCATCGTCACAATATGGCTAAAATACATAAAAATATAAACTCAAAACAAACGTCTGTCTAGTATTGCTAACTGTGTGTTTATGTTTTAGCTTAGCCTGCAGCAGCCTGTTGCTAACTAGCCAGCAACAAGTTACTGCATCAGAACTCTATTTTCAATGATATTTCCCAACACTGACATGTTAGCTTGACAAATGTGCCCACCAACATAGCCATGTTCATTGTTTACCTTTATATTATGTTAATGTCCGGTGTTTTCTTACTTGTGAATGAGCCACGGACAGTCAGTTAGCATGTTGTGCTCCGCTCGTGTCTTCCTCCTCCGATGCAGTCAGACTCAAGCAGCAGTGCGCGTTCATGTGTTGTGGGGGGAGGGGCCCTGGACAAAGGTCTGAAGGAAGCGAGTGGGACTTTGCGGGCTATTTTCGAAATCACCTACCCTTCCTTTAAGCTAATAAATGTGTTACTAATTCCTCAATAAATAATCATTTCTATCATATAATTGTTTTCAACATATCTGGTGGTCTTAAAAAGTTTCAAATTTGACTTACAAAATGGTGCAAGAACCCTGAAATATGAACGGTTATGTCTGTGAAAGGCTCATATCGGCCGATTTTACTGGCCAACTAAGTTTCTTACGGTTGTGTGTTTTTTCATTCAGGTAACTCAAATTAACCCAAAAATGAACATATCTGGCCACTTGAAAATCACATTGTTTTTATCAGCAATAACTTCAACTGAAAATATGAAGGTACATTGTTTATCTGAAAAGCATTCATGTGATTTTATATTTACTCTGTTTTTTCTCTCCAGACACAGAGGCCAGTATGAAGATCCGGGAGATGGGCGTTCTCCCCTTGCTCCCCACACTGCTGAGCCCCCAGTCATCCTGCACTCCTAAAGTAGCCAATGTGATAGCTGAGGTGGCCAAAAATGGTGAGGTCCGGTTTCCAAGCCCCTTTCTCTTACTGATTTTATCAGTATTTGATTTTACACTTTCTCCTGTTTAGTTTTTCCATCCTCTTTTCATGAAAATGTTAGCTTGATGTAAATGGAGCAACCTTGTTAGTGGCAGATATTTTTCATCCTTTTTATTAAGAACTGAACACTAATGTCTTTGACTGACAGGTGGGTTTCAGACTACGGCTAGTTTTCGCGGCCCCCCTTGGCGTCACTGAGTAGGAATCTTGCATAACTGCTGTGACATAGAGCTTACATTTCATAATGCCTCAGTGTGAGCACAGGAAAAGCTTTTAAAGCAGGGGTGAATAGAAATCTGGGCAAGAAAAGGTTGGGATAATGAATGGGGTTTAGCAGCTTGCAAGACTGCCCTAATGATCACTCCACAGCAGTTTGCCAGGCTTGGCAACACATCTGTCACCACTTTCGGAGATGATGACTCTTGGTTACGTTATGCTATGCTGTATGCCAAAGTTACGTTACTAAGTCCATGGAAAGGAAGAAGAAAAAAGGTCCTTTTGGGATGCTGTTTGTGTGTCCAGAAAGATGCAGCAGTCGTGCTGTGTGTCCTTCACAGAGTTACAGCTCAACACTAACTCTGCATGGTGACTCCTCAGCTTGGATCAATTGACAAGACCGTGTGTCTACCACTGATGTAAAAAACAGACTTTCCAGCCTTGGTTGGTCCTTTGGCAGGCTCTCGTGTAGCTGCCTGTGGAAGTTTTAGCAGTCTGCTTCTGGCAGGCCTGCATGAAGACCAGGGTCCTCAAAGACCAGTAGTTTCTCCCAGAGGAGAAAGAGAGGTCTTTGCTCTCAGTTTAGAGAATGGAGAAGAGAGAGAGCAACACGGATGCTGGGGCTTTATAGGCCTGTTGACCCCCTGGGTTCTGGGAAACCTGTGACCAATGGCAGCTGGAGGTTGGAGGAGAGTTCACACCAAAGGTGTGATAAGTGAAGCATTCTGAGAATCAGAGTTTTCCAGTTTGTTCCTGTGTCTTTGGAACAATGGACCAAATGGTCAAGTCCTCAATTTTTTGAAGCACAACACGGGTAAAGGCGGAACATGAGTGATCTGTGGAAACATTTAGTGAATGTGAATGCTCCTTCACAGCTACAGCTAGTGGCAGGAGACTGAGGAGAAGATGACTGAGGAGAGGGTGATGAGTTCCACCTCACCCTGACCAGGTTCATAGCAGTGTTAATTTTGGCAGCTATTTTAGATTTAGTCTTTGTCTTAGTCGTTAGACGAAAATGCTCATTAGTTTTAGTCACATTTTAGTCATGTTTATCCTTCATAATTTTAGTGGACGAAAACTCATTACATTTTAGTCGACTTTTAGTCAAAATGTTTTCTCTCTTTAAAATAAATTGAATTAGGCTAATACAAGTATCTCAAATTGAAATCAAGCAGAACGTCGACAACCGTTCATCTTCTCAGTCTCACATTTGTCATGTGTGTTTGTGGCAACCATCCTTGCCCACTCCATGTCACCCAACACACCAGAACAACAGCTGCTTACCAGTTACATTTTTTATTAATTACACAAAACATACAACAACTTAAACTAGAGCAAGTCGTCCCATGCAGTTTTTCAAACTGTATGCAGTGTCAACGGGCACTCGCTCACGTGTCGCAAATCAGGATGTGTTCCATATTTCACACCCCCCCATACATACCATGTAAATCGGATGATGTTTGTCCAACAAGTCATACTTTCTGTTGTCAGTAGGTGGGGCTATGACCATGGCTCAATATCGAGATACAAATGTGTTGAGGGTGGGACTGTTATCATTCCTGACAAAGTTGGTGAAGATATGACAATGTGGAGTGGAGTTATGGCAGTCTGATATTTCATGGCGGCACATTGAAATTTGCCGCCATGTTTTCTGAGGAAGTTTGAGGTGGATCTGGTCAACCTGCAAGGCAGACGAAGATCCTCTATTATTGAGCAACATCAAACTTTGCCGCTAGGCCACGCCCATGGCGTTTGACATAATCAAAATCTTTTGATAACTTTTCAACACAAAGGTCTTTAGATGACAGCGACAGAATATGGAGTTGCTGTGACTAATTCTCTAGGAGGAGTTTGTTAAAGTATGATGCTGCAAAATGCATCAATTTTGCACACAAAATTCAAAATGGCCAACATCCAAGTGGGCGGAGCTAATGGCTCCCAGTGGGTTTTTTGTAGGTCGTCACATGAAAATGTGCGTACCAAATTTCGTTCATCTACATCAAATTAAAAGGTACGAGCCTTGACTTTGAAATGTTGTCATCTAGCTGTTTTGTCACCATTAGACTAAAGAGCCATTTCAGACGTGGATTTGCCCCTGTTAACCCGTTTGCCAAGTTTAATGAGATTCTAAGTCCCTCAAACACACATTCGTATTTGATGGGGAACTAAAGGTCGCCATGGCATCATAACATCATCAATGTCTCACAACTTTACTGACTAAATTTGAGGTGGATCTGGTGAACCTGCAGGACAGAGGACATAGAAGTACAAAACTTTTAACTTCCTGTTGCCAGTACATGGCACTTTATCCATGGTTCAATATTGACATGCATTTGTGTTGAGGTGTGACTCTTATCATGGCGGCACATCGAAGTTCGCCGCCACGGGGAGGGCGTCAGAACATCGGTCATAGATTTCTGTACATCACATGAAATAAGTGTTTGAGCTTTACTGAGCAATTTTGAGGTGGATCTGGTGAACCTGCAAGGCAGACGACATGAAAGTATAAAATATGGCGCTTCTTGTCCCCAGCAGGTGGCGCAATGGTGTTTGGTCAATATTGACATGTTTTTGTGTTGACTCATGCCTGAGATTTTTGGGTCAGATCGGACCATGTACCTTCGATCACGAGCAACTTCCTGTTTCATGGCAAATGATCAAAAATGGGCCACGCCGTCAAGGCCACACCCTCTGACGAAAAGTCCGGATTTTGATAACTTTTCATCCCATTGGTCTTTACCAATGGGACTCACCAAATTTGAAGTAGGTCATGTGAAATCTTCAGGAGTTCGTTAAAATATAACGAGTGAAAATGGCAAAAGAAGAGACAAAATATCACTTTCTAATCAAAATGGCCGACTTCCTGTTGAGATTAGCATATGCAGCCAGTAGAGTTTTGGGTGTGTTTGGAGATGATTAATGTGCGTGCCAAATTTCCTCCAATGAGGGGCTAAATTTGAGCAAATTTGTAGGTGGCGCTCTTGAGGCATTTTGCCTCGCCCATGCTAAAGATTCATTTTACAACGAATGACACGGGATTCCAGCAAATGTGCAAATTTTGATGACATTTCATGCATGGAAATCAGTGCAAAATGAGCAAATTTGGGAAGAAGAATAATTAAAGCTGCAAGCAGCGATGATCGGGCCCGAGCACTCTCATCGTCGGGGACGCGCGACCGATGGCCGACTCGTGGTTTTGAGCCCAAAGAGCCACGTCCGACATCACGGGTTGCCGCTTTCGACATGTCTGCCAAGTTTCGCAACAGGCGGTCGGGACGCGTAGATTTCTATTCCCTGTGTCCTCACTAAGAAAATGCCATCTTCCTGGTGGGTTTAGTTCATGGCACCGACAGTCTTCAAGCTGGAGATATGTTTGCCATTGATATTTCATACACGCGGGTGGCTTTTTTTTATTTTAGGGGGTGCTATGGAGCCATTTTGCAACGGCCGAACTCAAAACTTGTATCGGATCGCACCTGTCCATGTTTGTAATGCGTGTGCCGTGTTTCGTGCCTGTTGAAGCATCCCCGACACAGTGAAAAAACACCTCCCGTTTTAGGGATGCACCGATCCGATATTACGATCGGATATTGGCTCCGATATTGACTAATTAGCTGGATCGGATATTGGATAAATGAGGCCGATCCATGAACCGATCTATTGACTTCAATTCTATGTTAGTGACGCCCCTACAACACGTGTCTGCTGCATGCGCAGCAACAAACACAAAGCAACAACATTTTACAAATTTAGGAAAGTAATGTTAGAGTCCAGCTTGATGACTTCACTGCCTTCCACATGGCGAGGTGACCAGCAGCCAAGCCCATTAGACGGCTCACGGGCCACATCCAGCCCGCAGGAGCCAAGTGTCTGACCCGCAAGTCCACGACGATCAACTGGCTCTGACGCACCTGTCTTAATATGAAAGTAAGTGAGCAACATGCTGATCCACTGGTCCTCTGAGTGAAATATCCAAGTAAGTCAGATAATTAATAACATGGCCCTCACCAAAAGTTGGCAAAGTCACTGGACTGATGAGATTTGTTTTATTTTACCAGACCATGCCGACGCTGAGAGTGACAAACTGATAGCTGACGCGCTCTCTCTCCCTCTCTCCCTCTCTCTGGCTACTGTGTGTGTGTCTCACACAGCAGCTCGCTTTGCTCTTCTTGAGGTGAGAGGTTGTACAGATGCTGCTGTATTTGTGGACATTTTGCAGATGGGTTTAAAAATCTGCACTAATGGTATTGATGGCATGCATATCTGTGCCTCTTGCTATAGTGTTATTAATAAATGCTTTTTGCTGTTGTGAATATCAGAATATATCAAGTTTGGTGAGACACAGATCATCCCAAGTGCCTCAAACATGTATTCGTATTTGATGGCGAACAATGCGTCATCATGGCAACAGCGTTTGACACATGGTCAAAACTTTCACAGTACAATATCAGCCAAGTCTCACAACTAAGCTGACCAAATTTGAGGTTTCTCCAGTGAACAGTAAACACTCCCTTACATAAGGGGGCGCTATGGAGCCCCATGGCCACACCCGGCGCCAGGCCTCTGGGTCTGAGTAGCGAATTTTCTCGCGTTTTCGCATATGGGAACATCCTGAAAAGTGAGCGAACGATGCTGAAAAATAAGAATAATTATAATAATAATAACCCTTACGGAAACAATAGGGCCTTGCACCTCGTGCTCGGGCCCTAATAATCCTTACGTAAACAATAGGGCCTTGCACTTCGGTGCATGCGGCAGGTCCGTGGACCTCGAGCTCGGGCCCTAATAATAATAATAATGCATGCACCGAAGTGCATGCGGCCCTATTGTTTCCGTAAGGATTATTATGCATGCATGCATGCATGCCCCAGGTCCGCACACCTCGTGCTTGGGCCCTGATAATAATAATCCTTACGGAAACAATAGGGCCTTGCACCTCGGTGCATGCGGCCCTGGTGCATGCATGCCCCAGGGTCCGCGCACCTCGTGCTCGGGCCCTAATAATAATCCTTACGGAAACAATAGGGCCTTGCACCTCCGGTGCATGCAGACCCCTGGTGCATGCACCGGGGACTGCGCACCTCGGTGCTTGGGCCCTTATAATAATAATAATAATCCTTACGGAAACAATAGGGCCTTGCACCTCGGTGCATGCGGCCCTGGTGCATGCATGACCCACGTCTGCGCAGTTTCCATGTAATCTAAGGTACATGGTCTGATCTGACCAAAACTTCCAAGGCATGGAAACAGTCCAGCCCTCAACACATTTCCATGTCAGTATTCAACTACGCTCAGAGCGCCACCTACTGGCAACAAGAAGTTTCAAGTTTTGTACAGTTACGCCCTCTGCCTTGCAGATTCACAAAATCCACCTCAAATTGTGCACAGTGTGCTAAGTTGTGAGACATTATATTATGAAACTTTTGACCATGTATTAAACGCTGTTGACATAGTGACTTATGGTTCACCATCAAATACAGATGTGTGTTTGAGGGACTTGGGATGCTTAGAATCTCATGAAACTTGGCAGACGGGTTAAGAGCGCTGAATCATGATTTCTGAAATGCCGTTTTAAGCTAATTCTAGCAAAATGGCTTGCCAATGCCCCTTGTAACATTTCAAAGTCAATGCCCCCACCTTTAAATTGGATGTTGATGAACGAAATTTGGTTGGCACATGTGAGGACCTACAATAAAGCCTCCATGAGCCATTAGCTCAGCCCACCTTAATGTTGGCCATATTGAATTTTGTCTGCAAAATTGCTGCATTGTGGGACATTTCCTTACATCATACTTTAACGAACTCCTCCTACGAAGTTAATCACAACGACTCCATATTTGGTCATGTCATCTAAAGACCTTTGTGATGAAAAGTTATCACAATATTTTTATTATGTCAAACGCCATGTTGACATAAAACTTGGCCTCTCGGCATAGTTTAATGTTGCTTGATGATATAGGATGCTCCTTTCCCTTTCAGCTTAACCACGTCCACTGCAGATTTGCTCGGAAAAGCTTCAACACTTGGTTGATATGATGTACAGAAATCTGTGACTTTTCGTGAGACAACATACCTGAATAAAAAAATTTATAATAATCACAGAGTGAGTGCATTACACATCTGCTTATTAAATCAGGGATTAAAATATGATGACAGATGGTCAAATTAGACAACGTTAAATGTTTGAAAATATCCACATCTACATGTCAATATTGAACCAGAGTTATAGCGCCACCTGCTTCAGACAGGAAGTTACATATGCTATACTTTTATGTCCTCTGCCTTGCAGGTTCACCAGATAACTCCACGTGGTCATATCTTCACGTACTTTCTCAGGAATGATAACAGTCCCACCCTCAACACATTTGCATGTCAATATTGAGCCATGGTCATGGCGCCTCTTACTGACAACAAAGAGTATGACTTATGTGAAAAAAAGGGATTTACATGGTGCACTCAACGCATTTTGTATGTGGACACGGGATGTGAAATCAGCAACATATCCCGACTTGCAGCACGTACGCGAAGGCCCATTTACACTGCTTGCCGTTTGAAAAACTGCACACGACGATGTGCTCTAGTTACTTTTTTTTTCAGCATCTCAGTCTCATATGCAAAAACTTAGGAAATTTGGGCTACACATCAGATATTGGTACATTTTGTAGACATGTGGCTCATGTCAAACCTACCAGGAAGCCTCTGGGCGCCATTACCCCCGCAGAACAGGAAGTTGGCCATTTGCATTTTGCCTTCAAATTAGCGCATTTTTGCTAACGTCATACTTTAACTAACTGCTCCTAGAGGATTAATCACAGCAACTCCATATTCGGTCACTGTCATTTAAAGACCTTGTTGATGAAAATTTATCAAAGTACTTGTATTCTGTGGAACCCCATGGTCGTGGCCTTGTGGCAAAGATTGATGTTGCTCCATGGTAGGGGACGTTCCTCTGTCTTGCAGGGTTAGGGTTAGTGGTCAGAAAGCCATAACTCCACTCCACGTTGTCATATCTTCACCACATTTCTCATGCATGATAACAGTCCCACCCTCACAACATATACATGTCAATATTGAGCCATGGTCATATCGCCACCTACTGACAACTAGTGGTCGGCATAAAAATCGCGATTCTTAACTTCTATGATTCTAAATTGATTCATAACTTCCAAAAAACATTTTTTACAAACTCCTTTTCCCATCTCCGGGTGGGCACTTTGTGACTTCCGTACAACACCCCTCCAGCAAGCTACTGGCTAGTCGGTCACCGCTAACGCTAGGTATAAGTTTGACTCTATAAAATGCCAAATGGAGCAGCAGGAAATTCAGCCCGCCCCTTCGTCATTGAAGGCAAGTTTTTGGGCTCCCTTAGGATTTAACAACCTCCCGGGGAAGACGGAGCTGTACCGGGAGCTCCCAGACTCACATCATATACCATCACCTGGAGTTGGAAGAGGAGCAGCTGGGACCAAAACCAGCAGGCGACCAACCCACACTGCACTACCTAACAAACTTTCAGCCAACTTGAGTCGGGTATGGCTGCAGCCATGGAACCCCACGTCTCATGCCGTCCCAGACATATGTGAAACTATTATATTCATTAGCATGATTAGTATGAAGAAGACATAGCAGACCAGACGCAAGCTTTTATTTTGAACAGGCATAAAACGGGAGAGGCTCCAGGCTGCAGCCATACAGTCTTGGGAGTCTTGGCCAACTCTGAACGGGAAAAAAAAAATCACTAAATCCATCGTCTGATTCTTCTCAAAGGACCTGCGCCCCTAGTCGAGAATGAAGGATTTACATTTGGGATCCAGACAATTTTGTTTTTGTATAACTTGTTATTCTTAAAAAGTGAGAATTGAGAAAATTGCGAAAGTTAAGCATGAATAACTTACATTTGGTCATATATTTGCCTTTGTGTGTTTACATTATTGCAATCAGTTGATAACTTAAAAAAATCTTTTTTGTATAATCCTACACATTCATGCCTTTATTTGCTCACAGAGGACTGCAGTAGATCCTGAAGCATGTACTAATTGAAAAAAAGCGATTTTGAAACGTGAATCATTATGATCCGAGGAATCGATTTTGAATTGAGAATAGTTTTAAATTGCTCATTATTTTTCTTGAACTGAAGACAGTTGTGCTCTGACCTGTTATCAATATCCCTGCTTCTCTCTAGAGTTTATGCGGAGCTCTTGTGTGGAAGCTGGCCTCATCCCTCCTCTAATTCAACTGTTAAACTCCACCGACCAGGAGGTTTTACTGCAGACCGGCCGAGCTCTTGGCAACATCTGTTATGACAGCCGTAAGTAGGAGTGTGCTTTGCTTAGGGAAAATTGAATCCCTAATGAGCCTTGTCATCACCGCAACAGACCTAATAGAAGATAAGTAATATAAATGGCGCTGCTTTTGAGCTGCAGTAGTTTGATTAACAGTTACACAAGCCTTTAACAGGGTTATAGGATTTAGGAAATTCTGTAACCACATGCCATTAATTTATTCTAGAATGAATTTCCCCTGACGCTAGTTGTTTATTTGAAAGCGGTGTTCACTGTATTACTTACTGGAGTCCATGTGAAAATATACATACCAACGATACAAAACACACGCAAACTACACAAGCTACACTGCTATTAAAAACTGAACTATGCTCCATTTTATTATGTTTTGTTGATGTGTGACACTGGGGCTGTGTGTAGCACTCTACTTTCGCTCAGGAACAAAATTGGAGGCATGGGTTTTGCCGACAGTCCATGGCTCAAAGCAGACCAAACGCCACCATTTTGATTTAATATACAGACAGCTACCAGTAAAAATAGAATCTAATTATGTGTGAAACATTGAATTGTGATGATGATGTTTTATTTTTTTAAATAATAATTTGTAATAATAGAGAATGAGCTTAGTCCTATGAAACACAATGCTGTTTAATACTAACTAATTTATTATCAAACAAATCAAAAACTTTGGTGATGTGCCATGACATAATTTCCATTTTGTAGCACATCAAAGTCAATATTGTGGTGGTGTTGTTGCAATAATACATGCATGTGTATGACACATCATGTACATACAACACAAGACAACAGACAGTCAGGTATCTCTTTTCTGAGAATGGTTTGTAATAATTGTTATTATTTTAATATATTGTTCGATAATAGTAGTAACTATAGTAGTATACTAGTAATTATAAGGTCGAGTAATTGTTGGTGATTTAAACAATAGCCAAGCCAATACTGATATCCCAATATTCGGGAGTTTCAAAACGATGACAATATAGTCGTATATTGTACCTTCTTTAACATGAACATACAACTGTCAAAGTCATAAAGAGTGGGGTACGTCACAATGTAAAAATCCACATGTCAGTATTCTTTGGTGGACAAACTCTATGGTGTAAGTTCTAAATATCTTCCAAACTATTAGTGTGATGTCTTTCTCACATTCGCACAGACACAAAATATTTGCAATAATCTGATATCGGCTGATATACATTCATTGGCCTGGTCGATTAATTGTTTTACTTCTGGTATGAACTGTAATTTTGGGTTGCATTGCTGCTTTAAGGTCATAGGTTCTGATTGTCCAAACAGAAGAACTATATAAATATTAGTTTTTGTCTACTGTCAAACGCACGTCCATTATCAGAACATAACCAAAATACAGTGAAATTTTGACTCCGGCTTACATCACAGGTGCTTCATAAAATAGCAAGGTTGCAGCATTTCACTCCGGATATAAAAACTAAAACTTAATTCTTGTAACAGCCATTAGAGACAACTTGATTCAGTGCAAATATTTTTGTTAGGGATAAAAGCAAATTTATTTCACATGACGAGCTCCTTTTCTAAACCTTAGGCTCTGTTGAGACCTGGTATTGATTATTCTGTCTCCGGTGATTGGAGACGGAAACTCAAGTGGACGCCTGAGTATGTCAGATCACAAATCAATATGTGGTGGTCACTGTTAATATTGTGGCTGTGGCCACAAATAGATCACTGTATGGGTGGGAAGTACTGAGAAGTGTAAAAATACTCTGGGTTCATTATGAAACTTTAGTGTCAGCTGAGTAGGTGGTTCTTCAATTTGGCCTAGGACACATTTGCGTTCAAACAAAAGCATTTGGAAACGGGTCCCAGGCCACCTCTGAATGTGGTATGGGTCATTTGATCTCAATTGTGTCTTGTGTGTGTTCAACCCAGAACTTAGAGCTGTCCACTTGTGATGGGATCACTCAGGATGGATGTTAATATCAGGTCTGATGAGGGCCTTAGAATATATGCTAATTTACAACTGAAAGGCTTCAAATTACATGACTATGGTAACAATATAACTGGACATTGAATCGAGTTATAATAACTATGTTTCTTAATGCCCACATAATTAACACATAAATGTGGTTATCTTGTGTTTGAAGGACTGGATTTTGAGAACCCCATGTGTCAACAAAACCTTGTTGCACATTAATCCTATTATTTGTTTCATGATTATGTCTAAAACATATCTGACCAATATAATGACTCTTTGTAAAAAAAAAAGCTACATGTACCACATTTGAGGTGTCTACTCTGAGAAATTTCATCAGTGAATTCACGAGTGTTTGAGTGTTGATCACGATGATGAGCAGCAGAGTTTAAGCCTGATTTTGTGGCAGACTTTAAAGGCTTTAATAACAGCTGTCAGTTCTGGTGCAGGGTGCCTTGTCTTGGTGAAAAGCTGGGTATCTGTGGAATCTGGTGGGATGTGACATTTGTTTTAGTGGTGGGGGGTCTCAGTGAACAGGCATGGTTATATGGTAGACGCACTGGGAGAGTGTGGAGAAGCAGCTGCTCGCTACCTTCCAGAAACACACGTGATCTGTTATTAATAAGACATTGCCTTTTTTGCTCCAGTAAAAAAAATAAAGGCAATCTTCTCATATCACTTTCATTTCGTATAAATTTTGTCAGATATTCTTTAAAAATCATACTCACTCAACCTCATCCTGTTTTTCTTTTAGTCCAATAAAAGGTCTGGGCATTTAAGTCTGATCTTAGTCGAAGAAAGGCATTATTTTTAGTCAGTTTTACTCAGTGAGATGTTTTGACAAATTACCTTTTTCAAAAAAACATCATATACCTATATTTCAGTCAAGTCTAGTCGATCCACAATGTAATTTATTTTTTCATTCAAGCAAAACTTGCTGTATTTCCCATACGCTTTTATTTTGTGGTTATCTGATTTAAAAAAAAAATTAAAAATGAAATTATTATTAAATAATTACTTTTACTGCAAGTCATCACTGTTCTCCATGCTGTGCTCACTGTGTGCTGTTGGTGGGAGTAGTCTTAATATGGGGCTAACATCACATACAGGACATGGTATATCTATAATCTTGAAATATTTTGACTGTTCTTCAAAGATGCATTTTGTCCACAATATTTCATTTGATATAGTCACGTGTTTAATGACGTTAGTCTTTCTTGTCAGTGTTTTGTGTTGGTGATGACATAAATTTTTATTTGTGTAATTAAATATCTGTTACAAAGATATTTTTCACAGCAGGACATTTTACAGTTAAAGATGAACTTGTCAGTGCAGAAGAGGTGATGTTGACATGGTAAATGATCTGTATGATGATATTTAGGTTGTCTTATTATTTTCTTTTTGTTTATCAGCTGATATATATGCAGATCTACCTATGATTAGCTAAATTCATCCAATAATATAGGCTTGGAAAATTTGTTGGTCAGGTTCTATTAGAGATACTTATGGGCATTATGTGCTATACAGCAATTGTAACCAACTGAGTTGTGGTAATAAGCTTTTGCCAGTGTATGGAGGGTATTCCTTACAATATTGGCAAGCCACCAGGCCATCCCCCCCCCCCCCCCCCCCCCCCCAATAACGGCAAATATGCCTGCTTACTTTTGACGCAATGCAGGTTCTCTGAAATTGTAAATGCAGGCCGGTGTCCCTAGATTCGAATGCAACACAGAAACCTTCACATCATGAAAAGGAGATACTGTAGTTATCTTAACTCTCCTTATGAATTGAATTGGCTTTTCCAGGCAAACATTTTATTGTTTTGTTCACTTTACCTTACATGTCTTACATACTTAGACTATCAGTTATCAGCCTTTCACTGAATGGTCACGTGATATATGTTTTCTGGTGTGTTAGTGTAGATGAGGATTGAAAATGATAAAGAGCTAAAACGGGAATTCATTTTTGTTTTAAAACACTGTTTTAATATTCAAATATGGATGTAGCCTGAGGCTCTTGCTCGAAATCCTACCAATACCTTTCCCTCGAGCAAAGCGTCAAATCAGCAGCAACAACAGCAGCTGCACATGAGCTGAACAGAATATAATGCACAAGACATCTCCTCGTTGAGTTCAGGCGTGGCATGCTGCCATGAGGGATTGCAAGTATCAGCCACACTGATAGTGAGAGGACTGACTCATGTTGCGCTTCGGTTGGCAGCTATTCTACCAGACAAAGCCCTCCCAGAGAGACGGTTGTTACTACTGTGCATTTAGACAAAGAAATTAAAGAACAACAGTGATGAAGGCACTTGTACTAATATCAAAGGTAAAGTGTCCCGACCTTCAAAGCAATACCATCTGGAAACTGACACAGAATAAATGCTTCCACGATTCCGATGTTAATGGTCGATTTGTTCAAGCTTCTTTTCTGATGTTCTTATTTTAGCAGTTCCTTTGATTTTGCTGTTGTTGATTGTTTGAGTTTTAATTCTTGGCTCTACCAAAATAACTATTAAATGTGCAGGGAGAGCTTTAGCTTTATTCCTTTGCATACTCTGGAAAGACATTTTGTTAGAAAAGGGAAGAATTATGGCAACCAATGTTAAATGTGTCATTGAAGAAATCCGATTCCAGTTTCTTGTCAAGATTCTAATAATAAAAGCCTTCATCAGATGAACAGTAAGCCTCATGGGTCTTATTCACCACACAATTTTACTTATTGTCATAGCTGTGGCCATAATTCTTTCCTTAAAACTTATTTTACTCTGCCTTGTGACCATTTTACAGCCTTAGTTTGCACCAATTTCTTTGTTTTGTACTGCTTACAAGCCTTACTTTCATATGTATTTTCAAGTTGTGGTTATTTTTCTTCTTTTTTTTCCTTTGCTTTGTGGTTGATTTGTGTCCTGGCCTCTTTGTTTTGCAGATGAGGGCAGGAGAGCAGTTGACCTGGCAGGAGGGGCTCAGATAGTAGCTGAACACATTAAATCCCTCTACCAAAATACTGAGCCGGAAAATGAGAAGCTCTTGACTGTCTTTTGTGGCATGCTGATGAACTATAGCAATGATAATGGTAATGACCATCTTCCCCCAAGAACAACTGTTAACTCATCTTAACTAATCAGCGAATGTTCTCTTTCTTGCACACAGACAGTATGCTTGAACTGAACCAGAGGATTCTATGCTTTCTGGTTTGGACTGACCTTTCTCTTGATCTTTCTACCATGCTCTCTGTTGCTTTTTCACCTCAGAAGTAATCTGCAGTTGTTAATATCTGCGAAGAGCCACCTTATATTGTAGTAGTTTTCTTTAGCTGGTTCCTCTCCATGCTTTTTAGCCATTGCAGCAGCATGGTTTAGAGATGTCAGTGTTGGGTCTTTCGTTTGCTCCAGTTAGTTAGTCCAGACTGAAATATCTTGACAGCTTTTGGTTAGATTATCTTTTTCTTTTTTTAACAGTCAGGGTCCCCAGGTGATGAATTCTAATTACTTTGGTAATCCCCTGACCTTTTTCTCCAGTGATAATAGCAGCTCAAAGTTGTTATCCAGTTAAATATCTGAAAAGATAATTGCCATACAATTACACATAACACAGCCATTCATGGTTTCCAGGTGATGTGTCTGATGAACTTTGTGATACATTGGCTTATCCTATAAAGCCACCATTAAGCTCTGATTTTAAATTATATATATATATATATATTTATATAAATAATTCACAATTAGATGTGTTGCTGTTCATACACATTCATAACCTCTCTGTATGAGCTGCAAGTAATTATGGCCAAAGCATGTGCAAAACATTTTCCACCAGCTCCAGTCTTACTGTGTATTAAGTGCAATTTAGCAAATTAATAGCCGGATAACATGCTGTACAATTTTTTTGAACATCTGCTAAAAATCAACATGGTTTAGTTATAAAGATGCTGAATACTGCGTTAAGCATTTAGCAAGTGCTACCTTACATAGCTATTAGCTATTAGGTTTTTTTAATTAAAAAAATCTTTGACCAGATGAGCGTTTTAGCTCCAGATCACAAATACTTCCATTCTAATGAACTTGTAGTGTGGACATCAGACGTAAACTAGGGCTGCAGCTATTGATTATTTTAGTAATCGAGTATTCTACCAATTATTCCATCGATTAATCAAGTAATTGGATAAGAAATACTTTTGCTTTATTGAGAGGAGCGTTGATGTTTTATCCTGCCCGTCGTCCAGACCATAGTAAGGGAGCTTCAGGGCCGAAGCTTTCTGCTCCAGGACCGAAGTTTTTGCTCCAGGACCAACCCCTTATTTTCCCTCCAACGGCGTGGTGAACAGACACACAGAGACTTTAGTGTGGAACCGAGGCATTTCTGCATTTATTATTGGACATCAGCTGTAACATTTACTTCACATCTGCTGCTAGCATGCACACTGGCATTCTAGCTGCTCCGCTCCTTTTCTCTCTCTTGCTCCACGCACGTACACACACCACACCACACACACTCCACGCACTGCCAACCGAGTTTTGTTTTTTATCATTTTAAAATGATGTCAAACTTTGGACACTTTCTGTAGTTTTCTTCCGCCTGTTTCACTGTTTACGCTCTCTTTGTCCATTTTGTAATCCGCACCAGCTCGTAAATCTTCACAGCATGTGTCCACAGCCGAAAACCCTTTGTGCGACAGTAATAATCATCCCTGCGGAAACAGTGAGCGGTACAACGTAAATTACATAGATTAAACAAAGCCCCGAAGCAAATAATTTTGTATCAATAGTTTTAGTAATTATTCGAATTACTTGAGTAAACGTTGCACCCCTAGCATAAACATGGCAACAGTGATGCTTTTTAAAAACTGATATATGCTAATGTGGACTTAGCCATAGTCTTGTTAATTCTCTGTTTGGGTTTGGATTAAACATAAAATACAAAGTGTTAAAAGGGCAGTAAGCGATTCTAAAGCAAAACACATTTTGTAAAAATCTGCAAATATTTTCCCATGGTCTGCTAGCTGTTGGTTCTGTGTTCAGAAAACAATCTGGGTTTTCGGCTCAGCCCAGGCTCCGTAAATCGAAAAACAAAACAAATGGTGCAGGCTCCACCAACAACACTGTGAGTGCAGTTTGTAAACATCACTCGTCGATGCCTTAAGAGACCTGCTAGCAAAACCTTGTCTTGCAACGCCGCGGTTTTGGCCTAGTGGTTTGCGCGTCGGCCTCCCATACCCAGGTAGTGGCCCGGCCGGAGCAGGAAAATCACAACAACAACAAAGAGATAGACAAGTTATCTCCAAAATTGCTTTCTGCCCCTTTAATCGGTGACCTACGGGAATGTTGGTGAGGCTAGCAGTTTCCCCTGGCTTCCAGTCTTTATGCTAAGCTAGGCTAATCACATCCTGACTTCAGCTATTAACTTCAAACACTTGTCACTTTAGAAATGCATTTATTTAACAATTAAGGGATACATAAAAAGAGAGTCTGACTTTTTTAAGCTTTTTACAGATTTTCAACATAAGATACATTTTTTAAATAAGACTGAAGGGATTTTTCTTCACCCAGATTTAATGTTATCATGCATAAAAGAATGTAATTTATCCTGCTGCTAAAGCTTTCTGTTATATACAGTATGTCTCTGTCGTCATTATCTAATGTCATCACTGTCAATTCACTTAACTGATTTGGCCAATTTAAAATGGTGAGAAAAGTTAAGGTATCCCTGTATACATGTTTTTCTTCACTGTCCTGCAGTTTGTGCCTTTGTGATAACGAGGCTTGTTGAGAGCAGCATGTATGTGATGTGACAGACTCAGAGCTGTTGCCAAGGTGTCTTTTGGCACAGGATGATGCATCTGTTTGGCTGGGTGAAGGGAGGGTTGACACTAAAGTGCACTAACAAAATGGATATGTTTTCGAAGCTTTCTGCAGCTTTCAGAACCTCGCTGACTCTTTATTTTGAGCTAATGCTGAGAAAACCCCCACTTAATAACACTGAAACAACTACATCAGTTTAAAGCAAACTCACAAGGAAAGGGTATGGATCTCTTTAAGATAATATTCCTGTGACAAACATGGCACTCAAATATTTACTGAATAATATTCAGTTAGTCACATAATGTTAGAAACTTGTATCATAGATTAATAATAAACCAGAGAAGAAAGATTACTTGAGAAATATATTGGGCAATGTTAAATTAATATTCATAATCATATATGTTTTTATGTGTCTTTCAAAAGTGTATTATTCTTGGTCTCTGTGAATACTCATAAGTAGCATTAATACGCATTGCTTGGGAAGTTATTTTTCTGTTACTCTTACTTGTTGGAGTAATAAAATAATATTAGTTTCAAGTTTGACAATATACTGTATTTTCATCACTGGCAAATAACCGTGGTACACACAGTAAGTGTGATAATGCACTCTGACGTGGGTATTGGTACCAACAAGATATTGTGCGAGTCAAACACCATGGATTTCCACTTCTGTAATAATCCATGAGTTATTTTATGTTTTAATCTAAATTACACTATTAATGCACTTAATAGTATATTATTTTATTATTATGTATAAAGTATTTGTAGGTGCTCTGAACTCTGTGAACATCAGACAGATTAATCGTTTTACATTAGTGCAAGTAATGTAAATACGTTAGATGAGACTTAGGTTGAGCTGATAAGTGGCTTCTGTCTCACACTAATACAATTTGTTTTATTAGCATTTCTTACAATGCTGATGCTTATTGCCCTCTGTTTCCATTCAAGTTTGTCTTTTAAACCAATTTAATTAACATTCTATTAATAAAAAAATTACGAACATTTCTAATATTTTGTAAAATGCAAAGTACAACACTGGGATTATAATTAAACAAAGAGTGCAAAAATAAGTCCTAGAGTTGATGTAGTCCCCTCACAATGTTTATTTTTTCAGTCTTTAACTTCTTTCTCCAACTGAAAGCTTCAAAGTTCCATCGGCACTAGAAGAAGAGTTTCTTCTTACAGTGTCAGATTTCTAATTCTTTCTGATCTGTAAAAAGCTGTGGAGGCTGAAGTAATTTAATATTTTACTGCTGTTTCAACAGCAGATGTTGCACCTACTTTGTGTTTAGTGATAATATATATATATGTATTTTTTAGCTTAAATACAATTGATTGATTTCCTCTTCCGTGGAGTTATAGTGCATGTGGTGTTGATACTCTAAATTCTGACTGATGCAAGAAACATCTGAATTTTTTTTTTTTTTAAATATATTGTTATTATGACCTTTCCTGTTATCCTCAGATCTGCTTATCAACCCACTCTTGTCTCCCTCCACCACCATTTCATGTACTCTGATGTTTAAATAATAGAATGAAGATAAATGCTTTCTTTTTGCTCTTCAAGTGCTTCTAATAGCTCAACCACTTCTTGCCATTAAATGAATCCACACATTTCCTTTTGGGTTTTGTAAACCTGTGGCTCTTAATACACTAAACTCAGTGTCCAAATATGCTGATGATAATAACACATGTATACTGTGATATTTGACGATTACTGTGTGAATCCACAGTAAAGTTAGCCTATGTACTGTGGTTATAATGTTCAATCTTAATTAGTGTTAACTACTGGTTGTACCAGATTAAGCCAGGCTGAGTGTATTGACCTGAGCACGTTTGTTGTGTTGCACACAACATTTGAACATTTCTACTCATATTGTCAACTGAAGCATACAATTTTTTATCTTTTTTTGGAGGGGGTTAAATTTCTCATAACTTGATTCATTCAAATAATTTGAATATTCAGACACAGTCTGAGCTTCTCTCTTGATCTTCTCAGGTCTAGATTACCTTTAGAACAACGGATGCACTGCTTGTCTTTGTCTTTTTTTTATGCTGCAGATTCTTTACAAGCCCAGCTCATCAATATGGGTGTGATTCCCACTCTGGTAAAGCTGCTAGGCCTCCATTCCCACAATACAGCCCTCACAGAGATGTGTCTAATTGCCTTTGGGAATTTGGCCGAACTCGGTAAGTATATCTGTTTATCCAAGCGAATAATCTTACTGAGGTGATAAGTAAGTTTGTGCGTCTAGTATTATAATTTTGCTTTGCCATTGTTGTTTTTTGCCATGCCACAAATTTCTATTGTGTAGGATCATTGAAGAATAGTATATATTTTTTATTTAGACACCACAGTTGATCCATATTGCAGTCAAAATGCTGCAGGGAACATATTACGACAATCGAATAAACTCAAAGTTGTCATTATCAAAACGCAATCATGACTGTTAAATTATAACAGTGGAGCTGCCATTAATACCTTGGGCAAGTATAAACCCAATTTAACAGCCAGACAGCTGCCTGAGACAACACGAGCCACAACATTGAACTGCAACAGCAAATTGGACAGCTAAAGTACGTCAGTTCACATCTGGTATTAGTGTCTTGAGTGACGAAAATATGATATGTGATGTAAATATGCTGTACATACATTTGTGTTACTCATTCAAAATAGTAAAAAAAAAGATATAGATCGAACGTCAGTGTTGATATTGTTGCCACGAATATCCGAAGAGTAAAAATATTTTGGGTTCAGTATGAAACTGTAGCATGCATGTGTGCATTTGTATTATGTTAATGACTAATTGTGTTAATTGTTTTTTCATTTGGACCTATAGAGCATAGTTTCACTGTTCTGACATGCCTGTGATAATCCTGTGTTTTCAGAGTCCAGCAAAGAGCAGTTTGCCACCACCAATATTGCTGAGGAGCTGGTGTGTCTTTTCCAGAAGCAGACAGAGCACGAGAAGAAGGAAATGATTTTTGAGGTCCTGGCTCCACTTGCGGAAAACGGTAATGAATTTTTTTTTTTGGGGGGGGGGGGGGGGGGGGGGGTGGGTGCGGTGAGTGATAGAGTTGAATTTGTGACGAAAGTTTCACCAATAATCGGTTTGCATCAGTTTTTTCAAAATTAATTCATTAAAGGCTTTGATGACACCATAAACCATGAATATTCCACGCATTGAACACATTCATGCCGTTAGATGAAAATGATGTCCTTCTACTGAGTAGTAATTTATTTGCTCAGTGCGCGTCATGTTTTCCAGGCTAGATGCTAACTGCAGAGTCATGTCAGACTGCTCCTGCATGTGCCCAACTGTTCTTTTTCCCTTCTCTCTCTCTCTCTCTCTCTCTCTCTCTCTTTCTTTTACTGGCTTTTATCACCATTTCAGGAACACTGGGGTTCTCCCTCACTGTCTCTCTCTACGTACAACACTATTGAACTCTTATCTTTTGAAGAAGTCAAAGCTTTAATGGTGAGACAGGGATCATTTTACAGTGCAACAGTCAGCAGGGATTAGAATGTAACTGAATAATCATTTCAACGTCTGTATTTACCATCAGTTCTCTGCACAGGATGAGAACTGTAACATACATACATGATAAAAAGTAGAAATATCGTCGAGGACTTGAAATTTAAATATAAATTAGTCAAATTCAGTATTTCTGCCCATACAATACAATAGAATACAATAGATACCTAAAATGTGGTGAGGTAGATTTTCCTACAAAACCCAACAGGTAGATACAGATATTGATTATTTGAGAGATAAAATCTGAGAACAGCAGCAAATATTTACACACATTATATTTTATATAAATGCATAGCATAAACAGACAACATTGATAATTATTTATTTTTCAATTGTTTTTAACAATTGTGAGCAAAATACATATTATGCAGGCAAAATGAGCAAGCACTTGGCGACTGTGGAGGGGAAAAAACTCCCTTTTTAAACTCAGTTTTAAGTTAGAAATCTCTAGCAGAACCAGACTCAAAAACTATGACATTTTCTGAATAAATAAAGCTTAATTGTGTAACTAATCATACTTCATATGCTGTGCAGTCTGTTGGTGTGCTGGCCCGGGGACGAGTCCCATGTGTTTTGGTGTTGTCATATGATGCAAGTGTTTCAGACCTAAATGTTCACTGTAGCCTTCTCTGAACGTCTCTCCCTTCATCTCCTTCCAGATGTGATAAAGCTGCAGCTGGTGGAGGCCGGCTTGGTGGAGTCTCTGCTGGAGGTGGTGGCTCAGACAGTAGACGGAGAGAGGGAGGAGGACATCGCCCAACTCAAGACCGCCTCCGACCTCATGGTTCTCCTGCTGCTGGGAGGTGAACACCAGGGTTTGACTGATGCACCGGGCCAATGTTGAGTTTCTTAACAGTAACATTCATGTCCAGGTACATAGAACTGGGATTCATCCAGCTCCAGAGGACAAGAATCCATATGAGGAATCTTGTGTAACAGTAATTAAAGATTCATACTTCGCTCATTAATGTCGCACCTCAGACCCTGCAGCAAACTGTACAAGATCTAAGGAGACACAATCACACTTCACTTCATTAGTGGATGCTAAATTTTACCTACTCCCATATCTAACTATAAATAACATTACAATAAATGTCCAGCACTGATGTGGAGAATTCATAATTCATTCATAATTTATACATATTTATAACACATCAGAAAATGTGTTATAAATATGCATACTGGCCTCTCTGCTAATAGTCTAATCAAACCCATCAGTTCACATACTCCTGATTATTGTACAGTACACTTATTAGCAACCAAGCTCTAATTAGTCAACTTGTTCCACTAGTGCTTGGAAAAACCTGCAGTCAGAGAATAATACTCAATTTCATCTAAATTATTTCTGTTGTGTGCATGATTGCATGTGAAAGATTATTGCCCATCGTTTAATCAAAGAGATTTTAATCTGACGATGACACACCTCAGTCTCAACAATGACCAAAAATAATTTAAAAAAATTGGAGGCAGCATTTAAAAAATATAAGATTGAGTCGCTTCATAACAGAGTGACCACACTGAGGCTGCTACTGATGCAGCTACATGCCCGTGTTCACTCTGCCATGTAGATGAGTCCATGCAGAAGCTGTTTGAGGGAGGAAAGGGCAGTGTCTTCCAGAGGGTCCTGTCCTGGATACCATCGCACAACCATCAGCTGCAGCTGGCGGGGGCTCTGGCCATCGCCAACTTTGCTCGCAACGGTAAGCTGTCACTGGTTAACATAACAAATATGCTGCTGCTGGTTCATCCTGTCAGCTCTAACTAACTTGATGACAGACCTAAATGAAACTTGGCTGTTGTCTGCGTGTGGCTGTTGTCTGCGTGTGTGTTATTTGTGAGAGAAGAACTCTTAACGCCATTGTACAACCACCAGTGAGCTGAGTATCTCTGCAGTTCCAACAGAGTGAGACATCTTTGCATCTTAGCGTCATCTCAGTGTCGGGGATGCTATTCTCCAGACCAAATGTTCAACTATGCTGGGGTGACACCCGTCAGCCATCGTCCATCAGTCCAACCAATTGAATGACCCTGCTGGAGTCTCCAGCACTGGTCAGACTTCCCTGTGAGGTGCAGTCTCTGATTTCTCCCCTTGCATTTTGTATAGACGGGAACTGCATCCACATGGTGGACACTGGTATCGTGCAGAAGCTTCTGGAGCTGTTGGATCGCCACGTAGAGGAAGGCAACGTCACTGTCCAACACGCCGCTCTCAGCGCCCTGCGGAACCTGGCCATACCTGGTGGGCTGCTGCATTAGGACGCACAAACAGGAGCACACACACACACACACACACACACACACACACACACACACACACACACCCCTTCACGGATTCAATTCAATTCAATTTCAATTTTATTTGTATAACGACATATCACAACATACATTGTCTCAATGGACTTTAGATAGTGAGGCCAATATTATAATATTACAGGGAAAATCCCACAATGAGCAAAGCATTTGAACTGGACTCAGTTGTGGGCGGTCATCTGTCTCGACCGGTTGGGGTGAGGAGAGAAATGGGGAAGAGAGGAGAGGTGGGCAGTGAGAGGAGAGACAGTAGGAGAGAAGAGAGAGAGAGGGGACAGTTGTACAACCGCCGCTTTAATCTCTACCAGACTGATACTTATAATTACAAAAAAAATACAATTATGTTGTTGTTATTATTTGAGAGACTTGCATAATAAATAAATGGTTTATTAAACACCTGAGCAACTCTAACTATAAGCTTTATCAAAGAGGAAGTTAAACTTTAAATGTAGAGAGGGTGTCTGACTCCCTGACACAAACTGGGAGCTGGTTACATAGGAGAGGTGCCTGGTGGCTGAAGGTTTTGCCTCCCATTCTACTTTTACAGACTCTGGGAACCAAAAGTAGTCCTGCATTTACAGAGCGAAGTGATCTATTGGGATAATATGAAACTATGAGCTCTGTAAGATATGATGGAGCTTGATTATTAAGGGCTTTGTAGGTTAGGAGCAGGATTTTGAATTCTATTCTGAATTTTACAGGAAGCCAATGCAGAGATGCTAACACTCGAGAAATATGATCTCTTTTTCTAGTTCCTGTCAGAACTCGAGCTGCGGCATTTTGGATTAGCTGGAGGCTTTTCACAGACTTATGGGGCATCCTAGCAGTAACGAATTACAGTAGTCCAGTCTAGAAGTGACAAATGCATAGACTAGTTTTTCAGCATCCTTTTGAGATGGGATGTTTCTAATGTTCTTGATATTGCGCAGATGAATAACGGCTGTCCTAGAGATTGTTCTGTGTGAGTCAAAGGACATGTCCTGGTCAAAGGTAACTCCAAGGTTTCTCACAGTAGAGCTGGAGGCCAGGGTTATACCATCCAAGGTAACTATATGATCAGATAATGTTTCTCTGAGGTGTTAAGGGCCGAGTAAAATTACCACACTTTCTTCTGAATTTAGAAGTTAAAAATTATAAGTCAACCAGGCCTTAATGTATTTAAGACAGTCCTGAAGTTTGTCTACCTGATTAGTTTCATCTGGCTTTATAGATAAATACAGCTGGGTATCATCAGCGTAGCGAAGGAAATTGATGTGGTGTTTTCTTATAATATTGCCTAAAGGAAGAATATTTAAAGTGAAAAGTATCGGTCCCAGCACAGAACCTTGTAGTATTCCATGTCTCACTTTTGTATGAATGGATGATTTGTTGTTAACATTAACAAACTGAAATCTATCAGATAAGTAGGAATTAAACCATTCTAGTGCTGCTCCTTTAATCCCAATGTGTTCTAGTCTCTGTAACAAAATTTTGTGATCGATGGTATCAAATGCAGCACTGAGATGTAATACAAGAATAGAAACATGTCCACTGTCTGACGCCATGAGAAGGTCGTTGGTAACCTTCAGTAGTGCTGTTTCTGTTCTATGATGTTTTCTAAAACCTGACTGAAAGTCTTCAAGCATTCCTGCGTAAATAGTCACATAACTGGTTAGCAACAGTTTTTTCAAGGATTTTAGAGATAAAGGAGGAGGTTTGATATGGGTCTATAATTAGCTAAGATATCTGGGTCTAGAGTCGGTTTTTTGAGCAGAGGTTTAACTACTGCCACTTTAAAGGCCTTTGGTACATAGCCTATTGATATATATAAATTGATCTGATCTAATATGGAACTATTAATTAAATGTAATGCATCCTTAAATAGCCTTGATGGAATAGGATCTAAAAGACTAAGGATCCACTTGGTTCCTAGTAACTGAGACCTGACCAGATTGTATTAATTTAAATTGACTTTGATAGGGTCCCATTTTCCTGCTGCTCTACTTAAATGGTTTGATAATCAATGTAAACCATGTGTCTAGTTGAATGTTTATGTCTGAATCTACCCTGTTACTTCCCTCTGTCCAGTGGTTAACAAATCCAAGATGCTGTCAGCGGGCGTAGCAGACGTGGTACTGAAGTTTTTGCAATCAGAGATGCCTCCAGTCCAGTTTAAACTTTTGGGAACATTACGTATGCTCATCGATACACAAGGTAGGAATTGAATCCTTTCTCTTTTTTTATCTCTGCGCCAAGGCCTTGAAAATCCTCACAGCAAAGCTTAGCAATATATTGACACTGACCACACAGCAAGCAGTTTATGAATTCTAAAAGCACAGTCAACTTCCTGTTGTCGTGTCACACAGACCAGCTCATTCAGTTCGAAGTCCTTGTTAAAGATATTCTAATTATAAGTTCTGTTCCAGCGGCTCTGTTTAAGCTTTGGTATGATCATCAAGAGAGATTCTCAGACTGTAAGACCCTCAGTTCTGAGTCATAAATACACACAAAAATGATAACTCAAGAAGGTGCACACATTCACACGTCTTCATAATCAGTGAGAAATAGAAATGTGGTTCTGTCTACTTCTGCTGGTTTAAAAGATAATTTTTGCTTCAAATCCAAAATTCAGTCTGAGCTTTTTCAAAAGCCAACTAAGTTGTTGTTGTTTATATTTGGGTACAAACTTGAATTACCACAGACACCAGAGCAGAAAAGGGTAATCTTCTGTTTTATGTATGTGTGTTGGTTCAGCTGAGGCTGCAGACCAGTTGGGAACCAATGGGAAGCTGGTGGAAAGACTGGTGGAGTGGTGCGAAGCCAAAGATCACGCAGGAGTGATGGGCGAGTCCAATAGGCTCCTGTCTGCTCTCATTCGACACAGCAAGTCTAAGGTGAGACGCCACAGTGCACAAGTTAATTTCCTCTGTGGCAACAGAACGTGTCACAGCAGAGACTCCTGCAGGTTCAGCTGCACTGACCAAACACTCAAGAATAATTTAACTTCTTCTTGAAAGCTTTTTTGTATGAATAAAAATAAACTTTTTCAGTAATTTTTTTTCAGAAGTCATGAGATGCTGGAGGGTCACAATATGTGTTTACAGCAATAAAATAAAACTTGAATTAGAAACAATTATAAATTATGTATTTTAACCTTTTTTTATATAGTGTAGACCAGAAATACAGGCTTGAGTCTTAATGTGCTTTGCAGTATTGTTCAGAAAAGTCACATTCATAAAGTATAAAGTGATGAGTTAACTCCATCTGTGATGAATCATTGAATCACCTTGTTGTCAGTGTCTCGCTAACTTTAGTCACATGATAAACACAGAAAACTACAGATTCAGCCGATACACAGCTTATATCTGTATTTCTATAATTATCACAGAAATATTTTCATAAACTTGTCCTCTTCTTGTGCATTTCAGGAAGTTGTCAGAACTGTCATCCTGGGAGGGGGAGTCAAGCACTTAGTTACCATGGCAACCAGTGAGCATATGATTATGCAGAATGAAGCACTGGTGGCTTTGGGACTCATAGCGGCACTGGATTTGGGTAAGAGCAGGGATGGATGAAGCAAAATAGCTGTTTAGCTGTATTTGTAATTAGTCTGGATGTGTGATTTTTATTAAAACATATAAAAATTATACTTGGTCATTAACATAGTGAAACAAAATGGAGGCCAAAGATGGTGACGATCTTCTGAGAGATTTTCACCACCTGAAACAGGATCAACGGATCTGCTTCCTCGGAGGTTTGATCCAGTGACTTGTGTACAAAGTCTCCACCTTACCGAAATTGGCCAGTTTTGTTTTTTTTTACACCTTTTTCAAAAAAAGCGTTTATGTGCTTTTGGGAGATGGGAACACACGTAAAAACAATCATATTCTAACTCTCATGCCTGATCGGCTGTTTATGCTTCTTAAAAATAAGAAGCTGCTTTTCCTCGTCTTCATCTCCAGACACCATGAAACATTGATGACCAAGGCGACTGGTTTAATTTCTTCTGCTCCTGCAGTCTGTTTTTTTTCCTCCAAACCAGTTGATGGAAACGCGTCAAATCAGCATTTTCGTTTCAACATTTTAAAAGTTTGATGCCAATTCTCTTGACAATAAAATTGAAGCATTGCTTTTAAGAGTTAAGATGTAAATGTAATGGAATATTATTACTTATTATTTTTTGGACTGAGTTAAGGCAGAATACAGTTTGACCTCGGAGCAGAAAGATTTTTAACTTTAATTTTTCATCATGTTGCTGAAGTACACAAGATTGTCTACTCTGCAGCACATGCAAAACCAAAACATGTCATATTCGTGATGGTGACTTTTTTCTTGGTTGTAGTTGCAGCTGAGAAGGACTTTGTTGGAGCCAACCTGGTGTCAGTGCTGCACAAGCTGCTTTCAGATGAGAGGAGTGCTCCAGAGATCAAATACAACTCCATGATCCTCATCTGTGCAGTCATGGGCTCAGGTATGACTCTCACCATTAATTATGAAGCCAAAGTCTCTGGGCTTCTGTTGTTTTAAAAACAAATAGCAGATATATACAAAGAAAATGTATTAATGTTTTACCAAATGTATTTTGATTTATTTAAAAATAGATTGCATTTGCCTCCCCTTCTCAAGTAGATTTTAATGTGAAACATCTGCAGGGTCCATCAGAACAACAGCCATGTCACACTCGCCACATTTCTCTTTCTAAAGGTCCCATTAAATGAATAATACATTGTCCCGGTTTTAATCCTGTGTCTTTGAGTTTAATTGTTAATTTATCTCTTGCCTCCGGCAGCCTTGGTTGTTTACAAAAGTCGCTTCCGTCTGCGTCGTGGTATTAACCCCGCCCATTATCAGATAATAGGTTGTGATTGGAGCACAATTTTTGTACTGGAGGGAAATCACTCTGGAGGGGATCCAGACTGATTCTGGCAGAGCAAATGAAATGAGCTCCCAGAATCCGTCTGGGTCCCAGGCTAGCTCTTGTTCACACTTAAGCTCTGTACGCCGGGGGAGCCGATGTAAAGTTTTCGGATGCAGCCATGGTCAACTATCGCTAGGTTAGCAACAACATCTCTGGCTGCACACTGCCATTTAACGGTCGGCGTTAAAGACAACACAAAATTAACCACTGATTGCCACGAAACTTTGCACGTGAAGTAATAATTAAAAATCAATAGTGTTATTGAGAATCTATACAGTATCACAAAACATGATGTTGCGATACTATAGTGAATGGCCCCTAGTCTTTTTAGATCTAAACCTCTATCTTTTCTCTTCTTGTACAATGGCTCCAGCGTTTAATTGTTTTGCATCCAATCACAAAGCTGTCTGGTATTTTTGACTCCCTCCCCGTGACTATAAATTCTGCCAATTAGCAACCGGTGCACAGGGACCTTCGCTGTCCGATTCATCGGTTAAATCCGCTCTACATTTTCTGCATGCAAGATGTTTCACGTTAAATGTCCTCTCGTAGCTCAAAGTTCATTTTCCCTCACTGTCAGCCGTTTATTGTGATATAATAAGGGTTATTGATGGTGGCTTAATATGGAGTTATGTTACTATCTTTATTCAAGAGCGTGGTCTTTCGGTTTGTGTGCATTACTTAGTGATTTATCACTCAAATAGTTCCTTGTGCTCAAATTGTTTCTTCTTGCATTCAAATTTCCTCTGCTTCTGCTCAAACTGTATGCTTGTGAACAAATATATTGTTGATCGCACAGATTTCCTGCTCTCAGCTTCAACTCTTCTCCTCGCACTCGCACTTCTTCTGTGCGCTCTCGACTTGTCTGCTCACGGATTTCTGCTGTGCGCTTGGATTTTTGCTGACAACCCTATCAAAAATCCTCAACCAGTTGGATACCAGGTGTAGTGTTGACCAATGAAAAGATTGCTGTCAATTTGTGGGTGCCTTCGCTTACTTCTTAGTGCGTCCCGTACGGGCGGTTACTCTGTAACCCGGTTCAGCCACTCCAGCCCCCGGTTAAGAAAGTGACATCGCCTTCTTGACTTTTGGCGAGCGAATGGCCGGTGTTATGGCCCAACTGGTTTTCGATTTAACTGGTTCCCGTACGTAACAGCTGCAGATGTTATCCGCCTCAGTCAGCAGATTAGTCACTCATTCCCAAACATATTAGTGGCAATTGGCACATCGCATCGGGTCGCATCTCATATCTACTGCGGATATGAGATGCGGGGAACAGGAGGATCTAGTCGGAGTTAGATCGTTACAATTCAAAAGTATTTTTGTCATAGTGTGTACTGAACCATCGAGAAAACAGTCTTGATCAGTTTGTGTATTTCCTGAGAGGAGCCGAAAGTAACGAGTTGATTCAGGTGAACCCAAATCAAACTGTTCCCCGGAGGATGACATCATCTATCAGTATGTGACGGACACCCGCAGCTTGTAGAGTCGTCGTGGCTCACGGTGATTATCGAGGATTTCCAGTTTCGAAAATATTGCTGTAGTGAGATCGAATCCAGCTCAATGCGATTTTGCAAGAATTTTATTTTCTTCACTTCATTTTTTACGTAGATGGCTGAAAATTAGTGCTTACTTATACAATCATATTCGCCGCAGTAGATATGAGATGCGACCCGATGCGACGTGCAAATTGCCACTAATATGTTTTTTGGCGATGTCACTTTCTTAACCGGGGGGCGGAGTGGCTGAACCGGGTTACAGGGTAACCGCCCGTACGGGACGCACTAAGAAGTAAGCGAACGCACCCGCAAATTGACAGCGATCTTTTCATTGGTCAAGACTACACCTGGAATCCTACTGGTTGAGGATTTTTGATAGGGTTGTCACACAAAAAATCCAAGCGCACAGCAGAAATTCGTAAGCAGACAAGTCGAGAGCGAAGAAGAAGAAGTGTGAGGAGAAGAGTTGAAGCTGAGAGCAGGAAATCTGTGGGAGCAACAACATAATCTATGTGCGAGCAACAATATATTCGCGCACAAGCGTACAGTTTGAGCAGAAGCAGAATAAATGTGAATGCAAGAAGAAACAATTTGAGCACAAGCAGCTATTTGAGTGCGAGGGCAGATTTTGAAGGAAAGAATGATAAATCTAAACGAGAAATCACTAAGTAATGCGCACAAACCGAAAGACCACGCTCTTGAATAAAGATAGTAAAATAACTCCATAGCTAAATACCAATCGGGGGGGGAAGAAGAGGAGTAATAGTGGTTGAAATTAGTAGTCATATTTATGAGGAACAAAAAAAGCAAAAAAAAGAATCCTTATGATGTCACTGTCATTGGACTGTACAATTATTTGAATATCCCCTTTTTTCTTACTTATTTTCGTTTCTCTTCTGCTCATTTTAGAGCCGCTTCACAAAGAAGTCCAGAGCCTGGCCTTCATCGACGTGGTGTCCAAGCTGAGGGCTCATGAAAACAAGACGGTATCACACCAGGCATCGCTCACAGAGCAGCGGTTAACCGCCCAGAGCTAAATGACTGTGTCCAAGGCCCCACACCCTCACAACACCCACCTAAATGCCTGCCTGACCACGTAATTACCCAACGACACCCCATGACTGCTCTCCTCTGTGCCCCATTGTCATGTGCCAAGGTACCATGTCGCGTTTACTGCCAGCCAGACATACCTATATGTCTCCACCCTCGACCCTCTGCCCCGCCCACCTCCACAAGGGCCAGACTGATGTGGGTTTTAGAACGCCAGCACTTTCTGCTTTTGTTCAAATCATAAATTTATATAATATATCATTTTTATTTTAAATGACAAGAATGAGAGAATGCCTCTGAAACTGTTGTTTAAAAACAGTTTCAGAGGCATTCTCTCATTCTGGGGACACCAAATTTTTCCTCTAAAAGCCATAACAATTAGATTTATTAAGGTGGGTTAGCAGGTCTTTAAGGCAGGCTTTCATTTTAGGCTTCAGAGTCTGACACCGTTTAAAGCTCAACTGAGTGATATTTTTTAGAGGTCAGCACCACTGACTTACTGGTATATTTTTTTTAATGGAAGCATCAGTCTACCCCTTGTCCCCACCTCTACTTGTGCATGCATCTTCTGCTACAAGTAGCTCCACATGAGCTGAGGCGCCATAGACAGCCTGACGCAATAGATTAAGAGACGACACTCTTTTACGACCATAGCTGTGATCCCATCCGCCGGTAAACCCATCAGTGAAAATGTGCACAAAAGAACAAAAAAAACTTACTGTTGTGATTTTTATTTTATTTTTAAGAAAAATCAGCCATCCATGACATGCCCAGTTGTGTCCCATGTAGCTTAAACGCTGACTAGAAACTGCATGTTTTAGTCCTGTTGAAGGTGTGCCAGTGTTCATTTTACCTCTACCGCTTGCATACCCCAGAGTACAGCCTGCTCCTCTACTCACAACTGCAGTCTTGTTTTTGCAACTTGTTCTTTGAGACTTGGTTCAAGAGATTTTATTCAGATATTTTAATCCATTTATAATATCTCCTCCACACTCCCCCCCCCCGGGCCAACTACTCTACAGTGAAAGTTCAGAGGCTCCAAACGTTTCCATCCCATAGCTGAAAGAGAATCAGGGAAGAACAAGGTGAAACACATACAGTGAAGAACACATCTGTAGTCAGGTCGACCTTTGTTAGCTGAAATCACTTTTCAAAAAAATTACAAAGTAACAAGTATGTGATTTAGCCTGACAGAAATATCTGTTACATTAAAAGTCAATACAATGCATGAATAAAAATTGGCACAAGATGGTAGAGCCCTCCCTGGGCCAGACTAAATCATGACAGTTTTCTGCCACTTTATACGCCGTTGAGAAAATTGGCTCCAATCAATACATCACAGTTAGACACTTTGCAAAGCCAATTTTCTACAGGTAAAAGTTCTATAGTTTGTGGCGCTGTGACAATAATCTATTAAGAAATATATTTATTTTTTAGATTTCAGGAGATAGAGCTTCAGGGAGTGAAACTTGATGCTGGACTTAGCCTGTTGTTCTAACTTCTTTGTCAGAAAATCAGAGGGTGATGAAATGAGGCAGCCACCATTCCACTAAGGGTGGGGTTTGTACTTGTGTGTCTGTGAATGAACAGCGCGTTCTATGGTAGCATGGAGCAAAATCTTGGATATTATGTGAACAGGTAACTGAATGCTGTTGGAATCCCCCCCACATATCCACCACTGCCACCGATCCCCCAAGAGGACATGTCTCTCTCGTGTGACTGTTGGCTCTTCTGGTCAAAGGGATTTCTGCTAACACGCACATCTCAGCATGTCCGACACTGTACCGACACCCTGTTAACATGCCAAGGTGTGTTTCCTGGTCTGGGCCCATACTTTTTTTTTTTTAAGTATGAATGGTTATTTATCAGATTTGTGCTGTTCTGAAGTCACATGCCAGTGGAGATGTATCCATAGTAACTGCGAAAAAATTATAAACTTAAATGTTTGTTGTAAATGTCATGAGTTGTACATTTGGAGGATTGTAACTCAGCAGATAATTAAAAGATGATAGCTGGTCATGGCTGATGTCTTTTCTTTTCTTTTTTACTACACAAAGTTTCTGTTCCAAGTAAACATTTCACATCTTCGTGTCATTTTGGGCTGAATATGTTTTTTTTAGTTGTCCACTGACTCCATTCACAGTTGCACACAGCAGCAGTGTGTTCAAATGAAATGTGGACTGAACCTGCAGCCCTTGTCTGTTTGCCACAAGCCACAACCGGACAATTTGCCAACTGTATAGACATTAGCTTTAGTTAGCTACCATCATATACATCTTGAACTTTAGTTTCTTACCTTTTTCTGATTTCTCTGTTTGCATATTAACATATTAATATGTTCACATATTATTTTCTTAAACCCGTATTAGCACAAATGTTTTACTTGAGTTGAAACATTTTGTACTTGCTCAGGTTTTTCAGTCTCAATTCACACTGCCTACAGCAAGGATTGTTTTCAGGATCTTTAGTGATTATCTATGTATTTTTTTTCTCACCTTATTTGAACAGTAGATTGTATTTTCAATAAGGAACAGCCTTATTTACTGACTGAAGTCTTAAGATCTATTTCATGAAACATGCTTATGGAATGCTAGTAGTCAGTTACTGAATACACATTACATGGGGATTCCCCAGCAATGGCGGATCATGGAGCCTCTCAATAGTTCCCGGAAGAGAACAGAAGCGCATAAGAGTAGCAGCAGAATGGAGCGTCTGTGTTGAGACATTTAAATATTATCAGGAGATCTGAATCAAATCAACATGCGCATCAAAGCATGTTAGTGGTTTATGATTTATGATTTTTCTATGGTCTAAAAAAACGTATTGACTAACTACATAGAGTAACTGCATGGGCATGTCGGTCTGCTTTATTGTAAATCGATACATTTATTGACTACTAATTACCAAAAATCGCAGTTCAGTTGCTCTGAACAATGGATTCGAATTTCACGCCAAGAACTTCCAGGAACTATCTGAAGTCTGCATTTTGGACTTCTGTTGTCACGACTCGCATTTCACGGCTCTGCCTGCAACCATGCACTAATTGGACGGACTAGCTGTCAATCATCTTGTATCCTAGATGCCTTGTCTTCTATTTTACTCTAAATGAACATCATGCTGTATTGAGGAAGACTTGAAATTAGAGATCGAACCATGAGCTCCAGGAAAATGTCAACTGATATTATAAATCATGTAAGAATTAGAGTCAGTGTCATTTTTTCTAATGACTTCTATAGGACTAGACTTCATTTTGCAACCAGCAAGTCTCCCTCTACTGGGGATACCAGAGAATACAGGATTCAGGCACTTCTGTATTTGCTTCATTTTCCGGATCTGGGGTCTCATTTATAAACATGGCATATGCACAAAACGGGGCTGGAAACGTGGATACACCGATTCCCATGCAAAGGTTGTGATCTATAAAAACAAACTTGACGGGAGAATGTGTGCACCTGTAAGCAAACTCTGACTCATGGAAAAGATAAGGGGAATAGGCGACATAGATGGTGGGGTAGTGAACTGAAGTCAGATTGTTTAAAGTAAATGTGGGAAGAACGATTAGAAGTATTGATGCCTCAAACAACGCTCGCAATTTGTTTTTCTCGCTCCGGTGACCAACTCGTTTAACTTCCTCAACAGTGTCATAAAACACACAGAAACTTCCCCTTTGCCCTGAGACACTGCAGCATTTATTAATAGACCGACTGAAAACTGCAAATTCACCACTGCAGCCACCACCCCCACCTCCCATGGGGAGAAAAAGGTCACAAATGTGTAACACATGATCTAGAAGCGAAAGATAAGAGTTACAAATGCGTACAACGATTTGTGCATAACTTTGGGCACTCACACAAATCCACACTAGCATATGAAGCAATCTGTGCACACGTAACTTTACAGATCTATTAATGTTCGCTTTCCAACAGCTTTTCTGTGAGTACAAATTTCTAAAAACGTGACATTTTGGTTATGTTGATGTCCCAGCGCTGAATCAAAATCACCCGACAATCCAAGTTCAGATTTGGCTCGTACTCCGTACTCAACAGATCATGTCAGAGATTTTAGTTTTTACCACAGTAAGAACCCATGGGTGTGGCTGGCCTTCCATGTTTTGTTTAGTGGAGCTGAATTTCCCCTTGAAAGGAATCACATAGTTGTGCTCTTTGGGTACCACTTGCAGACCATTCACACTTGTCCCTGAACAATGCAACAACTATCCCCCAGAGCACTTACACCCCCACATTCCAGAACATTTAAAAACCTGTTTCTCCCTAATGCAACAAGCAACTTTTTGAGCAAACAAACAAAGCCAAGAAAAAAGCCCAGGATCAGTGGTTTATATTTTCTGAACTGATAAGATACAGATGCAACATCAACTTCTGCTACAGAGTTTCAACCAGAAATAATATATTCCTGTATTAAATTCTGGTCTAAATTCAGAATTGTAACTTGTAATTGTAAGAAGATACATTTAGAACTTAGAACATTATATTTATATTAGTATTTTTTCCATATGTGAACATGTGAGAAGGTGTTACGCAGGTGCCTTGTGCACCTGTGTAAGGTGCACAAGGCTATTTTGACTACCACTCTCACCCAGTGACAAACTCAAAATCTAATTTGATGAATGTATTCCACAGTGACTTGGTATCTACCTGTTTTAGACATTGTAATAAACACAAAAAATGTTTCAGGCATTTAAACTTACTTTAGTCTTGATATATCAAATCCAATAAAACAAGGATATGAGCTTCAAGGAAAGTCGGCATGTTGTGTGAGTTCAGATGTGTAAGCTCAGATGTGGCCAGACCTCTATGAACATTTACCACCCAATAACAATGTGAAGCTATCAAAAGGACCCACTGAATATGTAAATGGTGTCTTTAGGGAACAAAAACATTTAGAGGACAGCTTAAAGTGATGTTGTTAAATTACAGCAGTGGGGCTTACAGGGTTAGAAAAATAATATTTAAAGAGGTCCACATGTTGAAGGTTTTCAAAACCTTTTTGACGCTGGATTTAGAAATTAAATTATCATGCCTGAGAAGTTTGGGTCAGATCGGATCATGTACCTTCGATTACGAGCAACTTCCTGTTTCATGGCGAATGATCGAAAATCGCCTTGCCTTCACGGCCACGCCCTCTGACGAAAACACAGGATTTTGAATATCTGGAGTAACAGGCAGTGGTGGAAACTCATCCATAATGTCTTCTTCTGCAGTGAGAGGCAGGGAGTGGAGGCATAACCATGACAATTGTCAAATAATGCGCTGCCAACCTTAGGAGTAATAGCATCTTGCATCAGCTTCAGTCTGGCGATCTCTAAGCCTCTTTTTCTGTCGCGTAGGCTCGACATTGGTCAACATCTCTGTTAATATTTGCTGTGTATTATTGACGAAGACAAAAGCTGGTGCTTGGCGAGTTAATAATCCAAGTTTTTTCTTTCGTTTGCAGAGCTTGGCAGAAAGCTTCTTCTCACTGCCATCTTGGCACACCCCTCTGACCCGTCTAGATGTCATTTGCTTTCTGTAAGGCGTAGGGCTATGTTTCTTTGTCCCACCACTACAATAGCAAAATATGATTGGCTGATTTTCCCTTCACTTACTAAAGCAACACACAAGCTCCCGACTTCTGTCCCGATCATGAAGTCCAAACCAATGAGTGAGTGTGCTGTAACCTCTTTTCAACAACTAAATCTGATTGGATAACTCTATGTTCAAGGTTTTAGGTCACTTATACTGTCATTTCTGAATCAAAGTTCATTGAAAATCAGCCAAAAATTTGAATTACAAAGAGATAATTATTATTATTATACAATATGTGACATTTGAAATGCTGATATGTTGGGCCTTCTCTGGAGTCCTAGAAGTCCCTAAGGGTTTCCCTCTGGTTAAAGGCAGGGTAGGCGATTTTGAAAACCCCAGCGAGGAAACGGTCAATGTCCTACCCACTTCCTTCAGACCTCTGTCCAAAGCCACTCCCCCCACAACACATGAACACGCACTGCTGCCTGAGTGCATCAGAGGAGAAAGCCAAGAGCGGAGTGTAGTGTCTTTTTGTCGATATATGGAATGTGAGTAGCACGTGTGGTCCACGTGTTTCTTGCTCTGTAATGTTATGTTAGGGGCCCTCTGACGACCCCCTGACTTTTCCTACAAACCCTATTTGGTCTTCCTTCTTACATTGTATAAACAAATGTGAAACCAGAGGTTCTTTCTGAAGTACACAACGGTCCTATATAAGTTTACGTTTTCCGCAGTATGAACAGAGTTTTTCCTTTGGCTGGATGCTCTCCAAGCTCTGCAGTGCTTGAAACGATGCTGGTCTTTTTGTAATAAACCTTTATACAAAATCAAGACGGTGTCGGCGGACTTCTCTTCAATACATCTTCACATCATCGCTACTTAGTATACAACAAGAATTTGGCGTCACGAACTCTGGACGTGTTGTGTCCTGCTGCCTCACTGACGACTTCGATGTGCTGACTCCCGCCTCAAGCCGGCAAATACGGTGAGCATTTTGTTGTGTGTGTATGCTGTCTGGTCACACCGTGAAGGACCTTGTGTGTGTTCCATGTTGTGTTGATGTTTTGGGGAGATTCCGTTCTAAATTTGGTTTGTTGCGTTGTTGAAAACGCAACGGGGGGAGTAAGAAAATTATAAGTAAAGGATAAGGAAATAAAAGTAAAGGATAAGGAAGAGATGTAGAATAGCCTTATTAGTAACAGGAAGGTGAGTTAAAAAACTATGCAAGATTAATGGAGACTGGGCCCTCAACTCCTTAACGGTAAGAAATGTGTAAATTAGACACTGCGTGAAAGTAGGCTTTAAGGCAGGGGTGGGCACTTATTTTTCCCAGGGGGCCAAATGAGCAACTGAAAATATTTTGGAGGGCCGGGCCAAAATGCCGAACTCAATTATGCATAATATACATTTTATTTCTATATAAAAAGCAGTAAATGGCATTGTTTTGACTGCTGGTAAAAGTGTATGTTATTATTTGGCAATTAAAAGGTGAGGTTAGCTTTCAAAAATATGATTTATTCAAATAGAATTTCCAAAATGATAAACAAAATGTGAAACATTTGACTAATTTTCAGTCACATTAATAACAAAGGGCATTTTGAGTTTCATATACTATTTAAACAAGGATTTTCTTAGCTTCCTAAAGACATCACATCATCTTTGTAGCCAAAATAAACAAGACGTCACTGAACTGTGTAACTGTAAAGAAAAGTGTCACAGTTTTGTAGCCTTTTTGACTTTACATGCCTATATTAAACATTTAATGCTGGAAGTCGCGCGTTATCCCCCGGATAAATATGAGCAGCTGGGCTGTGTCACGGACGTCACAGCTCTCATCCAAAGCCAAAGAAAAAAGGCGAAGCTTCCCACTTCACTTTGCATCTGAAACTCCAGATTCTCTGCGATGTCCTCCACCCTTCTCTTCACGGTGCGGCGGGACAGCGGGATGTTTTCAAACGCTTCTTTTTTCTCTGGGCATAGCCGTGCTGCAGACTCGACCATGCACTCTTTCACAAACTAACCCCTCCGAGAATGGCTTACTGTTCTGGGCGATTTTGTGGGCTATCACAAAGTTGGTTCTGGTCGCTGCATCTCTGGCTGCATGCAGCTTTGTAAAACAGCCTTGTTGTTTTTCTAGCTTTGCTAGTAAATCCGTGGATGTCCGCGCTCGGCATCAGTCAAGTTTTTGTATTTCTTGGCATGTTTCCTCTCGTAATGCCGTTTCAAATTGTACTCTTTAAACACGGCGACATGCTCCCCACAAACCAAACACACAGGTTTACCCTTGACTTCAGTAAAGAAAAAATTAGTAGTCCATATTTGTTTGAAAGTTCTGCTTTCGGCATCCACTTTTCCTCTTTTTGGCATCTGTTCTTTCCACAGTCACACTGGTAAATGAACTTCGCATGTGTGGTTTTTAGGGGTATAAGGTTACACAGATAGTATAGCCACTCCCCTGCCTGCGCAGAATAGCTCCAGCCTGCAGCTTTGGAGCTGCAAGGAGGGGGAGCAGGGTGAAGCCCAATAAAACATTCTGTTTGTTAGTGGCTGTTGCTCGATTATAAAATTATTTGATTGAGATCCATTAAATTTATATATAAGAGTTATGTTGACAGATAAAAAATGTAAATGTTATTATGACAATTACAAGTATTTCTGTATTAAGCTGATTGATTATTCCTTAGCTTGAATGAAAACACAGGTATGCATAAAATAGATAAAACTTTTGTATATTGATAAAATTGCAACTTTATACCGCATGAGGTTGTAATTTGGTACTTAAAGGAGGAAAACATTTGTTTTAGATATAAATGACCTATGTGTTGGCAGATAATGTGTGCAGATTATATTAAATTACTTATTGTATAGTTGAAATGACCTAGTGGGTACATAAAAGACTAAATTCTTGTCTGTTTCTTTTTGTTCTCCTGTGGTGTGTGAGAGACGGAGAAGGAAGAGACAGAGAGAGAGGAGGTGCTGGCCAGTGCGTCACACGGATTGACGCTTGCTGCCGACAGCGTGTGCAGCTCCTGAATCCAGTCTGATCAAGGCCAGTGCGGTTTTATCCACGAACTCTTTTAACAAACACCTGCATTTTTGACAGATATGTGTTCACTCATTCATAGTTAATATTGGTGATATACATTTAGTTTGCTTTCATTTATAGGTTATTATAAACACATTTCTCAATTTGGGGTTAATAGAGGGCATATATCTGCTTGTGTATGCCTAAAATATTTCATGTTGTGAACATTTAGCAAGAGACTTGGCAACGGACTGATCAATTAATGTATTTGATTAATTAATGGATTATGATTACTTGGTTTGAATACTGTCGAGAGTTGCAAATTGGAGTTTCTGTTTGTGCATGGTTTGTTTTGATTGGAGTTGCATTGGGGATTTAGTATTGAGATTATTCTGTGAATTAAGGTGATTGGGTGATAATTAGGCGATTGTTTTGCTGCAGATAGGACCACACTTGGTGATAGTTGCTTCCTTGTGGTAGTGTGTGATCTTTTGAGTTTTATGTAGGATTGAATTTTCTCTAATTTGCAGGATATTTATGGACATTTTATTCATGGAAGTATACATTGTGTCAAAGAAAAGGGGAGACACTCGAGAAGATGTTTCCAGTGATCATCCGAGGACAGAATTTGGAGTACAAGCCTTGGCAGAGTACAGATATGTCAGATATACTTGAGAAATTGCCTACTCTTCAAGATGGAGCGCATCCTTGGATTTCAAAGTTGGAAGAAATTACGATGGGAACAGTCTGCCATAGGATATATTAAGAGACTTTTGGCTAATCTCCTTGGAGTTCCAGCTATGGAAGAGATCCTACAGAAAGCAGGACTTAATCGATATGTGGGGACTGCTGTGAATGATCCTGAGTTGTTTGCTGCAAGTACAGGTCGAATGTGGAGAGCGTTGAGAGATACGTTTCCAACAAATGTGCATCCTGACAATATTCTTATTGAGTCGAGAGCCTATGTGTCAAGAGTTCATCAGGTGTGGAGAAATGTCACCGGAAATGACCTGGATTTGAGTCAAATGGAGCAGTCAACTTTGCGAGCTAAACTACAGAAGGGACTGCCCCTACCAGTAAGGAGCAAACTGGCAGAGGTGGTTGGACTTGGAAGCATGGCAAAAGGTGTCTATACGGATCATATAGCCCATCAAGTGGAGCTATATAGGAAAAAGTAGCATGATCAGAAAGTGCAGGACCAAGAGATCCTCAGAAAACTCAATCAAATACAACTGGTGGAGAATAAGAGGAAGGAGTTGGTTGTGGACTATGTTGACATGATAAAACCAGTTGAAGGCAAGAGATACATGCTAGTTGTTGTGGACAGATTTTCGCGATGGACGGAGGCCTGTCCAATTAAGCGGAAGGATGCTCAGTCAGTTGCCAAGTTTTCACGTTTTTGTGTAGAGAAGTCATAAGCAGGTGGGGACTTCCAGATCAGATATCCTCAGATAATGGGAAAGAGTTCGTGGATAAGACAGTGAAATTGATTTTGCAAAAATTGGGAATTAAACAACGTCTTGGAGCAGTTTATCACCCGCAAAGTCAAAGGATGTGTGAAAGAATGAATGGGGTTTTGAAAAATCGCATTGTCAAGATTTGCCAGCATACGGGTTTAAATTGGATAGCAGCGCTTCCTTTGGCGCTAATGGTGTGTTGCTCGAGTGAGCTGCATGATTTGCACATGACACTCCATGAATTGGTCACGGTAAGACGGGTGCCTACGCCTTGTTTGCGAACAAGCGGAAAAGGTCCACGTTTGCCCCTTTTGGAGGATGACATGAGAGCATATGTTACATATATGGCTAATTTCCATAAAAGAATATCCACATATGTTTCTGACAGGCAAAGAAATTAAGAGGTGCAGGAGAGGCTCAATGAGCAAACAGTGCAAAAGGGGGGAAATGGAATATGACTCATAATTAAATATAAATTTGTATTTAATTTTTTAATTTTCATGTGTTGTTTGCAAAAGATACTGTTTGGTGTTTTCTTTTCTTCCTGAGCATATTGAGGGGATGTGCGGAAGGGATTCAGATAATCGAATATGGACCATAAGAATGGACTGGAGAACTCTGAACAAGGATATTGTGATGAATGTTCAGATGTTCAGATTCGACACATCATCGACACTACACTGAGAGTCGACACTGCTGAGGAGCTGCAGTGTGATACATTCTTATGTCATTTCTGATATATATAAATGTTTGGATGAGTAATGTTTACATTTTAATCATATTCTTTTTGTATTAATTGTTTGGAGAATGATGTTTTCTGTTATCAAGTAAATGTATGGGACCTCAGATGTTTTCTTTTTGTTTTTGATGCTTAGGGAGATTGGGGACTAGGCAGGGACAGGTCCGGAGGAAGGTTCGATGGGTCGACCAGCCTGACTTTGGACATTGTTTTGATTTTATTTCTTGAGGTTTCCACATGTGTTTGCTTAAACCATATCTCTACATGGATTGTTGAGATTCCTCTTTTCTTTTTTTAATTGGTCTGGAGTACTATATGTGGTAGCCTGAGGCAGAGGGGCCGTGAGAGAATTTTCCTGTCTAGATTGTTTGAGGGATAATTCCGGAAAGAAAGCTGCCGGACAGGTTTTTCACTCTCGCACTTCATGACGTTGCTTAAGGTTATGCTGCAAGACGCATGTGTTGGAGGAATTGTTATTTTTGTCATAATTTTCAAACTATGTATGTTTTATGCTTTTGATTTTCGAGACTCTTCTAGTCTCAAATGGGGGGAAATATGTAGTGTCTTTTTGTCAATATATGGAATGTGAGTAGCACATGTGGTCCACGTGTTTCTTGCTCTGTAATGTTATGTTAGGGGCCCTCTGACGACCCCCTGACTTTTCCTTACAAACCCTATTTGGTCTTCCTTCTTGCATTGTATAAACAAATGCGAAACCAGAGGTTCTTTCTGAAGTACACAACGGCCCTATATAAGTTTACGTTTTATGCAGTATGAACAGAGTTTTTCCTTTGGCTGGATGCTCTCCAAGTTCTGCAGTGCTTGAAACGATGCTGGTCTTTTTGTAATAAACCTTTATATACAATCAAGACGGTGTCGGCGGACTTCTCTTCAATACATCTTCACATCATCGCTACTTAGTATACAACAGGAGCACAACATCGCTAACTGACTTTTCGTGGCTCATTCACAAGTAAGAAAACACATTTGTCAAGCTAACATGTCAGTGTTGGGAAATCTCATTGAAAATGAAAGTTCTGGTGATTTGACTGACATCTTTTTCGAAGGAGGATGTTTTTTGCTGTCGAAGATTACTCCAATCTAATACTGTAGAGGGTGTCAATTTTTGTTTGGAAAGATGAAAGGAAGGAGTTGCATTTGTCAACCGTGAAGGAATTGGAAGTATTGTCACTGGTTTTGAGAAGTTTGTTAACTGTGGAGAACAGAGCCTTGGGATTTGAGGAGCCAGAGTGGTTGAGGTTTGAGTAGTAGGTGGACCGGGCTGTGTTGAGAGCGTCTTTGTACTGTTGAAGGAAGTCTACGTAGGGTTGGAAATGCACTGTTAAACTGGTTTTCTTGGAGAGTTTTCTCAAGCCGGCGCTTACGGGATTTCAGTTTGTGGAGTTCAGGAGTGTACCAGGGGGCTGAGTGTGTGAATTAGACTGTTTTGGTTTTAATGGGAGCCAGCTGATCAAGACAGGAGGAGTGTGTCATTGTAGAAGTTGGCAGGATCAGAGGGGATGGGGAGGCAGACATTTTGCTGGTGAGAGAGGCTGAGAGGGCAAGAGGGGGGATAGATTTGAGAAGGATATCTTGCGTTTGTCTTTTGGGATGGGGAGAGAGATGTCAATGTCCATAGTGATTGCCAGTTGGTTGGAGATGTTTAGATTGAGGCTGGAGAGTTGATGTTGTGTAAGACCAGTAGAGCAGACCAAATCCAGGATGTGACCACTGCTGATGCTCGAAAGAACAAGCAGCAGGAATGGAAATGGTGGTAGATTTTATGTTCTTTCTGTAAACAACAGATACACCACCTCCCCGCCCCTCAGGACAAGGTTGGTCGATATATGTGAATCCTGTGGGTGTGGTCTGGTTTAGCGAGAAAATAGTCTAGGGGTTTGTGCCAGGTTTCAGTGAGACAGACGGAATCTAAATTATTGCCAGTTATAAATTCATTCAGAATGAGGCTTTTATTGTTGAGTCAGCGGGTGTTAAGCTGTGCCAGTTTCAGGTGATGCTGCTTTCTGATAGGTTGTGAGGACTGAGGAAGGGGACGGAGATTGTAAAGATTCACGTGTTGTTTGTTGTGATGACGTGTGCAACAGGACCACAGGGATGGGATGGAGTTTGGGGACGTGAAGTTGAAGGTGAACACACACGACCAGAGCCTCTGTTTGGAGGGTGGCCTATGCAAAGAATCCCGGCTTCTGTGAGAATGTCGATGCAGTCCGGACACAGGTGCTTGTTGAGACGGTGAAGATCAGAGATGGAGTACAGCGGCAGAATGGTCCGGTTGTAGATCGCTAGAATTTAGCTTGTGACCCGGAGCCGGGTGTTCGGGTAAAATGAAGCGATGTGCAGCCCAGGAGTATCCACAGAATTATCCACAGAATAACAATGACACCGCGCCAACAGTCCATTGAAAAGGAGAGGTAGCCTGCAGGGGGCTACCGGCCTGTGAGGCTGACGATCCTATGCAGAGAAGGATGTCAACCTGCAGTGGTGGCTAGCAGCGCCAGTGGCTGGAGGATAAAACTAACGGGAGACCGACAGGGCTAGCTGCAGCGGGACGGGAAGTTCCCGGCAGAACAAGCAGGCGGGCTCAGCCTGCAGCAGACAGCGACTCAGAGACCAAAAAGTCAGTCCTGTTGTGAAGGAACCTCCCGGCAGGTTGGATGTGAGCTGTTTAAGATAACTGAAAAGTGTTTGTCTGGATATGATCCTAGGTGACATGTATCGACAGACTTGCAGAACGCTATATACTCAGAGCATAAACAATCCAAACATTACATTTACTTCTTTAAAAGCTGCACAAATGTGTCATGACACCCTTTGACTTATTTGGGAAATCATACAAGATAACAAATATATATATATAATAATAATATTAGCATAAACAACATATGTACACAAAAGGAAGAAACTTACACTGAATAAAAATGACCTTGGTAAACAACTGTGTATGAGTTTACATTAAGCTAAAGTTAATGTTAGCTTTTAGTTTGCTTTTGTCAGTGGATGGTAAGAAGTTCAGTTCGCCAAGATAAGACAACATTATCTGACCTGTTCCCTGAAATATTGATCGTAAAACATTAACTATAATCATATTGCATATACACACCCCAGAGGATGAACCACCGGGATGTCCTGCCATGCCCTTCTCTAGCAGACACACAGGCATCTGCCTTTTGCTTGGACTGGCTGTTTTCCCAGCAGAAGTGCACCACCCAGCAGTAGCATATATAAACCAGATATATTAAATATATGGAATATGATGTATTTAAGAAACATTTATATTTACATGTATTTAATAATGTCTTTGTTCTAATCGAGGGGCGACACGCTATTCTGTTTAGAAAAAAAACGTCTTTCCCATCCTGAAATTACACACATCACCGAAAGGCCAGATGTCCCAGTTTTACACCAGCACTTAAACGCAGCAATCATTTGTGAATCTTTTCAGAGACAGCTCGGCAGAAGTGGACAGTCGTGTGTCGGACAGGACGGAGGGAGGTTTGAATGTTTGTTTTTACGTTGGAGATAACCATGATCTGAATAATTTTTGGGATTTGGGAACTACGGCTATTTTGATTCATAGGATAGGCAAAGTAGGGAATATTGTGTCGGGGTATCGGCCGACGGCCTGTATAGGTCCAGTAAACGGTTCTCTGGCACTATTCTCTGCTGTTGCAAAATGACAGGCGGGCCGGGAGAGAGTGGCTATAGTGGTATGGAGACCAGTGGGAACGATGGTAGAGAGGAAGGTGTTATAAGGAGTGGAAAACTGTGGAGGCACAGGGTAGTACCAAGGTGAGCGATCATGAAAGGAAAAAGAATAATACTGGTGGATCGGAGAGTCGGGAGAGTGAAGACAATGGACCAGAAAAGGTAGTTTCATTAAATGTAGTGACGAGGTTTGAAGGTGAAGGAGGAGTAAAAAAGATAGATCTTCTTAAATTGACAAAAATAGTCAGGGCCCAGCTGGGGAAGTAAAATATGCTAGAGAGTTAGAGGATGGAAACTTGCTAATAGGGTGCAGCATTGAAGCTCGTGTGGTAAAAACAATGAAAATGAGCAAGATCGACAAAACCAAATTAAATGAAGTAGTGACAGTGGGAGAACGGAGGACGAGAGGATATAAAGGGGTGATCTATGGAATCCCTCTCAAAGTTAATACGAGTGAACTGGTTGAAAACCTTAGGAAGAGATGTGACTCAGTTATGAGTGCCAAAAAAGTGACCAAGGGAGCAGAGAAAGGGGAAACTGAGTCAGTGATGATAAAATTTAAGACAGAATCTCTTCCAGATGTGGTTCATTTTGGATTCATGCGTTATACAGTAAGAAAGTACATACCAAAACCAACAAGGTGCTTCAAATGTCAGAAATTTGGGCATATAGGTAAGATGTGCAAGGGGGAGAGGAAATGTGCAAGGTGTGGTAGAGATCAGAAATATGGTCAGTGTGGAGAGGGCTTTAGACCAAGTGCTGTAATCACGTAGGAAAGCATAGTGTGGCTTACTGGGGCTGTAAGGTGATGAAATGTGAAGCAGAAATACAACATAAGAATGAAGGAAAAAGTCTCCTATGCAAAGAGAGAAAGAGGGCTTATCCTACGAAGCAGATGAGTGAAGGAAAGCTCAGGAGAGGGCAAGATGTAGGCAATGTAGACAATAAAGGAAAAAGGAAAAAGTATATGGAAAGAGAAGATAAACCTGGTTACATTTATAGCAGGAGTAGTAAATGGAATAGCAGAAGTGAAACCAAAAAAAGAAAGGATTCAAAACATTGTAAAGGCAGCAGTCCACCACTTTGGCATGACAGGCTTCAAGTGGGAGGAAATATATGATGGTCTCAGTATCCAGACTAGCCAAGAACCAACATGTGTAGGATATTAATATTAATTATAATACTTAAGTTTGTAAGCCAATGGGCAAGACTTTAAGCAATTCATAGCAATAGGAGGGAAAAGCCAGATGTTTTATGTATCCAGGAAACCTGGTTGAAACCAAATTTAGATTTTGTTATGTATGATTATGTTGCTGTCAGGCGAGATAAGGTTAATGGGGGAGGAGGGGTTTGCGCCAATTTCATTAAAAAAGGGATACCATACAGAGTATTAGGAATTGGGCAGGAACAGGAATATGTGGTAGTAGAAATATGGTCTGAAAGGAAGAAGTTAGTGGTGATAAATTACTACAATCCATGTAAGCAATTCATTCAATTAAATTACATTACATTTTATTTGTATAGCGCCATATCACAACATACATTGTCTCAAGGCACTTTACATAGTGAGGTCAATATTACAATATTACAGGGAAAACCCAACGTCAGTAAATTACAGAAAGTAGAAGGCCAGAACAAAACTAATATTATTTGGTGTGGGGACTTTAATGCACACAGTACAGTATGGGGCAGTGAAAAGTCAGATAATAATGGGCATGTAATTGAGGAATTATTAAAATGAAAGTAATCTAGTGTGTCTAAATGATGGAAAGATGACCAGGGTAGATGATAGGACAGGAAAGGAGACTGTGTTGGACCTTACACTTGCTTCTAATAGGATTGCTCCTAAGTGTGAATGGGAAGTATATGAAAAGGGTATAGGAAGTGATCATCATCCTGTACTATGCAAAATAAATGTTACAGGAAATATGGTTAAAGAAAACAGAAATAGACGATGGGTTTTTGAAACAGATGTAGAAAGCTTTGAAAATAAAATGTCAGAAGGTATTAGAAGAGCAGCATTAGTTTCCATACCTAAATGTAAACGAAGATCAGAGGAAAGCAGTGGGACAATAAGTGTAAAGAGGTGGTGGTGAATAGGAACAGTGCATTCAGATTATTTAAAAGAACTCATAACTACCAACACGTGATAAACAGGCCCAGGCAATTGTAAGGAGGACTATAAGACAGACAAAAAGAGCATATTGGAGGAAATATTGTGATTCAATTGGAAGCACTACACAGGTAGGAGAGATATGGGAGGTGATTAACAATGACAAACATATCAAGCTGCAGTTTCAAATAAAGTCAAGCAGAATTAATGGTTTACACTTTTTGTAGGGTTCACAGGTCCCACAACTTATCAGACGAATGAAGAAGAAGTAGGGAAAGAAAAAGAGAGGAAAATGTTGAGGCCTTACAAAAGAAAGGTAACACAGAGGACAAGTACAATATTCCTTTTACTTTGGGGGAGCTAAAGAGAGCTCTGGCAAAGTGTAAGAACTCCGCCCCAGGGAAAGATGACATTTGTTACATAATTATAAAGCATTTGAGTGAGGAGGGACTCCAAAAACTATTGGCACTATATAATAAGGTATGGGAAGAAGGGTGAATGCCAGAGAGGTGGAAGGAAGCAGTCATTGGGCCAATTGGCAAACTATAGACATATAGCTTTAACAGCACACATATGTAAATGAATGGAAATAATGGTAAATGAAAGACTAATGCATCTATTGGAGGAAAGGGGTATAGTGGCTAATTAACAGAGCGGTTTTAGAAAAGGGAGAGGTACTAATGATCCAGTTCTCTGCTTGGAGGATGACATAAGGAAAGCACAAGTCAAAAAAAGAATCTGTGGCAACCATATTTTTTGATGTAGAGAAGGGTTGCCACATGTTGTGGAAAGAAGGTCTTTTACAGGAATAGTTCAGTGATTTTGAAGTGGGAACGTATGAGTTACTTGTGCATAGTTAATATGTTACCTTATGGAGATGGTGATCAGCGATGCCATTTAACGGAATTCGGAGGAAAAGGGGAAGTAGCGTAAGTCTCAGTGCACTGTTTCAGAGGGGACCACCGAAAAATGTATTTTTTGCCACATTTTTAAATGCTTACCTAAAAAAAATATACGTTCAATTGTACGCTGGAAGGCGTATTTTTTCACTGCTTCAGTTTGCAAGTTGGCGCAGTAAATACATGGCTGAAGTACGCTTGAAAAAAGGTGCAAATTTAAACAGCTGTCTGGCGGAAAACTGAAGCAGTGAACAAATGCACCCTTTAATTAAGTTGCATTTAATAGGGTGGGAGGAAATATTTCTAACTGGGTTGTCAATTTTTTGAATGGGAGAAGTATTCAAGTTAAAATAGGGTTGACATTTCTAGAAAATGTGTAGTCGAGAATGGAACTCCCCAAGGAAGTGCAATAAGCCCGATGCTATTCTCAGGCATGATTAATGATATTGGGCGATCGCTCTTTGCAGATGATGGCAGCCTATGGAGAAGGGTGAGGAATATTGATTTTATCGTGGAAAAAGTACAGCAAGGGATAGCCCAGGTGCAAGAATGGGGAGGGAAATGGGGTTTTAAATTCTTGGTAGAGAAGGGCTCTTTTTTACAAGGAGGAAATTGGAAAGGATGTTCAACTAAAACTATATGGTAACAATTTGGAGAGAGTTAAAGATTTCCAGTTTCTGGGCTTTCATTTTGATTCCAGGTTAACATGGAGGGTCCACATCAAAAAAGTCATTGAAAAATGCAAAAAAAAAAAATGACACTATGTCATGTAAAAGCATCTATGTATCACTGATCAGGTCGAGACGGGTATATGGCAGTACAGCATATGGGTCGGCATCAAAATCAGTCCTATCAGAGTTGGATAAAGTTTATGTATAGGAGCTGTGCGGACATCACCAGTATCTTCACTACAGGTCGAAACCGGGGAGATGCCATTTAGGCTGCGCCATAAACAATTAATGGCTAACTAATGGCTAAGCTTAAAGGGACATGCAGAGAATCACCAAACACAGCAGGTAATGCAGGAATGCTGGGAGAGAGGGGTGGCTATTCAAATATTAATATGTAGTGACTCATTGTCTGCAATCCAGAGCTGGTGCATCCCAGAGGTGGCCTGATTCAATATACGAGATCCTGCTAAGCAAAATAAAAAGGAGGGGCAGGGAGGTCAATTTTTTATGGGTTCCAGCACACATTGGGATTCCAAGCAATGAAAAGGTGGATAAGTTGGCAAAGGAAGCTGCAAAGGAACATCAAGGTAAAAATACAATTATCTAAATCTGAAGGAAAACACATTGTTTTGAAGGAAATGTTGCGCAAGAGGACCGTGGGTATATGACAACTTTGGTCTACATGTTATCTCAGAAGCCTGACCGCATGGTCTGCTGAAGAAAGGGACGACAAGACCCCTGGACCCCTGCAGCGACCTGCGGCGACCCCGCATCTCCCACCTGGGGGCGTGGTTTGGACACAGCCCAACTCGCATCCCTCATTGGCAGAAACCTGCGCGGCACCACGAGGGGTCGCGTGATGTCACAGACTCTATAAAACAATGCGATGCCCACCGCTCATCGCTCTCCGGGACAGAAACCCGCTTTGATCAGATAGGTTCCTCTGTCCTACAAAGGAGGCAACCACTTCTAACTTAGACCTCCACCACGACGATTCCTCTAGAAACCAGAAGAAGTGACCGTGCATGAAGCTGAACCAGGCCCTAGGATTCCCAACTTCGCTGGACGAACCGGAATCCACCTTTTTTTCCCTCCAACTCCTTTTACTACTTCAGCAGAGGCACAACACACACACCCCCCTCCACACACACACACACACACACACACACACACACACACATACACCTTGCGCGCGAGGGAGAGGGAGACAGTGCGGGGGGCACTGCGGACACGTTCCTCTTTGCCTCCATCTTGAATGAATGAGATTCTTTATGTCGCACATTTAAAATAAAACTCGAGCAACACAAATTAAATACATGTTGGTGAAGGAGTAGAAAAATGTAGTAAATCTTTAGATCGGACCACTTTTTCTAATTTCTCCCACTGTCCACTCTGTCCCACTGACGGTTGACAGCCGCAGCAACACGTCGCCTCCCGCACTCCTTCTTTTTATTAGTGATCCGCTGCTGTGGCACCAGATAACGCTGTTTTCCGGGCGTCCCCCTCCCTACAGGCGAGTCTATGTCAGTGTCTGAGAAGTGAGGTGTTTTTTTTTCTCTCACCTGTCGGAACGAAAGAACAATTGGATGCCAGGGTCATTTATATACGGATCAGTATTCATGAGGTATTCATCAGGTACACACCCATTTTATGGTTAAAATGGACGTGTACAGGGCGGGATATGAGGCTGATTCACGTACGCACACTTGTAGATGATCTGTGATTTATAAAGGGAGAATTGCGCACAGGTGTGCGTACGCACGGTTTTATAAGTCTGAATATTTTACAGTGTACGCCATTTGCGCCTTTTGGCGCACGTACACTTTTAGTAAGGATCCTACGCACAGTTTTATATATGAGACCCCTGGTGCTGGACCTCGGTCATCATCGCATAAGTCTTACTGCTGCTTTGATCGCTTTCCCTTTGCTTTCTTAGGAACAAACATTTACACACACCCGTTGGTGCTGGAGAGATTCTTGTCCGAAGTTCACTCCGTCCCTGATCCCTCCTTTGTTAGTCACATGTTTAAAGGTAGCCGTCGTTTAACTTGAGGTCTCACGCTCCACCTTTCTCTGGCGCCACGTGACGTCCCCAGTCACGTCCGCCATTTTGTTCCTCCTCCCCTTTTCACAGGCACACGCCTGTGCACACACTCGCTCACACACACACGCTCACACACACACACACACACACACACACACTTGCTTGTTGTTGTCTTTTCATATGATGATCATATGATATATGATTGGAAGCTTAGCTTATAATAGACATTTGTTGATAAAAAGTAGTATTGATTGTTGTAGTAGTATAGGGCTGTTATACTTTAAAGAGAAGTTGTTTTGTGTTATTTGGATGTACATTATATTATTATAGGGTGGTTGACAGAGTCAGTGCTCGAATTCACACCTTCAGTTCACTCCATAAATGCTCATATCTACCAGATATGAACATTTTGAGTGAACACCTTTAATTCTTGGGACTGAATTGACGATTTGGTTATTGGTCACGGTTTCCGGCTGGTGCCCTGTTGCTATTAACATTGATTTATAAGATCTATTGATTTTTATAATTCATAATTATCTTTGATAATTATAAATTATTGCTGATAACCAAATTAGCCCAAACCATTGCACAACAGAAATAAATCAGGAATGGCAACAATACTGGGATCAGGAGACAAAAGGGAGACATTTGTATTCATTAAAAAAACAGAGTGGACAGTACAACAAGCAGATGGGGGAACAGGAGGGACCAGGTGATACTGACCAGAATCGAATAGGACACACTCAGCTTAACAGAACATAAAAAATCTTGGGGAAGCACCCTACAGGGTTGTGTGAGCAGTGCCAGCAACCCGAAACAATAAACACTTCCTTGTTGAATGTAGGAGGTATGGGACAGAAAGGGGAATAATGTTAACTAAAATGAAGAAAATTGGACTAACAGAAATATCAGTAAGGGATATTCTAGAATGTGGAGGGAAAGGAAATGGAATAAAATTGATTTTTGACCTCTTGAGCGCCTTTTCGGGGGGTGCGCTGCGGACACGTTCCTCCACCTTGAATGAATGAGATTATTTATGTCACACATTTAAAATAATACTCAAGCAACACAAACTTAAATACATGTTGGTAAATGAGTAGAAAGATGCAGTATTCAGACCACTTTTTCAGACTTATAAAACCGTGCGTACGCACCCCTTTGCGCCATTCTCCCTTTATAAATCACAGATCACCTACAAGTGTGCATACATGAATCATCCTCATATCCCGCTCTGTACACTCCCATTTTAACCATAAATAGTCAATGCAAATCATCTCAAGAATGCTGATCCGTATATTAATGAGCCTGGCATCCAATTGTATGTTCGAACAAAAAATCGTCACTTCTCAGACACGGAGATAGACACGCCTGTAGGGGAGGTGGATGCCTGGAAACCAACATTATTTGGTGCCGCAGCAGCGGGATCACTACTAAAAAGAAGCAGTGCGAATGGCGATGTGCTGCTGCTGCTTGAAATAAAGTAGGCTACTTTTTAAATTTTATTTAAAGTTCTGTAAGAGATATGCTGAATATATATTGAGTTATTGCTTCTATTATTACTGCATTTCCCTTTGTCATATAAACCCCAGACTGTTGTTACTCGTATGAGTTATCTTTATTACAATTACAGCATTATTAACTGCCAATACTTTGAAATCTTTAATAAAAATGTTTAACTTTTGCTTTAATGTTGTTATTATTATTATTAATAATAATAATAATAATAATAATAATAATAATAATAATAATAATAACACTTTAATCAGAGAGTCATTGAGATATTTCCTGGCTTGAAGGAAAGGAGAGCAAAATGTTTTAATGTTCAAGTAGAAAACATCCATTTTGGTAGTGGGTGGGATGATATAGTGAAAAAAACTCAGGGTAGTCACTACTTCTTATGTTTGTAACTTTAATTTTGTATGGTATTGTATTACCCAGCTCTACTTAAGTACATAATTGTTTAAAAAAAGAAGAAAGAAGTGCTGGTTGTTTTGCTGAGCTTTTAATTGCTACTTTCTGTTTCTTTGCGCCCCCCCAAATGTTTTTATCACCATCGCCACTGCTTATCTCATATATCTCCCTGTGACTATGACACCCCGAGAAAGACTACAGGGAGGATAGACAAAATTCCCCAGAGTCTGATTATAGTTACTATTTTTGTTATCTGATCACATAATCTAACCCTGACAGTAGGCGTCTGAAATAAACAGAATTTAGATGAGTTTGTATGAGCAGTGTTAGACACCACAGACATCCAGGAGACAAATGATGTGTGGGAAGTGCAGTGCATAGACGCATTTGTCGACTCTGGGTGTCATAATTAGAAACACTTTAAAGACTCAAGAGTGCAAAAGGTTTATTTTTTTCCATCACTTTTATTAAGTAATTTAACTTGTTATTAAAATCTGTTCAATTTGAGCAGGGCATAAAACAAGCAATTGAAAGGAGGACGTAGTCACATAATGTTTGTGGGATATACACTGATGTGAATAACTGTAGAGCAAAGGTCTGGGATGAATTAGATGCCGAAATAACAGTTGATGTGTAGGATTTGTTTAAAATAAGCAGGTGTAAGGACAGCAGGACTGCACAACTACTCATTAGAGCATGTTACAACCTCCTCGTAAAATGGCACATTAAACTCTGTAGTGTGAGAAATGAGCTACAGTAGAACTAAATGTTTAGCTGGCTGATACATAGGGAAATTATAAAACCAAATCAAATGCACGATAAATATAAGTATCAAAAACACTGTTTATCCCTTTTAAGTAACTCAACACTCACATTTAGACTGAAGAAACATACTTTACCGATAAATTACTGTGTATAATACTTAGTAAGAAACAAAAACAGTAATGCAAGCTTCGAGGAGATAAAACCATCTTCTGCGCTGGATTTAAAGATTTTGGTGTATTCAGTCTCAGAAAATACACATAGTGGAAAAACAATCATAGGACACGTGCTAGACTTGTTTCCAATCAAGTAGGTACAGTGATGCATTGGGGAACTGTTCAGAAAGGCCTGTTTTCGGCAACATAGATTTTTTTGTCACTTGTTAATTAAGACTGCACACTTCTTAATCTACAAAGTTTTTTCTAAAAAACATGGGTCATTTTCCAAACCCTCAGGACTGTGTTAACAATAACCCTGTAAAAAATGACAGTATAACAGGATTTATGACAGGATTAGGACTATTTAACCCTTGCAGTTTTTCAATAATAGTGCCAATACTTTTTCAAAGCCATATAAACATATTTCTTTCTAATGCTGTATGTGCATTAAGAGACTGGTTGGTAGAATCTTCCCTACTCTTCATCCTGGCGTGGAAATTATTCATTTATTGGAACATTTAGGACAAAGGGGGACAAAGACCTCCTTGTTCCATGTGAGAGCAAGTTCTGCTGAAACTGCAAGACGTACATTTTGGCAGCCTGAGTTTGCCTAATCTACTGCTTAATCCCAAATGTATTCGTCATTTTTTTTCATATGAAATTCTCCCTGCCATGGCAGCAGTATACTATTATAGTATAATAAATGGTGGTTGCACCATTGTAAGTAGCTTTGGACAAAAGTGTCAGCTAAATGAATGTAACACAATTGATTGTGTGTGAAACGTGCTGATGCTACACCAGAATTTCCCAGCTTGGGATGAATAAAGTATTTATCCATCTATCTATTTATCTATCTATTAGGCTAACTTAGACTGTTGACGCCTCATATTAGTTTCAGATTATTTATGGAATGATAAAATTAAATGGCGGGAATGATAGAACCAAGAACCTCCTTTTACGTACATGTATCATGTAACTACATGCATCCGTTCTTTTGTAAGAAGCCAAACCTTTTATGTGTAATGTTGTCCATGCAGCTGTTATTATAAATCTGAGCAAAGAATAAGTAAACAGGATTAGAAATCTGACCAGATATTTATTTGAGAGTTTTCAATACTCAGTGTGACGGACACATTTTGCTCAGTATGGAAACAAAGTGAAGATGTTTGATGCCCAGTCCTTAGTGTTAAACTATGATAACTACAACCATGGTGCTCAGAATTCCTCACAGTGGTCGTGAAAATGTTAATCTTAAGTAAAAGGAAAACTTCATCACGTAATTAAAGGGCCCATATTATGCTCCAGGCACCTTTTCAGCCTGCCTCCACGTATATTTGGTTATCTGGGGTGTCTGCCAGCCCACGGAGAATGAAAAGAAAACAATGAGTTGTTGATTCGTGGTTTGGGTTGGCCGTGCAGACAGTCTGTAAACGAACCATTCACAGCCCGAGCGTCAAGTGACGTAAGTTGACTCCTGCTAATGGGGCAACCACGCCCCCAACCTGAGCAGCACCTCCCCCCTTGAAGTGCGGAAAAACTAATCCCGGCCGGCCTATCGCCCAGCCCCTTGTGCTCTGTGTGTAATTATGGAGAACGTGTTCGCTGTGCTTCCTGGGTCTCTACGTCGTCTTTGTGCCTTGTCACGTGCGACTGTTGTCATGGCAGCGCAACGCCGTAGTTGCGCAGCAGACCTGGGGAGGAGCGAGGCGGAGCTTTGCGGAACACGAAGGGAGGGGGGCGAGGAGTGAGCAGGAAAGCGCTGGAATCGACCATAGTCTCACAGGGCTGTTTATACAGAAAGAGGAGGGTGCTGTGTGGCTTGATCCTTGAGGTGTTTTGACATGGAATGGCAAAGACATGTAGTGCACACACCTGAAAACCAATGTAACTTGAGTAAAAGGGGGCATTATATGGGCCCTTTAAGTGAGATGCCTTTTAGTCCATTAGGTGAGTATGAACTCATTATGTTGAATAGTTCACGTACTTTGTGGTCACTTCCTGTTTAAGGCTGTATGAGTTAGGATCTTGGGAATATTTAGCTCATACACACCATCAGGACAGTGCACAAAAATATCCTTACTGCTGCTGGACAGTCACTGAACACATAATTAAAATTCATGTTAGTGCAACAAGAAAACATTTAAACTTGTAGATAAGGTGGCCAGGAACAGTGAGAGCTGAGAGTCTCAGGGCTGAAGTTGAATGGTCTGTTTTTCTTAGGAAGGTTCCAAAATGAATATAATGACATGGCAGCCATGATAGGGGCTGGTCCAATTATATAAATGCAGAGGAAAAGAGCTTCAATGGTTCCTATCTTATCTAATTCAGCATAGGAAACACTGGACCATCCTTTACCAAGGGAAAGGAAATACTGAAAGGAAATACTGTCCCACAATTTCTCTGCTGCAGCAACGTTTAAAGCAACTGTTTTATTATTGTGACATGATCTAGAACATTAAGGAATCCTCACATGATTGGCTGAGCTCCAAATCCATAAACATGGATTCAAATGAATTTTGTATCGTCTCTAAATATCTAGTGTCTTGTTCACAATACCACCACCATAGCAAAACACTACATACTTGTCATTTTGCTAAATCCATTGTGGAATGCATTAAAAAAAATGCGCCCATGCAAGTACAGTCCACATGCTTACATCTGAATATAATTTACTCTGGTCCTTTTTGCTTTTTTATTTAATTAGAATTTGTATATTCCTTTCATGGTATTATATTTTTTGAACATTTGTTTAGTTTTTATTAAGTTGTTACTAATGAATAACTGATGGTGAAATGTTCCCTCTGTAAGAATTGAAAAACTCTTTGTTCAATGCTGAGTTTGTCACTGTAGTTATCTTCCATTTTATAAATGAAGTTGGTTTGAAAAAAAAATCCCAGTGAAAGTGAGGTCAGATTCTCTTTGCACTGCAGTTGCCATTTCCTAACCACTTATGAATTCTCCTTCACATCTTTCCATGATATTTTCCACCAAGGTAGTGGAAAAGTCGTCTTCTTCTAACTTTTCGACCACAGCCCAAGAATCTGCTGTAACAGACAAATATCCTCAAAGTATTATTTTGAGGTAAAAGGATATTTGGCTTTCAGTCCTTCACCAGCCACGGTTTTGTAAGCTTTCTTTTATAACTTCACTAACTTTCGGTGCGAAATGTCCTGGACAAGTGGTGGAAAGCGACATAAAGCAATCACTAGAAAAAAAGCACACCTCAGTTTCTTTTATACACTATTTAACAGTCCAATGGGATGGGTTCAGAAATGGAGCATTATTTCCAAAGTGAAAAAAAAATCTAATATCAAAAATGATGTATCAAAACTCCTACTCTCTACACGTACAGTAGCTATCAAAACTGGAGCATTGTGACGATCTGCATGTAGCGCGCGTTTCACCATAACCAACAGTTATCTGTTTACAGTGGTCACACAGTGTTATATACAGAGCAGTTTTTCACATTAGTGCTTTGAGAAAGGTGCTGGTTCAGTGAGCAAAGTGGTGCAGGTGATCAGTGACGTCCTCTGAATGCTCCCTGTTCTGTTCAGGGAGGTGTGTTCAAAGACTGGCTAAAAGAAAAGAGACAAATTCAAATTAATAACACCATTTTTTATGCGACCCTATTCAATACAATTTATGAAATTGTATTTCATTAAAAGTGAAAGGGTTACCTGTTTGAGGTTGAAATGCTGTTTCAGCATTAGGTAAAGAAACTGGAAAAGATGACATAAAGAGTTGAATTAGAAAAGCCAAATAAAAAAAGACTCCAACAGTCCTGTGGTTCAAAAATTCAGTTTTAGGATAAAAGCCAAGGGCAGGAAAGGAAGGCACAACATGGTGAAGTTAAGGGTAAGAGTGGGAGCAGTGTGATCTAAAGAGAGAAGGTTTAAGATTACCAGAAGAGTCAGAGAAAAAGAAACAGTTTAAATGTCCTCAGTTAGACACGGTCACAATGAACAGGCAGTGGGAGAAAAGGCCAGAAAGAAAGCAAGGATTGTTGTCAAAGTCATATGACTGCAAGCCTTATTAATTCAAACCACCCCAACCTATTGCCAAGAGTCCAAGTTTTAATAATACAGTTCTGGAAATTCAGAAGCTCAAATAATTGGCTGTGGCCATGTACAAAGGTCAGTAGCTTGGATTCAACAGATTTGAAACCATAGCCATAACACATCACAACATTCCACAAACATATTAGGGAGGAAGAGCATGACATCCAGCATTTCTAATTCAGTCACACAACTGTCAAAGGCCTGTGAAGATTTTTCAGTTACATAATTTAAAATCAACTTTTGCTACTTGTCGGATGTTCCAGACCCGTCAGAATGTCAGAAGTCTAAATTTTAGACTAGAGTATCAGGTAAAAATCGGTGAATCCTACGTTTTCTGTGAGGTAGCGATACAGGTAATTAAAGCAACATACATTGTCAGTGATACACAGCGTTACTTCTCAAGGCCTTTATTCCAAGCCCATATTTTTTATGTACTGTTTTATTTCCCACACAATGCACCCCAAGTCTTATTTGTTTTATTATTCTAAAACAAATCCAAAAAAAGATGAAATTGAATCATCAAGCAATGAGAAAGAAAATGAAAACTAAATATTGGGTCCATCCAGGACAGTTTCACCTGTTGATAAAGAAGCTGCAGAATTATCCTGATTGTTGCTGGGCCTAATTCAGGATGTCAGTGGCCTGGTTTAATATGCTGCTAGCAGTAATGAAACCGCAAATTAAAAAGACCACCAATTTCCAACTGATCCTGAACAGTGGTGGCCATTTTGAGGTAGGGACGTACACATGCGTTGCCTCTGAGTGATCAAACACAGGTGGTGAAATTGTTAATATTCTAATAATCAGGTAACTGAAGAGGCAGTGTTTTCCAGGAAGAAAGAGTTTCAAGTGTTCATTTCACTGGATCTAATTATTTATCAGGTCATTAAATTATGTGATTAAACACTGACAAACTGACAAAAACATTACACCAGTGGCACCTGCTTGCCTCCATACAACACCCTAAGGGTCTAATGAATACGGCTCGATGTGTTATAATTAGGATATTAAATGGGACAGAACATGACACCAAACAAACACAGAGGTCAACCACCCAATCACAGACAAAATAAATAACTAAATTAATCACACCCACCGGCTACAAACACACATACAGCATGTGTGTTTCTCATGAGTAGTAAGCCGATGCTTTCTTGCTGGAGTGTGGTGGGAGTCGACGTATGGAGAGAGGGGGGGGCACCCTGACGAAAAATGGAGGAGGAAGAATGAGGTGGGAGGTGAGTTTTGGCAATGTGATGGTAAAGCTCAGCAACGCTCCTCCCTGTGCTCCCTTTAGCCTGCTCTGGAATTACTGCTGATTTCAAACATTTATTTAATTTAAAGCCCCAGTGTGTAATTTTTTAACTTTTCTGGATGCATCTGGTGGTGAAGTTGCAATCCGCAACCAACTGAGCATCCGGCGGGGGTCATTTTATGGTGGCGCACTGCTAATTCCATTTCCAGTTTCCGGCAGCGCTGGAAATTAAATGCAAATGCGCGTATCCTAGACCATTTTCTGCAAGAGTATTTAATGCTGCGTTCTATTATACCGCTCGGAATTCGGACCCTGGAAGTCGGGGTGGTGATTTTTTCCGACCTCCCGAGTCACAATGGAACCAGACAACGAGCAATTTACACAGAGGTCGGGTCCCCCTAATGTAACTATATTTAACTCATTCAAGTTGACGAAAAAACATTGGTTCTTTGTTGAAGTTGATTATACATATATGAACAAATAATTATGGACAATATATTCAATTTCTGTGAATACGATCTAAATATTACACACTGTAGCTTTAATGAAGAAAATAAAGGTTTGATGAAAAGCTGATTTATTATTATTATTATTTGTTTCAGGTATTTATCTACACTTCTTGTGACAGACGTGGAAGACAATATTAAGTCTCGATGTCAAAAAATTTCCAGACACAATTTCTTGTTTAGTGTGTAACTGTGGTATCTTGCACAAATCAACATTATTCACAAGGACTTAAAGGGGCAGTAAGCGATTCAGGAGAGACCTTGTTTCTCTCATTGTTATTGGGATTTAACTGCTCTGGCCGTGCCGCAAACCCGCGACCTCTGGTATGGGAGTCTAACGCTAGCAGGTGTCTTAAGGTGGCTACAAGGGTGTTTACAAACTGCACTTGCATTGTTGTTTGGTGCAGTCCACACCATTCTTTTGGTTTTCGATTTTCAAAGCCTGGGCTGCAGCGAAAACCCAGATTTATTTTGGCACACAGAAAAGTGACAAATAACGGACGGTGGGGAAATATTCGCTGATTTTACAAAACGTGTACTGCTTTAGAATCAATTTTTGAGAAAGCTTAACTCTCTGTTGTTGTTGTTTTGACTGCACTGACCGGGCCTCCAACCCGCAGCCTTGGGTATGGGAGACTGACGCGCTAACCACAAGGCCAAAACCCCTAAGACTTATGGTGTTTGTCGCTAGTATATCTCTTAAGGCAGTGTTTTTCAAACACTGTGCGAGAGATCGTCAGGTGTGCTACAGGAAATTATCCAATTCCACTTAATGCATACAGGAAAACTACTCCTTTGTGCCTGCAGGTGGCGGTAGTGCGATTAGTAGGCTAATTAAAGCTAACTTTTTGATATCAAAAAATAGAATTAGAGATGCAGGTTCACCATTTGACCATTACAACAAGTGACAACGCTAACAAAGATGGACAAAGAGGAAATATACAGACCCTGGACTTGATCAAAGTCCCTCCCGACCTAACCCAGACATTGGCTGCTATAAAAGCAAAAAACACAGCGACTAAGAGCAGTCGAGAAAGAGCTCCGTGTGTTCCTTTCTTCAGCTCCTGTCGGGATTTCTGATTTGTGCTCATTTTAACAAGCCCAGGTTTCCAGTGAGTATAACTATGCGTGAGGAAGTTAACTATTGTGCACAAAGCATAATCAACATGCATGTGTGTACAAACAAAAATTTTGGAACCAAAAAGGATCTTGTACAAATAAGATAGATTTGCACTCTGGACATTAATCATATTTCAAACAATATATAATTGTGTATTTGTGTGTGTGTATATATATGTATAGTGTGTATACAGTATATGTTTAGCCTTAATGTATAGGTTGACCAGAATGCTTTGAAGCTTTGTTCGTTGCCATGGATTCATGGTAAATATCACAATTTTAATGCTGCATTTTATTTTGTTATTCACAGACAAGAATATTTGGTTAGATCCACATATATTTACAAAACACACATGCAAACAGTAAAAGCAAATGGGTGCAAATCAAGGGAGGTGTGCTTAAAAGGACAAAAATGTGGACACATGAGACACAGAACTGAAGAATTAAAAGTAAAGCTAGTTTTCTCACCAACTCGCCCTCACAGCCTCAATGTCACTCACTAAGTTCTGGGCCAAACAAATACCAAAAATCTGTGGATGAAAGAAATAAAAAACATAAATTGGCAACATTGCACTTTTTCATAAAGGAAATATGTGTTTCCAATTTTTGTGGCGCACCATGAAGGTTTAACATGGGAAGGGAACTGACCTGCAGCAGTGCAACTCCTATGAAGATCCCGGCCACCAAGGTGAGGTTGTCCTGTAACCACTTCTCAAACTGTGGCACACAGCCTTTCACATTGATGTAGTCCTTCTGCTCAGAGTCCTGTATGAACATAACTGCCTGTCACCATTTTTACACTGACTGAGTGTTCTCATACTACAGATTCCAAAAAAGAATCTTGTGCTTTATAAAAACACATTTTTAGCCTCACCTAAACTTCAGTGAAAAGATATGAGCTTATTTTTGCGCGTTAAAAACTGCCTTCCCATAACTGCAAAACAAAATTCTCTATCCAACCAAGGTAAAAACAGTTTTTCCGTGATCAAATTTTAATCTAAATTTGACTATGATGGAAAAAACATGCCAGTTTCCCAAATTCCCAGACTTTCTCCCTTCCTGTGAGAAAAATCAATCAGTTAAATAATTTGGAAACTTTGTCTACAATGAGAATGCAAGCATTCAGTCTCTGTCTCTGATGTGACAACCATGATAACTACTAACCTCCATCACAATAAATTGAAATAGTATAGTAAGAGTGAATGCATTTCTCATCAAATCACATCACATTAATCAGTTGTCATATTAATATGTAATAAAATCATCACGTGTCACATTTTTTTGGCTTCAACTGTCACATTTAACAAATGTAACATTTAAATATTAGATATTATAATTGCACATTTTGGTTATTTGTTAATAATATTATGTTCCAACTTGCCTTTAAAAGCATTGTTAGGAAAATCCCTAAAATCACTTAATCAAACAAAGAAAGAAATTAATAATATAATATAATAATAATAGAAGAAATGAATGAGTGAGAATGAGACGTAGATATATGTTACTTACTGGTTTAGCACGAACGTCGTATCCACACTGAGTGTTTATTACATCCTCCTGAAAAAGAATCAACTTTATAGTAGCTAATATGTTCAACATATTATGTACAGCTAAACAAGAACAAGAGCAAGAGCGTCCAGCTATGCTAGCAGCTCTGAGAAGCTGTAAGCAGTACAGTACTTTGAGCTGCTATTGTCAGCATGTAACAGTTTAGGGTGTTAGCATGTCAATTGTATTCGGTTTACATACCTTGAAGGACAAAAGCATTAAATTCACATATGGATAGATCAAATTTTAAAAAATGACAACTTTAAATGCAAAAAGTAAGTCAGACTTTAGATAAGTATTATTACTGCCTTCAAATTGAAATCATGAACTTGTGATTAAAAGGTTACAAGATTACAGGTGTTCACAGTATAGTTGGCTTGATTAAGTTGCAAGAACATCACTGCTAGGCAACAGCAACATGGATGCCAAATAGTAACGCTACTTTTGTCATTTAACAGAGGCTAATAATTTAGCGTAATGCATCAATACTGATGTGTAAAGACAGAGGGAAAAGATGAGGTCGTTGTGAAAATCAATGTTAATTTTCCTCAGATGTGTCATAAAATTACAAAGAAAAAATCTATTTGAAGTTAAAAAAAAACTTCCATGCTCTCTGCCGTTTCTGGAAATGTTAGCATGCACAATTCTGAGCTATTTTTTGTGTTTTATAATGTTGTCCTAAACCACTGTTCATTTCTGGCAGAAACGGTGGCAAGGGCTATAAATGTGTAGATCAGGGGTCACCAACACGTTGCGCGTGAGCTACTGGTAGCTGTGATTTCACAAGGGGTTTGGTGGTGGAAGGCCTCTACATTCCCTCCTGCTGGCTAAAAACCTACAGACCAAAATGGCCGAGCTGAGAAAACTACGACTCCCATGTGCCACAGGCAGGAGGGAGGGATCCAGCTGGAGCTGATAAAGCTGATTGACAGAGCAGAGAGGGGGGAGGAGATGAAAAGAGACTCCAAGAGTGTTGGAGAGAAAAGTTTTTAGGATATAGACTTTCATTTTGTAAAACCTTTTGAGTTGGAGAATAAACAAAGACGTTATTTTGTTTATGAAAACCCGAGTTAAACTTTTTGTATTGCTTTACCACACTACAACGTATACCAAAGCCTCAAATGACATCACCGTTGGTGGAGAATGTGGGCAGATTTTTGTAGTGTCGGTGAGAAGTTTCTTGTTGTTTATGCAGCTCTCATGGAGGGTACTCCACACAAAGCTACACCTGCCCCATTAAGGTGAACAACCAAGATGTTGAAGCATTGTTGGACTCAGGGGATTCAGTAACCCTGGTACATAAAGACTGAGTAGGCCCACAGATTGGGACTCTGAAAGATACCCAGCCTATCTCGTGTGTGCATGGAGATATATGAGAATATCCCACAACAATGTGGAAACTGGTCACTACACAGGGCCAGTGTAAGGGAAAAGCAGGGGTTCTCCCAAACTTGCCTGTGTCTCTATTAATAGGACAAGACTGTCCTTTGTTCTACAGGCTGTTGAACCAAGCGTCCTGGGGACGAACAAAGCCACAGCGTCATGAGAAAGTAAAGAAGGACAGATAGTCCTCGGATGGAACAGAGACAGCCCCAGAGAGAGAAGTTGAACCCATGGCAGAGACGGACTTACAGTCAGAAGATGCCATTTAGAGGCCGCACCACCTCTCTCAGGCCAATATGGCACAGCACAGCTAAATAATGTGTTAGAAGGGGTAGATCAAGAGCCAGAAGCACCAATCACATATCCGCATTTTGCTGTAACAAATGGGTTGTTGTACAGAGTGATAAAAACCCATGATCAAATAGTTGAACAGGTACTTGTACCAAAACCCTTTCGTCGGGCTGTGTTAGATCTGGCCCACACAAACTTGCTGGGGGCTCACTTGGGAGTAGTTAAGACGCAGCAGAGGGTAATACAACGTTTCTTTTGGCCAGAGAAAAAGAGAATTTCTGCCGTAGTTGCCTGGAGTGTCAGCTAACTGCACCCCGACCCTCCTTTAGGAATCCTCTCATATCACTGCCCATTATTGAGACACCATTTGAGAAAAGTGGCTTAGATATTGTGGGGCCGTTACCTATAGCACCAGGGGGCACCAGTACATCCTAGTGCTAGTAGACTATGCCACAAGGTATCCGGAGGCTATAGCACTTCGAAAAGCTACCACCAAGCAAATTTCGAAAGAACTCTTCCTTTTCTGCACAAGAGTAGGGATACCAAAAGAAATTTTGACTGATCAAGGAACTCCGTTTGTTAGAAAGGCTCTGAATATTTCGTTCATGACTATTATCTTGGTTTATTATTTCTACTTTAAGAGCAGAGTTAAACTGTGAGTAATATGTGCCTGTCACTTTAAGTGCGCAATGCATTCTGAGTTGTTTTCATTCCGTAGTACAGACCGGTAAATTCACAGACAGTTCGCCACGCTACAACGTTCATATGTGCAGCGCTGCAGTGCCAGTGTGCGTCTCTGAACTACAGTAAGTTTACTGTTTAATCCAGTAATGTATGTTGTACTCATTCACCGCGTTGATCTGTGTAACTGCTGTTTACGTACTTTATTTCAGCTCCGTCGCTGATTTCATTGACAGCTTCTGTATTAAGTCTGCGCATGTGCGTTCCATGGGTGCTGCCATTATGCAACAAGCGCAGATGCGGCCGGCTCGTTAACTAAGCGCACTTAGCGCAGTTCCATGCTGCGGAGATTATTATTTGGGTTATTGATTTATGTTTATGTTATTCTTTACCCTGGATGGAAGTGTATTGCACTAGTAATGTGTATGGTCACGTTAATGCACTTTTATATTGTAGATCAGTGATGTTAATGTCTGATCAGTTACAGTGAAACCATATATGTGTGCTTACGCCTACTGTATGCTGTCTGTATTATTGCAGTGTTTATTTGATACTGGAATGTGGTGTTTGCACTCATACTTATTATTGTTTATGTACCTGTTTTATTGCAGAACCACACACACACACACACACACACGCTGAAGCCAAATGCACTCAGTGCCTGTACTGTACCCTGTCTGTGCCTACAAGGGATTAAAGTTGCCTTAGACCGACTTCACTCTCCTGTCAAGTGTGTCCTGACCAACGCCCCGGGGGCGAATGGAGCATACTCCTATTGATCCAGTCACCTCATACAGTCCTTTACATAGCCTCTCCAACACCGTTCATGTCACAAGTGACCAAAAACCTCTGTGGCCTTTTGAAGATATAACAGCTCTGCACCTCAGTTTATCACCCTCAAACCGATGGGCTAGTTGAAAGATTCAACAAAACACTGAAAAGCATTTTGAGGAAATCAATTAAGAGAGATGGACGTAACTGGGATCAATGTTACCCTATCTGATGTTTGCAATAAGGGAGGTACCCCAATTTTCCACTGGTTTCTCTCCCTTTGAGTTGCTGTATGCTCACAAGCCCAGGGGTTTATTGGATATAGCCAAAGAATCCTGGGAGGCTCAACCATGTCCGCACCGCACCATGGTAGAACATGTGTCTACCATGAGGGATAGGATGAAGACCATCTACCCCATTGTCCGCGAACATATGGAGAAAGCTCAACGTGAGCGGGGAAATATGCGGTAACAGGAATTGTTTGTCACTTTCACAATGGACGTCAAAAAGAAACTGTTCAATATATTGCAGAAAACTCTTCTGTTGAAAGAAACAGGAAGTAGTTTGAGCTAGCGCTCTCTTTGTTGTGCGGACAGAGAGTAATAACTTTCCGCATTGAAGCAGCTCGAGGTTACGCTCATCATCTGTTGCAGTGAAAACGCACAACATGACGCACGTGCGTATAGTCTGCGTGATGATTTTTTTCAGAAACACAGAAAGGCAGAGAATATGGGTGAAGCGAGTGTTGTTGTGCTACATTTCCTCCCCCTCGTTTCCAGGTTGACACTCACTGCCTATCACATCACAGCTCACCTTACAGGAGATGAGTTCCCGACGTGTCCTGATATTTAGCCTGCTAGATATCTGGACAAGTCGGTGAGGCCTTGGAGAGTCACTTTGGCCTCGATGGTTTATTGGAAATCTGTTGTTCACAGAGAGAATCTGTGCTCAAATGTTATTAAAAAATTGTATTTGAATTTAAATACTTCCTTTGTGTTGATTCGACATTAATTCCATCATTTTAAATTTAAATATCAATTATTACAACTTGTGATTAATTCCGATTAATCACAGCAAATTGTGTGATTTATTAGTAAAAAAAAATGTTATCGATTGACAGCACTAATATATATAGATATACATATATGTCTGAAAATTACACATTGTATACATTGAAAGTTGACATTTCTTTGAGGAACACAAAACATATGATAGTGGAAATTAAATGAAAATCAAAATACAGAGAGAATTACGGTCTTAAAAATATGAGGAAAAAAAATCATCTGATATATTGCAATATCGTAAGGAAATAATCTGTTGAGAATTTTATTCAAATTGCTGCTTTACTCAAAATTCCTGGGGGAATCAAGTTCACTATTTCTGTTCATTTTACAGTAAATTGTTCTGTGCTGTTATTGTTTTTATGCAAAGAATGATATTTTCAAAAGACACTACTTTTTCCCCTTTTTTGTAATTGTATGTGGGTGTGTGGGGGTCAGTGTCCATACAACACATAGGTTGTTAGGATATTAATGGTGGTGAGCATCATTCATATCCATAAAACCTATGTGTTTATGATTAAATTCTTTACTACATCACACAATTGTTTGAAAGAGCATCAAGTTCTTCATAGATCTAGCATTCTTAATTGCTGTCAAACTTCACCAGAGTGATGGATTTAACTATGAAATGTACAAAAGCCCAAAGGGTCTTTGGGTATTGCAATTTCACACATGTAGAAACAGTAGCTTAATTCAGCTGATTTGTCATATGTATATAAATGTAAGCGATGTGATGCAAGTAGCTCTCGGCCACTTGGATTTTTTCAAATTAGCTCTCACATGAAGAAAAGTTGGAGACCCCTGGTGTATGTACGCATGCAGTGTTAGGGACTCCTACCGCTGGGTCCTTGGTGCAGCAGGAGAATGGAACGCCACACTTTTCCCGACTAGGATTCCCATCAGTGCAGTTAAAATAGATGTTCAGGTTCCAGTCATCTGCTCCAAATGCACCACAGCACTCCCACTTGAAGTCAGACAGAAGAAGAAAACATTATTAAACTGACAAATGCTCCTATGGTTACAAAATGCTGCTGCTGTTGTCGACAGAAATCAAAAAAGAACATTTAACAGTTTTAGACATGAATATGTGGACTTAATTGGTCTGATGACCAGCTCGATCCAGTCGTTTCGAGTGAGTTTAATTGTGACCTACATGTTGCTTGCTTAAATGGAAGAGCAGGCTGCATTGTTTATATTGCATTTACATTTGAATATTGTCCACCGAAGAGCAGGTTAAGTCTTAAGAAAATAATAAAAGGTTAAGAAAATAAAAAGTAAAATGGAGTTTTCATTAAAATTTTCATATTGTTATCAAATTGCATCATCATTTTAATATAGTCATAGAATGCCCATACAAGGATGTGACAATAAAAATTGGATTATTGCATTTTCATTTAAATTTTTACTCGAAAAACAAATGATAATGCTCTTGTGGAACTACATTTTCATTTTCACATTTACATTATCATTTGAATTAAGTCCCCTATAGGCTTCCATAGTTGTCTTTATTGTAATTATTGTTTTAATATATTACTTCAGACTATTATTTCCAAGGCACAGAATACACAACGTTTCAATATGTCTTACATATTCCTGAGTGAAATCTATTAGGTTCTGTAGATCGATATCATCCCGGTATGCCCGGATGTTATTGTTGATGAACAGGTTGAGCTGGTCTTTAATCCAGTCCTTAAAGACAAATGCCAGGATTCCTGTCGTCAGCTCCAAGAAAAAGATGATTCCTAGAAACACAGAGAACTAGGACAGAAAGAGGAGGGCAAAAAAGACAACAAATTCATACTGAGGTGAATTGGATTATGGGATCATTCATCTATGGATGCAGATTGGAACACGTTCTTATAATGAAACATACAAACTTGAGCAGGAAGGTGTTTTCTCGCAGCGCTCCAATGCATCCGGCAAAGCCTAGAATGAACATGACCCCCCCGACCACCATGAAGAGCCAGACTGGGTCCAGACCGCCCAGGTCTGTGATGGATGAGATGTTAGACAGGACCCCCTGGAGCGAGGAGAGAGAGCACAACAACATGCTCAGTCTGAGCCAGGCAGCTGCGTCTCTTTCAGGACAGAACATGTTTGCCAATAGGGTCACAGTGACATAAAACAGGATGGAACTTGAGAGATCAGAGGGGAAGTGAGGCTCTTGCAAAAAAAGAATTATTTGGAAAATCTTAACTGGAATTCAGGGAATATGAACTGCTTCAGTAAGATGTTTTCATTTAAAGTGTTGTTGTATCTTATTTCTATCACTCTCCTTGGAATCAAATAACAATGATTTGGTAAATTGACAGTCTATAAAGTTTGAACCTAGCTTCAAACTTATTTTGTTAAACTATTTTCAGAAAGATACAATTCTGCAATCATGGGATAACTGAAATTTAAAGCAGCCTTAATTCTTTGTTTTTTGAGGGCAGAGCAACAAACTGCTAGAACCTACACAATGTGCATTATCTAATATTGATTAGTGCAGCTTTAATTTGATTAAGAAGTAACATTAAAATGTTGATACACTGAGCATTAAATGAGGTAATTTGTGTTTAAATGAGGATTATAATAGAATGATACTGATCAGAAATAATGTTAGTCAAAAGGGAAATTCAAAAGAATAATTCAATTTGAATTGTGAAAATGAAAAACCTGTCAAAACACCTTACTTATTACTCACTTTCTCACTCCATGCCCACAGTCCAATTCCAACTAAGGCCATGCCCAACAGCTGGAAAAAAATGACAGTAAAGTTATGGTGTGAATGTGTTGATACAAAATGACACATTGGCAGCCTTTCAAAATCTTATTAAATGAAAATACATGAACATTTCTTCTGAGGCCACTGTGACCCAGTGATGTGGCTCTCTGATTGTTGTCTGGTTCATGGCTCATAGCCTTTGTTATTTCATAGTGGCATTCATCTATATCTTAATACTTTCAGTGTGTTCATTTGTCACTTTCATGGGGTTGGTGTAACCCTAATTTTAAAAAGGTCAAATTACGGTTTATGTGATAGTTTGAAGTCAAGCTTGTAACCTTAGTTATCTCATTTGTATAGTAGTTTTACTGATTGTCTAAATGAATCTAAACTAATCATTGATGTGTTTTGCATGGACATTGGTAATAGTACCATTTGTCTAAGCAATATAGTTGGTCAGTAATGGCTATCAAAATAACAAAATATTACATTAACAATATTAATATTAAATAATAACTTTAATTAATATCAAAGTTCCTCAGGGCACCACCCTTCAAAGCAAGGGGAATGATAGTCAATCAACTTATTCAGTCTCATTTACAATATACTAACCAGGGCTCCAGACTAACTTTTTACTAACTTTTAACCCCTTTACTAGGAGTGCTTTAGCCCCTTGATGAAATTTTTAGGGGCACAAGCAGAACATTTTGGGACACAGCTCAAGTCAGCCTGCAATGCAATCATCCACATTTTCACCCATTTTACCTGTATTACTGATAAATGCTTTGGTAATGAATAGACAACTTACAGAAATTACAATTTGCTGTTTTATTCAGTTCACAATTTGATTGAATTGAATGAGGAAAAGGGTCAATGGTTATTTTGCCATTGTTGGGTGAGATGTAAGCAGGGATTAATGCAAAAAAAATGAAAATAGAATCTGATAGATTTTTTATTTCTTTTTCTGGCGTTTTCCTAATCTATTTCTTTATAAGCCACTTTTTTTCCGCACTGCGCTCGCTTCCCATAGGTTTTCATGTAAAAAGGTGGATAGTGTGTACACACCTTTGACCCTCAATGCCTTCTAAATAAGTGAAATTCTGATATTAAGGCACCACCCCACACTTCTTGAAACAGCGCGATTTGCAAATCGCAAAAGGCTGCTATTTATTAGAATACGTTATGCAGCGCATCTGACCCAGTGTTTATACGTAGTGATGGCATGGCTGTCACTAGTGTGACAGCCATGCCATCCAATCAGAAATGCCATGGTGGACGGAGCCGCGGTGAAAGGGATAAAAGAGCGCACCGTTCTGGTTAAACCGCACCAGGACCAGCCTGGAGGCAGAACACGGGTGCAAGAGAACACGGGAGGTGAGTCGGGAGACCCATGTGCGCGTAATCCGGGAGCCACCCTATCGGCAGGGGAGGTGGTGTAGATCTACAATATCATGTGTGGCCTCTCTGAAATCGTATCGACTGAGAACTTAATTCCTGCGCAGACGTGAAGACGCATCGACTATTGTAGTTGACATGACCCCCTGCAGTTGACTAATCACTCCCGGACTCTTCCCCCTCTCACGCACCAGTCTATACTGGAGGAGTGCAGACTCGCTCCCTTGTTTTTTTTAAGAAAAAAAAAAGTCTGCACATTTGCAGGTCGCACCTGCGCGAGTAGTTGAAAAAATTATTTGCACTGTCTCAGAAAATGATCGCGGTCTGGAGCCCTACTTACTACTATTTGGAATTCTGATTGATAATTAAATTATTAATTACAACCAGATTCACCACCTTGGTAGTTAGCAGAGGTTGAAGGATTTGGAGTTCTACCGGTCAGCGGTTGGCAATACTCACACTTATGCAATATTAAATAGACCAGACTGCATATTTAATAACATTTATTTAAAAGACAAGTAAGACAAGTTGAAACAACAATATCTAATCAAACAAATGAAATATATAGAAGTTTGAGTTTGTGTGTGTGTGTGAGTACACAGACTAGGTGGTTGTAAAGGTCAAAGGTCAGAGAAGTACTACAAACAAGATGGCGGTAAACAAAGAAACTACAAAATGGCAGCATCAGAGGTGTCAGCTCGGCCACATGCTGTGCTTCTTTGATAAGGCCATTAGTTGCAGGACAAAGATACCACTTTCACACCAAAATTACCGTGTAGTCCCAGGTTTTTTAAACACGGGTCGACCCGCAATTGGCCACTTTCACACTGTGAGCAGAGCAGGGTCTGATGATTGCCAGCAGGAAAACTGTGTAGTGACAGGTGGCGGTCATAGGTGGCAGTAGAGGGCGGTGCTTGCCATTAAACAAAGAAGAACTGTGTAGTAAACAACAGAAAGCATGGTAGCCAGTGAGCCGGTGGTCAACGTTACCTTATATCTTGTACTTTTGTCACTCTTTCAAAGTTTACAAACTCAGCACAGTGTTACGAGCCACGCCAGGCCCTTAAAGCAGGTGGCTTTAGGGGGTTCGAAGTGTGTGTGTATGAGAGAAAAACAAGGTTGGCGCTGCGCGCTGTTGTGTACGTAGCTGCTGCCACAATGAGAAACATCATGTTACCGACAGTTTATGGCCACTGTGAGAAGTGAGAGACCGCCTGATGAGGCAGTGTTTGTACACCAAACGGTTGAAATAAAGTGCCCCGTTCTAAACCTCATCGATGATCTGGATTGTGTTAGTTGTTACCACCAACGAGCCAAAGCTAGGCTAAATGAGCTAGCTAGATGCGAGAGGTCTCATTACTACAGGCGGTGAGGTAACAGCAGTTACCGACGGAGGAGTCGAGCCTTCATTGCCTCTGTCATCACGCAAATTAGCGCGTTCATCCAGGTGTGACATTCACATCAATGCCGATCGGAAGTGAAGCCGATTATTACCCGGGTCTATTGCAGAGTCATTTGACCCGGGGCTGAATGCCGATTAAACGTTTTCGCACTGCAGAAAACGCCGGGTGTTTAGTGGGTTTAAACAAGTTTTTTGGACAGTGATAAAAGGGGCTAGAGTGTCAGGTTAAAAGGGTTAGTCACAGGGTACTAAAATCACATTAACCTATGAGCAAATATAACACTAAGTGTACACATTGACTCAAATCAATTCAGTACACTTACAAGGTTAAACATTCCTATGCTTAGCCGGGTTGCATTATGCTATGCTGTATGCACAAGTTACGTTACCAAATCCATGAAAAAAAAAAGAATAATCCTTTGGGGATGCTGTTTATGTGTCCTTTTGTGTCCTCCACAGAGTTAGATGCTCAACACTAACTCTGCTTGGTGCTTCCTGAGCTTCGATCAGTTGACAAGACTTTGTGTCTGCCACTGATGTAAAACCAGACTTTCCAGCCTTGGTTGGTCCTTTGGCAGGCTCTTGATTGATTGACTTGTGTTATCTAACCTATGACTTTAATTAAAGGGATAGTTCACTGATTTTAAAGTGAGGTTGTATGAGTTACTTATGCGTAGTTAATATGTAACCTTATGGAGATGGTGATAAGAGGGGACCACCGAAAAACGTATTTTTCGCCACATTTTTAAATGTTACCTAAAAAATAAAATCCATTAAATTGTACGTTAAATGATGTATTTTTTTCACTGCAAAAAAAGTGCAAACTTAAATGCCTGTTTGGCGGCAAATTGAAGCAGTGAAAAAAAATACATCCTTAAAGGAAGGGTGGGCGATGTCGAAAATCTCGAAAGTCCCACTCGCTTCCTTCAGACCTCTGTCTAAAGCCCCGCCCCCAACAACTAAAATTTTATTTAATTTAACTAAAACATAAAAACGGTTAGCAGTACTACAAAGACAACATTGGTTTTGAGTTTATATTTTAAACTTTAGCGCATTTCATCCATATTGTGTGACGATGAAACAGCTGCAGCACCTTCATAGCTTTCTGCCCTTTTTTCTGTTACTGTGACGCAATGAAGGTGAATATTGTACAGGACTCATAACATGTTGTTTAGCACGTCAGAGCTAGAGAGTGTTGTTGACTCAAAACTGAGTTTACTCCAGACTGTTCATGTATCTAATCATACAGCTAATAATTTATCATGTATCTAATCTAATCATGTGTTACTGTACAGGCCAGAATTCAAGGACTGAGCTTGGAGAAGTGACGTGACACAAGCTTGCTGTTTTACTACACCTGACATCACCAAATGCTCCTCCACTGGGCTGTCCTGTTGCAGGTCAACCTACTTGTGTCTGCCAGAACTGCCCACAGACGTGGAAAGAAGGTGCTGTGGGCAACTCCTGTGTCCAGGCTGCCACATATAATAATAATAATACATTTTATTTATCGGCACTCAAGGACACCGTACGGGGATACATAAGACATTAAAAGCGGCAAAAAAATAATAGCAACAATAAAAACAACAGAAAGAGGCAGAGCAATTGACATCAAGTGGCATAGGCAGTTTAACAGATGTGTTTTGAGTTGCAATTTGAAATGGGGGAATAAATCGATGTTCCTAAGTTGGGGTGGTAATGAATTCCAGAGACGGGGAGCAGAGCGGCTGAATGCTCTGCTCCCCATGGTGGTGAGACGGGCGGAGGGGACAGACAGGTGTATTGAGGAAGAAGATCTGAGGGAGCGGGGCCCTGGAGGAGATCAGACAAATATGGGGGGGCGAGGTTGTGGATGGCCTTGAATGTAAACAGGAGTACTTTGAATTGGATATGGAACTGGACCGGAAGCCAGTGGAGCTGTTGGAGGACAGGAGTGAAGTGGTGGATGTAGGGGGTTCGAGTTATGACGCGGGCAGCTGAATTCTGGACCAGTTGAAGTTTATGGAGGGATTTGTGAGGGAGGCCGAAGAGAGAGTTACAGTAATCCAGACGAGACTGTGGCGAGACTGTGGACAAGGACGGCGGCAGTGTAACGGGTAAGGGAGGGGCGGAGGCGATTGATGTTTCGTAGGTGGAAGTAGGCTGACCGGGTAATGTTATTGATGTGGGGTTGAAAAAATAGTGTGCTGTCAAGGATGACACCCAGACTCTTAACCTGGGGGAGGGTGAAAAGGAGGAGTTATCAATAGTGAGAGAAAAACTGTTGGTTTTGGATAAGGTGGATTTGGTGCCAATGAGGAGAACCTCGGTTTTATTACTGTTTAATATGAGGAAGTTTTGGGTGAACCAGGTTTTTATTTCAGAGATGCAATCAGTAAGGGAGGTCGGCGGGAGAGTGGACGATGGTTTGGAGGAAAGGTAGAGCTGGGTGTCATCAGCATAACAGTGGAAATGAATGTTAAATTTGCGGAAGATATTGCCGAGGTGAAGGAGGTAAATGATGAAGAGTAGGGGCCCCAGGACAGAGTCCTGGGCAACTGAAGTGACGGAGGAGGGAATGGATTTAAAAGACTTGAGTTGAATGAACTGAGTGCGGCCAGGGAGGTAAGATGTGAACCAGTCTAACGGAGTGTGGGTGATGCCGATGGAAGATACCAGATTGGAACTGTTCATACAGGTTATTGTGGGATAGGTGAGAATGGCGTTGAGAGGCAACTGTTTTTTCAATGATTTTGGAGATGAAGGGTAGATTGGATATAGGATGGAATTTGTTGAAGTTGGACGGGTCGGCACCAGGTTTTTTCAAAATTGGGGTAGTGGCAGCAGTTTTGAAGGATGTAGGGACAGTTCCAGTGGTGAGAGAGGAGTGGATGATAGCAGAAATGAGGGGGACCAGGGAGGGAAGGCAGGCTTTAACAAGTTTTGTGGGGAGGGAGTCAGGTTGACAAGTGGATGGCTTGGATTTCCAGGTGAGTTCTGTGATTTCTGAAATAGCGGGGAGCTGGAAGGATGAGAATGAGTGTGTGGATGGGGGAAAGTCGGCTGAGATGCTGAAAAAATCAAGAACATCCACCAGCACCTTGGATCAGTCCAAGGTGCTGGCTTGGATCAGTCCAAGGTGCTGGCGAAGACGTTCAAGTTGCCGACCTTTGGCTTTCATGAGACGAAGAATTGGGGTGAACCAAGGGGCGGAGACGGAAAAAGAAACATCTGTTTTTTAACGGAGCAAGGGAATTAAGAATATTATGGAGTCCAGTGTTGTAATGAGAGACCAGATCATCGGGGGTGGATAGATTGTGATTGTCAGGGAGGGTCGGCACCAGGTTTTTTCAAAATTGGGGTAGTGGCAGCAGTTTTGAAGGATGTAGGGACAGTTCCAGTGGTGAGAGAGGAGTGGATGATAGCAGAAATGAGGGGGACCAGGGAGGGAAGGCAGGCTTTAACAAGTTTTGTGGGGAGGGAGTCAGGTTGACAAGTGGATGGCTTGGATTTCCAGGTGAGTTCTGTGATTTCTGAAATAGCGGGGAGCTGGAAGGAGGAGAATGAGTGTGTGGATGGGGGAAAGTCGGCTGAGATGCTGAAAAAATCAAGAACATCCACCAGCACCTTGGATCAGTCCAAGGTGCTGGCGAAGACGTTTAAGTTGCCGACCTTTGGCTTTCATGAGACGAAGAATTGGGGTGAACCAAGGGGCGGAGACGGAAAAAGAAACATCTGTTTTTTAACGGAGCAAGGGAATTAAGAATATTATGGAGTCCAGTGTTGTAATGAGAGACCAGATCATCGGGGGTGGATAGATTGTGATTGTCAGGGAGGCAGGAGGAGTTAATTGAAGTGAGAGTGGCGGGGTTGATATTCTTTATATTCCGAAATTAAATAAGGCTTGGTATTTTAGAGATGGAGAGAGTGAGCTTCACTGTAAATGAGAGGAGAAAGTGGTCAGTTATGGGGAGTTCATCAGCTGTAACATCAGAAGGGGTGACACCAGAGCAGCAGATTAATTCCAGAATATGTCCTTTGGAGTGTGTGGGAAAAGTGGTATTTTCCTGACATCCAAAACTCTCTAAGCAGGAGGTGAAGTCTTTGGTGAGAGGCAGATTGATATTGTCCATGTGGATATTGAAATCGCCCAGCAGTATTAGGTTTGGTGAGAGAGAGGATAAGCGGGTGAGAAAAGCAGCAAAGTCATTTAAAAATTCACTATTCGGTTTAGGGGGGCGCTAGACAGTAGCAATGATGGTTGGAGTGGGACCAGACAACTTGCTGACAGCAGATTCAAATGAGCTGGAGAGAGGCACAGACACCGGCAAGACTTTCCACTTCTCGCGGTAAATTATTGCGAGACCTCCTCCCCGGCCGGAGCCACGGGGTTGACAGATGTAAACAAACCCACTAGGAGTGGATTCATTCAGCTGAGAAAAGGCGTTGGGCTGTTGCCATGTCTCGGTTAAACAAAGAAAGTCTAGATTACGATGGGAGATGAGGTCCTGGATGAGATGTCCCTTGCCTGTCAGTGAGCGGATGTTCAGCAGAGCGAAGTTGAGTGAAGTGTTGTCACAGCTGGTGGTGGTGCTAGCCGACTGAGCTAGGCGGGCTAACACGCTGTGGTCGACAGCCCAGTTGTTGGAGCGTGGAGGGCGACGAGAGCTGGACAATATTGACTTTATTGCTGTTGAGCTGTTGTGGTGGAGATTCCGGCGGGACCCTCGGTGGATGTATCTCCGGCGGGGCTGGAAGGCGATGTCCGGGTGAAGGTGGAAGGCCTCCGGAGCAGGTCCAGGCAGGTGACAGCGCAGCCGGAGCAGATCAATGGCCGAGTACTGAAGCAAACCCGTCACTAGCAGTGAAACAAGATGTATGTCCTTCCGGCCCACATTGTGGATGAGGACTTAACCAGCGTCGACGGCCAGTGAAAATGCCAGGTGAGGCTCAAGCCGGAACAGAGCAGGTGAGCAAACAGTGAGACTCACACAAACGGTAGTGCCGGTAGATCGTAGAAGTATTCCAAATGAAGGCAATTACACTGTCCGATTAGGTCATAAAACCATAAAATAAGTCTGGGAAGTCTGGAAAGTTAAAAAGATAAAAGGTTACCGGCGAGCAGCGGTAGCAAGTCGTGCCAGCGTTCACTCGTCGCCTCAACACCAATTATGATATGAAACCATATGGAGGTTTACATTTTGGACATAGAGTATTTTGTGCAGTACCAATGTTTATTTATTTATTTATCTTCTGCATAACCTTTTATATATTGTTGGAATAAGAATCTTTAAAATGTTCAAGGCCTTTTCCTTATTCACACAGCATAAACAATCCAACCATTACATTTACCTCTTTACAAGCTGCACAAATAATGAGAACACAATGTGTCATGACACCTGTTTATTTTTTTGGGAACATCATACAATATAACAAATATATATATATATTATAATATTAGCATAATCAACATATGTACAAAAAAGGAAGAAACTGTCTGCACAGGGTTTCCTAGCTCTTTAGTGTCAAAGAAGGTCTGTCAGCTGACGGGTCAGGCTGCTGTCGTCGACTCTTAGGCAGTGGTCCTGTTGAAAGAATATCACCATAATAAATCAACATTACTGTCAACACTACAGCAGCATTATCTGCAGGCACACAGTTTCTGTGTCACCTTTTGTGGGAGCCAAGTATAATTGATTCAGTGAGTTGTTGGTGGACCAGCCACTCTTTCATATGAATGTGTTATGACTTTGTCTAGATCAATATTGAAGATCATAACAAGTAGTTCTGAGGTTCAGAATCTGTTAAAAAAATTATAACAACCCACCTGGCATAAATGTTTACACTTTGGCATTTTTACAACATTGCCATATGGATTTTTTAAGAATTTTAAATTCTGGTATAAGAAGGTGGTCAACTTATAATGTTCATATTACCTTACATTTGTTGTGTGAGTGGCGTAATGCCGTTGTGAATGGGGCGGTGCGTGGAGTAGGTGCATAGGGTGTGTGCGTGTACGTGGGTGGAGTGAGAGACGAGAGAGAGAGAGCGGAGCGGCTCAAAAAGTACAGTGCATGTGCATGTAGGAGATCTGCGGTAAACGTCCAGTCTCTCAGTTCCACAATAAACGCAGAAACGTTCGGTTCCCCATAAAGAAGCCTCAGTGTGTCTATTCACCACGCTGTCTAAGGGAAAAGAAAAGGGGTTGGTCCCGGAGCAGGCTGCTTCGGCCCTGGTGAGACTTATCACCCCGCTCCTCGACTACGGTCCGGACGACGGGTGGGTCCAAAGACCAACACTGGTGACCACGAAGGGACCCTCGACAGCGCTGGTGAGCACAAATAAAACTGGTGAAATAAACCGCTAACACGAGCGCTAACACCTAAGCTAATGCTAAGATGGCTGCTGCTAGCCGCCGCTCTGCCGCAGAGCACATGTACGGGAGGGTGACGAGCAACTCCAACCCATTTATGACGCTGACTGTAACCGATGAAGTTCAAGTGGATATAAACACAGACAATGAAGCTGAAAGAAGCCAAAGAAGAGCCAGTGAAAGTGAGGCAAAAAGTAACTGAACCAACACGAGCCCAAGAAAAGTACCAATCCCTTTGTTGATGTTTATGGGGATAAAAACTGGTTCCACGATGGCGGGACCAACATGCAAAGGGGGGACCCATGTTTTCATGTGCATAATCACACATATGCCCAATCATTTAAGCCGCATAGCACTGTGTCACCAGTAGATATTGCTACACCTCTCAACCCCTTTTCCACCGCTCACCAGGGCAGTTTCACCCAAAGCACCCCTGTCCCTTATCATTCCCCATACCCCAGTGCCCAGAGCTCCACGCCCCACCAAATGACACTAACTATGCACATTTACCAGCACAGAAGTGTGCTCAGACTGTGGAACTAAAGGGCTCTCTCCACAAAAGATCGCCCAAAGTCATGTGTACGCCAGCCAGCTCCGTGCATGTTACCAGCCTTCTTCGGAGAGTGAGGAAGACTACGACCATGACTGGAGAGAAAGAGCCCCCACCTTACGTCCTGGTCAGTATGATGGCACCACTCCCTGGAAAGAGTTACTGCACAGGTTTGAGAGATGTGCTAGAGCTAATCACTGGTCAGAAAAGACAAAGACTGTTCAGTTAAAGTAAAGAAACTGCAGTCCCTTCATGCACTGAAAAATGTCCGGTTCCAGTGGACTCTGGAATGTCAGGCAGCTTTCGGTGAACTCAAGCACCTTCTCACCACAGCCCCAGTTCTGGGTTACCCACTCGACCTAGGTGACATGATACCAGACACCGACGCAAGCAACGTTGGCATCAGCGCCGTCCTCTCGCAAGTTCAGCAGGGCGAGGAGTGTGTGCTGGCCTACGGGAGTCGAAAGCTGTCCAAAACTGAACAGAATTACTGCACCACGCGGCGAGAACTGCTGGCCGTGGTGGAGTTTACATCCCATTTTCAGAAGTATCTCCTGGGGTGTCCTTTCACGGTGTGGTTGACGGGAATGAAGGAACCTGAGGGAGAACTTGCCAGGTGGCTCGAAAGGCTTGGCGAGTGTAAAAAAGGCCATGCCACTATGTAATGTTCTGTTTTTTAGATGTAATAGTATTTCCGAGTTATGAGACTGATGATCTGCCAAATACGGCCGTATGCATTTTACTTGTCAGATTTATGTGTTAATGACTTCTTTGAGCCTCCCTTCCTTTGGATTGTACCGAACTTGGAGCCTCCTTTCCTTTGGATTGTACCTGAACTCTGAGCCCCCTTTCCTTCGGATTGTACCTGAACTTTGACCCCCTTTTCCTTCGGATTGTACCTGAACTTTGAGACCCCGTTCTTTCAGATTGTACCTGAAATGTAATGACCTTGTATTTGGTATGCTGGACAGCATCTAGATAAATAGTCAGAACTCTACAACTGCTTCCGCCTCCATCTTTCGCACCCTCACCTGAAGACAACTCTAGTGTCCTGACCCGACACCCTGGAGCGATTGTTGCCACATCTTACTTTCAAACAGTGAGTACAACTTTGTGATCATTCATCGCCCTGGCCAGTTACACAGTAATGCTGACAGCCTCTCCAGAAGGCCCTGCCCCCAGTCCTGTCCATGTAAGCTGCCAGACCCCTGCCTGTACCCAGCGAACGTCAGTCACCAGGCCGTGCATTGCGAGTTGGACTCCAACATCAGCCAGGTGATGCTGTGTCCAGTGGGGGTAGAAGGACACTGCTTCCGCAGCAGTGAGTCTAGTTAGGCCCCCTGAGATAATCTACCAGACTAAGACCTATGAAACTGACCTCTTTAGTGGCTGGTCTCCAGACGAGTTACAACAGGCTCAGACAAACGATCCAGACATTGCGCCTATTAAGCCATGGATGGAGGCCAGCAGTGAGCGCCCCCCATGGGTAACAGTCTCTCCACACAGCCCAGCCACAAAGACATATTGGAGCCAGTGGAAGCGACTCTACATTCGAGATGGGATGCTGGTCAGACGGTTTTACTGCATGGACGACACTCTGTTCTACCCCCAGGTTGTGCTGCCACGCACCTCCGACCTGATGTCATGAGACAGATGCACGAAGGGCAGGTTGGTGGACATTTTGGTGTGGAGCGGACTGTTGCCCGGCTGCAGACCAGATACTTCTGGTATCGCATGAGGGAAGACGTCGCCCTCTGGTATGGCACCTGTACAAGCTTTGCATCCAATGCCAGGCCACTCAACACACCGCAAGCTCCCATGGGTACTGTGCGAGTTGGAGCCCCCATGGAGCGCATTGCCTTGGACATTTAGGGGGGCACTGAACGAGACAGAGCACAAGAACCAATATGTGGTTGTGATACAGGACTACTTCACAAAGAGGGTGGAGGCCTTTCCTTTGTCCAACGACAAAGCTGTGACTGTGGCAGAAGTGCTCGCCTCGGAGTGGGTGTGTCATTATGGAGCACCGCGATCAAGGCCGGAACTTTGAATCCAAAGTGTTTCAGAAGATGTGCACTCTATTTGGTATCGACAAGACACAGACCACACCAGTCCGACCGCAGTCTGATGGCCAAGTCAAAAGGTTTAATGCTACCCTCCAAGGTATTCTAGCCAAGACGGCAGAGCGTTGCCACTGGGATTGGGACCACATGATACCCTATGCTGTCATGGCCTACAGAGCAACCAAACACTCCATAAGACTGTGACATAAGACTGTGATCAAAAATTGTATTTGCTGCATTTTTCAGTTAAAGGAGAATTTTGAGTTAATGGGGAATGTTTATTTTACTGTGCCCCAGACATTTAGGTCAAAGTCTAGGATAAATCATAGCCTGTATAATCTGTGTTATAAATGCCTTTTCAGGTTTTGTTTTTGCTCTACTATGATGTGTGCACACTCAAAACATGTACTACTACGTGTTTGCACTGAAAAGCTGCACTTTGTTATCGTCCACCCTTGAAATGTACTGGTGATCTACTGGTTATACTGACTCCCCTCAACTGGACGGTATATTTGTGTCCATGTGTATGTTGCTGTGCTGGAGTGGAATTATGTGGTAATTGCCATCCAGAGTGGGGGTAGTGTGGAGTAGGTGCATAGGATGTGTGTGTAGATGGGTGGAGCGAGTGATGAGAGAGCGGAGAGGCTGAAAAAGTATGGTCCATGTGCATGTAGGAGATCTGCGCTAAACGTCCAGTTCCCCATAAAGAAGTCTCCGTGTGTCTATTCACCACGCTGTCTAAGGGAAAAGAAAAGGGGTTGGTCCCGACTACGGACGGGTCCAAAGACTAACACATTGAACAGTACTTTTAATTTCATTTCCTGACCGTCGGCGGGCCGTAGTCGGGGAGCAGGGAGACAGTTTCCCTAGGGACGAAGCTCTGCCTCGGGACCTGCCCCTCATGCCCGACAGCGTTATGAAAACCACACGTAGACTTCTTGATGGAACACGAGGCATTCTCACTGCGCCCGCTCCACACACACACACACACACACACGTAAAGCTAGTCCCGTTCAAAGCTAATATAGATAAACAGTCAAACGACATTTGCTTACAACTACAGTGAAGACACCCTGTGAACACACAGGCAGCGTTAGCTGTAGATACACACAAGCTAACATAGCATTAGCTAACTTAATTAGTGTCCTCCAGCGAAGCTAACATGGCGCTGGCTAATACACACACAAGCTATCTAACAGTTCTGTTGGTTACACAGTTCAAGAAAATTAACCGCTTTCACACAAAACAAAGCAGATCATTACCTTTCACCTTCTTCTCCTCCTGGAGTTGACGTCAGCGTTGAAGAGCCACACCGATGTTTACTCCTTGTAGTATCCAACCTCTTTTTGTCTGTAGCCGTCTCTACTGCTGTCTTCCTGTTGTGACCGGAAGCTGTTGTTGTGACTTTCTGTGCCGCTCTGCAACTCTTTTCTTCTGTAGTTCAATGTAGCAACTCGTCTGTAGCTGTAGCTCTGTAGCTCTGTTGCCTCTGCTTCGTTTGTTTGCCGACGCCGTGCAGGAGACTGGTCAGGCGCCCCACTGTGTGGTGAACGATCAGAGTGCGCGCAGGCAGGAGAAAGCCAGTTCATCCTATCATTTTCTTCGGACCGAACTTTCTGATTGGTTGTGGTTTTTACACTCCTGCCTTGGCCACAGATGAGGGATTATTATCGTTTCAGTGTCAGACCATTCAATGTATTCATCGCTATCGGTATGTTACGAGAGTTTCAAGTAATATGACAGAAAGTGCTTCTCACAAAAAACGCCTACCCCACCTTTAAGCGTACAATTGAACAGATTGTTTTTTTAAGGTAAGATTTAAAAATGTCGCAAAAAAAGATCTTTTTCGATGGTCCCCTCTGCAACAGTGATACTCCATCTATCGCTACTTCCACTTCTCCTTCAAACTCTGTAAAATGACATCGCTGATCTCCATAAGGTAAAATATTAACTATGCATTAGTAACTCATACAACCCCACTTCAAAATCGCTGAACTATCCCTTTAAGAAACGGTAATGCTATCTACTATTTACAACAAATATGAATTTATAAATTATGTATGACAAATGTGTAAGAGCAAAAGCATAAAAATACAGCTGAAACAATAGTGGTGTAATCACTACGTTGCTGGGCACAAAAAGCAATGCAGAAAAAAAACCCAAAGGGAGAAAGCTTCCCAGCCATGTTCATTGTTCAGACAGAACAGGGATTTGACACTGCACTGTGAACTTTTCCCACTTTTTATGACATTTTCAATAAAATAACTGATACGCAATAACTTATGACATACCACAACACATATACATATATATAGATATACTATTTTTAAATATAAATTGTACTGAAATTGCACGAGTTAAGTATTGAGAGTTTAAATGAAATGAGACTTTGTGTTTGGTAATATCGCCTTTGACATGAATGACATCACCTTTCGTTACGCGAATGACGTCATGTCTTTGTATAAATATATGTATGTTGAAGCCGAGGCTGAAAATGAGAAAATGAGTTCGACTGTTCTGAATGTGCTCATGCTGCAGTCAGTGGCAGTGCAGTGTTTGTCGGTTGATGAGCTGCAGCGCTGAGCTGTCATTATAATTCACTACGGAAAGCGGATTAGCTGCCTGTTGTCAGCTGGGCTGCAGCTGCTGTTATCCCAACAGGTCTGTCCGAGCACAAACAGGATCGGACATTAATGCACCGACCGGACTCTGAGTATGAACCTAAAAAATAAGATGTAGTGATGATGAATCTGGCCTTCCTCCCTGGTGACCAGCGGACACGATAATAACCAAGGTGGAGAGACGCGCACATTTAAACGAATGAAAAACACAGCTCTTACCCAAAATAGGATATTGAATCCAAAAATGAAGTATTTGATGCAGCAGCTGACTTCGTGTCCTTTGTAGTGATTCCCCGACATGTTTGATCATCACCCGCGCAGCGTCTCCGTGTGAAGGGGGCAAATACGGCCTGCTTCACAGGCTTTGTGTGAGGGATGGAGCAGGTTCAGCGCCCCGGGGATGCATTTCACTTTGTCCGCTTCAGAATGCCCACGCATCGGCTTCAACCCCACGTCGGGGCCATGCTGGACGGAGATCAGTACGCATTCACACACCAGGGAGGAAGAGATCTATATAACGGACGTAAACGCAGTAAGAAACAAAAATTACACCCTCCGCTATCTGGCTGAATTGCGCCTACAGGAGGTGGCACCGTCACTGCGACAGCTCGTCTGTGATTGGCTAGAAACAAATACTTGAGAGACAGAGACTGTGACCAATCAGATCAAAGTACTTCTTATATCTTTTTATCCACGTGTCATTTACGCTGGGGACATGTCCCCACCACTTTTTGAAATGGCCAATTTTGTCCCCACCACTTTTTAAAAGTACAATTTGTGAAGAATGTTCTGAAAAAAACTAACATGTAAAATCTCAGGAACAGTTTGTCCATTTACACCTTGTGGGTGTATTTCTGGGGACCCAAGTGGTGCAATATGGACATTTTTTATTAGTAAACTGAATAGAAAATAGAAAAGCAAACATAGTTCCCACATCCCAGCAGCAGGGCACAAGCACTGCACTTGTTGAAAAAGTAATTGGCCTACTGATTCTAAAATGAGCCAAAAACGTGCATACGCTGATCAGAAACCCGAACAAATTCTTGATACATTTTCTTCTTGTGCACGTTTTCCATTCTCTATGTGAACATGACAAACAGCTAGAATAACCTATCAAGCTGGAATAGCCTAAGGTTTACAAACATATTAAGATCATTGCGTCTTACAGTGACTTACAGTACAGTGCAGCTTGTTAAAGAAGTTTCTAATGTCGCCACCTCCCTTTTTCCACTTGGATATGGGTTACTGTATATTAGGCTAGCCAACTATTCTCCTTCACTTTTCTTTTAAAATGTGTAGCTAGCAACATGTACTATAATTTATGACTATCCTGTGGTGGCCGCTGCGTTATTGAGATCTAACCTCCTAAATTGAACAAACTACACCGATTGATTGATTTAACTATGAAATGCACAATATTTTTCTGCGGGGGGAGCAGAAAAATGTAATCTAAAAATTTCCCAAATCACAGACTCCTGAGACAGAATGTGTTGTTGTTTTTTTTCCCTCAGCTGCATTTCTCAACAGGTTTGACTTTCAGTGGCAGTGCCAGAAAGAAAAGAAAAAAACTAATCTTAAAACTGATGAACCAACAAATTACATGTGATAGAATTTCCTGTTGACTCCTACAGGGTCTGACCCCCAGCACAATAGTCTTTCAAAATCTTATGGGAAACACTGAACCCTACAGAGGAGTCTACAAAAGGTGATTGCGATGGTGTGGGTTTTATTTGATTTTATTTTTGGGGGGAGGGGGGCTCTGACCCCAGAGCTGCAGGATCCCAGTCATTATCTTACCTAGGGGACCAAAATGAGTTGACCCTGGGTGTTATTGTCTTCAAGGTTATGATTACGCTGTAGACTTACATTTTAATCCTGTGTCTACTGGTGTTGCTAACAAATAGTAGCCCTATGTTAGTAGTGTATAATAGTAGTGGGGGTGAGGGATAATATATTTTTTTTTATCCGAAAAAACGTTTCCCCACCGCTTTTCAAAACAAAGTGATGCCCATGCTTGTTACTGATAACGAGGTAGGAGCACAGCACTTCACCTCCTGAGGCAGCACGTTTGTTTTGCTTTTTTAATTAAGAAAAAATACATCAATATTCAATTACATAGAGTCAGAAAATAGTTTTAGTTTTATCATGGCAATATTATATTGGAATTTAATTTCTACAATGAGGATCATCACAAAAAATCATCACTCAGACAAAAACATAGATTGTCAAATCTGGATTTGATTAAATAAATGTAAACAGTCTTAGTAAGTTAATGCTGATGGTTTGAGTAATTTCTGTAAAACTCAAGAAGATACAGATGCTGGGGTTACGGTGAATTGTAAAGGATGTTTGAGCACACACGGTAAATACTGCACATAAACAAGTCTGTGAACAGGAATCCCTGCAAAATATGTTCGGGGCTGACACTCGTGATGCTCATGTTAAAATTAGCATAACTAGCATTGTGGTCATTTCGTGGCAAAGATTAAAACAACAATAAAATATGATCAATAATAAAAGCAAGTATCTTGTTGACTCACAAGTTCCTTTTACATGTATTATGTGCACACAGAAGAAAACTACAATATTAAAAAATACTGTTAAGAAAATAGATAAACTACCTAATGTTATAAAAAAATGTGAAAAAAAAGGAAAAAATAAAAACACCCCACAATTGTGTCAGTCATCCACAGGTGAAGGCCAGCAACAGTAAAACTTAGCTGAGATTTGACAAACTAATCCATGAATCCATTTCAGCAGTTTGTCTGTGTGACCAGAGGAGGCTGAGGCTGCAGCAGTGGAATCGTGGTGTAGCTCCATCTAAACACCAGGCAGCTGGATTGTCATCACGAGACAGAGAGTTGTACTCCATCAAATGTTCCAGGAGCTGGTGCATCTTCATAGGAGTCTTTGAGCTCCATCAGAAGACCACGATGTTGTGCCTTCATCATAGGAGCAAGAAGCTCATCCTCCATCAGGACACCAGGCTGCTGGATTTGTGTCATAAGGCTCAGACAACACAACATGGCAGCTCGATAAAGAATGTCAACAAAGAAAATTTGACAATTAGAGAGCGAAAGTTGTTAACAAAGTTTTAACAAATATATTTCATAATAAGAAGCAGATAAATACTGTAAATGAAACATATAAGAGTAAAAGAGTTAGATCATCACACGTTTTAAGAGAAAATTAAGTAAATTACAGTTTGTTTGTTTTTTTGTTTGTGTTATTGGTTTCCTCTGAGGGATTGTGCAGATGCATAACGACTCGTTACATTTCACCACCACACATCTTTTGCTTTAGTTTAGAAAATCAAACTCTGCTGTAGTATTCAAACCAAACAAGTCTTCTTCCTCGATTTTACTAAAGCTTCCACAAGGATGAACAAAGTTTGTGTTTACTGGGTTACTGATGAGAGCTGGTGTAACGCAAAGGGGCCACAGAATAGTGCTGTTCTACAAGTACCTGGTGTCATCTGTGGGCTGTGTCATCCACCATCCCACATTCACCACTGCATGAGCCGTTAAACAGGTTAAACAACCAACACTGAGGTGGTGATTTCTGTTGATGTCAGACTACAATGAGATAAGGATGTTCCACTGAGTCCCAAGCTAGTTGGAACTACTTTCCTCTCAACAAGTTTTCCCAGTGATAACTTCAAACAGTGAATTGTCGCTCAATGCTGTGAGTAAGAAATACAGACATACCATTCACTCACCTCGCCTGTATGTGGGTGCAGACGAGACCTCTTCTTCTCTTTGTCAGATACAAGAGAAGGCCAAGACACCAGAGAAAAGTGACAAAATATGTTTTTTGCATCTTTGCCTTTTTTGCAAAACGAACTGTACAAACAGTACACAGAGCAGCATCATGAAGGATGGGATCTTCCTGTGTCCTGTATCTCTCTGACTGTAATACTGAAGAAAGAAATTAAAAAGCTGGTGTCCTCTCAGGGTGGCTCACCTTCGCCACACACCTACAGTACTAGTCTGTGGCTCAGTCATTGACTTGGACTGAAGCTCGGGGCTACTGCAGAGGGGTCATTTACAGACCTGGCCACCATTAATAGCACTGAAGAAATTAACCAATTTATCAACACAGTTTAATTTGCTGGCAAACGCCCTGAGGTTTGGATTGGCCTGTACAGTGAGATTAAATATAGGTGGTCAGATGGGTACACGGGGAGTGGAGCGGACTAAAGGAACTGGAAACTCTAGCAATGACCCAGACTTTCTTGGAGCCAGTCCGTTCTGTGTGCACATTATGAATGATGGAGGATGGTATGTTAATTATTGCCGTGTAAAACTTGATGCAATGATTGATTGTAATGATATAGCATGGGGTGCTGTATGCTGATCTTTACTTTGTTACATATTATATTAAATATATTTATCGACCATTCCCCTTTTGTACCCAAACTTTAACTGCAGGGTCAATCTCCATACAGGGATATCTTCACAGATCTGTCCACAGGCATGGATCAGTTTGTCCAGAAATCATAACATTTACTGGTCGGACGGGAGTGCCTACTCATTTAGCTACCATACCTTATGTGGTCCATGAAAATGGACGTTATTTTCGTGTGAAAGAAAACTACCTTTTGTCTGCTACACTATCCCTCCTCCTGGTGAGTGCTTCTGTAACGAACCAGTTTAGACCCAAACGCGAGACACACGTAGCTCAGTTGGTAATCAACTTTATTGTAGAGAACACAAGCAAGGCTCAGAGTCAGGGACAGAAGGTAGACGTCTTTTCCGGGATCGTGGCGAGATGGGAAGGTCGGGGACAGCAGGCAGAGGTCTTTACCAGGATTCAGGCGAAACGGGGAAACCAGGGACAAAGGCAGGGTCGTAACCAGGGCTGAGACGATACGGGGAAGTCGGGGGCAGAACCAGAGTCGAAACCAGGAGATCCGTCCGTGGGTTAATGCTGGAAAGTCTGACATGGAGTACAAAGAACAATCTGGCGGTGAGTAACTGAGTGAGAGGAGGTTAAATACAGACCTGATTGGTGATGAGCTGCAGCTGCGGGGCCAGGTGAGGTGATGAGGTGGGTGTAGCTGATTGCTCGTGCGGGACAGAGGGGAGGTGACGTGGGAACCTACTGGGCATGACGGTGGCTGACTGTGACAGCTTCACTGTCCCTCTGCGGAATCAAGAGAACACGTAGAATAACAGTTATACAGTTATAGAGAATGAAGACGAGAAGACGGAGATGGAGGAAGAGGAGGAAGAGGATTGTACTGAAGTCAGTCAGCTTGACTCACAGGTCGCTGTTGGTTCGGTGCGGGAAGAAATGTACCAGGTACAACAGATTAAAAAATTCCTTCAACTAACAAAACACTACAAAAATGCAAAGTTTGAAGACCAATTTGGAGACAAAAAAGTGTTATTAATCTCAATGAGAGCTCAGATGAACCTTAGAGGTGAAGGAGGCTTCACAGAGCAGGAGTACTACAGATTAAAGAATCTGGTTCGCAGGATCAAACTTGAGCTTGTAAATGTTGAGGAAAATGAGGACGTGTAAGACGATCCGTCTGCTGTCTGTATTAACTTTTGTATCGTTTTTAAGGTGTGTGTCTCTCCTCACGTCTGATTTAAGAGTAATTTAAAAATCTCCACTTTTAATATAAATGGTGGCAGAGATGTGAGGAAGAGGGCTTGCCTCTTTGAGTATTTAAAGCTTAAAGGAATAAATATAGCAATGTTACAAGAAACGCACAGCGACACTTTAAACGGGACAGACTAGAGGAGGGAATGGGATGGGGAGGTGGTTTTAAGTCATTTTAGCAGCACCAGCGGAGGAGTAGCTCTCCTGTTTGCAAGAAACTTTCTACCAGAGTCCCACACTGTAGAAGAATGAGTAAAGGGCAGACTTTTAGTATTCAGAGCCAAGTATGAGCTTTTTAATCTGTTTTTTATAAATCTATACGCTCCAAACACCTGATAGAGTTTTTTTAAAATGTGCTCAGTACGGTTTTGAGTGAGTGTGAACCAGAGGAGTATTTGTTTTTAGGGGGAGATTTTAACTGTACAAATGATGATGAACTGGACAGGAATCATAGTGAACCACATGCTGCTTCTAAAAGAACCATGAAGCAGCTGATGGAAACACACAGTTTAACAGATGTATGGAGAGAACGGCATGCGACACAGACGCAGTACACATGGGTTCATAGCAGAGAAAATCTTTTAACTATGGCTAGATTAGACAGGTTTTATTGTTTTAAGCACCATTTTAATGTTTTTAAGGGGTGCGCTATATTACCAGTTGGTTTTTCTGATCATTCATGTGTGTATTGTGATGTTTATATTGCTAATATAAAAAACAGGTCTGCACACTGGCATTTTAACACTGCTTTGCTTTTAGATGCACATTTTAGAGATGTGGGTTTTAGAGACAGACAGGGAGAATTTAGTTCACTGAGGCAGTGGTGGGACCTTGGTAAAGCTGACATCAAGCAGCTTTGTCAACAGTACACTCTCAATGTTTCTCGAGACATTACCAAGTCTATGCAAGATCTAGAGAAGACCATAGTGGACCTGCAGAGTTCTGCGGAGTCCACTGGGAATCGAGGCTGTGTTGAAAACCTCAGGAAAAGAAAAGCCGTCTTGTCAGACCTGCTGGGCTTGAAAGCACAGGGGGCTCTAGTCGGGTCCCGGTTCCAGAGCGCTGCACTGATGGACTCTCCGACAAAGTTTTTTTTCAGCCTTGAGAAGAAGAATGGACTGAGCAGAATGATCCATGCTCTGCGTTCGGCGGGAGGACAGCAGCTAACCACGGCGTCACAGATAAGGGTGAGAGCCGTGGATTTCTACTCCGACCTGTACAGTACAGAGTACAAGAGTACAGAGTACGAGGCCTTCAACATGTTCTGCAGGGACCTGCCCACAGTTTCTGGGGACGACAACCAGGAGCTAGAGGGGCCCCTGACTGAAGAGGAGGTATTCAGAGCACTACAGAGCATGCAAGGGGGAAAAGCCCCTGGCATCGATGGTCTCCCCATGGAGTTCTACAAGACTTTCTGGGAGGAAATGAAAACAGAGATTATGGATGTGTTCACAGAAAGTTTTGGGGACTGCTCACTTTTGCAGAGTTTAAGGAGGGCAGTGTTATCTCTCCTCCCTAAGAAAGGTTACCTAATGGACATAAAGAACTGGAGGCCAGTCTCTCTGCTGTGTTCGGACTTCAAACTGCTGTCAAAGGTCCTGTCCTCCAGGCTCAAACAGGTGATGGACCAGGTCATCCACATGATCCAGACCTACTGTGTGCCCGGCAGGTCCATTGTTGACAATGTGTCATTAATTCGGGATCTTTTGACCGTCTCTGGTTCATTGGATTTAGATACTGGTCTAGTTTCATTGGATCAGGAAAAGGCTTTTGACCAGGTTGAGCACCGTTACCTGTGGAAAGTGCTGGAAAGGTTCGGCCTCAGCCCTGGTTTCATCGCCAAGATAAAGGTAATGTATGAAAACATTGAGAGTGTGCTGAAAAAGAATGGTGGTTTATGTAAACCTTTCAAAGTGACCAGGGGGATAAGACAAGGCTGCTCGATGTTGGGTATGTTATATGCTTTGTCTATCGAACCCATGTTGCACAATGTCCGCTCATCTATCAATGGCCTGGTTTACCTGGTTTTGATACGGCTTTTACTGTATCGGCCTATGCAGACGACATCATAGTTTTTACACAGGATCAACAAGATGTCAATAGTTTAGGACATATTGTTGAGAATTTTCAGAGGATCTCAGAGGCAAAAGTAAACTGGGCCAAGAGTGAAGCCTTGGCAGTGGGGAGATGGGCTGGAGGTCTACCTCAGCTTCCGGGTGGGTTGACCTGGAAGCGAGGGGGGTTAAAGTACCTAGGGGTTTACCTGGGGGATCAAAGAACCACAGCCATGAACTGGGAAGGAGTAGTTGGAAAAGTGGAGGGGAAGTTAAGTAAATGGAGGTGGCTAATTCCCCACATGTCCTACAGAGGCAGGGTGCTTATCATAAACAAATAAAAGCAACTTGGTTGCATCCAGCCTCTGACACAAACTGAAATGTATGGAGCCCCCTGCTGGTCTCTTAAAAGATATACAGTCAACCATCTTAAAGTTTTTTTGGGACGATTTACACTGGTGTTCCTCAATGTGTTTTATACCTGCCAAAGGAGGAGGAGGGGCAGGGATTGGTAGACTTAGAGAGCCGGACAGATGCTTTTATACTACAGTTCATACAGAGATTTTTATTTGGAAATTATGATGTCGTCTGGAGGCCAGTAGCCAGCACCATTTTAAGGGGGGTAGCAGGTCTGAGTCTCAATGCTTCATTGTTTTTGGTGGACTGTGGTTTTATCCCTTTGTCTAAACTGCCTCATTTTTATCAAGGACTTCTAAAGAATGGAAACTTTTTAAATTGTCCAGACTGGAACCTGCAGCATTTCTGTACTGGCTCCTGGAGGAGCCTCTGGTGTGGGGGGCCCGGCTGGATCTCCACGATGGCAGCAGACCTTAGCTCTCCTTAGTCACCGAGAGACTAAGGAGAGCTGGAGTGACAAAGCTGAGTGGGATCGTGGAGGCTGCTGTCCCTGGTTTCCAGAACACAGAGGCAGTAGCCTACCTGCTGGGCCTGAGGTTGGCCCTCCACACGAGTGGAACAAAAGACTGGACAGTGAAGAAAAGGGATGCTGCGGGACTATTTTAATGGGACTGAAACCCCCGATTCGGGAGACCCTTTTCCAGACATTGTTTTTTTAATAAATCATACTGACTCACCAGCACAAAATAAACCACGCACTGCTGCTGATTTTCACATGCAAACTGGAAAGGTTTTTCATAGAAACTGTGTTCTGGCCACGCACAGGAAGAAGCTGAGTGAGAGGAAGGACATGGTGTGGAAGGATAGACTGCCACAAGACAGCAAGCCGGTGCGGAGACTCTTGTACAAGCCTCCACTAAACAAGAGGTCTGGAGACCTGCAATGGAGGATCCTCCACGGGGCTCTGGCAGTAAATCTCTTTCTGTCCAAGATAAATCCCACCGTATCCTCCACATGTCTCTTCTGTCCACACACGAAACCATCATTCACTGTTATCTGGACTGTCACAAACTGAAACCTCTTTTTAACATTTTAAAGACGGTGTTTTTCGACTGTGGGGAGGTTTTTACGGAGACTGCTTTTATTTTTGGTGCCGGCTACAGAAAACAAGATGCAAAGGAGTGGCAGTTGTTGAATTTTATTGTTGGTCAGGCCAAACTGTCAATTTATAAAAGCAGAAAAAACAACATAGAAAATGTGTCCGGACAAGAGCTGACAAAAATGTACGTGTCTCTGGTAAGAGGCAGAGTGAGAGTGGATTTCAGATTCAACTCTCTGATGAAGGACATACAGGAGTTTTTAAACCAGTGGTGTTTCACCACGGCTGTGTGTTCAGTGAAGGAGAAGACCTCATCTTTCACTCATTGTGTTTTTATGACTTTATTTATTAAATACATGTATTTATTTATTTTATGTTTTTTGTATTTAGTGCATTTGTAAAAAAAAAATGTGATGTTCTGGTGATTTTTTAATAAAAGTTAAAATCTCAATCTCTCCCTCTCCCTCGCCCCTCTCTCTCTGTCTCTCTCTCTCTCTCTCTCTGCCCCCATGTATTTACATTACATGTCACTAACTCTGTTTTTTCTCTCTCCTAGTGTATCTCTGACCCCAGAGCTGCAGGATCCAAACCCGTCATTATTATTATTATTATTACTATTATTATTATTAATAACATCATTGCATTTATATGTGTCAGTTTTAAGTATCAGTCTGGTAAAGAATAAAGCAACTGTTATTCAACTTTCCTCTCCCTCTCTTCTCTCCTCCTGTCTCTCCTCTCATCCTCTTTCTGCCCACCTCTCCCCTCTTACCCATTTTTCTCCTCACCCCAACCGGTCGAGACAGATGACCGCCCACAACTGAGTCAGTTAAAAAGGGAGTTTTATTTTTCTCTCCACAGTCGCCAAGTGCTTGATCATTGTGGGATTTGTTGGGTTTTCCTTGTAATATTGTAATGTTGACTTCACTATATAAAGTGCCTTGAGACAATGTATGTTGTGATTTGGCGGTATAAACATAAAATAGAATTGAATTGAATTGATAACATCAAACAACAAAAATGTGGTTGGTGTGTGAATGTAAAAAAATAAAAAATAAAAAACTCCTGCCACAGATGTTTTAACAGATTACAATGCAAAGCAGCCTTAACAATGGATACATGAGTTATCATCATGTCGTCTCCTCTTCTTATAGTGTGATCTAAACATGGCAAATAATTATTCCAGGCATTGAACATGAATAGTGTACATTTGCTGTTTTTTGTTGTTGTTGTTTTTTTTACCTCAGGACAAGGCACGATTTCTTTGTCATGATCAAAAAATACGAATGTTCAAATGTTCCACCAGACAAATGTATTGGAAGCCAAATCACTGTGTCCATTTATGGAGTCACTCTCATCTATCAAATAAAGGAAACAATTGCCTTTTGACCCAATGGCTGCCTTTTATGTTTAACAGCTCCAGGACAGCGTGAAGGAGAATGGACTGAGCGGAGTCACCCTGACGTGAGAGAGCAGCCTAATGGAAAAACATTCTGAGAGGAATCAAAAAAGAGACCGGTTTTGTGAACCAGTATGTAAAACTCAAAGACGCTGATGGGAGGCATTTCATCAAGGATGCAGGCTGAGAGTAATTATACTACTATTATTACGAGTACTTCTACCACCACCACCAACAACAAGAATAACAACAACAGCAACAACAATAAGAATAAGAAGAAATATACATTAAAGTTAATGCTGGGGAATATGTGGTAAGGGATTCTATCAAGTCATTTTGGCATGCCCATGCCTGAGACCCCTACAATATAAAAAATGTCAGCGGTTCTGATGCTTGTGCAAATTTTAATGTATGTAAAATTTCTAATATAAAAATTTTAAATTACATTGACACAAATATCATTAATATGGATCCTTACATTACTCTTAAACCCTGATCTGAAATAATTTGCTTCCTTTCCAACAGGTTCTGCAGATAGTGGCCTTTTTTTAACTGACCCCAAGCAATTGTGAATTTAGAAACTCTTTGTGTTTGGTGGGCTATCCCCGGTCTCTTTTGCTGGGAAGAAAAGTTACAATTAAAAACGTTTAATAAAAAAAAAAGGCATGCTAATTTCTCACACATGTTTTGCATGGACACAGGGATCTCAAAGCCTGGACAAATAAAACCAGATTACATCTTTACAGTTGGGTTTCAAGACAGGTGCGTAGGAAATGCATCATTTTTAATTTCGGTGAATGACACTAATGATATCTAGTGCTACTACTACCACTACTACCAATAATAATAATAATAATAATAATAATAACAGTAAAATGGTAATATACATTTCAAGTATTATTACCACAGAGGAATGTGAAGTTTTACTTAATCAAAAGGACCAATCATAACTCTTATTAATCATTTGGTTACTAAATTTTACTTTGAAAGTTTTCACAGGAAGCAGAGAACAATTCTATGTTCTCTCTCTTCAATTTGTAATTCATCAATCAATAAAATTCAATTCAAATACAGCTCTTAACAACACTCATGTTACTTTTGTCATTTATAATATACAGACACTGAAACAGATTGACTCATTTTATTAGTGATTATTATTAGCCGAGTATAGTTGTTACTTTAGTTTAATGTAGTGCTGTAGTTAATAATTGTGTCCACTGGAGGACAGTAGACTCATATGCTTGTTACACTGATATGATTAGTATCAATTCCTATCAGTGTCGAGTCAAGACAATTTTTATGGATTTGAAGTCTCAAAAATAAAACCTACGGAAGATCAACCATACCATTTTTATATTATGACCTATTTTGTGCAGACACATTATATAATTTTATTTTATTTTAACTCTCAACAATAGTCCCAGTGACGGAGTCAGATGTGGAGGGGATGAACCCTTACTGGTAAAGCACCAGTAAGGGTTCACTCAGAGAGCCTCTGTTCAGACAGTACAGACTCTGTGTCAGGGCTTCATGAAGGACCAGACTTCCACTCTCATCTGTATAACGCAATTGAAAGCCCACCACCTCCACAGGCTTCACAGCCAGAACAGCTGACACATCAAACACATCAAATCCAGATGAGGGTCGCTGGTTCAGGGTCAGCATCCTCTCCTCCAGAGCGGGACTCTCCTGCAGGGTTCCCTGTGAAGCAGTGACACTGTGCAGGGTGACAGTCACGCTGAGGGGATGGGGGTGGAGGGTTTTTCTGAACAGAACCAGCTCGGCACCCAGCATGGAATGGCTCAGACTGCTGAAGTTGAACCAGATCCAGCCAGGAGGAGCACCATTTGGACCTTGGTCAGTAAAATACATTTTTAAAAAATGAAGCAAAGGATTAGCAAAACATTAAATGTATTCCCCCAGTTTTTTTCAAATTAAGATAAGTATACGCATCACAAAGAGTATTAATCAGCCCTTAAAACAGCTACATATCTTCTGTGGCTTCTGCTTCATTTAGCCTCTCATTTTGATTTTTATGGCGCTACTTATTCCAATTGAAAATACACTAATCAATATTGACATATTAACAATATCTGAAATGATAATCTGTGTGACACGATGTGAAAGGCACTCCATGTGCCTGAGCTCTACAGAGCGTTTTAGCCTCTTTTAGCTCATTGTTTTGCTTTTTACAGCCTGAAAACTTACTGTTGGTGTTCCATTAGTAAGTGTATTGGTGTTCTCATTAACCTTGTTTCTAAGAGCAGTCAGTGGGTGTTTTCACTGAGAAAGTTCAGATGAAAAAAAAAGACCTTTTTAAGTAACTTTAGCCCATTGTTAGCAGCTATTTATTGCTAGACAGTGGAGACCAGAACAGAGCTTAAGGGTGAGTGAATATTGGACTCAGATGCCACTCTAAATGAATGCCAATGCTGCTCTATGTCTGAGGCCTTGTAACAAGTTTGATATGTATATACAGTATATTAAAATGCCCCAAAAGGGCTAAAAAGAAAGTGCATTTATTTCTTGTACACTTTATACAAAGGCAGTGCACCATCAATGTTAACATCACAAGATTGTCTCGCATGGGACACTTCATATCTGATAGTGCAACTGCATCATGCAGTCATACAGGAGAGCATCACTTTGTGTGATTTGATAGGTTTTATTTTAGTAGTAATAATAGTAACAATACTAAGTTAAGTTGTTGTAGTTAGTAGTTAGTTATTTAGTCATATGATAGTAATAGACAAAACCAATATAACACTCTCATCTTTAATTTGACATCCTTACCAAGAACACTCCGAAAACTCTGCACCAGTGTTCCATCTGATCTCCCAAAGTCTTCAGCCTCCAGTGAGTCCAAATGCTGAAAGACCCTCTTCATGTAGGGATGTGGTTTGGCCTGATGGCTCGCAGACACTTTATTGATGTGTAGCATTTCTAAAATAGCTTTGTTGAGCTGCTGGTCATCCTCTGCATCTCTGCGGTGACCCATCAGAGACAAGCCTGTGACAGAGCACAGCAGGATGAAAACTAGCGTTGCATGACAAAATCCCAGAACGACCCCTCGAACCATTTTGAATATATTTCTAACCAGTCTGATGCTGTATCTGAACTTCTCGTTCTGTCAGAGTGCTGGTGAAGTTGGTTCAGTGGTGTAACACTCTGAGCACTAATAGGTATGCAGGAACCACAGGGGCTGTCAGGACTTAGTGAAGCAGTCCCATTCTGAAGCTGAGGAATGTGGCTTCCCTTCGCAAAATACTCTGCCATGGACTGTTATGAGCCACAGCTCTGAACAGGCAACCACAGGTTGATGCACTGTTGTGCATCAGTAGGAACAGATTTGGAAATTAGCAAGTTATTAATAATTATCAAAGACAATTATTAATAGTCATAAACATGTTACTAGAAACTAGTAATTTGGGGCACCACCCTGTTAACAGGGACTTATTAACCAATCCTGTGAAATCAGTCTCTAAATGGGTTTTCACTCAAAATATCAATATTTATAACATTGAGAAGGTGAAGGAGTGAATCCCAGCATTAACCCTTGCAACGGGCAGTTTTTACAACACAATATGCACAATATATCACAGACAACTTCTCTTTAAATATAATAGAGTTTATTTAACCTCAGTACTATTAATTAACTTCAAAAGTACTTTGTATAAAACAAACATCTATCATCAATCTCAATTCTAAACTGATTCACTCTGATGCAGCGTAGTGAAAAGTTGCTGAGCAGACTTCCTTGGTCAACGAAGTGCAGGCGAGTTGACTTCAGGAAGAAGAAAATGAAGGTTAAAAGCTTATGTCGGCCATCTCCTTCGTGGGGTCTGCAGTGTGTTAAATGTGGGTTAACACAAGGCGATCTCCCAGCCTCCGGCGTGAGGTGGGGGAGGAGTTGCGGGACCTGGTTCCACGAATGTCTGGGGTGAGGTTGAATTGTCAAATTGCCTTAGGAAGTTTCCTAAATATTGTCTAAGCACTTCATCATGTAAGTTACTGTTGCATATGAATAATTTACATCTGATGTCACACGGCGATAAAACACACAACATGCTGGATGCTGCAGTTTTTGTAGTCCAACATGGAAAATTTGTATTTTCACCATGGCAGACGCACGTCAATAACATCCGCCGACGCATAATGATGTAGTATAGTGAAAGTCGAGTCGAAGTGTGTGTCATTGTGTCATTTTAAAGTGTTTGTTACGTGCCGTGTTTTGTTTTGTGTGTTTTCTATTATGTGCCGCTCTCTCCAGGTGCGCGTGGCATCTCTCCCGCAGCTGACGCCCATCAGGGCCCATGAGGGGAGGCGTGGGATAGCTGTGCAGAGCCAGGGACCAAAGGGGGGGGGATGGAGCTTCAGTGGAGGCCTGTGGGAGCGGGAGACCCAGACACCAGTGCAGGGGTGTGCGGACCTGTGGTAGCCTGACCAGAGCCAGCGGTGTTGTTCATGGCAGGTTTCATCGTCTTCCTTTTGAAGACCGTCTTGGTGTTTATTTTAGTAATTGGGTTAACAATTACGTTAAGTTACGTTGAACGCGTTTCCGCCTTGCCTTTTTCCTTCTCCCGGGACTATTATTAAATTGTTTGCGTCCCACACCCCTAGACACAATAGGGACGTAACAGTTTTGGGGGCTCGTCCGGGATATTTTGAGGGGCGGGTTCAGTAGGTTCTGTTTTCAAGTTACGATACATTGTGATTGCACATTTTCATTGTCTGTTACAGTAAGTTTTTCTGTTTGATATTTTTACATAGCCCTGTGTGCTGTCTCCGTGGTTCTGCTTGTGTGTGATGGTGAAACTGCTTCCTCAGTCTAGATAGGGTAGTCTCCAGCTGGGCCTAATAGGCTTTTCCTTCAGACACTAATTTATTGTTTTGCCTTTTTTGTTTTCGGAGTCAATCCTGGGCGGAGATGGTGTTCTCCAAAGGGGGCTGGCGTTTCAGGGTTTCGGCCGCTGATGTGTTGCCTGTAAATTGCCTCGAGCCCGTCACGGCTTCAGGAGATTAACAGGGATTAGTGTTGGTTAGGCAGGTTCTGAGGAAGTTTTGTTTCCGTGAGGCGAGGCTGGAGGCCTATTATTTGGGCTTAATACCTAACATTAAACTCAGCGTGTTCAGCGTGATTGTGCTTGTGTTATGAGTATGATGGCGGCTTATGAGTTAAGTACGTTTGTGTCTGACCCGCCTTTAGGTAAGTTTGATAAATGTACAAAGAAAGATCTGCATGAGATCGCGGAATATTACCGAATTTCTGTGTCCGTTTCCCTCCAAAAAGCTGAGCTAAAGGCTTTTCTGTTTGATGGTCTCGTTAGCCAGGGAGTTTTCTCTTTATCTGCACCCGTGAGCGGCCCTAATGCAGAGGTGAATGCACATGATGTGACAGATCAGCCCGTTAATGTTACGCCGGTTGTTCGACATGAGGGAGCCGATCGAAAGCTGGTCACCTTGCCGCAGTTTGAATCGATGTCTGTAGATTCATCTCCGGGGTCTTAGCTGGATGCCAGGTTAAAGGTGCGTTTAATTCGCCTTCAGGTAGAGAGGGAGGAGAAAGAGAGGGATTTTCAGCTCCACAGAGCGTTAGAGTTGAACAAGTTGGATGCGGAGACTGCTTTAAAGATGCGTCAGTTGGAAATACAGGCAGGTTTAGGAGTTGCCCGTAATATTACCACTGCTGGCGCACATTCTCCCAGTTCTGCTGTCAGTTTTGATGTGAGTAAGCACATTTCGCTGGTGCCTGTTTTCCGTGAGTCAGAGGTAGAAGCTTACTTTGGTGCATTTGAGCATATTGCTGCTGCGTTACAGTGGCCTAAAGACGTGTGGGCTATCTTGTTGCAGTGTAAGTTGGTGGGTAAGGCTCAAGAGGCCTGCTCATCTTTGTCTCTGGAGGACGGGCTTACTTATGATGAAGTTAAAAGTGCTATTTTGCAAGCCTATGAGCTAGTGCCTGAGGCCTACAGACAGCGTTTCTGCGGTCTTAGGAAAACACAGAGCCAGCCGTATGTTGACTTTGCGCGAGAGAAAGCGATCCTTTTTGACGAGGGGTGTGCAGCGTGTAAGGCTGCCGATCTGTCCTCTTTGCGGAGGTGATGTTGTTGGAGGAGCTTAAAAACTGCGTACCTGAGCGTTCTACTGTGTATTTAAACAAAAAGAAAGTTTCCACCCTGCAGCAAGCTGCCACTCTTGCTAATGAGTTCGCGCTCACGCATAAGGCCGTTTTTAACAAACGTGATACTTCTCCATGTGAAGTTCCCCAAAAATCAGATCCTCTGGTGCGTTAGGACAGTGCTCTCTCGCGTCCAAGTTCTGAGAAACTATGTTTCTTCTGCCGTAAGTCCGGTCACTTGGTTGCTAATTGTGACGCTTGGAAGTGGAAGCAGCAGGGGTCGTTTCAAAAACAGCCAAAGGGTGTGGGATTAATTAAAACTTCTCCAAGAGTCCAGTCCTTAGAGTCCCCAGCTCCTGAAGTGCCTGATGAGTGTTTTAAACTGTTCATCTTTAATGGTTTCTGTCTCTTTCAGGAAAATCTGAGGATCAGCGTCCAGTGAAAATACTGCGAGACATGGCTTTTTCGCAGTCAATGATCCTATCTGACGTCCTGCCGCTAGGTCTCAGCTCAAGTGTGAGTGCAGTTGTAAGGGGCATTGAAATGGGTTTTGTGCCGACACCGCTGTATCGGATTTATGTACAGTCTGGCCTAGTGACGAGGTTCTTCCAGTAGGCGCCTGTTCAGGATTTCCTATGGATGGCGTTGACTTCATCATGGGAAATGATGTTGCAGGAGGGAAGGTTTATCCTGTTCCTGTAGTAGTGTGCACCCCAATTCCTGAGTCGGAACATGATGAGTTAGCCATAAATCAATCTCATGTGTTTGTAGCTAGTGTGACCACTAGAGCGCAGGGTCGTAAGCAGGTCCAAGAGGTTAACTTCTCTGATTCCTTGTTTGTGTGGTATTCTCAAAACTGTTAATTTCATTTAAATTAGCCAAAGGTAATTTTCTTTGAATTTAAGGGCTTGAAATTATTGTTGCCGTGGTACCCAATCCTGGGACCCGTAACATTTGCATCTTTACTTTCTGGGGAAAGTGTGCCCTCTGGTGCTGGACCCGTAAGCTGTACTTCTGGTGAGCCTGGTAAAAAGGTTATAGATTCAGTTTTGGTGCCGGACTCTGCTGCACCCTTGCCGCTTACACGGGAGGCTCTCATTAAAGCACAGAAAAATGATCCCTCGTTAGACAAGTGTTATAATTCAGTTGTCAAAATGCCAGAGTGTACTGGAAAACTGCCATTCTCTGTGGAGAATGGTGTGTTGATGCGTAGGTGGGTCTCACGGTCAGGCTGGGTGGCGACCGATTCAGAGGAGGATTGGGGGGTAGTTATTCAGGTAGTAATCCCTGTTGACTGTCGGCAGCATGTCTTGGCGCTGGCTCATGAGCCCTTATGGTCAGGTCACTTGGGCATCAGCAAAACCTCTGATCGTGTTCTCAAACAGTTCTTTTGGCCAGGAATGAAGGCAGATGTCGTGCGTTTTTGTAAAACTTGCAGTACTTGCTAGATGGTAGGCAAGCCTAATCAGCCTGTGCCCCCTGCTCCGCTGCGGCCTGTCCCCGCAGTTGGTGAGCCCTTTGAGCACATTCTTGTCGACTGTGTGGGTCCATTTCCCAAAGCTAAGTCTGGGAATCAGTTTTTGCTCACCTTGATGTGTATTTCTACTCGTTTTCCTGAAGCCATTCCTTTGCGCAAATTAACCGTTAAGACGGTCACTAAAGCGTTGATTAAGTTTTTTACGACTTACGGTCTGCCAAAGACCGTACAGACTGATCAGGGAACAAACTTCCTGTTCAGGCTTTTTAAGCAGACTCTCCAGCCTCTCAGTATCTCACACTCGGTGTCTAGTGCTTATCATCCTGAGTCACAGGGTGCACTTGAGCGCTGGCACCAGACCTTGAAGTCGATGCTGAAGAAGTACTGTTACGAGACTGGGAATGACTGGGATGAGGGTGTGACTTTAGTTCTTTTTGCTATCCGTGATGTAGGAATTTGTGATGACGTTGCATAGCGTGCAGATGGAGGAGGGGTTTCCTCTTATGGGAGGGGGTGTTACGTGCCGTGTTTTGTTTTGTGTTTTCTATTATGTGCCGCTCTCTCCAGGTGCGCGTGGGCTGACGCCCATCAGCATCAGTTACTGTTGCATATGAATAATTTACATCTGATGTCACATGGTGATAAAACACACAACATGCTGGATGGAGCCGCTGGATTTTTTATAGTCCATCATGGAAAATTTGTATTTTCACCATGGTAAACGCACGTCAATAACAAGTCGAGTCGAAGTGTGTGTCATCGTGTCATTTTAAAGTGTTTGTTACGTGCCGTGTTTTGTTTTGTGTGTTTTCTATTATGTGCCGCTCTCTCCAGGTGCGCGTGGCGTCACTCCCGCAGCTGACGCCCATCAGCGCCCATCAGGGGAGGCGTTATAGCTGTGCAGAGCCAGGGACAACGGGGGGGAGAAATGGAGCTTCCTAAACACAATAGGAACGTAACAGTGTTCTTATATTCTACTCACCAAACCAGTGTTTTTTAACATTTTTAGTAGTGCCTTCCTGGTGATTCTTATCCCCCCTACCTCTCCTTCTGTTCCCAATATCCCCATCAAATTGAATTCCTGCCCGGCCTCCTGAACCCTATCTTGAAACACCCGTCTTTCCACCTTATACAATGTGCAGTGCAATATGACATGTTCAGCATTTTCTTTAACCCAGCAGTTTTCACACGTTTCACTATTCCCTTTAAAAACAAAGTGCGATTTAGTCCCATGTGGTACACTCTGAGTCTTGGAGTATGTGCATAACAGGTCCGACCTCTTCAACCCACTGTAGTGCAATGATGGCTGCCACTATTTCTGCTGTATATAGAGATACCTGATCAGATAATCTTTTGGAGATATTTATTTTGAATTCTGGGATATGAATACCAACTCCCACACATTACTGTTTGTCCTCGGATCATCCGTCTGTGTATATTTTGAGATAATTATAGTAACTGTTTCTCAGATAAATGCTTGTTTTAACTCCTACTTCCTCCATTCTCCATACTCTTCTTTTCCAGGATTTTGATATCTACCTTTACTTCTGGAACAAGCTATAGTGGTATGTTACTAACTGGGGTGGGCGTGGTGAAATCTAAGGATTCCATTTCATATTCCCTCACTCTCTTTTCCCTTGTTAATCCAAAACCATGCCCCTGAAACTTGGAATACTCCCAACAATCCTATATCGTCTTCTTTGTAGGGTTTTCTTTCCCACTTCCTTTTAATCGGATCCAATATGCCAGTGCAACTTTCTCTCTTCTCTCCAGTGGTGTTTCTCCTGCTTCTATGAGTATTGCGTTAATGGGGGTTGACTTAATAGCTCCAATGCATACATGTAAAGCTCTATACTGTAATCTATTAATTTTTTTACAATAATATTTTTGCTGCTGCTCCATAAACTATACAGCTATAATCTATAGATGACCTCATGCCCGGCCAATAGATGTCAATTAGTGTCTGTTTACCTCATGCCCGGCCTATAGATGTCAATCAGATGTCTGTTTATCTGCACCCAAGTCACATCATGCCACAGCTCTCAGCAGATTTATGACTTTTTTGCATTTAGTTTCCCGGTGCTTTATGTGTGTTTTCCATGTATATTTACGATCAAACCATAGACCCACTCATATGACCACTTACTCTACTTTCCCTATTGTTTTCCTAATATTCTCTACCACATTTGTCACATTCCTTCCTCTTCTCATCCATATGGCCCCATCGTCTGCATATATCGCAGAAGTTTGAAAAAATTTAATTTATCATGATATTGAACAATAAAGGGCTGATTGCACTCCCCTTGGGATACCATTGTCTACATCTTAGTCCATAGATACCTCCGATCCAACCTTTACTCTAATTTTTCTCTGTTAAAAAGTCCATTACCCAATTATACATCCTTTCTCCAAGACCCATTCTACTTAGTTTAATAAGAAGCCGTACCCTCCACATAGTATCGTATGCTTTTCGATGTCAAAATATAGTATTTTCATCAGCTCTTTCATTTTCAGTGCCTTTCCACCTCATTACTTACTCTGACTATAGCATCTGTTGTGGAGCACCCTTTTCGAAACCCATTTGTTTATGAGTCAGTAATCCTGTGTTCCAGTACATGCACTAACCTGCAAACTATTATCCTCTCCATTGCATCTCATTGCATAATAGCGCGATGCAAATTTTTGCTTTGCTTTGCTCGCGCGAGTTTGGTCGCAAGCTAACATTTGTGCTTATTTATGTCATTCGCGCGAAAGTTTGCCCGTTCAATTCCTTCCACTTTCTCCGACAAATGTCATCTGAACAAACACATGCAGACAAAGACTAGGGTTGCCACCCGTCCCTTATAATACAGAATCGTCCCGTATTTGATAATTCAATGTGATTTGTTCCGTATTTTAATCCCGCACACATTGTGCGAAGACCCGCCCTACTCTGCCTCTGATTGGCTAATACTCGGTGCCTTTGTTGGTTGGATTGGTTAGGTTTAGACACAGAGCCAATCATAGGCATAGTAGGCCGGGTCTTCTTCGCAGAATGCAGGAGTCAAATTAAACACTCCTCCACCAGAGAAGCAAGCTTGTTTTGCGTGGCCCACGGTGGCGTAGCAGACATTAAGCCACATGTTTTGTCAGACAAAAAGTTAAATTCTCCATCATTAAAAAAACAATATTCAAGGAATATATAAATATTTTAATCTTCAAAAGTTAAACTATTGGACACAAGATCTTTCCTACTTCACTATAAAGTCAGTTCTCAGTGTATCTATGTGCACTGGATGTTTCATGTGCCACATTACATTTGTGAGAGTTGCACACTGGAGCAGGATCTGTTTCTAAACTAGTTGTGTGTCATGTTTTATAAGCAAAATGTCTTTCAGCTGAAGGAACAAGAATAAAATCATTATTTTTAGTGGAGGGGGACTATATCCCTGGTCTACCGCTCCAGAGAGAAAAGAAAGAAAACTTTCTGATGAACCAATGATGGAAGGAGGAATGTTTTGCAGTTTTTAAATTTCATAAATCGTTCTCTCAATTTATAGTTGCTCATTTGAAATAATCAAGTTCTGGTTTTCAATTTTCAAGTTATTTCATTTAAGTTTTTTCTAATGTTTTATTAGCCCATTAAGGGCTTTGCAGGTGAGGGACACTTTGACACACTATCTGGAGGACCTGAGGATAAAACTAGGAACTTTCTGATTACTTAGCAACATCCTAGGCCACATGCTATAAAGGCCTGAGTACATGGTTCATATTCAGTTTAACACAATTCAATTTTATTTGTATAGCTCCAATTACAACACAATTCAACAGTTCCCAGAAAGAACAAGCACATGGAGACTGTGGAGGAGAAAAAAACTCCCTTTTAACAGGAAGAAATTTCTAGAAGAACCGGATTCCGTTTAGGGCTCTTCCAGTTGGGGTTGAAAAATGGGGGAAAGAGGAGAGGTGGGTAGAAAGAGGGGAAGAGAAGAGAGAGGAGGTGATAAGAAATGAGAGAGTATTGTTTTCCTTGGCTATACTAACCCCTACTATAAGGTCATCACTACTGAAATGACATTTGGAGATTGTATCTCTTTGAAATTGTTTCCCTTGTATGAATTTATGTGGGGTATACATTCAAATTAGTTTTAATATGTTATTTCTATATTATTGCTTATTTTCCAAATTGTAATTTACTGTGTCGTATCCAAAGAAATAGATTGAAATGGTCTTATCCTGCACCGAAGTCAGAGCGGTCTAAATTTAATAATCTCATTAAAATCTACATTATATTTCCACAGCACTAAGTAATACTTCAATCACTATATTGGATAATCCATGTATAAGCTTTTTTTTTTACCAGCATCAACAGAACACTAGTCTGACACCAATGTTGTGTGCTGATCATCCAACTCATTGATTGTAAATGAGTTGGATGATCAGCACAGAACATTCAAATGTCAGAGGTTGTGACGTTGTGCTAATCTGTCACAACCTGACATAATAAATAATCATTTAATACTCTCATCATTTATCCATTCAAAAAGTCCACCACTCCAACCCTGTGGTACATTGCTCATTGAAAGTACTACACCTCCATCACGGGGATGATTGGCTAATAACTATAGCAAAGAAACTGTACTTAATAAATTGTGGACAGTTTCTCAATGTAGGCCTCAATGTGTAGTACAAATTCGGCACTGAATTACAAAGTAATTTTCAGTTTTTCCTCAAGACTATATTTTTCACATGTACGCTTCACATTGTACTGTTGTGGTTTTGGAGGCCATGCATCCTTTTAACAGAGTACAAATACACAAAGTCCATTTTTTCTCTTATGGCCTTTTCCTTACATTACTGCACTGTTAAGCCTTTTATCTTTGCCCACTTCTGTTCAATAATGACAAACCACCAAGGTACTTTGGACAAGACTTTGATCTCAGAGCCTGGTGTTTGTCTTGTGGCTTTTCCACTTTGATTACTGATCCCACGGCAGAAACAAGAGGGGGAAGGCGTCCCAAGTCAGTTCTTCCTGCCCTCAGTCTCTGCTCTGTCCCTCCCTCCCTTTCGTTCCCTCTCTACTCATCTCACTCTCTTTAGAGGTGGAGTTTGTCACTGAGAAGTGCGCCAGAGTATGTCAGTGAGGTAGTTGCTGTCGAAAGCAGAGAAGAACAAGACAGGTAGGGGAGAAGAAGTGCTAGATGTCAGCAGATAAGGTAAGGACATGTCTTAATGTATGTGTAGATCTCTGCTGGGGAGCATTCTTGTGCAGGCGCATAATGTTTGCCTGGATGTCTCCTTTTTGGGGGGTTTTGGGGATTTTTTTGAAATTTCTAAACATTTGTCTTTTACCAGTATCCCCATTAACTGATGTCTATGTGGTCTCCTGTAATCTACACCTCACATTTTTTTGTCAGAACATTGTCTTTGCATTGGATAAAATCTGGTGTCCAGTTGTTGTCCAATAACATTATAGCTACATTACTTTAAAACCACAAAACATGCTGTTCTTTCTGAAAAGCTTCAGCATTGTCAAATGCATCAGTGCACAAAACTGCACTATCACCCCTTTATCACACACTCAGCTCTGACCTTACAGTTAGGCAGTGTTGGGAAGCTTTTTAGGACTTTGTTGCACATTCTGGGCTAAGCTACTGGACAGCAGCCAAATGTTGGCTGCACATGTTTTTAGCAGCATGCCTTCTTATTCCCCAATGGCTTGTTTTTCTTTGAAAATTGCTGGTTGCTAAGGACCCTGTCATTATTAAGATTAGAAGAAGCGGCTGCTGTGAATGGATGTAAGAGACATTCCCAGCTGTGGAGCGAAGCCACTTGTTACATGACACATCACATACCCTCACAACTGTGTGTTTTGTGGCCATCAATAATTTGTGGTTTGGTCAATGCAGGATGTAAATCAGATGGGTTATGGAATGATTATTTATTGAGAGGATAGAATTATGAGATCCTTGATGAGTTTATTATTATTATTATATGCTTGTCCTATGTCATCTTTTAAGGGGGACATTGATGTAGCACTATTCAATTGCAATATAGGTCCCCAAGCTAGCACTCAGTTTGCTTACCAGGTTACACATTATCACAGTTTATTTTTTATTCTTTTGACTCCTGGGTGATTCCTGGTATGTGGTAACATTTTGGCTTCATAATTTGTGAAAAAAAGTAATCCATTTAAAAAAAAGGAAACCATAGCTCTTCGAGTGATCAACATTTGCTAGCTTACCTTTTACAGGTCACGTGTTTAAAAAAAAAACAGTTCTATCGGAAAAACATTCTCCATAAAATAGCCTATCAGGGTGGAACTTTAAGAGTGGGACAACAGAATAACAATTTCAAAAACTAAACAAAAAAGGTAGGAGTGACAGTTGAAGCTTACCCCAATTTATACAGTTGAATTGATGTCCCTTCCTGAAAATGGTCTATATTGAATATGGTCTATATTGAAAAGGTGTATATTGAATATATGAAAGTACATACTAACAGGGGGAAGATGAATTCAGGGACACAGTAAATGAAGAAAATAGTAAAATATAACTACAGTTTAATCTGATTTAATCTGATTTATGTGAATGATTAGAGGCAGTTGCACTGATGAAAGTTGGACATGATGAAATAGAATACATTTATCAATAACAAGTTTTGTAAAATACAAAATAATATTTTAAATGTCTACTATCTCTGTTACACTAATAAATAAGACCTTATACTAAAATAATTATAATAATTAAATAATTATTATTAATTATTTGTTATGAATATGTGAACTCAATTTAGTGTAAATAGGATTGAGTAAATCATAGGGACATGAAAAGTCACTGTATACAGGAACCATCCTCCTGTCTCATGACTGCAGTGGAGCAGTTTAAATTCTTGCAGAGCATATTGATTGACTATGATAGCTTCCAATTGGAGGATTCAGTTTGTTTCTGACACAACAAAAACCTTTGCTTTGCACCACAAGTTGATCAACTAATGACAATGATCAAAATGACCTGACTTTGCCCTGAAATCTTGTTTTATTGTGACCAAAGGTTCCTTCCAAAGCTGCTGAGGACAATGTCAAATTCACAGAGTAGTACATCTTGTGATTTTCATATTTAAAATTCATGACATGGTCGTTTAAGAAGGTGTGAAAGAGCTAGAGAGAGTGGTACCATACCATCCAACAGTGATGTTTTGTTTAGGTTTGGATTAGGGAGTGCATGTTGTACTACCACAAGCTTATGGGAATGTAAATCTAGTCTGTCATTAGACCCGCTGGCTTTTACAATCAGTAGAGGCTGAGCCTCCTCCTGAATGACATGTCAGGAGAGAAAACAGTTCCGTCCAGACATGTGGGGTTAATTCACAGTGATTGTTGTTGGTGGTCTTGTCTATTTAAGATCTAAACCCACAGTATACATTACTTCCCTGGATGTATATTGTCAGCATTATATTGTAAAGCGGCTGTAACATGAAGCTCAAAGAAAACAGGAAAAGGATCGACTGCAAATAGGGAGTGTGAGTGCTCCAGGCAGCTTAACATTAGACCTTTCCCAGCACTCCCACCTCCCATCTGCAGCCTACCCAATGGGACTAACATCAGTGAGACGGCCATCCAAATCTTGAACAAGACTGATTACCAACGTCCTTGTGCTGTTACACTCCTCAGCCCCTCTGCAGTGGCTCCCTGTAGCTTTGGAAAAAAAAATTAAATAAATAACTGCTATTTTTTTTATGGCTAATATGTTTGTTCAAATTCAAGGTGTGACCCGACTTGCAGCTAATAAACACCCCACATTTGCTGCTCTTGTCGCCGCTTTCTCTGTTACAGGCAGATTTACCTGTGTGACTTGATCCATGTTAAACTCTGTGGCTTGGACGTTAGCATGCATGCTAATTTATAATATTAAAAATATATGTATCTTTTAGGAACTGATAAGCAGAACGGAACCCGGTAACTCTACACCTCTCCTCAGGGGCGTGCAGCTACAGTGCTCCATCATTTTGTTTGTCGTTTCAAAATAAAAGCCCTCGCAGAGTCTTGTAATTGCGACTTTATGACATTTCATAAAATTCTGCAAAATGTACGTAGAGGAAACCTGTGATAAAAAGTGTTTTAATATTTCTTTAACAAAAATATGCGTCACATCCTACATTGTACTCATGACTATAGCACGCCGCCTATACCTTCCGCCTGCAGCTGGCTGATCTTGAAAACTTTTATTTCATTAACTTTCAACAAATAAGGGTTGTCAAATAGTCCTGCATAGGTCTGTGTTTTATTTCAAAGTAGGCCTAGACATGCCAGTGTTTTTTTTCTCCTCTTCATAAGAGTTTGGTGTTTTGCTTTGTTATAACAGTTCAAAACAGCATATCAACAGTTTTCTTTTTGTTGTTCTATAATTTCATAAATGCAACAAACTATGGTTCTTTTACATATAATATAATTATATACAAAACTTTATACGTTGTGTTATTTTCATTTTAAGGGTCAAATAGGTTTTGCGGCTCCAGATGAATTTTATTTGGTGGGAGAAGGGCCAAAAATGGCTCTTTTGATAGTAAAGGTCGCAGACCCCTGACTTAGAGTAAATATCAGCGACATGCAGTCATTTAGTGTGACACAATGTTGAACAGGCTGTTATCTGCTAAAATGTGATCTACTCTCAGTTCTGGCATGCATTTGAACATTGATTTGCTTTACATCTCAAATCTCACAAGGCGTCATTGAAAATAGAACAGATGCACTCAAATAGTGCTATGTGTTTTCCAAGCTGTCCAGACCAACATTACATTGTTCATTGCATTACTTTCATTTTGTCCAAGACTACTTACAATCCTAAATGAAGCTAGCAGATAAGGCCCACACTGGGTTGACCTGGAAACGTACCCCGATTTTCTGTACCAAAGTCAGCAGCGTAACCCACTAAGCTATACCAGCTGCTATTTCATTAGTGTTTTAGTTTCACATTCCAATTTTGCAAGTGCACTAAAGAACTCTGCATGACATATCTCATGTCTGTCAGCATTTACCTATGCTGTGTCTCCCTATACTTGACATTGACAGGTGTGTCTGACGTCAGTATGTTGTTATTTTGTTGGTTGTGAAAATATGTAGGTAACATATCACCTTAAACAACCTAATGAGGAGATAATGGCAGAATAATTTGTTTTGTGAGAACAGCTTGTTGCACAGAGTGTCAGCGTTTCAGGGACTGTGTTCATAGACACCCTTTTTCCAGCTCAACCATCACAAACTTTACAATGAAATATGTAATCCTACAATTGGGTTTAAAACATGAAAGTTACCAAAATTTTGATTTTTCTTAGGACACAAAAGAAGTGCATTACCAGAAGTACTGATGGAGTCTGAGGTGGAGGTGAAGTTGGAGGGGGGTTACGACCATTAGGAATCCTGTTTTTACACTCGGCTCCTTGAACATGATCTTTCCAGCGCCCTAAACACAAGCATTGTTCATGAAGACAAGCTATAACATGTTCCCCCAATGCAGAGGCTGATTATAGGCACTTTTCTGTTCAAGGTGCTTTATGTGTGAGGTCTGAGGGTAGGTGTCCTAGACAAGTGTTGAAGGAATGTGGCAGGATTACATCTGAGGCCTGTTTTCAAATACAGAATGGCTCCACCACACATCCTCAGTGGGATCTAGGTTGAGAGATCTCTGCAGAGAAAGGTGTTATTAGTACCATAAAGCAACAGCGAAGCAGAAAAAAGAGATTAAAAACAACTTGTAATTGAAAAAGTAGAGAAGATTGGGCAATATATGGAGAAATTTTAGATGCCCTTTGGTTATTTTAAAGGATGTTTTATCCTACTGCTCTTAATAATCACGCTAATACCTAATCAAGCCTCTATGGCAGAAGGGCCCATGTTGGGGGGTGTCCAAGAGTCTCTAAAAAAAATCATGTAATTACTAGAACGACTGTTTTTAGCTTCAGGGAAAGATCAAGTTTTGTTCATAATAAACATATTTCTTTACAAGCTGAGTGCAGAACGAGTCGCAAAGTCGCAAAGAGATCTGGAACATGCCTGGAGCTGGTTAGAACCCCATTTTTTTCTGTATTAAAACAATGAACAATGCAATTCTACCTTCTGGTTGTAATAAACCCACGGTGTCGGTCAATTACTGAGCTTATATTCTTGCTTCTTCATGCTTCAGCTGGTAGACATAATTGTCTTGTCTAATTATATTGTTTCCTGTAGCACTATTATTATTATTATTCTATTATTTGATACTATGATAGAGAATTCACCATGGAGGTATTTTTTGGACATATGGTGTATTTCCCTGTCTGTGAGGGAGATTAGAAGACTGATATCAATCTCATGCCTGCGTGTTTCAGTATAGGGCTTGAATTTTGATATTGTTTAGCGTAGCTTAGCATAAAGAATGGACGCAGGGGAAAACAGCCAGCCTGGCTATGTCCACAAACAAAATCTAAAACAATAATTCGTGGCTTTTGGGACAGTTATGCTCTAGACCTATTTCTTGAAGAACAACAGTTTTTCCATCCACCCAGCTCTTTGGTTCAGCATCTCCAGCTTTAGCGAGACTTGCCAGATATGGGTGATCAGTACAGGTTGTTTTTTTTTTCTTCGGACAGAGCCTGGCTAGCTGTTCCCCCCTGTGCCCATATGTTTATGCATAACTAGACTAACCACATCCAGAAGGCATCTTCTTCATCTCACTCTCTGAAATATGGTAAATAAGCATACAGTTATTAAAAAGTTGAACTCTTCCTTTAAAGCCATTTAGCAATGACCTGATAATATCAAAAACATTGCATGGCAGATACTCACAGGGGCTGTCACGAATATTAGGGAAAATTATAGAGACTGTACATTTTAAAGTTGCTGGGGTTTTCTAGAAAGTCAAATGCACCATTAGAAGCTGATGTCATATTCAGTGTTCATATGATCCAAACATTTTTAGTATCCTAAACAATCATGCATTGACATATTTTTTTACCGACTGAATCAAAACACAAGATGGCGTAAGAGCGTGAAAACAATGATATCACCGCCACACATTCCCAGTCGGTCTTAGAGTTACCAAACTGCTGCAAACTATCTTAAACTCTATGCGGACATTCACGCTATTAAAGTCTGGCCGGATAATGGACATTGGTGGATTATTTTCACTTGACTCACCTGTATAAAGCAGGTAAACAGATTGTGATTGATATATAAAATATCATTGACTGAAACTGTTTAATTTCTTTGCAGCTCATGACTGTTTAAGTTAACAGGAAAAAGCTCTTACGAGCAGTCAGCAGAATCATCCTACAACCAGAGGAAAATGTAGCTTCTTCTCAAGTGGAAAGACTCACTTGGTCCACTGAAGTCTCCCACCACCATTGTGTCTCTGAAAGTGATCCTGCTTTCATTTGGAGCCAGTCCTTGAAGATCCCACAGGACATCATCTTGTGACTGACAGTGATGGGTTCACAGAGTCAAATGCAGGCCTGGACGCTGATTCCAGTGCTTCTCCTGGGAATGACCTGCTCATTGCACACTTCTCTCGTGAAAGTCAACAAGGGTTTAAAGGTGAAACGGGGACAGTCGGCCTACCTTGATGAGGGTGACCTGCAGTTCCATATTCCACGTCGGAAGGATGCATGCAAGGTGGAGGTGGTGTTAAATGAGCCTATAACTCAGCGAGTGGGAGATCTCATGCCTCAGGTAATGGAAAAATCCTCCTCTTGTGAAAACTCCCCCAATGTTCCAGGCAATTTACCACCTGTAGTTAAACAAAGTTGTACACAGTGAAGTCATGCTTCCATGTGTTTGACAGCTCACATGTAATATATGTGACCTCTTAGTTATATATGTCAGTGTATGACATCATCATTTTGGTTTTATAATATAGCAAAAACTATCAAAATAAATTAGTAAGATATGTGGTATGGCAAGATAAAAAGTATTCAAATAAAGTATTCTGGTGAATGGAATGGACAATCCAAGCTACAAAATGAATGGATGAATTTGATGACAATTACAGATTGCATTTTTACAGATATTAAAAAATCAGAGTATAAAAACTCAATGATGCATGGAGGCTTATATTCTTGATGGTACTCTTATAAAACACCACAAAATAAAGAACAAAACTACAATACAGCAAGACTATGTATATACTGAATATACTTTGCGACTATTTCTTTAAAGCCACATGCTCTGTAAAACACTCAATTTCAAATTTGTGGGCAGATTATTCTACTCGGTTGCATAATGTAAATGGATCCATTAGCTTAACAGATTAAAATGTGCAAAATCAATGTGTGTTTGTGGAATACAATGCATATTCATTTATTTTGAGCCTTTTTATAATTCATTTTTAACTAATTTACAGACTTTGAACTCCTGCTAATATGTGAGGAAAAAGGTAGCTTATCTGGCCAGAACCCTAATTGAATCAATTTATCTTTAAACGGCTTTTTAAAACCATATCTTTAACTGATAAGGCCCTTTCCTAAATACAGCTCGGATAATTAACATAATCTGTGATCTACTCTGTTGAATTATTTCTTCAAATAGCATGACCACACCAGAAAACACCCCTCCATTCACTTTTCTTCTAATAAGGTTTATTAGAGACAGTAATCATGTTTCAGTAGAATGGACTTTTCTAAAACCGAATTGCAGCCCAATGCAAAAGGTCACTGTTTGAAATATATTCATTTATCTGTTCCTGTATAATTACTTTGAAAATTACTTTGAAAGAAGAAGCAGTTGTGTAGCTTGCATCACATTGGCTTTCTGTATGTGACAGTTTCTGTATGTGACATTTGTACAACGGCGTATTAGGGCCATTGTAGGAAAAAAAACTTGGCCTCGGGAGGGGGGTAATATTTCAAGACTTTTTTTCTGGTAAATTTGTGAGTTTTTTCTCATACACTTAACAGATTAATGTTGGAAAAATTGTCTTCTCTTTTTCAAGGAACTTCAGGATCACCACAGACGCTGTTGCTGCTGTGTATCAAGCATCATTATTTTATACAACTAATCTGCAATTCTTTAAAATGTATGTCCTATTGTTTTGTGAAGAATTGGTGGTGGCTCTTTTCACTGACTTTTCACAGCTAAGCCCGCAGGTAAACAGACAGTTAGTTGTATATAAGTTGGATATTCAATAGATATTCACTCAGGTCCCAACCGCTGTTGAATATCCAACTTAAAACTAACTTCATTGCGGTGGTAAAAGGGACTGCACAAGGCATACAGCAGGGCTTTTCAACTATATTGTTCAGGGGGACACATTTTCAGAAAGCTCAGTGCCTGGGGGCTGGACATTTCCCTGAGCTGCTGTCAATAAAATCATATTCCTGATATCAAAATACTGAGTGAAGTTTAGAAAGAAGGAAGAATCCATCCAAGGTCTGATGACGTCATTGCATGACCATGTGGATTTACCTCCGGCAGAGACATGTAGACTGAGAAGATTGAAATTTCGCTTTTCTATCAAGTATAATTTGATTGGGTCATCCACTGCAGACATAGTACACGACATGCAGCAGTGTCAGTGGAGATCCTGAAGCGATAGTTCCTTGAAAAACAAAACACTATTTTTCAGCCTTTGGACAATCAGGATAAATGCACATCATGCAAGTGATAAATGTTAAAGCAAGACTATGTAAAATTTCATAGAAGAGGTGGCATATTCTTCATGAATGAAAATAAAAACTTAAATTTAAATATATGAGAAAAATAATTTAAAAATGAGATTTTTCTGCTAAAGCTATACACTATTTGTTGTGGTATGACCACTATACTACAGTGACTTATGTTAGCTAATGTTAGCAAACCTTAAATACTGCTGGCACTGTCATTACTGAGTCACTTAGCTTGTTTCGTGACCCCACTGTTACACCTCAATATGTATTAGCAGGCACAATCATTATGTAATGAGGTACATATAGTAGTCCTGATTTTGAGTAGTTTCTCCCTTTCTTTATTCAGGTTTTTGACTGCCATTATCTGGCTGATGAGGTGAAGTATGTCCATAATGGCTGTCCATTGTTAAAAGAGGACACTGTCAAGATTCGACTGTACAGGTACGACACCTGGATATCATTTAAGGAGACATATTATTCTAATATTCAGGTTCATTATTTTATATTCAGTTATGACTTGAAAAGGTTTACATGCTCTAATGTTCAGTAAACACATCAGTTTCCTCATGATGTCCATTCCTGCAGCTCCTCTTTTCAGCCTCTGTCTAAAACGCTTGGTTTTAGCTCCTGTGTCTTTAGGGGCCCCCTCCCATATAAAGTCAGTCTACTCTGGCATGATTGGTTAATGGCTTTCAACTGTAGGAAGTGTCGGCCTCCACTCTCGCTGTACCTACTTTGTTGGTGGCGTGTCGCTAGACATGCCTTATGCACTTCCATATTACAATGGTACGGAAATGCCTGATGAAGCGTTTCAGGAGCTTCAGGAGCATAGTTTTCTGTTAGGGAGAGGAGCTCCCTGTACTGCAGACTTTAGGCTTTAAACTTTGCAGATATCTCATGTACACAAAAATTATACTATAAAACACACTAGAGGAAAGGGAAAAACTGAAAATCATCATTTCCTTTACAGTAAAGACCATCTTCTGATGGGATCACACCCATTAACATTACAATCCATGACTACTCATAAGTCATTACTAAATAATTACATGAGTACTCAGTATTCCGGCCTTCATTTTGATCTCAACTACACATCTTTAAAGTTTTGACTGCGTCTCAAATGGTTGTGGCAATATATCTGTCCCCAGACAGACCGACACACATAGACAGACCCAGGTGAAAGCAATACCATCTAATGGTGTCACTGATTGTAAATATTCTTTCTTTCTTGTTCTTGTTGTGGTAGCATCATGATCAGCTTTTGTGTCATTGTGACCAGGTTCACTGAGACAGAGACATACATGGAAGTGTTTTCTCTCCGTGTGGACATTTTGGAACCTGAATGCAGCATCATAAGGCTTGGGCCTAAATCCTTGGAGGTACCTGAATTTTACCGCCTCTCTGATGCGGTTGATGGCAATGTGGTGTCGTTCCACTATGAGAGAAGGTCTAGCCTGGAGTGTAGCATCCATCTGAGCAACCATGATACCCACCTGCCAGCCCATGGCCAGTTGGTCACTGGAGAGCCAGAAAAAGCAACCAAGAGAGGGGACGAACCAGAGAGCTTCATCCACCTTCGTCAGCAACTAGGTAAGCTATGAAACTGCATGACTGACTGCTGATGATAGGAAATGCACGATCCCCAACCTCTTGGTAATCCATTAGTGAAGAGGAAACATTCCATCAACACAAAACATTTTATTTTTTTAAACTACTACTATGAGGTACAAAGTTGGAAATGTCTACATTGTAAGGGCTTCCAGCATCCAAAATGTACTTACTCTTGAGAGCCAGTATTTGTAGACACGTCTGTGCAACATGGTAAAGAGGACTCACTCCTGATGTAGATATAAAGGGCTAATTCAAAGGTCAAGATTCTACACAAATGAAAACATAATTTTAAATAATATATTTAATTTCTGCTAATAGATCCCCCTAAATCCTACACACTGGACCCTTAAGGTAACCTTAACCAACTGAGAGGGACCCTATCTACAGTAGTTGTAAATAGGTAAAACAAGAATACAAAAAGTAATGTCAAATTTACATTTTTCTGTATGGTTTTGTCATTATTCAGACAATAAAGCCGCGGCAATGTGTAAATCTGAAGACTGCCTCAAGGGGTTGAGGCTGGTGAAGGTGACCAAAATTCCCTGTGATGACTTCCTGTTGATGGGGCTGAGGTATCAGCACATAGATCCTCCATCTCCAGACATAGACTTTATTACAATAAGACTGGACCTCAAGGACACCAGGAGTGGCAGCGTATATCAGGTAATCTCTACTGCAAGTCCCAGCTCAGTAATATATGTTTCAAGCTGAGGTTGATACTAATCATACAGTAATATCTTGATAAACCAGGACATTATTTTTACTTGTTAATGAGTACATGTAACTTTGGCTTTAAGTAGTACATTTCCCTTGTCAGTACTAAGTGTAGGAAAGTTTGATACCTTGGACAGGTGGAGAGCAGCAATTACCTTTTTTTTGACAACTGTTAGCACACTTGGTATGGTCATTTCTAGTGTTTTACCTCCATTTGTTGGTTTGTTGGGCTGCCAGTAAAATTACACAAAAACTAAGGGACAGATTTTCACAAAGCTTGGTGAAATGGTAAGAAATAAGCCAAGAAGGAATTAATACATTTTTGGCATTGATCCAGAGGAAGGGGTAGATCCAGGTTTTTTTTTCCCCTCTGTCTGTGATGTCACGAAATATATATATGTTTTTGGCACTTTCACAAATTCCCAACGGATAGATGGAAAAAAATCTGATATTTAGGGGGACTGATATCTGAGTGTGTGTGTGTGTGTGTCATCGTATTTTATTTCAAATTGTCATGCCTAAACAATTTTCTTTGGTTATTATTTGGGGTTCTCTCTTTTTTTCAATAACAGTTTATCTGCAGGCTAAAAAAAGTAATACTACCTCCAACAATTGTTGATGCTACTAAAAATGGCAGTAAATGTTGCTTAAAAACAGAAAGTTTTGGTATCTTCTGAAGTATCAGTCTTTCTGGTTTAATTGTCTTTTCACAATGTGGTTTAGTCTGAACAGATCTGGATCCCAGTGCGGATAATTGGTGCAATGCCCAACCAGCCTCCTAAACCATCCTTCATGTCAATGTTCATCCTGGAAGTGGACCAGTTCATCCTCACTCCGCTGTCCACTGCTACCCTAGATGCTGAAGATGAGGAAACTCCCAAACAGCTTTTGGTTTTCAACATCACCAAATCCCCTGTGGATGGCTTCATCACTCATCTGTCCGATCACACTCGACCAATCTCGTCATTCACATGGCTGGATCTCAATGACATGCTCATTGGGTATCAACCTCCGAACTCCTCGCATACCCAACGCAGGAACTACGAGGTTGACCTTGCCTTTTTAATGCTGTGCAGTGCATAAACAATAATTTTGGTACTGCCAATAGCCTGAAATTTTCTGTCATTTCCCCACAGGTGGAATTTGAGGTTCATGATTTTTTCTTTGAGAAGAGCCCATCAATGACTGTACATGTGTCTGTAAGGAATGCAGACACAAATGCACCCAGAGTTTCCTGGAACATGGGTATGTTAGCATGTCGCCTTGCAAATGCTATTTAAAACTTCAATAATCAACATTTGTAATTAAAGGGCTAACAAGATGTTGATGTGTAATGTGGTCGCTAAAAGTGACAAAGCCCTTTGCAGACTTATGGAACCTTTAAGCCTCTTATAGCTTATTGTTTTGATGTAACAACACATTTACAGTTTTGCCTAGTTTCGTCACTCATCAACTTTGCTTTCTACAGCAACAGGCAGCTGCATTCTGTAGCAAAGCTTTTCCCCCAAAAAACAACAACACAGCAGAGCAGGATAGCTAGCACCACAGAGAGAAAATTAGCAACTAGCTTGTGAAGAAAGTCAAACATATTTTTTCAGGAGTTGGTGGAGACTAAAGAAGAGCTAAAAGAAGAGTGAGAGAGTGAGAAGGTGGCCAGAAACACAACTCCAAATGTTAATATATCCCTTAGTAATAAGCAACGCTGTGTATGTTTAAGCTTTTTGATTTTTGATTTCAACAAAGACACAATTAGAATAGGATTAAAGTAGGATGCACCACATGACGTTTCAATGTGAAAATCTAGCTATTGCTGTGTATCCCTTCATAATTAGGTTTGCATATATGGTACAGTATACTAAGCTAAGTGTAGTTTTTCTATGAATAACTTGTTTTTTAGGTCTCAGCCTATTAGAGGGTCAGTCTCGTCCAATAACATGGGAGCAGGTCCAGATTGTAGACAACGACAACCTGAACACCGTTCGTATAATCACTGTGGATGGCCTGCAGCATGGACGGCTCACAGTCAGAGGTACTCACCCAACTGTTCAGCTTAAAGTAATGTTGAATTAATTTCGGGACATATTGAAGCTATGGTGTTCCATTCCAAGTTTACACCAAAGATTCACAACAATACAAGTTTACACTTTAAACTACATGCAAAAAACAGTGGTCTGCAACATTAAAACCTGCGCCACTGCAACTTCACGAGACGGTATATCGTAACTCTGCTTCTCTTCTGTGTTTTCTGTCTGCTGTGAACTTTAAAGTCTTCATTAAACATTGTTGTCATGTAGGGCTTAATGATTAATCGCATGAAAGGCAAATCGCAAAAGGCAACGATTATAATGCAGCGCATCTGACCTGGGTGACAGTCATGCCCACCAACCAGAAATCCTGTGCTGCACACGTACTAGTCATTCTGACCAATCAGAAGTTGCCTAGGGCGACTGCGTATACGCCGACCAACAACACACACAACCAAAGAATAACATTGCAGTGTGCTGAAAAAGACGTTTTGCGGTGGTCCCCTCTGCAACAGTGCACTGAGACTTACGCCATTCCATTTCCCGTCCAAACTCTGTTAAATGACATCGCTGATCACCATCTCCATAAGGTAACATATTAACTATGCATAAGTAACTCATACAACCCCACTTCAAAGTCACTGAACTATCCCTTCAAATACCACAATATCACACCAGCACATTGTTATTAGTTTGACACTTTTAGAATATGTGCTAATACCAAATAATATCAGATTATAATTATTTGCTTTTCTTGAGGCAAAGGTCATTTGCTTTTATTTGTAAATTCTTTTTATTTATATTTATATTATTGAATCGTTGTTTTTTATTCAAGCTGTATTGTCCACCGTTCCTGTTTCATTTTTATATTATCCACTCTAAAGACAGCTGCTCTGAATATCAAGCACCTTGGTTTACAATTGGCTGGTCTGGTATAAACAAAACCGATGAGTCCAGTCAGATTTGAACTGACAGTTTTCCTGGTCAACTTTACACTTTTTTCGGGCAGGTCATGTTCTTTTGCTATTTGGACATTGTTGGACTTTTCCTGCCCGGTGTCCAGAGTCTAGACCGTAGTCAGGACTCGGGAAGCAGGGGAAAGTTTATCTTTCTACGTGACCAAAGCGGTCTCTCGCTCGGGACCAACCCCTTACGTTCCCCAACAGCAAAAGGCACACCGATACTTTACATCATAAAGTTACATCATTTAGCATTATTATAAAACAGATCGCAATCAGTGCACGCTCGCACACTCACACACACACACACACACACAGACAGACAGAAGGCCCCATTCCCGACAGGTGTAACGCCACTCATACAACAACAGTTATTGATTTTCTGAGAATTACCGGTCATGATGCAGGCAGTTTTACATAGCCGAGGACCATAGAGAGCGCACGTCTTCTGACGGTGGAGATCAAGTGTATGGTGTGGAATGAGGAAGTAGAGCAGCCCAAACTTTATTAACGTGTTATGACAGATGCGTTAGTGGGTTGTCGCAGGCCAGACATTTGGCTCTTCAGGCCGGACCTGGCCCGCGGGCCGCCAGTTGGGGATCGCTGGTATAGTAGGCCCATAATTGCTCATTCATGCTACAATGACCTTTCAGTGTGAAAATCACTCATTTAAATTAAATGGCAGTAATTAGCAGATTTGCAGGGGGCAAATACGCCAAATCTTTTACATCAAGTTCAACATAATGAACTGATTTATTTTCTCATTGGCCAATAGCAAACCATGTTGGGTTTATCTATGAGGTTAGTAACCAAGCTGCTTTCTTGTTCTCACTTTGAGAGCTGTTGTAACTTTCTCAGGTAAAGCTCTATTACCCTTTGGTTTATATACAGTATATATATAAATATATATTCTTTTTTTAATTTGAATTCTGCTTTTGTATGATTATTACTGTAAACTCCAGGTGGAAAGGGTTTCATGTTCACTGTCAGTGACATCAGAGCAGGCGTGGTTTGCTATCACCATGACGACAGCGACTCAACCAAAGACTTCATTATCTTCCGGATCACTGATGGTCGCCATCAGACCCGGCACAAATTCCCGATCAAGATCCTGCCAAAGGATGACAGCCCTCCTTTCTTCATCACCAACATGCTACTGGAAGTGTCTGAGGGCCAAACAGCTCTTCTTCGTGGCTCCACCCTACAGGCTTCAGACATGGACTCCAGCGATGACTACATCCTCTTTAACATCACTTGCCCCCCGCAGGCAGGAGAGGTCATGAAAATCCCAGGACCAGGGCTCACAGGTCAGGATAATATATATATATATATATATACACATACTGTTTTATTTTTAACAATAGCATGTTATGTTTGTGTTGGTTTTAATCCAGGTTACCCTGTGAGACACTTTCTGCAGAAGGACATGTCTCAGTCCTTGGTTTACTACCGACACCTGGGAAATGAGGTGTTTGATGATTCCTTTGAGGTGGTGCTGTCAGATTTCCATGACCCCCCCAACCTGTCAGAGCCTCAGGTGGGAAAGTTCTCCCTATACCTGTTTTTTTTTCCCCCCGTGTACTCCGGCTCCCTCCCACAGTCCAAAGATTCTGGATAATTGGCAACTCTAAAAAAGCACCCATAGATGTGAATATGAGCGTAAATGACTGTCTGTAGATGTCAGCCCTGTGATAGACTGGTGATCCATCCAACTCTATTTCTGCTGGGATTGGCTTCATCTCCCATGCAACCCTTAAAGATAAGCGGTATGGGTAATGGATGAATGAACCTGAGGAATCCTAATTTCATATATGTGTTGAATTATCATGGACAATAATTTTGCAGCATTAAAGCAGGATTAGATAAAAGGCCTTTCATTACAGGGAGACCACAGTTCCGTCCACTAGGTCTAACTATTGGAAATAATGCAGGAGGCTACACAACAGTATTACGGCATTGTAGAAATGATCAACATCAAATTTCTTTTGTGGACTGGAATGCCTTTGCCTGATTTCAACTTCACTAATTTGTTCTAAGTTTCAAAGAGAAAGGTGAGATTTGGGTGGCAGTGGCTCAGGAGAGTGAAAGATGTTCGTCCAATAACCTGAAAGCCGGTGGTTAAATGTAACAGAAAAAGCACAGTAAAATAGCAGAGCTGTATGAATGTGTGAATGTGACTTCAGCTCTTGCGCTTTGAGTGGACTAGAAAAGCGCTTTATAAATACAGTCCATTTACCATTTTTTAAATATTAAGTGTCTACACTGACTTGGCCCCCACTCGAAAAACAGATTTTATTGACATATTACTTTCAAATGTTCATATTTTTAGATCAAAAGAATTAATATCACCTCCAAATTGTACCTATTGCCTCAAACCATTCCAAACTGTAAAGTTGTACAGTTCGTTTCCATTCATCACTCCTCGAAAATGAAAATGATTAAAAAGTAAGCATGAGTCTATGTATATGAAAGCTTTCAAATGCAATTTCAGGTTAATTTATGTTTGGTTTGAGTTATTTTCTACTTTATTTGGTGGCAGTTTCCTGAAGAAGGAAGAATCATGTGAGATCCAGCTGAATGAATGCGTTACAGCTGGTGGATGGCAGTTCATCATCAGTCTCTGGATACCAACAATGAATAGACAGGCTAACAACGTCGAGTCTTTCATCAACTTGCTTCTTCACTGTCAACAATCTCCACTAGTATAAAAAACCCAAATTGAGTTCCTGCCGTCTCCATGGGGTGTTTCTGTAGTCCCAGTGCTTAGTGACATTTTTTTAAGAAGCTCATATTAGCCAAGGTTGTTAAGGGTTTTCAATGTAGCTTGGGACTCAGGAGTCTCAAGCTACACTGAAACCCCTTAACACAAATGTATAATTTAAGCATCTACAGCAGCTGGAGCTAAGAGCTATGTGAGTTGTACTTAGACACAGCGTAACTTTGAACTAAAGGCATAATTATATAGATTCTGGTTAGTATATTTACCTGCTAGTTGCCCCGGATGGAACCAATATGTTGCCTCCAAAACCAAACTTGTCAAGGATTCTTCTTGGAACCATTAATGTATGTCCATACCAAAATTAATGGCAATCCATCAATCATTCTTGAGATATTTAATTATAAATCAAAGTGGTGCCAACCAACTGACATTGTCATCTCTTGAGCCACGATCCACAAGCTAGTAAAATAATAATACTTTACTTTGACTGCCTTGAAATTCTGTCACAGACTTGTACAATAATGGTATTTTCAGGTGGTGCTGGTGCACATAGAAACTGTTCCAGACCAACCACCTAAAGAGGTTCGTGGATCCAGCCGGTGTCTCGTGATCAAAGAAACAGAAGTGGTCCATATAAAACGACAACAGCTTCACTTTGTAGACCAAGAGTCCCCCGACAGTGAGCTAACATACACTGTTACCACTCCACCTTTCTACACTGGTCCTCACAGGTTAGTATGTCCCCACCTTCATAGGCCCTTGGCATAGGCTGTATAGGCGAATGCTAAGGGCGCCGTCATCCATGGGGGGGCGCTGCAAACATCGAGTTGTCGTTGTCTTCCTGAGTTCCTCATTGGGCTGCACACCGGTTCCTGATCAAGCTTGTTATCTTCTGCAATAAATTCATCGCCAGATTGTTTTATTTCGACCGTGGTTAAACACTCAGGCAGTTTCTTCGATGACATTGTTTAGATCTTGTTCTGTGATTTTCCTGAAGCTGATTTTGCCTTCTTTGATCGTTTTGCTAAGTTTCAGAGGCAGGCAGTGCCAGGTATGAACAGGCAGTCCTGGAAGCTAAGGGTTGCCACCCTCAATCCTCACTCTCTATTGCTCGAAAGACTATTAAATCTGATAAAACTTACATGGAGTCTGGTCATCTGCATTTTGAGTCCAAATTCTAGCTCAGCCCTGAACACTTTTAATTAGAAAAACAGACAAATTGTGGCACTGAACTGTCAGTCTTGAGTTGACAACATGATGAACGCTGTCTGGTATCAGGACATATGGTGATTCGTGTTGGACATATAATGGGGTGGGGGTGTCATGTACAGTGACTTGAAAAATGAATATAAATGAAGATATTTTATTTTTTTGTACCCTCCACTTCAAAACTACCTATTTCCCTGAAATAATGATGAAATAATCTGCTTTTATTTTATTTATTTATTTATTTTTGACGCTGATCGATGGTTTATTCAACCTTGGGGGTTTGGGGGCGCCGATCAAAAATCTCACCTAGGGCGCCAACATTGCCAGGGCAGGTTCTGCCCACCCTTCTAAAAATGTGAAGGAGTTTTCTGTCTGAACTGTGTGCTCCTGTTTTGATGTGCAGCACCCCTGATGCAGGGAGGTTGTTCCTGGTGGACAGTATACCCAAATTCACCAAAGACTCCAATGCACCTGTGCTGAGGCTCTTCACACAGGTAACACTTTGAGTTTTTAATTCATCAAAGGTACATGTGGTGGGACTGGCTTTTCCAAAACTCATCATCTTTTGTTTTCAGCATGCAGTAAACTTCATGAAAGTAGCCTACATGCCTCCTATCATGGACATCGGCCCTTACCCACAGTTTATCCAGTTTGTTCTCTCTGTAACCAACCGTCTGGGCAACACAGTCCCTGGGATCTGCTTTAACATCACTGTGACACCAGAGGACAACCAGCCACCACAGGTGGAAAAGAAAATTGTATCAATTTTATGTTATATACTGCACATGGGATTGTGGGTAAATAGAAAAAGTGTGCATGAATTCTGTTTCAGGTCATCACCAATGCTCTGTCCGTGGATGAGGGAGGGGAGTGTTGGCTCAGCACTGAACACTTGCTGCTGACAGACGTGGACTCTATGGAGGAAGCCATGCAGGTGGAGCTGCAGATGGAACCGCAACATGGAGCTCTGCAGCTCGCTGGCCTCCTGCTAAAACCAGGCCAGGCATTCACTGTGCAAGACCTGAAAAGCTTTAAAGTTAGGTCAGACATTCTGGTTTATTCATTTCTTCATGTCAAATATGATTTAAAGGGCTGGATCACCCTAACAGCTTAGTGCTGTATACCACATATATAGTCTCCCTCATAGCCAGAACCAAAGTAATGTTTTTGCTGTTTGTTTGTGTGTGTAAACGCGGGTAAAAAATATTGGAGCCATATTGTATCTCCAAACTTGGTGACAATGCTGCATATGATAAACTTTTGGAGCTGATCAGTCAAAACACAAAGGTCAAGGTTAACAAAAATATGTTTCGAAATATAGATTATAGAGAGACAATCAAAAGCATATGATGATCAGAAAATTATTCCCCATCATATGATGTCATATGATAAGTGACCTAATGAAAAAGTCACAAAGAAGTCGGAAAAATGATGATGATGCATAGTTCAAGGTATCTGCATCCTTTAAAACTATAGACGCAATCTAAAGCTTGTATAGATTGAAAATTAATGTATGATTATATGGTAGGAAAGACATAATCATGAAGTCACTAGGAAGTCAAATGATGTCATGCAGTGTAGTAATGCATTATCTTGTACGATAAGAGACAACAGATCTCTTAAGATCTACATCATTTTTAGATTGAATGATGTCGACTTCATTATGAAATTACATTATTACCTCTGCAAAGGGGGTTATGTTTTTTTACTGGCATTTTTTTGTTTGTTTGTTAGTTAGCAAGTATAACACTTAACCACTAAATTTGGTGGGCAAAGGAAGTACCCATTAAAGTTTGGAGCAGAGTTACAATATAAAAAAGGTAGCATTGCCTTACTGGGGGTGCCGCTCCAAGCTTTTCATCTTTAATTGTATCTATCCTTTCACGTTACTTGGCCAGGTTTTCACACGTCTTTGAAATGTATTCCTTTACTGCAACACAGTGGAGGTGAATAAAACTTGAAAATCTAATAGCGGTCTGACAAAATTATCTTGACACACAATTGAGTTGATTAGTTGTAATGACAACTAAGTGATTCTGTTCACTAATTAAGACCATGATGCATTTGAAAGCTTCAGGGGAAGCTTGTAATTCACAAGATAAGCATGATTTCTCAGATCGAAAAACCATGGTTGCAATGATTTTACTTTCATCCAAAGATCTCAAATTTATTTCTTGTTATCGCAGGATATCAGGCTCATATAGAAGTTGATATTGGATCAATTTATTCAATACTTTTAAATACAAAATATTTCAGAATAAAAGCATTATGCTGATATGTTTATGTGGCCAGGTCAAGAATGATGGGACCGGACACAGAATAAACGACTGTATTTAATAAAGAAAGCAGCATTAAATAAAATCATTTTGAGGGTTCTTACAGAAAACATAAGCATTAAAAAAACTAAATAAAATGTCTCCCTCTTTCAGTACTTTCTATGTATTTCTATGGAATACCGTATGAACAAAGGCATATGCAGCTCCACAATGTAGGAACAATAGACAGACTAAAACTCAATAGCTGTAAACTGAAAATACAGTTTCCTGTAATAGACAACAGTAGTGGCTTCCCTAAATGAAGAAAATAAAGAAACAAAAAGCCACAAGGTTATCTTGAAACATTATTTCCCAGTGAAATATGCAGATATTCATGAACAAAAATATATTTCTACTGAACTCAATACATTTAACAGAATAAAATTAACTCATTCTCATTACAGGGTGCACTCCCGGCGCGCCAAGACACACACACACACACACAGACACACACACACATAAACATACACCTAGACCTCAACACGCTGTTATCTCCCCTCTAGATAGTTAAAAGCACACAAAATATATATTTATGTAAATAACCAGGATTCACCGATGTAAAATTATGTTTATCCTTAAGTGTACTCTCTCACTACTGTTCAGCACGGGGGAAAACACGTTTCTCCGGACTCTAGCAGAGCACAGCTGCTTCCATGTTGTAAAGTCTCACGGTAACATAACAATAATCTCGCAAGATTTCACATCACGTTGCTCTCATAAGGAAAGCATTTAAACAAAAACTTTTTTTATAGCTATAGATTTAAAAGGCAGTTGAACAAAACAATTTAAATGGGAAAGCATAATGTACCCCCTTCACCTGGCAACATTCTCCCCTGGTACGGAAGTCAACGTCCTTGGTGACTCTCTCACTCATCTACCATCCCTTTAAGCTTAGAAGCATAGAGGACCATGCCTGCTAACACCTGGGAGAATACTTCTGGACTGAGAGACACTGCATTGCAGTGGGTTTGTATGAACCCCTGCTGTCCACTTCTGCGTGGAGGTGGAATGGGTCTATCTACCTTTACCTCTATCTCTGACACTGGATAGGGGAGGGTCAAAGGTTCCATCCCCAGATCACCAGTGCATCACCACTCTCCATCATTCTCTCATCCACATCACTCAATTGGCTCCCCGTCTCCTCAGGCACCTGCTCCAGATTCTCAGGTTCCACAATTGCCACCTCCTCAGCTGCTGGGTGCCTGATCTCCTCCACTAGTATAAACTCAGGTTCGGACTCCAGACGCAAGTGGGGCTCATCAACAGGAGAGGGGGTACGGTGATGCCGCCTTGGCATTGGTTCTGTCCTCACATGGCCGCAGGTTGGACCTGTGCAGTCCCTCGGACGTGCACAACCTTGTACACAGTCATCTTGGATCTTGTTCCGTCCTGGTGGCTGGTAGCGGAGATCCACCAAGTTCCCCACATTCACAGGTGGACAGTATACCTTCTCCTGTTGCTGGGCCACTCTCTCTCTGCAGCCTTCCGCTCAGCATACTCCTTTGCTCTTGCATGTGCATCTTGGAGACGCTCTTGGTGTACAGCCAACCAGTCAGGCATGTCATCTTTGTCATTCTCCTGAGCTAACAGTGCATCAATAGGAAGGTGTGGGTGAATTCCAAATAGTAGGGTGAATATTCTGTGGTCGAGTGTAGTGTAACATTACATGCATGCACAAGCTCTGACAGGTGTTCAGGTCAGCGCCGCTTCTTCTCAGGGAAAGGTGCACGCAGGAGGTCATGTAAGGTCCTATTGAACCTCTCACACTGTGGGTTCCCTTGTGGGTGATGGGGTGTCGTGCGAGTCTTCTGGGGCGGCTGTGGCTCAGGACGTAGAGTCGTTCGATCCCAGCTTCCGCCAGTACACATGCCGTTGTGTCCTTGGGCAAGAAACTTAACCCTAACTTGCCTCTGACGGCTCTTCCGACAGTGTATGATTGTGTATGAATGTGACAGAAAAATGCGTGGTAAATAGCAGCGCTGTATGACTGTGTGTGAATGGGTGAATGGGACTTTCCAGTAAAGCGCTTTGCGTGGTATATATGTCTAGAAAAGCGCTATATAAATACACTCCATTTACCATTTACCATTTAAACCACTCTCTCAGGATGACTTAAGCAGTAGTATCTGCTTTCTGCTCTCAAGGTGAATGCTTGACTGAAATTAGTGAATACATCTGTTATTACAAGTATATTCTCGCGACCATCTGTCGCACGTTTTTCAACATCAACTACCTCAAGTGGATGAGGAGACAAGAATGGAGTCTGGGGTTCCTTAATCTAGGGCTGTGGCATTTTGTCAACACAAGTCTGACATCTTTTCACCCACTGCTCCACATCTTGGTGCACACCTCCCCAGAGACATCTCTGTCTCAACAGACCCAGTGTCTGCACTATGCCTAACCTTCCATAAATCTCCCATAGTAACTGCAAAAACCAAGAAACGACCTTAGCACTTCAACCCTACTAGTAATGGGCCACTGCTTCACTGCAATGATCTTCTCAGGGTCTGTACCTACACCTGGGGCTGACACTTGGTGACCAAGAAATTTGACCTCAGGCTGGAGAAAATGTCACTCCTCCATTTTGACTTCAGTCTCCCTCAACCTGCTGAGGACGGTCTCTAGCCTCACCAGGTATGTCATCCAAATAGATCAACACAATTTGGAACTCCAGATCACTCACTTGTAGTAACCTACATCAGGCGTTGAAAAGTTGCAGGGGCATTACACAGCCTAAATGGCATCCTTAGATATTCATATAGGCCAAATGGTGTGGTAAAAGCTGTTTTTTCTCCTATCTTTCTCATGAACTGCAACCTGGTGGTAACTGCTCGAGAGGTCAATTGTTGAGAAGAACTTTACTGCACCAAAAGGGTCCAGGTTTTCGTCGTTGCGTGGGAGTGGAAACGCGTCGTGCCTGGTCTTCAAGTTCAGCCTTCTATAGTCCACAAATAGTCTGAGACTTCCATCAGACATGCGCACCAGAACAACTGGCGAAGCATATGAACTTGAACTTTCTTGAATGACTTCTTTTCTAAACAGCTCAGAAATGTGCTCCCTGACTGTGCTGTGCTCCCCAGCAGAAAGTTGAGTCGAGGAGACTTAAGCAGTTTCAACGGAATTCAATTTATTAGCCAACACAGTTACAGAGTATAGCTCATAAAATATTTAACTTGCATGCAACTGGACATGACTTTTATGCCCTCTGTCTCACGTCATCACATTCAATTATGTTTGACTATGTGAAAAGCACATGATTCTTTGATAGTCACATAACAACTCTGCGTGCAAAGCCCACTGAGTTTCTTTGATCAACAGGACACGTGAAGTTATTACAGATTCCTTTCTCACTGATAAATGACCTTTGACTTTCATTAAAAACAGAACACATCTTCTTCCACACCTCCTGATTAGGTGGTATGCGCCTGTAAGGTTGGGAGACCAGTGTCTCATATACAACGGGATTTCCTAGGTTCCTAGGTCTTGCATAGACTCTGGCAATGGATGAAGCAGGGACATGCACTTTGTTTTCCTGCTGCAAGAGCCATGGACATCTTTCCAACAAGCTCAGCCTCTTGTACTCGTTGAAAGGCCTCGCTCCAGACAGAATCCAACTCCCCCTTTAAAGTTGTGTGTAACTCTGAGAGTACCAACTGTCTGCACCGTTTAGCACTGTTCATTCCAATTATGCCAGGTGGAGATGAATCTGTTTCCTTGTGGTCGCATCTTTGATTATAAGGAAGCCACTGCATTAGGGGATTGTTGGAGGGCAGAATTAAGCAACTGGGAGAGGGCATGTGAATAGTCACCCATGTCTTCTCCATCTATCTGCCTGCGGGCATAGAAAGCATGTAACAGCTGGGGAGTGGTGCTCTTCTCTCTAAAGGCCTCCCTCAAGTATGAAAACAGATCACTGGGTTGGCTTACCTGTCCCCCCATACAAAGTTTGACCTCATCTAAGGCTGGACCCTTTAACAGTAACAGTGAGAGAATAAAGTCTACTTGTTCCTCCCTACGCAGACCCCTTGCTCTCACTGCTCGATCCACCTCTTCTATAAACCTCTCTCCCTTGTTCATCACTAAAAGGTGCTATGTGTTTTCTCTTGCGATGTAAACAATAGACCTCAAGTCAAGTCAACTTTAATGTCAATTCCTGCAGAATTGTTCCAGACATACAGAGGAATTGCAAAACCGTTTGTCTTGGTCCCACGGTGCAATAGTACAAAACAAAAAAAAACAAACAGAAATTAAGATACGTAATATATTAAATAAATAAATTCTAAGTAGTGCAAAAGTAAGAGTAAGGCAAACCACCCAGGATAGAAAAGCTAATGAAATTGAAAATGTGCAATAGAAAGGAGCACTTTTCATTGCTAAAAGCAATCTCAAACTGTACAGTATGTGCTATACACAGGAAACTAAATAAATTGAATGAATTGAAAATGTGCAATACAAAAGGATATGGAGTGCAGATTAAATGTAATAAATGTAGAGGGCACTGATGAAAGTGACAAGTGTTCCTCAGAGTCTATGTAAAATGACCGGTGCAGTTCCTGATGGGGGGGGGGGGTTCAGAGTCCAGAGTTCTTGGGCCAGAGGGGAGGGGAGGGAGGGAGGGGAGGGTGTTGAGCTTCCTGACAGCCTGGTGAATAAAACTGTTTGCCAGTCTGGTGGAACAGGCTCAGAGACTCCGGTACCTTCTCCCAGATGGCAGGAGGCTGAAGAGGTTGTGTGACGGTTGGCTGGGGTCACCCACAATGCTGGTTGCTTTGCGGGTGAGGCGGGTTTCATAGGTTTCCAGGAGTGAGGGGAGTGGGACACCAATGATCCGTCCAGGATCTTGCAGTTGGAGGAGGTGCAGCTCCCGTACCACACAGTGATGCAGCTGGTCAGGATGCTCTTGATGGTGTCCCGGTAAAAGGAGCACATGATGGTGTGGGGGGCTCTTGCTCTCTTCAGTTTGCGGAGGAAGTAGAGGCGCCGGTGGGACTTTTTGGCCAGTGATGCAGTGTTCATTGTCCAGGAGAGTTCCTCACTAATGTGTACCATCGGGAATTTGGTGCTGCTCACTCTCTCCACAGCAGCACCATTGATGGTCGGTGTGGGTTTTAGGTTGTGGCCTCTCCGGAAGTCAATAACAACCTCTTTGGTCTTGTCGATGTTCAAGAAGAGGTTGTTATCCCTGCACCACGTGACCAATTGGCTGACCTCCTTCCTGTAGTGGGTCTCATCGTTGTTGGAGATGAAACCCACCACAGTTGTGTCGTCCGCAAACTTCACTATATGGTTGCTGCTGACGGATGGAGTGCAGTCATGGGTCAGCAGCCTTGGGGGGGCCCCGTGCTCAGAATGGTGGTTCTCGATGTGTTGCTGCCGACCCGTACTGCCTGAGGCCTCTCACTGAGGAAGTCCTGCAGTTGCACAGAGAAGTGCTGAGCCCCAGCTGGTCCAGTTTTGCAGCTGCTGAGGGATGATGGTTTTGAATGCTGAACTAAAGTCTATGAACAGCATTCTGATGTAGGAGTTCTTGGTATCCAGGTGGGTGAGGCGGATTTTATGTGAGCCTTGACTAGCCTTTCAAAGCACTTCATGATGATGGGGGTCAGTGCAACGGGGCGATAGTCATTGAAAGTGGATGGAGAGGGCTTCTTTGGAACAGGTATGATGTTGGTGGCTTTGAAGCACGACGGAACAACAGCCTGACTCAGAGAAGCATTGAAGATGTCCAGGGGACACCTTTGAGCTCCTCTGCACAGTCCTTCAGCACACGACCAAGAATGCTGTCCGGACCTGCAGCCTTGCGGGTGTTGATCTTTGAGAGGGTTCTCTTCACACTGGCTGCAGTCAGGCACAGAGCCTGGTCGTGGGGAGGGGGGGTGGTCTTCTGTGGGGGCATGTTATTGTGTGCTTCAAACATGGCAAAGAAACATTTGAGGTCATTCAGCAGAGAGGTGTTGCTGTCACAGGTCTGTGGCGGGGGCTTGTAGTCCGTGATGGTCTGGATGCCACGCCACAGGCTCCGTGCGTCTCTGCTGTCTTCAAAATGTCCAGTTATTTTTTTGCCGTAGCTGGATTTGGCTTTCCTGATACCACGGGACAGGTTGGCCCTCGCTGTTCTCAGGCCATCTGCGTCCCCAGCTCTGAAGACGGCATTCCTGGCCCTCAGTAGCCTGTGGTCCTCTCCTGTCAGCCATGGCTTCTGGTTAGCCCGGGTTGTGATGGTTCTGGTGGTGGTTACATCAGCAATACATTTGCTAATGTAAGAAGTGACGGTGTCGGAATACTCCTCAATGTCTGTGTGGTTGTTGTAGGTGGCTGCCTGCTTAAACATCTCCCAGTCTGTAGTGTCAAAGCAGTCCTGAAGTGCAGCAGAGGCCCCCTCTGGCCACCCTTCGTACCTGCTTTAGAACCAGTTTGGTGACTTTCACCTTTGGTCTGTATGCAGGTATTAGCATGATACTGATGTGGTCCGAGGGGCCGATGTGGGGGAGGGGGGAAGCCTTGTATGCACCTTTGTGTTAGGTGTAAACCAAGTCCAGGGTGTTAGTTTCTCTTGTAGGAAAGTTCACATGTTGGTGGAATTGGGGAGAACAGTCTTGAGATTTGTATGGTTGAAATCCCCAGCGATGATGAATAATCCGTCTTGGTGGGCTGTCTGTTGCTCACTGATGGCGTTGTAAAGTTCCCAAAGTGCATCAATTCTATCAGCGTTGTTTGTAGTGGGAGGGATATAAACAGCAACAAGCAGAAGTGCTATTTCTCTCGGTTGATAGAAAGGACGGCACCTTACGATCATAAACTCCGCCAGCAGTGAACAGTGTTTACATACCACAACGGCGTCCCGACACCAAGCGTCACTGATGTACACACAGACTCCGCCACCTCTCTTCTTTCGTCCTTTAACAAGGACTCTGTCCGAGTGGCGGCATATTAGCCGCTCAAGCTGAACGGCGGAGACTGGGATGCGGTCGGTCAGCCATGTCTCCGTAAACACGTAAACAAAGCTCTCCCTCACTTCACGCTGCACAGTCCTCAGCAGTTTTATATGGTCCATTTTATTGTCCAGAGACCTTACTTTAGCCAAGAGGATACAGTAGTTGGAATAGCTGGCCGGTATGGTCTCTTTGCCAGCCTTGCTCGAACGCCTCCGAGCGTGCCTCTTTTCTGCTTTCTCTCGCACCGTTTTTGGCTTCTCCTTTCCGGGGGAAAGCCGGCCGGCGAAGTAATCCGAGTTCCTGGAGTCTTTATTGCAGTACAATAACACAGTATCTCCTAGCTGCAATATTTCTCTTTCCAACAATCTCAAAAAGAGCAGTGTCAGACAGCACGCTCCTTCAGGAGTACACAGCGATGATGCAGACTCCTCAGCTTGTCTCTGGAACACCAGCCAGCAGCCATCACACGCTCTGGTTCAGGGACTAGACCAGTCTTCGCCACTTCTGTTGTCTAGGCTATCACTGTGTACTCACTGTACCTATCAGGCTCTAATCTCAAAATTAAACTGGAGATCCTACTTCTCACAGCAAAATGTGTGGCCAGACCAAGATTGATGGGACCGGACACAGAATAAATAAATGTGTGGGTCTTTTATTCCCCGACTGCATTTAATAAAGAAAGCAGCATAAAATAAATAATTTTGACGGGTTTTACAGAACACATATGCATTAAAAAAAATTAGACAACAGTAGTGGCTTCCCTAAATGAAGAAAATAAAGATCCAAGACACAAAAAACAAAAAAAACACACCTGTTAAGCCACAAGGTTATCTTGAAACATTATTTCGCCAACCCGCTGTTCAGTCTGATGTCAGATGAAGATAATATCGCGAGATTTCACATCGCGTTGCTCTTACTGGGAGCGCCATATTTATAGCTATAGATTTACAAGGCAGTTGAATAAAACAATTTAAATTGACACATAACAGTGGCACCAGTAAGAGCAACTAAAATCCAATAATTACACTGTTTGCATAGGAATGTCACTTGGCACCCTCATGAGAACAGCATTTTAACTCTGTGACTTAATTATTACTGTATAAATGCTGCAAGACTGTTCATTTCATGACTCGGCAAATCTTTATTTTGTGTGTTATCTTTTTATGCACAGTTACAACCATGACAATTCCGAAACTGTGGAGGACAACATTGAATTCTCTGCAACAGATGGCACCAATTCAGTTAGATTCGTCCTGCAAGTGAAGGTAAGTGCTCTCATTTGAGTAGTTCCTTATGAAGAGAGCAATCCTTACGAATTTAAATTCTCACCCTGAACCCTTTTTAGTTTCATCAAAGTGACTTCCATGTGATCTTCAGGTGAAGCCCATTAATGATGAAGTGCCAGTGTTGGCTGCTGGTTTGAAACCAGTTCTCAGCTGTGCAGAGGGACAAGAGAAGGCCATCACAGCAGAGTACATCTTTGCTTCTGATGCAGATAGCGACAACAGCAGCATTGCCTTCCTAATTGCGCGACAACCATATCACGGCGTGGTACTCAGGAATGGTGTCGTGGTCGACCGTTTCATCCAGGCAGACATCGCTGCAGGGATCATCACCTACAAACACACAGGTAGACAACAGAGGTTGAACCAAGATCATGACTTTTATTAGGGTCAGAGTTATCCACTTTAGTAACGTGGTTATGATGCTATTGGATTGAGCATGATTAATTGTAGGATTTGTCCACCTAAACAGTAATTACTTTCATTTCAGTTAGGAACTGTGTCATGTGCTAAAAAGTGTGGTAACACTGTTGACAAATTCTTTGATCAGATATTGCCCAGTTTAAATTACATTTGCTCATTTGAACTCAACTCAACTCAAGCTTTATTTATAAAGCACATTTAAAACAACTACGGTTGACCAAAGTGCTGTACGTGTCAATGAACAATACAATACAATAAGAAAAATAGTACATAAAGATCTGATGTGAGGGGCAGGCTATTCCAGAGCCTAGGGGCAGCCGCCGCAAAGCCTCGATAACCTCTGGTTTTTAATCTAGTTCTAGGGACGTCCAGCAGCAGTTTATCAGCCAACCTCAGTGATCTGGCTGGAGAATGGCGATTTAAAAGTTCAGCTAAATACAGAGGTTCCAGCCCATTAAAAGCTTTAAAAGCAAACGACAAAAGTTTAAATTCAATCCTGAAGCAGACAGGGAGCCAGTGGAGTGAGACCCAAACTGGTGTAATGTCGTCGCGCATTCTCTTACCAGTAAGGAGACGAGCAGCTATATTCTGTACAAGCTGCAGGCGGCGATACCAACATACAGGGAGTAACAGAAATCCAACCGTGTGGTAAATAAAGCAAGGATCACCCTCTCTAGGTCTTTGGGAGAAAGATAGGCCTTAATCTTGGCTAGGAGTTGTAACTGGAAGAAGCTGGTTTTAGCCACTGAACTAACCTGTTTGTCAAATTTAAAAGCACTATCCAAAAATACTTTTTAAAGGTTTTTAACAGAAGTGCGGGTATAAGGAGGGACAAGAATACCAGCAGGATAATCTGTAGAATAATGCTGGATAATCCTGGTTTTACTTTCATTTAGAAAGTTCATCTCAGTTTTGACATCTTTTAAGCATTCCAGCAATTGCTGCATTGTATCCTTACTCTTGGACTTTAGAGGGAGATAGATCTGTACATCAACTGCAAAACAGTGGAAAGAAATATTGAGTTTTGCAAAGATTGATCCCAAGGGCAGCAAGTACAATAAAAACAGGATAGGTCCCAAAATGAAGCCTTGAGGGACCCCGCAAGTGAGACGGGGCACGGTTGAGGACAATTCTCCTAAGTAAACTGAAAAACTCAGATCAGACAGGTAAGACTGATACCATTGAAGGGCAGTACCTGTGATACCTACACATTGCTCTAACCAAGACAAAAGGGTCCTGTGATCCACAATGTCGAAGGCAGCTGTCAGGCCTGTAACTGGAAGAGCCGATTTCTCAAAAGAGCCGATTTGGTACAATGGCGTGGATTAAAGCCAGACTGAAACTTTTCATAGATACCATGGTTATTTAAAAATGACTGCAGCTGAACATAAACTACTTTCTCTAGAACCTTAGACAGAAACGGTAGCTTGGAAATGGGTCTGAAATTAGAAAGAACAGAAGGGTTCTTTTTAATAAGATGCTGTACTAAAGCATGTTTAAAAGCAGCTGGGACACAACCTGAGCTGAGACAAGTGATTAGCAAAACAAGAACACTTGAACCAACAGTATCAAAAACTTCTTTGAGAAAACGCAAAGTAATACTATCTGAGGGGCAGTTTGTAGGCCGCAGATGCTGCACTACATCTGAGAGTGATGACGGCTCAAACTGGTCAAAGACAGCAGGGCGCAAGGGAGAAACAATAAGGTCTGTGGCAGTAAAGGTGTGAGCAGCTGACCTAAGAGCAGAAATTTTATCAATAAAAAATTAAGAAAGTTTTCACAAGAGTAGGTGATGGCACAATGGGAGAAACCTCACAGGGATTTACAAGAGAATTAAAATTATTATAGTAATAGAACTTGGGGCTTGGGGCTGTTATTTAGGACAAGGCTAGATACATACTTCGTTTTAGCAGCTTTAACAGCTCTCTGATAGTCTAATAAACAGACGAGGACGGTGCTTAGTCATCGGACCGGGAGAAACACGCGGGCCAGGCAGCACAAATGTAAAGGGGCACGACGCTGGAGCAGCGGGCGGATCAGGCGCAGTTATCGAGCTGAGAGGAGCAGGTGCAGCGGGCGGATTGGGCACCGTCATCGAGCTGAGAGGAGCAGCCCAAACCAACCAAACCCAAACCCTTTTTTTCAGAGCAAGGCTTTATGCTGCGCTAAGCTAACCACATCCTGACAGCAGCTATGTGCTGGAGGCACAGATATGAGTTTGATGGCAATCATCTCAATGTGTGAATGAAATTGAATTGCTTCCCCAAATTCCTAATTGTTTCTTTAAATAAGACATTGACAGTTCAATATAGCTGTTGCAGCTGTGATCCAAAAATATCTGTACGTAAAGTTGTCACACTCAGACAGCGCATGCTCTTCCTTTGTAGCTGAACATTTTGTTTTATACACAAAGCACCTGCCGATGAAACAGAGGAACTCACACAGGATTTATAACAGTAAGGACTGTCTCTAAAAAGTGCTCGATGTGATTTTTGTTTCAGGACTGGAGATCGGTCTGACTCCTCGCCATGACACCATCACGCTTGTTATTTCTGATGGAGAAACAGAAAACTCTGCTCTGTGCTGTGGTGGAGGAAATCCCACCAGGACCAGAGGCATAGCACCACTGCGGGACAGCCTCCCCGTTTACGACCTCAGGATCACAGTGTTTCCTGTCGACAACCAAGCACCTTCGCTGACAACAGGTGGACAATTACTCTCTCAGTCACATGATGACTTGTGGGTGTGTGCAGCCTGTTCTTAACTGGCATCTTCCTCAGTCTTCTATGAGCTTATATTGACCTTTTCCAACACAGGAATACTGTTCTATTTTAGTAAAATTATTATATAAATAAGGGCTCTATTGCATTTGGGGGTTTTATTTTAACGCTTGTATGCAGGAGGTGCATTTAGTTTATGTCCAAATCAACCTTTGCTAGTTTAATGGTGGAAAAAAAGGTTGCTGCAGTTTTGAGCTCCTTATACAAGCGAGCAACTGTGTCATCCTGTAACTCTTAGATGTTATGATTTACACCCAGTAATGAAAAATGTCCATTTGCACAACATTTGATGAATATTTTCACACAAAGGAAACATTCATAGTTTTATAATAGTAGCATCAGTAGCATAGTAAAACTAACAATTAATGAAATGTTATGTTCCTGTTACAATTTAGTTTCATGGAGGACCATGTTCAAGGCATAAGGTTACAGCTATTTCACATAAAAGAGTTCACATGAAGACTCACTGATCTCATGTAAATGTGGAGATTTGTACACACGAGATGGTCATGACTTCACAAAACGTATCATTTTAAGAACAAAGCACATTTAACCTTCACAACCAACTGATGTAAAGCTATTATATCTTAAGGTAACATATATGAAAAGAAAAGGATTTTACTGTAGACAATTTTTTATTTGGACCAAGAACAAATGTGCCCTTAAAAATTACCTTCTATATTTTCAATTATTCGAATAGTTAAAGGGATTTTAGTATGATGTTTTAAAACTTTGTTTTTAGGAGAAATCTTTATGGTGGATGAAGGTGGAACTGCCCCGATAACTGTATACAATTTGAAGGCCTCTGATGTGGACACGGTCCTGGATAACCTGGTGGTCAATCTGATTTCTCCACCCCAGTTTGGGTACATTGAAAATATCCTGCCAAGTCCTGGCTTTGAGAAAAGCAACATGGGCATAAGCATAGGTAAGCATTATAAAACACTGCATGTTTTATCACATAGGTGGAAAAAAACTAATTTCATGTGTTTTTCTGTCTAACTCTTTTTCCCAGCCTCTTTTTCATACAAAGACATCATTGACAGGCATGTGAACTACGTACAGTCCAGACACCAGAGGATGGAGCCCATAGCTGACCAGTTCATGCTCTGTGTGTCAGATGGCAAACACAACTCTGCACATGTGCCCTTCTACATTATCATTTTGCCAACAAATGATGAGATCCCAGAGTTTGTGGCCCACAATATCACAGTAAGTTTTCCTGGCCAGTCTCACTCCTGAAGACCATAACAACCAGGAGACATTTCCATCTGATTTTGTTATCAAGATATTGTCAAATATTCATTGATGTCCTTCTGTGATGAGGTACGAGAAGGAGAAATGAAGCAGCTGGACACGTCTGTGTTGCATGCAGTGGATCTGGATGTCCCCAGGAACGTCCTGCTGTTCAGCATAATTAAACCCCCTCAGCATGGCAGCATCATTGACCACAACAGCAAAAGGCCAGGCAACAAGAGACGAGAGGCCAGTCACCGATCATCTGTGGTCGACTTTACAATGTCAGATCTGGCTAATGGTATGTTGCATTTCTGTAGACCCATTTCACTTAGGACGGACTCTTTGTAAACTTTGTACATTATTTTTTTTCTGTTACGAGTTACAGTTTGTCTTATTGTAGCTGTGGTCTGATTCAGAGTTGGTCTTGCTGTATCAGTCCTAACACTGCTTTCCTGTGGGAAAGAGGACTCAAGTTTCACACAGGACTCTGCCACATATGAAAGAGGCACAGACTGTACTTTACACAAGAATATCAGTTTGTCATTAGTCATGGGGAATACTATTCCCTCTGTAAAAACAGTTGTTGTTGGTTGTCTTCTGTAGCTTTGGAGGAGCTTCCTAAACATCAGGGTGGATTGGGCTTGCACACAAGTGATAGTACTCAAGGTACTCATACTTTGCTATCCCCAAAGTTTTTTACTGCATCCCATGGCCTTCTTCAGCAAATGGCATTTGCTCAGGTGTCGCCAGAGACCATCTTTAAACAGGGATGACAATCCCCGCCTAAATGACTCTAATCTTCTAACAAGCCCATTGCTCAGGTGGTCATAAGACCACACCTATGATGGTTGTATTAAAGTGACCAAAGTAGAGCTGGTGACAGCGAAGTATTTAGACCTTTATTGAATATTTTACTCTAACTATTACATCTTTCAAAAAGTCAAATAAATCTGTATCATCACTGGATTGCAGGTATGGATCTGATGTACATGCACGATGACTCGGAAAATATGGAGGATAGCTTTACAGTCCAGTTAACGGATGGTCTGCACCAACTCCACAGAGAATTGGTGGTTAAAGTGGTGCCAGTCAATGACAAGGAGCCTCATACCATAAGGTTTGGCTAACACCTTCAATACATACACCTTCATATTCTAAAATCTAAGAGTTATCACATGTTGGACTGTAGAAAAGAAAAACAAACGTTGTCTCACTCTTGTGTCCTTAAGGAACATTGGGCTGGAGGTGGAGCCAGGAGAGACTAGGCTCATATCCAGTGCTACCCTGTTTGCACAGGATGGTGATACTCCCTCTTCAGAGGTCAGGTACATTTTTGAAAGTGTTCCTACCCAAGGACTACTTCAACTGAAGGTTGGTGCAATTCCAGTATGTTTTGAAAGAGATACACCAGATTTTCTAATTTCAGTTCACCTGTCTGAATGAGACTGTACAGACTCATCCATTAAAACCCAATGGCTGATGCGAGCCAGTGCTCCATACTGACAGTTGAAAATGAAATGAAAATGTCTTTACTCTGCCAGAAGTTCAAAATGAACAGAATTTGGCATCAAAATAGCCACACCCTCTTCCGTCCTGTTCTGAAGGATGAATGATAAGTATGCCTAAAACCCTTTTTTTTCGTTTTCTTGACTGGTTTCTTGCCATAATATAATTCACGCCTTTTCATTTTTGCCTTTGATATCATTTTACGCCTTTTGATTGGGCTCGTCAAGCCATACACGTGATCTCCAAAAATAATGAAAACGAACTGTGAACAGTAAGTATTGAACAGTTGTAACAACGAGAACTACTGATAAATAAAAACTGGGCCTCCATCAAAGAGGTCACCTCTTGACCTCTTGTGTAGGGGGACGTCCCGACCACTAGGTGACAGGGTCCCCTCAGGATAGTTGTATGGGTGGCTGTCATTCAAACTCAAAAGACTGACTACCTTAATCTCAAATTAAAAACCTCGGCCAGAGAAAATCAGAGAATGTCCTCTGTGGGACAGCGGAGATCTCTTAGTATACAGTTTTTGGTAGGGGAAGAACACCCCCCCCCCCCCCCTCCTTCTCCTCCCTTTAAAAACAACAACAATCCTCATAGAAAGATGAAGACTACCGTCACTGTCCTGTTTTCAATAGTAAAGATGCAGACAGTCAGGATGGGGGGAATGTTGATATTAGGCTGGGATGCGGTGAATTAACAGTCCTCTGCGTCCGTTTCAGGCTGTCGTTGGTCTCCACAGAGCTTGTCGCGGATCCTTTGCTGGTATTCCCCTCTGTCTCTGCGCCGTGTGTTCTTGCTTTTTCCAAGTGGGAGCTCAGCCACGTTGTCTCCCTCAGTCTGCCTTGGGGTCTCGGCAGTATCGGGAAGCCCCTTTCTTGTAGGTCTTCGATGGCTTGGTCTGCACTCTCATATATGACCGTTCCCAAGTCCAGGAAAACGGGAAATCTGATTCCCTTCTCTTTAAGCTCCCTCTATATTTGCAGATATTCTTTCCTTTTATCCATCACATCCGTTGCGTAGTCCTGGTCGAAAAACACTCTTCTCCTGTCCATGGTGATGCTTTTTTCCACACCGTGCTGATAACCTTTCTTTTTGGTTGTGTATTTCAGAAACCTCACAAACGTTGATCTTGGGGGGCATAGCATAGTACACCTATGTGTGCTATGTGTGCGCGTTCAATACCCAGTTCGTTCAGACCGATGATCTCTCCAAGATCAGTTTTAATAAGGTTCTCCACAAAACTAACCATTGAGTCCCTTCCGTTCCTTCCTTGATACCATAAATCCGGAAATGATTGCAAGTGTGTACTGCCATAATTGAGTGTACTTCAAGTACGGTTAGCTTCGATTTTAGTTTATTTCCTGCACCTCGATTAAGACTGCATTCACTTCCACGGCAAATGTTACCACCTCTCCAATGTGCCGCTCGACTTCATTGAGTCTCTGCAACGTAACCTCTATTTTACTCGCAGTGTCCTCAATTTTCTGGTTGATGTCTGTTCTCATTTCGCCAAGTTGTTTTTTAATGTCCTCTTGAAAACTGCTCTGAAAGTCTGACAGTTGTTCAGAGATACTACTTTTAAGTTCGGACACTGTATGGCCATGGTTTCATTCATGGCGTCGCAAATGGAGGCTAGCGAAGCCGTTTCTTAGAACATAGCTTCGTCGCCGCAGCCTGCATTTTCCGTGTCTGCCTCCTTCTTTCTGTTTATGGTAGTGCAGTCGGGTTTTTAATGCAGCCATCTTCACCCTTGCGCCACCGGAAGCCTTCAGTCAGAGCTAATTATTGAAATGAGAGATGAAGATCGAATCAGATGGTTCGCAGTTCAAATACTCTTTATTGCAGCACTGGATCGATGCCCTCTCTGCATGCTTCAAGGAGGTTCAACCATGAACAGAGCAACACAGGAGTTTATCACATGCACTAACACAAATTTAGATTCAGAACATACACGGTTTGACTAGTTTACCCAGACAGACATCCATCACCCAGGAGTTATTCAGTACTCTTAGCATAGCAATATGTGTCGAAGGATCTTGACCTGTTCACTTAAATCTTCTTGCTTGAAGCACAGGCATGCCATCAATGACGCATGTGAACCTAACATGTCTAAACTTGGGTCATGCCATAAATAGTCAATGTAAAATCTTATCAATTTCATATTGTATAATGATAAATATATACTCCAGATGATAAAAAAGGTAATGAAAACAGTACAGTTGCGGCTGGCTAAACAATGAGCTTAAGTCATTATAAATCACAGATGATCATTGTTATTTGATCCAATTTTCTTTTACAACTTTTTTCTATCTCCCTGTGTCATAGAATACACATATAATACAATAAAAGCTAACAAGACAAATCTTATCATCTCCAAAAATAGGCTAAGATGAACAGTGAAAAGTTTGAATGCACTTCAGCAATTTCAAGAAAAACTCTGCTGCTCAGTTTCAGTCAACCAGAGGTGTTCAATACATTTTTTATCTTACCCTTGCTCACCCACTGTTATCTGGTAATGTTAATATAGAAATGTATGCTTATCAGAATTGCTTATTAATAAATAGCGATGCATTTTAGTACTGTTATTGTTAGAAAGTAGATTAATCAATTAATCCTCAAAGAAGAAAATCAATCACCCAATCCATTTGGTAATGATTGCACAGATCAACCCTTTTCAAATTGTATCAAACTGAGTTATATGATTTGGCATTGAAAACTGCTGAAGCCAACCTTGTATAAATTGAAAAATGTCTTTGCATAAAGCGAATAATATAAAAAGGCAGTCCACCACGAAATAGTGGTGTTTCTGTAAAAAGAATTTCACTATATTAATCCAGTTCTAATTCCTACGGCACATTCTCCTTTACGGTGTGAAAAGCTGCCAATGTAAACCTTAGGAAGACACAATGAGGCTCCTAACTTTGACTGATCCTGTCTCAGGAAGGTCAGGACTGGGTGACGATCACTGCTTGGAGAAACTGCACCCAGGAAATGGTGGACATGAACCTTCTGCGCTATGTGCACACAGGACTGCACGCTGCTAAAACACAGGACTTCTTTGTCTTCCACTTGCTGGACGGAAATAATCAATCACCGCCACAGCATTTTCACATCTCTGTCAAAGATCTCGTGAAAGGTACTAGAAACAAGTCTTATATTCTTCATTAGACACAGGTTTGGATCAAATTTATTACTTATGATATCCTCTTGACTGCTATGTCCCATTTGATTCCCTGACCTATGTGAATTCATACCAATGTGGTCCTAATTCTAGAAACCTTTATACGCTTCCATGACTTTCAGGAAGTATCGCCATCTTTGTAAAGCCAGGGAACGTCCGTCGGGGTGATCGCGTTGTTCTCACTACAGATGTGCTGTTAGCCACAGATGGCACGGAAAAGACGGATGAGCTTCTGTATGTCATCACCAAACCTCCCGCTCAAGGACATGTAGAGTACATCAAGCGTCCTGGACTTGCCATCTCCACCTTCAGCCAGATGGACATAGCAGCAAACCTTGTAGCTTATGTACACGACAATCGAGCCAGAACACCCAAAGAAACCTTTCAGTGAGTCGAGAAGCAAAATTTTGTGAAACGTTTTTTGTAAATAATGAGCAATTTCTAGATTTTGATTTTATCTCTTTCTAACCATAGAATGACACCATGACAGCTTGATAGATAGCATTGACTTGAATGATAACAACACAACAATATGATAGAAAGCATCATAGATAATGTTATTTGGAGAAACTCCTCAATGCTTTCAATATTCAATGGGATGTAAGGGATTTTTTAATCCAAGGACTAACACCCAGTCTGTTTTATATTTTAACAGGTTTATTGTGAGTAATGGGAAGACCAGCCGGAATGGAAGCTTTGAGGTTTCAGTGGAAATGGTGGATCGTTTCTTGCCGTCTCTGTCCTCCAACAATGGCGTCACAGTCCCCCAGGGTTCCTCCATTATCCTAGGTCCTGAATGCCTTGCCCTGTCTGATCCAGACACTCCACCCAGCGCCCTGACCTTTACCCTCCTCCAGCCTCCACAGTATGGCAGGCTGCTTTTGGCTGGTACCGCACTAACAACTGGATCAAACTTCACCTACAAACACATTCAAGAATTGGAAGTGTCATATAAACATGATGGAGGGCCATCACAGATCGACAGGTTTACCTTTACTGCCTCTGACAGGACCAATCGAGGCTTCCTCCTGGGTGGGCTGCTGCATTTGGAACCTGTGTTCTTCACCATTCAGGTCGGTGATAATAGCTGTATTTCGTGAGTTATAGTGGCTCTGTGATTGTGAACCAACTCTCAAAGCAACATTACCTTTTTATCACCCTAATATATGGCTGATAAAGGATGTCCAAAAGGGTTCTAACTGCACACCTTACAGGGATCCTAGCCAATGGAAATGAAGGATACCCAGATTTGATGCATCTTTTCACTTAAGAACTTTATTTAAAAGGTCTGCAGCAACTGTAGTCACAAGTGACACTGCCAACTGTTAAAATGCAGAACATGTAAAAAGCCCAGAGTGAAGCCACCTGAAAATGAGGTGTGTGAAACAAAAAATATCTATCTGAAGTTTGCTATAAGCCAACACTAATGATGATAAACCACTGATCAGACCCAACCAAATCACAGGAAGAATGCAGGAAAAACATTGTGTACTGACTTGAGCAAAAGTTTTCTATTAATTAATCTGTAAATTAAAATGTGTTATTTTTACATTCAAAACATTTACATTCATAGTAGCATTAATGCAGTTATTTGTTAGGTAACAGCCAGTGCCAATCCCCAAAAAACTGAATAAAATATGTCCCGATTAGCTAAGTAAATCCAAGGCGGTTCAAATATGGTGAATGATGTTGGACGAGGTTAAATCAATGTTATGTCTATGTCACTTCATAGGTAATAACAAATGTACAGTATATATACAGTATCATCTGGTGTAAAAGTGAAAACAAAAATTTATCAATTTACTTTTAGCTTTCTTCATGGGTGGATTACTTTTAAGTTCGGACATTGCTTTGGCCATGGTTTCATTCAAGGTGTCGCGAATGGAGGCTATCAAAGCCGTTTCTCCAAACATAGCTTCGTCGCCGCAGCCTGCATCTTCCGTGTCCACGTCCTGCTTTCTGTTTCATAATGCCATACCAAAGCCCTTTTGTTCTCCCCCTCGCATTATCATGTGTTAATAAACACTTTCAAAGTAAATGTCTTTGATTTTAGGGGGGCTCATGGTATTTCCGAGTTCTTCATAGGTGCCATATAATAGATATATAATATAAGAGAATCCAGATTGCTAAAAAGTTGTATATTGGCATTTATAAAAAAAACTAAATCTGCTCAGGGTGAGAAGGTGACAATAAAAAACAATGCTAAAAAACTGGATCCTACTAAATTTTTCTAACTCTGGTTAAAATTGATGAATGAACATTCCAGATGTAGCTATATTACACTTATTTATAGTATATTTTACATTGCTGTTAAAGTACTGTTGCCTTTGAGTTAGGGGTGGGCGATCTGGCTAAAAGATCATATCACAATCTTTTGGGATAGAATCACAATCTATGATCTGAATAACGAATTTTCTCACCATCTAAGCAACCCCCACCCCAAGAAAAGTGTGCAAAACAAAAAACAATTCAAAAATACAAGTGAGTTTCTTATGTAAGAAAAAAATACAAATATGATAACACGTATTTTAAAAATAACAGATGACTTGGACCACCAGAGAGGGTAGAGGGTACTTTCACTTTCACTACATGCTTCAACAGATCACTTTACTGTTTACAGATGCCTTTACTTGCAAAACATTAGTTACACTTGTGGCAACGATCGTTGTCTCTTTCGACTGGTTCACTCTGCTGTCGCCACATGGAGCAGACGTTTTGTCTCTGTGTCTCTCGATGCTGCGTGTCGGGTCCGGCAGTGAGAGCTGGACACGGCTTAATGTTTTCAATGGTACCACAACTGATGTGTATTATGCAACATTGTTGTTGTATTGTCTCGCTGTGCTATGGAATACAGATCAATAAATCTAGTTAAAGTTCAATTTCATGATTTAAAACTTCCTTTGCTATGATATTCATGTTAACCAATGTCTATGATATAAACAAACCATGTATAATTTCAGATCAAGCCTTTGGATAAGTCGTCTCCGGATGTTGTAAAGCTACTCCCTCTTTGGAAAGCAGTGGTTTTAGGCAATGGACGAAGCGGGATCTTCTTGTCATCTCGGGAGCTGAAGGCCCAAGACGTCGACAGCTGGGAAGAAGAGCTGATATTCTGCATTGTTCGCCCTCCCTACTTTGGTTACTTAGAAAACATTACCACAGGTTGGAAAATGTATTTTCTTTTTACATCTACACTGCAGCTTAATTTAGAATTAATAATCCAAGTCTTTCTCTTTGCTATTTGCAGGTGGCTTTGTGCCACAGTGCTTCTCTCAGGTGGAGCTTAACAAGAGAACCATCATCTACATCATTAATCCAGACAGGGAGTCCTTCTCTGACAGCCTGGAGTTCACAGTGTCTGATTCTTTAGGGAACACTGGGCCCTCTCACATGTAGGATAAAATATCTCTGTGAGTCTTAATTTTATGATATACTAAATCACCATTTTCATCTTCACTAAGCTTGGCCTTGTCTTTGCAGCCTGGAGCTCAGCTGGTCCAGTGTGGAACTGTCTCAGCCTGAGCTCTCTCTGTGTGAGGAGCAGGGGAGTGTCTCGCTGGACATTTACCGAAAAGGAAACTTGGCAGAGTCGTCATACATCACTGTCAAGGTCTGTCGCCAAATTGTTATTGAAACTGACAAGCTGTTATTTTTGGTTTAATTTTAGTATTAAACTAATATCATATTAAAATTGAGCACAGTTTTTTTAATAAAGCTACTCAGTACTCTTAGCAGACTCTACAGGATTTGGATTCATTATTGCTATCTGATGCTCAATGTGTTTCTGAATCATGTTTCCTGATTTAGGTAAAGACGTTGACTGCAATACATGGCAAAGATTTTGTCATAAACCCTTCTTCCCTCATTCAGTTTGACCCAGGTATGTGCTCATTAACATAGAAAGCTTGTGCATTGTGCTTTTTTAAAATTAAGCAGGCACTCATTTTACATTTAAAAATCTTTTTTCTTGTGTGTGTTAAAAGTTAACGTTCTCAATTGAACCACAGCCTCTTCCCGAAGTTTTAAACAGGAAACAACTAAACATGTAGTCTAGCAACTGTACTTTATACTGTATAGAGAAAATGCTAAAACATGCACATATATTCAACTCTACCCAATAAAAGTAAGACATACTCCATCTTGTTGTTACTGCATTTTTCTTTTGATATTATTACTTTTAACATAATTATTTCCTCCATACATTTCAATTTAATTCAATTATTTTCTCATTATTACAACTTTTTTTTAAAATATAAACTCATGACTTTTTCCTCACAGTGGCCCTAATATTTGGAGGGAAGTTTCCAGCTTTGTGTAACAGAGTTGAGTTCATGGTGTTTGAAAGTAGCATGACAGAAAGTATATGATCTAATGCTGTTCCAATTTCAGCGATGCTCCATTTACCCTTGTGGGGGGGTGACATCATCTTTTACTGTCAGATTGTAAAAAATGCACCTACAAAAAATTACTGTTTTCCACCATAACAACCACAATTAATTTCAGTAATTTGCAGTGTGCTGCTAGTTAAAGTAACAAATGGGTGTTTCTTTCTATGCAGGAGTATCAAAGAGAAGCTGGCAAATAGAGATCATTCGGGATCGGCTTGAAGAAGCTGAGGAAATGTTTGAAGTGCTGCTGGTCTCCCCTGAAGGCACAATTATTGGCAGCATCAGTAGGGCCCAAGTCACCATCAAAGATTCTGGTAAATAAACCACAGATATGTATTTGTATTATTCTAGATGCAGCATGCCTGTAGTTTACCTGGTGAAGTGCAAACCATATATCCAACCTAAGTACTTACCACGCAGCCCTGGTTCAAATGTGCAAATATAATGGTGCCATCTGATTAAAAACTCAGGTAACTGATATTTGCCCAAAGATGCTAACATGAAATTTTGAAACCTTAACACCACAGGACAGTGCAGGGTAAACGTGGATCGGGAGGCTTCTTTGCTTAGTGGAAAAGAGATCAGGTCAGAAACGTACCCCCAGCATGGATCCATTCAGCTAGAGAAACTTCCCCTAGGCACTGAGTCGGTCATCTGGGCCGGTGGAGACAGTATCTCCGAGGCTGGAAGAAAAAAAAAAAAGAAACTCAGAGCTATGGGCAATCCAAAGTCTGTAAGTACTTTCTCTTAAAGATCTGCACAGGATGTGAACTTATCCAAGCTGGCATTTTTCATTTTGTCTTGTGGTTTTGTTCCAGTCTAAATATTATTGTAAACTTGAACTGTGTCATCTTTTAGATTGCACCTTCCTCAGTATTTCACAATGGGACAGACATTGTTTACTCGGTAAGCAACAGCTGATACTTACCTGACTTAACCTTTCAAAGATAGAAAAAAAACTCTAATTTCTTTTTCATTTTTTTTTTTCATTCCAGTATCATGGCATTATGCAAATGCAAGTCGAAGATGAGACCTCCCCATCTATTAAGGGCAGAAAAGCGAACATTCGTGTGGTTAGCAGGGGGGCACAGCAGCAGGCATCAGCAGCACTTAGTGAATCAAAACGGGATCCTCAACGAAAGATTTCAGAACCTCAGAAAACTGGACTGACTAAAGGACATGTGAGTTAAAATGTCAATGGAAAATTTACAGTCACTTTTTTATTTGCTTTAGCAACAGTTGACATTTTCTTTCCTTTGATTCCTCCAGCTTGATATTATGTTCTTGTTTGCTATGTTCTGTGTGAAATTGGACAATTATTGTGTTTAATTTTGCCCTTACCAACCAGTAGCATGTGACGTGTCAGTTCCACCAATTACATTTTCAGATGATAAAGAAGGTTAGTGGTCGCTAGGACCAGTAGGATTGTAGGTAGCTTGCCAGGTCAAAGTCCCTATTCATATCCCTGCCCACAAATAGGGCAGATGTAGATTCAGGAGTTGGAGTATTATCCACTAACCAGAAGGTCAGTGTTTAGATCCCCAGCACCTCCAGTCCAAGTCCTTTCTGTAGATGAGACACTTTACCCTAAATTTCCCCTGATGGCTATGCTGGCAGTGTGTGAATGATGTATGATAGAAAAAGTGCTGTGTATAGAAGTGCAGTATGAATGTGTGTGTGAATTGGTGAATGTGACTTCACTGTAAAGCACTTTATCCAGTCTTGTACAGGAAATGGCGGCGCGTGTGGATGCAGCGCCCCCTCTCTGTCCCGATAGCGCAGCGTTTTCTTTATTGCTAACTCTATTTCTAACTCTTCTCCTGACTTTTCTTCATGTTTTTCAATGGCTGAACACAAGTACAGCAGTCGGTTTATGCTGACAGAAAGGTTATCCGCAACTTTTCTGAAGAAACACTAGAGGACAGACTGAGGCATGAGCCCCAGGAACTCGGATTACTTCGTTGGCCGGCTTCCCCCCCAGAGAGGAGACGCCGAAAGCGATGTGAGAGAAAGCAGAAGAGAGGCACACGCTGAGGTGTTCGAGCAAGGCTGGCAAAGAGTCCACACACGCCAGCTATTCCAACTATCCTCTCAGGGAATGTAAGGTCTCTGGACAATAAAATGGACCATATACAACTGCTGAGGTCTGCGCAGCGCAAAGTCAGGGAGACCTGTGTTTATGTGTTCACGGAGACATGTCTGACCGACCGACATGGCATCCCGGTCTCCGCCGTTCAGATTGAGCTGCTAACTTGCCACCGCTCGGACAGAGTCCTTGTTAAAGGAGGAAAGAAGGGAGGTGGCAGAGTCTGTGCATACATCAGTGATGCTATGTGTCGGGACATCGTCGTTGTATGTAAACATTGTTCACCGCTGGTGGAGTTTATGATCGTAAGGTCCCGTCCTTTCTATCAACTGAGAGAAATAACAGCGCTTCTGCTTGTTGCTGTTTATATCCCTCCCACTTCCAACAACGCTGATAGAATTGATGCAGTTTGGGAACTTTATAACGCCATCAGTGAGCAACAAACAGCCCACCCAGATGGATTTTTCATCATCGCTGGGGATTTTAACCACGCAGATCCCAAGACTGTTCTTCCCCAATTCCACCAACACGTGAACTTTCCTACAAGAGAAAGTAACACCCTGGACTTGGTTTACACCTCACACAAAGGTGCATACAAGGCTTCCACCCTCCCCCACATCGGCCCCTCTGACCACATCAATGTCATGCTAATACCTGCATACAGACCAAAGGTGAAAGTCACCAAACCAGTTCTCAAGCAGGTACGTGTGTGGACAGAGTGACTGCTTTGACACCACAGACTGGGAGATGTTTAAGCAGGCAGCCACTTACAACAACCACACAGACATTGAGGAGTATTTGGACACAGTCTCTTCCTACATTAGCAAATGCATTGCTGATGTAACCACCACCAGAACCATCACAACATTGGCTAACCAGAAGCCATGGCTGTAGGAGAGGTCCACAGGCTACTGAGGGCCAGGAACACCACCTTCAGAGCTGGGGACGCAGCTGGCCTGAGAACAGCGAGGGCGAACCTGTCCCGTGGCATCATGAAAGCCAAATACAGCTACACCAAAAAAATAAACCGGACATTTTCGGCCAGGACACCCTCTCCAAGATCATCACCCATAAGGCTGCAGGTCCAGACAACATTCCTGGTTGTGTGTTCAAGGACTGGGCAGAGGAGCTCAAAGATGCCTTCACGGACATCTTCAATGCTTCTCTGAGCAGGCTGTTTTTCCGTCATGCTTCAAAGCCACCACCATCATACCTGTTCTAAAGAAGCCCTCTCCATCCACTTTCAATGACTATTGCCCAGTTGCAATGACCACCATCTCCATGAAGTGCTTTGCAAGGCTAGTCATTGCTCACATAAAATCCACCCACCCTCTGGATCCTTACCAGTTTACATACCGATCCAACGAGGATACAATCTGTTCTACTCTTCACCCAGCCCTCACCCACCTAGATACCAAAAACTCCTACGTCAGAATGCTGTTCATAGACTATGTTCAGCATTCGCCCCTCCCCTACCCGGTCAATCACACACAAGTCCTGCATGCAGTACCAACACAGAGACAGACACAAATGAGAGGCAAGCAGCCGAAGAGGAGTTGGTTAGTCAAATTAAAAATACGGGCTCGATCATTGGGAGATGGTTTGGATTCCAAGTTTCAGATGTGTAGAGAATGCCGCAAACAGGTTGCAACTAAAAGTTTGACCACAACGAATCTCTACCACCATTTACAACAGCGCCATAAAGTGCAGTAGGAGGAGTGTGTAAAACGTCGTGCTGCAAGCCAGAACTTGAAGCCTTAGCAGCCTTCTGCACCAAAACAAACGTTGCAAGCTTTATTCAGCCTCGCTGTGCCTTGTTTGCACAACTCTGTGTATTCTGTTATGCAAAAAAGGAGCATTTTTTATTTAAGGAACATTTTTGTAATATTATTATTTATTGTTATTTAACAAGATATTAGTTTATGTTTGTGTCAATTTCATGTACATGTTGATATTGTGCAGCTGGTTATGATGTGACATTTTGCACATGTTGATTTGACTTATCGCCATTCAGCTAAAACATATCAAGATTTTTGGTCTAAATGGCCCAGCCCAACTGGCCATTTGGTGCAGGGATAATAATCTCTTCCTGAACATCGATAAGACCAAAGAGATTTTTATTGACGTCCAGAGAGGCCATACCCCTAAACCCCCACTGACCATCAAAGGTGCTGCTGTGGAGAGAGTGAGCAGCACCAAATTCCTGGGGGTGAACATCAGTGAGGACCTCTCCTGGACTATGAACACTGGCCATGAAGTCCCAGTGGCGACTCTCCTCCCCCAGCAAACTGAAGAGAGCAAGAGCCCCCCGACCCATGATGTGCTCCTTTTACTGGGGCACCATCGAGAGCCTCCTGACCAGCTGCATGGTCCAGCTGCATGGTACGGGAGCTGCACTCCCTCCAACCGCAAGACCCTGCAGCACATAGTGAAGACAGCTGGACAGATCATTGGTGTCCCACTCCCCTCACTCCTGGACACCTACTAAAAACCCGCCTCACCCGCAAAGCAACCAGCATGACCCCAGCCACCCCTCACACAGCCTCTTCAGCCTCCTGCCATCTGGAAGAAGGTACCGGAGCCTCCGAGCCTGTTCTACCAGACTGGCAAACAGCTTCATTCACCAGGCTGTAAGGAAGCTCAACACCCTTCCCTCCCTCCCTTCTTCCCCTCCCCTCTGCCCCCAAGAACTCTGGACTCTGAACCCCCCCCCCCCCCCCCCCACACACACACACACACCCACCCATCAGGAACAGCACTGGTCACTTTACAAAAGACTCTCTGGAACACTTTGTCACTTTCATCAGTGCCCCAGCATTTATAACATTTAATCTGCACTCTATGTCCTTTAAATTGCACATTTTCAATTATTTAGTTTACTGTTTATATTCACATACTGTACAGTATTTCCTTTCTATTGCACATTTCTTTAGTTATTCTATACCATTTGGTATTGCCTTACTTTTATTTTTGCTCTATTTAGAATTTATTTATTGTATATATTACTTATATATTTTTTGTACTATTGCACCGTGGGTCCGAGAGAAACGCGAAAAGCATCCTATAAATACAGTCCATTTGGAGTCCACTTCAAATCTCTGATTGGTTATTTTTTCTCTAACCAGGGTAAACAGCTGTCAATTGGCAACATCAGACCTATTTGAAATGTTGAACAGATCTGGATATTTTGATATTATGATAATTAGAATACCAAAGATCAACGTCCTGGTTGTTTCTTGCCACTCAAGTGTGTATTGGTTTTTCCATAGGCTATGGCTGATAGCTCTGTCTCCAAGCCTTGTGTGCCAGAACTGATGGGGCTCCTGCATTTCAACCAAACCACTAATCAACTCTTCCACTGCAATGGTGTGTCCTGGAAACCCTGGGTACCAACTGATCAGGTAGTCCAGCTTCACAACATGGGGAAACCCACTTGTAATAATAGCATGCACAAACTTCTTTTCATCTTTGGGATCAGATCATCAGGACATTAACATCAACAGCCATATAGAATTGGGTGCATTCATCTGTGATTAGTCAGTCAGTACTGTCCGAATTAAGGTGTTGGATATGATAATTGAAAGGTAATGATTCTTGGTTGGAACCTTGTGGAACTCGTAGTGATTAATTGATGGTATTATTTTTTTTATTTCCACTATTTCTTTTTGGTGATAAACCTCTTAAATAATGTGTTAACATTTTCATTTAACACAGATGGTGAGTGCTCAGAAGTGTCCTCAGGGCTGGACCTTTCATGGTGGCCACTGTTACATCCTCAGCACTGAGCACAAAGCCTCCTGGAGCACAGCAAATAAAGCCTGTAGGGAGAGGTACATTTCAACAAGAAGCTCATATACATTCTGTGTTCCCACAACCAGACAGGATATGTTTGTGAAAATATGAGCAGATTTGGGGGGGAAATTGTGAGACAGAAACGTGGCCGTAGAGTATACGCTTTTTGATTAGTTGTCTGCAAGAATGCAAGAACTGTATAATCTCCATTTTAACCTCTATAAAGAACCCTCTTCAAAAAGAAAACAGCTTTCCTTCTTTATCTTTTTTATTATTCAGATATAAAGGAAGTCTTGCAAGTGTTCTCTCTAAACACGATATGGATTGGCTGTGGGATTTCAGTGGAAGAAAACCATTCTGGATAGGTGGGCATTTTTTATGATTTTTTTGCAATGGCGTTCCTTTTTGAAGATTGTTTATGCTGTTTAAAACTGTTTTTTACAACTGTATTTTTTACAACATCACCTCCTAGTTCATAAAACATTACCTCAGTGTCTGTCAAGATTTTTTCAACATGTAATTAATTTGAATATTTGTTCATGAAAACAAAAAGTTTTAATAATGTCAGCTGACTACAAATGGCATTGCAATCACCTGCTCTCACACTCAACTAAAATTGCAGCAAGAAGGTTCTAACCATCCAAGTATTTCTGTGTGGAGTTTACATGTTCTCCCTGTGTCTCTCCCTGGGTACTCTGGCTTCCTCCCACAGTCCAAAGACCCCAGACTGGGGTTAGGTTATAGAACTCACGTAGGTGTGAATGTGAGAGTGAATGGTTGTTTGTCTCTGTATGTTGACCCTGTGATGGGCAGGCGACCAGCCCAATGTCAGATGTTTTTGGCTTCCGCCTCCCCGCGACCCCTAAAAGATAAAGCGGTACATAGAATTGTTGGATGGATTAATGGAACTGAACAGTACTAAGGTGGATACTCATCAAGTGTACAAAAAACATGCCTCTTACTGTCACTTGCTGCTATTGCTGCTCCTGTTTATGTAGCAGTTCCAAAGTCCCAGCTCCACCCAGCATCCACTTGTAGGATCTGGGTCTACGTTACATTGGGGCGGATGTTGTTATTGTCACTCTCCAGTCCCTGCAGTCTGAAAGCCTGGTTTGTTCTGGTTTGGGGTGACAGGTCAGAGCTTAGACCCTCAATATTACTCTCTCATGAAATGGGAATGGCAGATGAAAATCCTATCCATTTCTTTAAAATTAATTTTTGTACTACTTTAAATAACAATTAGCTTTTTGATAATGAAAATATGAATAATAATCAAGAATAACATTTGGTTTCATTCTGCTTTTTGTCAACATGACATTTTGTGATGTTCGGTATTTTGCCACCCTGTGGTGCAACGATGAGTCTATTAATTGTCCTGAAAGTTTCATGAATTACATGTATAGAGTACAACTTCTTCAGGCTAAACAAACTTTTTTTCTCCCACTCTTTAAGGCCTTAATGACAGGGAAGGCCGAGGACGCTGGGAGTGGGCAGGCGGCGAGCCTGTCAGTTACACAAACTGGAGAAAAACGCCGCCTCGGTCAAAAATTAAGGAAAGCAAAAAGTGCATCTTGGTGTGGAGAAGAGCCAGGTGGCAGATAAGGGATTGCAAAACCAGCAGGGGTCATCACTTTGTGTGTTCAGTCAAGACTTGAATGTGACTTTGTGTGCATTTTCACAGCCATGACCCGCACAAACTGTTGTTTCAGAGGAGTTGCAAGAGGAAGGACTCGTTTTCAGGAGGTCGCCGGGACGATTAGTGGGAACTTTGCTGGGGCTATTCCCATGATATATAAAGAACATGAAAAAGTAACTTGTTATACTATGTGACATTGTTCACACAGCATTTATTCTAATTAACCACTGAAACCTTTTGTTATATACTGTATGAAAAGCTCTCAAGATTTTTAAAGGCTTTTACATATTTCAGATATAACTGTGCCTAGATTATCAACAGGGGCCTCAAAAGTCTCAGGTTTTCAGATTGTCAGTTGGTTTGTGGTGTTGCCAAATAGTTGCAAAACTATTTGTTGATGTTGTGAACATTACCTAAAGTGTTGCATTATATAACTTTTGTTATTTTATAATTAATATCATGCTTACATTGTACATTTTTCTAAAATCAAGTTGTGGTTAATCAAATTACCACATAGTATTTTAGCAGGAGAGGTGTTTTTCCATGTCTACAGGTTATAACATAATGAAAGTGCCATGTCTGGGAACACTACTGTTGATGTACGGAGGGGGGTCAACTGGGGTTCATCTGCAAAAAAAAAGTCTATTCCGGTCATGGACAGAACATCTATGTATTTCCACTTGTTCATTCACTTTAAAAAAAATCTCTGTTTGTTCTATGTTTCTGTGATAAATAGGATGAACTTGAGCTCTTCACTTCTTATGCAACATATTCAAACCTCATTCATTTCATTCATAATCATGTTTATTTGGCATGTAAAGAGAAAAATTGACATCATAATAAAGTTCAAGATTAAATTGTCTGTTTAAATGAAGCTCTAATGGAACATTTTGTATAATCAGTTAGTAGATTTTAATTTTATTTATATGAATTATCTTTACAGTATTGTCAAAGAGACTTAAGTCAGTATCTGAGAATTCCTACAGTCTGATTTCAAACAACAGATAAATCTGTGACGTCTCAGAGATGCAGCTTCTCTGTTCATGATGATACTTACTGTTAGCATCGGCCTCAAAATAATAATGATGAGAAAAACTATTTCCCATGGGTACAGTAAAACTTAATTTCATGTTCATATCTCTGCTTTACTTTTAAGCCACACTTGTTTTGTTGTTGTTGTTGTCCCCTCTTTTTTGAGAATTCAGCGCTATCAATGTTATTTAGATCTGTGCCAGTGGGTCCTGCAAACCACAAGGTTAAGCAGCAATGTGATTATCCCCACCATGTGATCTACAGCATGGGTATGAAAGGAGGTCTTTTATGTGAGCTGTGAGCAGTTCTCAGAGGTTTGGATGCACTGGAAACATACACCGTTCTCCTCCTCAGCTCGGTGAGTCCAACTGAAACTGAACAGATTTACATGTATATGATGCATCTTTATGGTAAAGTAGCAGGAAACTTGTGAGATGATTGATCACCAGGCTGCTGTAAATTAAGTATTCTTTCCATGTCAGGAGCAATGTCTTGTGTCAGTCACATTCCCTCTGATAGTTCACCAGCAGTATTAAATGGAACAGAGTGCACGAGCAGCTGCTCACTTACTTTACAGTTTAGCAGGCATATCGTTTGTGTTTTTAATACACAGAACACCTTTTAAAAATCACATTAATCTGAATATCAGTGGCTCTCAGCGTAAGATGGAAGATAAAAAAAGGTCTTTGCTGGCAACATGTGGTGGCAGTTCTGGAAGTAACAACATTATGGCTGCAATATAGAGCTTTTTCAGTTTTGGGCTGTTTTTAATGGAAAGTGTGAGGGGTTTTTGTTTTTGTTTATCCAGATACGGTGTATCAGCTAGCTACGCATGGTATAAGACAACCATCTCTGTCCCTGGGAAAGCGGATTTGTACACAAGCTAAAATGCTAAATGCGTAGTACACAGGCTTAAAAACATTTAAGTTGGTCAAGTTAAACAGATGATTTGAGTGTTAATCAGTGACCTTTAGAGACATTGTGCAATTTTGAGCTCTGGAGCTATGGAGCTGGGTTTGCTGTTTCCCTCTGCTTCCAGTCTTTCCAGGCTAAACAGGCGGCTGTGGCTTAGTGTTGGTCGTTCGATCCCAGCTTCCCCTAGTCCGCATGCCGATGTGTCCCTGGGCAAGACACTTAATTGCCTCTGACGGTTCTTCCGGCTGTGTATGAATGTGACAGAAAAAGTGTGGTAAACAGCAACGCTGTATGAATGGGTGAATGTGACTTGCTTGAAGTGCTTTGGAAAGACTAGAAAAGCGTTATATAATTTAAGGCCCATTTACTACACTAATCCCCTTCAGATTCCAAACTGTAAACGTCATACAGACATTATACTGATGGCAATGTCCTCTCATATTTGTGCAATGCAGTATAAATATTCAGTTAAAAAGAGAGGGCCCTCTTACCCTGCTATAGCTCACACCAGTGACAATATTATCAATAAAATAAAAAAAATAATGAACTATTTGAGCAGTATGTAATTATTGTTACGCACTACAGCTTCAATAGTTTTGGAGAAAGGAAAAGATTGGGCACTAAAACACAGATTTCTGTGACATCATTGGGAAGCTAATCAACTTGTTCAAAGATTTTACTTTTACTAAATCATTGTGTTTTTCCTGATAGATTCCACACAGTTATATATTGATGACATATTCTGTTTTAGTCCAAAAGTAGGGCAAGAACGATATGGATTTTTGGGGGCCAATACTGTCATAACGAGTGTTCTTTTACCTGACCCACAATGCAGACAAAAAGACCCCGAAAGCAAAACTTAGTTGTGAACAACGAAAAAAGCATTTATTCTTCCACAAAAAGGTCAAAAAGTTACAGGGGCAGTCTTAAGTTGTTTAAGCTGGGGTGGAAGCAGGAAGGAGTCATTCAGTGAAAAGCTGGGATGAGCAAGTCCGGAGGTGGAAATCCAGGAAGAGCAGGTTGAGAATGGCTGGAGACTGGGTCCAAGGAACAAGATATAGAGACAGAGGGTCAGGTTGAGCAAAGCACGAGATACCAAAATAACAAATAGCCTGAGCTGTGTACCACTGTGAGTAACGGACAATCTGGCGAAGATTGGAGAGCTGAACCACGTTTTATACAGGTTTTAGTGAGAGTGGTGCAGATTACTGGCAGGTGGTGAGGTGACCTCAGCTCTGCCCAGCTCCATACAAACACACACAGACAAGACAGGGGAAAGACACTAGGACCCTGACAAATACTGATATTAGGGAGTGAAAAAATTCCAATGCCAAAATTGGCAATAATTCCCCAGATGTTGTTATCAAAAGCATGTGACAAAGAAAGGAAATTGAGGCTTGATGTTTTAAAGTTTAACCATAAACTTTATTGTAAATAACTAAAAAATGAAATCAAGCATAAATCTCTACAAGAAGGACCAGAGCAGACTGGTCCTGCTCAGGAAACATAGGTCCTTTGGAGTGCAGGGGGTGCTCCTCAGGACCTTGTTTGACACTGGTGGCATCAGCAATTTTCTATGGAGTTGTCTGCTGGAACAGCAGCATCTTTACAGCTGACAGGAGGAGACTAGACAGACTGATCAGGAAGGTCAGCTCTGTCCTAGGATGCCCCTTGGACACAGTGCAGGTGGTGGGAGAGAGGAGGATGATAGCAAAGCTATCATCAGTGATGGACAACGACTCTGCACTGAAAAGCTCCTTCAGTGACCGGGTCCTTCACCCTAAGTGTGTGAAGGAGCGGTTTCGCAGGTCGTTCCTTCCTGCTGCTGTGAGGCTGTACAACCAGCACTGCTCCCAATAGAACACACACACACACACACAAACACACACACACACACACACACACACAGGACTCAACCACTGTGCAATAACCAACTGTGCAATAATTTTTCTCCATGTGCAACTTTTGCTACTGCTCTGTACATATTATTTATATTTTATATATTTGTTATATTTTGTATATACAAAATATTTTTAAAATCCTGTAAATTTCTTTGTATTCTGCTATTTCTTCTATATTCTGTCCACTGTGCTGCTGTAATGACAACATTTCCCCATTGTGGGACGAATAAAGGAATATCTTATGTTATCTTATCTAATCTTAAGAAACATCATTTTTTATGTAAGGTGTAAACATAAATGCACATCTTTTCTGCATTGTGAACATCTTTGTAAATGTTGTATTGATCACTTTAAACATCTAAAAATGAATAATAATAATGACGATGATTATAATAACAATCTACAATTTGCTACAGACAAAACACGTAAAGACACCATTTCCAACAGCCAACATGTTTTTCTGCATTGTTAATTCTCTAGTATAAAAGTTTTCATATCAGTGGATATCAGCAAACCTTAACGATGATACTGATATGTCTGAGACAGGCTCATGTTGTTGAACATTAATCGGCCAACTGATAAAATGGTTGGGCTCTACTACAAAGAGCTGGAAGAATTGGTTAATAAAGAAGCTGTATTTTGCAGGGTTATTGTATGGGACTGTTTTACTTTTTTCATATTGTTGTGTAGTATACAATGTAATGTAAGTCAAACATTTTTAATCAGTTTTAAAATATATATACTGTTTATATATAACTGACTGTTCGTCAGTTATATTCAGTTGATAGCCCATTGCTTCCAGACTCATCCTGACTCTTTTCTTATCTTTCACACATTTGTTGTTCTTTCATGTATTCAAGGTTTGATCCTAATCTTCATCAATACGGGTACATAGGGCCTGTAGAGAATGGATCATCATACTTCCAGCCAACACAGTCAACCCAACCACGCCTCAAGCTTCCAGTGGCTTTCGTTTGCGTACCAGAGCCTGACAGAAATCCCCTATGACCCAATTCTCACACAGACAGACAGTCTGGAGGTGCTGGACCTGAGCTACAATCTTCTGGATGAGTATCCTTTACTTCGGAATCATAAGCTAAAAGACCAACTACAAAATTTAGTGCCATATAATCTGCAGATCTCAAGTTGTTTAAAAGAGGAGAACACGTGAAAGCTGCACTCATCAATATTCTTATATTACAATGGATTAAATACTGCAGTTGTCTTTAGATCTATGGAGCTTTTTATCCTCTTTTCTGACCCGCAAACTTCCAGCAAACCACCTGCTCTCAGTAACCAGCATCCACTCTCCTTTTACCTGGTGTTGAGAGAAATATCTTTTAATATCTATCTCTTTAGCTGCTTCAAATGCTCCATTGTGTTCACCAACCGCTCTTTAACTGTGTCCGCCTGGCTGCAGTTTGCTACTGAGCAGGTAGAGTACAGAGGGTTTGACGTATGAAAGCAGCTGCCTGCTGCTGCAGCGGGAAATTAGGTTATTGAGAAACATGAGGGTGAACCAAAATCAAAGTGGATGGTCGGGCTGAAACACGCTGCAACACTTAAAGTTGAGGGGAACTGCAAGGTTGAATGATGATTCGCTGCAGGTTAATCTCTACAAACTAGACGTTTTATATTATACACCATCATGTGAGCCGTTGCTATAGTGTAAAAACATTGATAAGTGCAGCTCCAAGGACAAAAAACCCTGATACTTATCTGTGGCCTCTTAAAAGCAGGTTACGGTGAACCATTTCCATCAGCACAAGCTCGACTGGGAAACATTTGCAGAGTAAGAATTTCTCTCTCATAAACCAGACATTTATTATGCTTCCTTTTTATTTTGTGTAAACAATCCCAAAAAAGGATATTCCAATGATCACACTAAATAAAATTCAATTCTAACGCTTGACAACCCTAAGCAACTGTCGTTTGGCGTGTTCTCCTTCATTCAGTCTTTATTGGAACCCGGCTCTTCTGGGTCAGCTGGAGAAGCTCAGCACTCTCATCCTGGACTGTAACAACTACACATCTCACGTCAAGTTCCCCTACATGCCCAGTGTGACCACGGTTTGCATTAACAAGAACAAAATCAACAATCTGCCCGTGTTCGTGGAAGAGATCCGACGCAAGTTCCCAAACATCAAGTGAGCTTGGGATTATGTGACATATTTCTGCAAAGGATCAATAGTTGGTGTTGCTGATCTTACACTGCATACAAATACAATATTTTCTATAATTCAAAGGTTACATAGTTACAATGACAAGAATGACCTTCTCTCAGAACCTGCCAGTCTTTTTTTTTAAACAACTAAAAAAGAAAATGAAGTGCACTGACGATCAACTAGCCAGACGATCAGCACAAAAACACAACAGCCTAGGAAATCTAATGAACACCTACATCAAGTACCGGGTCAAAATACATATAATGCTCGAGTGAGTTTTATCAAACTTTATATTTTCATTTCATCAAACAGCTCCTCCCTCCCAGCCACTAGATAGATTCCCTGCTTATGACTTTCATTTTACTTAATACCTCTATCCAAGGATAGAATGTGGCAGTAGCGCAGAGTATTCTTACATCCTGTTCACATAACTAAATGGCACCATAGCATTAGATAAATATCCCTGATTTTCTTCATAAAGATCAATGCACTATTTCATGGGAAATTGGTGAAAATGTCCAAAAAATGCCCTATCTTGCAATGTTAAATTAAGTGATTTTCTCCAGATCCATGTTTCATGAAAATGTGTTCAGTAGTTTTGGCATAATCCTGCTTGAAAACTAACTAACCAGTTCCCACCATCTTTTTCCAATTCTCCGCTTCCTTTCTTAGTTTTGGCAGTTGTGTACACAAATCTTGACGTGCCTCGATTCTTATGTCCTATCTTAAGTGAAAGTTCCTGAATCCCAATTGTACCTTGCATAATACGTTTTGTATTAGAAATAATGCAATGTCTTTGCAACTTGTAGCAATCTCCATAATTTGAGTAAAATTATATTTACCTTTAATCTCATCAAAGGAGCTGAAATTGACATCTCCCATCACTTCATCAAGGGTTTGAATAACAGACCTAATCGTTTCATCCCAAAAGAAAACCCTTTTTTGATCTATTAGTTGTTTCCTGTTAAGGCATAAGATCTGCTTGATCTTTGACCTGCAAAAAGGGATCTGTTATTGTGAGAAAGGCCTCAACAGTAGAAGAGTACACTCTCTGCTCCTCAATTCTGACCTATTTACGTCTCCTTGCAGGTAGTTAGTGTGCTTTTTCCAGCTGACAAAGATAAATGACAGATGATACAGTCTAATTTTGAATGTGCCAATCCTCCCTTGTCATTTGTGGAATATAATCTGATTTTATTTGCTTCTCTGTTTCTGTCAAAAAACAGGATCCTCTGTATGATGAACAATGAGGCAGCACCGAGCTATTTCAATGGAGGAAGTCTGACCCAGTACAAAGACTATAGGTGAGCACTTTCCACTGTCTTGTTATTCATGAAACCCTCTTGGTCCTATTGCCTCAATTTTTCCTTTGTTAATGAGATATAATGTTACAGCTTTTCATGTGTCTTTATATGCTTATGAGCAGGGCCCTACCATTTGTTCCTGAGATTTTCTGAGGGGGGTTGGCAACATTTTACAGTTGATTGTTCATTTGCTGAGTTTTTTTTAAGCCTGGTTAAAGTATTTCTACTCATGCAAAACTGACCTTTTATGGTCAATGAAAACAAACAAATGAATAAATACATTAACCACCAGAGCGAGGTAGTAAGAAGGCTATGGAACAATATATTGGAAAATAAAATTACAAGGAATAAGGACAAAGTAGGGTAGCTCAGTCTCAGGAGGTGGGGTTGTGTTATAGGGAAAGGGGGGTTGTAACCTTAAGATATTTCAGCATCAGTATTTCTGAATATCATGTCCTTGTCTCTGCTTAAAAGCTGGTTGGTCTGATGTAACATTCATACCTCTGTGTCCTGAGGTGTGAATGTTACATCAAAGAGAAAACAAGTGCACAAATCTAATGTTGGCAGAGGCCTTGACATCTGACTAGTGTAAGAGCAGAGTAAAGTTTAGTTTAGTTTAGTTTTCATCGGCGAAATCGGAAATACAACAGCATGGTGATCAACAAACAACATCAAAATATGGGATAGGGTGGGGGCTTTGAGGGGTGTATCAGGCTACTGAAACAACCATTTCCACTAAAGTCCTTTAACTAATTCTATATTTCAATACAGTTTAATTGGCATTTTTCTAGTTCATTAGTATTATTTACAAGCCAGTGTAATAATCTGGTCTACAATTTTGAACTCCTGCACCAATTAAACAAACTAATGGACATAGTAACAAGTTACATGCATGCCAGCATAGTACAGTACAACCAATCTTCATCCTTAAGAGCTCTGTCCTGCATATTGTCTTTGTTTATTAAATATGTATCTAAAAGACTTAATAGTTGTGTTGTATTGTTCGTCATTGTGTTGTCCCACCTCTCGCCAGTACACATGCCGTTGTGTCCTTGGGCAAGACACTTAACCCTAACTTGCCTCTGACGGCTCTTCCGACAGTGCATGAATGAGTATGAATGTGACAGAAAAATGCGTGGTAAATAGCAGCGCTGTATGAATGTGTGTGAATGGGTGGATGTGACTTTCCTGTAAAGCGCTTTGAGTGGTCTATATGACTAGAAAAGCGCTATATAAATACAGTCCATTTACCGTCCATTTACAGCAACCTGAAATCTACTTGTAAAAGCTTTTGCATCAAGTTTCAGTATGTGTTGAGACTTTTAGGGTAGGATTTACTCAACTTATTTACTGCAGTCTTGGCTGCCACTGCTGTGTTGTACCAGACTGCACTATACTGAAAGGTGTTTCACCTTTTTTCCAACCACGTGGGAGCAGAATAAAAACAGCTCTTCAGTCTAATACAGTGCAGTACAACAAAACCTCTACCTAGGACTTCAGGTTTGTATATCTGCCAATCTGTTGTATATAAAGTACCTATATGGTCAGTCCTAATACTAAATGTACTGCTAACAGTGTTTTACTTTTTGCCAACTTTAGACAGTACGTCATCAGTCAGATCCCAGGTCTGGAGATTCTGGATGACACAGAGGTCCTGCAGAAGGAACGTGCCCAGGCTCGAAAAACCTACAGGCTGCAGCAGAGCGGTCACAGCAGCAGAAAGAGGAAGGAGGACTCCTCCAGGGAACATGCACACATGCAGAAAAAGTATAATACTGTCATTAGACAATAGCATAGACTAGTAGGTTTTAATCCCTTCACTAAGAATCACAGCTTTAATGGCACAATGTCTACCTTAAAATACACTGTGAGCTCAGTCACTGCTAGTTCTACTGTGTATTCACAGCTATAGGATGTTTACACATATATTACTCATATTCAAATCCAAACATTATGTTTAATGTAGTTATCAAATTAAAAATGGAAATATCCCATGTCATGTGCATAATCTTTTTCATATTTCAGTCTGGCATATGTCTACATATATGTATACTATTTAATAAATTCTGTGAAGTTGGTTATCGGAGTTAAAGCTGCGCCAGCCAAGAGTTGATGAAATTTTCATATAATTCTGTTGGCACAGAGATTTTTTTTGTATATCCATTACAAAATCCTTCTGAAAACTGGAGCAGACTGTGTACATTCCCGTGTTCCTGCATTGAGGCCAGGATGGTGATCAGCGATGTATGGGGACTGTTAGTTTGCATCCATGGTGCTACCACTAGGGGACATCACTGTCAAATAGAAAGCTGAAGGGGGCAGTGGCCTTTCCCCATGATGTATGGACAAAGCTTCTCATTATATTCTCTCAATGCATTGAACTTACTCTGTGTAGTGTATGTGTGTTACCCAGTGTACCCTGGGTAATGTATAGGTTTAAATTAAGGTCTATTAGATTTTGAGCTTGTGAGATGATGTTCAGAAATCATTTTAAAGCCTGCAGTTGTATGTTTTCCCTTTGGAAAACATTTCTATTTTCCTTTTTTTTAGGTTTGACTAAATGTAAAATTACATTAAAAATACAGCATTTATAGTGAACATTAACAAATTAAGTGATATCCTCAGGTTTGTTATACACTGTATTTCTGTCTGCTGACAATACTTGTCAATTTATATTATATCCAGTATCTGGTATCTATATGTATTCCTATCAGCTGTTTTCCCAAACATATTCCTGTCTCATGTGAATCTGCAGCTTCTCTGACACATGACACATAACACGCCTGTAAATTTAATTGAATGGACCCTAAAAAATTGTTCTCTCAATATTTGACTGAAGATAAAATGTAATTATTGGATGAGCAGCTAGGTCCACTGACAAAATATACACCACATCTCATTGTGGTCTTCCTCAGCAGATCTTTTGGTACTTTACTTCAGTCACATGGTAACAGGTCAATGTTGCATACTCACGAAAACTGAGCCATCTCCACGCCAACTGAACTAACTCCATTTGCTGAGGAATACTGTGAAATGCAGTTGAAAGCTTAAATCAGTGATTTTGAAGTGGGGTTGTATGAGCTACTAATGCATATTTAATATGTTAACTAATGGGGATGGTGATCAGCGATGTAATTTTACGGAGTTTCCCACCAGACAGCCGTTTAAAGGTGGGGTAGGCGTTTTTTTGTTAGAAGCACTTTCTGTCATATTCCTCGAAACTCTCGTAACAAACCGATAGCGATGAATACATTGAATGATCCGACACTGAAACGAAAACAATCCCTCATTTGTGGCCACGGCAGGACTGTAAGAAACACAACCAATCGGAAAGTTCAGTCCGAAGAAAGTGATTGGATGAACCAAATGAATCCTGCCTGAGCGCACTCCGCTCGTTCACTACACAGTCGGGCACGTGACCTGTCTCCTGCACGGCGTCGGCAAACAACCGGAGCTACCAGAGCTACGGATAGCAGCCGAGTTGCTGCACTGGACTAAAGAAGAAAAGAGTTGCAGAACGGCAGAGAAAGTGCCTACAATGGCTTCCGGTCGCAACAGACAGAGCAGTAGAGTAGACTACGGCACAAAGAGGTTGGATACTACAGGAGGAGTGAACAGAGTAAACATCGGTGTCACTCTTCACCGCTGGCTTCAACTCCGGGAGGAGAAGAGGGTGAAAGGTAATTTTCTGCTTCATTTGGGTGAAAGAGGTTTATGTTACTGTGTAACCAACAGAACTGTTGGAGAGCTTGTGTGTGTATCAGCCAGCGCCAAGTTAGCTTCGCTGGAGGACAATAGGTAAGTTAGCTAATGCTACGTTAGCTTGTGTATATCTACAGCTAAAGCTGCCTGTGTGTTCGCCGGGTGTCGTCACTGTAGCTGTGAGCAAATGTCGCTTGATTGTTTATCTATATCTGCTCTCAACATTAAGTAGCGTTACGTGTGTGTGTGTGTGTGTGTGTGTGTGGGTCTGTGTGTGTGGAGCAGGCGTAGTGAGAATGCCCGGTGTGCGTGGCTAGAGGCTTGAAGTAGCAGTTGATGTGAATGTTGCAGTGTGTGCAATAATAAATGGCACAACGCCAGGCATGAGGGGCAGGTTCCCGGAGCGATGCAGAGCTTAGGCCCTAGAGAAACTGTCTCCCTGTAAAAGTACTGTTCAATGTAAGGTAATATGGACATTTCACTATGTTGACCTCCTTCCTCTTATAACAGGTACAGCAAGTTGTACATGAACAGCTAGAGAAACAAGTCAGCAGAGGACCAGGTGAGTCGGCTTATGATACTGTAGGTTGAGCATGAAGTGGTAACATACTTATGTACAAAAGCTACTTTAAAATCCATATGGCAATGTTGTAAAGAATTCCAAAGTGTAAACATTTATGCCAAGTGGGTTGTTTTAATTTTTTTTAATTGATACTGAACCTCAGAAATACTTGTTATTATCGTCAATATTTATCTAGACAAAGTCATAACACATCCATATGAAAGATTGGCTGGTCCAGCAACAAATCACTAAATAAATTATACTTGAAGGCTCCCACAAAAGGTGACACAGAAACTGTGTGCCTGCAGATAATGCTGCTGTAGTGTTGTCAGTCTTTGAGAGTAATGTTGATTTATTCTTGTGATATTCTTTCAACAGGACCACTGCCTAAGAGTCGACGACAGCACAGCCTGACCCGTCAGCTGACAGACCTTCTTTGACACTAAAGAACTAGGAAACCCTGTGCAGACAGTTTCTTCCTTTTTTGTATATATGGTGATTATGCTAATATTATAATATATATATATTTGTTATATTGTATGATGTTCCAAAAAAATTAACAGGTGTCATGTCATATTGTGTTCTCATTATTTGCGCAGCTTGTAAAGAGGTAAATGTAATGGTTGGATTGTTTATGCTGTGAGTATAAGAAAAAGGCCTTGAACATTTTAAAGATTTTTATTCCAACAATATAGAACAGGTTATGCAGAACATAAATAAATAAATAAACATTGGTACTGCACAAAGTACTCTATGTCCAAAATGTAAACCTCCATATGTGGCAGCCTGGACACAGGAGTCATGAAGTTGCCCACAGCACTTTCTTTCCACGTCTGTGGGCAGTTCTGACACAAGTAGGTTGACCTGCAACAGGACGGCCCAGTGGAGGAGCATTTGATGATGTCAGGTGTATTAAAACAGCAGGCTTGTGTCACGTCACTGCTCCAAGCTCAGTCCTCGAATTCTGGCCTGTACAGTAACACATGATTAGATTAGATAAATGATAAATGATTAGATGTATGATCAGATACATTGAACAGAGTCTGGAGTAAACCCAGTCTGAGCCCACAACACTTTCTAGCTCAGACGTGCTAAACAACATGTTGTATTGTGTCACAGATAGTAACAGAAAAAAGGGCAGAAAGCTACAAAGGTGCTGCAGCTGTTTCATCGTCACACAATGTGGATGAAATGCGCTGAAGTTTTAAAAATATAAACTCAAAACAAACGTTGCCTGTGTAGAAATGCTAACCGTGTTTATGTTTTAGCTTAGCCTGAGCAGCCTGTTGCTAACTAGCCAGCAACAAGTTACTGTATCAGAACTCTATTTTCGATGGGATTTCCCAACGCAAACATGTTAGCTTGACTAATGTGCCCACCAACAATAGTCATGTTCATTGTTTACGTTTATATTATGATAATGTTCGGTGTTTTCTTACTTGTGAATGAGCCACGAGCAGTCAGTTAGCAGGTTGTGCTCCACTCCTGTCTTCCTCCCCCGATGCAGTCAGACTCAGACTCAGGCAGCAGTGCTCGTTCATGTGTTGTGGGGGGAGGGGCTTGGCTTGGTCCTTCAGACCTAGGGTGATTTTCGGAATCACCTACCCTTCCTTTAAGTTTGCACTGCAGCGGTATCAGCAAAAATATATTCCCTTAATCTTTCACTTCAGTTTAACTTCACTCCACTGAAATAACTAAAAAGGTTGGATTTTCTTTTTCAATTCAATTCAATTAAATTTTATTTGTATAGCGCCATATCACAACACGAATTGTCTCACAAGGCACTTACATAGTGAGGTCAATATTACAATATTACAGAGAACACCCAACAAATCCCACAATGAGCAAAGCACAAAACTCCCTTTTACAGGAAGAAATTTCTGACAGAACCGGAATCAGTTGTGGGCAGTCATCTCGCCCGGTTGGGGTGAGGAGAGAAATGGGAAGAGAGGAGAGGTGGGCAGAAAGAGGATGAGAGGAGAGACAGTAGGAGAGAAGAGAGAGAGAGAGGACAGTTGTACAACCGCCGCTTTAGTCTCTACCAGACTGACACTTATAATTACAAACAATTACAATCATGTTGTTGTTGTTATTAGTGATAATAATAATAATAACAATAATAATAATAATAATAATAATGACGGGTTTGGGTCCTGCACCTATGGGGTCAGAGATACACTAGGAGAGATAGAAAACACAAACAGAGTTGGTGACATGTAATGTTATCATATCGGGGGAGAGAGATTTGGATAACCCTAACCCTAATCCCTAACCCTAATTGCTTTAATCTCTACCAGACTGATACTTATAATTACGGAAAAACTGACACTTATAAATGCAATGATGTTATTATAATAAAAATAGTCATAATGATTATAATAATGACGGGTTTGGATCCTGCAGCTCTGGGGTCAGAGATACACTAGGAGAGAGAGAAAACAGAGTTAGTGACATGTAATGTAAATACATGTGGGCAGAGAGAGGGGGATAAAAAGAGGGAGAAGGAGAGAGAGAGAGAGAGAGATTTGATTTTTTAAATCAACTTTTATTAGGCTTTTTTCTACTGTACACAGTGTACAAGTTATTTCCTCATCAATTATTTTAAAAAACACATTTAAAAAAAAAAATTAATTCACATAAAGTAATTTGCGTAAACGAGTTTCCCAGCTGTGACAGAACACAATCTGTTATGAAAGCACCACAGATCTTTAAAAGAGTCCAGGTCACCTCCTGTTCTGTAGAAACTAAAATCAACAAACAGTTTGGCTTTGATCAGGTTGACACAGACAGGGACCGACTCAACATGGAGGTTTCCCTCCACCTTCTTCTTCCTGCTGACATACACCGCCATCTTGGCCTGCCCTAAAACGAAGTTTGAAAGCTGGCTCTTCTGTTTGTGTTGGCAAGTGTAACTTAAACCACAAATAAAAACCTGCTTATTGGTAAAAACAACTTGTAAAAACAGAAACAGCGCTGACAGACGGTGACACTCAAAATAGTCTCTCTTAAAGCTGCTGTCGGTAGGATTTGCAAAAATAACTATATGCTGGTAGTAATATGTGAGACAGATCGTCTGTGACAGACTCTGGGTCATTCAGCTCCCTCTACTGCCTTTAATGCCATTTGCCAGAATCCACCGCGCCTGAGCAAAAATCTCCAATCAGAGGGCCAGGGGGCGTCTCTCCGCTATGTCAGTCATCCGGGAATGGGCTGGGCATGCTGCAGAACCTGTGCACAGCCTCACTCGGTCGGTCACAACCAAGCTCACATCTTTGCAAGGAGGAGCTCACAGCAGAAGTAGAGTTAGTTTGACAACACCGTGGTAGAGCGCCAAGCATCGAAAAAACTGCCCGGCTCATTTGCCAGAAACTGCATATACGAGCTAAAAAGAAGGAAGCAGATCAAGCAGATGTAAACATCGGAGGGACTCCACAGAAGTAACGACACCAACAGGGTTCACAAACGATGCGTTCTGCTTGACCGGTAATTATCTCTGTTTCATTTATCTTTTATTTTCCATGTTTTTGTCGCACTCTGTGACCATGTGCTACTGTGCTGTTGTGATCAGGCTGCTAGTTCTAATCAGGTTGCTAGTTGCTAGGCCCACAGTGCTACGGCTAGTGGTTAGCGGTGTTTGTAGCATAATAGCTGAAAATATGTTTGTGTCCAAGCGGTCTAATCTGTTTTGAGAGTTTTCCAGACGTGTGTCGTTGTCTGCTCTCGCGACCAAATGCTCCCCCATCTGTGTCCTACTGTTTAGTTAGCTTCACTATTTTATCACCAACGTAGCATCCCGTGCTATGCTAAATGCTAAGTATGTGTCGCTATTCATGTTGCTTTTCTCCACAGATGCTGTCTTTGCTGGGGGGACAGCTGAGGAAGGAATATTCAACACAACTACTGTATTTTATTCATGTGCAAAATAAAGCTTGACAATATTACATTGTGTACTTTTTTAATGCTTTTCTTTGAGCTACTGCATCGGTAGTATTGAACCAGTGAATCTGATTACCCCAAATTGATATATTTGTAATGCCTTGAATTGATTCAAAAGGTATATTGATAGTAGTAAGTAATTTTCACATTGTTGTATATTTATGCAAAAATAGAAACCAATCACTTTCAAAATACACTTTATTGCAAAGCAAATATTGAGGTTGCATAAATATTAAAATATAACTTTGAAATAAATAAATTAAATAAAAATATATATTGCACAGCACAGTATTTACATATAGCACAGTCTGAAGCTAAACCATCTTGGGATGAAACTAGTTCACGCTGCAGGGACCAACTGGCTGATCACATGAAAATCATCTGTGTCTTCGGCTCCCAGGTCCTTGGGTGTCGGGCCAACACGCCGACCTCTGCCCCGTCTCCCACGGCCGCTGCCCGTAGCGCCTCGTATTCGACTCCCTCTTCTCCTCGCTCGACTGCTCGTCGAAGCAGCCGTGTTCACTTCCTCATCGGAGTCCAGTGTACCAGTCTCAAAGCTCTAATAATGTTATAAAATATAGATAAGCGTCAGTCATCTTGCAAAGATGTATGTGAAGATAAAGCTGTTAATTTACAGGCCTGCCATGTAAGACTGCAGTAGCTAACGTGCTAGCTAAGGTGCTAGCTAACTTGCTAGCTAACGCTAGGTACGTAAACAAACTAATATACACTGATTTACGGTCACCCACGTTCAAAAACACTGACAATGTTGTTTTCACAAAAAGTCACAGGTAATAACATGAGGCAACAATAACTAAAAAAACATCTTATAGTCTATCAATGTGGATAGTAGTCCGTGTTAGCTTCAGGTTAGCATCTTACCGGTGGGAACGTCATGTTATGTACCTTGCCTGGCTTCGGTTGCCATGGTAGCGTGCACGGGCACAGAGGGCTGGGAGGAGCTGTGGAGGAGGAACCGAAGTGCAGCGGAGAGGCAGGGGGAGGGACCAGGAGTCCTTTGATTTTGAATTCTGAGACTATGTCCACACTTCTCTCAATCCTACTGGCAGCAGCTTTAAGCCACATAATGGGCATTTGTCCTCCATAGCTTGGTTTATAATGGACACGAAAGAGTTCACTGCCATTATCCCTTGGAGTATCCTCCACTGTAAGTCCCCATGCCTCTTGGTGGATGTTTGTATAAAGACCTCCACTGAAGTCTGGATCCCGGGACCAGCCCTAGGTATCCCCTCCACGCAGTGTCAGTCCGTCCGTTCAGTTTTTTCCTTTTCAAAACTTTACCAAAAGTAGGTAAAAACTTTCCCCGATCCTCCCTCCAGGGAGACCGGGTGCACTGGATCTTAAAGAGGACCAGAGTAATCCTTAAAATCCACAGCCAGAAAAGTGGCAGGAAATTGGTCCTCTGTGTTTGGAAAAGATCAGTGAACATTTTTAAAAGCAGGAAGTCTTGATCTGTCTGTTATTCCTTTGAGTAATCATGCAGTTTTTTAATAATCCTGATGGATCTAACTCCCAGTTTGTCAGCCAGCTCAGTGGGGTCCTCCAGCATGGGCCTGGCCAGTTCCACCACCTGGCCCAGCATGGAAACCCCCACAGTCTGCAGCAGTCTGGACAATTGGCCCCTGGCCAGCTGGGATGGTCCAGTACAGTCCCGTACAGGACGGGCTGCAGCAGCAAGTGCAGGGAGTCCCCCTGCTGCTTTCTCTCCTTTTTAATCAGGTTCCAGACAATAAAAACACGTTTATAAAAACCAGGAAACGATGATGCAAGAACCTTATTGTCATCCATTAAAAACAGGCCTAAATCAAGACCCAGGCTGTTAAAATGCCTCAGGATGCACCGGGATAAAGGTGAGAGTGGCCTCTAGTCCAGTCAGTAGCCTTTGGATAAATTGGAGTCGGAAGGCAGCGCCCCTGCTGGACCAGGCCCTGGCCTCCCTCCTCCTTCGGAAGGAAAAGGACACTCTGTGGGACCCAGTGCATTCTGGCCCCAAAAAAATCTACTAAACCCCGCTGTACCTCTACCAGGAGAGAAACTGGAGGATCGACACAGTACAGCCGGTGCCACGGGGCAGACGAGACCAAGTTGTTTAAAATCACCAGATAAAACTACAATGTCCTTTTGTGTGTTGACCAATACAATAAGGTCATCTGCATATACAGATAGTTTAAAAGACACACTGGGGGAAACACACGCCATTCAAATTGTTCCTGAGTTTATGGAGCAGGGGCTCGATGGCCAGGGAGTACAACATGCCAGAGAGAGAGCAGCCCTGCCTCACCCCTCTCTTGACATCAAACGGAGCACTCATCCCGCAGTTTATCTTTAGGACACTCGCAATGTCACTATGTCATGGCTATAAAACCTGGGTTGAACCCAAAACCAGCCAGAGTCTGCCATAAATACTGGTGTTCAACCCGGTCGAAAGCCTTTTTCTCCTGATCTATGGAAATAAGACCAGTTTCTACAGTCAATAAACTGGAAAGGTCCAGAACATCTCAAATCAAAGTGACATTGTCACTGATGAGTCTGCTGGGCACACAGTAAGTCTGGTCCGGGTGGATGACGGACACCATCACCTCCCACAATCTCAGGGCTTGAGCTTTGGACAGGATTTTATAATCCGTGCACAGCAGCGAGACCGTTCTCAAGTTTTTCAGGTACTGTAGATCTCCCTTCTTCGGCAGCAGGGTGATGACGGCCCTCCTGCAGCTCAGAGGGAGTCTTCCATTTTGTAGACTTTGGTTCAGTACCTCGAGCAGGTCCTGTCCTATGATGGACCAGAAGGACTTGTAGAAGTCGACAGGAAGGCCGTTCATCCCCGGAGATCTGCCGTTCTACACACTGGTTATGGCAGTGAGAAGTTCTTGCAGAGTCAACTCTGCTGCTGGGCATTTGGCTCTGTACTGACCTTAGGGAGACCACAAACGAAGCTACTGTGTACATCTGGATTATTTGACCACTCACTCTTAAAAAGGTCTCTGTAGAAACCGGCAGCAAACTTCCTGATCTCAGATGAGTCTGAGACTTCAGAGCCCCACCACTGCTGAATGCTGGGAAAGGCAGGCCTGCTCTCTCTGTGGGAAAACCAAAACAACTTAAAAGCTGTTCTAAAAGCCTGGTCTTTTAAAAGACCCGTGTTAAAATGCCAATAGGCGATCTTTAAACAAACATTTTTATAAAAACAAAGCAGGAGACAAGACAGGGATCAGTGAAACCCACAGGTTGAATAAAACACCTTTTAAAAATATTAAAATGGTGTTTAAAGCAATAAAGGCGGTCCAGTCTGGCCAAAGATAAAAGGTTTCCCCTTAAGTGGCTCCAGGTGTACTGTCTGTGATTATTGTTAAAAACCCTCCACAGGTCAGACAGCTCATGTTCTTCTACCAGCTGTCTGATTCTGTGGGATGAAGCAGGATGTGGTTCAGGATGAGTCCTGTCTAGGTTTGGATTAACTGTACAGTAAATATCACCCCCTAAAACATAAAATCCTTACTACCACAAGCTGTAACTGTATCACTTAAAATGTTTAAAAACAGTACTCTTTCCACACCATTGGTGGGCGTGTACACATTTAAAAACACAAGCTTCACATTCTCATATTCAGCTATGACTTTCAATAAAACACCCGGAATTACTTCTCCAATTACACATGAAACAGGTAAAAAACTTTTGGCAAATAAAATCCCCACCCCTCCACTCAGACTGGACTTGTGGCTTAAAACAACCTCCCTGTTAAAAGCCATCCTCCAGTCACTTTCATTATCTGGTGTGATGTGGGTTTCTTGTACAAACATCACGTCTACTTTCTTCATCTCCATGAGCTTAAAAAGAGCAGCTCCTTTTGAAATCAGCCCTGGCTCTGTTCAGGTTTAAAGTGCTGGTATTAAAATCACACATTGGTGGAGGGAAGTTTAAAAAGAAAGCAACAATGATAAAACATGTCAATAAATAAAAGCACAAGGTCTTATGTTTAAAACTCATCTTCATCGATGATGATTTGTGCTTTCACTCTCACAAGCAGTTTTATGAGGCAATATGTCTCCTTGTCTGTGAGTACCTCCTCAGCCTTCCCAGTCTTCCTGGTGAGAGGCAGAGCAGACTGGATGAACGCGCTAATTTGCGTGATGACGGAGGCAATGAAGGCTCGACTCCTCCGTTGGTAACTGCTGTTACCTCACCAGCTCGCAGCCTCCGAACTGTAGTAAAGAGACCTCTCGCATATAGCTAGCTCGCCTAGCCTAGCTTTGGCTCTTTGGTGGTAACAACCTCATCGATGAGGTTTAAAACGGGGCATTTCATTTCCATCCTTCGGCGGACATACACTGCCTCATCAGGCGGTCTCTCATTACACAGTAGCTATAAACTGTTGGTAACATGGATGATGTGCGGAGCCCATTCTCCTTGTGGCTGCAGCTACGTACATAAACACAGCGTGCAGCGCCAACCTTCTTCTTCTCTCATACACACACTTCAAAACCCATATGGCCACCTGCTTAAAGGGTCAGGCTTGGCTCGTAACACTGCGCTGAGTTTGTAAACTTAGGAAGAGTTACAAGATACAAGTAACGTTGAACACCGGCTCACTGGCTACCATGCTTTCTGTTGTTTGCTACACTGTTCTTCTTCTTTGTTTAATGGCGTGCAATGCTTTCTACCGCCATCTATGGCTGCCAACTGTCACACTGTCTACACGATCATCAGACCCTGGTCTGCTCCATAGACTGTATATAAACAGGGACGTAGCATCTTGAAAGCTTTGGGTGTGGAGGGGCTGTCTTGGTACACACGTCTCTGCAACATTGCGTGGAGGTCGGGTACAGTGCCAAACGAGTGGCAAACCGGGGTGGTGGTTCCCCTGTTCAAAGAGGGGGACCAGAGAGTGTGTGCCAATTACAGGGGTATCCCACTTCTCAGCCTCCCGGGTAAAGTCTACTCCAAGGTGCTGGAAAGGAGGGTTCGGCCAATAGTCGAACCTCAGATTGAAGAGGAACAATGTGGATTCCGTCCCGGACGTGGAACAAGGGACCAGCTTTTTACCCTTGCAAGGATCCTGGAGGGGCCCTGGGAGTATGCCCATCCAGTCTACATGTGTTTTGTGGATTTGGAGAAGGCGTATGACCGGGTCCCCCGGGAGATACTATGGGAGGTGCTGAGGGAGTATGGGGTGAGGGGGTCACTTCTTGGGGCCATCCAATCCCTGTATACTCAAAGCAATAGCTGTGTCCGGGTTCTCGGCAGTAAGTCGGATTCGTTCCCGGTGGGGGTTGGTCTCCGCCAGGGGTGCGCTTTGTCACCAATCCTGTTTGTGATATTCATGGACAGGATATCGAGGCGTAGTCGTGGTGGGGTGGGGTTGCAGCTCGGTGGCCTGGGGATCTCATCACTGCTTTTTGCAGATGATGTGGTCCTGATGGCACCATCGGTCTGTGATCTTCAGCACTCACTGGATCAGTTCGCAGCCGAGTGTGGAGCGGTTGGGATGAGAATAACCACCTCAAAATCTGAGGCCATGGTTCTCAGCAGGAAACTGCTGGATTGTCTACTCCGGGTAGGGAATGAGCCCTCACCTCAAGTAAAGGAGTTTAAGTACCTCGGGGTCTTGTTTGCGAGTGAGGGGACAATGGAGCGTGAGATTGGCCGTAGAATTGGAGCAGCGGGGGCGGTATTGCACTCGCTTTGCCGCACCGTTGTGACAAAAAGGGAGCTGAGCCGGAAGGCAAAGCTCTCGATCTACCGGTCAATCTTTGTTCCTACCCTCACCTATGGTCATGAAGGATGGGTCGTGACCGAAAAAACGAGATCGTGAGTACAAGTGGCCGAAATGGGTTTCCTTAGAAAGGTGGCTGGTGTCTCCCTTAGAGATAGGGTGAGAAGCTCAGTCATCCGTGAGGAACTCGGAGTAGAGCCGCTGCTCCTTTGCGTAGAAAGGAGCCAGTTGAGGTGGTTCGGGCATCTGGTAAGGATGCCCCCTGGGCGCCTCCCCTGGGAGGTGTTCCAGGCACGTCCAGCTGGGAAGAGACCTCGGGGTAGACCCAGGACTATGTGGAGAGATTATATCTCCACACTGGCCTGGGAACGCCCAGTCAGACCTGGTTAATGTGGCCCGGGAAAGGGAAGTTTGGGGCCCCCTACTGAAGCTTCTGCCCCCTCGACCCGACCACGGATAAGCGGTTGAAGATGAGATGATGAGATGAGATAATAATCTTAGTAGTAAAGAAGCTCATGAAATCATTGCTACTTAGAGTTGGAGGAATAGACTGTTCAGTAGAGGTTTAACTCTCTTTCAGCCTGTCTACAGTGCTGAAGAGGAACCTGGGGTTGTTTGTATTTTCTTCTATTAGTGAAGAATAATAATTGGTTCTGGCATTTCGGAGGGCTTTCTTATATGTAATTAAACTATTTTTCCAATATAGGTGAGAATCATCTACGCCACTTCCTTTCTAACCTACGTGACATCTGTTTTAAAGCATGTCTGTGCATTAAACCATGGAGCTATCCTCCTCTGTTTGACTGTCTTCTTTTTCAGAGGGGTGACAGTGTCGAGTGTGGAACGTAGTGAGGCTGCTGTACTATCAACAACATCATCAATTTGTGTGGGAGTAAAGTTTTGATAACTATCCTGCACTGTATCGACACATGGCAGTGTAGTAAATAACGATGGAACTTTATCTTTGAATTTACTTCCAGATTTCCCTTTCCCCGGATCCCGACAGTACCTTTGCCATTCAAACCTGTGACTTTGTTTAACCAGTAAAAGACTCAGTATAACTCATCTTTGTCTCTAGTCTGATTTGTGTCTGCATTAAGAGTTCAGTTCTATGTTGCTTTTATAAGCGAAGCTTAACAAATTCTAACAATGTTGAAGTCAAGTCACACATTTGTAGTTTGCTACATGGCTAGCCATCAAGACGACAACGACAAAAAAGCTATTGCAATACATATGTATTTATGAATATTTATTATTATTAATAATAATAATAATAATAATAATAATAATAATATGTATTATTTCCAAAACACTGCACATTACTTTTGCACTCTGTAAAAATTAGTGTTCCTGTATTTTTAATCGTACTTTTGCTACCCTGTGTAATAGTGTGCTGCTGTAACAAGTGAATTTCCCAGAGCGGGATGAATAGAGTTTTTTCTGTTCTATTCTAATACATGGCTATGCTTGGCTACTGAGATAAGTTACATATACCATGAAATAATGAATTTAAACTGAGCTAGAAATTAGTCATTAGTTGTGTACATGTTGAAGTAAGAGTTCAACATTGCAGGCAAATGCTAGCCTGGCATAGCCTGACTAATACTCAAATTGCGTCTGGGACCTCTCAGTAAATTTAAGTTATTACCAAGGACACAGGCCAATATTCCTCCAGACACGAGAATACTAGCTACTAATTAATGAAGCAGTTTCATCTGACCATACGGCCCAGTAATGCTCCAAATGTCTACCCAGCTTATGTTTAAAAGCAAACAATAAGTTGAACACTTGTGTATTGCAAGATATCAACAGGCGGCAAGAATGAAATCTGAAATTTGTCACGGGGTTGAGTTGGTGGAATAAATAATAGCGGGTGTTTGCAACAGATTTGTGGTGAAAATCAGATGGGGAGCAACCCTGTCAGCAATCAAGGAGGTACATGCACAGTTTCACTGGTGAAACAACAATCATTTTTCAGAAATCCTTATATAAACGGCCCCAGTCAAAGTTTACGGATAAAAGGCTAAAAGTCCACGTAAAAGCTCATACAATTTAAGGATAAAAATAGCCAAGCTGAGGGTTTTAGGGCCCGCCCCCAAATGCTACAAGTGCATAAATCAGTTCTGCTCCACTCAGCGAGATATTTGTCATTTGTGTCTTTGTATGCGAAGAAACAGCATTTGTGACTCGTTGCTGCAGATTCAAGCAGGTGTACTTATTGACTTTTGTTATTGTCCAAGAAAAAATATATATATTTGTAAGAAAATATTCTAGGTGTGCAACTCTCATTGTACGCATTTACATGACTTCACATTATTTGACACAGGTGTGTGAATGTGTTTTGCACCATATATACTGCAAAAAATGTAGCAAAAATGTCAGCATATGACTTGATAATTTGTGACTCATAGAATAGGATTTATGCACCTGTGATTAAGTATTTGAAAAGGTGTAACTGTAGTTTTGTGTTTGTGGGAGAGGGAGAGGGGAAAAAATCTTCAAGTTTGCAACTCCTGGGACTACAAATTTACTGTTACACATGTGACTATTTTCTACAACTTAAAATTGACTGTTACATATGTGTGACTCTTTTCTACAACTACAAACTAGTTATGCACCAAATGTACCTCCATATAGCTCGGTCTCTTGTGTTCGTGCTGTGTTTGTCATTCTCTTACGGCGTCACACACACACACACACTGGTTGTCCCCTCTCTTTCTTGTCAGCATCCCCTGACAATGGATAATGCAGCAATACATATTGTAGCTCCTATCTTTATATGTTTTCTCTTCACACAGTACCTTTCCCCTTCACTACCGATGGAGAAACTGCGAACTTTAACTTAAGCATTGTAAATGACAGACAGTGCGATCAATCAGGAAAAGGTCAGTGTCCGATACGTACCTACCCTTTCCGTTTCAGTCTCACCAATGCTGTTGTGTTGTGGTGATTTGCTGTTGTGTTGTGACGATTTGCTGTTGTGTTGTGTAAGGGATTGGCTGCGTAAATGTTTCTATTAAAAAGAACAGTGCTCTACAGGTGCAAACATCAATAATGAAAAACACTGCAACAACCATAAAACATCAAATAAAATCATACATACTAACACCCAAAATATAAAAACCTGATGTACAGAATAATAAATAAACATAAAAAATACTTCCGCCTGTGACAAATGCATCTGTAAGGGTGTTTTACGAATCACTGCATGTCTGGCCGACATTTCTCAGTGGATGTCGACACACCACCTGAAGCTCAACCTGGACAAGATGGAGATGCTCTTCCTCCCAGGAAAGGCCTTCCCCACAAACGACCTCTCCATCAACATTGAGAACTCGGTGGTGACCCCTACTCAAACCGCAAGGAACTTGGGTGTGACACTGGATGACCAGCTGTCCTTCACTGACAACATCGAAGTGACGACCCGCTCCTGCAGATTCATCCTCTACAACATCAGGAGGATACGTCAGTTTCTCACAGAGAAGGTGACGCAAGGTACTGGTGCATGCTCTTGTCATCTCTCGCCTGGACTACTGCAACTCACTCCTAGCTGTTCTGCCGGCATGTGCCATCCGACCTCTGCAGCTCATCCCGAACGCAGCGGCTCAGTTGGTCTTCAACCTATGAAAATTCTCCCACACCACACCATTCCTCCGCACCCTGCACTGGCTGCCGGTGGCAGCTCGAATCCGATTCAAGGCACTGGTACTCGCCTACCGTGCTGCGAATGGTTCAGGCCCTTCCTACATCCAGAACATGGTCAAACTCTACACCCCAGCCCGCCCACTCCGTTCTACCACTGCCAAACGCCTTGCCACTCCCTCAGTGCGAAAGGCTGGCAGCCACCGCTCTTCTAAATCCCGCCTGTTTTCTGTCCTGGCTCCCCAATGGTGGAACGAGCTCCCTATTGATGTCAGGACAGTGGAATCCCTCCAATGCTTTCGTTTGCAGACTGAAAACTCACCTGTTCAGACTGCACCATACTCCCTGGAAACACAATTCTAAATTTAACTAAATATACTGCACGCACACATAAAACAAACAAAAATGTAAAAAGCACTTTCTTTTACTTTATGACCAATACCACTTGAAGCTTTCTTTGCCTATTTCATGAATGTTTATGCACTTTGTTAACTTTTGCACTTAAGTAATATCCCCATGTTTGAATGCATTTATTGTAAGTCGCTTTGGACCAAAGCGTCTGCTGCTGCTATGTAATGTAATGTTTTCCCTTTGTCTTTATTTTGGTTTGGCAATTCTTTGGCCTTCTTTTATCTCAAATTTTGAGGCTCTGTGAGAAGTGTACTGAATTGGGATGGAGGAGAACAAAATGTTCCCCTGGCAACCCCCTTACCCAAACCCTCTCATGGAAAAAAAGAGTAAGACTCTTAAACTACCCCAGCCAGTTAACTGTTCAGTTACACATTTATTTCCTATGAAGCTTTAAATGCAGTTTCAAATGATTCCCGTCTCTGCATTTACTCATTCAATGAAAGAAATGTACCCCAAGATACCCCGTTTCTTTAGCCCCATGTGCAAATAAAATGGGAAGGGCGCAGAATACACAGCAAACTGATTTGTAAGGATTTGCTCCTGCTACATAGGACAATTTATTTGATGCACATGTTCCCAGTTTCCCACCTTTTTCATTGCACTGAATTTTCTGTACTCTGCCAGAAGTGATTCGTTGTCGCTGCAACAAACTGTATTGTGCTCAAGGTAACCATCACCCCTAGCAACGCAAAATTACTGTCCACTCACGTAGTTACATTTAACTTCTGAACCTAACAAGAATAAGAGGTGAAGTGATATTTGATTTGGATTCAATCAAAATGGAACCACAACAGAACCAGTTACAATCATTAATCTTATAAAACATGGACAGTATATGGCAAAAAAAATCTTTGAGACCAAAGGTTGCACATCATTTGCAATTTCTACCTTGGCCACTCCACCAAAATTGCCATGACTTGTAATTCCCTGCTGCTAACTACACTGTTGACCTGGGAAGGAAGAAATGTGAGGTTTTCAGAAAAATGCCTGCAGATGTACGTCACAGTCTCCGAGTAGACTGACACATTTGTTAAAATTTAAAGCAGATTCCATGATGCAGACATCAAAAATGCATCAACAACATTAAAAAGGCTTCAAAATTTTAAGATTTTAGTGTTTGCACAAATCTGAAGAGACAAAATGTTGAGGGATTCCAGCCTTGAAGGTCTGTCTAACTCGTCAGTTGGAAAAGTTCCCGTTACCTTGGGCATGTTCTGGCTGTGCTGAACGTCATCGCAGTACTGCTGTTATCAGTCTGTGGTCGCCTTCAGTTATGAAAAGTTTTGACTGATCTATAGTCTATACTGCTCTTTCTTTTTCCATCATTGCCTGCCACCAGGTATTCCTATATCTTAATTTTCCACCTCATGTTCTGGCCTTCAGCAAATGCTCAGCTGCTGTAATCTGTCATTAACTCCAGTGTCCAGTCTGATATTACACCATCTCCCCTTAATTCACCATACTTAACTTGAACCTCACTTAAGAGGAAGGCAGCCCCATTATACATACAGGCTAAAAAGGAAGGGAAATAAAATGTCCTACAGTCATTAAAGGTGTTATATGTAATACCCCAGTTACACAATGTGTTTCTCCAGATCGAACTGCAGTCAGATAGAGAAAAGCCACGCATTGAGTGGGTATTGTTATCTGATTGTAAACACAGGATGCTATTTCCTCTCAGTCTTCATGTTACCTGTGGATGGAGTGAAGACAAAACTAATCTAAAAGCAATTAAATCCAATAACACAGCATCACCGATGGTTGCCATCTTCGTCTATCGTTTTTTTAGATCCACACGAACGAGAGTAAGTTGTAAAAGGAGCTGGACACAGCATGGAAGCATTGGAGACATTTAATACCAGCTGTAAATGTAATCAGGTACAAATCCTACTGGATATGAAACTCATTTAAATTAGTCAGTTTTCTCGGTCACTGAAAATGGTTGCTTGCTCGGGGCTGGTGGTGGTGATGGTCGCTTCAGCCATTGTTGTGTTTACAGTACAAGATGTTAATAAGCCCTGTTTGCAGCGCTGCTTCTTCCAGGCTGAGTGTGACTTGCAGTGATGAGACGGGTTGGGGCTTGTTGGTTTCAGCATGCTAACTTCAGTAGATGCAGAGAAGTAATAGAAACGGAGAAAAACAAGAATTAACTTTGCTGTTAGTTTCCACCACTGCAGACCACTCTTGACTGAACTCCTAGTTTTATGCTGAACTTGCAATGAAGCAGCTGTTAATGCTATTGGTGGCTATATAGCATGAAAAAGATAACATGTAGTCCCTTTAAAAAAAAAAGAAGAAAAACAAGTGAGAGCATGTACACTCCCTTTAGTGCTGGAGGACAAATATTTAAATGTAATATTTTCTCCTCTGCAAAACATGACCAGTAAAGTGACTGACTTGCTGCATATTTGTTGCGGCTCTAACAAGTCTTTATCCTGTTTCCAAATGAAGTTAATTAAAGCTCCTGCACTTCAGAGAAATACATTTTCATAAACATGTTAGTTAGTCAATGTGCAAATGACCACCAGCTCTGCAAAGTGTACAGAAACACCAGGCAGCTCATCTAGGACCCAAAGGTTTTAACATAGACTTATTTTCATGGATCCTAGAGAGAATAATATGAGACCTTGAGTGAATCTTAGGTTGTTTTTTGGAAGTATTTTTGGAACATAATGTATAGTATTAACATATATCTTTAGGATGTCCCAGTCCAAGTAAGGGCCTTTCTGTGGGTCTGTAATGTAAATCTACCCATCCATTTATGTCCATTATGTGTTAATAATTAGCTGTCAGCGTGAGTCCACATCCATTAAATCATTACTGCCTGTCAATCATTAGTTAAAACGGCATGCTGCACTGATGTGTAGCCTGCCTATTATTCCTCAGGGGGATTTGGAAAATGGCCATTCCAACCCCACCTCCTCCACCCCATCATTCCTAACTTGCTGGTTCAAAGACTTCCTGACATCTGGCCACAATGGCCAATGCAGGAGCATGAACGGGGAGATGGATGGGCTGGGTTTCTTCGCCTGCAGGCCTGGTTGACTGGTGTACAGGACACACGAGCCTTTCAAAAAAAGACATCTTGAATATATTATCTGACTTCAATGAGGTACTTTTAGTTTGGTTTCAGTAAAAATCTGAATGCAATGATATGGTCATTTTTGATTTACTAAAAACGTGTTTCGTGATAAATATTAACAATAAGAAAAGTAAACTAGCTAGTTTGCTAAATAGGTACATGGAAATGGCTGTTCTATATCTTATACAGTAAGTACAATTAAAAGCTCTGGATTGAAACTGAACTAAACTAGGGCTATAGATTTAGAGAGACTTGGAATGTATTGTCATTCCACAAGTGCACAGGAGAACAACATTACATTGCAGCTGGCTCTCAAATGTGTTGTGCATCGGTTTGGGCTAATTTGGTTATCAGCAATAATTTATAATTATCAAAGATAATTATGAATTATGAAAATCAATAGAGCTTATTAATCAATGTTAATAGCAACGGGGCACCACCCGGAAAATGGGACCAATAACCAAATCGTCAATTCAGTCTCAAGAATTAAAGGTGTTCACTCAAAATGATCATATCTGGTAGATATGAGCATTTATAGAGTGAACTGAAGGTGTGAATTCGAGCACCGACTCTGTCAATCAGCCTTTATCACAATGTACATGCAAATAACATAAAACAACTTGGGGACGTCGCGTGGCGCCAGAGAAAGGTTGGGGCGTGAGACCTCAAGTTAAACGGCGGCTACCTTTCAACATGTGACTGTAACAAAGGAGAGATCGGGGACGAAGTTAACTTCAAAGCAGCAGTAAGGCTCATGCGATGATGACCGAGATCCAGCACCTGGTCTGAGACGCAGGGGCACAGCAGCTCAGCTGGTGAGCCGGCGCGTCTGTGGTCTTTAAACAGACGACAGCGTGCTGAGTTCGGACACGATGGCAGAGCAACACACAATAGTCCGACGTGGTCGGACAAAAATCACAGTCAAGCAACACTGATAATAACGCTAGTGTAATAGTCGCAGGGACGAAGTGGTTACCTCAAAGCGGGTTTCTTTCCCGGAGAGCGATGAGCTGTGGGCATCGCATTGTTTTTTAGAGTCTGTGACGTCACGAGACCCCTCGCGGTGCCTTGTGCGTCTCTGCCAATGAGGGATGCAAGTTGGGCTGTGTCCAAATCACGCACCCAGGTGGGAGATGCGGGGTCGCCGCAGGTCGCTGCAGGGGTCCAGGGGTCTTGGCTTCCTTTCTTTGTTCTGCTTGTTTCTTCAGCAGACCATGTGGCATTCCGGGTTTTCATATACACACGATGCTCATGCACAACAAATGTAATGTGACAGGCCAGGGTTTATAGAACAGGGGATAAAGACTGATAATTAATAGTCAAATCTGGGGAGGAATGTCCGACAACGCCACCCTGGAAAGATAGTATTTTTTTTTATAGAATCTGCGAGGCAACTAGGTCCGTTTTCCACTAACCAGAGGGAGACCTGGTTCCATTCATTTTAAACATATTTTATTAATCACAGAAAAGTTATTAAAAAGGCAGTGCAATTAAACAATTAACCAGAAAAGGGGAAAATTAAGTTAAACAGAATCAATATTAAGCAAGGTAAATTTCCCACGAATAAATAAATTATGACCAGGGCTGAGCCTTTCCATGAATATAAGTAGACATCCAAAGTGTAAGGTGACATCAGACTATGAGACCAAACCTTTCTTTGACCCCGTTTCTCTAATTTTTGTACAAAGACGATACAACGCAGGTACAAACACAGGGGTGTCAGGGAGAGGGGCCACCCTAATACCTCTTTCACACCAAAATTACCGTGTAGACCCGGGTCTGATGATCGTGTAGTGACAGTTGGGGACCATAGATGGCGGTAGAGAGCTGTGTGCGCCGATTATTACCCGGGTCTATTGCAGAGTCATTTGACCCGGGGCTGAATGCCGATTAAACGTTTTCACACTGCAGAAAACGCCGGGTGTTAGCAGGTTTAAACCAAAGGGCCAACTCTGAGGCTGAGAAATGAAGCCTATGCGGAAGTGCTATAGATGCCTGCTTGAGGCTGGCTGCAGAAAGGAGCAAATCCCCATAGAGCCCCATGTTAAAATGCCCAACTTTACAGCATAATTAAACATGTTTACAGCCTGTTTCAAAAAAAGGTTTTGGTCCCAGTGGCTAATCCCCCCCTTTGTGACAACTCTATACCTTAATATAATATATTATATTAAGGTTTGAAATTCTGCATAATTAGGGGCGTGGTAACTTGATTGACAAGTGACGCCGCTGTTTGTTAGCCGCTCGGTGGCAGCTAGCCGCCGGCAGCGTTAGCTGTAACCAGAGCTAAGCCACGGTCATTGAACGGGACTTTTCGACCGCCGTGTCGGAGCCTTGCGGAGAACATTTCAAGCTACTAATGCATAATTTGCCTGCTCTGCAGTCAGTCGTCCCAACAGACAAGTCCAGGAAGCTTGCGCTCCTGTTGTTTTGTTAAGTTAAATGATGGTGTTGTTCTGTGTTTGCAGTAATAAGCGGGTTTCGGTGTCTGTGCTCGGTAGCTGCTCGTTAGCTTAGCTCGCTAAAGCGCTTCTCAGCCAGCTAGCCTGGGGTTAGCCTCGAGCGAGACTCCGGCTCTGCTGACGAGGCTAGTGGGATCAACACGACACCGACATGAGCCGGTTAACAGGCGTCTGCGTGTGGATGGTAAATATGGTCCACCACGTTAAATACGAGCAATGCAACTGTCAAGGTACATTAAGGTGTTTGTAATGTAGTGTTCATGTCACATATCAGACTTGTTTCAGAAGATACCGTTAACGTAGAGGATGCGGTGTGTTCTGGGTTGTGATGGAGTTTTTTTATTGCGCCTGTACGGTAACTTTAAATGAAACAGAATAACACAAGAAGTTTGATTCATATTTTTTTTTTTAAACCGACACGATAGATAATTAGGATGCAGAAACAGACTTGTGATCGCCTGTGATGAGGTTCGTCTGTGTAGTTTTCCTCCAGATGATCCAGACAGACTGGACCAGTGGAAGCTCAACATGAGGCAGAACTGAACTGACTCACCACTTCAGCACTGACCCCAGGTCCACATATGGTTTGTGAATAACTTAATGGTCATATTTTTCCCAAGTGAAACATGAGAACAAAGGTGCCCGTAAGCTTTGATGACAATTAAATATTCTATAAATACTGTACTGTACATTCACTGTGTTGGTAGAACTCTGTTAAATCTAAAACTTCATTCAAATACAGTTGAATATCTACAGAACACACAAACCTCTTTATTTACAAACGTGTCTTACAATTTTTTATTTGTGTCTTTGTAATTAGGGAAGGACCTGCCTGAAGGACTCCACTGTGCTGACCATGTTCTGTCTCCAAGAGCAAAGAAGAAAAATTAATCACTCGGTTCTTATCATTACATGTACTGTTACACAGCTTTTAAAATATATTTTTAATCACACAAACCTGTTATTGCTTAAGGTTTTATCTGTAAAAAATAAATAAAATAAACTCAACATTGTCCATGAAAGTTAGGGACATTTTTAGACTTAACAAAGTGTGTCCTGAAGGCCAAATTAAATAGCAGTGACACTGCCAACTGTAGCAGTTACAGGTCCCCTTCACAAGGTGCTGGAGGTGAGTCGTCTTCATGTTGACCAGCCTGATGCTACTGATCTCCCTCAGGTTGTCGTTACCACGGTGGATGATGAGGAAGTCAGCTGCTGCTCTTCCTCACGGAGTGCAGAGTGGAAGAAGGTTTTTCCACCACAGTCCACCAGCCAAACACAGCACGCCAAGGTCTGCAGCTCTCTGGACACCTCGACGGACAAACTCATCACCACGTCCACATTGTGACTGTAGGATTAAAATTAATAAATGAGTGATAAATGCTTCAGATGATGAAAAATGTGAAGTCCACTAAAGAGTGTAGCTCACATTTTTATGTTGACAACACTGTTATGTCACATCTGTAGGATAAAATGGAACTAAAGAGCTACATCTCAGAATATAGATGACAGTCTCTAATACTTTATTTTTAGACAGACTATATAACTGTAAAGTCATGCAGCCATGACTGGTACTGGTTTGTTTTGTGCAGCAAGTGGAAGCATCACAGGTGAACTGAACAACAACCAATGTGCTGGAAGTAATAAACATCCTGTAACAAATATAAAAGTGCCTTTCATACAGTCGTATTCAAAGTGATAATCTAGTACAGTAATGTCTATAGCAGTACAGGTAAGGTAGACTACCACGGACTAATGTAAGTGTGAAAACTTGATCTTCGCACTGTTTACAACTGGTTTGGGGAATTATAGTTTTTATATTTTCTTGTTTGGTGTATGTTTATGTCCCTTAAGGCCAAAATAAATAAATAAACGACAATAATAACTAAGACTACAAGCCAGTGTCAATAAAACCTTTACTGTATGCCAAGAACACTAACCATCACATGTAACTTTTGTTTAGTAAATGTTTATTTGATTTAATTTATTAGAATCAAAATATAGTGGTGAAAACAACCACTAATACAAATAAAAGAAAACGTTGTTTCAAATGTTGTTCCAGTGTTACTTTGTAGTGTCTTTTCGTCCATATACGGAATGAGAAGGGAATATGTGTTTATATCTCTTTCTTTGGAATGCCAAGTTAGGGGCCTCCTGATGACCCCTGACCTTTCCTTGTGGCCCCCTTTAAATTCCTTGTCTTACATAGTATAACTTGAACCAGATGTTCTTGCTCGAGTAAACAACGGACCTATAAATGTAACCCCCAAGAAGAGTCGGAAGGGTTGTCATTTTGGCCGGACACTCTCCAAGCTCTGCAGTGCTTGTAATCGATGCTGGTCTTTTTGTAATAAACCTTTATATACAATCAAGACGGTGTCGGCGGACTTCTCTTCAATACATCTTCACATCATCGATACTTAGTATACAACAAAACTTGGCGTCACAAACTCTGGACGTGCTGTGTCCTGCTGCCTCACCGACGACTTCAATGTGCTGACTCTGACTCCCGCTTCAAGCCGGCAAATACGGTGAGCATTTTCTCACGTGATTGAGCGCTGGTTCGTTCGTTGGAGTTGTGTGTGTGTGCTGTTTGGTCACACCGTGAAGGACCTTGTGTGTGTTCCATGTTGTGTTGATGTTTGGGTGAGATTCCGTTCTAAATTTGGTTTGTTGCGTTGTTGAAAACGCCACAGGGGGGAGTAAGGAAATTAAAAGTAAAGGATAAGGAAATAAAGGTAAAGGATAAGGAAGAGATGTAGAATAGCCTTATTAGTAACGGGAAGGTGAGCTAAAAAACTATGCAAGATTAATGGAGACTGGGCCCTCAACTCCTTAACGGTAAGACGTGTAGATTAGACACTGCGTGAAAGTAGGCTTTAAGGAATAGTCGAATTGGGTTAAAGGAAAAAAGAGAGTCACAACCCTGGGCCCAGGGAAAATTTGGCTTGAATAAAAGAGGAAATAAGGAAAAAAGGAAAAAGGAATAGGACGCCGCTGATTTGGACAAAAGCCCTCTGGGAGGCGGTTTTAGACCGGCCACAAATCCTGGGAAGTCACTAGGTGAATTTCAGGTCAGTTCAAGGAACTGGAAGGTGTAGAATAAAAATTCAATTGTAAGTTCCCACTCAATACACTTGTTGACGAACGGTGTCTGAAGCAGCCTCTCATTGAATATCTACACCTCAAGGTAGCAAAAATTTAGAATAAGATAAAGGAAAAAGGAAAAAAGGAGCGGCGAAAGCATGCTATAGGAACTGTATGAATTAATTGATTTAGAGATGAATGCTGTTTGTGCTTTGGGATGATGATGTATTGGCTGTGACCTTACTATGCACTTTTCTGCTGGACGCTTGGTTCTTGTGTGTGTGTATGAGAGATAGCTTGTGTGTGTGTGTGAAGCTTATCTCTGACGTGTTCCAGCTGTGTGCGATAGGCTGTGCAGGGGTTGAGAATAGGAGATTTACTTATTTGTACGGAAAGATATTTTGTTTCTTACTGTTAAAAACTTATGAGCTTCCTTGAGAAGACGTTTTTAAATAAAAAAGAAAATAATAGAAGTTAAATGCTATGAGCCCCCTTCGGGTGGACATTTTTGAGTATGTTAAAATGTATGAGCTTCTTTGAGGACGTTTTCAATAAATGAGTAAAAATTCATGAGCCTCCAGAAGACGTTATGATAGAGTAGTGAAGATACCAGATAAGAGTGAGGAGAGGAGAGTTGTGGCCACAACTCTGTTCTTTCCACAGTCACACTGGTGAATGAACTGCCCATGTGTGGTTTCTTAGGGGTATAAGGTTACACAGATAGTATAGCCACTCCCCTGTCTGCACAGAGGAGCTCCAGCCTGCAGCTTTGGAGTTGCAAGAAGGGGGAGCAGGGTGAAGCCCAATAAAACATTCTGTTTGTTAGTGGCTGTTGCTCGATTATAAAATTATTTGATTGAGATCCATTAACTTTATATATAAGAGTTATGTTGACAGATAAAAAGGTAAATGTTATTATGACAATTACAAGTATTCCTGTATTAAGCTGATTGATAATTCCTTAGCTTGAATGAAAACACAGGTATGCATAAAATATATATAACATTTGTATATTGATAAAATTGCAACTTTATACCGCATGAGGTTGTAATTTGGTACTTAAAGGAGGAAAACATTTGTTTTAGATACAAATGACCTATGTGTTGGCAGATAATGTGTGCAGTTTTAATTTCTTGTATGTTTCTTTTGTTCTCCTGTGGTGTGTGAGAAACGGAGAAGGAGGAGACGGAGAGAGAGAGGAGGTGCTGGCCAGTGCGTCACACGGATTGAGGCTTGCTGCCGACAGCGTGTGCAGCTCCTGAATCCAGTCTAATCAAGGCCAGTGCGGTTTTATCCACAAACTCTTTCTAACAAACACCTGCATTTTTGACATCTATGTGTTCACTCATTTATTGCTAATATTGCTGATGTACATTTAGTTTGCTTTCATTTATAGGTTATTATAAACACATTTCTCAATTTGGGGTTGATCGAGGGCATCTATCTGCTTGTGTATGCCTAAACTATTTCATGTTGTGAACATTTAGCAAGAGACTTGGCAACGGACTGATCAATTAATGTATTTGAGTAATTAACGTAGTATGATTACTTGGTTTGAATACTGACGAGAAGTTGCAAATTGTAGTTTTTGTTGGTGCAAAGGTTTGTTTTGCTTAAAGTTGCTTTGGAGATTTAGTGTTGAGATTATTGTGTGCATTAAGGTGATTGGGTGATAATTAGGTGATTGTTTCGTTGCAAATAACACCACAATTGGTGATAGTTGCTTCCTTGGAGTAGTGTGTGATCTTTTGAGTTTTATGAAGGATCGAATTTTCTCTAATTTGTAGGATATTTGTGGACATTTTATTCATGGAAGTTGCTAGACTGCTGGTGCATTTGGTTAAAAGTATATAACTGTAACACCAAAACCCACATGGTGTTGTAATTTTGCTGATTTACAAGTCCTTTGATTTCTCTGAAGTTGACGAATTTCTTTCGCTTTGTTTTGATGATTGTGGTATATTGTGGCCCATAAACAATTTGGTTGAAAAAAAAAAAAAAAGAGAGGGAAAGATAAGCTAAATAGATGTAAGTGTTCTGAGTTTAAAGAATTAGTTTTAATCTACTACTAATAATAAAAATTCACAATAAGGCAACATAGAAGGGTTGTTACAATGCCAAAAAAGGACAGTACAATTCGGAAAGTAACTACTCCTGTTGATGTAGTAAAGAAGAATAATCCTTTAGTTTGTGATATCGCAAAGTTATCGGGAAAATGGCACAAGCGTTGGCCTGACATTGAACAACCATGGCCAGTGGAAGGGACTCTTAACCCAGATGTAAATAAAACAATGCAAGTGCTTGTGTCCACCTATAAGGTGAATCAAAAGAAGGGGAAAAAAGGGGAAAAACACAGAGAGAAGAGACAAATAGAGCTTGACATTCTCCAGTTGTTTGAAAATGAGGGACAGAAACTGATAAAAGCAGCAAAAGATAACAGAGATATAGGTGCAGAAGAAATAGCAAAAGATGCAAAAGTAACAGAAAAACTAATGGCGGAAATCAATACACCTTTCTCACATACGGATCCAGTGAAGAAACCCCCACCTTATGAGAAGGAGGTGAAGTTTAAGGACATCTATCCTCAGCTTCCAGTGATCAGTCAGGAGGGCGATTACTGCATCAGAGATGAGGATGACCAAATAATAGAAATTGGACAAGCGGAAACAACTATAAAGATGAATCCAAGCTCCAAAAGTAAGAAGAAAACGACACGCCTGGAAACCAAAGGTAGACTGAGGATCAGGAAGATGGGATTCAGAGATGATGATGATCAAAGTGATTCAGAGGAGATCATGGGTGGATATGATCCTGTGGTCAGATGGAAACTGGAAAGAGCAGAAAGGAGAGGTGATGAAATATGGAAGAAAAGGAACAGAGGAGATTATACTTCTGATGAAAGTGAAAATGGAGACAGTGATGGAGATTTGGTGAATGAAGGTGCTTCATGTTCAAGGGGATTTTATCCTGCGATGTACAGTACCAGAATAGAAGAAGTTGAAAGAAGCATTGTTTGGATTTGGATAAGTCGACCAAACCAGAAGAAATAAGAGAATTGGAAGTCCAGTTGGAGAAGCGGAAGAGACAGAAGGAAAAATTGAGGGAAAAAGAATCCCGAAAGTCGGACAGGAAGTATACATTGCGTCCAAGAAGAGGGGAGACACTCGAGAAGATGCTTCCAGTGATCATCCGAGGACAGAATTTGGAGTACAAACCTTGGCAGAGTACAGATATGTCAGATATACTTGAGAAATTGCCTACTCTTCAAGATGGAGCGCATCCTTGGATTTCAAAGTTGGAAGAAATTACGGTGGGAACACAGTCTGCCATAGGAGATATTAAGAGACTTTTGGCTAATCTCCTTGGGGTTCCAGCTATGGAAGAGATCCTACAGAAAGCAGGACTCAATCGATATGTGGGGACTGCTGTGAATGATCCTGAGCTGTTTGCTGCAAGTAGAGGTCGGATGTGGAGAGCGTTGAGAGAAACGTTTCCAACAAATGTGCATCCTGACAATATTCTCATTGAGTCACTGGGACAGGACGAAAATCCAAGAGCCTATGTGTCAAGAGTTCATCAGGTGTGGAGAAATGTTACTGGAAATGACCCGGATTTGAGTCAAATGGAGCAGTCAATTTTGCGAGCCAAACTACAGAAGGGGCTGCCCCTACCAGTAAGGAGCAAACTGGCAGAGGTGGTTGGACTTGGAAGAATGACAAAAGGTGTCTATATGGATCATATAGCCCATCAAGTGGAGCTATATAGGAAAAGGGAGCATGATCAGAAAGTGCAGGACCAAGAGATCCTCAGAAAACTCAATCAAATACAACTGGTGGAGAATAAGAGGAAGGAGGGTTCCTATGCGTGAGTTGGTTGTGGACTATGTTGACATGGTAAAACCAGTTGAAGGCAAGAGGTACATGCTAGTTGTTGTGGACAGATTTTCACGATGGACAGAGACCTGTCCAACTAAGCGGAACAATGCTCAGTCAATTGCCAAGTTTTCAAGTTTTTGTGTAGCGAAGTCATAAGCCGGTGGGGACTTCCAGATCAGATATCCTCAGATAATGGGAAAGAGTTAGTGGATAAGACATTGAAATTGATTTTGCAAAAATTGGGAATTAAACAACGTCTTGGAGCATTTTATCACCCGCAAAGTCAAGGGTTGTGTGAAAGAATGAATGGTGTTTTGAAAAATCGCATTGTCAAGATTTGCCAGCATACGGGTTTAAACTGGATAGCAGCGCTTCCTTTGGCGCTAATGGTGTGTCGCTCGAGTGAGCTGCGTGATTTGCATATGACACCCCATGACTTGGTCACGGGGAGACGGATGCCCACGCCTTGTTTGCGAACAAGCGGCAAAGGTCCAAATTTGGCTCTTTTGGAGAATGACATGAGAGCAAATGTTACATAAATGGCTAATTTCCATAGCAGAATATCCACATATGTTTCTGACAGGCAAAGAAATTAAGAGGTGCTGGAGAAGCTCAATGAGCAAACAGTGCAAAAGGGGGGAAATGGAATATGACTCATAATTAAATATAAATTTGTATTTCATTTTTTAATTTTCATGTGTTGTTTGCAAAAGATACTGTTTGGTGTTTTCTTTTCTTCCAGAGCATATTGAGGGGTTGTGCGGAAGAGATTCAAATAATCGAATATGGACCATAAGAATGGACTGGAGACCTCTGAACAAGGATGTTGTGATAAAACGTTCAGATTCGACACATCATCGACACTACACTGAGAGTCGACACTGCTGAGGAGCGGCAGTGTGATACATTCTTATGTCTTTTTGATATATATAAAAATGTTTGTATGAGTAATGTTTAAATTTTAATCATATTCTTTTTGTATTCATTGTTTGGAGAATGATGGTTTCTGTAATCAAGTAAATGTATGGAACCTCAGATGTTTTCTTTTTGTTCTTGATGCTTAGGGATATTGGAGACTAGGCAGGGACAGGTCCGGAGGAAGGTTCGATGGGTTGACCAGCCTGAATTTGGACATTGTTTTGATTTTATGTCCTGAGGTTTCCACATGTATTTGCTTAAACCATATCTCTAGATGAATTGTTTAGATTCCTCTTTTCTTTCTTTAATTGGTCTGGAGTACTATATGTGGTCGCCTGGGGCAGAGGGGCCGTGAGAGAATTTTCCTGTCTAGATTGTTTGAGGGAAATTTCCGGAAAGAAAGCTGCCGGACAGGTTTTTCACTCTCACACTTCATGACGTTTGTTGTATGATTAAGGTTATGCTGCAGGAAGCATGGTTTGAAGGAATTGTTATTTTTGTCGTAGTTTTCCTAGCTATGTATGTTTACTCCTTTGATTTTCGAGACTCTTCTAGTCTCGAAGGGGGGAAATATGTAGTGTCTTTTCGTCTATACGGAATGAGAAGGGAATATGTGTTTATATCTCTTTCTTTGGAATGCCAAGTTAGGGGCCTCCTGATGACCCCTCACCTTTCCTTGTGGCCCCCTTTAAATTCCTTGTCTTACATAGTATAACTTGAACCAGATGTTCTTGCTCAAGTAAACAACGGACCTATAAATGTAACCCCCAAGAAGAGTCGGAAGGGTTGTCATTTTGGCCGGACACTCTCCAAGCTCTGCAGTGCTTGTAATTGATGCTGGTCTTTTTGTAATAAACCTTTATATACAATCAAGACGGTGTCGGCGGACTTCTCTTCAATACATCTTCACATCATCGATACTTAGTATACAACAACTTACCACATGTAACGTTGGCTGAGACGACTGGTACCGGAGGTCACGTTACCGCAGTCAGTACCGACCCAGTGCAGCCTCGGGGCGCAGCTAGCCGGCTCGCACTTAGCCTAGCTTATTAGCTTAGCTCCTTAGCGTCAGTTAGCTGGGAAGCTTCGACGTAGGTGATGACGTTTCAGTGACCGGTCTACATTCAGCCCACCTCTATGTCCATATTTGGATTAGCAGGGTAAGGGAGGAGTCTTCAAAACCGGCCTGCAGAAACCAATGGGTGACGTCACGGAAGCTACGTCCATGTTTATATACAGTCTATGGTTTAAACGTTTTTTTTGGCCAGTGTGAAAGGGGCTTTAATCACACCTGGAGGCACACACACACAGGCACACAAGTGGGGGGGAAGGACACTGGAAACTAAAGCCCCTTTCACACTGGCCAAAAAACCTGTTTAAACCCGCTAACACCCGGCGTTTTCTGCAGTGTGAAAACGTTTAATCGGCATTCAGCCCCGGGTCAAATGACTCTGCAATAGACAATAATTTGCTTCACCTCCGATCGACATTGATGTGAACGTCACAGCCGGGTGAACCCGCCAATTTGCGCGATGACGGAGGTAACGGAGGCTCGACTCCTCTGTCGGTAACTGCTGTTACCTCACCAGCTGTAGTAAAGGGACCTCTCGCATGTAGCTAGCTCGCTTAGCCTAGCTTTGGCTCATTGGTGGTAACAACTAACACAATCCAGATCATCGATGAGGTTTAGAACGTGGCACTTTATTTCAACCCTTCGGCGGACACACATTATCTCATTACACAGTGGCCATAAACTGTTGGTAACATGGATGATGTGTAGAGCCCATTCTCCTTGTGGCTGCAGCTACGTACACAAACACAGCCAGCAGCGCCAACCTTCTTCTCCTCTCGTACACACACTTCAAACCCCATATGGCCACCTGCTTAAAGGGCTAGGCTTGGTTCGTAACACTGCGCTGAGTTTGTAAACTTTGAAAGAGTGACAAGTACAAGATAGAAGGTAACGTTGACCACCGGCTCACTGGCTTCCATGCTTTCTGTTGTTTACTACACTGTTCTTCTTCTTTGTTTTATGGCACCATCTATATCCATCAACTGTCACTACATGATCATCAGACCCTGGTCTGCTCGCAGCGTGAAAGTGGCCAATTGCCGATTAAACGCGGGTCGACCCGTGTTCAAAAAACCCGGGTCTACGCGGTAATTTTGGTGTAACAGTGGTATAAGAGGAAACACCACCACCAAGAGAGGCCTGCTGCCACCACTTTGGGCCCTCAGTTCCTGGAAAAGAAAAAGGGAAATCAATCAATAGAGGAAACACAATCACCAGAAAACAAACGAAAATGATTGTTACATCCACTACAGGTCATTAGCATCAGAAATGACAGTCAAGGAGTTAAGGAGTAATGAGTTTTATTACACGGTTCTACACAAGTTCTGTTTTAAGATTTACTCGCCCACTTTAACATCCCAACAATTGATTACCCGCTATCAGCAACAGGCTAGTTACAGTTAAGTTACACTGCACACCAGTACACATGATAAACGTCAAGACTTGCACACTAAGTGAGTTTAACACACCGGTTTACACACGTGATTACTTTCACTGCAAACAAATTAACCCTACCTGACTTTCTGGCGGAGTTCAACTGACATGATGTTAATTGTTAGTGGGGGAAGTAAAACAGATTGACAAAAAAACAAACCAACATATCCGCAGTAGATATGAGATGCGACCCGCTGCGACGTGCAAATTGCCACTAATATGTTTGTGAATGAGTGACTAATCTGTTCTTTTCATTGGTCAACACTACACATGGAATCCTACTGGTTGAGGATTTTTGATAGGGTTGTCACAAAAAATCCAAGTGCACAGCAGAAATCCGTAAGCAGACAAGTTGAGAGCACACAGAAGAAGTGCGAGGAGAAGAGTTGAAGCTGAGAGCAGGAAATCTGTGTGAGCAACAACATAATCTAAGTGTGAGCAATAATATATTTGCGCACAAGCGTACAGTTTGAGCAGAAGCAGAAGAAACAGTTTGAGCACAAGAAGCAACTATTTGAGTGCGAGGGCAGATTTTGAAGGAAAGAATGACAAATCTGAATGAGAAATCAGTAAGTAATGCGCACAAACCGAAAGACCACGCTCTTGATTAAAGATAGTAAAATAACTCCATACTTCCACCCAGCAGGGAAGCGGGTCTGAAATACAGACAAACAATACATGTTACGCACACTCAACTATATAAAACAAAAGACAAAACCGCATAAGGTCTACCGTTTTTCCTGCACTGAAGCGTCCCTCTGCACGCCAGCATGGAATGAGGTGTGCACAATCTTCCTCACTCCACCGGCCTGAACCCCAAACACTGCTAGAGTTCCTCCTGCCGGTAGCCTTATATCTGCTACATTTAGTAATTGGGGCACCTCCACTTTTTTACTCTGTGACACCCGCCACATAATGAAACAATATCAATCACTGTTTAGGCACATTGGCAATCCACAGCTAAACAAAACGCCTCCTGCCAAGTGTGGTAAATGAAACTATACAAAACAAAATCCTCAATGAATGATAAACTTATTAAAATAATTCCCCAATCGTGAATCTGGCCATGACAGTTTAAAAACAATATGAACAATTGCAATTACGCCAACACAATAAACGAGATCAACAGCGCAGTATATATAACAGCCGAGTAGCGTGGCTGAACAACGCAGCAACAAGCAAATACAAATAGAAACAAAACAAAAACAAAGCAAAGCAGCAGCGTTCCGGTGTGGTATGGCAGCTACTGCGCCAAGCTGTTGTCTGTCCAATCGGGCCGTCTCTTGGTGCCGAAAGGGACACCAGTGGATCGAGCCGCCACTACCACTGTCTAACATAAATAAACAAACAAACATTAATATCGGCACGGCATTACCAGTTTAACTGCCAAATGGCGGCAAACGTACCATTGTGATGCTATGGAGGATGGGAGTCCAAATAAGTGGAGGCACGAGTTAGTCTAAAGAGAGGGCATACATGCGCCCAGTAAATAATCAATAAGATACACAAACATGGGCGCAGAGACAAAGGAGCCTCTCATCCCTGCAGCGTTGAGTAGTGGTGAATTTATTGTGTATCGCATTTGGCACATGGAGGGAAAGGGATTATTGTGAGTTTTAATATTTATTGAATACACACTAATGATAGTGCCTCATAATACATAGATGTTATATGGAGGTACAACAAATTATAATAAAAGAAGCATAGCAACACCGAGAAACTACTGAGATATAGGACCTTGTAATATTACCTTGTAAAAGAAAAGCTATTAAATACTGCACATTAAAATAAACATTTGTGATGATTTGTGGCTGTAGTATTATCTGTTCAACAAACAAAGCAGGAGAGGGTCATGCACTCTGTAGGTCACGGCAGAGAGGGGAGGGGGTACACACACACACACACACACACACACACTGGTGCTCTAACAGGATTACTCGACAAGGGACAAGCTGTGCATTTAAAGCAGATAACCGAAAACCGTTAGTACAGCACGGCACGGTATTTACTCCTGACCCTCTTCAGTTTCCATCTGTTCTGATTCTAACTGTCTCTAGCCTAAAGGACAACTCCCTAAAATGCAAGGAAGATAAAACGCAGGGCAATTACAGCTTTGAATTACTTCTGTACTCAGTTGAACTGCCTCAGGGCACGCAGTGAGCCTGAACGAGACCGGAAATTTTCAAAATAAAAGGGTCAGGTTTTCTCTTTCTGTCCTGCCCCATGCGCTCCTTTAAATGACCTCTGTCATTTTACTCATAACAAATTACGATGCTAATTTAATTTAATTGATACCTGCATGTAGAGCTAATACAAGCTTTGTTGTTGTGTGACAAAGAAACAGATCACATTCTGGGTTTTCCAAATAACTTCTAGTAAGCTCCGACATACAACAGTGAGCTCAACCACACCTGTCTCCCCATACTACTCTGCTCATGCTCTTTTTGTCTTCTCCCCTCATCTCAACCTATCTCCCACCTGTTCTCTTAACAGCGCCCACTTGCTGGAAGATCCGATATCTGGACATTTCTGTAACCACAACTATTGGTAAAAAAGATCACTGTAATTCCATTACAACATAATAAACTTATTTATGCATAGCTCTGTCTGAACCTGTTTACACATTTAGCTTGCATAACACATTTTTAATCTTACACTAATGAGACACATAATTAAAGAAAGGTGATTTATAGTATATTAACAATATATTGGACAATTATACTAGAAATTCCAACCAAACTGTCTGCATGAAATACATCGTGTGGGATCCAAAATGCAGTAAACAAACAATTCTTTACCGATGAAAACAGGAGTGAGTCTCTTCAAAATCTCTTTTCACTTCTTTATTTTGATTTATTCTTTTTCTCTAATGTTGTTGGTTATTTATCATTACATGGAATTATTAAACTCATGTCCTATCTCTTCTTATAATGTGTATGTTAAATTTTTTTAACATTAAATTTGGGTTTCCTTTGTCATTTGTTCTTCATTCTAGATTATTCATACTTTTTTATTAAATTTTTTGTTTTATTTTGTGTAAAGCAAAGATATTCTGCCGTCACAATTTCTCACAGGTTCTCCTGATCTGCAAACTAGCAAAATGACCTCTGAAGTGTTATGTCACAACCGCTGTGTTTTATTTTGAAACTCAGAACCGGAACCACTGTTTTGTTGCACGTGTGACTTGACTCTGGTACCTGTCAGTCTCCCGTTCTCCTCACTGTTTCGCTGAAATGCCGGCTGTCCGTGCTCAACACTCGCGGCAGCGCACTGCCTCTCTCTTGCGTATCATATGTTGAGAGCCCCGGTTATGTAATGCTGATTTTAAAAATGACCTTGCGTTGAGACAAATGGATCGGCTCACAAAACGTTCTCCAACGTCAGTCAGTCCCGGTGGATTTATTCCTCTGCAGCGCCCTGCTTTGCAAAGGAATGGGAGTTGGATGAAGTGAAAGTCGGACGTGGATCCAGGCTGAAGGACCAGGAACAACGGGAGTAATAGAAGCCTGGGGTAGCCTGATACAGCTCTCATGGCCAGTAATAAGTGACCTTCGTTTTTATTTGCTGCTGCAGAATTATGCATAACAAGTCAAATGAATTTGTATATTACTGAACAGAACAATCCATGCAGACTATGTCCTTTGCAAAATAAGGGAGCAGGAACATATAACACGAAAAGCATTGCATGCTGGATGTTTTGTTGACCTTCTGAAATGCCCTTGGGTCAAAGAGGAAACGGTTATGCTGCTAGAATACACACTGAATCTGCTCTTTAGCCTTTAGCCTACATCTCACGAGGTTGGCAGTGGAGCCGGGATCAAAGGTCCAGCATAGAGCGGGGCTGGAAGGTCTTTTTGAGCTGGGGAAGCCTGTAGATTCCTTATCCACTGGTGAATAGCAGATTTCATTTGGTCTGTGTTCAGCAATAAATTCAACAGCCAAGCAATAAAAAGAGAAGTAATTGCAGCAACATAAACTGTTGCCATTATGCTTCTGGACTGTGGCCAGCCGCTACCTCTCCTGAGGCACACAGATGTTCCGCCTCGGGTCATCGAAAACTTCATCCTTACTGGCTACCGCTTCCCAACATACAGCCTAAGGGATTGCTTACTATCAGCATTCAGGCCTACCAACGAAACGGGCAACTTCTGGACACACTTCCTGCCAGTTTTTACTTTTTCATACTATTTTGTGGAGGTGTTCGGTTGGGAAGGTGCACCACACGTTGATGCCCCATTTTTCTATCCATTGTGGAACTACTTCATCGGGGTGCTCTGTTTGCTAATGGCTAGCAGCATGGCCCACCTGCTCAACTCAATGTCTGTGGTGGTAAGAGAAGTCTGCTTCTTTGTGGATTATGGCACTATCAGTGTCTACACTGTTGGCTCATCGTTGGCGTACTATTACTACATCCACCCTCGAGCAGGGATAGTGGAGACAGGAGGCCATAATGGCTCCCATATGGACTTGAAAAGTGAACATGCGGGGGCTATTACTTCATCCTATGCAATCCCAGAATTCAGTGTGTTCTTTGACAACTTTTACATCCCATGTGCCTGTGTTGTAGCAATCATTTGTGTTTTATCTTGCTGCAATACTCGCCAGAAGTGGAGAAAATATCGATATGTCATCCGGACCCTTGTTTTCCTCCTCCCATTCCTTGTCTCTTCCACACCAGTCTTCTATCGCCTCCTCACCAGATCGCCTTATTCCACCTCCTCCTCCTCCTTTGCTGCTTCCACTTCCATGCCCAGCTTCTTCTATCGCCACTGCCTCTGGCTGGTGGTGTCGGCCATCTTCAACATCAGCAAGTTCCCAGAGCGGCTGGCCCCGGGTTGTTTCGACATCTGGGGGCATAGCCACCAGTGGTTCCACTGCTGCACGTTTTTGTCCATCCTCGATGAGCTTCACATGATCAAGACTGAGGTGAGGGCCATCCTGCTCAGCCCGACTCTGCTGCTGCCCCCAGCCACCCTCTCCCGCCTGCCTGGACCTACCATAGCTTCCACATATGGGGTGATGCTCCTCCTGCAGACCACCATCATCTCCATCATTGTGTGGTTCTCCTGGTGTGCCAACTGCATCTACGGACCTCAGAGAGACCAGCTAGCTAAGGAACACCTCAAGAAACATATGAAATGTCACTGATCTTTTCTTTGTCATGTCAACTGAGAATGATGATTTGCACATGCATACAGAGCCATGCCACAAAGAGATGCACACAAGTTAAACAGTGATTCCCATCCAATTTCAACGCCCTGATGTGTTCTAACCCTTTCGGGAGCATATTTCAAGCATTTCACGAGGGGACATTGGAAGATGAAAGGATTATATTCTGAGCTCACCACATGGTTGGCTGTCTGGTTGAGTGGATATTGAAAGAACTTACCAGCTCTTCCCCTGAGCTGTTCCAGCATGTTCCAACAGGATGCCTGAGCAGTGGGGATAATAACTACCTCTAAGGGCTGTATTCTTGTGGACAGAGGAAAGGTGTTGGTACCCAGGAGAACACATTCCATGTAACATTTGGGTAATGTGGCGTAAAACTCAGCGTCACCATTTACACAAGATGTCAATGACTTTTCTCTTACCATATCCTTCCTCCTGTTGCACTTACCCTGACCTTAAATAGTATCTTTTGAAAATGCTCTGCTATGGCTTCAGTTGGACCAATAGTTTCATACTGAATTAATACTTTATTTCAGACCCTTGTTAACCAAACGGTTCTTCATCTAACATTCACACGGCCTAATTTCCTCTCTCCCTTTCCAAGTGGCCCTTGCAACAGGAAGTATGTGGTGGACTTGCCGACGCAACAGAAATAGCTGAAAAGAGTAAAGCACTTTTCAGGGGGCTGGTTGAATTTGCCCTGTCATTAAGAAACCATGGTTAAGGGTAACGTTAACATAGCTTAAGCATATATGAAGTCCTGCTGACATGCTCTTTTGGAATTCTTGGGTTATTAGATTGATGTCTAGTTCAGATTAAATGTCCTTCGTTCTGAACATGACATGAAGGCTTTTCATGTCATGTGATGTACAGTAACCGCCCAGAGCATGAAATGAAAGTTGAAATAATGACAATATTATAGTTGTACTATGTCAACAGGAACTTCCTGGATACATTCCACTTGAGATAGAACAGGCTAATAGGTCCATCTGCAGTTTGTACCTTTCGTGTATTATCATCACATTACAGTCAAAGAGCTCGGCATGAGTTTTTCTGAAAAAATATATCAGGAAAAAGATAAGAAGATTAAGAATATTCTGAGACTCAAGAGCATCTGTAATCTCACCAAGCATCTGTAAAAAAACAGATTTGTTTTTTTTAAACAAATGTTTTTATTGTATTTTTTCATTTATTACAAGGATTACAACAACAAAAAACGAACAAACAAACAGACAAGTAGTACGATGCAGGATTGGCAAGGCATCTTCCTGTAAAGTTCTACAAGATTACAATGAGTTCCATTTCGTGAACTGAAGTATGTATCAGCATGTTTCCGAAATTCGAAATAAACATACAATTTAAAAAAAAAAGGTTATATGAAATAATATAATTAAGACAAAAAGGCTAGAAATGATAGAAAACTTCTCCAAATCTTCTCAAATATAGAATATTTACCCATAATCGTTTGACAGAGAGAGTTTGACAGTCTGGCAAGCAAGATCTGTAGACTTGGTTTGGTAACAGATCTCCAAAATTTGGCAATAGTGTGTTTTGCTTGCAACATGCAGTATACAGTAATTTTCTTATCATCCTTGCTTAGTATACAGTTTTCAGGAAATATTCCGAGGATACATAGCTTAGGGCATAATGATAATTTCACGCCTGTGAAGTTTGTAAGGATATTCAAAACTTCCAACCAGAAAGTCTGGATACTCGGGCAGTCCCTTCTTTTATTTTCTTAAGAGACTTGGGAACCGTCCACAACTATTCCATTAAACAGAGAAATCAGACCTCTTTTGGAGTGGTGTTTTACTGTTATTTCGACCACAGAGGTAAGTGTAGGTGAGGATAATGATTTTTGCATCTTGCATATGAAACTTCAGATCTGTCGATCAATATTTAAAGAAATGCTTGGATTGAATGCCATATTTCTGTCGCAAATCTTTAAAAGAAATGAGAATATTTTTAACAAATAGGTCTGCAACCATACATATGCCTTTTTCTGCCCAGATTTTAAAGCCCATATCGCTCTTACCCGGTGAGAAGTGACTGTTTCCCCAGATCGGAGAGAATTGTGATAATGATGGTCTTTCATGTCTATGTTTATGTACCTCATACCATACCTGTATCGTATTATTAGCGAAGGGATTCTGCGTACATTTCTTGAGTTCTTTTAGCTTAGCTGAGTACAAATAAGAATTAAGAGGTAAAGGAGATGTAATATATATTTCAATGCTCACCTAGGACAATGGAGTTCCTAGCGAAAACCAGCAGGAGGCAGTAGAAAGTTGGGATGCCCAATAATACGATTGAAGGTTTGGAAGTTTCAGACCTCCCCTTTCAAGGGGGAGATAGAGCAAAGATAAGCTAAGCCTAGCCCTTATATTGTTCCAGGCAAACTTAAAAAACATGCTTCACTATTTCTGCAGCTCCATAAAAAAAGGCTTCAAATCTGTTTCTCAAGATGTGGTATTATTACCTCATTAATCCAATGAAGGTAAACAATTTTTTTTAATTCTCATCTAAATCAATGGCACTTTTTAATATGTTAAACTGTATCTCCATACAATATGTTTCTTTCTTGTGCCGTATCGAACGACCTGAGAGATATCATTATGAACACAGACACAATTTAGGAAACGCATAAAAAACATTTTATCTGGCACTGGTTGATCAGTTATCTCCAGGTGTTGATCATTTAGAACAAAAGATACTCAGGCGACTCAAATGTAGTTGTGATACACGAGATGCACAAACTGGGGCAGAGTTTTACCATGTAAATTAAATGTACCATCTATTAATTCAACTTTAAAATGCACTGCGCAAGGTTAGCCTTATTGCTAGCAATCATATGCTGCAGGATCAAATCCTGCTTGCACCAGTGTTAGCTATACCACCCCTTGTGGAAATACCTGTGGAGAGATCTGTTTTCCTGCCCATCTTTCTTTTCTTTTTATCTACAATTCTGCTGCCTTACCCAAACCCTAAAGGCCCAGCTTCACTGCATAAACCTTTGGACGGTCAGGTTTGGGTTAGTTACTATTAATCCAATTTATGAAGAAATTCTCATTTAGTCTGTCTGACTGCACCACAGAGGGGGATCTACCGGGGTGGCAGCTTTGAAATCAAAGAAAAGTTGTGGCTCATCGTACATTTAAGAGACAGAATTTTGTTATATTCGACTGCAAGTGAATGCAGCAGGAGACGACTCCGCCCACCCTTCCCCTCTCCCCCCACCACTGAGGTTGCTTGATGTTCGTGTAAACATTCACTGATGGCAGTGGCTGATGTTTATCTGTTGCGTTGTATTAATTCATTTTGCAGTGGCTGATGTTTATCTGTTGCGTTGTATTAATTCATTTTGCGCTGGTTACACGTTGTGTTGGTTATTCGCGGTCTGACTGACAACAGCTGAGGTCTGTGTCTCTCTCATTGACTGTATATAAACAGGTTTCTCTGTGTCGCAGTGAGTGCTGTGAAGGGGGCGTTATGGCGTTAGTTTAGTCTCAAAACTCGCGCACGTACAAACCACACGCGCGCGTATAATACGAGAGAGCAGGTCAACACCGCGAGCATAAGACACTCGCGAGGGCGCATTTCTACTCTGCACGCGCGAAGAACGGCATCCGCGAGCATAAAACAATTCTCGCGAGCGAGCATTTGTGCTCCGCGCGCAGGACTGAACCCCCCCTCCCCTCCTAACTCGCAACTGCTGAATTTGCTTGCTCGACTTCACAACAAGCGCGCTCGACAAGTTGAGTTTTGAGACTTTGGAGCCGGGATCAGTGACTGACGCCCCCCTCCGTTGATTGGTCACTTCCCTCCAGTCCCCAGTCTATAACCGCAGGATCTTCAAGGATGTGTCAGGGAAAATGTAGACTCAATGCATAAGATAGTTATTTTCTTTAAAGAATAAGAAAGATAGTTTTTTTTTAAAGAAAAATAACTATGTTATCCATTGTTTCTTTAACAATAAAAAAACGAGAGCGACTAAGGAAATGGGAACCAGTGTTTCCAAAAAAATGACATAAAATTGGAAAGACAGAGAAAAATACTTTTTTAAATATATATATATATATATATATTAAAATTGTATTATTATTGTGTTTAATTATCTCTCTCTTTATATTAATAGTCACCACTGTACAAATTAATTGCCTACATTTACCCCCCCACACACACACAAACTTTAGAATATAGTAACACAACCCATCATACTTATTTTGTTATGTATCCTAATTTATTTTACCATTAGTTTTCTATTTTCTGTTTGTCTGTCTGTCTATCTTATGTCTTACTGTCATTGTTGTAGCCCACCCTATATTTTTCTCACCAAACCTGTAAATATGTCTCACTTGTTGTATCGTGCATTAAAACATAGAAATTATTAAAAAAATAAAAATAACAATTACCATCTTACTTACTTTGTGGATCATATATTCTGCTGCTGTCCACAGTCTATAAGCCATTGACACATTTTGTTTATTCTCCTTATACGTGTTAGGATATTATAGTGGATGAATCATGCACCTCTCTTTTTTACAACTACACGCACGCGCACAACCCACAAATGTGCAGATTTTTTTATCCCCCAAAAAATGAGGGAGCGAGTCCCTACTCCGCCGAGTCAGGGAGTGATTAGTGAACTGCGGGGGTCACGTCAACTACACTCGTCAGTGTGTCTTCGTGTCTACGCATGGATTGAAGTTCTCAGTCGCTATGATTTCTGTCAATTCGATTTCCAGCGAGGCCACGCATGTAAAAGTGTAGATCCACCTCCGCTGCCTATGGGGCGGTGCCCAGATTGCGCGCGAGTATGGGCCCCCGACTCGCCTTCCGTGTTCTCTTGCACCTGTGGTCGGCCTCCAGGCTGGCCCTGGTGCGGTTTAACCGGAACGGCGCGTTCTTTTATCCCTTTCACCGTCTGCGTCCTCGCTGGCTTGTTCTGATGGCTTGACGGGCCTGATGTCGGTGCGCTCGCGGAGGCGTTACAGAACAGCTGCCGTGTGTGGGGTGGTGCTTAAATATCATAGTTTCACTTATTAAGCAAGCATTGAGGGTCAAAGGTGTTACACACTATCCACCCTTTCACACGAAAACCTATGGGAAGGGACCGCATGGCAGAAAAAAAGTGGCCTCTAAAAAGGTAAATGGGCAAAATGACCATCTACTAGAAAAATAAATAATAATCTTTTTTTTTGCATTAATCCCTGCTAACATCTCACTCAACAATGGCAAAATAACCATTGAGCCTTTATCCCATTCAATTCAATTCAATTTTGAAATTGTGAATGTACAATTGTACGTCCATGTTTGTGTTTCATGTAGATTTGTAGTGTCAAGCATAAAAGGGTGAATGTGTCATGTGAGCCTTGTAAGCTTAAGGTTAGTAACATTCTAAATGAAAAGAAAACCGGTGTAATGTCTAGTACAGGCTTGTGTGAATGAAGGACATTATGCATTCAAAGATAGTTTGACAGAACAGCCAGTCTTTTCCCATTTTCACTTCTGCTTCTGCTGTCTTCAACCATAAATCAATTTGGTAGGATCAGCTGTGAGTCAAGACCCCACTGGCTGAAGTCACTTGGTGCTGACCTCCCAGATGAGGGAACAGGATTTTAGTTGACAATTATACAAAAAATAGTTGCTGTTCTCTGAGTGTTTTTGCATTACTATGTAATGAGTAAATATTTAGTTGTTAAAATAATCATGCTGTTATGGTACCTTTTAAAGTTTCTTTAAACTCCTTAAAATGTTCCTTTAAAGGGCCCATATTATGCCCCCTTTTACACAAGTTACATTGGTTTTCAGGTGTGTGAACTACATGTCTTTGCCATTCCATGTCAAAACACCTCAAGGATCAAGGTACACAGAACCTCCTCTTTCTGTATAAACAGCCCTGTGAGACTATGGTCGATTCCAGTACTTTCCTGCTCACTCCTCACCCCCCTCCCTTCGTGTTCCACAAAGCTCCGCCTCGCTCCTCCCCGGGTCTGCTGCCATGAAAACAGTCGCACGTAACAAGGCACATACACGACGTAGAGACCGCTCCTCCCCGGGTCTGCTGCCATGACAACCGCGACCGAACGCCGGCAGCCAGGAGCCGCCGCAAGCCGGGAGCCGCGACCGACCGCCGGCAGCCGCAAGCCGGGAGCCCCGACCGAACGCCGGCAGCCGCGACCGACCGCCGGCAGCCGCGACCGACCACCGGCAGCCGCGACCGACCGCCGGGAGCCGAAATCTGTTTTTTCGCACTTCAAGGGGGGGGGGGGGGGTGCTGCTCAGGTTGGGGGCGTGGTCGCCCCAGTAGCAGGAGTCAACTTACGTCACTTGACGCCCGGGCTGTGAATGGCTCGTTTACAGACCGTCTGCACGATCAACCCAAACCACGGATCAACGACTCATTGTTTTCTTTTCATTCTCCGTGGGCTGGCAGACACCCCAGATAACCAAATATACGTGGAGGCTGGCTGAAAAGGTGCCCGGAGCATAATATGACCCCTTTAAGGGTCAAACTAACAGGACTATTATTTCAGCACATTCCTGGAGTAGGTAGAGCTTTCTGATGAATAGTGATTCATAATGATGCATCCAGTGCAAAAGCATTGTTTTTACCTCAATACAGCATTTGTGTCACTGAGAAGAACCATTGTTGAAACAGACTGTGGCGGCTTTAATCTATCATTGTTTGATAAGCAGTGTTCAATATGTGAATGTTGGACTTCCAGACGACTGTATCTTTCCTAGGGAAGTACCCAGGAGTGACTGAAGAACAACACTAATATATTATTTACACTTGCACTTAAATTATGAATTACTAGAGGTGGAGGTTGTATGTACTGTTAATGCTGAAAAAGATAAACCCCCCTCCATTATGTTGATAAATGTATCAAATAGCAATAATAATATATATGATTAGAGCTTTAATGAATAAAAGATAGAGAACTTTCATCATTGTGGCTCTTTATTCATTTTACTGTGCAGGAGTTCAGGATGGGTTGGATTCATCAGGATGTGGTTCTATGTTAGTCAGAATCACATTACATTACAGTGCATTCAACCATTAAGCTATTACCAAAAAAAATCAAGAATCAAGAGTCCATAAACAATTATCAAATAGGCAAAAACAGCTTCATTGGTCAGAATTGGTCCAAATTTGATTTTGTAGTTAAAGCCACACTAGCAGCATTGATGCAATTTTTGTCACTTACCAGTTTTAAAAATTTGATTTGACTGGATTGCTATAAAATTTCCGAGTTGTTCGGATTATGAATACCAATGAACTTAATCTAATTTTGAATAATCCCCACTCAACTAAAGAGACATAGGACCAAGATTCATATCAGCCAATTACAGTACCAAACAAGGTTATAATACGCCATTTGAGCACAGTACATCTTCAGGGCAGCCTGGATACTACAGCGACTTTCTGTTGTATAGTAACAAAACAGGCAGTCTGGGCCGAGGTCAGCTGCCAAGCATGCTAAATTCAGAGCAAAGGTGTAGGCACCTCCGAGCTAGCAAATGCATGCGGAAAATGACAAATTATGATGAAGATGTGGATCATGCATCACACAGCGAATACATTTTACTGTTTTAAGTGGAATTTTCTTTCTTTAGCCATTTTAACGACAGTGATTGCCACCCTACGGGCGGCTGTGGCTCAGGAGATAGTCATTCAGCCACCAACCCCGAAGGTTGGCGGTTCGATCCCAGCTTCCCCAAGTCCACATGCCATTGTGTCCTTGGGCAAGACACTTAACCCTAACTTGCCTCTGACAGCTCTTCCGACAGCGTATGCATGTGTCTCTTTTTACTCTCATGTCCTGAGTCACAGACAAATTTTATCCTCACTGTATTCAAATGGAACTTTGCAGTATATGTCAATTAACCAGCAGAACTGTATTTGTGTCAAAAGAAGAGCATTGAAGACATACTCCACAGATTTAATGTAATTTTAAATTGTTTAAATTGGTGCAGTGGAACTAGAGATGTCAGTTTTTTTATTCCACACATTGTTCCTTGTCAAAAACTTGTCGCCTACATTAATAATGCAACTCAACTTGGAAGTAAAAATTTCACTTAGTGCATGAAATACTGCAGTTTCTACATAGACTGTTGTTTTTGCTCTTAATTTGTAACATCTTACAGGGATATATAAGGGGAAAAGCAGGACTCCAGGCTTCTTCCAGTTTTCAAGGTGTAAATGTACAATACAGGGTGTCAACACACGTTTTCAGGACCAGATGATGCTTTTTTTTTTCCAAGCTGCAGATTTGAACTCCTTTTGAGTTGTGTATGAGTGAAATACAAAAATTTTAGGACAGATTTCCCATTTCTTTGTCATGAATTCTGCTCAAAGAACCCTCTGGTGGCTTAAACTGAGCAGTTGGACTAGAATAGAAAACACTCACACTCTCATAGAGAGCTTTTGAAAAATACTTGTCGATAGTGAAAAACAACTTTTAGGACGTTTTTTGACAGAAGTCCACTATCAGTGAGCAGTGTAGCGACAGCCAACAGACTATTTATGGAAATAAAGGGCTTTTAGGGACTATTTCAAGGCTCATTTTCTCCAGCATATAAAAAGAAAAGCATTCCAATATGCCTTGTTACTCTTAGTGTTTGAAGTTTATGGGCCAAGGGACTGCAGATGAGATGAGCTTCAAGCAGACTAGTATTAGGGTTATTTTAGTCCCTTCTAAAAATAAATTACACAGAAACAGACACGATAAATTTCAGGGAAAATGGTTTAAGTCACATTTCATTTAGTTTAGCAGTATCCTGAGGTCTAATGCATTGCGATTGTAAAGAACATGGAACAGTTCAACACAACGGTGACGACTTGAGGACACCACCAACGAATGGAAACAGCGAAATGGAAACCCAACATTAATGTCAAACACTGCTTCACCAGTTTTGGAATGCTGGAAAAGAAACCAGGAGAATAATGTGCTCTCACAGTGAAGCTACACCTGATTACTCCTCCTCGGACATATATTATAGGTTCATCACCACCAATATGTACCGTCACTAACATAATCCATATATCACTTAGAAGCCGAGATGTACATAAAATGTATTTCTATCATGGTGAAGAATGAACTTTAAATCTCAACATGATTCATATGGCGATTCATATATTATTTCTGCTTTATTACAACCTGGCTCTAATTTGTGACTATAGCTCTTTGTTCTTCAGCACAGTGTGTTCAATCCATCTCCCTGCTCACAAAACATCAATTATTATTTTTTACTCTTAAACCTGCATTGTTTACATCCAGCTTTCCTGTCTTTGTCGATCAATGGAATGGTGAAAAAAACATTGGCCAGAATGTTTATCACGTCACCTGCATGCACTCATGTGCACATGCAAATGCACAGCAAACAGGGACACAAACGTAAAGACAAAGTCCTCCATAGTGCAACTGCAGCACGCATAATACAGAAGACTGCATAATACAGAAGACTGTGATGCTGTAGTACCAAAGCTCATGACTGGTACCATAGACTCAGCTCCAGATCTTAACTGATAGAAGACAAAAAAGTCAAGCCTGTAATAATGTGGAATAATCCATCGCCTTGGTTCAGATGTATCACATAAAAGCAAAACTACTGCTGCCTCTGAAAGTGCAGGCTGGAATTTCATTCTTAAGGCAATGAAATACAGGAGGACATCTGGTTTGCGGTGAAACATTTTTACCTTCTGTATGGCATATCAAAATCAAGTATCATCCTGCCTTGCATATCTTCATTCATTATTTATATCTCATATGCAGTTTATTCACTCAGGCTCTCCTCTATGATTCAAACATGACTCGTAGCAGTGTTCTCAAAAATGAGAAGATTGTGTCTCTGTGAGTGGCTCATTGCATCGAGCGTGGAGATTGAATTTTACCTGTACATTTTCCGTCTGTCGACTGTTACGTTAGATTCATACCATGTTGGACTGTAGCTCAGAATAAGAACAATTAAACTTCCTGCGCTGTGCTCTGCATGTTAGTTTTCAGACATTTTGCGGATCATGTAGTTGAGGATTCCCCCGTGGTGGAAATATGCCAGCTCCACGTCTGTGTCGAATCTCATCCGCACTTGGAATGTTTTCCCCGTGTCGAGCTGTGAGGGCGAAAGAGACGTCAAGCATCAGCTTAGACAGAGAATTGAATTCTGACCCTGATCTCCAACAAATTGTCCTCAACAAACCTGGACGTCGACAAGCATCCTTGGAGTGAGGTGCTTGGGGATGATGATGGTGTAGCGCTCTCTGCCGGTCAGCCCCAGGCTGTCAGCAGTGTTTCCTGGTAGATACTCCAGAGGAATCACTCCCATTCCCACAAGGTTACTGCGGTGGATCCGTTCATAGCTCTCTGCTAGAACTGCCTTAATACCCTACAAGAACAAAAACAGGTTCCTACTTTTAACACTTTTCCAGAGCTTTTAATTTTTTTGCCAAATCTCCGTCTCAGTTCACAGAAGAAACTGATCACAGGACGAAACTTTCATTATCAGACACATGATAATTCAGCTACACCTGTGACAACTATAGCCGCGTCCCAATTTAGGGCCGGTATCCTTCAGAGCCCTTGAAGGCTGAACTGAAATGTGACAGCCTTGTCCACGAAGGATTTCCTATTTGCATCACCAGCTTGTCCCGCCCTTACAGCTGCTAGCTCGGTAGCTTTGTCACCGGTGCACAATGAATCCTGGGATAGGTTGGATTATTTGTTGCTTGTGAATGGAAGGATGTGTGAAGGAGCCTTTGAAATGGGACAGTCCTAGTAACACTATAAGTCTTCAAATGCAGCCTACAAACGATGGTGCCCATGAATGGGACACGGCTCATTTTCAGTGATTAACCAAAAGTTTTGGGCTTTCACTTTGACGCTCTTGGGACTAAAATTTGAAAACCATGATCAGAGTAACATTGTGAAAAAAATCACAATCATCAGCCAGATTTTATGACTGAGCCAAATATCATATAAAGATATTATTTGTTTAATTCATTGGCTTTAAATATAAGTTTAACACAAAGTCTCACGGATTGTTTAGGTCTCAGTGTTCATCTCGTTCTCTTCTAAAATCCACAAATGGAAGTGCATGATCTATTTTAAACACCAGTGACTGTGTCACTCAGTGTTCAGACATGTTGACGACACAGTTTGATCTGGACACCACATGGTCCTGAGATACAGGAGCACTTGTGCAAAGACTCATTTCATTATCTTCACTAACAGAGAAAAAGAAATGCATTTGATGATTTCAGATAAAAAAGAGAACAGCTGATTGTTACATTCGGCATACTCTGTCGGCATGGGAAGATTACCTAGAAAAAATTGCTCATATACATATTGCAGCAAATAATAAAAAACCTAGCGATGCCTGTGTAGTCCCATCTCTTAATTTACTTGCTTTGTTTAGCTCTGTTGACATGCTGTCAGTACAAACTGAGGTCACTGATGAAGGAAGGGTCCAAAATTAACTTTTTGGCTTACCAGCCAAGGTGGGTGGTAGATAATTTTTTACGGAATTAGTTCTATCTAAGTTATATCGACAGTGTCTTATATTTCTATCGAAGAACAGTTATTTTGCGATAATTACCTTTATCTCCCAGCCCTTTGACAGCTATTTTTAAACAGTCTGAGTGACGGCAACCAGCAGCTTTCTCTCGCATGTAAGACATTTTTTTTCTATCCGCCAGAGTGGCGTGTAGTCTCTATAATTGACTCGCCAAAGACAGAATTTACCGGCATTTTGCTACTGGTGAGTGCTAATTTTGGACCCTGGATGAAGACAATGTGATGTTGCTAGAAAGCTGTGAGAAAAGCTAATAAATTAATGGTTTCATATAGAGCTGCAACAGTTAATCAAGTGTAATCGATTACTAAATTAATCAGCAACTATTTTGATAATCAATTAATTGGTTCAAGTAGTTTTTATGAATAAAATGTCAAAATGGTTTGATTCCAGCTTCTTAAATGTGAATATTTTCTGGTTTCTTTGCTCCTCTATGACAGCAAACTAAATATCTTTGGTGTTTGGATGAAACAAAACATAATTTTGGGGTTTTGGGAAACACGATCTACATTTTTCACAATTTTATGACATTTCCTGGACCAAACAACTAATCGATTAATCGAGAAAAGAATCGACAGATTAATTGATTATGTAAAGAATCGATAGTTGCAGCCCTAGTTTAATACAGCTGATGTTCCAATGTAAGCTATAAATGGAAATGTGTGATACTCACTAGCAGGAAGGGCCCTTTAGCTGCCCAGTCTCGGGAGCTGCCTGAGCCATACTCCTTCCCTGCCAGAACCAGCAGAGGGACGCCGGACTGCTGGTATCTCTCTGCAGCATCAAACACGTCCAGCTGAACAGGAGAGGGGAAAGGTGAAACAAATTTACGACTCAGTCCATTAAGGCCCCTGTACACTGTATAATAGCAATGATCCTGCAGGTCAGCCAGTGTGAGAGGACTCTAATATTCTAAATTTGAATTAAATCATAGTCAGTACTAGGTTTTAAAAAAAAATAAAATGCAAACAAAATTAAGTCAGTCATCAGTTTTCATCATCCATCATCATTTTGTACTGTATTCATGTCATGGTTCCACTGCAGGAGCTGTTCACTTTGAAAAAATGTTAACGGCGTCTCTGCGTAGTTCCTCATTCACAGTTCCTGACAGAAGAGACGTGTAACCACAAATACAACAAAATAGAGCGACAGCTGTGTCATTGATTTAAGTTAATTATTGAGTGTAGTCAAAAATGCCACAGTCGAGTGGTACATCCCAAAATGTATGTATGTATGTATGTTGCCGATTTGACTCATGATTACAAAGATTCATCTGGTACAGCATAAAATAAAATGAAAGTTATGAATGTAACTACGGTTATATGAATCCCGAATGACCGCCAGAGGAAGTGCTTAAAGCACCGAATATACCATTCGCGCATGCACAGTTCGAGTATGTACACCAATAATGTCACATGTGACCCCTGGATGACCCGAGAGAGGCTATATCTTTCAGGGTCATCACGGGTTCCTTTCCTACGGAATCTTCTCGCAGGATCAAAAGGATTCAAAATGACAGTGCTGGAGATCTTGGGGCTCCTAGGGAATGCATCCTCCGAGCCCCCTCAGAAAGAGGGACACCAGATTGGGACTCCCCACTGTGCCGCCATATAAACTTTCAGGGTAGAGGGAGACCTGCCGTTGTTCAAGAGGGACTGCAGGACCTCCAGGATGGTAGGCAGGGAGCAATGTACTGGGTCCTCACTGTGGGCGGAACACCAATGGCAGAATAGCCATAGTCACGAAAGTCCTTGGCAAGCCTCTGAGCGGGACACTGAGGACCACGATAGCCAGTGGAGTGAACCAGTGGTAGTGGATGGGCCCGGGGGGCCCCTAGACCCCTTTGGGCGGAGGCATGCTTCTGCGGAGACTCGGAAGCTGCCTCCAGCTGAACCGAACAGCTCCCCTGGTTCCACCGGGACACTACGGAGGGTCCTCTTACACGCCTCAGTCAAAGGTGACTGTGCGATCTGGGACCGGCATGGGCATGGTTGGAGTAGACACCTCCACATCCTCGGGGGGAGCATCAGAGTGGCGACCTTGGAGAAGGGACCTCATCTCGGCCAGCTCGGCGGATAATCGATTCACTTCTAAGTAGGGGTTTGGGGATCATATAACGATCTTTTGGGATAGAATCACCATCCCTGATCTGAATCATGATTTTTCTCACAATCTAGGCTCAGCCACCAACTTGATGTAAATAAAGCAAAACAACTTAAAGTGCCCATATTGTCAAAATTGAGATTTCCTGGCTTTTTTCATAATAAATAAGGTCTAGGGGCTCTGTAAGTACCGTTAAAGTGTCAAAACGGTCAATAAATTGGTACTAAAAAAACCCGAATATATTTTCTTAAGGATATCAAAACTTCCAATAAAACACCAGAAAGGTGTACAATATGGGACCTTTAATACAGGGAGCGGGGAGTGCAGACGCTGCTTTCACCGTCATGGTTGTAAACCGCTGTAAAAAATTAGTTTCGGCGAAACACAGCCACTAACTTGATGTAAACAAAGACAAACAACTTTATTCTGGGAGTGGGGAGCGCAGACGCTACATTCACCGTAAGGGTTGTAATCTGCTGTAAAAAGTAAGTTTCGGCATAACAAAGCCACCCACCTGAGGGCCTTATTTTCAAGGTAAAGAAAATAAAGTGAAACACATACCGTACACCCGGAGAGGCAGAGTAAAATGCTACCGTACCATACCAGTGCCGTCGCAGCCCTTGGATGATGAACAAAATGTAGCTGCTCGGGTCACTACAGCGACGGTAATTTATTATTAGTTTAATGTGTTAGCTTTTAGCCAATGCTATGAAATCCAATGCAAATGCACGCGAGAAGAAAAAAGGAACAGAACCTCTGATGATACCGGAAGATATAGCCTCTCTCGGGTCATCCAGGGGGTCACAGGTAACATTGTTGGTATACATACTCGAACTGCGCATGCGCAAAGGGAATATTCAGTGCTTTAAGCACAGCCTCTGGCGGTCAGGAGGGATGAAATAGAACTGTGTATTGGGGCTTTTACAAAACCACATACTGTATGTATTTATGTATGTATATGTTACATACTCATGGCGATGAAAGAAAGAGCTGAGAGGAAAGGCTTCCTGGTGGGTGTAAGAAAAGTATTGCATGCTGACCGTTTCACCTGTTGGCAGGTGAATGGTTTGTGGCGCCTGCTTGTTGAGGAACTTGTTAAAGAGGCGGATGTTTGCGAATGTCCCTCTGGCCATCACGGCGTCGTTTCCTCGACGGGAGCCATACGAGTTGTAGTCTCGAGGAGTCAGACTAGTCAAAACACAAACAGAGTTAAACAGAAAGTTTTTATGATTTCTGAGTGGAGTTGATTGTGTTTGTAGACATATCACAACACAACTGTGATTTCATAAAGGCGATAGGAGGAAGGAAACTGACAAACATGACACCAATATTTCCTGTGCAGTGGGTTTTAAAAAAGCAATAATATCATGAATCTATTCAAATCAGGATGTATTGATCTTATGACTGAGGAAGTGTGTGTGAAAGTAATGTGTTGTCACAGCAGAATTGTGACTTTGGGTGTGATTATTAGTTGCAGTTTGACTTGTTCACAGTGACTCATACTGACTAAAGAAAGGTACTGTAACCTACACAAGGACTGCTGCCACAGCCTGAAGCAGTGAGGTCACTCACCCTCTGTTGGTCAGGTAGCGAGCTGCGGTGCTGTTCCTGGCAATGTTCCCTGCAGGAGAGATGTGGTCCGTGGTGACTGAGTCTCCCAGATTCAGCAGAACGCAGGCATCTGTTATAGACTCAGGAGGCTGCAGCTTCATGGTCTGAATCGAGGCAAAGCAACAACCATATAATAATGAAAAACAATGAATAATAATAATAACAAGGGGCTCTAATGAAAACTCAAGCATTGAGTATCGTTTGATCCCATGCGTCTTGAGATGACACCGCAAATTTGAAGATGCTAGTGTGAAGTCTGCCGGAGGAGTTTGTTAAAGTATGACGTGCGAAAATGGCCAAATTTGCACACTAAAATCGAAATGGTTGACTTCCTGTTGGTCGGCGGTAATGGCGACCTCTTATTTTTTTGTAGGTCTTTTTGTGATACAAGTGCCTACCAAATTTCGTTTATCTACATCAAATGCAATGTGGGGGGGAATGTGGTAAGGGGCTTTATTGAGTTATTTTGACACGCACATGCCCAAAACCCCTAAATTGTCAATTTTATCAAATTTTTCACCGGTTCTGATGCGTGTGCAAAGTTTTGGGCAGGTCGGAGCACATTAAGTGCCTCAAATTAGCAATTCATTTGGCGTACTACTACTACTACTACTACTAATAATAATAATAATAATAATAATAATTACAGGCTTGGCTTGGGCCCTAATAAAAATTATTATAATAATAATAATAATAATTCACTCAATTATAATAGGTCCTCGCTCTGACTTTGTCAGTGGAGTTCGGGCCCTAATAATAATAATAATAATTATGATGATGATGATGATGAAAGCACTGTCTGAGGCTAAAACAACGTTATCTATATGCAGCCATGTAGGTAAACACAGGTGATACTAATCACACTGAAGAACAGAAGCTCATTGTAATTATTACAAATGTGATTAGTAACGACTTTGTTTACTGTGTTATTTCAAAATGGCTGCTGTGAAAAAAGCTCTAATATCTTCAGGACAGTAGAAGCAGCAGTGACTGTGGTGGAACAGTGTTGAAGTCCATGGCTGCTAGAGTTGCTGCCTCGGTCAGTGTGACTGAGTGTTTCATGGAGTTCAAGCACACACTGAGGAAACTTTCCCATTTGCCATATAGTCTATACATTTTTTTATAGATATAAAAAACATTTGTATAATTTTAATGCATATGCATAGGCCTTTCACGATTACTCTTTTTTGTTGGACGATATATTTTCCCTGAAATTATTGCAAAAATAATTGCCATTTCAATAATGACAATAAAATTGACATTTCAAGACCATTTTTTGCTATTGCATCATGTGAGCTTGCAGTATACTATACACTAAAGACTTCTTGGGGAACTTAAAAGGAGATTCGTAACTGTCGGAGGATGTAGTGATTCGTATCATTTACCAAACCACTGAAGAACGGTGGAGACTTGATGTAAGTTGATTGATGATCCCAGGTATAGAGCTTGTCAGAGGGAGCAACTAAAGAGTTCCAACGTTCATTCACTTTCTAGAACAACACAATCCAGAAAGAGTCAGTCAGTCAGTCAGTCACATTTATATCAAATTGCTTAAATGCTGTTCCCGTAAGACTAATGGTAACACTACCTCAATCTTCTCATACACTTCTTTAAACATTGATGGAATGACAAATATTTTCTCCACAGCCTGGATCTCTTCTCGTGTGGGCCAGATGTCCCTCAGGAAGATCTCTTTGCCTTCAGAGTTCGTGGCTGCAGACAACAAGAGGACAATACTTAAAGAGTCTGAAAATCTGCTTTGCCTAGCGCATCAAGCTCAGTAGCCGTTTTGGGCGTGAAGCTGTAATCACATACAAAGTTTAAAAATCAAGCGTAATTTCTGTCATTGTGGGCAATCCGATGACATCACATAAAAGAGTCAATTAGTCAATACAGCCTCTTGAGATGTAAAATATTGACCTTAAAGGACCTTCTCCAGAGCTGCACACCACTACAATGAAGCAACAGTGCAAAACCCTAAGTTAGATCTTTTATGCTATCATGAGGAGGGTAAATTTTTTTGGGGTTCATTATGAAACTGTCAGGACAAATTAGACCAAAGCGACTGCCACAGTCAAGGTAATTAATGGGGAAAAATACTGTTTCATGCAGTTTGCGATAAATTATGATTTTTTTACACTTGAGCATAATATGACCCTTTAATATTTGATTTAACAGGCAAAATCTCGATTACCAAGTCAATATATGTAGTATGTGTTTGGTGAGACAAATCACTGAATTTAGAAGTGCATGGATAAGCTGAACTGTTAATTTTCAAATTTAGAGAACTCAGCACTATATTATAAAAGGTGCATGTTTTATTGTATAGTCAGTCTTATACTCATAGGCTAATACTGATATTTGTTCATCTCTAATCTAAAAATGTAAAGACTAAAACAAACTCAACATAATTGCACAGCATCGCTTGTAAGAACAAAGTAGCCCGTAGATTATATACTGACTCTGAACAGATAATATCTGTAACAGGATATTTCACTGGATTTTACCACAATCCTTGAACTGTAACCCAGACCGCCTCCTGGCTAAACTGTGCACCACCACTTAAATGGTTCTAAGCAGCTGTATTGGCCTTTAAAAGCCTGAATTGTTTAAACGACACTGAGGGAACACTGAAGGGCCGTAACCACTCCGTGTTAAAAGCATGCATAGTGACGGATTCTCCTAATGTCTCCAAAGGTTAAAGTCATAATTAATCCTCTTGTTAATGTCTGATGGCCTCTGTGAAGAAGTGATAACATCACAAGCTATGATAAGTTAGCCTTCAGTTTTCCCTACCACAGGTTAAAGTTACAGGACACACACCATCACTCACTTTCAAAGTCATTGTGGACGGTTACATAAAATGAACTAAATGAGCACCTACATAACCCACAATGCAACTTAACTGCTGATGGTTTGGTCGGCGATTAGTGTTTGTTGCGTGTTGTGTGTAGCGGGCTAATGTAGCATGCAGCCTGCAGCAGAGATGAGGAGCTGGCTACATAGGTCTGATGAGCATTTTACAGATAAAAATTCCTCCTCCTCCAACTGATCCTGCTCAGTGTGACACAACCAAATGTGTATCATGATCTTGCCACTGACCATGCCTTCACTTTTATACTGAGTGCATAACTTTGTTCCCTGAGGACTTGTCACAGCACAGCTTTGAAGTAAAAGTCAAAACTTACAGCAACACATTATGTGAGAAACTTTTGTACTGTGCCGAGTACTGTTTTATTCTTTGAGTGACGAGTAATAAATAAAGGTTTACAACTCAAAATAAAGGGGCAGTTTTTATGGGAGTCTCAAAACTCACCAATGGGCTCTGTCTCGAAGTCTATCCTCACTGTGCCTGCTATAGCATAAGCAATGACGAGTGGTGGTGAAGCCAGGTAGTTTGCTCTGGTGTTGGGGTGGACTCGCCCTTCAAAGTTTCTGTTTCCTGAAAGGATGCCCGCAGCAACCAGATCTCCCTGAAACATGTTAAACAGGAGTGAGATAGAATATTAAATACATTCATAATCTAAAACGTTTTACTCTTTATTTACAGTAGTAAATATAGTAGAAATACACAAAGAGAGCACTGTTCACTTTAAGTGGCTACAATATTGCTGTCACCACAGGAGAAAGAGTGAGGACCCCTGGGAAGAGCTAAAGACACCGAGAGGTAACATCAGGTTTTACCATACATTGACGAGACTGTGGCGGCCCGCCATAGTCTAATTTGTTACGCCATAGACTCATAAACCGAAAATATTTTTACACTTATCATGGCAAAAATAAAAGATCTCGACAAGAGAGTCTTGTTAGAAAATACTGAGCGTGCATTCATTACAACCAACCGCAATCAACAGATATTATATATTATTCTTGAGGGTCCGAGGTCCACCCCCCATAGTCTCTCAAAATCCTATGGGAGACACTGGACATGATACAGTGGGGATGTAAACCACAGGTACCTGTGTTATGGCCTCCACCACTGGCTCTGGGAGTGGCCCACTGTTGCCTATACACGTCATGCAACCGTATCCAACAACCTCGAAGCTATGAGGAAAGACAAGGCAGCAAATTAGCTTCATGCTAACGTCACCTGACTGCACTGTGGCACACATTTCCATGTACATAAAAATTTGCTGCAGTGCATATATGCAACTGTAGAAATGGATTAGGAAGCGAGCTGGCACCAAGACCTACTGAGTCGAAGATTTCATACTTGAAAATGAAATAAAACAAAAAGGTAGATGAAATGAGAATAGGAAAAATGAACACGAGCAGATAAAATTGAGACAATAAACTATGAAATAGCAGGTGAAGAATGAGTGAGCTACCCCAGCTGAAAGAGGTAGTCCATAACACCACTCTCCTTGAGGTAGTAGGTGACTACTCCACTGCCGGGTGAAAGGCTGGTCTTTATGTACGGCTTCACACTCAGCCCACACTCTATTGCCTTTTTAGCAAGAAGTCCTGAAAAATAAACCGTAATTATTATTGATACTCTCAAATTGACAGTTACAAACCCCATGAGTTGATATTACACAAATTCCAAAGAGAGCAGTCTACACACCGGCTCCCAGCATGACAGATGGGTTGCTGGTGTTGGTGCAGCTGGTGATAGCAGCGATGACCACTGAGCCGTGGCTCAAAGTGAACTCTTTTCCATTGAACTGGAAGGGGACTGCGGCGCTGTGGCCCTCAGGGGCCACTTGGAAGCCCTTGAAGCCTTGCTAAACACATCGCAAGACCAAAGTAGATCAAATATTTTGTGAAGCACTAAAAGTAGCAGCAGTTTAGCCATACTCATCTATTACTTAGGAACAAACTGGACAGGGTATCATTTGAAATCTGTCATTACCAAAGTCAAGGAATAGGTGTGGAAAAAGTTAACCTTAATGTGTAGATGTGCGGGAACTAATGGAGAAAAATGTTGCAGATTTATTAAGTGTGGATATAGAGAAAACATGAGACTGCACTGGTGTTCACCTTTGCTCCCAGACAACTTTCAAAGTCTTTTTTCATGTCAGAAACAGGAATTCTGTCCTGGGGTCTTTTGGGACCACTGCAGCATGGAACCACTGTACTGAGATCCAACTCCACCACCTGAAGAAGAGAGAGACGGAGAGATCATTATTTTGCAATACGTTTCTTTGCTTCACTGTCCACAATGTTGAACTTCATACTACTTCACTTACTCAATTATATTGAAACTCATTTTTAAACAACTCAATAAAGGGGCAGTAACCGATTTTGGAGAAAGCTTGTCTTTTGTTGATTTTACTGCACTGACCTGGGGCCTGTACTACGAAGCAAGGTTAATCTACTCTGATTTAACTCAGGGTTAACCACAAACCTTGAGATTGACTTTTACAATTAAATGTTACTCTGTGGCAGCAGCAGAGTCAGGGAGGCTTGTTAACAACACATTGTCAACCGAGTTAATGGCCTCATTGACAAATGAACCGACAGCTAGCAGACTGCAAGGATACAATCGCTGATTTTTACAAAAAGAGAATTGGATTAAAATCACTTACTGCACCTTTAATTGTATTCTTATTATTAGATTTTTGTGTTTAGTAGCATGTCACAAATCTTGACATCCAAATAAAATAGTATCAGTAAGAATCACAAACACAGGCATTTTACCTACTCAAAGTGAATTATAATCTACCTTTAAATTGTGCTACTGCAATGAACAAAACATCAAAATGATGTTGACACTGACCAGAGTGAAATCAGGATCCTGAGAGATGTCGGAGTAGTCTCTGAACATTCCCACTGACTTTAGGTACTTTGTGATGTAGGCCAGCTTTTCTACATCTCGCCCTGAATAAAGACAAGGAAGACAAAAGAAGAAATCCTCACCTGTGATAAATCAAGTGGGGGTCTGTAAAAATCAAGCATATGTTGATTTACGTGAGGAGCCATGAATCTAAAAATGGGTTTTGGGTCTCTTGGTTTTGCAGTTATACTTCAACAAAGCTGATTATACAACTTTCCAAAAAATTTAGAAAAGGTCCACATCTCACATCAGCAATGGGACAATGTTAATGAGCTTTTTAGCAGCGCTGCATTGTTTTCTGGCTGATAAGTTAATAACTTCAAGCTGGTTTCAGATATACAAAAATGGTAGAAAATCATATGTGGTGTTGTACAGAAAATGTCTCACACTCACCGGTCTGCGCGAGGTACTGAATGCTGACGTCGTCCACGGGGAAGAAAGCTGCTGTGGCTCCGTACTCTGGACACATGTTGGCGATGGTGGCTCTGTCAGCGATGGACAGCTGAAGCACACCCGGACCGAAAAACTCCACAAACTTCCCCACTACACCCACCTGACGAAGGTGCTGAGTGCAAGGAAGGGGAGAAAGATTATGATACCAATGATACGACATAGAAGTGGCCAACATGTTGGAGGAGCTGCATGGAACAATTGTAATTACCTTTGTAACAGTGAGGACAATGTCAGTGGAGGTGATGAGTTTTTCTGGGGTTCCGTGCAGCTTGTATCCCACCACCTCAGGCAGAACCATGCTTATTGGCTGGCCCAGCATCACAGCCTCCGCCTCAATTCCACCAACGCCTGAAAGGTTTGTAGACGACTCTTATTTAATTTAATTATCACACCGCAATTCATGGGGTTTTGTAACTGTCATCTTATCATTAGCCAACAGTGTATCCATTGCACTTTATCATAAATGAAGGCAGGGATTTCAACTTCAAAAATCATACTGGTCCAATGTTGTGTTTGCTCTCTTGGCAAAATGGTACAATAAATATTTTACGGGTGTCAGTATTTCTCTCAAAGGCAAACAGCTATTGTTGCTCAGACTAGTTCAACCTCTACAATGTAGGAGAGGGAATATGAATATATTCCTTTATGTTATAAGTATATGTCATTATGTTGTGATAAAGATACTCATCTACTACATTATGATATAGTGGATTTTCTGTGATGCCTACATGGAAAATTGATCATATAGCAATGACTGTTTTGAGATAACCTAGCAATATATGTATGTCTATACAAATGATGGCATCTCAGCGCATTTATACAAAAATTATATATAGATGGCTGACAAATTAATTTAGTATCAATATATAGTGTAGTCTTGTTCGATCCTAATGCACTGGATGGAATTTTTTTTTCACACTGGCAGGACAAAACACATTTTATAGCTGCATTATTTGATCCTTCAGCAACTCTGAGGCAATACAACAACCTCAGTGCTGACATTTATGAGCTTATAAAGTTGCCTAATAATACATCCAACACAGAGCAACATCAGGGTCAATTTGTTTTAGTCAATCTGATGTATGTAAGATCAATAATGACTCTCCTTTTAGTTTTGTTTTGGTCTCTACCAATTCTAGAATAATACACTGCTCAAAAAAATAAAGGGAACACTTAAACAACACAATGTTACTCCAAGTTCATCACACTTGTGTGAAATCAACCTGTCCAGTTAGGAAGCAACACTAATTGTGAATCAATTTCACCTGTTGTTGTGCAAATGAAACAGACAGGTGGAAATGAGAGGCAATTAGCAAGACTACCCCTATAAAGGTGTGGTTCTGCAGGTCGTGACCACAAACCATTGTTGACCAAGTTGCGCAGCTCATCCAAGATGGCACATCAATGCGAGCTGTGGCAAGAAGGTTTGCTGTGTCTGACAGCACAGTGTGCAGAGCATGGAGGAGATACCAGGAGACAGGCCAGTACACCAGGAGACGTGGAGGGGGCCGTAGGAGGGCAAAAGGCCAGCAGCAGGACCGCTACCTCCTCCTCTGTGCAAGAAGGAACAGGAGGAGCACTGCCAGAGCCCTGCAACATGACCTCCAGCGGGCCACTAATGTGCATGTTTCTGCTCAATCTGTCAGAAACAGACTCCACGAGGGTGGTATGAGGGCCCGATGTCCACAAGTGGGGCCTGTTCTTACAGCCCGACACTGCACGGCGATTGGCATTTGCCAGAGAACACCAATATTGGCAGATTCGCCAGTGGCGCCCTGTGCTCTTTACAGATGAGAGCAGGTTCACACTGAGCACATGTGACAGACGTGAGTCTGGAGAAGTCGTGGAGAAAGTTATGCTGCCTGCTACATCCTCCAGCATGACCGGTTTGGTGGTGGGTCAGTAATGGTGTGGGGAGGCATTTCTTTGGATGGCCGCACAGCCCTCCATGTGCTAGCCAGAGGTACCCTGACTGCCATTAGGTACCGCGATGAGATCCTCAGACCCATTGTGAGACCATATGCTGGTGCAGTGGGCCCTGGGTTCCTTCTAATGCATGTCAATGCCAGGCCTCATGTGGCTTCAGTGTGTCACCAATTCCTCTATGATGAAGGTATTGATGCTATGGACTGGCCTGCCTGTTCCTGACCTGAATCCAATTGAGCACATCTGGGACATCATGTCTCGTTCCATCCACCAACGCCACGTTGCACCACCTAAATCTCCATATGCCAACAGATAGCTACCATGGCCCCATAAGTGACTAGAAGCGCACTTCCTGCGGAAAAATAGCTGGGAGAAGACAACGCAGCCCACTGCGCCAAGGTGATCTCGATAGATAAGTGTCATTTTGTCAATGAAAAAAGAAGCAGCATTCATACAGAATGCCTCAGCATTCACACATAAGAAAAGAAGTAAAGAAAGAAATAACAAAAAACAAAGACATTAATAATATGGACCTGGATTCGAACTGACAGTCTTCTAGCTGGGAGGCGACAGCGCAGACCACTGCGCCAAGGTGATCTTGCTACATAAGTGTCATTTTGTCAATCACAAAAGAAGCAGCATTCATACAGATTGCTCCGCATTCACACATAACAAGGAAAGAAAGTTAAGAAGTAAAGAACGAAAGAAATACATAGAAAAGAGAAGAAGAAAAATCCCACAACAACCATTTTTGCTGAGACAGATCATTTGAAGCAAGTGGGCTGATAGGCACAGCGACAAAAAGTGTACGTAGCTCAAACGCCGTGAGACGAGATAGCCGCTACGGAAGAATAAGCATAATAATAATAATAATAATAATAACTACATCAAGTGAACATGGATTTGAACCAACAGTCTTCTAGCTGGGAGGCGTACAACACAGCCCACTGCGCCAAGGTGATCTTGCTAGATAAGTGTCATTTTGTCAATGAAAAAAAAATGCCTCAGCATTCACACATAACAAAGAAAGAAATACAAAGAAAAGAGATCCATGTGACATGGATCGGGATTCGAACCAACAGTCTCCTAGCTAGGAGGCGATAGCACTAACCATTGCACCAGGGTGATCTCAATAGACAAATGTCATTTTGTCAATGAAAAAAGAATTGCAGCATTCATACAGAATGGCTCAGCATTCACATAAGAAAGAAGTTAAGAAAGAAAGAAAGAAAGGAAAAAAAACAACAACCAAATCCTTTTTGCTGAGACAGATCATTTGAAGCAGGTGCACTGATTGGCACAGCTGCAGTGCGTTGGCTTATCATCTCCATAGGACCCAAGTGGTTTGAAACTAAATCCTCTTGCAGGAGCTAGATTCGAACCAACAGTGTTTTGGCTGAGAGACGACAAACCACTCCACTGCACCAAGGCGATCCCGATAGACAAGTGTCATTTTGTCAAAGAAAAAAAGAATTGCAGCAATCGCAGCTTGGCCCCTACAGGCCATTTTTTGGTCAAATTTTCATGTTTAAAAGTCATCGGAAATATGACAGAGCTTAGAAAACGGTGTACGTAGCTCAAACGCTGTGAGACGAGATAGCCGCTACAGAAGAAAAAGCTGCATAATTATAAAGATTTCGAAAATCTAGATGGAATATAAACCCATTTAATGCTTAATATTAAAACTGTATACCTTTTCATTTATCTTGACTGGAAAACATTAGTTTTACCATCACATTAACGCATTTTACCTCTATATATGACGTGTCGAAGCAGACATGAATGGGGATGAGGACAAAAGAGCAATTCATCACAAATTATTGGAAAGAGTTGAAAGTATAAGTCTTCTAAAAACAGCAGGTATTGTCTCACCCCAGCCGAGGACACCCAGGCCATCAATCATGGTGGTGTGGGAGTCGGTGCCCACCAGGCTGTCGGGGTAGAAGAACCCATCGTTGTTAAACACCACTCGTGCCAGGTACTCCAGGTTGACTTGGTGAACGATCCCTGATCCAGGAGGAATGATTCGCATGTTCCTAAAGGCTTTAGAGCCCCACTAGGAACCACAGAACATATTTAATGGTAAAACGGAAAAGGCACTGGAAATAAAAACGTATCAGATATGAAGACCTTGCATGGGGTTTGTTAATTGTTCAGACCTTTAAGAACTGAAATCTTTCTCTGTTGCGGTCAAACTCCAAATCCTGGTTTTTCTGAAGGCTATCAGTCCTTGGGGAAAAAAAGAGAGGCGATGATCATGTTGTAGCTACCTGCAGGACAATATTGTATCTATGTACTTATGGTGCCATGATGGTGCCATGGTACAAATAGTATGATGAGCCTTACTTCCTGTTAAAGTCCACTTGGATGGAATGATCAATGACAAGGTCAGCGGGACAAACTGGATTAATCTTCTCTGGGTCACCACCAAGTTTCATTACTGCATCACGCATGGCTGCAAAGTCCACCACAGCAGGGACACCACTGCAGGGTGGGTTCAGAGACACAGCAGGTCAGAGTGAGTCCAGTCTACATTTTCAACATTCAGATATAACTCATCCTTAGTTAACTGATGTAGCCAGCCAGTCAGGGCTGGGAGATATCATCGTGAGTATGAGTAACATTTATTTGTCAATATTCAGGAGCTAACAATCCACTGATGCCTTTGTTTGACACCACATCTTCATAACACTTACAATATTCTTAATTCTTGTCACGATCAACAAACCCAATGAAAAGATGAAAATGAACAATATATAAATTCACCTCTCAGTACTTCTTCACACTGTCTGTGCCTCTCAGGCCCAAGTCCATTGGGTCTTACCGATGAGCTAAATCTTTACAAACAGCTCATGAATACCCACTCTAGCTATATTTTTGTTTTTAAGTCTCAAGAACTTCCTAAAGCTGCTGGTCATTGGTGGTTTTAACAAACGTTCCTCTAACAGGAGAAAAATAGTTTTTTGTATAGGGGACTACTTTCAGCAGTCGATTGATCCACATTAGTTGCTGCATTAAGAATTTCTGGCAGCAGGATGGTGTGTGTCAGTGTGTGTGTGTGTGTGTGTGTGTGTGTGTGTGTGTGGTAGGATCAGTTCATTTTTGGTTTGAGTCTGTGCACAGCATTCTTGATAGATTTATCCTTTCATTTGTGTGAGTTTTATACATATTTCCCAAAAATAATTCAGATCGAAGCAGCAGAGGCTGAGATATCATGACTTTTAGCTTTAAGTATGGGTCACCCTACAATAAAACTGGATCCTCTATTTCCCATAATGCATCTATGACTAATGATGACTAGTTCTGCCGATGACTTTGACATGTATGTATATGACTGATGGAGTTCTCCATCAAAATTAAGTTTTGTTGGTTCAAAAAATATCTCTTCCACTCAACAGTACTTGTGTAAAGGGTTTAATTGATTGTGTATAAAACCTGCTGAACAACTCATTGACATCCAGACACAATGGAAAAGCGTAGACATACGTGAAGTCCTGGAGGATGACACGGGCAGGTCTGAATGGCACCTCCACAGTTTGAGCCTGGGTCTGCTTCCAGTTGAGGATGCTCTCCACATCTGAGCTCTTCACCAGAAACTCATCACAGTTCCGGACAGCAGACTCCAGGAGGACCCGGATGGAGAACGGCAGACGGTCTGAGGAACAGAGGGACAGTGAACCTCTCTGGACTATCTGCTCCCAACACTATACAATAACAATGACAAGAGATTTTAATTCTACGTTCAGTATGGGTTTGTTGTCACCATATCTGCTGTCTCCAAGTTTGAAAAGATTGAAAAACTGCTGCTTCGGGTCCTCAGGGTCCAGGGGCTCAACAACGTGTTGAAAAGGATTATTCAAAGCCTTAGACATCCTCATCTATGTCTCAGTATGAATCTAAAAGAGGAAACATAAGCAATGAATGTATGGCTGTTTTTAACACTGTAAAATTATTACAGCAGATGGTAACTGCACATAAGATGAAAATGAATACAATTAGGGATATAAAGTATTTTTTAACAAACAATATAGATGGTTATTTACAGGATCCAGTCTAGAATCCTTCATATTCAGTGTAACAGTGGAGTCCAGGCAGAAAGGTGGAGCTTGAGGGTCAGTGAACTTTTGGCCCATGTTTTTCAGACCTTACATAACTAAAATTCTTTCACACTCTGACAGACCTTTATACAGGGAAATGGGCCCTAGTCAAAAATGAACACTAACTGAAAAAAAATTATCTGAAAATCTGCGTCTACTAAGAGTGAATTCCTGGAGAGAGATGTCATCTATGTGATATAATGATCTTTTGACGGGGCCTACGCACCCTGAGCGTCCACATACTTTACCTTGAAATACAGGTTAATTTTGCTCTGCTGCAGAGAGCAAAGTCTAATACTGACAATATGGTGTGATGTAACAGGGCACGGTTACAACCACCATTGTTTTACTTTGAGGACATGTGCTCAATAGAAATAACAATGTCATAGTAACAATGTATGTTTTGTTAAAGTACTGATCATTTGGGGTATTGACCTAAATGTGTGTCTACAGTACCAAATATCAAAAGCTGAATGTCAGGCCAGATTTGTAGTGTTGTTTGTGGAGTATAACCATAAATTAGCATTTTGCCAGTTCAAGGTAAAGTTTGGAGCCTTAATTATTAGTTTTTATATACCTAAAACTAGCGTACCAAACAAGCATCACTATTTCAGGTAGAACTTTGACAAACTCAGCACACAGAAGGAACAGCTGGGAATATTTTCATTGCTAATCATAAATACTGTTAGATATGAGGTTTTAACAAACTTGTCATTAGAAACTAACCATGTTTACCTGCCACTCATGCTTCCCTGTTCCCAGTTTCTCCACCATTGGCCTTATTGACGTAAATTAGCATTAGCTACTTTGACAAACTATGACATTTATTATGGTCTAATTATTGTCTAAATTATCAGTGTATAATTCAAACACGAGGAACGACCCATGTTTAACAGTTTACGATCGGCTACTCCGAATACATTACATCAGGATGACTTGGTATAATGGCATATATGTTTTGAATGCAGCAGTCAGTTAGCTAGCTTACGGCCCAAATAATCTGCATGAGAGCACGGGGTTTTTACTACGTTGTCGGCATGACGCTGCGGTACAACCCATGATTAAATAATTAAATTAAGTCGGATTTGATTACTTACTTGAAAGTGAGCTGCACCAGAGACACTGCAGAGGGCTACCGTGGATTACCTGCCTACAACTCTGCCCCTGCTGCAGCTGCGACTTGGTATTTTCACACCCGAGGTGGAGGAAGACCGGCCCATACTCGGCCTCTGATTGACTTAGCCTGCTACTCTTCCCTACTTTCAACCAATCAACACTCTTCATTTTTTAAGCTAACCCAATCAGAGGCATGGGCGGGTCTTCTTCCAACTCTTCTTCATCTGTCTTCTAATGGCGATTGGAAAACCAGCTCACATTTGTATTACCGCCACATACTGGATTAAAGAGTGGAACAAGAAACCAGCAAGAAAAAAAAACACGTCATACCGTTGCAACCTCTCAATGCATGTTTGACTGCAATCTCCAAGAGGCTACAGCTGATGATTGAATTTTCCAACAAAAGTAACAGGAACCGTGAGTTTTGTGATCCTAGTGAAAAGGCCCTCCTAATTCTCAGAGGCATTTCCATGCATATCCATCATATAGGACTGCTTTCGCAAGACCTCAATAAATATTTAATAAATACATATGACACATTAAATCCCCATTTGTTTCTCCATTTTTCCACTTTGTCTGTTTAGTTGCAGCTTGACCCCTTAGGCCTTTGATCCTGTTTCATAAACTACAGTTAAATCACCTTTGACAGCTGGTTATTTCTGTTATTTCTGTGGTACTTACTTGAGTAGTGAAAGTTGATTACAAGACCCACTAGATTGTGCTGCTGCAGCAGATTTTACAGCTACTGTGGTCAAAGTTGCTGCTGCTCCCCTACCATGATAGTGAATGAAGAGCTCCAGAGAAAGTAGCTGTTGCTGTCAAATGTACTGCCAAGCACCTTCTCATTACTAATGAACTGCGAAGTGTTCCCCTGCTATATCAGGCTCTGGATCCTCACCAGCGTCTACATAATGGTCACTGTGCATGTATGGAATCACATACTGTTTTTCACTTAACAGCCACAAACATAATAACAGAATAACAACAACTGAGTGTAATTTGGTGTTTAAATATTGGCTTATCATTGTAAATCAATGTTTTAAACGGACTGGGCTTATTTCAAACCACCTACAGTCCATCAGAATGGACAAAAAGTGAACAATTTATAAATTATTCATTGGAAAATCCATGGAAATGTTTATCTCTGCATGTAACGGCTTAAGTGTGTGTGTGTGTGTGTGTGTGTGTGTGTGTGTGTGTGTGCGTGCGTGCGTGCGTGCGTGCGTGCGTGTGTGCCTGCCTGCGTGCGTGCATGTGTTTGTTGTGGCTTAAAGACAGGGCCAATCAAATTGATGTTCTTTTCCTGCAGAAACCTGACATATTTTGCCAGTTGAACTGTTCGAATTCCTTTAAGACAAGACAAACATCCTTTAATTAGTTTTGTAGCAGAAATGTGACAGCACCAGAGGTTGCAGGTGATTGTTCAGCAGTGGGCATTGTTCTGCAGGGAATAGCAATTTTTAATCATGTGGAAATTAGCATGTCACTGATTCATGCCTGCTCTACCTCAGGCAGTGCTGCAACACTTCTGACTGCATTTATCGATTTGTAAACTACATGTGGACATGTGTGGGAATGTATGACCCATGTATTCATACATGGAGTGGAATTTTTCATTTATTCCACTTTCACTGTAATGGTGTGCAGGAACAGGACCCGGATGCAGAGTTCAAAATAAAATAATAATTTTAATAAATTGAAAACAAAACACTTACAGTCTCAAAAGGTAAAAATAACAAAATTACTGAAGAGAAAACAAAACAAACCAGGCATGAGAGACAGGAACAGTTGGAGCAATAATCACAGATGGAATGGAACAGCAAACATCACAGGTAACAAACAGGGAACACAAGTGAGACACATTAGGAACAGGAAACAAGAAGTGCAGCAACAAGAGACAAGAAACTACAGAGTAAAACAGGAAAATTGCAAACGTAATGCAGGTAACACAAGGGATAACAAAAGGACATAATCAAATAAACAAACCAAAGTCCACAAGAGGTAATTAAAGACTCAACAAGATTCAATAATCTACTACATAAGTCATGGCGGCAGAACCATGACATTAACATATATAACTGTTGCTGGTTAATCGGTGTAAGGCCCACCAGTCAATTCAAGTCCCAGCAGATTACAATGCTTTGTTCTGAATATTGGTGTTGGGGTTTTGTATTGTAATTTGTGCCTTGCCTTGGGCAAAAGTTGACAAGTGAACCCCTGTTAAACCCCTTTTGTTGACAAGTGAACCCCAATATTTTAATTCACTATGCAATACAGTGTTTCAGTCCTAAAAGCCATTTACCCCCTTCTCAATGTAGGAGAAAGATTTGGCTCTACACTGCCTCTGAATGGCTGGTACTTGTTGCCTTTGTTGGTTGGTTAGGTTTATGCATGAAGAATGATGATTGATGAAATGGACTGTATTTATATAGTGCTTTTCTAGTCATATAGACCACTCAAAGTGCTTTACAGGAAAGTCATATTCACCCTTTCACACACATTCACACTGCTATTTGCTGCGCATTTTTGTCACATTAACTTATTTTTTCAGCAGCATCTGGGCATTTTTGAGGCTGTTCCCATATGGGAAAACTCATGAAATTTGGCATACACATCAGAAATTGCTCCCGCTACTCATCGACCAAAGCTTGGCCCAAGGAGAGACCCAGGGGCTCAATAGCGCCCCCTTATGTAATTTAGTGTTTAGGTGGCATATAGTATCTGCTATGAATCGAAGGTGCATGGTCCGATCTGTGCGAAACTTGTCAGGCATGATAAGAGTACCGCCCTCAACACATCTACATGTTAATATTGACCATAGGTCATAGTGCCACCTACTGGCAACAGAAATGTACAAATTGTACTTTTATGTCCTCTGCCTTGGAGGTTCACCTGATCCACCTCAAACTTACTCCGAAAAGTTATACTAATTGGATGATGTCATATAGACGTATGTGACGTTTCGTCTGATGCCCTTCCCGTGGCGGTGAATTCTATGTAGTGCCATAAAAAATCACGTCATAACTCAACCATATAAGAGGTCTGAGGCCTGTACTACGAAGCAAGGTCACTGGCTTACCATGATTAGTTCAGGAGTAAGTTTGTGATGTCAGGAGAACCAGTTCAGCCTCACTGTCATTTGTGCCATTTGTTACAGTATGGGGCAAAAAAGTCAAGCAGCTCATCATAGCATGAACAGTTTCTTTTCTCCCACAATGCTTTCATAAACCTCCTGCTCTGCATCTGCACTTTATACACTTTTTAAGATTCTCAGTTGAAATACAATAAAAAGAAAATACACATTTTCTAATAAGGTTTCTTTATGTGACATCTAGACTAGATTATTGACTATATTCAATATGGTTCAGGTTTTGTGCTGCATCACTGTATTGTGGACTTTTTGTTCTCCTTACTTTCTTTTAACTTTTTTGATCAATGTTTACATAGAGCAACACAGAGATGGAACATTTTTAAAGGATAAAGACTGAAGCTGAATAAAGATTTGATCAAAGCAGCTTCACACAGGTACATACTTATACAAGTAATTTCTAACAGCAGTGAACAGATGTTTTCCTTTTGTTTAGCTCAGTTACACCAATAGAGTTTAAATATTTGTGTGAGATATAAAGTAAATACTTCATACACCAGCATCATACTCATACAGTCTAAGAGCTTATGGATAATATCTTTATACATATCAGGCAGTAACAGGCTGATTTCAGAGGTGGAGACGTGTAGACTTTAATATCCTAATTGTTTTCATGTGTCCGCGTGTCCTTATATCTCAATCATATTAGCTATTAGTTAAGTTTCCATAGTAAATATGATTATATAAAAAAAACCTTTTCTTGTGAATTTACTCGGTTGACAATGTATTGTTAACAAGCCTCTTTGACTCTTTTTACGAAACTTGGCACACGCTTTACAAACGGGGAGAGTGTAATCCGATATAGGCTTTAAGCTTGGGTATTGCAAAATGTCTCCCTAGTGCCCCCTAGATTTTTTTAAATATCAAGCCCCCCCTCACCGTTTCACCTACATGGACAAAATTTCAGTGGCATGTGTATTATCTCCAGCCTGAAAAAAGGTATCTTGGTGCAATGAGCTAAACACAACAGGAAGTTGGCAAATTTGAAATGATTTTGAAAATGTAGGCTCAAAAAAGGCTTTACTGACTGTTCAACTTTTTGTCAATGTGTGGAAGGAAAAGTGCCTGATGGGAGAAGGCAGCCATCAGGTGAGCTTAACTCAAAAAAAGTCGGGGCATCGTCAAACAGCTGGTGTCCGACAACAAGGCCGCGGCTGCAGCACACCCCGGCGTGTGTGTGCGAGGGCCTGCATATTGCTGCTTGCAGCTTTAATATAACTATATTTAGATATTTAGAACCTTTATTTAGGTGTGCAGTGAACTCTCAGCAGTACATTTAACACAAACAAAAGAGTTCAACTCTCTCACTCATGTAAATGTGAACAAAACAGTTTATGTTGAATTAAGTTGACCTTTGAATGATCAGCTCCAAATTGTAATCATCGAAAACAAGTTTGATGAAAATCCATCCATCTGCACACGCACACACACACACACACACACACACACACACACACACACACACACACACATAAAATTTAAAGCAATAATCTCCATTATCCTTTGCTTTAAGTGATTTTTTTTGGCACTTAGTTAGGTTCATTGCAACTAGTTGCGAACACAACATTGACAGATTACCAACTATTATCAAGTTGTCATTGCAAAACTCAGGGCAGGTGTTTGTGATATGATTGGTAACACCTAGATTTTATTTTGTTTCTTGGAATTCCCACACAGCCCCCAAGAAAAAAAAGTCAACCATGCACCACACTGCAGGCAAAGTTTAGAAAGTCAAGTTGTCATAGTATGACAAGTGAATGACAACACGAGGAGGAGGGGGTTGATGATGCTGGGATCAACTTCACAGCAGACTTGCGGCTGTCTTCTGACCAATATACAAATGTATTGATAACCCTGCTTTCTTGCTAAGTGCACAGCTCATAAGATCAACACAACATCAGCAGTGAATTAAACTGCTGCAGTTACAGTATTCACCTTGTATTATTATCTGTAGTCAGAATATTGAGTTTACAACATTGAACTGAGGTGAAATAAAACGGGACTGGCTACCACAGTGTGCTGAGGAAGTGCAGCAACCCAGATTCACTCGATACACACACACACACGTTTCTGTGAAGGCACTCATTGACAATGCCTTCCCAAGCTCCTAAAGATAGAGGGACATATATGCACACACACTCCGGGTGGCTGTGGCTTAGGAGATAGAGAAGTCATTCACTAACCAGAAGGTAAATGGTTTGATCCCAGCCAAAGTGGTTTAGGGTTAGGGTTAAGACACTTAACCCTAAATTGTCTCTGACGGCTCTTCCGGCACTGTATGAATGTGACAGAAAAAATGCACAGTAAATGGCAGCACTGTATGAATGTGTGTGTGAATGTAACATGTACTGTAAAGCACTTTGAGTGGTGATAAGACCAGAAAGTGCTTTATTAATACATCTCTGTGACAAAGTTGGTGAGAACACTCCAATTGTCTCTCTTCTCAGTTGCCATATAGCATACAATGTAACAATGCTTGTTTGATAATTATTTGTTTCACTATTATCTCTCCTTAAATCATAAGTGTGTAGCCATCAGTGATGGGCAATTTACTCAGGAAGGCTAATAAGTTACTTATTACTCATATTCAGTCATAAGAGCATGCAGCAGGGAGTATCTGAGGGTTTTACAGAACATAAAACGTTGCATTAAACCCAAGCTGACATGGTGTCCAGCTCCTTGTTTTTTTTTTCTGCCCTGGCATATCAAGCAAGGTCCTAATGTTCAGAAGTGAAACAATGATTGTATTTCATTAGCAGAAGCTTCTCAAACCTCTTATCTATGATATACCCATTTACGAACTTCTCCAGATTTCTGTCATCCTCTATCCTTCGTTTAGCTTTTTGACTAGTAGCCTTAGCCGACGTGAGCTGCCTGCGCTTAATAAGAAAGCCTACCTAGGACAAAATACATATTTGCATTCTCGCTAAGCAAAAGTAATGCAGCTTAACTTGGATCAGTAACTGTAATATAATTACTATTTTGGAAATTGTAATCCCTTACACTACTAGTTCCTGGGAAAAGTAATAATTTTACAGTAATACATTACTGAGTAATTAGTTACTGCCCAACACTGGTAGCCATGTTCACATCAAGTTGATTTAAGTTGCTTTATTGAGAGTTACGCTATGTTCAGTTAACGCTCAATATATTTCATTTGTTTGTACATATTTTTGGGTTACACAAGTAACATGGGACCACCATTTTGTAAATAAACACTCTTATGACACAGGGGCTGTGTCCCAATTCAGGGGGTGCATCCTTCAAGGACGTAGCCCACGCAGCTGACAGAGGTGATACTCCTACTTCAGCCAGGTAGTACCGCGACGGGCCAACCGAAATGAGACGATCTGGTCTACAGCAGTTTTCCTTCTTCTTCTTCCTGTTTCACTGGCGAGTCGCTTTATCGCCACCAACCGACATAATTAGGTATTACATATATCCTTGAGAGGAGAGCATGGCTTAAATACACTGGTTAATCTTAATAATATTAATTAACAACGGTTTATTAATGTATGGTTTATTTCATTCCACTTTGATGATATAATTCCATATCTAATATTTAACTACAAATTCAAGGTACCTATTTTTCCATTTAATGCAAAGTTATATTTCTATTCCACTACATCTGAGGCAAATTTACACAGATTACAATTTTTCTTAACTTTCATGTCTACTGAAAGCTTAATATGATGTTTTTTTTTATATATTTTATATAACATGTTGCATTGCTGTAGGATTAACTACCAACAGAGTAGAAAGTAGTTAAAATCAGCTAAACTTCTAAACACCACACAATAAATTGCAACATGCTCATGGATGTATAAATAATATTATTTAAAAATATATATATATACTGTATATAATATTAAAACACTGAGTGGGGCCATTATAACAAAATTAGACTATTAATCCCACAGCGGGGAAACCCACTTGTTAGAGCAGCAGCAAGAGTCAAAGGTATCAAGGAAGAGGTGGATAATAAAATATAGGAAAAAAACAACAATAAAAATATAAAAAGATCTATAAAGACTAAGAAGCTAAATACATTAATATTGGAAAAGAGGCTAAAATGTGTAGTTGTCTGTATAAAAATGTGACTAATTAGGACAGTGTTGTTTAGATGTGCAATAAAACAATAATAAGAATAAATATGTATATACACACATATCTACACGTAATAATAATAATTCATGTACACTACCATACATAGATATATTGCACAGGATGAGAAAAATTGCACAGGTGAAAAAGACAGACTTAACATAAAACTATTTTAACAGCAATAATCACGTTTTAAGGCCGATCCGTTTATTAAACATATGAACCTTTAGCTAGCTAAACATCACATTTATATATTTTTGAAGCCTCATACGTACATTAAAAAAGTTTTTTCTCCATTCGCGTTAACATCGGCTGCCGTTACTTCCCTTCGAAGCCGGCACGATGAATCCGGAGATAGCCTGGGACATTGTCTTAATATAAACGTAAACAATGAACATGGCTATTGTCGTTGGGCACATTTGTCAAGCTAACATGTTAGTGTTGGGAAATCTCATTGAAAATAGAGTTCTGATGCAATAACTTTTTAATGCCTAGTTAGCAACAGGCTGCCACAGGCTAAGCTAAAACATAAACACGGTTAGCAGTTCTACACAGACAACGTTTGTTTTGAGTTTATATTTTTAAACTTCAGCACGTCAGCCATATTGTGATGATGAGACAGCTGCAGCACCTTCAGAGCTTTCTGCCCTTTTTTTCTGTAACTATCTGTGACACAATGAAGGTGAATGTTGTACAGGACTCATCACATGTTGTTTAGCCCGTCAGGGCTTCCACGATGAGAGTGTTGTTAGCTCAGACTGAGTTTTTCCATACTCTGTTCAATGTATCGAATCATACATCGAATCATTTATCATGCATCTAATCTAATCATGTGTTACTGTACAGGCCAGAACTCGAGGACTGAGCTTGGAGCAGTGACGTGACACGAGCCTGCTGCTTCACTTACACCTCACATCAGCAGATGCTGCTCCACCGTGCCGTCCCGTTGCAGGTCAACCTACTTGTGTCTGCCAGAACTGCCCTCAGACGTGGAAAGAAAGTGCTGTGGGCAACTTCATGACTCCCGTGTCCAGGCTGCCACATATTGAGGTTTACATTTTGCACATACAGTATTTGGTGCAATACCAATGTTTATTTATGTTCTGCATAACCTGCTCTATATTGTTGGAATACAAATCTTTTAAATGTTCCAGGCCTTTTCCTTATACTCTCAGCATAAACAATCCAACCATTACATTTATCTCTTTACAAGCTGTACAAATAATTAGAACACAATTTTTCATGACACCTATTTATTTTTTTGGAACATCATATAATATTCCACATATATATTATAATATTAGCATAAACAACATATGTACAACAATGAAGACACTGTCTGCACAGGGTTTCCTAGCTCTAGTGTCAAAGCAGGTCTGTCGGCTGACGGGTCAGGCTGTGCTGTTGTCGACTCTTTAGGAAGTGGTCCTGTAGAAAGAATATCACAATAATAGATCAACATTACTGTAAAAGACTGACAACACTACAGAAGCATTATCTGCAGTGACAAACATAGTTTTCTGTATCACCTTTTGTGGGAGCCAAGTATAATTGATTTAGTGATTTGTTGGTGGACCTACCACTCTTTCATATATAATTGTGTTATGCCTTTTTTAGATAAATATTGAAGATCATAATAGTGATTATGTATCTAATAGCAGTTGTGAGGTTCAGAATCTGTAAAAAAAAAATTTAAAACAACCCACCTGGCATAAATGTTTACACTTTGGAATTTTTTACAACATTGCCGCATTGATTTTAAAGTATCTTTTGTACACAAGGATGTTACCACTTCATTCTCAACCTACAGTATCCTAAGCCGTGTCACCTGTTCCTCTGCTGACTTGCTTCTCTAGCTGTTGACAGGGATAGTCTGGTCTCAGTGCTCTGGTCCGTGGCAGACAACCTCCAGGTCCTGGACTTCTTCATATACAACTTGCTGTACCTGGTATAAGAGAAAGGAGATCAGCTTAGTGAAATATTCACGTTGCCTTACATTGAACAGTACTTTTCATTTTATTTCCTGCCCGTTGTCCCGACCGTAGTCTGGGAGCAGGGAGACAGTTTCTCTAGGGCCGAAGCTCTGCCTCGCTCTGGGACCTGCCCCTAATGCGGCATTCATTATTCCACACAGACTGCAACATGCCAATTTAACTGCTACTACAAGCCTCTAGCCACGCACACCTGGCATTCTCACTACTGCTATTGGTTCATCCAATCACTCTCTTCGGACAGTGATTTCTGATTGGTCGTGTTTTTTACAGTCCTGCCGCGGCCACAGATGAGGGTTTGCTTTTGTTTCAGTGTCGGATCATTCAATGTATTCATCGCTATCGGTTTGTTACGAGAGTTTCAAGTAATATGACAGAAAGTGCTTCTCATGAAAAACACCTACCCCACCTTTAAGTTAAAAACAACACTTCATAAAACATTAATAAAATCTTCATATAGAAAAGTCAGTAGTCCAAGGCATAAAGTACATGAAGCATGCAAGACAAACAAGAAGCATCAGTCAAAGCATACAGCTCATTCATATAACAGGACAACATACAGCAACATTGCATAAACACTAGCATCAAACAGGTCTATCAATCACAAAAAACAAACAAATTCACAGACAAATTCAGAACAACTGTTTCAAATGGGAACTAAAGACACATTAAAATATGTTTTAAGGTCTCTGAAACATGTTGGGATGTAGTTCATGTGTTGTTATGTGTTGGGACCACCATTTTGTAAATAAACACTCTTGTGACACCTCAACACAGCTTCTGAGTCTGCCTCCTACAAGTTTGAAGGCTGCTCTGGTCAGGCTCCCCACAAACTCATATAGCACTTACTCCTAACCCTACTTAATCAAAACCTTGATCCAGCCTTACCCCAAGACAGAGAGAAGCAGAGCATGGCACAGGAGGGAGAGAGAGAGAGAGATTTTTGAGAACAACTTTTATTTAAAAATTCGCCAGAAACATCAGGGTTGTTTTACAAATGCACTAAAAATAAAAAACAAAAATAAATCAAAGAATGCATTAAATAAAAAAAAAGTCATAAAAACACAGAGTGAAAGATGAGCTCAATGTCTGGAAAAGGGTCTCCCGAAAACGGGGGTTTCGGTCCCATTAAAATAGTCCCTTTTTTCTTCACTGTCCAGTCTGTTGTTCCACTCATTCAGAATGTTCCTGGTGTGGCAGGCCGACCTCAGGCCCAGCAGAGAGGCTACTGCCTCTGTGTTCTGGAAACCAGGACCAGCAGCCTCCATGATCGCCCTCAGTTTTGTCACTCCAGTTTCTCGTTAGTCTCTCGGTGAGTCTGGGTCTGCTGCCATCGTGGAGATCCAGCCGGGTCCCCCACACCAGAGGCTCCTCCAGGAGCCAGGCCAGAGATGTTGCAGGCTCCAGTCTGGTCCATTTAAAAAGTTGCCATGCTTTAAAAAAGTCCTGGATATAAATGAGGCAGTTTGCACAAAGGGAGAAAACCACAGTCCACTAAAAACAATGAAGCATCGGGACTCAGACCTGCTACCCCCCTTAAATGGTGCTGGCCACTGGCCTCCAGACGACATCATCATTTCCAAAGACGTGAGGAGAGACACACACATTAAAAATGATACAAAAGTTAAGACCGTCAGCAGACAGACCGTCTTACATGTCCTCAGTTTTCTCAACATTCAAAAGCTCAAGCTTGATCCTCCGAACCAAATTCTTCAATCTGTAGAATTCCTGATCTGTGAAGCCTCCTTCACCTCTAAGGGTCATCTGAGACTAATAACATTTTTTTGTCCCCAAAATGGTCTTCAAACTTTACATTCTTGTGTTTTTTTTGTTTTCTGCAGGAATTTTCTTATATGTTGTACCTGGTGCATTTCTTCTTACACCGAACCAACAGTGACCTGTCAATCAGGAAGAGGCTGACTGACTGTAGTAGAGTCCTCCTCCTCCTCCATCTCCATCCCCTCGTCTTCCTCTTCTTCCTCCACCCGTTTCTCCTCTACCTCCTACTCCACCACCTCCTCCCCCACTGCCACTCCTTTGGCCTGAGGATCACTTTTCTTGTTTTTTTGGTTTCTTTTCCTCGCAGTCAGTCTGAGAACATTTTCATTTTCGCCTAACACAGCAGAGATAGAGAGTTTGTGTGTGTTGTGTGTGTGTGTGTGCGCGTCATCTGCCCGGACTGGACTACCGGACTACAAGCATACTAGCACCGTCCGGAGCAGGGACGCTGGCTCCTCTGTGCAGCCCGACAGAGAGACACTGTTCTCGGACAGGAAACCATAACCGTTGCCAGTTCTCTCCTGAATGCAGGATGACGCCGCGCAAAGTGACACCGGGAGCACGTAGTAAGTGAGAGACGGGGACATGGCTTCTACTCCGGTCACCTCAGCATCGCTCGAAGGAGAGACACCTTCACCCACCGGGAATGAGGAGCCCTCTACAACCCGGAAGGTACACGTATGTGTCCCATTTTCGATTCATCCACGCAGAACTTCAGTCGAAAACATACCCATTTAAGACTTATCCGGTCATCTGCTGAAGCACCTGCGTGCATGAGCAGGATTTTAGATATTGTCTGACTCAATAGACACTGCATGTTAATTCGTCACGTAATAAATACTTTAAACAGAGCATTATTTTAAATGAAATACACATTTCAAATCCTTTCATCAACCAGCAACATTACAAACCATGATGGGATTATGAAACAGTATGACCCCATATGAAAGTTCATACTAAAATAAGTGCCACTTGGATAATCCATTTCACACCGAATTTAACAAGATACTTTAAGACATTTGTAAGAGCATGGGTCATCCACTGTCACCTTTGCTGATGCTATAGGATCCTTTATTCCAATTGATTTTGAATGGAGTTTGGTGTGACGTATTGTCGCTGCTGATTGGATTGGTGGATCATACAGTAGTGTGTCCCATGAATAGACAGCAGGCAGTGACGGGGCAAGGCGATTCCCTGAGTGTGACACTTGCATGATCGTCCAAATGCTGGGAAATCATGAAGTTCTCTTTGCTGCTAAACAACCACTGTTTATCATGATGATGTGGATGTTTGCTTCAGATTCTGAAAATGCTTTTCACTGTTAATGCCTACCTAGTATTTATAGTATGTGGCCCATTCAGGATTAAAAAAAAATTATAGTCTTGTGCATATTGAAATATATATGCCTGCTCTCTTTTCGTCAACCTGTCAAGCTGCAGGTTGTGGTGTACAGTTGCTCAGTTATACACAGGAGAGATGTTTTTCTGTACGATAGTATTTTACACATGGCGGCACATTTAGTCAGTATAGAGCATGTTTCCTGTGTAAAGGTGAATTGTTTACAATTTCCAAATCGACACCTTCACAACAGGTGCATTTTGGTATCAGTGTCTGGCAGCTCTGATGTACTAATGTGTACATATGGTTGGAGTGACAGGAATGCAAGAGTGAATGCCATCTGCGACTGTTTTCTAACGTGGGCACAGGGGACATCATATAAAGATGACATGGACACGTAAGATGATATCTAATTCATGAGAATTTCCTGACCTAGAAATTCCATACAGTGATGGCAGCCAATTGGACTTCCCTGTTATGTATTAAACCATGTTAAAGCCTTGTCTACTGTGCTTTGGCGGCTGGTGTAATTTTTTTTTAAGGTAGTGCTGTGCCACATCCAACCAATTTCAGCGCTAATAGTGTGAAATTGGTGGTAGGATATATATCTAGATATATATATCTAGATATATAAATATATCTAGATATATATAACATGCAGACTGAAAGTTAAACATCTGGCTAACTTAAAGAGATTTTGTGACTGGCTAGCAGCTTCATGTTCCAGGGAGGCTAGTGTGTTAGCTGGCCTGTTATCTACAGTAGTTTATCTTATTTGTACAGTTATGTAGCCCTAGTGGTCAGGAGCACTGTTGGCGAATTGCAATTTCATGCAGTGGAAAGCAATTGACCAACCTGGTCTGAAGTCACGGGCACAGTATTTTACTGTTATTTTATGGTGTATTATCAAGACACTAACAGTGCACCTACATAGGGCAGGTGCACAATGCATCTACACTGTGCAAAGTTAAATAGTTCCCTTTGCAGGGAAGTGTCCCACCTTTATAACAGCATACTGCCAAGGTGCAAGTGCAAGGGAATGGGAGATGGCACAAAACTGATTGGTATATTGTATGTTACTCCCCAAACACACCCATGATTAATTAAAAGACAAAGTATAACCGTTTTAGCCCATTCACCTGGTGCAGCAACCTTTTTTTCTGAAAATGGATTTGGACACATGTTAAAGGCATTTTAGACCATGTGCTTGGATTGAAATAGAGTCCTAACAGTATTGTGAGTTTGACATGTCATAGTTTGTTCTCCATAATAGTGAAATGGTAGACAGTTGATTTTTACCAGTAGTATTGTTCATCATATTCTGTCTCAGAATATGTTATGGTAAACTGACCCTGGGTCTTTCATAAATTATCAAATCACATCCTCACTATTTGTATAGTTTATGGTACAGAAATGTTATGTTAATGTTTATGACCTGTTGGCTCATTTGTTTACATGCTAGGATGGATAGTCCATCCTGTAACATTACCACTGCCTTAGTTGTCAATCCAATTCAATTCAATTTTATTTGTATAGCTCATGGATGTTATGTGAACTGGCATAGAAACAGATGCCTGGGTGGATTTTGCTCAGCCAAGGTCTAATGGGACCTGTCCTTCTCTCCATCATACATCATTTAATAAGGTTATGTGCTGACTGGTCACAGTCTGGCTGCCCAGACTTGGTACAGCAGATGTTTCTTGCTGTTAAAGTGGTTATTTGAACATCAGAGTTGTGATAGAAAATGCTGAGAGGCAGTACTGTGGAGTGCCAGTCTCAAAAGCTATAACACAGTTTGTGTTGTGAACACTTCTCTATTAGCCAGTGTTTTCCATTGAACCACAGTTGCAGTATTTCCTGTGAGCACACGAAATTACCATTGCAAAGCACTGCACTGTTATAAATCTTTATAGTTAGCACATGAAAGACATAATTTATCATCCTTCGATTTGTTGGTTCATTAGAGCAGTTGTTAAGTCAATGAGGGCAAGTTTTAGAAAGCAAATTGCGTTTTGTGTCTTGGAATGCTCACCACTGAAATGACACTGCATTAGAATATTTCCTTTTCTGATCTGTCTAAAATAGCTTGTACGTAGCCGAGACCAAATTGGCCTAACAGTCAAACACAAGGTGTGGCCATGCAATGCCTTCACGATTTTGTTTTCTTTGGTATTGTTTTACCATGTCAAAACGTGAAATATGAAAGTTTATGCTTTCAAGTTCTACAGAGCCCGTTTTCCAGCAGTCCGTTATTAAATAAGTCCTCATTTTTGGGAGTTGAAAGTACTGTGAGAGTTTTGACCACTAGTGCACATGTACAGTAAATGTATAAGTTCTAGTGACAAGCTTGTTGTGTGTTTTGCTTTTCAACATATCAACTGTTGGTGGTGGTGGTTTATGAGAAATAAATTGTAATCAACCTGTTTGTTTTGGTCTGATCAAAGCTTTGGCTGTTGCCATGATAACTAATGTAAGTATTCAAATGCTTCATATTTTTTTATCTCATGTATCATCACAAAAATTCTAAATAGCGTATAATAGTGTAAACTAATCAATGATTATCCAACATTATTCACCATGCATCAATTTTATTTATTATTATTAGATAAGTACATTTTTATTTTATTGCTAGTTTTGTGCGTCACAGCCCACATCTTCTGTAACGTTACCACCTCGGACCATCTGCCAGGATTACAAGTTAGCAAGATGTGGAAAAAGTGAAGCGTCTGGATTAAATTCCACATTTGTGTCAGATACGGCAAAGGAACATGGTATATCACCTGATAACTGTAAGTTACAGCTGCCCTTTCATGCAACTGCTAAAATTACAATTTTTTTCAATTATGACTGATTTTTGTGCAACCTGAGTGGTAGATTTGTTTTTCCAACCCTCCATTTATTATTATCATTCATGGATTCAGCGGACTGTTTTGGTTCTGTATGATGGACTAGAATATGTTTAAAGTCTTTGAGTTTTTGAAGATGACCAACAGTTCTGGAGGTAAAGCTGCCATGAAGCGCAAGCAAGATTCTTCCCCTCCATTTACCCCAGAATCAAGTTCCTGTTGCAGCTTGCGGGATATTCATCTCATCATTTAACATTACATTACCAACAGAAGTGTGAGGCTGTTATGAAGGACAGAAAAGTTAGAGGAGGGGTGAACATGTAGGTTGCCACCAGGTCTGCTCCTGCAGAGAAGGACATCTGCCACTTGCTTTTTTCTGCCTCAGCCAAAGTCTGTGACAGGCAACATCTGACTATGGCAGTGCTGGCAGTGTGACAGAGAGACATGGCTGTAAACTGAGGGACAGACAGAAGGGAGAATGGAAATACATTGCTGTAATGTGATCAATTAAAAGCATGTTCACGTGATAGTCACTTTGCACACATTATGCTTCGGTTTCTGTCTTTGCAGTTCAGTGAGAAGTGTGGGTCGATGAGATGGGAGACAGAGGAAGGGTTTGAATTTTTGACAGTTGCTGGTTAAAATCCCTGAACAGCTTCAACTTAAATCTGGAGGAGAAAGTAAGGGATAATGCTCTCATATCAAGCAATCCTATTTTCATCATTTTAGCCATCCTCATCAATATTGATGGCATTGTAATTTTGCAGCCACATTGCTAAAATGAAGGAAATCGCAGTTAGACAGGCTGTAAACACGGTTAGTGCAGGTTAGCCAGTTCATGTGAGTGCGAAAATGAAGGCAGAAGATAAAATCTCTCTCAGTTTTACCTTTAAACAAAGCAATTCAGATAATCCGTTTTAACTGTTTGTTTGTGTTGAGTGTGTCCACGGTTTCACATTGCGATGAGGGATTATCAAACATATTCAAAGATCACAGGACAGAATCAACCATTACTGATGTTTGGATTTTCTTCAGTTTTGTACAGGGAAAACAAAAAACTACCATGACGCAGCAGTTGTGAATATTTTCTATTCCATTTTTCATAAGAGGATAAACCAATTTTGGATACTGTACTGTGGTCAAATCTCTGAGCTCCATGTCTCTGGGTGAACATGCAGTTGTTGATTGGCAACTGGCATGTGCTGTCATCTTTGGTGGTGGGTGGATGACTTGAGAACATCATAGTTACAGATGTTGATATGAGCAGTTGTTTCCTCAAATTTTTCAATATTCCACATAGTGCTGGTTGTCAACCATAGGTGACACTTTAACTTCTGTTTATTGCTCGGTGATTTGGATTATGGAGTTACGTAAGAAGTTCTTAGGTAGTAAATGGGGCTAAGCAACAAGTTCAAAAATTTACAGTTGTGTGCTCAAAGCTGGTTATTTGAACTTTTATTACAAATAGTTGTACTCCTGTCAACTGGATGAATATAATGGAAATATCATTAAAGAAAAATGAATGAAACCAAAATTTCAGATTTTAATTGCAGTGTTGCAGTTTACACATAATGACAAAGTGATTAAATCAGTATTTATATATATAAATATATATATATATATATATATATATATATATATATATATATATATACAGGGAGAGAGAGTGAGAGAATGGTTCCCATATTGAATTTATTTACTGTGATTCATTATTTGAGGACACCGAGATCTGACACTGAAACAAGGCTATTGGTCATCTTTGCAAGCAGTTTATTACGACCTGCAGTTATATTTTATAGCTAGGCGACCTCTAGCAGCTGTAGTGATTATGATGGGAGTATGTAGTATAAAAAATGACCCGAGGTATGTGCTGGGGGGAGGTCAGGCTGGATGGATGGCTTGTTTGGCTCGGGAGCAGTAGCAGGGTCTCAGTTGGGCTGGAAGGTACATAGTTTCTTCCTCCACAGTCACAACACCCAGCATCTGCCTCTGTCCCGAACCTCAACCCTGCAGGACATTACTCAGCATTTTCCCAGCGCAGCAGATACTGAAGACAAGGAGGTGCAGTACACTGGGCGGATTATCTTGTGTATTGCAGCATGTAAATACATTTTTTACAAGGTAATATTAGTCATCATAATTAATCAACCAAATGAACTTTGATACTCTGATAAATCACACCAATGGTTTTGTTAATGCAATTGTAAGTTATTGTCCATAGTCCATGTCTTTTATCAGCAGTATCCCAATTCAGGGGCTGCATCCTTCAGAGACTGTACTACGGTTTTCTCATTTTGAAGGCTCCTAAAAACTAGGGGTCGACTGATTATCGGCCTGGCTGATATTCGTATTAGCAATGTCCCATCCATGTTTGTTTGTTCAACTTCTAATGCTGCTGATACAGTAGCTCCCTGCACTTTCTTTGATCAAGTCATGTTGAAAGGTTATGTGAATATAATATAATATAATATAATCCAAAAAATATGCTTGAAGGCATTTCAATAAAGTTAAGAGTTTGTGTTATTCTAAATTTTGACACCTTTTGACAGTCCTTTACTGCAGACAAATATCGGTTATCAGCCTCGATTAGTAATAACCTGTATCATATCGGCCCGGAAAACGCCATATTGGTTCTACAAACACAACCGAGAAGCAACAAAGGCTCCAATGGGTGGATCCATTTCAGGCAACTAGGATTCATTGCTTGTCATGACAGAGCTAATCAGCTAGATATGCTGGTGGCGGGTAAGGACGAGACAAGCTGGTAACCTAAATAGGAAATCCTCCAAAGACGAGACTGTTTAGTTTTCTGTTTCCCCTCCGTGGTCTACTTGGTTGTGGCGTGACCTTCTTAGACCGAGTAGACTGAGTCCTGCAAGTCCACCGAAGGATATGGCCCATGAATTGAGCTACAGCTATTATCTGGGGTGTCTGCCAGCCCACGGAGAATGAAAAGAAAACAATGAGTCGTTGATTCGTGGTTTGGGTTGATCGTGCAGACGGTCTGTAAACGAGCCATTCACAGCCCGGGCGTCAAGTGACGTAAGTTGACTCCTGCTACTGGGGCAACCACGCCCCCAACCTGAGCAGCACCTCCCCCCTTGAAGTGCGGAAAAACAGATCGCGTCTACGCCATAATTTTCTCGCGGCTGCCGGCGGAGCTCGCGGCTCGGGGCTGCCGGCTTGCAGCTGCCGGCTTGCAGCTGCCGGCTCACGGCTGCCGGCGGAGCTCGCGGCTGCCGGCGGACCTCGCGGCTGCCGGCGGAGCTCGCGGCTCGCGATTGCCGGCGGGCTCGGCCGGCTGGGATGTCCTGAACGTTCTATCACCCAGCCCCTTGTGCTCTGTGTGAAATTATGGAGAACGTGTTCGCTGTGCCTCCCGGGTCTCTAAGTCGTGTATGTGCCTTGTTACGTGCAACTGTTGTCATGGCAGCGCAACGCCGTAGTTGCGCAGCAGACCCGGGGAGGAGCGAGGCGGAGCGAGGCGGAACACGAAGGGAGGGGGGCGAGGAGTGAGCAGGAAAGCCCTGGAATCGACCATAGTCTCACAGGGCTGTTTATACAGAAAGAGGAGGGTGCTGTGTGGCTTGATCCTTGAGGTGGTTTGACATGGAATGGCAAAGACATGTAGTGCACACACCTGAAAACCAATGTAACTTGTGTAAAAGGGGGCATAATATGGGCCCTTTAAGTAATGTTAGTAGTAGATTTTGTACCAATTGGAAACCTTAGTGTTAATTAGTTGGTGCAGCGAAGTGTTGAATTTGGCTGTGCTCTGTAGCCAAGGCAGTTTTTTTTTTTTTGTTGAGCCCTGGTTTTTCTACTTGTGGGGAGATGCACCATGTGCTTTTTGGAAGCCTTTGTTCGTAAGGTAATTTGCTTATGTATAAATCAGAAAATGGTTGTTAGTCTGATGCACTGTGGGCAGAGATTTCTCCGTCAGGTGGTAGGGTGCTTTCCTCTAGGGATTGTGTCCGTTTTTGTGTCCGAGAAAGTGGCCAGAGCGGTTGTCTCGGAGGCACATCTGCTGCTGCTGGAGGGTCGGCATTTTATGGTTGCTCTGCTGGGCTGTTGGGCTATAGTCATTGAATGCATATAATGGTCATTATTGTAGTCAATGCCGTGCATAAGTCCCCACCACAAGTACCACACGAAGCCTAGGGTTGAGCTTTGGCTAGCTTTTCGGAAGGCAGTTAGGGGGAAGTTTCTTTTCAAAGGGCTGACAGTTGCCCAAGTGTGAGTCTGGCAGTTTATCTATCTTTGTGATGATGGCTTCCATGTCAGAGTTTTTTCAGGCACCCACAGTGCTTTTCGTAAATAGTTGTAAAAAAGAATCAGTTGTTGGAGATTGCTAATCATTATGACATTGTTGTTGTGGGGAAGAGTCATAGGATGAGATAAAAAAGCAGTTTTGTCAACTTTATTTGAACGTGGGTTGTTGAATAAAGCAGAGCTTGTGGCAGACTCAGGCCCCATGTCTGTACCAACACTTGTGCATGCAGCAAGTTTAACATTTGAACAGCAGAAGGAGCTGTTAGCTTTACAGTTTGAGCAGGAGAAGCTACGCAGTCATTTTGAGAGAGAGGAAAAGCTTGAGTTGGAGAAAATGCAACAGGATGCTGAGAAGAGTAAGTTGGAGTTAGAAAATTTTAGATTGCAGTTATAAGAGAGCAAGTTTTTTCCTGGGAGCTCTTTGTAAGAAGTTTTCCACAGAAGTTGCACCACTGACAGACTTATTGAAGGCTAAAGCTAAGTTTGAGTGGTCTGACAAACGTCGGCATTTGAGGGTGTGAAGACCCTGTTGTGTGCTGCGCTGGTCCTTGCTGCACCGCGCTTCGACCAGCCTTTAAAAGTACAGGTTGACACTATTCATTTGGGGCGGGCGCAGTCTTGCTGCAGGAATGGGAGGGGGTCGATAGGTCAGTCTGCTACTTCTCAAAAAAGTTTTAAAAAGCACCAATTTAACGACTCAAGGATCGAGAAGGAGGCCTTATCCTTGATCTGGGCCCTCCAGCACTTTGATGTCATATCTGGCATTATCCCAGTTGTGGTTTACACAACCATAACCTGCTTACTTGTCTTTGTTCACTGAGTTGTCAAAACCGTTGGCTAATGAGGGTGACCTTGTTCCTACAGTCTCACTGTTTGGACAAAAGGCATTTTAAGGGCAGGGATAATGTTGTTGTAGATGCCCTGTCATGTGCCCCAGTTGGTTAATGTGGGCTAGTAGTATATGCTGTGTAAGTACAGCCTTACTGCTGTGTTTTTGTTGTTTGTGTGCCTGTTGGTGGATGCTATTTTTGGTGTTTCGTGGATCCCTTCGTAGTCCACGTCTTAATGGGGGGGGGGTGCCCCTCCCATTTGCAGGTCACTAATTAGAAGTAACTCAGCACACCTGGGCCCGGTTTGCTGAGGTTATTTAAGCTGCAGTGTCCTTCAACTCTCTCTCTCTCTCTCTCTCTCCCCACAGGCACACCTCAGTTCGGTTTGGTTTGGTTATGCTGTAAAGAGCTTTGTTGTTAAGCTTACACTTCACTGGCACACAAACACCTTTCACTCATGCACAACTTACAACCCACTTTAACATGGTGTCGTCCTTAGGCCTGTTACGATAACTACTTTTTGTCGGACGATATATTGGGCCAGAATTAATTTGATAAATGATATTGTAATTTTTTGCAACTGAATCATGTGAGCTGTTATTAAGGGCATATTGGTTGTTGTGTGTGTGAATCACTGCACTATTATACATGATAAGTGTCCCTGCCAGTTTACTCCTTTTTTTCTGCAGCGGGGGCAGTTCATCAAAGCAGCAACAGGGACAAAATGTGAACTAAAGTCTGCATGTTAAAGATCTTTGCTTGAGGTGCTGGTGCTGATGGTCAGACTGACCCAGTCGCACTCAACGGCGATTATCAAGGTCAATAGAATGAGTTACGGTGTGAAAGGGTTGTTTGTTGATTACAGATGTACTTTATATAAATATATGAACATGCATTCAGCACTCTGTCATGTGCACCCAGAATGACAGACACACAGAGAAGGCCGATAAAGATCCCAATTTTTTATCCCAATATATCACCAATCTGGTATATCAAAGGTAAATTAAACTTCGGAACTATTGTAAATCTGGTCATTATAGCGTTTATAACAAAAACTATTATTTGGGGTGTCGCCCCGTGTAGCGGGATAATGTTAGCATGAGACACTTTGCTGTACAATATTAGATTATTTAGCACTATGGGGCAGGTACCAGGACTGCCTGTTACTGACAGATAGTTTAGGTATTGATATTGGGCGAGAAAAAGCGAGGCATCACTTCCTTAGTTGTAGTTTTGAGCCACGCTAGCGGTATGGCTCTATGGACTATATGGGAATGCAATTATTTAACTGGTATTTTGACCTTTATTATAGTGTTAGACCCAATGAACAAAGTTAGTATTCATTGTCATGTCACTTTTACTATCTCTATTAAATTTCATGACATATTTTGGTCTTAAAGTCAGCAGTCTCCGGGGGGGGCAAAGCCAGCACTTGTGCTCTTCATAGAAGGAGGTGGACTTTAGGGAGCTGTCGTTTCCAAAAAAAAACCAAAATAATCCACAATTGACCATTTCATCAGGCCGCTCTCTTTTACATCTTTCAGCATACTGTTTGTCTCTGGCATCGGAGAAAGAAGCCACCAGACCCCCTTGAAGTCTCACAAAGTGTCATCTTTAATTCAATTTCAAATTATCTTTGATCATAAGAACTGAGTATAACAAAATGCTAATTTTATTTGCTTTTTCAAAGTTTGTTATTATTTTTGTTTCCTTTTTAAGAAATGCTCTGTAGTCGCTTTGTTAGCTAATTAGTTAATGCGGTTAGCTACATAATTAGTAGATAAGGTCTGTTGTTTCTTTATGATTTAGTCTCAAGTTAAGGACCTCACGCTAACCTAAATCAATATCAATATCAAAACCGTACAGAATAGTAAAAGACATTTCATATTGGAGCAGACAGCCTTACACTAGTTAGGCAGATTGATGGTTATTGTAACCAACACAAAAAAGGCCCTGAAACTCCACTCAGTTTCCACGAGTATTATGCAATCACTTTAGGCTGTAACTAAGTTTATGTCATTAGGGTTTTGATGGATTTGATGTGGAGGTTACTATGACATTAGAAACATAAAGTAGCCAACTGAGAAGGTTAGAAAATGTTATGAATCGCTGTTAACGAAAAGAATGCACCTTCTCCAGCTCCTCTTATCTCGCCACGGTACAAAGGATAATTTCTTTGATTTTGTTTGCTTTTTTGAGGCCAGTATTTCTAGTAGTAGAATAATCCCACCATTGTTTCAAGAAAATGTTGTTTTAAGGAAAAAAACTATTTAATGTTCGGATTGAAAACATGAGTAAGCAGTCTCTTTTATGGATCTCTCTTCTTTTATCTTCATCAAAAACGCCATGATCTTATTGCACCACCCTGAAGCTTAATCTGAATGTGTACACCTCTGGGGTTGCTATCAAGCCAGCATATTGTCGTGGCAACACAAGTTTCCACAGATGAGCTCTTCCTTTTAAAACAGAATTTATAGCACCTCTCAAAAGTGGGGTATTTTTAAACATCCTTTTATTGAGTCTATAATAATGGCTCTGTTTTTTTAATCATATTGGAATGGAAGTATGTCTTGAGATGAATACATAAATCATACTCAACATACACTCTACCCTGAGGAACTGGTCTATTTTAAAACAATATCTAAATTATGGCTGTTTTATCATCTAGCCTGCAGCTATCTGTGTGGTCATTTGAAGTGGCCATCCATCTCCACTTCCTTTGTTCAAGAAACAGCAGATAAAGGCTTGATATGTTGAAAAAAAAAGGCTCAAGGAATGAGAAGTTATGAGAGCAGCCAGGCTTAACGAGCCAGCTTAAGCCACGCACACGTGCACACGGACGCACGGACGCACGCACACACACACACACACACACACACACACACACACACACACACACAGACAGCTCATGCTGATCTGTAGTGAACAGCTGTCTGCCTAATTAACAGTTAGACTGTTAGAGTCAGTGGATTCAGTTGATTCCTCAGTTCGTGTGCATCCCTGACCACAAGTGAGTACTGTTTTGTGTATTGTGGTGATATTTAACCTGTTGGTAGTTATAATATGTATTTCTCGTTAAACAGCTCTTTTATCCTTTGCAGAAGATGTTATTCCCATTTGTAAGAGTTAATTATAGAGATAGTATAGCCCAAGTAGCATAATTCAATGTCTTTTATTTTCCTCTCCCTTTAGAATCACACACTTCTAACTAAAAGAAAAGTAATAGTGCCTGTTTATCTGTATATTCTGTTTGAGTTCACAATAAACCCATCAAAGGATATTCGTGCCTCCCGTGTCCTGAATAGACACCCCATATTGTTGACCAAACCACACAAGCGGTGTACACAATACAATATGCATTCAGCAGTAGCCATATTTGGGATGCACAAATTTAGTTTTGTGTATCTTAGATTAACTGGAATATTTGGACCTGCATGTTCCATATATATTTTCATAATCATATGAATTTTAATCATTATACTAGGATGGAAGAATATGTGCTTTATAGAAACCGAACGCTGCTGTTCTTTAATCTGTAGCTGTATAATCTGCCTTCAGAGAAACCTGAAAGACACATAAACCCTCTAATAAACAGTAAGTTTTTAAATTCTATTTTTCGAAGTTGATCATTGGCCAAATTTGTATATATGTGAGTCATAGGTTATTTCTGTTAAGGATGGAGTTAAGCAATGGCTGAATTGTTTTATAGAATTTTAAGGATGTGTTTGGCGATTTTACTCTCACTCTGGCTTCCATATTTGATTATTAGTCCCAAACAGCCAGTGCACCAACAGCACAGATGTTAGCTGGAAGTCGGTCGCCAGAATCTCCACCTCTTTCTATTAGTTTCTCTCCTTTTCCTCTCATTATGCACATTTATAAATAGATTCATAAAGCCCTGAGATAAACACATTTTTTTTGCTCTATATGAAAGTTTTTTCGACTCATGGATACAAGTCCGACCTAAATCCATCCCTTGTAGGTCATGTACACTTGCATCTTTGCATTGTTTTTCTAACCACACCACCACCAAACTTTGCCTCATGTTCTGTCGGTACTGTCAGGGAGAATGAAGTAGTATTTTACCCATATAGGCTTTTCAAGACAGTTCAGATAACTTAGATTTTATTGAGTTAATCAATCTCTGAACATCTTGCATTACTTACTCCGGCAACTTCATTAGATAAAATGGCTCAGGCTTGGCCCTCCCTCCATGCTGCTGGGTTTTCCCATGATGGAGTAAAAATTAGTTTAGCATTTTTTTGTAGCACTAAGGCAGGCTGGAGGCAGCTGTACTGCTAGATGTGTGATCTAGTTCTGATGCAGATGACTCACTCTTGAACACTCAATCGTTAACACTTGGGTAGAGGCCAAATGCTTGAAATGTTAACTAGATGAGTCAGATAGTCTTTTGGGGAAAGTTGTCCGGCCTGTCCTGGCTGTTTACTTCATCCACTGTTTTTATTGTGTCCACCCGAACATTGTGTGTGTGCTTCCATGACAGTGCAGGGATTTCACATCCATTGTGGGTGTATTCATTGTTTTGAAAGCAGCAATTACACTATTGTTAACCAAATCTTTATTTTTATTTTTTCTTCCATTGCTACTGGTCCTACACACTCAATGAGAACCATTGTTTCAAAGCTAAAATTTGAAGCATGTTTAGGAGATGGTTGCTATTACTTAGGCATTGGCTGAATAGGCGAATGCGAAGGGCGGCGTCATCCATGGGGGGCGCTGCAAACATAAAGTGGGCGTGGTCTTCCTGAGTTCCTCGCTTACTGATCAAGCTCGTTATCTCCTTTATAAAAGCTGTGGCTGTGTCCGAAATCACCCACTCATTCACTACCCCCTACTCACTATATAGGAAATTTGTTGTAGCTGCTATATATTGCACTCACCAGCTACGATTTCGACTACGGTCAGTGGACGATCCCATTATATTTTAAATATTTATTTTACACTTGTAGTAATACTTATAAGTAAACGCACTTTGGATGGTCTTGTTTAAATAAAGGAACACATATGCCTATGTTTCTATTGTGGTGCTCTGCTCTTGTATTATTTTAGCGCCACAAATAAAATTTCTCCTGCATGTTAAACAAAACAAAAATCAAACTACGCCATCAATCTAAATACTCACGAAACCGCTCTAGCTTGTCTCGATAAAATGCCCGCGAATATCATCCTGTCTGTCTGTATTTTCACCATTATTCAATGGTTTCTGACAAAAATTTGGCGAAATAGAGCAAGAAGAGAGAGAGGGCTGCGAGACTAGCAAGACGTCGTCAAATTGTAATTTAAAGGATGAAGATGATGCTAGTCGTGTACATTTATTTTTTTTAAAAAGAAGAGATATATACATACATCAACTAAGTTCTCAGTTGATGTATGTATATATCTCTTCTTTTCAGACTACACCCCCTCCTGGGGAAACCTGGACAAGGCACAATCTTGTTTTCACATGTAAACTTTATTGTATTTTTGCTCTTATTCATATTTCATTCACAATATCAATATTTCTGTTTTTAGCATGGCCAAGTAACTCGGTGCTGTGTACTGAACGACCAAGTTCCTGTCTTGGCCCTGTATTTTGATGGTCAAAGTGACCTGCGACATGACATCCGCCTCTCCAGACCCACAGTTGCTCAGCTCATCCGCATTCTCCACTCTCCATCTGACCATGGCTGGGGTGAGGGCCTAGAGGCTCTGGTGTTTTTGTTTTAGCTGGCAAGCGCAACCTCTTACCGTGTCGCGTCACAAGTGTTTAGCATCCCATGCTCCACGGTGCATAACATCATCCACAGGGTTGCTCGGTCTGAAGAACAGGGTAATTTACTTTCCACCACCGGAGGAGCTTGAGAGAATCATCACTGGCTTCGAGCGCCTTGCTCATCACACCTTACAGTGAGAGATGCAGTTTAACAGGCACCACGCAAAGGCCCGTTCTGTCATCGAGAGAGCATTTGGCATCATGAAGACCAGGTGGTGATCGGTGTTCTTCACGGCTCTGGAGGTGCAGCCTGCTGTTGCTGTGAAGGTGGTTGTTTGTTGTGCCATCTTGCACAACTTCTGCCTCAGAAATGGGGACACAGTTGAACCTGTGGAAGAGACACCAGGACTGGATGACGGAGGTGGTCAGCTCCAGGCAGACCAGCAGTGTGGGGAACAGCTGCGTGGGCACATCGCCGATGCTCTTTCAGCACCAAACACCACTGCTCTGGTTTTCAGGACCATGACTATTGATAAACTGATCTGCTGTATAAAAAAGTTTTTGCTCAGTTTCTGAAGGCAGCAGTTGCAAATCACATACCAGTTTTCCGGTTCAAGTGTCATTTCATGTAATGTAGTATTTGATGTGTACAGTTACTTCTCCTTAACAATGTTCAAAATTAAAGACAAGTCATTGTTTGAAATATCTCTGTGAATATCATCGGTCAGTCCTCAATTTCACAAACAATTTTATTTAATTAAACATTTCACAAACAATAAAATTCAATTCAATTTGTATACAGCCATATCACAACATACATTGTCTCAAGACACTTTACATAGTGAGGTCAATATTACAGGGAAAACCTAACAAATCCCACAACGAGCAAAGCACTTGGCGACGGTGGAGAGAAAAAACTCCCTTTTAAACGGAATCTCTGACAGAACCGGACTCAGTTGCAGGCGGTCATCTGTCTCGAACGGTTCGGGGGAGGAGAGAAATGGGGATTTCTCTGGGAAGGAAGGGATCAGCAGGATCGGGTTCAGTTTTGTCCTGGTAGCACATGTTAAGGAGGCTCCTCTCCTTCCCAGAGAGCCTCTGGGCCCAGAGTTCCAGGATCCTCTGGGTCACCCACACTGACTGCAGCCCCGACAGAGAACCCAGAGCCTGCCGTCCCTCCTCTCTGGCTAAAAACAGCACCCCCAGCATCTGGAGGGGGCCTCGAGCTGTGAGTTTGTCTCTTGTGAGACTTGAGGCAGTCTGTCACAGAACTCCTCTAGGAGTGTCAGCTCCTGTTCATACTCACTTTTGTAAAGGGATGCATAGAAACTCACAGCTTGGTTCCACAAGCTCCTGCCCTGTGTCGGAGAGCAGTGTGTGGATTACTTTCCTCTGCCCGTTCTTTTTCTCCAGGCTGAAGAAAAATCTAGAGGGAGCATCCATCTCCCTGATGTTCTGGAACCGGGACCTGACCAGTGCACCCTGTACTTTAGTGTCCAGCAGGTTGGCTAAAGCCATTTTTTTTACTTTGAGACTTTCAAAACAGCCTTGATTTTCTGTGGACTCACTTAAATGTTCTAGTTCCACTATATTGGTCTCTAGATCCTTTATAGATCTGGTGATGTCTCGTGTGACATTGAGGGTGTGCTGCTGACAACATCTTCATCTGAGTCTTACCATGGTCCCACCACTGCCTAAGACTGCTAAAATCACCCTTCCTCTGTCTAAAAACATTCCAGAAACAAATGAGGACTTCCCTGAACTTATTGTCAAATGTTAATAAGAAATTAAAATGCCAATATGCACTTTATACATAATAGCAGGGAATGATCACTAAAACCGGCAGGTGAAATATTACAACTTTTAAAAACATTAAAATTATGTTAAATAATAATAAAATTAAAGTTAAATAATAAATTACGATTCAGCCTGGCTGAGGAAACCCTACTCTCTCTGAGGTGGGACCATGTGTACTGTCAGCTGTCTGAATCTATCCTCCACACATCCACCAGGCCATGGGAGTGGACCAGCTGCTTTAAGGCGTTGAGGCTGGATGAGGCTTTGCGTGATTGCGATCTAAAGATGTATTTTCAGTGCAGTTAAAATCCCCACCCAAGAATTAAAAATCCTCCGATGCACAACCATTTAAAACATCATTAACTTTTGTAAAAAAGGCTTTCTCTCTGCACCAGTTGTTGGAGCGTACACATTAATAAAAACAGCTTTAAAAGTCTCGAACTGAGCTTTGATTAAAAGCAACCTCCCCTGGATAAAATGTTGGACCTCCAGTGAGTTGGGTTTAAAAGCCCTGGAGAAGAGGAAGCCCACTCCTCCGCTCAGAGGAGTGTTGTGACTTAAAATGGCTTCCCCTTCCCACTCCCTCCTCCAGTCTGCTTCATTCGTAAAATCACTGTGCATTTCTTGTAAAAAAAGACATCTATTTTCTTCATTTTTTGCAGTTTCATAAATCATTGCTCTTTTTCTTATGTCTCTAGCACCGTTAACATTAAGAACACCCACTCTAAAAACATCCATAATGAATGAGCTATTAAAAACAAGAAATAAAACAAATAAATAAATTAAAACAGTTGCCTTTCCCATCATCATTTATTTGTTTTTTTGCTTTCAGCACAAGTTACTTTTATCTAAAAAACTCTTGATCGGTGAGGCCAGATTCCGCTCTACGACTTATGTGGAGCCTGGCCAAAGAATAAAAAAGTCCTAAGTCTGGGAAATGATCTCCTATTTTCACACCGTGTTGTTTTTTTGTGTTTGCTGTAAAAAGTGTACGAAGTACTCCTTCATGGTGATTCCTGTCTCAACGACTCTGTTCACCTTTTCCACCTGATCCAGGAAGAGGACCACGGCGCTGTTCATCCGAGCAGCCGATTTAACGCTGCTATGCCCGACCCTCTCCCCCACAGCCAGACTGATGTCCTCCACGCTGCAGGGGAATGTGGCAGTGATTCTAACACCGTGTTTGCGGGTGAGGGTTTTGAAATCCCCGCTGGCCATGGCGTCTGCCTCGCCACTGGCGAGACGCCAGTGAGAAAACAAACAAACAAAGAAAACCCCCCTTAACCCCACCTAAAGCACCAAATCTAAACCAAAGTGAACTATAACTAATAAACTATGTGAAAATAATACTTTTCAACAAATTAATGAAATCGAAAAAAAGAGCATTAAATCATTTGCTCCGTCACTCGCTCACACAACTCACTCCCAGCATGCACTCAGAGATTTTTGATTTTTAAAACACAATGTTTATTAAGATTCACCAGCGAACATCATGGTCCTCTACAAATGAAATGAGAAAAAAAACACACACAACAACAAAATAACAGAAAACCAGAATGAATCAGGTCATAAACACAGAGTGAAAGATGAGCTCTCCCTCCTTCACTGAACACACAGCCGTGGTGAAACACCACTGATTCAAAAACTCTTGCATGTCGTTCATGAGAGAGAGAGAGAGAGATAGAGAAAGAGAGAGAAGGAGAGAGCGGGAGAGGGAGAGAGATGCTCATGTTATAAGTTCCGCCAGCAGTCTAGGCCTATAGCATAATAAAGAAATGGTTTGTTAAACACCTGAGCAGCTCTAACTATAAGCTTTATCAAAGAGGAAGGTTTTAAGTTTAACTTTAAATGTAGAGAGGGTATCTGCCTCCCTGACACAAACTGGGAGCTGGTTCCAGAGGAGAGGGAGCCCGATGGCTGAAGGCTCTGCCTCCCATTCTACTTTTACAGACTCTGGGAACCACAAGTAGTCCTGTGTTTACAGAGCGAAGTGATCTATTGGGATAATATGAAACTATGAGCTCTGTAAGATATGATGGAGCTTGATTATTAAGGGCTTTGTAGGTTAGGAGTAGGATTTTGAATTCTATTCTGAATTTTACAGGAAGCCAATGCAGAGATTCTAACACTGGAGAAATATGATCTCTTTTTCTAGTTGCTGTCAGAACTCGTGCTGCAGCATTTTGGATTAACTGGAGGCTTTTCACAGACTTATTGGGGCATCCTAGCAGTAATGAATTACAGTAGTTCAGTCTAGAAGTGACAAATGCGTGGACTAGTTTTTCAGCATCCTTTTGAGATAGGATGTTTCTAATGTTCTTGATATTGCACAGGTGAAAGTAAGCTGTCCTAGAGACTTGTTTTATGTGGGAGTCAAAGGACATGTCCTGGTCAAAGGTAACTCCAAGGTTTCTCAAAGTATAGCTGGAGGTCAAGGTTATACCATCCAAGGTAACTATATGATCAGATAATCTTTCTCTGAGGTGTTAAGGGCCGAGTAAAATGACCTCACTTTCTTCTAAATTTAAGTCATCCAGACCTTTATGTCTTTAAGACAGTCCTGAAGTTTGTCTACCTGATCATCTGGCTTTATAGATAAATACAGCTGAGTATCATCAGCGTAGCAATGGAAATTGATGTGGTGTTTTCTTATAATATTGCCAAAAGGAAGCATATATAAAGTGAAAAGTATCGGCCCCAGTACAGAACCTTGTGGTACTCCATGTCTCACTTTTGTATGAATGGAAAATTAGTTGTTAACGTTAACAAACTGAAATCTATCAGATAAGTAGGACTTAAACCATTCTAGTGCTGTTCCTTTAATCCCAATGTGTTCTAGTCTCTGTAACAGCCTTTTGTGATCGATGGTATCAAATGCAGCACTAAGATCTAATAGGATGAGAATAGAAACATGTCCACTGTCTGAGGACATGAGAAGGTCGTTGGTGACCTTCAGTAGTGCTGTTTCTGTACTATGATGTTTTCTAAACCCTGACTGAAAGTCTTCAAGCAGACTATTGCAGTGTAAACAGTCACATAACTGGTTAGCAACAGTTTTTTCAAGGATTTTAGAGATAAAGTTGAGATTTGATATGGGTCTATAGTTAGCTAAGATATCTGGGTCTAGAGTTGTTTTTTTGAGCAGAGGTTTAACTACTTCCACCTTAAAGGCCTTTGGTACATAGCCTATTAATATAGATAAATTGATCTGATCTAATATGGAATTATTAATTCAAGGTAATACATCCTTAAATAGCCTTGATGGAATAGGATCTAAAAGACAGGTTGATGGCTTGGATGAAGTGACAAGTGAAGTCAGCTCAGCCAGATCTATAGGGGAGAAGCATTCTAAATATAAATTAGGCGATACTATTGGTTCAGAGGCTACTGTACTGGAAAGTTAACTGTGCTATTAGTGGGAAGAAGCTGGTCAAATTTTTTCTTTGATGGTAATAATCTTATTAGTAAAGAAGCTCATGAAATCATTGCTACTTAAGGTTGGAGGAATAGACTGTTCAGTAGAGCTTTTACTCTCTGTCAGCCTGGCTACAGTGCTGAAGAGGAACCTGGGGTTGTTTTTATTTTCTTCTATTAGTGAAGAATAATAATTGCTCATCGTTATCCCTGACACACTCCCTGACTCTGCGTTTTCTGGCTCCTCTGGCACTGAATCAGGGGAGACTGACATGGACGCAGAAGGGTTCTCTCACCAGGCTGAGGCAATGAGGCACAGATGCTAAATAGATGGCCTCTCACTTATTGCCTCATCCATGGGAGAGAACCACTTCCAGGTCGCAGCAGTGGACTCCCCTGATTCAGTGCCACTCCCTGTCGGTGGCTTCCTGAGCTCCTGCAAACATTGTAATTCATGTAACTGATCTAATCTGTAACTGATTCATGTAACTGATCTATCTATACTTTATCTATGATATCACTACAGTCTAATACTATGAATACAAACCTTGTATGTTTTTTTTAAGGTTCTCCCACGTCTAAGCTGCTCTAGCAGCAGTCATGAGGCCAGCCAGGTCTCTCTCTATCAGCACAGCTCTACATAATTTAATACAAAGTATATTGAAACACAACTGTATAAATCAGAATGGTGTAATATATTGATAGACAGTGAGTATGTAGTGTTATTTTACTTAAGTCTACACATTAAGGATTTGACATAACTCACGCCAATCCTGCTGCTGAGGCAAACCGCTTTCCGGAGAAGAGGTGGTCCTTCTCTCTTCTCAGGCGAATTAAATTTGCCACATCGTCATCGGTCCCTGAAGACAGTAAAAATAATTATGTGAATCGCCAATATATTTGGCTACGTATTGTTGTGCATTGATAGGAGCAGTTTTGACAATTAGCAGGTTAATTATAATTATCAATGATAAATATTAATATTCATGAATTATTATTGAAATCAGTAATCGGGGAACCACCCTGTGAACAGGGACTAATTATCCAAACCTGTGATCTCAGTCTCAAAAGGGTTTTCACCTGAAATAGCAATATTTATGATATTGATATTCCAGATTGAACAGGGAAGGTCGGTGAATTCAAGCACTGACTCTGTCAACAAGACTTCGTCACAATATACATGTAAACAACACTAGGAAACTTCTCTTTAAAGTATAACAGTGAAATCAATTTACAACCAACAACACTTACGATAATAAACCTCGATTATATACTAGCACTACACAAACAATCAACACAGATAACAACAATCCCCTTCAAGTGGATCTGTGGAGGTAGATATGTACGTAAATACGGCTATGTGTGTAAATAGGGCTATGTGTGTGCTCCCTATATGTATGTATGGAGTGCTCCCTATATGTATGTAACTGTGAAATCAATTTACAACCAACAACACTTATGATAATAAACCTCTATTATATACTAGCACTACACAAACAATCCACACAGATAACAACAATCCCCTTCAAGTGGATCTGTGAAGGTAGATATGTACGTAAATAGGGCTATGTGTGTGCAATTATGTGAGTGTGTGTGTGAGTCCTAAACACGGGTGGCTAGCCACAAGATGGCAGACGCATCCGTATAGGTGACGTCAGGACACGAGTGGCTAGACACAAAATGGCGGACGTGACCAGGACGCGCTAGGAGATGATGGCGGAGGTACTTGGGCGTAGACTTTGAGTAATGGCGAATCATACACGTGTGTCTAACAAAGGGGTAGTTTCAGGAGGGAGGTTTGAATTCAAACCTGAAAGGACCACGTGCCCAAATATCTATGGCCCTGAAAGTGTGTGTGTTAGTATCAGAGAGAAAAGAGGGGGAAACCTTCAGCGGGAGTGGCAAAGCTCACGCGACCTTGAGTGAATCCTACGCCTATCTGTTATTACGAAGGGACGCCCGCCGCGTCTCTGAATTCCAAATCAACAGATGGCGTTCTGAATTCAACCAGGACAGCGGAGCAACACTCACCAAGTCTGATCGCCTCAGACAATAATAAAACGAACATTGCGAGGTAACAGAAAAAAAGTACAGAAACAGCAATACCTGCGTTGTAGCAGCAAAAAGGGACTCGGCGGTCCTTAAATCACAAGCAACAGAAATATACTTACATTTGTATGCCATTGCGGAGTCGCGCTCGGGCTCGCGCTGCACCGTCCTCTCGTCTCCTCCTCCCTCCGCCGATGTTGATGTTATCGCCGCAGCGAGCGCAATGCATCTTGGTATATATTGCTCGGTCAGTGACTATCGGTTGTCCACTACCTTTCCGGATGCATTCCTTGGATACAATCAGTGCACTATATAGGGTATATGAAATATATACCAGTTAGGGGGCACTATATAGTAGTTAGGGGGTGATTTCGGACACAGCCTGTGACTCGTGGTTAAACACTCGGCCAGTTTCTTCTATGATTTTGTTTAGATCTTGTTCGGTGATTCCTGAAGCTGATTTTGCTTCTCTGATCCTTTTGCTCAGTTTCTGAGGCAGGCAGTGTGGAAATAAGCCTAATGGAAGTCAGTCACGAAACCTTTGCCGAACTCACGCTGCCTTACTCCTGCTCCTCTGCCTAACTGCTCAACTTTGTAACTCTCAATTCTCACCTTCTACTGCTTGAAAAACTATTAAATCTTTTAAAACCTTTATGGAGTCTGGTCGTCTGCATTTTGAGTCCAAATTCTAGCTCAGCCCTGAACACTTTTAATTTAAAAAAACAGACAAACTGTCCCTGAACTGTCATTCACGAGCTGACATCATGATGAACTCTGTCTGCTATCATGACGTGGTGCAAGTTACTAATGCGTGCACATTATTATGCACCTTTCAAGACGGTCAAGGTCTGCCTTGAGTTGCAGCTTCAAAATGAGGCGATTTTTGCATTGCAAGTGGTGATTAGTGTTGGAAAAATAATGGGTTGGGTTTAGGGGTGTAACAATACAATTATTCGTACCGAACCGTCACGGTACAGACACTTACGGTTCGTTTGAGAGGTGTACCGCAATACGTAAATGTTGCGCCTCACCATACAGACTCTGACCAGAGAAAGCCTCTTCTCTGACAAAGCACAGAACATTGTCCAAAATCAGAGGCAAAGACTGCATTACCCATAATGTTCGGCACAGCCGGACTACAGGACTACCGTAAACCCCCAGCTCACCGGTTGGCGGGGTCCTCTAAGGCCAACCTGCACACAATATAAACGAAGAACGGACTTTCATTCAACCCTTTCGAACCGTGAGAAAACTGTAAGTAGTTGGACCATTGTAGACAGAAGGACCCGTAACTTCTTTGCAGAAGTTCCCACGTGCACGGTCAATTTGGCCTTAAAGGATCTCCACTCGCTGGCCGTGCTGAAATCCTCACTGTGTATCACCAAGAATACACACAAGAACCCCGGTATACCGGTTGAAGCCCGCTGCGACCCGCCTGGACTTGCTTCAAACGATGCCTGCAGAAGCGAGACATAGGAACCCCCTCGTGTCTCATTGATCGTCGACTGCTGTTCCTCCGATGCCCGGACAACAGCCCCGCCGTTAACGACTGTGCGCACAGTCCCGGCCATCGTTCCTCACCGCAGCCCGCGACGCAGCCCGCCACGCAGCCCAAGGACGACGACTTTTTCTTCACACTCGAACTCTTCCCCATGAATCACAGTAAGAGGCATCTTAGATCTGGGCAGATGTTAATTTGATTTTTAAGTGTGTGTTTATTGTTGCTTGTGATTTAAGGACCGCCGAGTCCCGTTTTGCTGCTACAACGCAGGTATTAATTTTGAGTGTTTCTTTACTTCTTTTCCGTTACCTCGCAGTGTTCGTTTTATTGTAGTCTGACGGGATCAGACTTGGTGAGTGTTGCTCCGCTGTCCTGGGTGGATTCAGAACGCCATCTGTTGATTGGGAATTCAGAGACGCGGCTGCGCGTCCCTTCGTAATAACAGATATGCGTAGGATTCACTCAAGGTCACATGAGCTTTGCCACTCCCGCTGAAGGTTTCCCCCTCTTTTTCTCTGATACTAACACACACACACTCTCAGGGCCGTAGATATTTGGGTGCGTGTTCCTTTCAGGTTGGAATTCAAACCTCCCTCCTGAAACGACCCCTTTGTTAAACACACGTGTATGATTCTCTATTACACAAAGACTCCGCCCAAGTACCTCCGCCATCGTCCTAGCGCGACGTCAGCGACGCGGTCACGTCCGCCATTTTGTGTCTAGCCCCTCGTGTTTAGCACACACACACACACACACACACACACACACACACACACACACACACACACACACACACACACACACACACACACACACACACACACACACACACACACACACACACACACACACACACACACACACACACACACACACACACACACACACACAGGATTGTTGTGTAGGGGCTAGTATATAATAAAGGTTTGTTATCATAAGTGTTAATAAATTCTGTTATACCTTAAAGAGAAGTTTCCTAGTGTTGTTTGCATGTATATTGTGACAAAGGTTTGTTGACAGAGACAGTGCTTGAATTCACCGACCTGTTCAGTCTGAAATATCAATACATAGCGAACTGTGATTTTTGTGTACCGTTACACCCCTAGTTGGGTTTGTCATGTACTGCAAACACCCTGGGGGTGGGGGTTCCAATCAAAAATCTTGCCTAGGATGCCAACATTGCCAGGGCCGGCACTGCTTAGGGTGCATATAGCCAACTGACATTGAACGCCTCATCAGTATCTACTTCTCAGATTTGACCAAACCTCTCAACACATGCCAGCAATTTGAAGTAGACTCACAATGGAGACACTGTCAGGGTTATGCAGGAACTGTACCCAAATGCAGAGGGCAATTTAAATAATAGTTTAATTAACGGAAAACAAAAGACTTACAGTGTAAAGTAAAACATAATCCAACTAAGAGTGTCCACGAAAGTAGCAAAAGGAATCAAAGAACAGAACAGCAAACATCACCGGGCAGGAATCTCAGACTCGGGCAAAATCAAAGAGGAATCAGACTGGGGGAAAAAAACAGACGAACCAACAAAGACAAGGGAAGCACAGAGAATAAATAGACACAAGGTGGGCAGGGCAAATTGAACACAGGTGAGACACATTAGGAACCGGTGCAGACAATCACAGGGGCATGAGACACAGGCAAAGTAAAGTGAACAGACAAAAGACAGGGAAACAGGAAGTGCAGAAACACAACGAACATTACTTCAAAATAAAACAGGAACCAACAACAAGGGATAAAGAAACTAATATAACAGATACACAAGGAAAAGTACAACAAGGGAATAATAAAATATACAAACTATAGAGTCCACTATAACTGAGGAGTTCATGATCCGCAAGGATCATGACAGACACGTGCCAATTCAACATACTACACACCTGTAGTATTTAAATGAATGTGATCCTATTTTGTTTTGTGAATTAAAAAAAAGATTAGTTTGGGAAATTTTTAGACCAAAAGTTAAGGGTTTTAATAGTGTTTTGGGAGATTTCATCAGTGTTTCATATGACCACCTGGAGGGTGAAGCATTATTTTTTGGGGAATATGACACAATACCACGACAATACCACACAGATTTTTCTACTTAACCAGGCATCCGTATGTAGCCACCATGGACCAGAGACGGAACGGAAGTCCACAATGCTTTCACGTCACATGTCATGTAGACTTGAGATAGTTCCCGGAAGTTCTTGCCGCGCAATTAGAATCCATTATTCAGAGTGACAGAAACACAATTTTCGGTAATTAGTAGTCAATAAATGTATAAATTTACAATAAAGCAGACCGACATGCCAATGTAGTTACTATATGTATTTAGTGAATACCTTTTTTTTTAAAGTAAAACAAAAATTTAAAAATCTAAAATGCCTTAATGCGCATGTTGATTTGATTCAGATGTGCTGATAATATACAATCTGATTAGTTAAACGTCTTACCCTTCATAAGTTCCATTGACTCCATTCTGCTGCTACTCTAATGCGCTGCTGCTCACTTCCGGGAAATATTGAGGCTCCATGATCCGCCATTGCTTGAGAAAAAAAGGTCCATTGGAGTGAATTAGACGGCTATGCCATAGAGTGTATTCAAAGATGGACGAAATGACAGCTCCCCAAATGTGAAGCCAAATTATCTCAATCGCCCCCTGGTGGCAGCCTCCAGTACAGGTCATAAACCCTGCCTCCTCCATGTTAGTGGATGAGACATGGGCCAAACTAAAAAGTCAAACTATGCGTTACATAAACATTTCTCAAAGATGGTTTCTGTCATTTTAGGTAGTCCTTATCACATTGATATATTAATGTCATTACTGGATGCTATAATGATTGACAGCTGAGTCTGATGAACTATTGGTTGAGTACAAGCATGGGCGGGATTTCGATATTGTAGCTCTACAGCACAATCAGTTTCCCGCAGATTGTGACTCCAAATGACGTCAATATTGCAAGATTACAGCGCCACAATGGCGCTGTAATATTTTAGCTGCTGAGCTCCTTTTCTCTCTCCACAAGCACCACATGGCACATACTCCACGCACTGCCTCCATCCGTGCCGGCTCGTGAATCTTCACTGCATGTGTCCATAGCAGAAGCCTGTTGTGCGACGGTAATAATCATCCGTGCGGAAACACAGCGAGCAGTACAGCGTTAGTTACATTGATTAAACAAAGTTTCGAGGCAAATTTTGAATCAATTAATTTTTTGGTATTCAAATTATTTGGTTTTCTTCGAGGAATCGTTTCAGCCCTACTTTGCAACCACTATTTTGTGACATATTTTCCGTTTGTAATGCTGTGTCCACGACAATTAAGCCTTATTTAGACTGTACAAAAACCCTAACTGTAAAAATATTAAAACATAAAAATGAAAAAAATTCAGGGCTCGTCTTCCTTTGGAATATCATTCATGTAAAGCAACTCCCTAATTGTAGTTTACTCATGAAATGACTGACGTAGTGTATGTAGCTGATTCACACATGGTTGTTAAAACACCCCCAGGTCATGTCAGTGGTGATCGATTCTTGCTGATGTGGTTCTGCAGCCTTGCTCCTCTGTGGCTACATGCTGACAGAGGACTGACTACTGTTTATCTTTACATAAGAACATGCTGAATGCTTGCTATTCTTTATCTTTAGTGGCCTGATGCAGCAACAGTTTAGGAAAATTTATTATGTTAAACCTACAAATGAGTTAAACCACCATGTACTAGTTACACACTGAACATTGTTCTGCTGATTGGGTCTATTTCTACCAAACATAACTTTAGAAGACATATGCTTGTGTCTTATTCCATTGGCCTCCGTTCCTCCTTCTCTCATCCTTCCCTCTTGACAGACTCTCATGTTGATTTGAATCTTTGTGTGTGTGTGTGTGTGTGTGTGTGTGTGTGTGTCGTTGAATCAGCTCAGTCGTCCTCCCCTTATCTGGTCCTACATGTTGCTGCAGAATCTGTGGTTGGAGCTGTTGTCAAACTGATGTAACAGTTTGGCCGTCCAAAAGCTGATTAGCACTCAATACACATGGCTTCAAGGGTGTATGTGTGTATGAGAGGCTGTCAACCTACTTTATCCAGTTATGCATGTTTTTTTATTGTTTTGTATCGTCAAATAAGACGCATGTTTTTGGACCTATTTCTTGATTGCAGATGGCTAAAATACTGCCTGTGTAGAACTGTAGCTCCTAACAAGCAATGCACACGTGTGTGTGTGCCAGAACCAGAAAAATCTCAGCTTTTTTCTCGTTCATTCAGAGATTTCCGTCTGATAGCTTCTGATTATGTGTATCATTCGTTCATTCGTTTTTTAAAACAAAACCAAACCAAAACAAAAAGTGACTTGTTTTTTCTCAATATTCGTTTCTAAAACCAAAATGAAAAAACAGATAATGACTTGTTTTCCAATTTCGGATTTTGTGTTGTCATCCAATTTTCATTTGACGTCAGTTGCTTGACCCAGAAGTGACTTGTGTGTACTGCATTTCGCGAAAACCAACGGCAGCAACGGGGAAGGAAAAAAAAAGTAAGTTAAAACTTTTGAAATAAATCTGTTGTGTACTTAAATGTGGTTAAAAGATTTTTGAGGCGAGAATATAGTTGTTTTGACTTCATGTCTGTGTTCGCTTCATCAAGTTAGAGTCTATTTAAAACTTTGGTCCGACGTTTTCGGAGTTGATAAGCGGCCTCGCCGACTATCCAGATGACCAGGAACAGCCTCATCAAGTCCTTCCGGAAGTTCCCGCTGGCTCTGTCGCGGTTAACCATTAACTATTTAATGGTTGCCCTTTAATGCAGGAGATAACTAGCTTGATCAAGAACCGGTGTGCAGCCCATCGAGGAACTCCGGAAGACCACGCCCACTTTGAGACAGAGAACTTATAGACAGAGGAGCAGTGAAGTCTGAGCCTTGACATAAACTTTATGTTTGCGGCGTGGCAGCACCCCCATGGATAACGGCGCCCTTAGCATTTGCCTATACAGCCTTACCTAAGGCCGGCTCTTCACCCTGAATGAGACGGATATTGGGAACCCCAAAGAAATCTACTCTGTCACTCATAGCACCACTGCTCGCACAGCTATTGCATGACACACAGGACAAAATTGGCGACAGCGCTGGTCAGAGACATCAAACAAAGCATCAGTTAGGATCTTAAGAAGAGATATGCCAGTGCTGTCGAGAAGAACACCCTCTACACATAATAATCTTTTGACCCAAGGTTTGAAACCCTGACTAAAACCCAGGTAAACAGACATTTAAATAATAATGGTAGAATGTATTCTAACCCACTTAAGAAATGTCACTCACTGGTCTATTAATATTGAATTCATAGTGGTAAAGATTTATTTAAAACTTAAATACAAATTAACTATAATATTATCACCTTCTTTCTTAACCAAAGAGAAACAACATATTTGCTGCAAAACATATTAAAGATATACTACCTTCTCTGTTTCTCTCTCTCTTTGACTGTGTGTTTGTGTGTGTGTGTGTATTGTACAGGAGGAAATGAGGCAGCAGACAATCCCTGAGCCAGAAGCCCAGGGACATCAGGAGGAACCTGGCTACACTGAAGTGGATCCACGACCCCCTGTCATACCAGCCAGGATGAGGAAGTCATGTGGGCTAGCAGACTTGCTTGCTCAGACTTACGGTGATGTCGGAGCCCCACCAAAATCATTATCTGCCAAGAGGTCACACCACTGGCACTCACAGAAGACCAACTAAAATAGGAGCAAGTCTATCCTTTCCTGGCCAAGCTGGAAAAAGGATACCTTTGTATCTCAGCAGAAAGAGTCTTCTCAACGGCTGGAGACATTGTCACGGCGCATGTTGATCAGCTCCTCTTTCTGAGCAAGATTCACTATTTTATTTTATTTCAATTTAACATTTATATTTTTCATTTAAGAGTACATGCTTTATTTGTTTCATTTTATTCAACAGTAATTAACTTTCAAATTCCCCAGTTGCTGAAGGGGCTGCATAACTTGTATGAACAAGTTGCATTGTTCAGGAATACCTGTAATAGTACAGTAGTCCACACACGTTTGGATTCAGTGAAGTTAGACTATGTAGACTGTAATACAAACTGTTAAGCTTGTCAGGTACATGCAACATTCATGGCAGGTTTGTCAATCCTATTTTGCTGCATTAAAAATGACTGGATTGACATGAGTAGACTGGAAACTTTATCTTATTAGATAAAACAAATGTTGACAAAGTTTTCATTTGAGGACATAATTTGCTTGAAAAAATGTCATATATATTGCAATATACTGTATGTTATTGTAATACTCAGTATCGCAAAATCACAATAATATTCGATGGTGGCTTAAGTATCGTCATGATATCGGATCGTGGAGCCTCCTGTGATTGACACCCCTAGTGGACAATCACAGAAAATGGCGGGAAACACAAGTAAAATGGCAAACAACAAGAGACAGGGGACAAGGATGTTAATGTCAAAATAAAACTGGAAACACCAAAAAAAACCACAAGGGATAACAAATGTAGCTTAATACAGAGAGACAAGGAAATGGTAAATCAAAGCATAACTTAATGATAAGGTCCACAAGGAAAACACAGTTCACCAAAGAGCTTAGATAGTTCACCCCTAGCCCATGATCCTCAAGGATCATGACAGTCAGATCAAGAAAAATAACATTACAAGAAATGAACATATACAACATATTTAGGCCGGACCTCCAGGGCCCAGCAGAAGATGTTGCACCAGTAGGTTTTTAGGATACCAAAGGTGCGCTCAATGATGCTTCTGGTTTTTGAATGGTGACTGTTGTACCGGGCTTCATTCACGTATTAAATGTACATGGTATTTCAAATTCACCATTGTAATAATCTGCTTTGTCTCATGTGTCTGTGTTTATTGAGACAGAGGGTGTTCTGACTTGCTACAGGCTTTGGTGTCATGATGGCAAGCTGAAGCTGCAGACACAGATATCCTCCATTTCCTAACAGAAAGTACCAGCTGGTGGATGTAGCACCTACAAGTGGGATCTGCAGAGGACCAACACATCATGATCTTGTCCTGGATTGCCAATGTAAACATCTAGAAATGTGCCCTTGGCATCACAGACACAGTACAGCAGCACTAAGGGAAACGTTTTCTATTGATCCAACATCCTTTCTTTAGGAGGAAGAATCCTGATGTGGCACCATCAACACGGCAGAACGCCTCATGACCAGCAAGGTGACCAGCCAGCCTCCACCTCCTCCATCTCCTCCGGTTTGGGGAAATGAGTCGCTCTGTGCAGGATGGTCGTCATTTTCTCCACAACAGCATGTTGATGCTGTTCCTGGACAGGCTAAAGGCTGGTTTCACATCGGCTCCAGAAAAACAACATGGCGAAGGACAAATGATGATTTAGCTGTGCAAACCTTCGCACGTGACTTTGGTCCTGTTGGGGGGGGGGGGGGGGGGGGGGACGCTATATACTTTTTTAGAGGATTTTACTGTTGTTATTTTTATTATTATTTTTATTGCTTAGTTGTGTCTTTAGTATTTAAAACATATTCAACTGTATTTATTAAAGTATATGAATTGTCTGATATAAATTGTTGATATGAACCAGAATTAAATTTCCATCTGACCTGTGTGATCAGGTCAGGTGTTTGCTTGAGATATTTCTGTCTTTCATTGCTAGATAAGCAGCGTAATAGTTCCGGTTCTGAGACAAAAAGTATAATTATTTTACGTTATAAATGAAGATGTATGTGACACAGGTACTTCTTACACTAATATATATGTATATGTATTAATGTTTGTGCACCTAATTGTACAAGGCCTGTTAGAGTTGCAAGAAGACAGTATGTATGTGGAATGTAGGCTGACCCTTGTGAAAAATTTGTATGCTAAATATATTAAATTTAAGCATACTTGAGTATACTTTTAGTCAGACTAATCATCAGTATACTTCAAGTATGCTAAAGATTATTTAACTTAATTTTGCTAATTTAGAACAACAATTTTGTACGAAGTACATTTTAGTTGGATTTAAATTGTGGAAAAGCACAATTTTAAGTTTTACATGTACTTATTGTACTTTTATGTGCTAAAGTAGAACAACTTTAAGTATATTTAGTACTATTAAGTACGTAGCTGTGTATGTATTAATATGCATGCTTGAATAGTGGAAATAAAGTGTACTTTGTACGCGTTATAAGTACATTCTTAATTTATTGCGAGATTCTTATTAATGTAAAGCAATATACCATTAATCTATTATTACTGTAGGTATAGTATACATCACTTATATTTTGAGCTTATTATAATTTGTAGTTATTTATCAATAAGCCTTTTATTATTTTGCTATACTACTTTGTACATTACACAAAAAATATATTGCCAGTGTACTAAAGGCTGAATTACAAATGGGACTATTTCCTAATGTGGACTGCATTGTTTTCAAAGCAATTTAAAATGACACAAACACCATCACATATACAAAAAAAACTGAGCTATCCCTTTAAAATATTAAAATATAACAACCCCCCCCCCCCCCCCCCATTTTCTACACACACACACACACACACTGTGCAAAAATTGCCACGCGTGATCAGTTCAATCACAGGAAGGCCCTCTTTGGAACTGTCACTTTGCTGCCAGCAAAGTGATAATAATGATAATAATTTACATGACTGTGTTAGACACATGTTACCTATCAAGTCAGATAACATAATAACTGTATCTGCATCATTGAAATCTAAATTATAAATGTACTTGCCATTCTCTGGATTGAAGGTAGACCTGAGTCTTCATAAGTCGTGGCCTTGAAACTGTCAAAGAATAACATAATGGAGCAGAAAAAGAGATAGTTTGTGTCTGAGAGAGTTCACAGAAAACAGCAAAGAAATAACTATGACTTACAATGTCAGGACTTTGTGGACTTCCTATTTGTGACATCATCAGAACTGGTTTGATGTTTGAGACTGGATGCCAGGACTCTGTCCTCCTTCTTAGTCTTTGCTATCTTTGCCTGGACAAAACCGTTTATGTTTAGCTATATCATAAAATTTCAATTCAATTCAATTCAATTCAATTTTATTTGTATAGCGCCATATCACAACATATATTGTCTCAAGGCACTTAAAATGAGTGAGGTCAATATTACAATAATACAGGGAAAACCCAACAAATCCCACAATAAGCAAAGCACTTGGCATCGGTGGAGAGAAAAAAACTCCCTTTTAACAGGAAGAAATCTCTGACAGAACCAGACTCAGTTGTGGGCGGTCATCTGTCTCGACCGGTCGGGGTGAGGAGAGAAATGGGGAAGAGAGGATAAGTGGGCAGAAAGAGGGTGGGAGGAGAGACAGTAAGAGAGAGAGAGGACAGTTGTACAACCGCCGCTTTAATCTCTACCAGGCTGATAATTATAATTTTAAAAATACAATTATGTTGTTGTTATTATTAGTGATGATATTAATATTAATAATAATAATAACAATACTAATGACGGGTTTGGGTCCTGCAGCTCTGGGGTCAGAGATACACTAGGAGAGATAGAAAACACAAACAGGGTTAGTGACATGTAATGTAAACATATCGGGGGATAAGGGGGTTGTATAACAGTTGCTTTAATTTCTACCAGACTGATACTTATAATTTGTGAAAACTGACACTTATAAATTCAATGATGTTATTAATAATAATAATAGTAATAATAATAATAATAATGACGGGTTTGGATCCTGCAGCTCTGGGGTCAGATCTACTAGGAGAGAGAGAAAACAGAGTTAGTGACATGTTATGTAGATACATGGGGGCAGAGAGAGAGAGAGAGAGATCGAAAAAAGTGGAAGAAGGAGAGAGATAACGAGAGAGAGAGAGAGGGAGAACAGGAGAGGGAGAAAGATGCCCATGATATAAGTTCCCCCAGCAGTCTAGGCCTATAACAGCATAATAAAGAAATGGTTTATTAAACACCTGAGCAGTTCTAACTATAAGCTTTATCAAAGAGGAAGGTTTTAAGTTTAACTTTAAATGTAGAAAGGGTATCTGCTTCCCTGACACAAACTGGGAGCTGGTTCCAGAGGAGAGGAGCCTGGTGGCTGAAGGCTCGCAATTGAACTCAAAACAATAATATCTCATTTAAAAACCACACCAGTTGATGTAAGCATTAACTAGGACAAACTGTCGTCAGCATGAGGGTAGAGTTTTTTAAAATCAAACTGTTTGAAAACACTTTTCTTGTGTTTGATAGACACCACAGTATTAGTTGTAGAACAATGTAGGAAAAGATTATGTAATAAGAAAATCACTATCCTCGCAGCCGATGGACATCAGGGTGCAGCAGCCCTAGGGACAGACAGAGCCTCCTTGCAATTATGATTTACATTAAGTGTAATGATAGAAATGGTATTATAAAACTGGTAGCTCATATCAAGCGATCTGATTGGTTCATAGCCATGATATATTGAGCATTTATCATGGTTTGCACAGGTCCGTATACCTCCGCGACTCAGGAAGTAATGACATGAGTAGCTACGGAGGGAAGTTGAGGAAACTTACGAGAGCTCAAAGCACTAGGTCAGCTTGAATGGCGTTTTGGCGTGGGCCGTGGATGCCTGCGAAATTAAACTGCCTGCGAACCCAGCTACCGTCTCGTAGCCCTCTTACTGAGGAACGCTACAGTGTGTCGCATAGCAACCGCTGTGCACTGTGCAGGCAGCCAGGAGGGACTCCTTTTCGTTTAAAAAATGCTTTTTTTGACAAAATATAATTAGCTGAAAATGAATTCGGGGAATAATAGCCAAACCCAAACAAACCTTCAAATAGCAGGACTTTAACACCCACTGTCTTCTACGGTGAATTGAAATGGCATTCTCAGCTCGGCTCCTCACCTGCAAACCCGCGTCACGTCAGTGAGGTCTCCAACACAGTGTGTAATGATTGCGCAACGTCAGTCAGCTATGATTGGCGGAAGTGAACAACAAATCGGACGCCTAATTAGTCAGTGACTTGGCGCTAATCTATTCAAAGCGTCTCCGGATCGGAATGCTGTGGATTAGAGAGAGAGGTCTAACGCTGGCAATGCCAGACGAATTCAAAATCATCCTGGCATCAACATAAAAGGGTTTATTATCACAGTAATATTTTTCACAATATTTACGCTTTCCTTAAGAAATTTACAAATAATGTACTGAAAGGCAAGCATGAAAAAGTGCACCTATGTATATTCAAATATACAGTGTTCAATTAAAATGTGTAATTTAATGTTTATAATGTTGAGCATACATTTTAAAAAATACAACAAAAAATATTCAACAAAACGTTGAAATGGCACACTTTAGTAATTACACCACTTGAGGTTAAGTCATCATCAAAACATCAGGGTGTTAAAATTATGCTTTCAGTGCATTAATACAATGATAATTTCAAGCATACATTTTAAAGTATACAAAAAATACATTTAACAAAAATTCTTAAATAAGTACACTTTACTTATTACTCTTATAATTCACTTAAAGTATATTTTCATATAATATATTGACAGAATATTTACTAGAGTTCAATTATTTTAAAGTGTGTTAAAAGTATAATTATGAAAATTACTTTTTATATATTTCCAGAAACATTTAGCTATTAGTATATTTGGAATATATTTTCAAAAAATGTGAGTACATTTAAAATACACTTAAGCACATTCAATATTATTACATTATTAAAATACCAAAGATCTGTACCTGTCAGTTTATTAGGTACACCTAGATAAAGCTAAAGTAATACAGCAGTCCTGGTAGGGCTGGGCAATATCTTGAATATATTCGATGCACCACGACTACAAATTGTCACGTAAAATTTTGTCACACATACATACATGTACACACAGAGAGAGAGAGAGAGCAGGGAAAGTGCATTAATTTATGTTGTTTTGAAATGCCTTCTCTGGGTTTCTTCATGAATGCACTTTATTGTTGCTTTAAGGTCTGTTTTTATTGAGCTTTGAATATATTGCCTTGTTTGAGTAATACTGTTTTGTTAAGTTTAACTTGGTTTTGATTTTCCCTCTTTTTTGCATGCAAGTTTAAAATTTTCCCGATCTAAACCATTATTGAATATAAATAAGATAAAAAAATGTTTTAATACATACATAGGTTGCAGAATCATTATAATGGTGTGATTTGTATGCATCAAAGGGTTATATTGTGCATTTATGAATGTGCATTTGCGATATATATTGTGTATCGCAATAAAACTAAAATATATTGCTATATTATTTATAGGCCATATCGCCCAGCCCTAAATCCTGGGCGTTGGGGACTGCGGAGAGGAACGAAGGCCCTGACTGTGCGCACAGTATTTAACGGCGGGGCTGTTGTCCTGGAACGGAGGAACAGCAGTCGACAATCTTTGAGACACAAAGGGATTCCTTTGTTTCACTTCTGCAGGCATCGATTGAAGAAAGGCCAGGTGCGTCGCAGCGGCTTAACCGAGAAACGGGGGGTGTGTGTATCATTGTTTAAACACAAAGTGAGGATTTCTGCTCGGCCAGCGAGTGAGGATCCTTTAAGGCCAAATTGAATGTGCACGTGGTAACTTCTCATATAGAAATCTATGGGTCCTTATGTCTACGATGGTCAGACTACTCACAGTCTTAGGGCATCAGTCCTTTGCTTATATGGTGCAGGGGTTGGTCTTAGAGGATCACGCCCACTAGGAGCTGAAGATTTTGTGTATTGAGAAACGGCTGTTTTCCCATGAGTAAAGGTCACTTCTGGGTCACGCAACTTGCGTCAAAAGAAACATTGGATGAAATGCTTCTTTTTTCCATTTTTCATGTGAGCACAAAATCGGAAATTGGAAAAACAAGTTGTTATCCGTTCTTTCATTTAGCTTTTGGAAGCAAATATTGAGAAAACAAGTCAGTTTTAGTTTTTTTGGATTTTTGGTTTTATATTGGAAAACGAATGAATGAATGATACACCAATCTGTGTATTTACATAATATTATAGCATTTCAAAACAATATGCGTTTTTGTTAACAATATATGGGTAGACCCATATATGGAGACTTAACAGTTCATATGGTTCACCTTTATAAAAAATAATGCAGTTTAATACTGTGTATATATATATATATATATATATATATACTTTTTTTTAAACAATATATTTATTGAATTTTCTGTTTCCTCCTATACATTGATAGAGTATAATCAGTACAATGCAAACAGGCGTCAAACGTGAACCCCCTGCCCCCCCCAACATAATAGCAATAGTAGTGACAGTATTAAGGATGAAGGTAATGACATTAAAAGATAAATACACAACTGTAACTGTTACATTAGGAGGAAAGATGGAGGGGGGAAAAAAGGCCCTGTGAACTATCTTAAATTATATTAGGCAGTGTCTCGCACAGAGCAAAGATTTGTGTATTGATGAGAGGATGGAGTTCCACAGGTCATCATCCAGTGTTTGCCCCAAATCACGTCCCAAGCTCTTCTGACCCATGCAGTTTCAAGTGTGGGCATTATCATTAAGAGAAGGTTTATTTTGTCAGAAGGTAACAAACTCTCCCCAGCATTTGTCAATAAGAAACGGCTTCTTCTTAAGGTTAAACATAATCTTTTCTCAAGGTAAGTATGAAGACAGTTCCTTGAGTCACAAGGATACACTAGGGGGTTCCTCACTTTTGCAGCGAATGGCTATACATTTATAAGCCGCAATTAGGGCTAGTCTGACAAAGCGAATATTGCCCCTCAAATTGATAGGTAAAACTGAGTAGTCCCCCAACAGTGCAGGCCATGGGTTGGTTGGAATTTCCATCCCCACAATTTTTTTAATGATGTCCAGAACGGATGGCCAGTAGTGCTCCAGGCACCTACATGTCCAAAACATGTGTATAAGAGATCCTGTTTCAGCTTTACACCTAGGACAGTGTTCTGGGTGGCTACTACTTATCTTATGGAGGTGTTCGGGTGAATAATAAGCTCTGTGTATAAGATTAAACTGCCATAGTTTGTGACAACTGTTATAAGAGAATGATTGAGAGCTAGCACAAATCAGCTGCCATTCAGAGTCTTCAAAAGCGTAACCAATGTCCGTTTCCCACTTAACCCTTGCACTGAGAGGTTTACTTTCTATAAGGGACATGAGTCTCTTATAGGCAAAAGACAGGAAACCTCTAGGATTGTTTTTCTTGTATCATAAAGTGTATTTGAAAATCCTCCAAAGGGACAAGTTTCCCTCCCTGCTGCACTCTAATATAGTCCATGACTTGCAGGGATTTTTAAAAAATGATTTGAAGGAAGCCCAAAGGAGGATTTCAGTTGTTCAAAGGAATTCTGGTGATCTTGCTCAAATAAGTGTCCAAATGTAAATATAACTCTATACCAGTTCTTTGCAGTTCTGCCTCTCAGTGATCCGGGCAGCGCAGGATTAAAATGGAATGGAGGGAATCTATATATTTTCTGGAAACTTCAAAATTGTATTCTAATATCATGCCATATTTTGTTTGTATGTTTTACCATTGGATTTGGGACATTTTTCAGACTGTGGTAAGAGGGGATAAATGGAATACTTGAAAGCACTTGTTTCCATGCAGGTGAGTGTTCCAGGTTTTTGACCCAAGTCCAAATAGCTTTGGATTGGCAGCCATATAGTATAACAGAAAGTCAGGTAGGGTTGAGATAGAGTATCTGAATCATTTGTATTCAATTTGGACAAAAGTTCATCTTTTCCAATACTGTGAAAAGGAAGGGCCACTCTAGGCGATCAAATGCCTTTTCGGTATCTAATGAAAAGTTAACTACAGGAGTGTTGATGTCATGAGCACAATGAATTATATTTAGAAATCTACGTATGTTGTCAGAGGAAAAACAATTTTGAATGAAACTGGTCTGATCCTCATTTATAAGGGTAGGTACTACATTGTCCAATCTAGTGGCTATCACCTTGGTATATATCTTGTACTCTGACGATAGAAGGGAAATGGGCCTGTAGGATCCGCATAATTCCTTGCCTGGTTTCTGCAGGACTAAGATCAGGGCCTGTTCTAATGTTTTGGGTTAATGGTCAATCTCAATTGCATGTCTAAAAATATCCATCAGCGGTGTAATAAGATCAGAAGCAAAAGCTTTATAAAAATCCATTGGGAAGCCATCTGGCCCTGGTGATTTCCCACCTGAAAGCTTTCCTATTGCATTCAGAACCTCCTGTTTAGTAATATCCGTCTCTAAATTGACCAGTGTCCCCTCAGTCACCCCCGGCACAGCAATCCCCTCCAGAAAAGTATCAATTTTACATTTATCTTCACCCTGAGAAGAGTACAACTCCACATGGAAGTCCCTAAGAGCCCCATTGATTAGTTTGGGATCATGGACTATAGTGGCACCTGTCTTGTTCTTAATTGAGGGGATACATCTTGAGCTACCCTCTTTTCAGATCTGCCAGGCTAAAAGTTTTCCACATTTGTCCCCATGTTCGTAATATTGTCTTTTAGTTCTGGCCATAGCATTTTCAACCACTCGGGTTATTAGCTTGTCATACTGAATCCTTTTAGTTATTTAAAGTGTCAAAGGTCCCCACGTTTCATGTCTGAAAATGTTCCCTCTCAAGAGTCCTAATCTCTGCTTCAAGTGTCTTGGTTTGTAACAGATGCTGCTTCTTTTACCATGATGCATAGCTTATAGTCTCACCTCTCAAGTAGGCCTTAAAGGATTCCAGCACTATGGTGGTGAGGCAGTCCCCTTACTAAGAAAGATGCCAATATTAGTCTTGATTTGTTTGACAGTCTGTGTCGTTAAGCAGATGTGTGTGGAATCGCCAAAGTCTTAAACTCTTTGAGGTGTTTTGATGAGCTATATGGAGCATGAGAGTAGCGTGGTCTGAGTGGGTCATAGCTAGGTACTCACATGAATTTATAAGGTGGATTTTTTCAGTATGAGTAAGAAAACAGATTCTAGAATAACTATTATGAGCATGTGAATAGAATGTAAGCATGAGAAACAAATTTTGGGCAATCATATTTGGGGCCATAAGCATTGACCAATGAAATAGGTTCCCCCACTATGAAGCCTTTAAGTATCAAGTATCTGCCTTCTTTGTCTTTCTCAACATTATCTACATGCAAAGGGACATTTTTACCAATCAGTGTGGCAACTCCCCTAGATTGGGTTGTAAAAGATGCTTTAAATACCTGTCCTTGCCATTGTCGGGTTAGCTTAGCATATTCACGATCCGTTAAGTGTGTCTCCTGTAGTAGAGCTATGTCTATTTTATGATTCTTCAGAAAGTTAATGCATTTTTACGTTTTGATGGTATATTGATGCCATTAGTGTTCCATGTCAAATACCTAAGAGCTACATTTGTCATCTTGCCTGTCTACATTTCTCATGAGGTAATATAATACAACCCGTGCCATAGCATAGTAGAAAAAAGACAAAGAAAAAAAGAGTAAGGAAAGAAAAAAGGACAAAAAAGACTAAAAGAAAAGAAAGAAAAACACACTCACGTAATGTGAGAAGAACCCCAAGTCTTCCTAACACGATAATAGACTATCTAATAGTCCTCACTTGTGAAACCAAGCTACCCTGTGCTGAGCTAGGGTATATTACAGGTGAATGGAAACAAATTCAAACTGTAACGTCAGTTATGTATAAGACTTACAACTCCCCCCTGTTTTGTCCTTAGAGATGCAAAAATGGAGACGGGATACATTGACTAAAACAAACCAAGCCAAAGTGAGGCCTCAGAGGCCTTCAGTCATTTAACAGACTAAACTTTGGGTATATAAAACAGACAAATTGGTGAGTGGGCGAACAAATGTAAACACAGTATATAACCTAGGAACTGTGCGCCAATGGACATCTCTGAGTGCAAGTGAAGTGGTCAGTGTTGTGCGCATGCGCAGACACCCGTCTGCTCAGGTGAGTGTTCTCAAATGTCCCATTATACATTTATTTACAGTCTGTGGGCAGGGTAGATGCAGTTCAATTTATTATTTAGGCAGCAGCTACTTACATTAAACTTGCCTGACAAGCGCTGATAATAAGATGATAATCACGCGATCGAGCCAGCATGTCAGGGTTTCTTCAGGTCATAGAGAAAAGGGTCTGAGCGTTTAACCACGGTGGAGACAAAACAATCTGGTTACAAGTCACAGTTTAAATGCAGGAGATAACTAGGTTGATCAGGAACTGGCGTGCAGCCCAGAGAGGACTTCAGGAAGACCACGCCCACTGACAGAAACACACACACACACACACACACACACACACACAGACACATAAAGTCTGTTTTTGTTGATAATGTTGTTCGCACTTGTTAACAATATTCTATTGTCGCAACGACAGAACGCACTTGCGCTCAAAATAAATAAATACATTTCTCTTACCCTGGCTGTAACAACACTCACTGGCAGTCAGACTGGCAATCTTACAATTGACCACCACATCCGGTCTGAGAATATGAGAAAACAGGCCTATTTTTCATTTCAGTTTTCTTGTTATTAAATTTTTTGTTATTCAAAATAGAAAATGAAAATGGAACCATTTTTAAAATTGCACTCATACCCTTTTTACCACGAAAAAGACAACCGTTTTTGAAAAGAAAATCCAATGACCAAAAGATACAGGGACCCGGACGGACCCTGGTTGCCCTTCCAGGTCACGCAACTGAAAATATCAAAATTGGATGAAACGCTCTTTATACTTTTTTTTTTCCATTTTTCATTTCAGCACAAAATCGGAAGTTAATAAAAACAAGTCGTTGTCCGTTTTTTCTTTTTGGTTTTGAAAACGATTTTTCAAGTCTTTTATGTCTATTCTTTTTAAACGAAGGACATGGATTAGAGAGGAATCACCTATTTGCTCCCACATGCAACTATCTACCTCTACAACACACCAATTGGACTTACATACTCTGGCAGTAGTAAAGTGTAGCAGCTTGGCCGCCCCCGCATTACTCCAGCAAGGAGCTCTAATCCATTCATCTCTCTCACTTAGGACAGAGTAGAGTGTTTGATTCACATGTGCAATGTGCACATAAGTGTATGTGTGTGCAAAGCACTATGCTTTCTTACCTGTGTGACTCCTTGCTGTTGTATCTGTCTCATGCTCTGCAGTGTGTGAGCAGCACTGAACCCACCCTGCTGTTTATTCTCTTGGCCGTGACAGCAGTACAGTATGATGTCATTAACCTATATGTGGACTCTGTCAGGTTTTGTATTGGATTTGTTATTATGATGATGATGACAGACCTCATATTTTTGTTATTTGTTTCCAAATAAGTGATTGTTCCAGAGTGACCTTTGGACTTGGTCTGAGATTAGATCTTTGCCCAGAGAGACAGAGTGCTGGATGAAATGGCCAAATGTCACTTGTGTTTTCTCTCTGTCTGTTTCTTTTTTTGCTCCTTCCTCTTAATGTTGGCGTTTTCAGTCAAGGTGACAGACTTTGTTTGAATGTGATGACATTACAAATGAATAGAAACAAGTATTTCTATTCCGTGTAAGGTTTTTACTTCTCAGAAAGTCACAAATTAGAGCCATATGTTTTCACTTTCTCTCTCTCTAGTGCCTAACATGTCTTTGCTCTTTGTTGCCATCCTAAATCATACTGTTTGAACGGGAAGAGCCTCAGTTAGCTGAGAGAAAGCATTGTCACTGTTTCAAACCGGCTGCATCTCAGCTGAGACTTTTTTTCGATGTCTTAAAATTTGATAATGATGAGAATGTCGAGGTTACAGAACAAAAGGAAAACAAAAAATCACCTGTTTATTGAAACATAGTTTAGATTTGGACATGGTTTGGGAGTTGTCTCTCCTGATTTGGGGACTAAGGGATTCAGGATTTCGTGTGTTTCTTGACCTATTTTTAGTGATGTCACTGATTTCCCAGATTCTCATGCATATGGAACAAATTGGGTGGGGTATTTTGTACTAAAGGCCATAGCCAACTGTAATGTAAATGTGCTGTGATACACTGTAAGGTACTGCATGCAGTGTGAAGGATCATGAAGCAACCTCTCAAAGTAGGAGTTTGCAGTTACAGCTGTTTGTTTGCAATCTGTGAGTGTATTGATTTGTAGTCAATATGTATGGGTGACAGAACACAGTCTATTTAGGGGTCAAAGCAAGAGGGGGCTGGCATCATTGCAAGGCAATGCGGATCCCAGTATCAGCGTTGCTGTTTTTGTACTTTTTATTTTTCCAAAGCTAAAAGTCCAGCCACAGTCTAAACCGTGCATGGTGGAGTGGTGCCATTTTCAGTACTAGCCCGCCAGGCTAGCCTCTCTGAGAGGGAACCTGTCCTCACCAGTGCCAACCCCGAGGGAAACCAACTTGGCATGGACCAGGAGGATACTCCTGGACCGAAGATCCGACCCTGGGGTTCGACGCTCAACTTGCTACACCCGTTCGCTGTGCGGCCTCTGTCGTTGGATTACGATGAGGAGGTAGATTCAAACAGCGAAATTTGTATTTGTGTCGGAGGGTGATGATGACGATGATGATCATCATTTGTACCTCCAACACAAACTCTCAGCTCTCCTGGCTCGTACGCTGCTAAAGGTGCTGGTGAGGCTGCACAGCCTCGACTCAGCGCTGATATGCGTGACGTGTCTAAACGCGCCGCGGCCAGACTAGGAATCCTATGGCCCCACGGTCGTGGCGGAGGCCCCGCGGTCCCGCTACGAGGGGAAGAAATTACCCCAAACCAAGCGGGCTGCGAGACAGCTTCTCCCGGTGTTCCCGGAGCTCCTGGAGGAAGTCACTGTCTCCTGGAAAGAGAACCCTTTTCACCAATAAGGCCCTTATTCAAGGTGCGTCTTCCTTGGATTTTGAAGGAATGAATAAGCATGCCATGGCCCGCGTGCCACCCATGGAGCTGCACACCTTCACCCACAGTTGTCAGCTGCCCTTATCCAGACCTCCCACCCTCCCGGCGAAATCCGATCGCTTCCAGTCCGCCATGGCTGAGTGAGCATACAAGGTGGCATTCTTGACGGTGAGGGCTCTAAATGTCACCTCCATGTTGTCAGCATATCAAGCGGAGCTTTTTGATGATATGGCAGACGTGACCGAAACATGCGTGTGTGACAAAATCACCACAATCGCGGATATCTGCCTGCGTGTCCAGCACTGCGCTGTGCAGGCAGCGGGGAAGTGCATGTCGATGTTGGTGTTACAGGAGAGAGCGAGGTGGCTTCATATGACTAATATGTCAGATAAAGAGAAGGAGGACATTCTGGATACCCCAGTCGTTCCCGAGGGTATATTCGGATCCGCTCTCGCTTCGATGCAAAAGTGGTGTGAGGCGAAGAAAAAGGAAGACAAAGCCTTACAGCGCTGTCTCCCACGGAAAATGACTGTCATGGTGCAGCCGCAACCTAGGCACACTTTCGCCCAGGTTGCCACCAGGAGCACCCTCCTTGCTTACGAGTTTCTCAGGGAGGATAGACAAAGATTCTTCAACAGTTCCTCCCTTTTGCTGCCTTGTTCAACACACAATCATTGATAAAGATAAGGACAGGTGTCATTCTTCTCAACACCAAGTACTTAAAAGAAAAGACATAAAATTGCAAACAGATACCGAAACATGAAACCCCCACATTGTTTCCAGGAGTCTGTGGAGGATCTGTAAATGAAATCTTTTTAGTATCACTGTTAGTTGGCTAGTTTTGTTAACATGCAATATACATACAATATCATACACTCATATATACTCATCTACTCATCAGTCCAGAGAAGCGTAAGCTTTTGGTTGATACTCTCTGTTAGGACTCATGAGGACTTATTGTAGTTCAGTTGCTGCATTCTCTGTACTGCGGATGAAATGTAGAACAATGGTCAAGTCCATCTCTCATTCTCACTCATTCATAGCCTTGACAGCTTGGCATATGTATTAAATCTATTTTCATACTTATTTATGATAATAAAAATTGACTATTTTAATTCTGATAATAATGACAAATGACTTTCAGTTTATAGTAATACGTTACTACTTTGGTCTGATGGAGGCTGTAAGTGGTCGTGTTTTCACTGAACTTTCTTTCTTTACTTACTACTTACTACTATATCGTGTGTGACTGGAGCAAATCATTTTTACCTTATTACATAATTCTTTCCCCCTTTTCCTACGTGTCGGACCTTGTGAAAACATGGGCCAAAACATGAAGGAAGAACGTTAATCTTTAACCAGAATGCAGGCTCTAATGAGAGCATGTAATTCTGCCTTTAGACAGTGAATTGGTTCCATAACTTCGAAATCACTCACTACTGCACAACCAGGTGTTCGTTATCTTTAAATCAATCAATTTACAAAATCAGATCAGAATTTTGAATCAGTCTGCTTTAATTCTCGCTAAAGAAATGTGAGAATATGACAGCTTCCTAGTCAGATCTCCTTGCTGCATCATGTTCACGATGTGCAGCCCTGCATAAACAACATAAACAACACAGACAACAGTCGTGACAAGTACTATGGCTGAAATTGAACAGTTATGGTAGCAACAGTGGCTTCATCTCTGAGACATCTCGCCATGCCAAGACCACAGGTGGAAACCAGTATGAGCAATATGCAACAGGGTAATAATGTGACACACGCTTCTCATGCAGGTGGAAGCTGATGATGTTCTGAGAGGCCCAAAGCTGGTGCTGAGGTGAGGGCTTGCTTTAGATCATGAAAGGCCTCGTGCAAGGTAGGGTAGATAAAATGTTCCTTAGACATACAGAGTATCTTGGGACGCCGAACACTGTGAACCCGTTGATCTGTGTAGCGAACCGAAGTCTCCTCAATATTGAGCTCTTAATAATAAATACTTTTGGTTTAGACATCCGTGGTTTCCTTCTTCCTGAATCAGCTTCCACTCCATCAATTATTCCATTTCAGCTGGCGTCAGGAACAGGATTCTAATACAACAGAGAATGGTAAGTGTTAATTTAAAGTTTTATTCTTTATTTGCCTTGCCTAGTCTGTGTTTGACAGAATCATAATTTACCTTTGAAAAAAAAATGGCTTTAAAAGTGAGAGCAAGTCTGAATTGGCCTGTGACAAAAAAATCATTAAAATGTATAAACTAAGTTAGTTAAAGGAGTTGGAAATTGATAAGTTTGAGCTGAAGTACGACATTTGATCATTGTTTAACCATATTGGGTTGAATGTGTTTTAAATTGTGATGGTGGTGTGCTCTGGTGGAGTTTGTGAGGACGCCTGCAATGTATGTTTTCCTCTCTGTGAGGGGATAAGAAGCACGACTTCCGAATGATTCAAATGCAACACAAACGTATACATGTATAGACAGAGAGGATGACAGTGTTCATGCCTTGTAGTCCATTGATATGTTAAATGTATGAGACTGAGAAACGTGAGATTGCAGTTTCAAATGTGATGTGAAAGACAGAGATAAAATGTCTATGTGCTAAAGTATTAATGTTAAAAAGCTTTAAATTAGAAGCAATGGTTTTTAAATACAAGAAGTATTTTATACAATAGAAATAGAAAACAAACAGATGAATTGCTTTTGTATGCTGCAGCTATAATACAGACACGATATTGAAGAAGCATTTTTTAGAGTGGCCAATGGGAGTACACTCCTCACAGGCTGCTCAAAGACGAGGGGGGAGAACTTAACCCAGGGTTTTTCGCGTCACACGAGCAGAGCAACAAGAAATTTAATGTGTTTGAATGTTTGAGACAGCGTAGTTTTTTAACCTAGTAAAGAAGAGTCTTGGATTTCAGATATGTAAATAATGAATACGTTTACGGAAAATAATTATTAAAGTAAAGAACTTTTACAGTAAAGAAATGTGTTAATACAGTAACTAAGTTTCATTACTGTCAATTGTTATCATCTTGAAAAGAATGATAGACAATACCTTTTCAAAATGATGATGAAGATTAAGTTTTGAATTTGAATGAGCAAAGTAGATGTTTTTTATTCCTTTAAATGCCCGAAAACAAAACACTGGCAGTGGCAGATGTCTTTCAACCTTGTGAGTCAGACACTAAGACACAGAGGCTCATCACACATACACACACATACACATACACACAAGCACACATACACACCGCACACACACACACAAACACACACATACACGCAGTCAGCATTGGGAAAGACAGGGAACATTCTAAATTATTAAACAGTTAAAACTCAGCTTTCAAATGATCATCAAGAAAACCAAAATTACCGTTGAAGTTAATTTGATTCTATTTCCTGATGAAATTTTTAAATGTGTTGATGACTGTATTCAGGACGTTGTCTGGCATAGACATGGCTTTCATCTTTGTGATCAACCATTCAGCACACAGCCAATATTTCACACATGAGCACCTGAGGTGTCTTCAATAAGGCCGTTTTTTGCAGCAGTTAATCTTTTTGAAAAGTACAAATATTTTGTTGATAATTCCAGTACTGCACAGTCTTTGACCTGAGTTCATTTTAATCTATCCCATGGAGACAGTCAGCATTTGTTTGTTTTTACATACAGTAAGGACAGACAAATGACTGGGCCAGATAAGCTCCAAAGACATTGTGAGGCCTTTTCAAGTTTTGTGTAGCAGCCGTGAGACGTGACGTCAACATCGAGAGAGGCATGCAGTGCTCTTACAGAGGCCAAAGGTCAACAACAGAGAGTTGAGAGACACTGGACTGTTCTTAAGAAAAAGAGACACTGGAATATAAGTCTAAAAGACTGTTTGAAGCTGCCCTTCATGTTGAGAAAGAACAAGAGACACTGACTGCCCATCCCCAATCTCTGTAGTGTATTTAGCTTTGAGTAATGTCCTCATCTCACCGCAACTATGACACCTCGAGGCATACATCAGCTGCTCAATGATTGGTTCGGCTTGGCATAGATTAGATTACCTTGCTTGGTACCTGAGAAGACTATTCTTAAGAGTTTCTCAGGGGAGCATAGACGAAATTCCTCAATAGTATCTAGTTCTTATTAGTAAATCTATAATTAGTTTTCTGTCTGTGTGTGGCAGTGGGCGTGGTCTTCCTGAGTTCCTCGCTGGGCTGCACACCTGTTCCTAATCAAGCTCGTTATCTCCTGCATTAAAGCTGTGACTCTTCCACTACTCATTGCCAAATTCTTTTTTTTAAACTCGGCCAGTTTCTTCTATGACTTTAGATCTTGTTCTGTGATGTTCCCAAAACTGATTTTGCCTTCTCTGATCAGTTTGCTGTTTCTGAGGCAGGTACTGCCAGGTATAAGCAGGCAGTCCTGGCACTCATCCCAAGCCTGGAACTCAGTCATGAAACCATTGCGGAACTCACGTTGCCTTACTCCTGCTCCTAATCGGATCAAAAATCTTGCCTAGGGCACCAAAATTACCAGGGCGGACTCTGGTCTGAGCAATCAGAATTTGGACACCAACCGACCAAACCAGATGGGAAACTATAGCCCTTGTCTTGTTGCTCAGTGAAACCCTGTGAGTGGATGAAGATGGAGACCAGCATAGTGGAATCATACTGTGATATTAACCACTGCTGTAGTTACAGAGGGAATGCAGGCATTACTGACATTTTCTCAATGACCACATTCATCTTCCCATCATGGTTTCATGAATAAATAATGATGTCCTTTTCAGACAGTATTGTGACAGTAATAGATGCATGTTATGATTTGCCATAATGAAATATTGTGATGGTAATGGAAGTAGTCACCGGGATACTGAAGCCAGTGCAGAAGTGCCTGAAGCCCGTATTGGTACTCTGTTCTCAGTTGTGATTATCCTCTTGATGGGTGGTCCTTTGTCTCTGATCCTGGTTTTCTTTTTCCCTGAATGTTGGTAGGAACTGGGAAAAATAAATCAGGCGTAGTTGGGGATGGGCATCAAAATCGGTTTTAAATGGGCCCTGGGGCAAATGTTGGTTGGTTCATAGTGAAAGACCTACAACCCTTTACAACAGTAAAGTCCAAGAGCTTTATGTAAATGTATGTCTGTATATATTGAGTTCTGTTACTTTTTACCTCTGACAGGCTTTATGTTAGTTCCATCACTCAACACAAAACTATGGGGACACAACAATGTACTTTATATTAGTTATTTGTTCAAAATAGAGCTGTTCAGTGTTCAACAATGTTCACAATGTACTGTGTACAGTCCAAAAACAAAACAATTGTAAATTTTAGTCCTTGATGCTTAGAGTCAGAAATTAAAATAAAATGTAACGCTGCTTATAATATCGCCAAAGACGAGCTACCATCTACAAAATTTAAATCCCAAATCATCCTCATGAAAAAGCACTTTTATTCCTGTTTACAGGATTATAAAAATGTGTTACGTGCGTTAAGAAATTACCAATGTATATGGGATCTGTCAAGAAAAGATATAATAGGTGTATTATTGCGGTGCCAAAATTTGGTTGCAGCTAAATTATGTGCAGGTGTACATAAATGAAAACGTTAGTATGGAGCCCTGTGAGTCATGGTGAGTCCTGTTATGTAATAATGTAGCTGTGAACGTATTGAGTATAGTTTTTCTTTTCATTGTACAATGTAAAATTAACTCCATCTGTGTGTTCTGGTAGACAAACTTTGTTAATTTCATTACTTTTTGAATTACCTTAGCATATCATAGCTTAACAAGAGGCTGCACTATGGTGTAGTGGCTAGCACTATCGCCTAACAGCAAGAAGGCTCTTGGTTTGCATTCCGGTTTCAAACCAGCCAGGGGCATTCTGTGTGGAGTTTGATCCCTGTTCTCTCTGTATATGCGTGGGGTCTCTCTGGGTACTCTGACATGCAGAATGGGTTAGGTTAATTTGGAGACTTCAAATTGACATAGGTGTGAATGTGAATGGCTGTTTTGTCTCCCCGCCTCTCACCCAATGTCAGCTGGGATTGGCTCCAGCCCCCTGCGACCCTTTAAGAACAAAGCGATATAGATAATGGTTAGATGGATATCAGAGCTGTGCTGTGGTCGCCTCACAGAGAGAAGATTCTTGATTGGAAGCAACTAGCCGGCCAGGGCTTTTTTCTGTGTGGAGTGAGCATGTTCTCTCTATGCCTGTCTGGGTTCCTTCTGGCTTCCTCCCACAGTCCAAAGACATGCAGCCTAGATTAATTGGAGAATTGCCTGTTGGTGTGAACGGTTATTTGTCTCTACATGAGTCAGCCTGGTTATAGAATGATGATTTGTATGGTGTACACCCCCGCTTCTTGCCTAATGTCGGCTGGGTTTGGCTCCAGCACCCATCAAAGGAAAAGTAGGATGAATGGATATCTTTGATATTTTTGTTCTGCAATATCCTGCTACTTATCTGCCATCAGATACACAATATTTCATATTCCTGCAATTAGCTGTTCTTGGCTTATATACTGCATTGGCCTGGTTTAAATGTCTGGTTGTAGCTTCTTCCTGCCAGCTTTTAACCAGGAAGGTAAATACAGCACTGTGTGTGTGTGTGTGTGTGTGTGTGTGTGTGTGTGTGTATGTGTGTGTGTGTGTGTGTGTGTGTGTCACACACACGTGTGAGCTGACAACTGAGTTCAGTCAGCAGCGAGAGAAGCTTCATTGGGAAAAGCTATTGAAACAGACATTTAAGTCAATAATGATTCAGTACCCTGGCTTCAGCTCAAGGCTGCGTTCGTGCAGACACAGGGATCGGCACAGCACATTGAATCTCCATGTGGTGGAGTCATCGCAATGCATCTGCATCTTGGTTTGACCTCATCTGAGATGAATGAATTTGAGTCAGTCAACCAACTTTTTTCATAAAAACTACTTGAACCGACTAATTGATTATCAAAACATTTGACGATTAATTTGATAATCGATTAATCGATGAACTGTTGCAGCTCTAGTTAAAATGACAATATTATTGTTAATTGCAATAATTTCTGGGACAATATATCATGCAACAAAATGTAGTTATCGTGAGAGGCCTGGGTTGGTTACCACATGATAGTTAAATCCACCTACATACAACTCTGCTTGTTACACATAGTTGTTCTGCTTGTGTGTGATGTGACAGCGTTTCATCTGCAGAGAAACGTTCAGTAGTTCACGAGTATAATCGCAATCTACCGAGGTGCCACCCTTAAATTAGTAAAAGTGAATTTGGATGTGCCCTAAAGGGCTGTAGACCAAACACTTAGGTCATTAAAATAAAACCCATTCATGTAGATCCAGTGGAGTAGCCCTTTAATAGAAACACCAGCTAATCACAGCTCTTGTGTCGCAGCTCCTGGCTTGCTGTGCAACTAAGTTTAAGGTGGTTTTACAGGGACTTTGTCTGTGTGAGCAGTTAGACTGAGCTGTACATACCTGACACCAGGTCACTACCAGCTGATGCCAGTCACATGCTGCCACATCCAGACACACACACCTCATTCCTGCTGCTCACTTTTATTTATGCCAAACTGTCAGCTGAGTTATTTTTGACACGGACAGGAAATGTCTCTCTGTCTCCTCTCTGTGTGTGTGGGTGTGGGTGTGGGTGTCTTTGATAGAAAACTTGACACATTAGTGTATGTGCATATGAGCTAGTGAGCTGAGCCAAGAATAGTCAAGCACATTTTACAATAGGTGTGAGCACTGTGGACAAGGCCAGCAGAGGAAGAGGACACAACAATGTGAACCACGTTCAGTTATCTCAGTATGAAACGCTGTGAAAGCTGCCTTCTCGTGAATTCTATCAGTAATTATTCATCTTATATTTAATATAACCTTAATGTCTTTTTTGATTTTGATTAATGTAAAAGTATTTTAAATGATTTGTGTAAGCTTAGTAAGCATCCAAAAGAGGGCGCCACTCACCAAGTGAAATTATGTTAAGTTGAGCCTTGGATCAGTCATTTGTAGGAATGAGGAATGTAGAGATCAGGGAGCAATATTTAGATTTTGATTTGTTTATATTTATTTTTATATTCAAAAGGTTGGTAAACAAATGTACAACGATGATGATATCTGAATCCATCATTTTAGGTGTTTAATTGTTTTCCTCAATCTCTTAAAAGTAGAAATAGTTAAATATGATAATATATTAAACCAACATCACTAGCTTGTAAATGTAGCTTGTATGTATTTGTTTGTTGATATGTCATTTTTGTGTCAACACCCTCCTGTGTCTCCAAAGGAAATAACAAACTCTTTTAAATTAGTCAGACGCTGGTTTAATATAAACATTGAAAAATAAATGTTTATCAATGAAATAAACTTCATAAATTTTTCTTCATATCTGAAGTTTTAAGTGGTGAAAGTCTGTGCTGATTGGCCAGCGAACCTGAGAGCTTCAGGTGGCCGAGTTATCAGCTCAGAACATAGTTTTTTATCCCAACCTAACTTCGCCCCGGCTCGTGTCTTTTCAGATCTTTCCCACATTATCCACGAGGAAAATTGATTTGCAGCAGGGATCACATCCAACAAACAATGACAGCATTGACTGTTACAGCAGCACACCCTAGAACAAGGAATGGAAGTTCATGCCAAGTACAAAAGGGCCAGTGCTCAAAATGTGCAAAGTACTAGGAATGAAAAATTCCAACCGAATACTAGTGTGCCAATTTGCAGATGGGCAAATGTTACAAGGTAGTACAAAGAATGCATCCGAAGCTCTATGTTCAAAGGAGACACAAAGCCTTTTAGTCATACAGGCTGAAACCCTGACACGCCAACCCAAGTGCAATAACTCAAACTGGAGTGGATAGTACTGACAGTCCAATAGCATAAGCCTTCCTATGGACCTGTCCTTTAGAAATGTCCAAAAGCTTGGCTTGACTCGCCCTAGAGATCCTACTGGCCATATCAACAAGTCTATCAAGTCTATTCTCTAGTGTTGAGTATTTGTTGAATTGTCAAACTTACTCTCTGCCCTCCGACTTTAAGCTGGGATATACACTGCACAATTTGAGCCTGGTTTTGACCGATTTTTGAGATCCACCTCATTTTAGAGCTGGACTGAATTTCAACAACTGCCAAGTGCTCAACAAAACCATGTGATGAAAAACACTAAAAGATATGTGAAGCTGTCTCGAGAGTGATAACTGTGGATTTGTCACTACAAGTCATAATCCTTAAAGACAATGCTGATTCGAGCATGTCTTTAAGGATTACGACTTTAAAGATGCTATTGCTTTAATGACATCCAGAGGTTACTTTGATTGACAAAAAAAAAAAAAAAGTGTGTTGGGCATGATTGGTAAAAGATGGTCAAGAACGAATTTACATGCCGGATGCTGGCCTTGTGGTATCCAATAGCAGAATGAATTAACAGAAAAAAATGATCTTTTCTCTCTTCTCTTTTTCTTCTCTTCCCCCATTCAACTCTGTAAACAAACGTAGGCTCATTCTTTCACAGCTGTTGCTCCTGAGGTTGTTTAACACATATCTAGGGATGGAGGCGCTTAATGATGGGACAAGATAGACTAGCACAAGAAACCCATTTATTCCTAATTAAGGGGGAATCATACATTTTAATAAGAACAGGATTCAGATACAGTGGATGATGTAATTTTTGTTCAGTCACATAATAATGAAAGGAGAATCTAACATACGCATTAAAGCACATTTTAGGAACCAATATTATATTCACTGCTACACAACTGCTCATTCATATTAAGTCTGAACATGCACAACAGTTAAGTCTGGAACCAGACTTTCTCTCCAGCTTTCCCTTTGCTCCGTTGCCCTGACAACAGACAGACTCCTTAAAGGTGAAGGTTTCCTTGGACACGGGAAAGATGAGGGTTCCACGCCTCCCTCTCTGGTCTGACAGCACGGTGGCAGCAAAACCTGTGAATGTAAATCTGGTTTAACATGAAAAAGTCAAATGTGAATATACTTTCTCCTAAGTATGTAGAGAAACTGGTCTGACTCTCTTAAGGAAGGATAAACCCGAGAGCTCTGTGCAGCTTTGACTGAAGGTCCATGTGGATGTTTTTGTATAAGGGGCCGTTAGGGATATATCTAACTGAAACACTCTCACACACACAATTTAAACACTCTCACACACACAACTGAAACACTCTCACACACACAACTTAAAAACGTTTTCTTCTGTATTTAACACTAAGGAAATTGCCTGTTGATTTTAATCTTGACATAAGCCTTGCAGGGCTCCTGACCAAAAAAAATCTAGGACCCAAATGAAAGATTCAGGAGCCAAAATATATTGATGTCAGAGTACAATGTCTTATTACATTACATTACATTCATTTAGTTGACGCTTTTGTCCAAAGCGACTTACAATAAGCGCATTCAACCATGAAAATATTACTCAAAGTGCAAGAATGAATAAGTACATAAACATTCATCAAAGTGCTATTTGTAATTAAGTGCATTTTTTTGTGTGTGTGTGCGTTTAACATAATAAATTCAGGGAGTATGCTGTAGTCTGAACAGGTGAGTTTTCAGTTTGCGAAGAAAGCATTGAAGGGATTCTGCAGTCCTGATGTCAATGGGTAGCTTGTAGGTTCTAGCAGCAGAGCAGAGTGGACGGGCTGGGGAGTAAAGTTTGACCATTTTCTGGATGTAGGAGGGGCTTGAACCATTCGCAGCATGATAGCGAGTACCAGTGCCTTGAATCGGATTCGAGCCACCACCTGAAGCCAGTGCAGGGTGTGGAGGAGCGGTGTAGTGTGGGAGAACTTGGGTAGGTTGAAGATCGACCGCGCTGCTGCATTCTGGATGAGCTGCAGAGGTCGGATTGCACATGCCGGCAGACTAGGAGGGAAATGCAGTAGTCCACGCATGAGATGACAAGAGCCTGCACCAATACCTGCGTCGCCTTCTCTGTGAGGAACGGACGTATCCCTCCTGATGTTGTGGAGGATGAATCTACAGGAGCGGGTCATCACTGCAATGGTTAGCAGTGAAGGACAGCAGTGTCACACCCAGGTTCCTTGCGGTTTGAGGAGGGGTCACCACCGAGTTCTCAATGATGATGGAGAGGTTGCTGGTCTTGTCCAGATTGAGCTTCAGGTGGTGCTTCGACAGCCACTGAGAAATGTCAGCCAGACACCCAGAGATTTGTGCTGCCACCTGTGTTTCAGATTTGGTAAAGGACCACATAAGTTGGGAATCATCTGCGTCGCTATGGTAAGAAAAGCCATGTGAGTGAATGACAGAGCCTAATGACCTGGTGTACAAAGAGAAGAGGATTGGGCCCAGAATAGAGCCCTGGGGGACCCCAGTGGTGAGGTTGCGGGTTTCGGACACCGATCTTCTCCAAGTAACCCTGTATGTGCAGCCCTTGAGGTAGGATGCAAACGGGGAGAGTGCCGAGCCTGAGACTCCCAGTTGTTGGAGGGTGGAGGGGAAGATCTGGTGGTTCACTGTGTCAAAATCTGCTGAGAGGTCGAGCAGGATGACAACAGAGGAGAGGATGGGTGCTCGAGCTGTGTGGAGTTCCTCTGTGACAGCTAGGAGGGCAGTCTCTGTTGAGTGCCCTGGCTTGAATCCTGACTGGTGGGGGTCAAGAAGGTTGTTCTGGTGGAGATATGCAGAAAGTTGAGTTAAGACAGAACGTTCGAGTTTTGGAAATAAATGGAAAAAGAGAGACTAGTCTGTAGTTTTCCACATCAGATGGGTGGAGTGTAGGTTTCTTTAAAAGAGGATTCACTCTTGCTGCTTTAAGAGTGTTGGGGAAGTAACCTGTTGTCAGAGAGGTATTGATGTGATGGGTGAGGAAGGGAAGGAGGTCAAGAGCAATAGACTGAAGAAGGTGAGAAGGGATAGGGTCAGAGGGGCATGCGGTGGGAAGTGACCAAATATAGAACCTCACTGGGAGGGAGTTGTGAAAAAGTGACTAGAAAAGGAGATGAGGAGAGGGTGAGGGAGAGGCAGTGTCAGTAGGGGGGTCAGGAAATGAGGAGCGAATGTCATCTATCTTTTTTGCAAAGTAGATAACAAAGTCTCTCGGACAAAGGGATGTGGGGGAGCGGGGAGATCATGGAGGCTAGAGAAAAAGGAAAAAAGTTTCTTGGGGTTGGAGAAAGAACCTCAATTTTAGATTCAAAGAAAGAGCTTTTAGCACCATATGAGGAAGCAGAGAAAGAGGAAAGTAGAGATTTATAGGCAAGAAGATCTTCAGGGCATTTGGATTTGCGCCACTGTCGTTCAGCTGCTCGCAGGGAGGTTCTGAGACCGCACTGAGTCAGACAACCATGGAGCTGGATGGGTGGGGCAACCCGCCGAGAAGTTAGAAGACAGAGGGAGTCCAGGGAAGAGGACAGGGTGGAGAAAAGATTGTCTGTGGCAGAGTCAGGAGGCAGGAGTGAGAGAGAGTCGGCTTAGGGGAGAGCTGACAGGACAGATGAGTCAAGAGAGGAGGGAGACAGGGAGCAAAGGTTGCAACAGACAGGTACAGTATGAGTGGAAGAGGGAGGGTTAGGAGTTAAAGAGAGGGGAAGAGAGTAGGATATGAAGAAGTGGTCAAAGACATGGAGAGGAGTGACAGAGGGCTTGGTGGTAGAGCAGTTTCTGGTGAATATAAGATTGAGTTGGTTACCAGCTTTTTGAGTGTGTGTGGGGGGGGAGAGTTAGATAGTGAAGGAGGATAGAAAGACTTACAGCTGAGATGTTAACTTCTCTGTCTGGATGTAGAAGTCACTGAGAAGTACTATTAGGGGGCCTAATAGGGGGGCTCCCACGCATCCTCCCACGAAGGAATCCTGAGGCTTCAACTGCCGCTTCATACAACTACAACATAAATTGTCTCAAGGCACTTTACATAGTGTGGTCAATATTACAATATTACAGAGAAACCCAACAAAGCCCACAATGAGCAAGCACTTGGTAATGGTGGAGAGAAAAAAGTCCCTTTTAACAGGAAGAAATCTCTGACAGAATCGGACTCAGTTGTGGGCGGTCGTCTGTCTCGACCGGTTGGGGTGAGGAGAGAAATGGAGAAGAGAGGAGAGGTGGGAGGAAAGAGGGGGAGAGGAGAGACGGGAGGAGAGAAGAGAGAGAGAGAAAACAGTTGCTTTACTCTCTACCAGACTGATACAATTATGTTGTTGTTATTGTTATATTAGTGATGATGATGATGATAATAATAATAATAATAATAATAATAATAATAATAATAATAATAATAATAATAATAATAATGGCGGGTTTGGGTCCTGCAGCTCTGGGATCAGACATACACTAGGAGAGAGACAAAACACAGACAGAGTTTGAGACATGTAATGTAAATATATCGGGGGAGAGAGGAGTTGTATAACAGTTGCTTTAATCTTGACAGCAATAATAATAATAATAATAATAATGAAGGGTTTGGATCCTGCCGCTCTGGGGTCAGAGATACACTAGGAAAGAGAGAAAACAGAGTTAGTGACATGTCATGTAAATACATGAGGGCAGAGTGAGAGAGAAAGAGAGAGAGAGAGAGAGAAAAAGAAAAAGAGGGAGAAAGAGATATTTTATTTTGATTTTACATAAACACTTTATTTACATTATTTAACCCTTGTTACAAATACATCAAAAAAGTGCTATTTGTGCAGCAGTTTAAAAAAAATTTATCCAATAAAGGTTTGTTCAAAAATCTATTGTTCATCTGGGGCAGAGTAGAGAATGTCATTATAGCACCAATGTTGTGTGAATGTCTGTATGTCACCTATTGCTTTGTTATACAAGAAACTCCAGCCAGAGTCTTGCTCTGACGTTACAGAGAAACACAGAGAGAGCCTCCTGCCCAGCTCTCTCTTCCACTTTGTTCCTCCTGTTGATATAAATGGCCATTTTGGCTTCTCCTGACAGGAAATTTAGTAGCTTCCATTTTGTACAGTTTGTAGATAAAAACACTCTCTGAAAAATGCACATTAAACGGACTAAAAACCACTGTTAAAAGAGGGAAGAAACTTGTGAGTCACTTTGTGAACGCATGGAAAACAGTCTCTCATAGGCCACAGAAAGGACACTTATTTGAAACAGCAGGATTTATCACTGAGACAAAGGCATTTGAGGCGATGGTACCATGTAAAACCCTACACTGGAGGTCAGCTGTCCGCTTTTTGAGAGGAGGCTTATATAACACCCTCCACTGTGGGCGGGGCTTGTCCCCTCCCAGCCTGTCGGATCAAATGTGAGAGCCCAGGGCCTCGGCCCCCTCAGCTCCTGCTGCCTTCACCAGCTGTTGCAGGCTCACTGTCTTTGATTGGCGCAGAGCTGCCAGCAGCCCAGGCGTCACGTTGCAGATATCCAGCCTGCTCCCGTGGATCAGAGGCTCCTTTAATACAGTGCAGAGAGTTAGACTTTTCACACGTTTTATGGTTAAAAAGGGCCCAAGAGGAAACCCACTTAACTTAACTTAAATTTAGGATCACTTAAAAACAGAGCAGCCCCAGATTACTCACATGTCTGAGGATACAGCTGGTCACGTTCCTCCACACCAAGTCAGATGGCCCTGTCAGAAACCTTTGTATGAACTGGAGTCTTCAGGTTGCTGTTATGCTGGCCAAGTGGACGAGGCCCTGTTCCCCCTCCCCTCTCGATAAAAACAGCACCCCCTGTGGTATCCAGTGCAGACCCCCCCAAAAGAAATCCATCATTTTTTTCTGGATCTGAGCCAGTAGGCCTGATAGACAATGCCACAGAAGAGATCTTTAAAAGAGTCAAGGTCACCGGCTGTTCTGTGGAAACTAAAATCAACAGTCTGGCTTTGATCAGGTTGACACAGACAGGGACTGACTCAACATGGAGGTTTCCCTCCACCTTCCTCTTTCTGCTGACGTACACTGCCATCTTGGCCTGCCCTAAAACAAAGTTTAAAAGCTGGCTCTTCTGTGTGTGTTGGCGAGTATAAAAAAACAACAACCCACAAATAAAAACCTGCTTACTTAAAACCTCTTGAAAACTGGTAAAAAACAACTTGTAAAAACAGAAACAGCGCTGACAGGCGCTGACACTCATAAAAACTGTGAAAAATAGTCGCTCTTGAGCCACACAATGGGCAATTGTCCTCCATAGCTTGATTTATAATGGACACGAAAGAGTTCACTGCCATTGTCCCATGGAGTAACCTCCACTGTAAGTCCCCATGCCTCTTGGATAGTGGATGTTTGCATAAAGATCTCCACTGGGGTCTGGATCCCAGGTCTAGCCCTAGGTATCCCCTCCACGCAGTGTCAGTCAGATCCGTTCAGTTTTTTTCTGTTCAAATTTTTTACCATAATTTTATAAAAGGGAGACTGGATCTAAAAGAAGACCAGAGTAATCCTTAAAATCCACAGCCAGAAAAGTGGCAGGAAAAGGGTCCTCTATGTTTGGCGACGATCCATCAGTGAATGTTCTCAAAAGCAGGAAGTCTTGATCTGTCAGTTTTTCCTTCCAGTAATCCAGCAGTTTTTTTATAATCCTGATGGATCTAACTCCCAGTTTGTCAGCCAGCTCAGTGGGGTCCTCCAGCAGGGGCCCGGACATCTCCACCACCTGACCCAGCATGGAAACCCTCACAGTCTGCAGCAGTCTGGACAATGTGGCCCCTGCCCAGCTGGGATGGTTCAGTAAAGTTCCGTACAGGACGGGCTCCTGCAGCAGCCAGTGCAGGGAGTCCCCCTGCTGCTTTCTCTCCTTTTTAAACAGGTTACAGACAATAAAAACACTTTAATAAAAACCAGGAAGAGATGATGCAAGAACCTCATTGTCATCCGTTAAAAACAGGCTTAAATCAAGACCCAGGCTGTTAAAATGCTTTAGGATACACTGGGATAAAGGTCTCCACAGAGTGTCCTCTGGCCCAGTCAGTAGCCTTTGGATAAATTGGAGTCGGAAGGCAGCGCCCCTGCTGGCAAGATGGACCAGGCCCTGGCCTCCCTTCTCCTTCGGAAGGAAAAGGATACTCTGTGGGACCCAGTGCATCCTGGCCCCAAAAAAATCTACTAAAACCCGCTGTACCTCTACCAGGAGAGAAACTGGAGGATCGACACAGTAGAGCCGGTGCTACAGGGCAGACGAGACCAAGTTGTTTAAAATCAGGGTGCGACCTCTGTATGACATGTTAGGTGACAGCCATTTCTATTTACTGAGGTGCCCCTTCACCTTTTCAACCACATCATTCCAGTTTTTCTTTTTGTAGGTCTCGTCCCCCAGAAAGACCGCAGGGTACTTGAGTCCTCCTTTTTTCGACGGACACCCTCACGTCCCTCAGTCTCAGGGCTAGAGCTTTGGACAGGGTTTTATAATCCGTGCACAGCAGCGAGAACGGCCTCCAGTTTTTCAGGTACTGTAGGTCTCCCTTCTTCGGCAGCACGGTGATGACGGCCCTCCTGCAGCTCAGAGGGAGTCTTCCATTTTGGAGCATTTGGTTCTGTACCTCGAGCAGGACCTGTCCTGTGATGGACCAGAAGGACTTGTAGAAGTCAACAGGAAGGCCGTCCATCCCCGGAGATCTGCCGTTCTGCACACTGGTCATGGCAGTGAGAAGCTCTTGCAGAGTCAACTCAGCTGCCAGCTGGGCATTTGCCTATGTACTGACCTGATGGAGACCACAAACGAAGCTACTGTGTACATCTGGATTATTTGACCACTCACTCTTGAAAACGTCTCTGTAGAAACCGGCAGCAAACTTCCTGATCTCAGATGAGTCTGAGACTTCAGAGCCGCTACCCGTTCGTAAAGAATGAATGATCTTCCTTTGTCCATTTTTTTGCTCCAACCCAAAGAAATACTGTGAGGGAGCGTCCATCTGTGAGATGTTCATAAAACGTGACAGGACCAGAGCTCCCTGTGCTGAAACGCCCAGCAGATGGCTAGGGCCGATTATTTGGACTTGAGGGACTTAATATGCTCTCGATCTCAGGTAGAAGCTGCTAAAGACTGTAGTTATCCTACCTGTCTCTCCAGATACTTCATTGACCAGGTTAAGTCTTTTGTGACGTTGCGAGTGAACTGCTGGCAAAGTTGTTTAATTTGTGTTTTGCCAAAGTCCCACCACTGCTGAATGCTGGGAAAGGCAGGCCTGCTCTCTCTGTGGGAAAACCAAAACAACTTAAAAGCAGTTCTAAAAGCCTGGTCTTTCAAGAGTCGTGTTAAAATGCCAATAGGCGCTCTTTAAGCGAACATTTTTTATAAAAACGGAGCAAGAGACAAGACAGTGATCAGTGAAACCCACAGGCTGAATAAAACACCTTTTAGAAATATTAAAATGGTGTTTAAAGCAGTATAGGCGGTCCAGTCTGGCCAAAGATAAAAGGTTTCCCCTTGAGCGGCTCCAGGTGTACTGTCTGTGATGACTGTTTAAAACCCTGTGGGTTTCCTGTACAAACATCACGTCTACTTTCTTCATATCCATGAGCTTAAAAAGAGCAGCTCTTTTAAATCAGCCCTTGCTCCGTTCAGGTTTAAAGTGCTGATATTAAAATCACACATTGGTGGAGGGAAGTTTAAAAAGAAAGCAACAATGATAAAACATGTAAATAAGTAAAAGCACAAGGTCTTATGTTTAAAACTCATCTTCATCAATGATGATTTGTGCTTTCACTTTCACCAGCAGCTTTTTGAGGCGATATTTTTCCTTGTCTGTGAGTACCTCCTCAGCCTTCCCAGTCTTCCTGGTGAAAGGGCCGAGCAGACTGAATGAACAGTCTTACGTTATTAAAATGATCTTCTACTACAGGAAGTCTAGCTCCCTTTGTGACCTCTAAAAAAGTTGTAATGCTTTCCGGTGAGTAGAGACTCTGCTGCTCCTCTTGAGTCATGCAGAAGTCACTCTCTGACTCTGCAACTTTTTACTCCTTTACAACAGTTTTTCTGGGTTATGGTGTTTGACTGCACCGCTTCAGAGTTTTTCCTCTTTTGGGATATTTTCATGAGGTTGTCATCAGAAATGTCCTCGTTCATTATATCTAAGTTAATTGACTCGTTTTCACTATTAACCATGATGTCATCTGTCATTTGTTTTGCTCATCTTGAGCCACTTTCTGTTTCACTGCTTCGGGCTGGGCTTTTTTTATTATCTGTTTCTGCCCTTAACATGTCTCAGAACCAAAGCATGAGGGGGGGTCACTGCTCACAGGGTCGATCACGATCCCCGAAGACTCGGCAGCCTCCGAGGCAGAAGCAACCACCTCTGCCACTGCGGGCAGCGGAGCAGCGGCAGCAGCCAGCCGCCGTCCCGCCCCTCCCTCCGGGCATAAGTGTCCCTCCGCCCCCGAACTTTAAAAGAGAAGGACAGGTTGAGATCGCTTGTCGTGTCTTTGAGGATCATGTACACCTGTCTCCGGTGACACACAACATGTTTTAGCTGCGGAGATTTGCAGCCCAAAGACACCATTTTTATCTGAGAGACCAGCTGGCCAAACCGTGACAACTCTTAAACCAGCACTTCGTTCTTGATGAACGGAGGAGTATTGGAGATCGTTACCTTGGTGGCCGGACTAACCAGTGGGAGAACGGGAGTGAAAGTGTGTCTTTAATCATGACCCGTGGGGTCCCGTTCTATCCAGGTAGATAACGATCGCTCCGTTCATGTGGGAGGCAGACTTGATGCTGCCGTAAACCACCACCTCTCCCACCGCCAAACCTGCCTCCTCCAGCGAGGAGTGCACTGCCGGGAGGAGTTTTATGGCATGACGCCGAGTCAGCCTCTCAAACCCCGCGGCAGCAGTAGCCGCCACCGGCATCGTGCCAAACGAAGCTGCTTTAACCCTCCACCAACACACCAAACACACAAAAAACACTCTACTAACTAAAAGAAAACACCCGTACACATACAACCAGAGAAAAAATAAAGAAAAAAGTAAGAGAAACTCACTCAAATCACTGAAAAATCAGCCCACACCACGCTCTCAGCACTCAGGCCTCCATTCACTCAGAAAGAGAGAGAGAGAGAGAGAGAGAGAGAGAGAGCGAAAGAGAGAGAGAGATGCTCATGATATAAGTTCCCCCAGCAGCTCAACAATACTGATCACAACAAAACTTAGTTTAATCGGCCCCAATTGCCAATTAGAAGGTTGGCGCTGCTGGCTGTGTTTGTGTACGTAGCTGCAGCCACAAGGAGAATGGGCTCTGCACATCATACATGTTACCAACAGTTTATGGCCACTGTGTAATAAGAGACCGCCTGATAAGGCTGTGTATGTTAAAATAAACTGCCCCGTTCTAAACCTCAGCGATGATCTGGATTGTGTTAGTTGTTACCACCAACGAGCCAAAGCTAGGCTAAGCGAGCTAGCTACATGCGAGAGGTCTCTTTACTACAGTTGGTGAGGTAACAGCAGTTACCGACGGAGGAGTTGGTCTTCATTGCCTCCGTCAGTGGCAAATTAGCACTTTCACCTGGTATGTGACGTTCACATCAATGCCCATCGGAGGTGAAGACGATTATCACCCGGGTCTATTGCAGAGTCACTTGACCCAGGGCTGAATGCCGATTAAACGTTTTCACACTGAAAAAAAACATCATCATCATTTATTTAGGCTCCTGAAAAATTTAATTTGGCTCCTAGATTTTTTTTTGTCTGGAGCCCTGCAAGGCTTATGTCAAGATTAAAATCAACAAGCAATTTCCTTGCTAAAACATGTGGCTGGATAGTGTTAAATACCGATGAAAAATCCAAAAATAAAAGTCTGGCATGTGTGCCAGGACCTTCTAGCTGAATTCAGTAGTTTCAGTTGTGTATGTGAGAGTGTTTCAGTTGTGTGTGTGAAAACGTTTCAGTTGTGTGTTAGAACGTTTCAGTTGTGTGCGTGAGAGTATTTCAGTTGTGTGTGTGAGAGCGTTTCAGTTGTGTGTGAGAGCGTTTCAGTTGTGTGTGAGAGTGTTTCAGTGGTGTGTCTTACAGTATTTTAGTTGTGTGAGAGCATTTCAGTTGTTTGTGTGAGAGTGTTTCAGTTGTGTGTGTGGGAGTGTTTCAGTTGAACAGGAAGGCGTTTCAGTTGATAAGGAATGCCTTTCAGTTGAACAAGAAGGCGTTTCAGCTGAACAGGAAGGTGTTTCAGTTGTGCTTGTGAGAGCATTTCAGTTGTGTGTGAGAGGTAATTCTAGATTATGTTCCTCCCGGCCCTTCATATTTTTGTCTTCCTGCTCATGAATAATGTTATGGGCTGCAGTGACACATGACTGTTCAGCAGATTGTGATTTGAGGATGTGGAGGGGCACTGAGGATTAAGAAAAGAAAATCTCATGCTGTTTTCTTTCTCTTGAAACTCTCTCGGTGAATCAAAGTAACTTGAAAGAGAATGATCTTCTTTGGAAGCCATGGGCTCTAAACCTAATTAAACAGGGTGGAACTGTTACCTATCACCACCTCTGTATAAGTAGAGCAGCTCCTGTTTTCTGCCTTGGAATCAGTGAACCCCTGACAGGTATTATTAGACAAGAGGGATTTGAAAAAATTGGTGGTGCCTTCAGGGAATACCCTTTTTATTTGATCCTGTTTCCTGTCTTATTCTCTTCTTATTCCCTTTTTTCTCCCTCCCCGTCCCATTCCTCTCTCCCATCCCTGCTTTTTTCTTTTCGTCTTTCGTTTCCCTCTCCGCTGCCTGCTTTCTTCTTCCTCCTTTCCTCGCCCTCCTCTAACAACATCAGGTGTGTTTGGATCTCCAGCACAGAAAACCAGCAGCTACCACTGTGCCATCAAAAGCATCTCTGTGGTTGCTATGGTTATTCACTTAGATACGATAATTACTATAGCAACACTGTTTCCGAGAGCTGGGGAGGAAGTGGTTCAGCGGGAGTCCTGCTGGAGACACATAAAACACACAAAACACACACACACACACACTTACAGGTGGTTAAATGCGTGTGCACGGATCGTCGGATACGCAAACCACCGGCATCTGCCTTTTGCCTGAACTGGCTGTTTTCCCAGCAGAAGTGCACCACCCAGCAGTAGCATATATGAACTAGATATATTAGATGTATGGAATATGATGTATTTACTATATATTTATATTTACATTTATTTTATAATGTCTGTGTTCTAATCGAGGGGCGACACGCTATTCTGTCTAGAAAAAAATGTCTTTCCCACTCTGAAATTACACACGTCACCGAAATGTCAAATGTCCCAGTTTTCCCCCAGCACTTGAACGCAGCAAACATTTGTGAATCTTTTCAGAGCTCCCTGGGAGAAAACAGTCTCAATAGTCCATACACGCTAGTAAGATGATTTGTGCATGTACAATGATCCGTGCACACGCATTTAATGATCTGTAAGTGAAAACAACCAATGTCACACATATTTTAGACATTTGTACTCACAGGATGCAGGTCAAAAGTGAACACTATTAGATCTGTAAAGTTACGTGTGCATGGATTTCTTCGTATCCGTGTGTGTATTTGGACACGCATTTGTGAGTACCCAACGTTACGCAGAAATCGTTGTATGCATTTGTACCTCTTATTTTTCGCTTTCGCTTGTAGATCACATTTGTGACCTTTATGAGACTATTTTCTCTCCATAGATACACAGTATATTTTCATGTTGGTGTTATAGTGAGGACTTTCAAGTTAATGCAGGTTGTATATGTATACATTTGTAGGTTTAACCATTAAATACACAGAACGGGGATTGAAAGAGCCACACACCACTTCTGATTAAAAACCTAAGGTTTACAAAACAAAGGAATGGGATAAAATTTTCATGAAATATTTTGTTTCCATCTCATTTCTTTGTCTTTATCGTGTACCATTTGTTGTACCGTCGTTCGTAAAAGCACCTTGAATTGAAGTTGGAATTATCAAGCTATTATCAATCAGCTGACTAGGCAGCCCACACTACGTAACAGGCAGCTGCAGCGTGCTGTCTGCTACTCCCCTCCCAAAAGCAAAACATTGCTCTCTACCAGTAACTCTTTACAATATGGCAAGTGATTGTCAGGGTTGAGCAGGATCTGGACACAAATGCAGAGGTGGTCGAAAAAAAAGGATATTTAATAATAAAAGAAAACAGACTTACAACGTCTGACAAACAAGAACAAAGTACAACTGAAGGTGTCCACGAGATGTAGCAAAAACAGGTAATCAAAATACTGGAGCAAGGGGGAAAAGCACAGAAACAGAATGGGGAAAAATGCAGACACAGACCGGGGGAAATAGCAGGAACAGACTGGGGAAACACAACAGATGACCCAACACAGACAAAGGGAAGCACAGAGGTGGGCGGGGCAAATAGAACACAGGTGAGACACATTAGGAACAGGTGCAGACAATCACAGGGGCAGGAGACACAGGAAAAACAAGACACCAGAAACAAGACACAGGAAAGGAAGTGAATCAACACGTGGAAAGGGACTTCAGAACAAAACAGGAAACCAAAACACGGAATCATGACACAGAGGCAGGAGACACGGGCAAAGCAAAAAGGAACAGACAAAGACCGGAAAACAGGAAGTGCAAAACTAATTCAAAATAAAACAAGAAATAAAAACACAAGATCATGACAGAACCCCCCTCTCAAGGACCGAATTCCAGACGATCCAAAACCAATCTACACAGAGCAGGGTGGGTGGAAGGGGGCCAGGACGGACCGAAAAAACTGTCACTGGGGAACTGGACAGGGGTTTTGCTGGGGGGGTTCAGCAGACTGAGCAGTTCTGGTGGAAGGCCCGGTGGCCTTGCAGGCAGGCACGACAGTTCTGGGGGAAGGCCCGGAGGCCTTGCAGGCAGGCACGACAGTTCTGGGGGACGGCCAGGAGGCCTGGCAGGCAGGCATAGCAGTTCCGGGGGACCACCGACGGGGGACACGCCGATCGGCCCACCGACCGGAGACGTGGAGCAGGCGACGGTCGGACCACCGACGGGGAACGTGTCGATCGGCCCACCAACCGGCGAGAAGGAGTAGAGTTCGGCCGGACCACCGACGAGAATCGCGTCTATCGGCCCACCGACCGGCGACGTAGAGCAGAGCTCGGCCGGACCAGATATATTAGATATATTAGTGTTTATGTGAACACAATATAATTGTGGTATGGTGTTCATGTTTTAATCCTATGTATTAATTAATTGATTTTTGAGGCTACAGTTATTTGATGCCCGTGAAAGTAAGAAGATGTCACAGGACAGTAATACAAACCCTGTATGGCTTTAATATTTGATTACTGGTAAGTCATACAAGGTTTTTTTCACTAATAGGACATTTTCGTTTGACTGTGTGTGTGTGTGTGCGTGTGAAAATAATAATCGGCTCACCGACTGGTGCCGTGGAGGGGCAGATGTCGACCGGACCACCAACGAGCGGCGCGTCGATCGGCCCAGCGACTGGCGACGTGGAGGGGCAGATGTCGACCGGACCACCGGCGAGCGGCATGTTGATCGGTCCTCCGACTGGAGACGAGGAGGCGCAGACGTCGACCGGACCACCGACGAGGGACGCGTCGATCAGCCCACCGACTGGGGACGAGGAGCAGACGTCGGCCGGACCACCAACGGAGAGCGTGTCGATCGGTCCACTGACTGGAGATTTGGAGCAGGCGTCGGTCGGACCACCGACGGAGAACGTGTCGATCGGCCCACCGACTGGAGACGTGGAGGACGGCTGGAGGCAAGCAAGCCGCAGGCCTGCCGACGTTGTTGGCCTGTTCTTAGCGCAAGCCGAATAATCCAAAAATCCCTGGAGTTGTCGTATCACGTCATAAAGCGGCTGTACACTCGGAACCATGATGCTAGCAGGCCTGACGCTAGCCACCTGGGGTGCTGGCTGGATGGCACACTGGGAGGCTGGCTGGATGCTAACAGGCCTGATGCTAGCCAACTGGGGTGCTAGCTGGGAGTCCGGAGTATTCAAAAAGTCCTTGAGCCAGCCAACTCCTCAACCAGGGCCTCAGGGAAACTTCCCACACTTTCATGTGTGTGTCTATGGTGCCCCATGTCACGCGACATGAACATTATGCCAACATTGGCGCAGACTTTTGACTGTGAGCCTGCTCATGCTATGATACATAGCAAAACTTAAAAAAAAAACATTCTCTGGCAGTGTCCAGTCATTTTTGTTTAATGTGTGTAAACTGTTCCTACTCCTCATGTTATCTAGAAGAGTTATTGTGAAGAAGGATTTACACTGATTTCACAGGTTGAAGACATTATTACACAGATACAGTAGGCGCTCACATCACTACCTGTGAGGCTTAATTGTTCTCAAATGGCTCCTTAAAGTCTTCAGACGAATGTGTCTCAATTGGCTCTACAACCTGTGGAGACTGTTTAATAAATCCACAATGACAGGGGATGCTAAATACAAGAAAGACAATTTTTAAAAATATTTTTAGTATTTTTTAAATATTCATGAAGTGCACCAGATCATAGTACAGCAAATATGATATGCAGTAATCTATTTATATCATTGCCCCCTCCCTTGGTACCCCCCCCCCCCCCCCCCCCCCATCCATCCTCCCCACACCGCTAATAAAATATTTAGGGAAAGCCTGGTGCTCAGCAGACACCCCACTCCCTCTCTGCCAGGCAGTCAGCCAGCTGACAGGGTGCGCGGCTCACCGAAGGGTACAAAGGATGGAAATACAAAGAGAAGGTCGGGCTTTAAAATGCAGAGAAGGGAGGTTTTCATGATGTTTGCCTGCTTATAATGAACCCAGTCACTGTGTAGTAACCAATGGGCCGACAGTGTGTCCAACAGCCTAACCGGGGAGGTTTCCTCATTCCAGCTTTGATCGCTGTGGATTATAGAATCAAGCCTTCAACTGTTTCTCAAGTGCCTCTCTTTGACATCACAAAGCTTCAAATAAAATGCCCAGAATACAAATCCGTTGTTTAACATGCAGAATCATTGCTGAAGTGACCCTTTAGTACAAATGTCCAACATGCCCCTACTTCATTTTTCCTACTATAAACAACATAATAACTTTGGTCCAATGCACAATGCAACTCGATCTTCCACAATTCCAGTATGTGATGCTAGCAGTGGCAAATGCAGCCTGTGGCCTGCTGCAGAGATCTGGAGCAGGCTACAACATGTTTTTGTTTTTGTTTTTCAACTTGTAGTCTGCAGACCAAACCCACATGAGATTTATGAGAGCTTGGGCAGCTCTTTTTGAAGACACTGGAGGTTTTATAGTAGTGATCCCCAACACATGGAAACACACTTAAATGTGTAAAATCTGTGGAATTCCCTTTTTTAAACAATTGATTTAACTGGAGTTTCCTTTGTCTTCATGGTGGAGGATGTGTCACTGTACACACACATGTATGGATATATATCTTCTTGGTGGAGGATGTGTCACTTTACACACATATGAATGTATATATATGTATATATATATACATATATATACATGAAAAAAAATGAACATGCGAGCAGGCCTGGGAGCCTGAGGGTTCTGTTCGTAGGACTGTGCTCTTCTGGACTGAGAGGTTCAGATGTTGTTCCTGGAATTTGCCACTCTCCCAGTTTGGGGGTTAAAGCCCTGAGTGCTCCATTAACCTAGATGTTTGGTTTTGAAGTATCCATTGGTCCCGCATGCATATATCCCCTCTCACTGGGATTGCTTGTATATTATAGTATAGTAGTTCCATCAATTACATATATTCTCCATCCCAGTCCATGAATGTCTCATTCCAGTTGCCCACTTGTCATTAGGTTACCCTGGTTCCCTAACACCTGCAGGGACCTTGTTAACCTGTGCGACGTCTGAGTCGGTTTACATGGATTATTCCATACTGCATTCTGCATTGGCACCAGACATGGTATTAGGCTTAATATGCATGTCCAACATACTTTACTATTAGTGCAACTCCTGGAGATGCTGAGCTGTGTGAAACAGTGGATTGTCAGGGCCCTTTATGGTTTGAAGCCCAAAGGCATTTTGTCCACTTCCCTTTGGGTAATCTACATTTGTGCATAATCATAGTCTCTCCTGAAAGCTCATCCTTTAAGAAGGCTCCCAATGGTAACCGAAACAGAGGAACAGAAACTTAGACATGGAATCATGTTAAATGTAAAACCCGAACACATTAGCACTTGTATTGAGATAGAGATTAAAATACAACAAGTCTAATTTCACTGAAAAAATCTCTTTGTGTTCCTTCATTCCTTCTTTTGAGTTCTATCTTTTTAAAATTGTTTCTGTTAAACAGCTCCTGTGTATCGGTCTCTCTTCTCTTCTCTCCTCCCAGCCTGTTGGTTTAGATTTATCTCCTGCTCTTGTTAAAGTGTGACAGACGCGTCTACAATAGCAAGTCCATTCTTAGGTCTCTCAGCCATGTGCTGCTAAATCACTTTAATTGTGCTGGGAAGCCTTTACTTGTGTGTGTGTGTGTGTGTGTGTGTGTGTGTGTGTGTGTGTGGTATAGTGTGCATGCATTGACACTGTGGAATGTGGGAGTTGCTTTTGTCTTGGTTTGTATGTGTGTAATGTCATTTCCTTCCAGCCCATTACAGCCGGGCATCCTAATGGAAGCAGTGTCAGGCCAGGTCAGTGTCACTGAGGCCTGTCTCTCTCTGTGTGTGTGTGTGTGCCTGTATGTGTTATCTTGGAAAAATTTGAAAATACTTTTTGTTCCTTGGGTCATAAAGTAAGGAATCTCAGGTTCTTCTTTGTATTTTGATTTAACAGGAGGAGACCAGTGAATTCCCTTGTTTTGGCTTCAGCACACTGTTCCCTGTCACACACACACACAAAAACACACACACACACACACACACACACACACAAACACACTGAAAACCGCTGACCTGTGCTCTTGCCTGGTTAAGCTGGGTCTCAGAATTCACATCAGCCAATCAATGTGTGTTTGTATATGTAACACATCAGTTATTGTTATTGGTTGCTCTGTTTTGGGGTGAGCTAGTTTAAGCCATTGAAATGTAGTAGGTCACTTTTGCACAGCTGTTTCATCTCCAGCCCAATTGCTAAAAGCATTCTTAGAAACCCGGGGACAATAAGTATACCTCATCCACATTTACTGTAATGAGTTTATTGTTATGGTTTTGTTAGGTTGTCTGTCATGGTTGAAAGTTGCTACAGCATCTTTGGTGGGGCACATGATTTGGTTTAGTCATGCGGGAACCTGAGTAGTCTGAATTGACATGATGCAAAAAGATGATGCTGCAGATGATCACAAGCAACAATTTGTCTGACAACTCCGACATTGGCTCTTATTTAAGTTGTTACGATCTTACGGTCTCTCCAAATAGAAGTGACCCTTCTTCTTCACCTTCGGGTGTTTGTGTTTTCCTGGTTTAACAGCGGTGGCATGATAAAAAGCACGCCCACTCCTCTGCTGTGAATTCCTTGGACAGTGACCTCCTCGACTCATACATCGCCTCAATCGGACAGACAGCCTTTGTACTGGGGAGGCAGAAGGCCAATGTCTGTTTATTGACCGGTTTAACTGATTCAGACATTTACGTTCATACGTACAGATCCTCTGGGTAATATCTACTGTTGGTAAGTTCAGAAAATGCCTCAGGTTGCATCAGACCAAATACTTGTTGGATGGTCTAATAGCGCCTGGAACATCTATGCCTGCAAACTTCCACAATTAATGTGTACATGTGCAAATTTGAACCGTTGAGGCCAGTGGGCTTGCAGTTTAGCGCAGCTTCTTATCAGTGGTTGCCCTGTTGGTTTGTGATCAGGGATGTGGCAGTGGGATGCAGTTAGGAGGAAGCCATGAAAGCAGGCCTTTCAACCCACCTTGGAGTGTTGCTATTTTAAAAGAAGATTAAGGACATTCATCTTTAGATGTGGTCAGATAATGTACCAACCAGTTTGTTTGAGGCCGTATCATCACCCAACTTCCACTTTTGTTTCTCATGGCTACAAGGGGTTGCTTGTCAACATACATTGTTTGTTAACATTTGCGCATATTAACAATTATATTGTGTTTATGTGAACACAATATAATTGTGGTATGGTGTTCATGTTTTAATCCTATGTATTAATTAATTGATTTTTGAGGCTACAGTTATTTGATGCCCGTGAAAGTAAGAAGATGTCACAGGACAGTAATACAAACCCTGTATGGCTTTAATATTTGATTACTGGTAAGTCATACAAGGTTTTTTTCACTAATAGGACATTTTCGCTTGACTGTGTGTGTGTGTGTGTGTGTGTATGTGTGTGTTTTATGCTACATACTTAAAATGTCTGCAAACATCAGGCATAGGGATTATAGTTGCTGACAGCGTCTCATTAGAAAATAATTGCTTTGTGTGCAAACATATTTCTGTTGTAAATATGTTTCTAAGCTGTGTTTGCAATAAAAACGTACAAAATTTTCCCTGTAGTGTGCACGGGATTGCAGTGTAATTGTCATGGTGTCCTGAGTTGAAAAAAGTGGTGATCCTTAAGGTTTTTGTTTTGTTTTTATTTCAGTGCTTGATTTTTGCTCGCGTGCAGTGTTGGAAGAGTATAATGTCCACTATCCTTCAAGAGAAATGCTCTAAAAGTGTCCTCTGTTACATGCATGATTGAAAAATTCCCTGATTTCATGGGTGTTGAAGTCCGAAATGATCTCTTCATCTACAGCAATCACATGTTTGTTGGAATGCTTTGCCTTCTTGCAGTAGCAAAGTTTTCCTGGCAAGTGCTCACAGAGATAAAGAGGGCATTGTTTATGTCACATGATGTGTCATTTCTACTGAATCCAACTAGGCAGTGGAATGCCTGAGGTTGTTGTCGCATCAAATCCATGCTGTTCCTTGTCCAACATAGCAAATGTGTTTAAATGAATAGTCTTGAGAAATGACAAGTCATTGTAGTCCCTGATTAGACAGTAATGGTCAGTCTGTGTTCGTAGAATGTTCTTTCTGTACCTTCAACAAGTCTACAGCCGATGATTTCCTCATCCTCTGCACATTTAGTTAATGCATCCTCGGCATGTGATTTGGTGTTGATATTCAAGGTCCAAGGGGATAATTCCTATGTGTTTTTTGTTTTTAGCTGCTTGTGTCCAAAATCTCCCTCTTTCAGTCATTACACAAACCCTTTTCATTTTGTGACTTGATCACTCTATTAAGCTATTACATTTTCTGAGTGTCTTCATTTTCCCGAGGGGACTCTCCTCAGATCTTTGGCCACCAGAGTTTTGCCTTTTTAAGAAAAGCTGTTTTTTCACTTGCCTGAAAGACATTGTTGGTCTCTCAAGACTCAAACAAGACATTTCCTCTTTCCTCTTATTCCTCTTGTTAATAAGCTGTTTGGTCCCCTAATTGGTAATGTCCATGTATCTCTCTATGGAAAATATATGTTATTAAATTAAAGTTCTTTATTTGTACCATCAATGTACCAGTTGATTTGGTGCAGAGGGATACATGTGACAAAAAGACACAGGGATCTAATATTAGACACAAAATAAGATGACCAGATAGAAAAATACTTTACTAAACTACCCTAACATGAATTATTACGATGTGCATGACTGTTTTTTTTTAGATGTCACATTCCATTATTTCAGAAAATACAAGATGAATAGTTCTTTTGAAGAAAACCCAAGTCCAGTATCTGTGTAGCTTGGAAATTTGTAGCTATCATGTAGAGTGAAGATTTATTTTTTGTAAAGGTCATATGTAATTGCATAATTCCTGAATGAATGCTATGCGATTCCTGAAATCTCATGATTTAGTTTGACAGGAAGGGATGAATCTTAAGTGTAAACCAATGGACTTAGGCAGAGAGAACAAGCAGGAGTATTGAAATATTGATGAAATCAGAAGAGCTTCAGAGTTACACACTCCGTAGAAAATAATTTTTTTCACAATGTAATGTGGTGTGACAGTGTCCAGCTACAGCATTGTGTGTGTCAAACCCAGTGTGGTGTTTCTGTCTGTGAGTCCCGATGAAGATGGCTCAATATTGATATGTAGATGTGTTGAGGATGGAACTATTAATCATGCATGAGAAATTTGGTGAAGATATGACAACTTGGAATAGTTATACCATTCTAATGTTTCGTGGTGGGGAATTTCGATGTGCCGCCATGAAACATCAGAATGCCATAACTCCACTCAGCGGAGAGGGTGTTACATGAACACTGACAGATTCCAAAATATCACATCATCAAAGTGTTTTTTTGAGCTAGTTTGAGGTGGATAAGGTACACCTGCAAGGCAGAGGAACGTCCCGTATCATGGAACAACAGCAAACTTTTGCTTGATTTTGAATAGTTGTAGTGGGTTCTATCGAGCCTTTTCACACAATTGGACTTAAAAGCCACTACAGACAACTGGAATTGCCTTTTTAAATATAACGTCTAAAAATGGCAAAAACTGCAAAAATGTCACGTTGAAATCAAAATGGCCAACTTCCTGTTGAGATTAGGATATGACTCCAATAGACTTTTAGGTGAAACCTGAACGAGGGGCTTAATTTGAGCAAATTTGTAGGTGGCTCTATCTAGGCATTTTGCCATGCCCATGCAAAAGAAAAAATTTACGCAATCTGGATCCCATTTCTGGCAAGTGTGCAAAGTTTGGCGGTCACATGTACATTTAGGCAGTGAAAATTGAGGGCAACGCACACAGAGAAAAATAATAATAATCCTTGCAAATACAAGGGAGCCTTCGCCAGCCTCCTGCTGGTCAGTGCTCGGGCCCTAACTTGAATATGACATGTGTGAGTGTGAAGTTCTTCAAACTGCGAGCTGTGTCAAGCAGGCCCTTGCATACGTGCACGTCTCGGTGTGTCGCGAACTTCACTTCCCGCGTCCACATAAATGATGCGTTGAGTGCACCATGTAAATGTCATGTAAATGGGATGATATCTTACTTTCTGTTGTCAGTAGTTGGTGCTGTGACCATGGGTCAATATTGACATGCAAATGTATTGAGGGCGGGACTGTTATAATTCCTGAGAAATTTGGTAAAGATTTGACCATGTATGGTTGCAGGGCCAGCCCTGGGCATAGTCTGAATAGGTGAATGCTAAGGGCGCCGTCATAGTTGATCAGTTATGGCTATAAAAATAATGCAATATTAAATAGACCAGACTTCCATATTTAATAACATTTATTTAAAAGATAAGTTGAAACAACAGTACCTAATCTAACAAACGAAATATATACAAGTCTGAGAGTTTGTGTGTGTGTGTGTGTCTGTGTGAGTACACAGACTAGGTGGCCATATAGGTCAAAGGTCTAAGAAGTGCTACAAACAAGATGGCGTTGAACAAAGAAACTACAAAATGGCGTCTTCATAGGTGTCAGCTCGGCCACATGCTGTGCTTCTTTGATAAGGCCATTTGTTGCAGGACAAAGAGTGTCAGGTTAAAAGAGGGTTAGTCACAGGGTGCTAACATCAAAATAACCTATGAATAGATATAACAACATCATTAAGTGAACATATTGACTCAAATAAATACAGTAAACGTACAAGGTAAAACAGTCTTATGTTTAGCTCAAGTGTTGTCTTATGCTATGCTGTATGCCCTAGTCATGTTACCAAATCCGTGAAAAGAAGAAGAAGAAAGGTCCTTTTGGGATGCTGTTTGTGTGTCCAGAGAGATGCAGCAGTCGTGCTGTGTGGTTTCAGTGTCCTTTTGTGTCTTCCACAGAGTTAGATGCTCAACACTAACTCTGCTTGGTGTCTCCTGAGCTTCTATCAGTTGACAAGACCGTGTGTCTGCCGCTGATGTGCAACCTGACTTTCTAGCCTTGGTTGGTCCTTTGGCAGGCTCTTGCATTACTGCCTGTGGAAGTTGCAGCAGTCTGCTTCGGCAGGCCTGCATGGAGGTCAGGATCCTCAAAGAGCAGTGTTTTCTCCCAGAGGACGAGAGTGGAAAGAGACTTTTCCCCTCAAGGAGGCATGAGGAAAGAGAGAAGGAGATGATGTCCCCTTGAAGTTAGAGGCAGGAAGAGAGAGAAAGAGTGGGAGCCCTGGGGTTCTATTGGTCTGTTGACCCCTTGGGCTCTGGGACACACAGGGACAAATGGCAGCTGGAGCTTGGAGGAGAGTTTACACCCAAGGTGTGATAAGTAAAGCATTCTGGAATCAGATTTTTCCAGTCTGTCCTTTGTCTTTAAAATAAAGAGCCAAATGGTCAAGTCCTCCATTTTGTGAAGCACTTCAGAAATTTTCCCAAAGCTGATTTTGCTTCTCTGATCGTTTTACTCAGTTTCTGAGGAAGGCAGTGCCAGGTATGAGTCCTGGAACTCAGTCCTAGCCTGGAACTTTGTCACAAAACCATTGCCGAACTCACACTGCCTTACTCCCGCTTCTCTGTCTAACTGCTCAACTTGGTCACCCTCAATCCTCACCCTCCATTACTTGAAAGACTATTACATCTGTTGAAACCTTAATGGAGTCTGATCGCCTGCATTTTGGGTCCAAATTCTAGCTCAGCCCTGAACTTTTTTAACTGCAAAAACAGACAAACTGCACCTGAACTGTCAGTCATGAGCTGACAAGATGATGAACACTGTCTGCTGTGATGCAAGTTACCAATGTATGCATCATCCAAGACTGTCCAGGTCTAGCTTTGATTTGCAGCTGCAAAATGAGTTGAGAAAGGATGAAATTAAATATTAACAGTACTCAAAAATTTCTTGAATTATTTTTTATGCGTAATTCATACATCATTAATATTTTATTATTGTATTTTATTATACAGTATATTGCACATCTTAGCTGTTGTACAATGTTTAGTTCCTTGCATTGCAAGTGGTGATTAGTGTTGGACAAATAATGAGGTGGGGGTGGGGGGTTGTCATGTACTGTAAACACTTTGGGTGTGGGGGGCGCAGATTAAAAATCTTGCTTAGGGCGCCAACATTGCCTATGGTTGACTTATGACTGTTTTTTTCAATGCAAAAAAAAGTCAAAATGGCTGACCTCTGGTTGGGCACAGCTAATGGATCCCAGAGGCTTTTCTTTGGTCCTCACATGATACATGTGCCTACCAACTTTTGTTAATCTACATCAAATTTAAATCTGGGGTCCTTGACTTTGAAATGTTTTAGGGGGCGCTAGCGAGCCATTTCGCCAGTATTAGACTAAAGAGACATTTCAACGTGAGGATTCGACCCTCTGAACCTGTCTACCAAGTTTCATGAGATTCTAAGCATCCCAAGTCCCTCAAACACACATTTGTATTTAATGGCGAACAATGCATCGCCATGGCAACAGCTTTTAACAGATTGGTCAAACTATTCAGAATTTAACATCCTCCCCGCTCACAACTTAATGACCAAATTTGAGGTGGATCTGGTGAAGCTGCAAGGCAGAGGACATATAAGTATAAAACTTTTAATTTCCTGCTTCCAGTAGGTGGCACTATAACTGTGGGTCAATATTGACATGCAAATGTATTGTGGGACGGACTGTTATCATGCGTTAGAAATTTGGTGAAGATATGACCACATATGGTCAAGTTATGACAGTCTGATGTTTCATGGTGGCACATTGAAGTTCGCTACCACACCACGGGGAGGGCGTCTGACGAAGGGTCACAGATATTTGTTCATCACATCATAAAGGTGTTTTAGCTTTTCTGACCAATTTTGAGGTGGATCTGGTAAACCTGCAAGGCAGAGGACCTGAAAGTATAAAACATGTCACTTCCTGTTGCCAGCAGGTGCTGCTATGGCGTTTGGTCAATCTTGACATGTAGATTTGTTGAGGGCGGGGCTGTTATCTAATGACGCAAAGGTCATTAGATAACTCAAACCAAATTTAAAGCAGCTCATGTGAAATCTGTAGGTGGAGTTTGTTAAAATATGGGTGAAAATGGCAAAAACAGTGCTAAAATGTCACTTTCAAGTCAAAATGGCCGACTTCCTGTTAAGATTAGCATATGTCTTCAACAGACTTTTAGTTGTGTATGGACATGATAAACGTGCCAGCCAAATTTAATCCATGTACTGTGTTTCCCCTACCATTTAATTAGTCAAATTAATATATTTTTGTTGTTGTTCTTGTATTTTGCATATAATGCCAAACAGAAGTCATTTAAGTTAACTTTCCCTATACACCTTATTCCTCATTCCTGCAGCCTCCTGTATAAAAGATTGTGGATGAAATTCAACGTGATCTGTGAAACCTGAGGCTCTATTTCAAAACCATTTAAGAGACAGAGATGGAATTTGAAGATAGTGAGTGCCATGAAAAAAAAGAAATAAAAGATGACTTGAAGGAGAGAAAAAAAATATTTTTTTAACCAATCTCATTTCGGTGTAGATGAAGTGGTGATGGAGAATAAAAAACACAAGATTCAATTTTTAATTTGCTAATGACATTCTGTATCAATGTGCTCTGACTGGGCCCCCATAGCCCGAGGCCATCATTAAGATACAGGCAATCAGTGGAGGAACTCATAAAGAGAGAGTATGTGTGTGTGTGTGTGTGTGTTTGAAAGAGCGAGAGAGATAGAGAGGGTCGTTTTGGGTACACATGTATGTAAGACCTGGCTGCCTTCAGACAACAAAGACGGACAAGGTGGTGTGGATTTGCTGTGTTTGGGTGTGTAATCCTCACTGGCTGGAAGTTTATTGACTGGACGTAGGGAGGAGGAACCCAAATACGCAAGCCTCTGTTTCATTACATGAGGCTGTGCCTGCTGGAGCTTTGTCAACCCACATCATTATAAGTATCAGTCTGGTACAGATTAAAGCGGCGGTTGTACAACTGTCCTCTCTCTCTCTCTTCTCTCCTACTGTCTCTCCTCCCACCCTCTTTCTGCCCACTTCTCCTCTCTTCCCTATTTCTCTCCTCACCCCAACCGGTCGAGACAGATGACCGCCCACAACTGAGTCCGGTTCTGTCAGAGATTTCTTCCTGTTAAAAGGGACTTTTTTCTCTCCACCGTCGCCAAATGCTTTGCTCATTGCTGGATTTGTTGGGTTTTCCCTGTAATATTGTAATATTGACCTCACTATGTAAAGTGCCTTGAGACAATGTATGTTGTGATATGGCGCTATACAAATAAAATGGAATTGAAGTGAATTGAATTGAATCTCTTCAGCCATTAAAAGCAGTCATCAAGTTTTGTTTCTGCTAGAGGCCACAACATTTGTTCCACACTCCTTGTACAATGTCTCGTCTCTGTTGTTATTTTATACTGATTTTATACTGATTTGCAGCCTGAAGAATTCAGCCCTTCATTAACCCTTTGTTACTTGGAGAAAGTCAAGTATTCACATTTTCACATTTGCAATTATTGTGTTCCCCTCAAAAAAATCATGCTGTAAATACATTTCACCATTATATTCAACTAACTTTGCTGAAATACTGCTTTTAAACATATAGTGCAGTGTTTGTTTTATTCTCACGACCAATTGATCGTTTGAAGAGTAGGTATGATATCAGCCCACTTCTTTGACTGAGCCTAAGTTGTTTACTGCTACGTGTCAGAGACTCAAAATGTGCTGATATTTCATTAAAAAAACATTTTTATTTCAAGACTAGAAACTGAGCCAGTTTGTTGTGGCACACTTCAGAAAAGTCTCGGGACATCTTTTCTTTTTTCTTATTTTGGTCTATTTCAGTTCAAGCAGTGATCAACAGCGATTGCCTGAGGCCACAACATTAAGAGCTGTTCCAGTCAACAAGTTTGACCTGCTCCACTCGGCAAACTGTGGAAGTGTGCGAAGTGCTCACACACGCTCACAATCAGCATGGATAGACACACAAAAAACAATTTTTTTCCGTGTAAATGTGAATACACCAACTGACAAACTGATAATTGAAACTGCGTGATACAGCTTTGAATCATATAATATACATAAAAACGTCATGAACATATGCAGGGTAAGGGGTATTTTTAAATTCATTTGTCAGCCATTAATCAATCTAACACTTCATTTGGTCTATCAAGTGTCAAAAAACAGTGAAAAATTACGGTGGCTGAAAGTTCCACCCACTGCAACTTTCGCGGAATAAAAGAGACTTGACACATGTTGTGTCGTGTCGTGCTGCCTGACCAACAGTCAAACAGCCAGACATTTTCAATGTGTAATGATCCAAAGATATAAAGGAGCATTATGGTGTATATCATTGTGAATATCTCTGGAGAAGTAGATCCTATTTTGACAAATTTAGTTATACACTATCAATATCTGTAATAAGATAATTACTTGGGCGGCTGTGGCTCAGGAGGTAGAGTCGTTTGTCCACCAACCTGAAGGTAGGTTGGCGGTTGATCCCAGCTTCCGCCAGTACACATGCCATTGTGTCCTTGGGCAAGACACTTAACCCTCTTCCGACAGTGTATGAATGTGTATGAATGTGACAGAAAAATGTGTGGTAAATAGCAGCGCTGTATGAATGTGTGTGAATGGGTGAATTTGACTTGTAAAGCGCTCCTGTAAAGCGCTTTGGGTGGTCTATATGACTAGAAAAGTGCTATATCAATACAGTCCATTTACCATTTACTTGTAGTTTTTTCCGTGAACCACGTAAACTTGGAATTTCACTCATATTTCCATTTCCTTTTCTGTTTTCTTGTGACTTCTTTACTGTTATTTTACTAACAGCAACCTCATAACAGTAAAATTCATATTCTCATGGCTTTTAATTGTTTGGCATTTTATTTTATTCCTTTTAAAACTGTCGTATCTGAGCTGTCTCATACATACTAAAAATGTACGGGAAACACACATAAGGCTGTTGAGTGGTGTGTGTGTGTATGTGGCAACTATTTTGGTTCACCAGCAAGGTTTCCAGATATATAACACTGGTGGCAGCTGCTGCCATAGCAACACCATTGTGCTCCCTCCCCTCCCCTCCTCCCTCTCATCTCCTCTCTCTGCCAGACCACTCCCCCACTCTGCCTGGCTCACCACTCCACTCAGTCAGAGTGAGGAACAGAGGAGAGAGGTTGCCTCACTTCGTTTCGCTGAGAAGAGGGGAAAAACAGACCAGACGATTGGATAGAGAGAAGGAGAAAAAAGAAGTAGGAGAAAAAAAGGAGAAATAAACAGGAGTGAAAAGTGGTTGTTGTTGTCTTCTTGGAGTGGGGGAGAATGAGTGAGGACAACCACTCCCACTACAGACTGGACCCCAGCGATCGCCTCAATGGGCTGGGACAGAGGAGAAAGAGACCTAAGAAGGTAACTGAATAGATGAAGAGCCACATGGTACAGAGAATGAGGAGTGTGAAGGAGCTGAGGAGGGAGCGCTGTCTGATCTCTCCCCTCCCAGCAAGAGAGCTGGGGGCAGGGGAGATGTAGCAGGTGGTGAACAGTGGAGGATGAGTGTGTGTGGGTGTGTGTGTGAATGATTTTCTTTATTATTATTATTATTATTTTATTTTTGGCCAGAAGTGGTTTTGTTGTATCTGATTGTGTCAAAGCTTATTTCCTACAATGCTGACTTGATTTTTCTCTCCATCTTCATATACACCCCTGGAGAAAAGCTGTTCTCCAGTGGGAGCTCTCCATCTCTGCTGATTTCCACCTCCTTTTTACCCCCTTGATAGATTCCTCCTCCTCTGCTCTCTCATATTCATCCTGCTCCCTATATTTTCCCTCTATCCCTCTCTGTGTGTCAGTGCATTGTTGTTGTTGTGAACTGGTTGTGAGTAGTAGGAGGAGGCTCCTCTCACATGCTTGACAGGGTGGGTCCATGCTTCACTCCACTCGCTCTTTGTGTGCCTCTTGTTGTGGACGTCGTCACAGATATCAGCAGATTAGTTTTAATCCTGATACACTCACATAGCATGTCATCTTTTACTGGTTATTGTTTCATTTTTTGCAACCATCACCATGTGCAAACACGCCCATAGCCTTCTGGGTCAGCTTTTAACAGATCATTGTGTTTTAAAAACATGGAAATCAATAAATATCGTGAGTGTAGAACAAAATAATTATCCACATTACTATTTTTAGATTAAATTAAATACAGTATATTTTTTAAGCTAAGGATTGTTTTTTTTTTGATAATTTGTTTGGTTTCTAAAATATCAGAAAATAGTGAAAATCATAACATCCTGGAAAACGTTGCATCAGTATCGCATGAGACAGAGAAATTGAGCCAGTGTTTGAAAAGCAGCACGTTTCCTCCATTTCCTTCACTCAAGCAATTCATCAATTGTCAAAATAGTTGTCACCAATTGTTTCAGCTCTAATATCATTATATATTTACAGCTTTTTCCAGATTTTCCTCTGTGAAATGTCCCTCTCAGATCATTTCTTGGTCATAATTCTTTAAAATGGTTGTTAATATTATGTGTTTAGGCTTTAGAAAAATAGTTAATGTATTTTTAAAATATTTTTACACTAAACTTAAAATGCAAATATATCAATACATTTCTCAATGGAATAATTGTTAAAGCACATTCAAGATAAACACATTTTAACCAAAATATGCTTCATGGAGCTGTTGAACATAGATGAGATTATAAGAAAAAAATATCTTGTCTTTTTAATGTGTCATTGAGACCATACTTTGTCCAGTTTTCAGTTCAATGTCTAAACAACTACAAAATCCTTGAGTCTATTCCTCCTTTACTTTTCTAAGTTCACCATCCTCAAACCTGAGCAGCAAAACAGGTTGTTCTTCTCTCCTTTCCAAAACAATCAATTTGAGTGTTTTCTGATCTATCACTTCAACTGTTAAGGTTTGTTCATGTTTTGGCAACTCAAACTATGTGGTTGAGCTTCAGGAAAATTCTTAGTCAATTCTTTATTAATTCTCAGAAGAACGAGTAGTTTGACATTCTCGTTTCTATACAGAAGTAGTTCATCATACTTGAGCAGTTTTGAAAAGCTTTGTTTAAAAAAAAAAATCTGTATTAATGTCGATGTCCTCATCTATGGTTTGACTTACAAAAAATGCTGTTTTGAAGAAGATTTGAAACTAGAGATTGAACCAAACACTCTTCAGGTAAACGATTACTGAGGTTATAAATCAACTGAGAAGTAGAGTCTCTTTCTCATAGATTTCTACATCATGTTTGTACAGGCGCTTCCTTTTAAGAATGCTAAAAATTTAATCTATAATATATGTTGTATTACCTTGCCCAACAAAGTTTACAGACAAATTTTCTGTAAGTTCAGAGTTGAAACACTGACACGCTAATGTCAAGTCCTTTTTTGGCACTGGCTCCTCATCCGCCATGTCTGCCGGCTCACATTGAAATGTTTTTCAAAAGTCACACATGAAAAAACCCTGTGATAGGGACATGTGATTAAATCAATCAGTAGAAGAGATTGTAGGAAGACTTGAACCCACAGCCACTGCACACGGGGCGCCGGGACTACCAATGAACTAACCAACACCAGCCAACGCTTTGAAAAAAATCAAAAGTAGTGATATAAAGATGTGGATCAACCTGCTATCTCACGGTGGACGATTCAGATCCAGTGTTGTAGTGCTTGTTTGGCGTTGAAGCCACGCTGCTTTTCACTTCACTTTTCGGAGCTTCATCCACATTGATGTGAGCGTGCAAGAGTTTTTAATATGATAGCAATGGGACGTGGATCCTTTGACCAATTCACCAACACATACTGTGATTAACTTACTCTGATGAACATCAAGCCTTGTTTAATGAGCAGGTGCTGCACCCCCCCCCCCCCCCCCCCCCATTTAAAAAAAAAAAAAAAAAACACACCAAAGCAATTAGCATGTAGCCACACCTCCATTCATAGACCAGAGAGCCTGCTGCCTAATGGCGTTTCTGCTGAGCTTCTTTAATGGGGCAAGGAAAGCACAAAAAACCTGAGGAGCTCCCTGGTGTTAAAATATGCTGACGTTAGCTAAATGCTTGTATGGCCAACATGGTTAATTACAATAACAATAAAAATCATGCACACAAAAACATAATTAGAATGTTCGCTTACCATTGAAGACAATGGAGAAATTAAGTGGCCGTCATTGGCGTCCAAGCTTTACTTAAGGTCTCATTTCTTTTAAAAAAAAAAAGGCTCTTGATGATTTCCAGCTCGGTGATGGTAAAAAATAAATAAAAATGTAGCTGTATTGAAGGAAATCTTGTTCACTGAGCATAAATATCAATTCTGTTGGCATGCAAATATTATTAAGGTGAACTTACAGGCTGAGAGCTGTGCTACATGCAGCAACTATTCACCTATGGTGTTTGGTCAACAGCTCACTTTGCTGTTTTGTCTGAAGATAAGAGCTACAAGACAAATCGGATGTGCTTCCACCCTTTTCTTTATTGCAGTGAAAAGTGCAGTGAAAAAATGCTCAAGAAAAAATGTTGAAAAAGGTTTTGAAGTTAGTAATGCTGAATCTACACAAGGAAATTGTAAGCAGAAGCAAAGCCTTTGGCAGAAGGGGGCCATTCAGAATCAATGGATGAATTATTGATCTGCTCCCTCCCCCCATGCAGCACACTGGAGCACACATACACACACTCCCACACACACATTAATACACTTACACACCCCTCTGGTGACTTATTGGAGCTGATCTCTGCTGTGTGCAGGGCAATTGACTCACACTGAGGTGTTGCGCTTATGTCTGCTGCTACAATCCTTCATGTGGACGCAAACACTCAATTGAGCTGATGTTTTCAGCCTCCGTTTAATACAGTGTTCTTGGCTCTTTCATGAAAGCCTTAAGCACTTTAATCCGCCACTGCCTCAATTAAACCCCCAACACACACTGATCCAAAGGAGAGGTTGAAACTCAGCCATACACACTATAGCTGCTTTCAAGGTGAGGCAAACTGTTCATGATGAAGATGCAAGTTTTTTTTTCTGGTGAGAGCAGTAAGGTTTCAGGTTCATGTCTTTCTGTCCTGCAGGCAGATTGGTGTTTTGTTTCAGGGCAGAGAGTTCAGGGATTTTCAACCCCTTCCTCATTACTGTGACTCACGTGTGAACACGCAAATATGTGGGTGGCTGTGGCTCAGGAGGAAGAGATGGTTGTCTACTAACCAGAAGGTCGATGGTTAGATCCCCGGGGCCTCCAGTCAGTGTGCCAAAGTGTCCTTAGGCAAGACACCTAACCTTAAATTGCCCCATGACGGCTGTGCCGGCAGTGTATGAATGGGATTAATGTTACTTGTACTGCAAATTGCTCTGTGGTCAATAAGACTATAAACATTTACCATACTCAGTCAAATAAGAGTCTGATTTCTTAATGCTGATGGTTAATTTAATTGATGAAGTCCAATCAATATCATCCAATTCTTATATCATATATATGGTGCAGTAAAAGCCTGTATATTAAAATGATACCAAGACATTCAATATGAACTAAAGTAGTGTATCTGTAATGAAGTTTTGAAACCTTTTTTACAGTCTAGCAACACAATATGTTCTTACTGAACGATGTCACATGTTATGATCAGTGTCTAATGCTAACATTTGGTGCCATTGTCCTTTACATTGCAAGCGGGAAAAATATTGGTGCCAAGGTCGTGGTGGTGAACATTCAATTCAATACAATTTTATTTGTAGAGCGCCAAATCACAACACACATTGTCTCAAGGCACTTTACATAGAAAGGTCAATATTACAATATTACAGAGAAAACCCAGCAAACAAATCCAACACTGAGCAAGCAACTCCCCTTTAACAGGAACAAATCTCTGGCAGAACCGGACTCAGTTGGGGGCGGTCTTCTGTCTTGACCAGTTGGGGTGAGGAGAAAAAATGGGGGAGAGAGGCAATGTGGGCAGAAAGAGGGGGAGAGAAGAGACAGGAGGAGAGAAGAGAGAGAGAGAACAGTTGTACAAACGCCGCTTTAATCTCTACAATACTGATACTTATAATTACAAAAATGAAACTGACACATAAATGCAATGATATTGTTTTTATTATTAGTAATAATGAAAATAATACTAATGACGGATCTGGGTCCTGCAGCTCTGAGTCAGAGATACACTAGGAGAGAGAGAAAACACAAACAGTAAGTGACATATAATGTAAACATATCGGTGGAGAGAGGAATTGTATAACAGTTGCTTTAATCTCTACCAGATTGATACTTAAAATTACAAAAATAGTACTTATAGTAGGTTGAGAAAGAGAAAATGGGGGAGAGGGGAAGTGAGGCTTTTCACAGACTTATTTGGGAATCCTAACAGTAATGAATTACAGTAGTCCAGTCTAGAAGTGACAAATGCATGGACTAGTTTTTCAGCATCCTTTTGAGATAGGATGTTTCTAATGTTCTTGATATTGCGCAGGTGAAAGAAGGCTGTCCTAGAGACTTGTTTTATGTGTGAGTCAAAGGACATGGTTCCTCACAGTAGAGCTGGAGGCAAAAGTAATGCCGTCCAAGGTAGTATTTCTCTGAGGTGTTTAGGGCCGGTTTCATCAAGTCATCCAGGCCTTTATGTCTTTAAGACAGTCCTTAAGTTTCTCTACCTGATAAGTTTCATCTGGCCTTATAGATAAATACAGCTGGGCATCATCTGCGTAGCAATAGAAATTTAAGTGGTGTTTTCTTATAATATTGCCTTAAGGAAGCATACATAAAGGAAAAAGTATCGTTCCCATCAAAGAACCATGTGGAACTCCATGGCAAACTTTTGTATGAATGCAAGATTTGTTATTCACGTTAACAAACTGAAATCTTTCATAAGTAGGACTTAAACCATTCTAGTGCTGTTCCTTTAATCCCAATAATGTGTTCAAGTCTCTGTAATAGAATCTTGTGATCAACAGTATCAAATGCAGCACTAAGATTTAATAGGAGGAGAATAGAAACATGTCCACTGTCTGAGGCCATGAGAAGGTCATTGGTAATCTTCAGCAGTGCTGTTTCTGTACTATGATGTTTTCTAAACCCTGACTGAAATTCTTCAAGTAGACTTTTCCTGTGTAAATAGTCACATAACTTGTTAGCAACAGTTTTTTCAAGGATTTTAGAGATAAAGGGGAGGTTTGATATGGGTCTATAGTTAGCTAAGATATCTGGGTCTAGAGTCGGCTTTTTAAGCAGAGGTTTAACTACTGCCACCTTAAAGGCCTTTGGTACGTAGCCTGTTACTAGAGATAAATTGATCTGATCTAATATGGAAATGCTGATTGATGGTAATACATCCTTAAAGAGCCTTGATGGAATAGGATCTAAAAGACAGGTTGTTGGCTTGGATGAAGTGACCAGTGAAGCCAACTCAGCCAGATTTATAGGGGAAAAGCAATCTAAATATAAATTTGGCGATACTGTTGGTTCTGAGGCTACTGTACTGGACAGTGTGTCTGTGCTATTAGTGGGAAGAAGCTGATTCATTTTTTCTCTGATGGTAATAATCTTATTAGTAAAGAAGCTCACAAAATCATTGCTACTAAGAATTGGAGGAAAAGACTGTTCAGTAGAGCTTTTACTCTGTCAGCCTGGCTACAGTGCTGAAAAGGTACCTGAAGTTGTTTTTGTTTTCCTCTATCAGTGGAGAATAATATGTGGTTCTAGTATTTCTGAGGGCTTTCTTAAATGTAATTCATCTATTTTTCCAGTGTAGGTGAGAATCATCTTGATTATTGGAATGCCGCTTCATTTGTTTAAAAAATAAATAATTCAGGAGACATATTACCAGCACTTAATTAAATGCATGGTTGCAAGTAAAAAATTCTAATCCATTGATTTAGATACAACTTTTAGGTTACAAACATAATTTAAATGAGTTGTGCTGACATAATAATGTATGTAATTACATCATCTTAATATTGTGTGTCATTTCAACTCAAATTTCTGGGTTAAATATTCAAAACAAAAGTCAAGTTGCAGTAACTTAATGAAATTTGCTTGATGAATTAATTTTTTTCCACCTTGAGTTCATGATTTCAAGTAGCCTCCCCTACCCACTTAACAAGCCTGGACAAATTCAAACAGATGATCTGTAGGCTGGACGATTGGTATATAAAGGACATTTTCATGGTGAGTATCGTATAATTTACAAATAAATTCTACTAAAGCAATGAATTTGGTCATATTCTGAATTGTTATATGACCAATAGTGTACTGTGTACGGAGGTTTGGCTACATCTGCCAAAACAGTTGATGAAATATGTTGTACTACTTCATGTAGCTAACGCTAGTCATATTTAGCAGTGTAAATGGGCCTTTCAACCCTTTAACTTAACAGCGGAAAGAATGATGAAGTTTTATTTGACAAATCTGCTCAACTAGAAAGGGCTTTTCATTTGTGCCCTGGGGAGGAAAAGCATTATTCAATTTTTGCTTATTTGTGTAACTGTCAACTACATTGTGTACTCAAAATTCATTCGTGGACACCTTGTTAACATCATTCAATGTCATCACATCAATAGCCTTGTAGTTTTATTTTGACTGGATAGTTCTGTGAGAGGGATAGAAGTAGTAGAGACAGTGTGCTTATTTTTTGTCTTGCTCATTTCATTCAGTGTTGCTTTTATTTAGGTTTAAATAAATAAATAATGTCTCCATTGATCAACTGAAATCACTAAGACTGTCAGTCTGAAAAGTCAGCAGTAATCATCCAATTCATTATCTCTAACACACTAACCTATCTTTCCATTTGCTTTACAAGATCAGAGAAGAGTTTGAGGCAGGCTTTGATAGGGAAGTGATGAAGATTGCCATCGTTGGTGACATGACGACAACCATCATGGTCGAGGGAACCAAAAATCGTAGAGGGAAAGGATATACCAATCTGTTATCTCCACGGAGACTCAAGTTTTGAGTGTTTCACAATTTTTTAAAATGTATTTATATGTTTTCAAAAATCTTGTATACTACCCTTACAAGTCCTTTCCACCACACCGGCATTTAACCTTCAAAAAGTTTTAGGACCTTGAAAAGATTGGTTGCCATTGAAAGTTGATAATTGCTTAGCACCATCTTGGAACTTTGTCACTGTTTTAGAAAATGTTTTAGAAAATGAACAGCATTTACAGATGTTTATATGTTTGGCATTGTGGTTTTAAATATGTAAAGGCCTATAACTTTGCTGTGATGGCATAATTGATTTGTTGTGACATAATAGCATGATTGAGCATGCTTACTACTTAATTTCACAAGGCAATATGGTAAATGTTTAATGTTTAATTTGTGGGCCCATTTAAATTTTTGTTGTTTATTTATTTATTTTTTCAGGATTTAAATATCATATGTTCAAAAAAATATTAACTGAAGTATAAAATAAAAAAAAGTTTATTGCCTTATAATTTTGTTCTTGGATTAATTATTTTCATAAAAGCTGCTACATGAACAATAACATGAAAAACTGAAAAAGTAATGATGAAAATCTGACAGGAGCAACTTAATTTTTTAACAGTTGTCAACATAGTAATGGAAATTAAGTACATAACACTTAAAAGATCATTTTAAATAATGTGGAAAACTATTGGGAATAACTTAATTTCAATGAGTAATCAACCTAAAAACTTTTGTATATGCTACCAATTAGTAAGTAGGTGGTAATTAATACTACATTTGATTTCAGATGAAAATCGAATTCCCCTAACTCATTGTAGTTTGTTGGTAGAACATTATTTCTTTAGAAGTTCATAACTCAAAAAAGATTGATGCAAACTGTTGTTGAGCCAAAGCATTTGTTTTTAGAGTATATGTAACATCTGTTTTAAAGCACGTGTCTGTGCATTAAACCATGGAGCTATCCTCCTGTTTAACTATCTTCTTTTTCAGAGGGGCGACAGTGTTGAGTGTGGTTCACAATGAGGCTGCTCTACTATCAACAAGATAGTCAATTTGTGTGGGAGTAAAAAAAATTCTTGAATTTACTGACAGAGTTTTGTGATAGACACCTGCTGTAATAGAACTTTTCTCCGAATTCAGTTAAGTTAATAATCGAGAATTCAAATGTGACTAATAAGTGATTTAACAGAGGGTTTTGAGGAAATATTAGATTTTCAATTTCTACGCCGTATGTCAGATTGAGGTCAAGGGTGATTAAAACAGTGAGTGGGTTTATTCACACGTTAAATGAAACCAATTGAGTCTATTAGTGAAATAAAAGCTGAACTTAGGCTGTCACTTTTAACATCCAAGTTAATGTTGAAATTACCCACTATAATGACTTTATCTGAGTTAGTACATAGCACAGATAAAGTCATTATAGTGGGTAATTTCAACATTAACATGGATGTAAGGGCCTGGTGGACGATATACAACAACTATCAGAACTGTTTTTTGACATTTCCAGCTTGGGTGTATAAGGCTAAGAGTTTGGCTTTCAAATGAGTTAAAGCTATTTTTGGGTTGGGGGTTAATTAATAAGTCTGATTGGCAAATTGCTGCTACCCCTCCTCCTCGGCCTGTGGTGAGAGGAATATGAGTAATATTATTAATTGGAGGTTTTGATTCATTTAAACTAACATATTCTTGTTGATCAGAGTTGTTTCCCCAGTGGGAGTCTCGCTGAACGGGGAGAATTTATAACAAACGTGAAGTGGTTGGTTGTGAACCGTGGGCTTCAGTTTAGGACTATGCTTCTTATTGCAGATAGTCACCCAGCCGCCCTGTCCTCCCGGCTGCTTGGGAGTTGCTAGGGGAGCTAAAGAAGCTACACTGGAGCGACTCGCACCGGCTAGTGGGGACTGGCTAACAGTATCAGCTAATGACTTACTCTCCATGGTGCAGAGCCGAGTTTCCAAAAGACTGAGCCTTTCCTCCATCGTGGCAAATAAATTAGACATTCTACATGTACCATTATTGCTGAAGGAGGCCGAGGAGTAGCTAAACATTGAGCATACAGAGCAAGAGAGAGCAGGAGAGGGAGAGAGAGAAGTCATAGTTTGCTGCTAAGGCTAACTAACTAAGCTAAATAGCTGAGAGATAAGACCAAGTAGCCTGCTGTGAGTTACCGAGCAAATCGCTAAAAGAGGAAGAGAACTGTAAGTGATTAGACTTAACAAGGGTGAGTGGATATTTAGCCTATTGTAAGATAAAACAACGACAACAACAGTGTTAAAACGATGAAAGATAAGCAGTGGATAAACACAGGTTACACCAGCAACCGGAAATGACACAATACGTAACCGCAATACGTCAGCATGTAGCACATATGACATTCATTCAGAAGACTGAGTTTATGTCCTGCAATTACTACTTGCAATCATAAAATAAATATTTGGAGTGTTTGTCTGTGGCTATGTTGATGTCCGTTTTTTTTTTTTTGATTCCTTGGTGAAATGTAAGCATTTAAAATATTCTACAAAAAGAAGACAGACTTCTAAATTGTAAAAGCTTGTCCTAGCAGACATACAAGAACTTAAAAGAACCTAAAATTGCAAATTTGTTTGAAATTTGCAACATTTTGATTTATATCAGGAAACAAGGTAGAAATAAATCTGAGCAGATACAATGTTGGATTGGGTAGTTTTTCAACAGTTTTTCAACAGTTTTCAACACTTGTGCTAAAGACATGCTTGCACCAATGCCAATAAGTGCTGAGTCTTGCTTGCTTATAACCTTGCTCTTACCAATAGACTGTATTTAAAAATGGGGAGTAGTCACCAGGGGTCTCATTTATAAAACTGTGCGTAGGATCCTTTCTAAAAGTGAAAGTGCGCCCAAAAGCCAAATGGCGTACGCTGAAAAATATTCAGACTTATAAAACCGTGCGTACGCACACCTGTGCGCAATTCTCCCTTTATAAATCAGAGGTCACCTATAAGTGTGGGTACGTGAAACTGCCTCATATCCCGCCCTGTACACGCCCATTTTAAGCATAAATAGTCAATGCAAATCACCTCATGAATGCTGATCCGTATATTAATGACCCTGGCATCCAATTGTTCTTTCGTTCCAACAGGTGAGAAAAAGAAAAAAAAACGTCACTTCTCAGACACTGACAGGCACGCATGGAAAACAGCGTTATTTGGTGCCACAGCAGCGGGATCACTATTAAAAAGAAGCAGTGCGAGTGGTGACGTGTTGCTGCGGCTGTCAAATGTCAGTGGGACAGAGCGGACAGTGGGAGAAATAAGAAAAAGTGGTCAAATCTGAAGGTTCACTACATCTTTCTACTCCTTTACCAACATGTATTTAATTTGTGTTGCTTGAGTATTATTTTAAATGTGCAACATAAAGAATCTTATTCATTCAAGGTGGAGGCAAAGAGGAACGTGTCCGCAGCGACCCCCCCGCCATCTCTCCCTCGCGCGCAGCGCATGTGTGTGTGTGTGTGTGGGGGTCAGTGAGCAGCGAGGTCCGAAGAAACAGAGTTGCAGTAGTGAATTTGTAGTCTGTCTAAATGCTGCATTATCTCAGGGCAAAGGGGAAGTTTCTCTGTGTTGTGCTGCTGTTGAGGAAGTAAAAGGAGTTGGTCACCGGAGCGAGAAAAAAGAATTGCGAGTGCTGTGTGAGGCGTCAAACGCTCTTCTCACATTTACTTTCTACATCTGACTTCAGTTCTCTACCTCTCCGTTTGTGTCGCTTATTCCCCTTGTCTCCAGAATGTGCGTGCGCCGTACGCATGGGTCAGAGTTTGCTAAAGGTGTGCACATTCTCCCGTCAAGTTTTTTTTTTATAGATCACAACCTTTGCCAGCCCCGTTTTGTGCATAAGCCACGTTTATAAATGAAACCCCAGGTCCGGAAAATTAAGCCAATGCCTTCAGTGCCTGAAGCCTATATTCTCTCTTATGACCAGCAGAGGGCAACTCCACTGATTGCAAAAAGAAGTTAGTTTCTATAGACGTCTGTGAGAAAATGGCTATACTTCTTACTTGATTTATAATGTCAGTAAACAGTTTAACTCTTAGTCAAAACCAACCCACCACAAAACTCAAGTCTTCAAAATGGCAGTTCACAAAGCAATGGGTTGCCACTTGGATTACCCCCTAGTCAGGAATATAATTCTGGTTGGATCATTAGCTTTAAGAGTTTTCAGGCCCTTAATTAACTATCAGTCTTTAGATAACCTTAATCCACATTTACAGTGTTACAGCTATATCATTCTGATTCCTACTGTCATGTTTTATCTTGGAATACCTTCAGAGTGGACTTACTCTCAGATGGAGGGCTGCTCTATAAATTAAATTTATTACTATTATTATTATTATTATTATTATAAATGGCTCTGATCAGTCAGCTGGTTAAAGCAAATTTCCTTTAGTGTCTCCACAGCAGACCATCCACCCACCAGGGGTTAGGTGGCAAAGCAAAACGTTTATTTTTGTGCATCAAAGCGTAAAAGCTACAGTCAGGAAGGTCAGTCTTTGTTTGTTGGTCAAAAGCATTGATACGCAGATATTTATCGACCAGATAGTCAAGAAGTTTTGCATAGAAAGTCATGGTCCCCAGGTGATAAATCCTAATGGTTTTGGTGATCCCCTGATCTTACAGCACCATTCTGTAAACGCTTCATGAATCGCAAACAACTAAAGCCTTGGACAAATTGCAGATATGCCCTGAGAGTAGGAAGAGTAATGATTCTGGTAATGCGCTGACATCCTACCCAAATGACAATGATCTGTATTTTGTCAGTGTCTTCCAAAACAACCAATATAATATGAGAGGTTACCAATATATAAGTCTGTTTTTATCTGCCAACTCTGTTATTAAGGTTTGGTTGAGTTTAGGCAATTAACCCTTGTATTATGTTCACTTTTTTAGACCCTTTGGTACTTATACTACATTATTTGGGTTTTAAAAACAATACAGAAATAAAAAAAACAATACAAAATCCTTAACATATATTGTATTTATCTCAATGATAGAAACACAACACCCAAACTTAGATTGTTTTAGTGACTGGCTAATGGTATTTATATATATAAACATACATATATATATGTATATACATATATATATATATATATATATATATATATATATATATATAGAGAGAGAGAGAGAGAGAGGGAGAGAGAGAGAGAATCAGGAATCAACAGTATCATGTACATGTACTCATGTATAATTTACATGAGGCCTATTGATTGTGTGGGACCTGGTACCATCCTTATTATGTTAGCAGCTGAGTGGGTGGACTCACCCATTGGTGATAAAGGCCACTGCACGTGCACACACCAGATGCCACACCTGAGGCACAGAAAACACTGCCAGTATGGTGCACATACAACAAGTGTTTCAGAACCGCTGTATTCAAGCACCAGAGTCTCACAGTTCCCAAAGGAACCGTTTGGCAGAGCTCTGCTGATGCGTGTTTGTAGCATTGCAACACTCTGGTCTGTCTCTTCGACCGGCTGGCATTCCAGGCTACGGCTCAGTCTCTTGCCGTGGGTGGTGGTCTGTGCTGTGCTCATCCTTCTCCTCCGCTATCCGCCCTCCATGTGTTCCTCTGTCTTCCACCTATCTGTCTGTGGTCCCTTTTGGTTCCGTATTGACCGCGGGTCTCAAAATCAACATTGTGGGCCTTGAGTTTGACGCATGTGGTTTTGACTATAATCTTGTTACTTTTAAAGATATGAAAGAGTGAATGAATGAATGAAATTTGATTTAAACAGAGAGTTAAAGCAGGGCTGCAAGATGGTGTAGTGGTTAGCACTTTCACCTCACAGCAAGAAGGTTCTGGGTTCAAACCAACCACGGCTTTTCTGTGTGGAGTTTGCAGGTTCTCCACGTGTATGCATGGGTTCTCTCTGGATTCTCCGGCTTCCTCCCACAGTCCAAAGACATGCAGAGTGCTGTAAATCGTCATTATCAGCAGAACAAAGAATTTTTTCGTAACACCAACATTTTTTAAAGTTCCTATATCCCCAATGTTTTTATAAAATCTGAATTCTAACCAGAGTCTGGCCCTGAGGTTCACCAACCACACTGTTCTGGCCTCCTGCCCTTCCCTGTTCTCTACCCGGTTCTTACTGGACACATAAATGGCCATCTTAGCTTCACCTAAAAGAAAATTGAGGAGCTGCCACTTCTCTTTGTTGCTCTTGTTGTAGCCAGCTCCCATGATAAAAACCCTCTCCGTAAAAAACACATTAAAGAGACTAAAAACCATTGTTAAAAGAGAGAAGAACTCAGTGAGTCTCTAAATTTAGAAATTTAGAAACAGTTATAAACAGAGCATTATCCAACCCAGGTTATTAATACGCCTAAGGATGCAACTGGCCACATCTCTCCACACCAGATCTGCCGAACTTGTGAGATACTTCTGTATGAATTTAAGCCTAAAAGTGGCAGTCCGGCTGGCCTGGTGGACGAGTCCCTGTCCCCCCTCCTCTCTGACTAAAAACAGCATCCCTTGTTGCACCCAGTGTAAACCATCCCAAAAGAAATCAACCATTTTTCTTTGTATCCCAGCTAGTAAGCCTGGGGGGAGGGGGTCTACACAGGTTAAGCGGAGCCACAACTGGGATGCTACAAGGTTATTTAAAACCAATACTCTATATTTAAAAGACACTTGAGGGAGCAACCATTTCCATTTAAACATTTTTGCATCTATTTTCTCTGTAACGGTCTCCCTGTTCTTCTTAACTATGTTCTCTTTTCCCAAAGACACTCCCAAGTACTTAATGCCGTCTTACTGACAGGGAGGGCTTCACTTTTTTTCCAGTTCACCCTCGCTGCCGATGCTATACTAAAATCACTAATGATACTGGTTAAAAGGTCTGCATCTCTCCGATCTTTAACTAAAACAATAATGTCATCCGCATATGCTGATAAAATCATGTTTCCATTAAAACCAGGTAAAACCAGACCTTGTAGGTTAGAGTGTATATTTTTGAGGAGGGGTTCCAGGGAGAGCGTAGGGACTAGGGATGCACTGATCCGATATTAGGATGAGCCGATCTATTCACTTCAATTCTATGTTAGTGACGCCGCTACAACATGTCCACCGCATGCGCAGCAACAAACGCAGAGCAACAACATTTTACAAAGTTAGGAAAGTAATGTTAGAGTCCAGCCAGATGCCTTCACTGTCTTCCACATGGCGAGGTGACCAGTGCCCAGCCAATTAGACGGCCCACGGCGATCCACTGGCTCTGAAGCACCTGTCGTAATATGAAACTAAGTAAACTAAGTGAGCAACATGAGAGATAAGGTGCGCACTGCTCTACATTATTTCAATGTCATCCCACGCTATACGTCGACCTCTGCTTGTGTAGAGAGCGCGTACACGTGAAGACGTACCTCGCGGTGGAGAAAGAAAAAAAGGATCATATCCCGCGCACACACACCAGCTGATCCGCTGGTCCTCTGAGTGAAATATCCAAGTAAGTCAGATAATTAGTAACATGCCCGCACCAAAAGGTGGCAAAGTGACTGGACTGATGAGATTTGTTTTATTTTACCGGACCATACCGACGCTGAGAGTGACAAACTGACAGCTGATGCGCTCTCTCTCCCTCTCTCTGTTTATGTGTCTTTCTCACACAGTCGCTCGCTTTGCTCTTCTGTTGTACAGATGCTGCTGACAGCTGTATTTGTGGACATTTTGCAGATGGGTTTAAAAATCTGCACTAATGGTATTGATGGCATGCATATCTGTGTGCCTCTTGCTATAGAGTTATTAATAAATGCTTTTTGCTGTTGTGAATATCAGAATATATCCCACACACCTGGGACCTTTTGAACTACTGCTCCCTCATTGTCTTCCTTTATGTTGAGCCTCTATGTAGGTGCTGTAAATTAAAATGCTTCTTACTTGAGTCACAGATGAAACAAGGTGTTAGCCTGCCAGGGTGCTTTTATTTTATTTTTATTTTTTTTGTGTTTTTGTGATATATAGAAGAACATTTAAAACTAATTGGGGAACCCTGGTGTACAGTTTATTAATTCAACAGTGGTATTGGATCGGTATCGGGTATCGGCTGATACGCTAAGCCCAGTTATCGGTATCGGATCGGGACTGAAAAAGCTGGATCGGTGCCTCCCTGACTTTCCAAACGAAGTTGTGCTCAACGCAGCCAAAAGCTTTTTCCTGGTCTAGCGAAATCAAACCAGTATCTATACCCAAGGAACTTGAGACATCCAAAACATCCCGAATGAGGTGGATATTGTCCACCATGGACCTGCCGGGTACACAATAGGTCTGGTCCCAGTGGATGACCTGCTCCCAGGGCTGGACTGGCCATCTGGCATACTGGGCATTTTCCTGGTGGGCCAATTAATTTACTTTATTGGCACTGGCCCGACCCAATCAAATCCAGGAACCACCTTCCCCACTCCCGGCCGCAAATTTACGAAGCCGATTGGTCAAGGGATAGGACCTGTACAAATGGGGTTACGTTACCTTGCGTAAGCATGGACGCCTGGCCAGTAAATGCTATTGAAGTCTGACCAATCACGGTGGGTGTGGGCCGCCTCGGCCAACAATGCCAGGGCCGATTTTTTGTCCCAGTCCAAGAGCTTTGATAGAAGTTTGTAATAAACACAGAGCAATGATACAGGGTGCCAGTTTTTGATGTCCTGCAGGTTCTCCTTCTTTGGCAGTAGTGTGAGGACTGCCCTCCTTCAGAACACTGCCATGGAACCACAGGCAAGACACTTCCAGGACATATTTAGCGAAGATGTCCCAGAAGGCTTTATAAAATTCTACCGTGAGGCCATCAATGCCAGGAGCCCATCGTCCCTGCATGCCCTCAGGGCAGTCTAGAGCTCCTGCATCTGGAGGGGGGCCTCGAGCTGTGAGTTTGTCTCTTCCGAGACTGGAGGCAGTCCGTCACAGAACTCCTCTAGGAGTGTCAGCTCCTCTTCATATTCACTTTTGTGAATATGAAGAGGAGCTGAAGAAAAAGCAAGAGGGAACATCCATCTCCCTGATGTTCTGGAACCGGGACCTGACCAGTGCACCCTGTACTTTAGTGTCCAGCAGATCGGCTAAAGCCATTTTTTTTAACTTTGAGACTTTCAAAACATCCTCGATTTTCTGTGGACTCACTTAAATGTTCTAGTTCCACTATATCGGTCTCTAGATCCTTCATAGATCTGGTGATGTCTCGTTTGACATTGAGGGTGTGCTGCTGACACAACATCTTTATCTGAGTCTTACCATGGTCCCACCACTGCCTAAGACTGCTAAAATCACACTTCCCCTGTCTAAAAACATTCCAGAAATAAATAAGGACTTCCCTGAACTTATTGTCAAATGTTAAAACATCATCAAAATGCCAATATGCACTTATTGGTAAAATATTTCTGATAATAACATTACATAATAGCAGGGAATGATCAATTAAACCGCCAGGTAAAATATTACAACTTTTAAAAACATTAAAATGATGTTTAAAACAATAAATATGATCCAGCCTGGCTGAGGAGACCTTAGTCTCTCTGAGGTGGGACCAGGTGTACTGTCTGGGTGCATCCTCCTCCACACATCCACCAGTCCATGGGAGTGGACCAGCTGCTTTAAGGCGTGCTGAGAGGCTGGATGAGGCCCTGCGTGATTGCCATCTAAAGATGTATTTTTTCAGTGCAGTTAAAATCCCCACCCAAGAATAAAAAATCCTCCGATGCACAACCATTTTCAATTCAATTCAATTCAATTTTATTTGTATAGCGCTATATCACAACATACATTGTCTCAAGGCAATTTACATAGTGAGGTCAATATTACAATATTACAGGGAAAACCCAACAAATCCCACAATGAGGAAAGCACTTGGCGACGGTGGAGAGAAAAAACTCCCTTTTAACAGGAAGAAAAAATAATTAAAAGCCCTGGAGAAGAGGAAGCCCACTCCTCCACTCAGAGAAGTGTTGTGACTTAAAATGGCTTCCCCTTCCCAATCCCTCCTCCAGTCTGCTTCATTCGTAAAATCACTGCGTTTCTTGCAAAAAAAAATCTATTTTATTTATTTTTGCAGTTTCATGAATCATTGCTCTTTTTCTTATGTCTCTAGCACCGTTAACATTAAGAACGCCCACTCTAAAAACATCCATAATGAGTGAGGTATTAAAAACGAGAAATAAAACAAATAAATGAATTAAAACAGCTGCCTTTCCCATCATCATTTATTTGTTTTTTTTTGCTTTCAGCACAAGTTTTTTTAATCTAAAAAAACTCTTGATCGGTGAGGCCAGACTACGCTCTAGGACTTATGTGGAGCCTGGCTGAAGAATAAAAAAGACCTTAGTCTGGGAAATGATCTCGTTTTCACCCTGTGTTGGTTTTTTGTTTGCTATAAAAAGCTCTTGATTTTTTCTGATTTGTAGAGTTTCTTCTCTTGGCTGCTGTTCAAACTATGATATCGCTGTTGTCTGACACACACTCCTCAGTTTCACGTTCATCTGTGTTGAATTGTTTCTGCCTCTCTTGTTCCAATTCATTAGCTTTCCCATCATTTGTGTTTTTAGTTTTGCTCCTTTTTTGTTGCCTTCTTTGATTTTACAATTAATTCCTCTTCCATCTCAGCCTCCTCCACCTGTTCACTCCATAGACCAGGGGTGTCAAACTCAATTGCACAGAGGGCCAAAACTCAAAGCACACCTCAGGTCGCGGGCCGAACAGGATAAACATTTATTGAACACCCTTAAACTACACGTTTGAACATGAATATGAATAAAACAGACAGGAATATTATTTCAGAATAAATAAACTTGCACTTTAAATAAAATAAAATGTATTTTTCTCTCCATAAAAATATATCCTGTCAATAATTATACAAGTTCGAAATATGAACATGCTACAAAAACCCCCTGAAAAAAATAAATAAAAATAGTGCTTTTAAGTAAACGTTAAAACAAATGAAAACATGTTTCTTTGTTCTTATGCCATTTCGTCAGAGCAGGATGTTTGGCATCTTTTTTTGGCAGTAAGATCGTTTAGGTTTGGTGTGAGTTCCTGTGCTGTGGAGATCCTCAGGATGGACTGCAGGTGTCCGTCAGTGAGACGACTCCTGTGTGCTGTTTTGTTCATCTTCATCACTGAGAACAGCTTCTCACACAGATATGTGCTACAAACATGCACAAGGTTTGAGCAGCATGCAGACGGAGCTGGGGCATTGTTTCAGGAATTGAGCGAATAAATTGTGCGGGCCCTGCAGTGTCGTACTTCGCCTTTAGTGTCCCATTACACTGCAGCTCAATCAGCTCCATCTGAATCTGTACAGGAGCAGTTTCCACGTCGACGGCAAACGGGTTGCGAAGCAGCTCGAAATTCTCTTTTCGTGCTTCAAAGTCACCAAAGCGCCGCGCGAACTCAGTGCGTAGTGCGCTCAGTTTGTCAGCAAAGTGCATATTTGGGAACACCGTTGCGCTGACTTGGTTAAACATTACTTGGCAACAGGGGAAGTGAGGCAAGTTGGACTGGCGCATTTGTGTCTCCCATAAGAGCAGCTTCACTTTAAATGCCTTCACTGTATCGTACATGTCAGTGATTATGCGGTCACGTCCCTGGAGATGAAGGTTCAAGACGTTGAGATGAGCTGTTACGTCAGCCAGAAACGCCAGCTCACATTTCCACTTTTCATCCCGCAAAACTGTGGTGTCTTTTCCTTTACTGTCCATGAACTGACAGATTTCCTTGCTGAGCTCAAAAACTCTATTGAGAACTTTTCCCCGACTCAGCCAGCGCACCTCTGTATGATAAGGAATGTCGGCAAACTCTGAATCTATTTCCCGCATAAAAGACTGAAATTGCCGGTGATTTAAACCTTTAGCTCGGATAAAGTTTACGGTTTGCGTTACAGTGTTCATTACATGCTCCATTTTTAGGACTATACCACACAGCATTTCCTGGTGTATGATGCAGTGATACGCTGTTAGCTCACCAGTACAGTTCTCCTCCTGCATCTTTGCTCGCATCCTTCCCATCAGTCCAACTTTTCACTGCACATCGCCGGTGCTCCGTCTGTTGTAAGTCCAATAAGTTTGTCCCAGGGCAGTTTCATGTCAGTTATGCTTTGACATACGTTTTCAAAAATGTCTTTTCCTGTCGTTGTTCCATGCATCGATTTAATGTCCAATATTTCCTCTGTAACACACAAACTGGAGTCCACTCCACGGATGAAAATGGCCAGCTGTGCAGTGTCCGTCATGTCGGTACTTTCATCAACAGCAAGAGAAATTGCAGTAAAGTCTTTGCTTCTCTCACTCAACTGTGTTTTTAAATCAGTGGCCATCTCACAAATCCGATCAGCAACCGTATTTCTACTCAGGCTTACATTTGCAAACATCTGCTTATTTTCTGGACACAAGACATCGCACACCTTCATCATGCAGCTCTTCGGAAACTCTCCCTCGGTAAATGGACGGGCTGATTTGGCTATCTCCTGTGCCACGATAAAACTTGCTTTAACAGCAGCTTCACTTTGGGATTTCGCTCTGGTGAAAAACGTCTGCTGAAATCTCAGATTCTTCTTTAACTCTTTTACTCTCTGTATCTTCTCCTCTGCATTCAGGTTTTGCAGCTCCTGATGTTTTGTCTCGTAGTGCCGCCGTATATTAAATTCCTTAATTACAGCCACATTAGCTCCACAAATGAAACACACAGGTATACCAGCAATGTCAGTAAACATGTACTCAGCCTCCCATCGGTTTTGAAATGCTCTGTTTTCAGAATCAACTTTTCTCTTCGCCATTGTGAGGGGCTAGCTTCGCAATAACTTTTCAACGGGGTTGTAGCAGCCGGTTGTAGCGCAAAAGAAGCTGACTTGATTGACGCGGAAAAGTTCCCGGGTATCCGAGTGTCCGTTACTTGGTTACTGAAGCACTGCATTATGGGATCTGTAGTTTGTGTATTGTCAGCGCTTCATGTCGCCGGGCCATAATAATAGATCTATATAAAATTATCTTGCGGGCCGGATATAATTGCACGCCGGGCCGGATGTGGCCCGCGGGCCTTGAGCTTGACATATATGCCATAGACTCTTTTTTATCGATTTCACTGCTCCCTCCTTCCTCTTTTTCCTGTTCATTTTCCTTTCCTTCACCTGCCTGTATTTCCCCCTCACCTGTCTCCACTTCCACTTGTTCAATGAAACAGATGAGATCAGCGGCAATGGTCTCATCTGTTTCATTCATCTGTTCAACAACCGCATCACTTTCACTTCTTACTTCCTCCCCTTCTTCCACCTCCTTTCCCCCAGCGGTAACCTGCTGCTAACTTTTATCCGCTCTTTCCCCCTGTCTCAACCAAAACATTCTCCCCACTCTCTCTTTCATCATTCACCCCCCCCCCACACACACGGTGTATACAGTACTCACCCCGTGCGCTGGGTCGGACACAGCAGCGGATCTTGAGCCACAATCGGCCGTTCAGGTGAGGCGACCGGTCCCGCGGTCGCAGTCGCCCCGGCCGGGGAGCCCGCAGTCGCCGGAGCGGACTGCCGGGCAGTGTTCCAACGCCGGTATCCCCCACCCCCGGGCCAGGTGGAGCTTCACCGTGTGTCCCTCCTCTCCACAACCGAAACACTTCATCACAGATGAATTGCCAAAAATCACGTACTCATAATCATCTACTTTAATACGGAAGCGGAGGTTGAGCTCCTCCTTCTGTTGTTCAGTTTCACATAGAGATGTCTGCGGTGACATGTCTATTACTGAAACACTACGTCTTTCAGTATGGAGACTTACATCCAGACATGATCTTCCTGATCGGGGAAACCACCTTCCCGTGTCTGGAGAGCTTTCTACTGAGAAACGCATCGGTTATGAAGGGAGGAACATTCGACAGGACTACCTTGGTGGCCGGCAGTACCTGTACGAAGTTCTCCTTCATGGTGATTCCTGTCTCAACGACTCTGTTCACCTTTTCCACCTGATCCAGGAAGAGGACCACGGCGCTGTTCATCCCAGCAGCCGATTTAACGCTGCTATGCCCGACCCTCTCCCCCACAGCCAGACTGATGTCCTCCACGCTGCAGGGGAATGTGGCAGTGATTCTAACACCGTGTTTGCGGGTGAGGGTTTTGAAATCCCCGCTGGCCATGGCGTCTGCCACGCCACTGGCGAGACGCCAGTGAGAAAACAAAGAAAACCCCCCTAAACCCCCACCCTAAAGCACCAAATCTAAACCAAGTGAACTATAAATGATAAACTACATGAAAATAATACTTTTAAACAATTAAAGAAATCGAAAAAAAGAACATTAAATCATTCGCTCTGTCACTCACTCACACAACTCACTCCCAGCATGCACTCAGAGAGAGAGGAGGGCTCAAAGCATGTTCATGAGTGTATCCACTGTATGTCTGCCAGCAACCATCTGTACATTATGATAAACAATCTACATATAAGCCTTCATTTCCATCACTGTTATAATTATCTGTTTATTGTTTTAAGTGTGCTTTGATAAGTGTGTGTTAGTGTGAGCGAGTGTGACCCTTCCATGCTTCCTCGTGTTTTTTTGGACAGCACATGGCTACACAGATGGTCTGTGAGAATGATGCCCAGATGTTACCATGGCGACATAGATCCCCTTCGCAAAAAAAGAAAACATTTAGCTGAAAACATCCCAGGCCACATCTCATGCTCTGGCAGCATATTCTCACACCTCCACTTCAGGTTCTAAAAATTGATAATTAGGTTAATTTTGCCCCAACGTTTGACAACAAGGAGCAGTGGTATGAATACAACTTTGAGGTGCTTAAGAGATTTTCCTCAGAATATTTTGTGTTTGTATTTGAAATGTCAAGTTATATGTTAAACTGTCTATAGGTTTACACTAACTTAACAGCACTCCCTTGGTATATGGAGGGTCAGGGTGTGGCTATTCCCTGGATAGAGTCAACCCTGTTGTTGTATTGCTGTGTGATTCAGCCTGCTTAAAATACACAACTTTTAAAGTCAATACTTCTTACTGTTCTCTCTTTCATTCCAAGAAACACAACAATGATGGAGAAAGGAGGAGACAGAGATGGAGATAGAGATGCCGAAAGGATTAGTGGAGGTTCAGGAAAGAAAAAAATGTTTAATCAGCGTTTAATCGCAATATGGTGTGGAAGTTGATGTGGTGGATGTGCACTTGTCTGAGGAAATCTGTCTCCCTCTTCCCAGTCTGCTGTTGCCATAACAGATGGCATGGCATTTTCACTGGGCCACCATTAAGTGCCTCAATAACCACAGTTCTCTATGTTTGGTATGAATGAATACAAATGGCAATTAGCTGCTGCAAATAATCAATAAATGTTTTATTATTCAGTGGTGTTAGTTAATATAATATATAGTCAGTCTGAAAAGTTTCCAAGAAACATATGGACTGAAAATAGAAAATTTAAGGAATCTGTCTACGTGAATCTTTTGACCTAAACTTACTGGCCAGATACAAGTGATATTGCTAGTATGTGAACAAACAGTTCCCTATTCATTGGATCCTTTCTGTCATTAATTTCTACAGCAATATACAAATTATATGTACAAATAATAACATAAATCTTAAAAAGATGAATAGATCCTTATAATCACAAGTGAAATTGTGTTTTTTCTTTCGATCCTAGCACGCTGGTTTGTCATTTACAATGTTAATGGATTCACGACTGAAATTGTAGTGTTTGAATCTGTGGGTCTTTGCTTTAAGACAGAACACTGATTGATTGACTGATTGCAAAATTGACAACTGTCTGCTCAACTGATGTTCTTTGTATAATAAAAGTATACTTGTTTAAACTTTTTTTACTTGTTTCTCAGACATGTAAATTGGCTTTGTCCATGACAACTAAACATTTTGAAACATCCATAGAGATAGATTACAAGTTCATCAAACACCTTGGGTGATTTGGGGGTTTTTTTGCCAAGAAGATGCCAATGAATAGACACAATATGTATTTGGTACAATGGGCACAGGTAATGTATTGCTCCCTCCCGTCAGTTAAAAAAATGACTCAATCTTCAGAGACAGATAATTGTTGCTTGGCAGTGGTTGTGGTGATTGTGGTGGTGTTTTCGGGAATGCTCAGTTGCTGATGTATGAAATTATAATTGCTTGCATTATACTTGTTTTTATTGAAGGGTCCATGTCAGGCTTTAGGTAGCTAAAATATTGCCAAACAGTTCCCTACTTTTAAGATTTATCTTAAGGAGCTTTTTTTCTAGGAAGTGGGATGTCCATTCCTAAAAGACTGCCACATGATTCCTGTAATGTGATTTCCCACTTGTGTCCTGACAATCAATTGGTCTTGGCTTTGGTCTCCACCACCCTTTGAAACAGATGTGAAATTTGAGGTTAGGTTGGGGACAATGATTAGCCGTGATCACTGTGCATTCAAGTGCATAAACTGACACTGTAACACTTTACGTAAATATGGTATTTTTGTCTTTTTTTAATCAAATAATCAACATTTGGCTGAGTATACACTCCTGTGGTTGTTGATCTGACATTGTCAGGGTGTAATACGGTACTAGCTTGATGAGTGCATAAATCAGTAAAGCATATTTAGTCTGAAAACCCAAAGAGGGTAAAGGGGTAATATATATATGGTATATATTATATACCATATATAATATATACTATAGTATATAATATATACTATAGTATATATTATAGTATATATATATATATATGATCAGGGCCAGACTGGGACAATCATTCAGTCCGGGAAATATAGCCCCACCAAGGCCGCTTTTTAAGTGGGGACCCTTTTTACATTTTATTTTGGCAGATTTAGTCCTCCATACCTCAATCCCAAACACATGGAAATAAAGTAAAATCTTTCCAACAATTTTCAAACTCAGAGAAATCTTTAATTTTATTCAAGCTAACAATCCATAAGTGTTTCCCATAGGATTGTGAGAGACTAATGTGGGTGGATATCAGACCCTGTAGGGGGGTCCAGGGGCATGGCAAGAAGATTTTGTACATTTCAAAGTTAAATCCATCAATCTGGTGAACTTTTACATATATTTAGGAGGCTAGATATATAAGGATTAAATCTAAAACACTATTCATATCCTTACAACCTATATATGTGTTGTATTGACACTGACCACCACATAAAAGAGGGAAAAGTAGCTTCTTTTGAAAACATAATTATTTGCATAATTCTATCTGTATTCATTTACTTTAAGTTCCACTATCACGTTTTATGTTTTTCAAAGAAATGAAGTTAATTTTCAGACTGTCAGTCAGACATATCTTGAGAACCGTGAGTTGTTAAGGGTCCAATAAAGTGCAGTGTTGAGTTTTGACATGTTACGTTGAGTATTGATTTCAATAAACAGCTGTGGAGCAGCAACGTAAGACAAGCTGTCAATCACAACAACAGCGATCATGACAATGGCGACAACAGCTGATTCTCCTGTTCAGCCATTCAGGGTTCCGTGTGAGTCACTCAGTACACTTAAAATCACAGTTTGCGCCTGGCGCCCGTTTTTTTTTTTGCCCACCGCCCGCCTCAGGCCCGCCATCCGCCTGGTCACCCTGTGTAAGGATCTTATTAGATTTACACCATTAAAATAACTAATATTTAAGGAAATCCCAAGGCCCTGATTCCATCTGAGGCCTGCAACTGAAAAGAAGGTTCCTCTGTCTGTCTTTCTAAAAGCTCTTATTCACATATTCATTCTAATGTTCCTGATTGAACAAAACAACAAAGATATTTTAGGAATCAAATCAGTCAATACAAGATGACTTGAAAACATTAATAACCCTCTGAGCCTGAACATCTCGTATGCGACAGAAAATGCGTCATGTTATAAAAGTCCTCATAACATTAATCAATTTATGCCAGCAACTTATGGTTTTGATGGGAAGCTAACAATTGCGCCATTCCAGGCAGGGCTTCCGTGCTATCGTGGCCCTTTCAGAAGATTTGTAATGCATTCTGGAACTTCAGTGTCTTTTCTGAGACTTTATTTATGTCCATGATGATAAATCCAACATTGAATGACTTGTATGATCATTTTTATCAAGACATAAAATGCTACTGTTGTTGTTAGCGGACTTCTAGCCGTCCATCTTGGATACACTTTGACCAATCAGAGGCTTTGTTACAGACTTGTAGCAATCAGAGGCTGTGCTGTCGACTGGTCGAAAAAAACAAAGATTTTACACTGAAAACCGGACCTCCTGACAAGCAATATTACATGAGGTGACGCGGCAGACCAGAAATAACTCACAAAATCCTGTTTTATTTTTCTCTTCATCACTGACTCTCCCTCTCACTCTTTATCCCTCTCTGATCTCATATTTACTACATAATGGAAAGAATTACTGGATGAGCTCCAAGATTGAATTGGAAGGTGCAGCTGTTGAGCTGACCACAGGTTTTGGTCTGGATTTGTCAGTACAGTAAATGCAGGTCTGTGATCTCCATTGTTATAAGGCAACACAATTAGGATTTCCTTAACTAATCATAATTAGACTTGATCAAGTCATTTTAAACTAATAGGAATAACTCAAAGTGCAGTAGGGAATGGATCGGGTAAAGCCTGATCGAACATTCTGTTTATTATAACATACACTGTATGTTTACTTTGAGAGCAAAAAGTCCACATAGTCATTTTCAAATGGAAAGTTAAAGAAGGTTGTGAGAGCCCATCTGACTGGCACATAATTATGGTATAATTAAGGGGAATTTAAATGAAGCTGGCACATTAAAAAAAGAAAGAAACTTAAGCCAACAGTTATGCAGAGAGTGCTTTAAAACACATGATAGTCAATGTTGATATTTCTCCATATTTGCATTATGGTACATGGGCACAATCTTACATTTTCCATTACATTCCTGTGGTAATATATCGTATTGGCATTTTGCTAACTCATGGCTGCAGAGTGTTGTGTCCGATGGAAACATTCAAGCTCAAACAGAACCAATACTACTTCTTGATGGCCTGTGTCGCCCATTGTATTCATATAAAACTTGGACAAACAAAGCTTTGATCTGAACATTAATGGCAACTACAAGTTAGACATCCTAGACATTGTAATGAGTATCAGTGTTTGTATATATTGCCATGTTGGTGTTCTGTATAACAATTATTTTTCCATAGAGTTTTAATGATGAGGTAAAATAAAAATAATTCAAAATATCTAAATGACAGTTGAAGCATTTTGTGTTTGGGTTGGGTTAGCTGACTTCCCTGACTTTATTAGAGGTTATTTTGTCTTGATATAGCTGATGGAACAAAAGTAGGAAGGGTAAAGGTATTGATGGATGGGGGTTGAAAATTGGGGGAAGGTTTTCCATACAGCCAAGTGTGACGGAGAAGGCAGAGGAAAGTGAAAGAGGAGGAGACAGATAGACTTGATGTTGGTATTTGACACAGATTGTGTGTGCTCATACATGCTACTTAGATGGCAGATGAGGAAAAAACTGTGAAATTGGTATGGCCATCAAGCACATAAGGCTTGACTTGAGACCTGTTCTGAAAGACTTGTGACTTTATGACTTAGAACTTAAAATGAGACTGTCATTGAGGTACTTTTTAATTTTTAAATTTTTTTAAAAATGTATTTATTTATTTTTTAACCTGTCCTACCTTGTTGTGCCAAACAGATTTTACTTTAACAAGAGAGTTTTAATATACTCCCTTGTCTGTTTTTATTATTTATTTATTTATGTTATGATTTGTCACCGAGCCGGACAGAGGGACAGAAATGGGGATGGGGCACAAACAGACACCACAGAGAAGGGACCATACCTGCAAGAGAACGGGGATGGGGGGTGGGGACAACAGAAAACAAGAGGAGAACAACAATTGCACAAAACAACGAAACCTGCAAGAGAACGGGGATGGGGGGTGGGGACAACAGAAAACAACAGAGGAGAACAACGTTGCAGGAACCTGCAACGAAACCTGCAACGAAACCTGCAAGAGAACGGGGAGGGGGACTTGGGGTGGAGAAAGACAAACAAACAAAGACAAAGAGACGGCCAGCCGAACAACAGCAATAAACAGTTAATACAACTAAACTAAAACAACTTAGGGAAAATGAAAAGGGGGAACAGTCGGGCAAAATAAATAAACAATACCACACAGCCATGAGAACTAGAGTAATAATAATAGATTTAAATAAATAACTTAATGAAAAGCATGAAGAGTAATTCTACCTGTTGATAACCATGGCCAACTTAAATTTGTTTGTGTGTGTCTATGAGTGCGTCATTGAGGTAATTGATTGATACGTGTTCTAGATAATTTGACAAAAAGAACTTGTGAATGGACTTAAATTGTCTCAAATAATTTCACATTTGACTTGACTCAACTGACTTCAGACTTGACTTCATACTTTGTTCTGACAAACTTAAGACTTGACCTGGGATTGTCTCAGATGACTTGAGACTCAACTTGGGTCTTTTTTGAAAGATCTTAGGTACCATCCATTATCAATCCTGCTTGTCCTTTGAGGGTTGCTGAGGTTGCTGACAGGGCGGTGTACACCCTAGACAGGTCACAAGACAAACAACCATTCATGCTCACATCACATCTACGGGCAATTTAGATTCTCATTGGACTGTAGGAGGAAGCCGCCGTACCCTGACAAAACCCATGCAGACGTGGGCAGATTATGGCTGACAGGTTCAAACCCACAACCTTCTTGCTGTGAGTCTTAGATTTGACATGTGAATTTCTCTGGAGCAGGACTTGTTTCAGCAGACTTGACTTGAGACTTACACTGTCTAATGTGAGACTTGGGCTGGTCTTGAGTGTCTTGAGACTTGATTTGCTTTCAAACACATACAAACCTTGATATATGACTGGGGTTGTCTTTAATGACATGAAACTTGGGCTTGTAATGAATGATTCGAGACTTCACTTTCCTCCACTTTGTTAATTACTCTTCACTCTTTCACTTCTGGAAAGACTGCTATCATTCCAGCCACTGAAATTAAAGTCACATAAGTAAGAATATTTTTTGTAATTCCTCTGCTCGCCTTGTTTAAGCAAAGATGGATTGCTGACTAGGTTAATGATGTAAGTGCCCTCTGACAATGGGGGCCTCAGAAGGAAAATATTCCTGCTGATCCTGGGCCTCTGGGCGAATGTAAAATGTATTCTTAATGCACGTTGAGTGTTGATGCGTCTTGGCCATGTGTGATCCATTGAATGATACAGATCAGATCTTGAGTATAATTTCTCGCCACCTTTTTTTGTCCTTTTAATGGAAGCTGACTTAGACTTGTGGCAGTTGGAAGAACCTGCTCAATGTATTTGCCTCGGAGAAGATAGTTTTCAAAAATGGCAGTGCAGGGCAAATGAGCGGTCTGGCCTGAAAGCTCTGTCTTTTCTACAGTTATTTTATTTTCATTCCATCTCATCACATTGGTTAGAACTTGCAGTGTTTTAGAAACAATAGACGGTACCTCAGTTTACCTTGATTAGGTTCCTAATGATAGTGATTGTGATTGAGACTGATGCCGTTTCATCTGACACATATTCCTTGCTGTGGAGAGGACCCATCAGTCACTTCACCTCCTGTTCTGTGGTCACGCAAGGCCACCAACAGCATACAAGGAAGCAAACTACATAGAGCTAACCCAGTGAGGTCAAGAGCTTTGACATTAATAAGGAATGTCAGACTCAATGTAGCCAGAAGAATTTCCTTGAATGCCTGAGTCTTAACATATTGCAGACTGCTTACCTACCATCTGTCTTGTAAAAAAGACTTGATTATCCCATTTTACAGATTACTTGAATGAGGTTTGAGGTGAAGGAAGGTTTTAAGTTGTTGCAGAAAGTTTCTTAAGGATATTGTATCTAGGACATGATTCCTTCCGCCACTTAAGGGTTTCATCAGACATGTTTTGGAAGGTCTGGATAGAGACAATAGTAGTTTTATGTTATTTCCACACACACGCGTTAGTTATCAGCATGGCAGGGGGAGTGAATGAAGCCAACCTGGTTTCGAAACAAAAATTTAGTCTATTATTACTTAGATTTTTTCAGGGTTATTTCAAAGTCCTTAGCACTGTCGTCACAGCATATGGCGTTTGCATATTCTTCCTCCAGGTACTCTGGGCAGATTGGGGTTAAGTTGATTGGAGACTCTTAATGTAATGGTTGTTTGTCTCTATATGTTTGCCCTGTGATGGGCGGGTGACCCCGCCTCTCACCCAATGACAGCTGATTGGCTCCAGCCCCCTGTCAACCCTTAAAGGATAAAGTGGGAGATAATGGATGGATTGGTGTAATGATGTCTATGTTTTTCAGTGCATCTTAATTCTGTCTATTAATTTTTCATTCAAAACAGTTCAATGTACAATTCATTCATCCAGTTGAGAAAAAAAAGGAGAATATAGATGTTGAGAAACTTTGAAAAACATGGGTATGATCCTTTATATCCACTACATCTAAATTCCTAGGATACAGGCTCAATGCTTGAAGCGATACAAATCCATGAATACAGAAACTCAGGAACAGAGATAAGAGAGTAAACAGGCTGTTACCCAGCAGCCCTTTGTGCTGTAGACCTACATGGTCTAACCACTCACAGCAAATCAGCCTCTGACTGTGCTTGCAAATGGTAGTGTTTGACCCCAGCCTCACTTCAAACTGCTGGCATGGAGACCACAACTTCCCCTCCACCACCGCAACCATCACCACCCTGTATCATCACCCCCCTGCAGCAGCTCGCCCACCCCCTGACTTCCTGATTGAAGATTGACCTTTCTTAGGAGGCTGAGGGCTTTTGCTGGGGATTTAGTGACATTTACTGTAGTGTGTGATTCTGTTTGGGTTTTTTGTTAAGACTTGACTGGGTGGATACAGTCTGCTTTGTTCCATTTACATTGTTAACCTGGTCCTGGTTTCTCACCTTTATATTTTCAGTGTTTTGAGCTGAGTCAGAATCCTCAGGCTTCTGTCTGAGGCTCTTCTGCTTTAGTTGCTTTTGAGCTGTGTGATGGCAGGCGTGCACTCACATACCCACAAAAGCCAAAGCTGCTACATTCAAAGGCCTTGTTTTGTTGGCCCAAGGCTGAGAGCTCAGCTGCAGCAGTAAACTAGAGTGGGTAAGTTTTTCCTTCCCTAAGTTTTAATAAAATGGAAGGTTGGGCATCTGCCTGCCATGCCTTGACTTTTAACAATATCAGGATATCAAGTCTCCTTTGAATCCTAAAGTTTTATCAGCTCACCATACTTGTTTTAGTTACTGGATTTTTATCCTGAGGAAAATCATCACTAACATTTTTTATCACATTTTGATGAAACTTAAAGGAATCATGAACCTCAACATACAGTATAACTATACTATACTATACAAATAATATAAAGTATTTGGTTGCTCTTTATATGTATATATATTTTGAGATTATATAATCTCCCAAAAAGTATTGTTTTCTATAAAAACAATGTGAACTTGATGAATATGGCAAAGAAAGATGACAACATGTCATGTATCGTATGATCTGGTCAAAGGAGGTTTCAGCGCTTGTGTCAAAAGCATATTCACTCTCTCTATGGCCCCGTCTTTCTTTCTCCTAATCTTTGGATAAATCTGCCAGCCTCACTCTCACAGCGCCTCCATCTCCATCTACCTGCCTTTTTTCAACATCCCTCTCTACACTTTCCCTTTTCCCTTCCCTCCTCCCCCCTTCGTAGTCCATCTGTGTGTTTGGAGGCATGAAGCCCTAATGACAGTCTAGCCCACAGTGGCTGGCCTAATCCAGTTAGCTCTGCTCTACAGCAGGGCCCATTCACTGTGGTTCACTACCAACATCCCCTTTTGTTTCTGCTAATCCCATTGGCAGAGCCTCACCAAACGCTACACACACAGATGCACCTCAATACTGCACTAATACTAAGTCACAGAAAGAGACAAGACATCCTGCTACTACTCTAAACCTGAACCCCCCCCCCCCCCACTGTGGATTGAGAATGCTTGAGTGAAACCTCTTGCTGTGTAACATGATAAATCAGTAGCGTGACAGGGTGAATTACATTCAAAATCAAAGTTCCTGTTTGATTTGCTTATCGTTTTCCAACACACCCTGTGTCAGTCAACCCTCAGTGAATGTTGGTGATGTCCTCAGCATGTTTTCATTGGCAAATTTACTCTTGATAATTGTTAGTGTTGTTGAGACAAGGCCGCCCATTGTCACGACTGGGAATGGGGCTTTGGTTAGGTCTGAAATAAGAATAGAGAAACTCTATGATAATTTTAATTCCTTGTTTATACAGACGGAAAGTATTGTTTTTCTTCATACAGAATATGTGACTCCATTGATTCTAGTTTGACAAAGTTTTGGGTGTGAGTACTGCTGACTTTACTCTGCATGGTTTCCTAAAGCAGAGGACAACCATCTCAGCATCTGGGAGGCCTCACGCTGTGATGGTCTGTAATGTTGGACTGTAAATGCTCAACACTCCGAGCAGAGCTGCAACATGGCAATATTGTCTTTGCATTGTACTGATCCTCTCTGTAGGTCAACTAAGTTGTTAAAGACAGCAGGCTATGGCTGATTGGGTTCTAACATGTGGTCTTCCATTTTTTTGGGCGAAGTCATGGCAACTAACCCTTACCCTATTATTTTGTTTTGTATAGTTGAGTTTCGTAAAAAAAAGCACTCTATAAATCAAAAGTATTATTATTATTATTATTATTATTATTATTATTATTATTAATAATAATAACTAATCACAGAGTTACCTGACCCAATACTCTGTGCAAAGTGGCTCCAAAGTCTCCTACATTGTTTAAACAGAAAATACACTTGTACCCATGCCCATGGTTGTGTTGGTCTTAAAATGAGGGGTGGTCAGGTGCATTTTTGCTGCAATACTATCTTGAGGCACTGAAAAGGGATTATGCTTTTAACCAACAGTGTTGGGTAAGTTACTCTAAAAAAGTAACTGGTTACAGTTACTAGTTACTTCTCCCAAAAAGTAACTAAAGTAGTTACTGAGTTACAATTATAAAAGAAAATGTTACTTGGAAAGTAACTATTGCGTTAATTTCAAGTAATTTTTTAAATGCTCAAATGTGACAAAGAATTTGGACCCCATCTCCACTCCTCTTTGATGGAACTTAAAATACATATGCATGTTCAATTATGTTGGCAGAGCAGCACGTTACAGAGGCTACTCGTTGTGAGCTCAAATTCCATAGCACCGAAACTTGGAGGAAAAAGAAAAGACGAGAGACGTTTTGCTGCTTCTCAGGGCACTCACACTGCAACTGCAATCAGCTGCGTGCAGGAGGACTTTTATTAGCCACGCCCACCAGACAGGTGGCTTGTCAGCTTCCATCACAAATTAAATCACAAACAAAGTTTGCTCATCATTAATGAAAACACAAATAAACATTCAACAATTGAGAGCACCATTCAACACCCCCACTTGCTCTCACATTATTACAAACAAAAAAAACATTACATTACATTTACATCCAGTCAAAAAGGGAGAAAATATCATCACCTTTCCAGGGTTTTTCTTTTAGTTATCTCCAAACATAAACTTAGCAAATTTAACTAACTTAAATTTTGTTGCAGGTTTGGTCATCAAATCTGCTACCATCTGGTCAGTTGGACAATACTCCAATAATACCTTCCCATCATTCACAGTGGACCGTATGAAGTGGTATTTTATGTCCATATGTTTACACCTCTGTCTACTGACAGGATTCTTAGCTAAAGCAATTGTGCCTTGGTTGTCCTCATACAGCTTAGGTAGTGCATACAGATATTTATCAATGCCATCTAAAAGTTGTGTGAGGTACAGACACTCTTGGATGGTTGCAGCCAGAGCAATATACTCTGCCTCACAAGTAGACAGTGCTACAGTGGGCTGCTTTTTGGTCTTCAATGACACTAAAGGTCTGCCCTTTATCAGGCTTACACAATACCCAGTTGTACTTCTTCTATCATTAATATCACCAGCCCAATTCGCATCAATGTAAGCTTGTATACCCAGGTTCTCATCACATTTCCTGTAAACACAACTCCTTATCCGTTGTGCCTCTTAGATACCTCAACACATGTTTAACTGTACCAAAGTGCTGTTCAGTAGGTTCAGTAAAATACTGTGACAGTTTGCTTACAACAAAACTCAAATCCGGTCTTGTACAGACAGTCAAATAAATCAGACTACCCACTGCCTCTCTGTATCTTGAAACATCACTCATCAATGCAGCATCATCATCTGTGTAGTTCTTTTTTTTCACAAGGTGTTGACCTAGGTTTACAATCTTGCATGTTGAACCTTTCCAGGATTTTCCCAACATACTTTGCTTGTGACATTGTTACACAGTCGTCGCTCTGGTTAAAATCAATGCCAAGAAATAGTCTTAGTTCGCCCAAGTCCTTCATTTTAAACCTTGCTGTAAGCATGTCCTTCGTAACATTCATAGCATTTTCATCACTTGCTGCAATTATTAAGTCATCGACCCAAATTACTATGATCACCTTCTCATGTTCTCTTTGCCTTGTGTAAACACAGTGGTCGGCCTGGTTTTGTAGAAACTCATTTTGTGTCAGATACTCATGTAACAACTTGTTCCAATTTTTGCCCGATTGTTTTAGCCCATATAATGACCTCTCTAGCTTGCACACCAACTCTCTGTCTGTGTGAGATTTTAACTTGTACCCTTCCGGCTGTTCCATGTAAATCTCACAGTCAATGGGTGCATTTAAATAGGCAGTCTTCACATCCATTTACATTTGGTGTAAAATCTAATTTTCCTGTGCTGCTTTCTGCATCAAAACTCTGACACTAGTCATGTAAACCGTAAGAGAAAATGTCTCCTCATAATCCACACCTATCTCTTGACTGTACCCCTTTGCAACATATCAGGCCTTGTACTTCTCAGATCCATCAACATTGGTTTTAATAGCATACACCCATCTACCCCGCACTGTTTTCTTACCCTCAGGCAAGTTGGTCAGGGTAAATGTGTTGTTCTCCCTAAGTGAATGCATTTCCTCATCCATCGCTTTGACCCACTCTCTTGATTTATCTGAGGTTACAGCTTCTATAAATGAAACAGGGATGTTACACATCACTCGATAACAGTAATCTATGTTACTCTGGATTTGATTAGTCTCCTCCTCAAACATACATTTAGACACATGGCAATCTGTGTATCTGTCTGGCCTTCTCCTCTCTCTAGAAGGGTATCGGCTAGACCCAGGCTCACACTTGACCTCAACCGTCTGTGGTTGGTAGTTGCTCCCTTTAAATTCATGTTCTACTTCAACACAGTGATCTGGACTTCTGGACCTGTGCTGTATGAAGTCATCATCCTCAGGTGTAAACTTAGTCTGTGATTCTACACCTGACTTAGCTACAAACTTTACCAGTCTCTGCTTCTGCACTTTCTTACTGACAGGAAAGTAGACAATGTATGCAGGACTGTTTTTGTCGTACCCGATAAAATCACACTATTCACACCTCGGATCAAGTTTTCGCTTGTCTTGTTTATAAGCAAAATACTCTGATCCAAATCTTTGCATTCTAGACAAGTTGGGCCGTCTTCCTGTCATCATTTTGATTGGTGTCTGCCCTGTGCGCTTATTAAAACACCTATTTCTTACCACAGCAGCAGTCTGGACTGCATAAGTCCACAGTTGTTTGGGCAAACCACTTCGATTAGCATGCACCTTTCGATGTCAAAATGTGTGCGCCAATTGCGCTCAGCAGTCCCATTTTGGTGAGGAGAGTAAGGTGCTGATGTTTGATGTCTGGTCGCATTTTTAATGAGCAAAGTCTGGAACACTTTTCTTGTGAATTCAGTACCATTATCAGATCTGAAGCATTTCACCTTGCCATATGGGACTGTATCAGCTACAAACTTCTCTGTAGCTAGGACTGTGTCACTTTTCTTCTTTAAGAAATACAGAAAAACACTGCACTGGAAAAATCATCAGTAAATGGAAGTGCATATCTGTATCCATCTCTAGATTCTGGGTGGTCCTGCCAAGTCTGTGTGTACTAGCTCTAGAGGGGTTTTAGCCCTCACATCAGGGTCTGGTCTGGTAAAACTTCCCCTGAGTGCACACTTCACAATGTAGAGGTTTGTTTGTTGAACTTTTAATTTTCATACCGTCCACAACATCTGGTAACCTCTGAATGTCATTGTAGTTACAGTTCCCCAGTATCTCATGCCATGTCTGCATATCATGACAACCCTCGCAGTGTTCAGAGCAACTCAAGGGCTGAGAATCTGTGGGAAAGAAGGGGTAACCTGAGGGTTACTGCCCATGTATTCCTGAGAATGGGAAAGAGTCAACAGTCTATGCAGTTCATACAGTTCAGAGAGGCTTTGCGTCTGGGCAGTTAATGGACAAAGTCTGTGCTGTTACCTGAGGCAAAGTCTGGGCAGAGTTTTCTAACTAAGCCTAGTTGCATTCAAACATCACACAAATCAAAACACGAGATGAAATATTAACCATAACCCTTCCCTTGCTGCTGTTTGGTCATCGGTGGTGACACAAAACAAAAACAAAAAAGGAAAAAGAAACAGGAAAGGTTGTTAATGGTTAATACGCTAGCTCCATGGAGTTAGCCAGTGGAATGGCACAGACTGGTTGTGAGATCGTGTCTGAACGAGGAGTCCAGTCTGGCCTGTGGTGTTTTGCGTGTCTGCATGTGATGTGTGCAGTAAATGCCGTGATGATTCAACCACTAAAAAGACCAACTGACTTGGTGTTTTGGAAAACTGACCACCTACTAATTTACTAGTAACTTAATGGTTAGTCTAGTCGCTTTGAGACTTAGTTCACCAATTTGGTCCCTTCAGCTGGACGCTGTCTTTGAAGGGTGTCGTCGGCGGTGAGGTTTTTGGCCTCTGAATGCGTCCATGATCTCAATCTCTGTGTCGACGGTCGAGGTTGAGGTGATGGAGGACAAAGTGTACAGGTCTCCTTTGGGAGCCGTTAAGAACACGGTCTAGTTTTCAAGGGTTAGTTTAGTGGATGGATCATGGCGGTTGTAGGACATGAGCTTCGGTGGCAGGTCTGCTAACGTGCCAAGCTTGTCCTACTTACTTTTACATGTATTAGGGTGTAGTACCATACTATGCCAGATGTAACTGTGGGAGTTATGTAATAATTGTTCCTATTATTACCAACTAAACACTAGTTCATGCTGTCTGGAAGCTGCTGACAAAGTCTAATCATGCAAAATATAGAAAAGCAGGAAGTAACATTTACAGAGACTCTGGTACCCTGGACGGTCTTATCCAGGTCATGCAATTGTTCTTGTTGGAGGAGGAGTCTCTGTGGCTCTCGGTGACGGACCAGAGTCTGACTCCTGTGTGAAAGGGGAAGGTGCTGGGAGTTCTTCCCTTTCAAGGCTGGAGGCTGCTTCTTCCTGGTGGAGGAGAGACTGCTCCTGGGGGAAGGCATGGCTTTGACCCCCTTTGCTATGTAGGTCCCTCTGCTGATGAGGTGTTTGGCGCCACTAGCGCCACCTACATGCTTGCTAGCAGGCTGCATGCGTGTCTTACATGCCAGCTGCACATCTCCTACTTACCTGCATGTTGAGGTTACTCGGTCTGCAGTGTAAGGTGACTCTCTGGTCACAGCTGTAAAACAGGAGGGACTTCAAGTCTGTCGGACCATGGATTGTTTGGTTCCTCTGCAATTCCTCATTGCAGGCAAAGATCTTAGTTACAAAGGTTATTCTCTTGGGGAAAGGAAGGAGAAAAAGATCACAGCCTGCAGGTCTGTGTGAGAAAACCTTGAAGGAGCTACAGCTCCGGCCACTAGGGGTGTCTGGCGACTTATTTTACCTGTCTGTAAATGCGCTACCTAGGGCTACGCTGACCTCTGGTGGTAGGTCGCAAGAAAGGGTGAAAGGTGCACAGGTGTAGCTAATACCTGTGGCTTACAAGGTAGCAGTGTACTGCTGAACATTTGCTAAATCCTATCTTATCAGGAATTTAGTGAGGTGAACCGGCAAAGATTGAACCTGCAACTGTGGTGGTTTTAGCACCAGGTTCAAATGAGCTGTGTAACAGCTATGTGTATGCCTCCGACCACATGGGGGCAGTACAGGGCTGAGTGTGTTTCTCAGCGAAGGAGAGAAAGGCTTGTCGTCAAGAAAAGATGACGATTGTCATGCTGCGGTGGCTGTCGATTCACAGGCGGCAAGAAGTCAGAACCAGGATCAGGTTCTGGAAGAAGGAATAGACGTGGATACACCTTACTACCACTTCTTGGGTGTAGCGGAGTTGGCGACTTGGCCACTCAAGAAGGACAGGAAAGAGAGGGCACGGGTCTTGTGTGTGACGGTTCAAGGAGTGTCCTGGGTTCTCTTTGTTCCACCCCCCAACCTGCAAAGGGAACTTTGGCAGTGGAAGGGGCACTTACCCGGCCTGGTTATGCTGGCGAGGGACCAGCATCAAGTCTTGTTAAGGGGTCCAGCGGACCTGGGGGAGGACGGGACATGTCGAGCTGCTTTGCTGTCTCCGTCAGACGTCTTCGGAGGAGACGTGCCCTTAACAGGTGTCGCAAACCTTCCCTTTTTGGCTGAGGGAGGTTCTGCAGACATGGTTCGACTCGAACCTGGGGGTGGATTTGGTCATCACCCCCCTGGCTATGTTGCCCGCTCTGCTGGCGAGGTGGCCGGCGTCTTTGGGGTTCGGTTTTGCCGTTCACCTTAACGCGAGGCCTGTCATCACCATCGAGCGCTATGTTCCCTGGAACTAGGATATTGGCATTGACTTCATATCCTCTGGCAGAATGCACGCGTGTTGTGCATTCTAGCTGGCAGCAATCCTCCTTTCTTCGTTCAAAACGCAAGGAGGTGGGGCTGAAGATTGGTGGGTGTGCATCCCTTGGTTGTGGGGCACCCATGTCCACCAAGCAGGCTGGTGGAGATGCCTGGTGGTCGTCTGAGCTGACGAAATGGGAGACTTCCCCGGCAGGGGTCACTAGGCTACTAGCGTGTGTCTCCTGATAACCTAGGTTCATCTGCTCCATTGGCTGGAGGGCATCATGGAGCAGGTGTCGGCTGGTTAGGCCAGAAGAGGACATCTCTTTAAGATCGGGAACACTCTGTGGTTCCTGGATGGCCGTGCAGGCAGCGATGCTTACCTTGCTGGTGTGGCCTTCTTCAGGGTCGCCCTCAACTCTCGGCTGAGGTGCCTGGATCTGCTCCTGCAGATTTGTGTGGTGCTCTTGCACCAAAGTCATCTCTAGCTGGACTTCTGGTCGCAGGCTGAGATGTTTGTGCACAGCTTGGTCACTGTGCTGTACCTTGATGAGCTGCTTCATACTCACCAGGTTCGGATCGGAGCTCTCTGGCTTCCCGACCGGGTTGTTGGCCTGCCCAACTGGTTCCTGCAATGTGTTTCCGCAGGTGTTAACCTCAAAGCTGTGGAGGTTATCTTGTCCTCTAAGTGAGAGGAGGAGGAGAGCGGCGACCACATCCTCTAGGTCTGTGTCGCTTGGTCTCAGAGGAGCCTCAGCTCCACCCACCTGGGGTGTTTGGGGAATCATCTCACTGCTTAGTGAGTTCACCCTGCCCAGTGGGTTTGTTGTGAGCAGTGACAGCAGTGGTGCTGACACAAGTGCACAGGTGAAGGCTTCAACCTGTGGCTTACAAGCTGCTGTCCTATGCTGGTTGTTTGCTCTAAAAACCTATTCTGTTGGAATGGTAATTAGGTGAGCCGGCAGGGGATTGAAACCCGCGACTATAGTGTCATGAACACCAGGCTCCAAACAAATTAGTGATGTGCGTTTGCAAACTTGAACAATTCACCATGAATCTACTAACTACAAATTACACACTGAAAGTGAACCTAAAAATCACACTACGCGTCTGCTTGGCAAGTAGCACGAGATGCCTAAAAAAACAATTCTAATAATTCAGGGAAAATTAATAATTCCAAATTATTAATATCAGGTTATTACAGGCATGTACATACGGCAATAAAGCTGATCTTTTCAGAGCTGCGCAGCAGTTGTCATTATGTTATTATACAGGTACACCGCGACAAAACTTTGTATTTTCAGAGCCTCACACGGGGCACCATTATGTTGTGCATCGGTTTGGGGTAATTTGGTTATTAGCAATAATTCATAATTACCCCAAACCGATGCACAACATTACAGTAGAGAGCAGTATGTCAATTACTTAGCTATTATCCTCTCTACAGGTTTATATTACAGTATAGAAGCTACTGTAAAGCTGCTAAGATTTGTCTGAACTCTTTGCCCAACCGAGGACATGGTCAACAAGAGTTGCATGAATTTCATTTGAAACAATTTATCTCTTTCTTCCTTACTCCTCCTCCTCTTCTTGCTCTTCTTGCTCTTCCTCTTCCTTCATGTGGATCCATTGTTCCAACTGCCCCATAGTCCTTGTATCTATCTATCCTGAGGTTCTGATGGGTGTGTGAACAATTGTGACTACAGTGTTTCCACCTGTGGAGTTGTGTGCCAATTGTGTTCAAGGTGTGATGACTCGAGCTAATGCTATTGAATGGAGTGCTTTCTGAATGAGAATATGGTGTAACCAATGATAAATGAAGGCATTTGTGTTTAAAGTTTTGCACAAGTTGTTCAGCAAACCCGAATCATGTGTTTAAACAGGGAAATAGTGTTTAGAATTTTGGGAAAAGTTATGGTTTGGGATGTTTAGTGAATAGGTCTAGGAATAGAGTGTAAGCAATCGAGAAAAACTGTAAATTTTTGTCATGCTTCTATCAGTTCCATCAGATACCATTGTGCTTGCTTATAGATTACTGACATCATTGTCATTGACAGTTTTCTGAATTTGCCATTTAATTTTTTTTATTTTTTTTACTGCCATACAATAATGATAAAAACTGTTCAAGTATCTTCGCAGCTGGAACAGTGGTGGGTATTTGTGTTACATTCACGTCACGTTGAAACAAACGCCCAGCAGTCACGTTGCTGGGCGTTTGTTTCACATTCCATTGTTTGTGCGTGTGACAGGGTTAAATTCATGGGAAGCGCCTGGCCTAGGATGAATCAAAGCCCAGTTTAAAATGACAAGGCCTATTATACATGTGAAAGCAGCTCTGGTTACATGACAGATCACAGACCAGAAAGAGCATTAGGCAAAAAAGGCCAGCCTATTCATCGGCGCAGAAAGACAGCCTTGTTACGCAAGACCTTCCACTGCACCTCGCCTTCACCCACCCCTTCTTTCTGAGAAGTGACAGAAGGGAAAGAAGGACAAGGCAATGCTGTCCTCTGTATCATGGAGATATTTGTTGATGCTTTGGTCAGTGTCAGTGTTTACATGAAGAAATCAGATTAGAATTTAATCGAATACAAAAGAGGGTTCAGAGGGTATTTTCCACATTAACCACCTGATTTATATTCCATGCTAGCCTCTTCAGTGCCTTTTCATTAGTGTATAATACAATATTGGGGGTTATAACTTCCAATCCAATTGTCCTTTTCAGACTGAGACTTAATTGATGTGAACTCCATATATGTTGAGTCTCCTCACTAAAGGCTTTGTATGTAACTTTGTTTGTGCCTGAATTCTAAGTGTGCAATGGTACGTCTTTTTAGTAGTGGCACATATTTCAACACAACAGTGGTTCCCATTCAAAGACAGTTTGTTACTACATTCATTCACACACCACCCTCTATCCAACAGTATGTGGCTCAGGAACTCTTCAGTCATGGCTTCAATCTGCACTGGTGGAATAATTCATGAATGGTTTACAGGCCATAGTAGCCAGAGGGAATTGAATGCAAATGTAATTTCGTTGTTATTTGTCATCCCTTGGTTCTCGCTTCCTCTCACTGAATCTATATCAAGTCACCTCTCGACCCCCACGTCCCATCAAAAGCAGGACACTTCCCTTTGTCTGACACATACACACACACACACACACAAACACTGTGCCTCTCTCATGCATCCGTGACCTGCCATTAGTGGCTTTGACTGACAAAAGCAGGTACTTTTAACATTATAGTGCTGCCTCTGCCCATCACAGGGTGTTGTAGAGTGTGTTGCAGAGTGTGTGTGTGTGTGTGTGTGTGTGTGTGTAACAAGAGATGCAAATCCAAACCCTCACGCAATGTGGAAATGTGTTATCATGATGTGCATGTCACTGCTCCACATCCCCACTGGAAGACCTCACCCCCACCTCTAGTGTCCTGAGGCTGTGGTGAATAATCACCATCCCACCCCTCCTTAGCTCCTCCCCCACCTCCTTCCTTAGCCTCCATCCATTATTCAGCATGGAGGATATGTGTCCATGTGTGCGTATAAATGCACCTGTGTATTACCCTTTGTACCCAGCCCTGGGTCAAATGACTGCAATAGACCCGGGTAATAATCGGCTTCACCTCCGATCGGCATTGGTGTGAACATCACACTCGGGTGAACCCGATAATTTGCATGATGACGGAGGCAATGAAGGCTCGACTCCTCAGTAGGTAACTGCTGTTACCTCACCAGCTGTAGTAAAGAGACCTCTCGCATGTAGATAGCTCGCTTAGCCTAGCTTTTGCTCGTTTGTGGTAACAACTAACACAATCCAGATCATCGATGAGCTTTAGAACGGGGCACTTTATATTTATTTCCCCCTTCAACGGACATACACGGCCTCTTCAGGCGGTCTCTCATTACACAGTGGCTATAAAGTGTCGGTAACATGGATGATGTGCGGAGCCCATTCTCCTTGTGGCTGCAGCTACGTACACAACAACAGCGCGCAGAGCCAAACTTCTTCTTCTCTCATACACACACACACACACACACTTCAAAACCCATATGGCCACCTGCTTCAAGGGCCAGGCTCGGCTCGTAACACTGCGCAGAGCTTGTAAACTTTAAAAGAGTGACAGTGACAAGTACAAGCTACCATGCTTTCTGTTGTTTACTACACTGTTCTTCTTCTTTGTTTTACGGCGCGGACCACTCTCTACCAACTGTCACTACACGATCATCAGACCCTGGTCTGCTCGCAGTGTGAAAGAGGCCAATTGTCGATTAAACCCGGGTCTACACGGTAATTTTGGTGTGAAAGAGGTATTAGTGTGTGTGCTCAGAATATTTGTTTGTGTTGTTGAGCTTTGGCCCAGGCTGTAGGGGCAAAATGTCAGCTTCCCTTTGTGGAAGTTATAAGTGAGTTATGGCTTGTCCAGATTCTGTCATGACAATTAAGATGAGTTTTATGTGCAGTGAGAGGAGTTAGACGTTTATAAAGGGACTTTAAGGGTTAACTGATATGGTGATTCGACACCCTGCAATATCCCCCATCAAGAGAACATAAGGCTGAGTTCCTGAGGCTGCAAAATATTTATAGTGATGCTGCTTCAGCTGTGGCGGCACCTGCTGACAGAGACTCCTCACTACATGAATTCTATAGAGCAAAGACAGAAGGGGTGATACAGTAGAGCACAGTCTCCAGAGTAATGGGTTGTAGTGTTGCGTTGGGGGCAATATTGTTAGCTGTTGTTTGGCTCACCTGTGAATTTTTTCCTCGGAAACAGAAACAGAGTCTTAATTAATGTGATTTTTCGGGAAAATGTCAAGAACATACACAATATGGTAAAAAGAAATGTTTTAGGGACCAGAAATGACTAACTCTGTTTATTTAGTAGATACATTTTTCACCAGGACAATGTTTTAGAAATTACAGCATATATAATTATTGAGAAATGACTATCTATCTATCTATCTATCTATATATATATATTATGGGTGTGCATCTCTCCCTTGTAAGACAAACCTTCACGTGTCTAGATACGATTTCATTTTAATATGGAACGATTCCGTGCGATTCGATTTACTATTGAATCGATTTGATGCACTGCGATGAGATACAATTCATTCATTCATTCATCGTCTACCGCTTTATCCATTTAAGGGTCGCTGGAGCCAATCCCAGCTAACATTGGGCGAGAGGCGGGGTTCACCCTGGACAGGTCGCCAGCCTATCGCAGGGCCACATACAGATACGGACAATCATTCACTCTCACATTCACACCTACAGTCAATTTAGAGTCTCCAATGAACCTAACCCCATTCTGCATGTCTTTAGAGTGTGGGAGGAAGCCGGAGAACCCGGAGAGAACCCACGCATACACGGGGAGAACATGCAAACTCCACACAGAAAGGCCCTGGTTGAACTGGGATTCGAACCCAGAACCTTCTTGCTGTGAGGCGAAGGTGCTAACCACTACACCACCGTGCAGCCCACAATTCATTCAGATACAGTTAATATTCGTTCAATTTAAACATTCTTTTTTTTCTCTCATAAATGAAAAGCCACTTCTATTAAAGTAGCATTGCCCACCATGGGTTTCCTGGTGTTGTCTCACATGAACTGTTAAATAAAAAAAGGCAGACCGGAATGAATGGGAAAGTCACACACACACACACACACACACACACACACACACGTAAACATGAACTGTTAGTCAGACAGGAATGTATATATAACTATATATATACTGTATACACACACACACTGGCTGATCGAACAATTGTTAAAAAAGGGAGTTTACAGTATAGACAATAACTAAAACCCCCATACAAAGAAACAGTGATGAGAAGCACTGACATTTAGTGACTTGAGATTGAGTTGATCTTCTGTTTGTTCTTACATATCGCACTGATGCACGATCATGGTCGACCATCTCTGTGACTGAAGCTCCTGCTCCATGAACCCTCTTTCAGAGTCACTTAGATCGGTTCCTCTTCCCACCTTGATAAAAATCAACTGGGTCCGCTCAGCATTTTTTTTTTACCTACTACAGACCATGATGGGATGTTCATTTCTTTATATCATCTTAATATATTATCGTGTTATGCAGTGCACCTGATTGGAGGCCTCTGCTTTTGTTGAAGTATTTCCTTTGATATGGCACCAGTCTGCCCAATGCAAAGGGAGTTCCACATGGTGATCCAACAAAGCACACCATTTGAAGAATTCTTGGACCTTTACTCAAAGAGTGGGACAACACTCACAGTCAGATATTTCCAAATTGATGAAGTGTAGCAGATCATATTTGAGATGGCTTCAGCAGTCTGGAGCTCAGAGTAACTTTCTGCAGCAATTTTTGCATTCATTTTATCTGAACGTGTGTGTGTGCACAAGTGCATGTGTGCACTCTGGCTTCTCCGCCCTCTATTCTCTCTATCACAAGATTCTGATTCTAGGTCAGTAGAAAAGACACTTCTATTTTAGTTCACATAATCCCCTTTAAGAATGCACACACCCCTCTGTGTGTGTGTGTGTGTGTGTGTGTGTATGTGTATGTGTGTGTGTGTGTCAGCCACAGTGTGTTAATACTTTCGGCACGTTACACGCTAATCCACTCACTGTCGCCTAGACTGTCCTGGACTTGCGCCTCTTCCCCCCTTTCCCCATCTGACAAACACAAACACAGACACATAGACATGCACGCTTCTGTCTTGGCTTGAACACACCGAGTCATACCAACATTGGATATATTTCCCCCCCCCCGGGTGTTGAGGCCTCCTCGAGAGCCCTGATGAGCGCAGACATGGTGGTTGGAGCAACAGGCCAGGTAAAACTTGATTGGAAGCTGAATTTATATTCATCTGTGTTTGCTTCGTCAGTTGCATGGCATTTTAATGTCACTGAAACTGAGCTGTTCAGTGTTTTGAAACATAACTTATTAACTCAGTGGACAGGAAAATACTGATACAGAGGATACAGAAGATTCAGAACAACCTTCTTTTGACAAAACCAGTGTATTAACCCACTTCATAATGTGGAAGAACTTGTTGTGTTTTGAATTTGTTGTGAAACATAATCTGAAAATAGGTGGAAATTCGGTAGGGCAAATATCAAAAGAGCACAGATTATGAAGAAATTTGAATTTGTTGGGAATTGCCTGTAAAAGAAATTGGAAACGATTGCAAATTTGGTGTGAAAACTAGTTTGAATTTGGTGCGGATTGTGTTGTAAATTGCAATCGATCCGAGGTTTGTGTAAATTATGAAATAATAAAATACCAACTTCACTTGTACATGACTGGGTTTTACACTATATTAGTTTCCCCTGATCAAACTCGTTAATTGGGATTGTTTCATACGTGCTGGGATATCACTTGTCTCTCTCTCTGAGGGAAACCACCATCTTTTTCCTGGGTTTATACCCCCTAATCCCCCATAACCAGGGTTCCCTGCTCCATCTTTTCACCATGGATTAAAATTCCTGAGACACTCATGAGCCAGACAAAAGCTTCAAGGCTAGTTAAGCACGTCTTTGCATCAGTGTGCACTTGACTCACAGTTGTGCTCATAAAGCATCATAAACCCAATGTGACTGCAGATTATTATAATCTGATCAGACATTTGCAAAATATTTTGAGGCGGAGAACTTCAAGGGACAAGTGTGTATTTAATAACATGATACAGGAAAGCATGTTTCTGATGCTACAGCTCTTCTTATTAACAGACTATATGTATATGTAGTATGTAAAATGACCACAGAGCCTCTGAAGGAGCTTTGTCAAATGACATACACACATACATACATACACTGCAGCCTGCCCTTGTCCAGGTGAGCTCCTATATTGAGAATATTAAGGGCATTTTCAAGTGTTTATTACCTGTTTTCAGTTTGGACTGTATTTCGAGTTGTCCTGTTTTGGGTATTGTGCACCTTTCAGGCCACAAGAAAGCTGAACACGCTAACATGATGAGTATTAAGTGGAAGTGAAACTGCTTTATTATCCTTCAAAGAGGAGTTTAACTCACTGTGAAATGTGTATATCCTACAAATTCATTTTTTAGATATTTGTAGGTCAGTTTTATCGCTTGATATTTTCCTGACATTTATCTTTATCAGTGTATATGTTGTCTCATATACACCAATATGGAAACTTAGTTTGTCCAGCAAGCCTTCTCTGACTCTTGACTGCGCAGTCAAGGGGCATAGTCCTGTAAACTGCTAACAAGCTTGTCAAACACTTTATTCGAAGTTTAATAACCAATGACTGCTCAAAAATGAGGGGATTAAGTTTCACTAGCATTAACTTAAAGCCCTTTTCGTTGTACTTAGGTACGGTAGCAGTCGATTACTGCTAACAAGCTAACAGCTAAAAATTGTGATTAACAAATTGTCCCTCATCCCTTTAACCACGATATTTTAAAGTTAGTATTTTAACTGGAACCTGTAAACATTTAGTACATATTTCAATAGTACTATAGCACTAATGACTATTATTAAGTAACTTCAAGTATCCCTCTAATGTACCCATTATCACCACGTGAGCTTATTTACATCTTATCATTTCCATAAAGTTTTCATTTCTTAAAATAAATATTAGTTATTTGTGTGATATAATGTCTAATATAAATTATTATCATTTCAATATTTCTCTCTATATATATATTGAAATATTGAAATGATATATATATATATATATATATATATATATATATATAGACCCTTTGACCCACTTCCCCAAACAAAACACTTAATTTACCAGGAAGGGGAATGGTCCATCAGAAGAGGTATATGTCTGAGGCTGACAATATGAAACGAATGAGGTCGTCCATTGGTTCTCTGTTTGTGCATGCGTATTCTCATGTATCCTGGAATTCTAAATATGGCGGACAATCGACGTAACATCTCATGTATTTCTTTCGATTTTACACTTTAAAAGCATGCTGCATTTAACTTCAGTAAGGTCGTTGCAAACTCAAGTGAACATCAAACAACACGTTTTTATGATCAATCAAAATGAAAAATATATTGGTTTTCAAAAACAAACAATCACTACGTCTTTATCACGTCAATGTATGTACCTCTCTTTTTCTGCCCACATTTGAATATATGCCACTATCAGAGGAAACGGAAGTACAAATCTACCGTACAACCAATCACACTGTTATTTCTAATCGTGTTGTGGCCCTACAACACACCATAGCTCAACAAAAAGCTGTCACTACTCTTTAGCTGCATTTTTGGAAATGTAGGGGTCCAGTGGATTGTGAGAAATCAGGCTCTCTCTGCTTTTTCATTTTTTTTGATTTTATAAGTCACCTAGTCAGATATGGAGCACTCTTTGATTATGTAACAGGTTGATGTCTAGACATGATTTTCTTGAACAGACCTTTCCTTGAAAAACCCCAGAAAATATGAATGGATTAACCTCCTATGTTTAAGATGTTTGTATATTCAGGTTTTGCAGTACATGCAGTATTTATGTTGCCATGCAGGCGACTGATCGTGCTTCTGTACCTCGTGCTTCTATTGAATGAACACTCCATTCATGGCAGATTTTGGTCGCTGGGTACAACTGTTTGTATGTGCGGAGGGGGTGTTTTCCATTCAAGTTTTATTAGTCACACACAACCTTCTAATGTCATATTAGAGCAGGAAATGGGAAGTGTTAAAGATGGGTGTGTCTATAAAAAATGAATAATGCGTGAAGCAGCGAGGGCAGCAGCAATGGATGATGTCATCAAAGCCTGAGGGGAAGTCTGGGATCTCATTTGGCTCGACTGGGCAGGGTACTGATGAATCGACTCCTTCCTACCATGTCCGCTCTTACTCGCACGCACACACACGCACACACACACACACACACACACACACACACACACACACACACACACACACACTCTCTCTCTCTCTTTTTCTGTCTGTCCTCTCTCTTCCTTGTGTGTCCACTGTCGGGAGAGATGAGGACACGTGATTGTTCCATTCATGACAACTGACATTCAGATAATGGCAGTTAGGATGTGTCTGAGCCTTCTCTATTGCTTGCACACACACACACACACACACACACAAATACAGCCCCACATTTTTTGCACGTGTCAGTGTGTGAGCTCATTAGGTGAGCAAAGGTTGTGCTAATGAAACCCAAGGGACTGGGTTATCCAACACACACACGCACACACACACACACACACACACACACAGACACACACACACCCCATGCAGAGCCTTGCAGAGCCTCTACCTTCCCTTGCCCGCTGCCGTTGTTGACTACGCCCCTATACCCTTGTTGCTAGGCAATAGGCGATGCAAAGCAGATGCTGTGTTGGGAGTCTACAGCTACCCTTGATTTTAAAGCAATTATTATTGTTAGCAAGTGTGTACGATTTGTGTCAGAAACAAATGGGAAATGATGCAATGCCTTACTCTTCAAATGAAAAAAGAAAGACTGAAACACTTTATTATGAAACAGGAAAACAAGCTCTCCACACAAACATGAAACCATAAAAGGGTGGTTTCTGAGTGGTTTAACTTGTTTGAGGTCACAAGCAGCTTGAGAGGATGGTACTAGGCAGACACTCAAAAAATCTCTCATAAACATACACATATATTTTATGTACTAATCAAAATCTGTAAAAAAGATGCTAAACAGTGTGTCCTGTGTTCGCTCCTTCTATTCAATTACCCTGGACAGTTGCCACATGTGTGTATTTGTTTGCATGTGAAACTCATACATATGATTTTGACTAAGATGTGTCATTGTCAGTTACGCATAGTTTTTGTAATTGTCCATGACCTTCTTCATATTCTACATTAAATTTTCAAACATGGACTCGAAGGAGAGTTTGGATTAGATTGCTCCTTTCTAGAAACTTTATCAGTTGAGGAAAACAATAGGTCTAATGAATGTGTGTGATAAAAATGTGTCCTCTTCTAGCTCATTGTTTTGGTTTTGGTAATTTACTGTCACGGTCCGACAAACCCCCCTTATCGCTTTTTAGTTACAGCAAAAAGCGGCAGCTTTCAGCTGAAATAGCTCTGATAGACTTAGTTTTTAAACTCACTTCCTGCTACTACAGTAAGCAGACAGTTAGCAACAAGCTGCTGAACAACACAGTCATCCAACCTGAGTGACCACATTGGCTGTTTGTCCTCACTCTTGGAAAAGAAAACCAATTAATACTGCTTTAATGTAGAGCATGTGCTGTGTTTTGTAAATTAATTGATTTAAGAAGTATTATAATGTCTCTCATCTTTGAGTCTTACTCAAGTAAAAGGAAAAGCTTCTCTAGCATGTGCCCACTGCTTCTTGGATATTAAATTCAATTTTATTTGTATAGCCTCAAAATCACAACCTACATTATCTCACAATATCATAAAGAAACACAACAGTTCCCACAATGAGCAAGCACTTTCTTGCTGTAAACCTGTCAGCTGTGAGATTATTGTAATAATTCAAGGCAGCTATAATGATCTTATCAACAATTTTGTCAAATCACTGCTTCTTACGTCTGGAATTTGTTCAGAACAAACACTGTTTCGAGATTTTAGTTATAATATCAAACTGAAATGTTGATATGTATCTGTAATACTGTCTGCTGTCATCCAGTGTTTCAACCCAGTGTAAATTACACATGTACTAATTACACATGCCTGCTCGCAATGAGCTCTGGGGTTCCATCATACAAATGAGAGAAGCTTGAACTGGTAAAGATCTAAATTGCTCCGTTGTCTTGTGCTGACATTATCTTGCTAACACACTAGCAGCACACTGAAACACGTTACAGCTCAATCTGAGCAGCAGTGCATTCATTTGGCTGTTTTGGCAGTGATAATAAATTAAAGACCCTCCCCCAGGGCCTCTGAACAAGACAGCCACGGATGCATACAAAATAAATGAACACACACACATTGTCCCCAACCCCCAATGCTTTGGATTCCCAGATGCTATTATGTCAGAGGTGAGGGGCTTTGTTTAAATGGTTTTGAGGAACAATACATTACAGAGACAGTCACAGATCTGAACAGATAACACTCCGCATGTCACATATGTTTGTCATCACTTTAAAATGCAGATTTGACAGCTTTGTAATAATGCACAAAGCTAATAGTTTTGTTAATGGTGTGTGTTCGGGTGGGTGAGGCTAAGGCGTGGCCCGCCTAGCCTCTTTGTCTGCTCTGCACTCCAGGGACCCCCCTCCAAAAGAAAAAAACAAAAAAGAACGTCTTTTGGCAATGTCTTGGGAAGCCAGCACCTATTGGAGCTTGGAGAGATGTTTGTTTTCCATGCAGCGCCTCACTGTGTGGCATGACTTCATCTGAGATGTGAAGATGAGTAAACACTTTAACGTCTTAACACATGTCATTGTATATACCATTTTGATGTGTTGGCTTCACAACTCTGACCATGGCAGGAAATCACTGGAGATTGTGGTCACTGAACATTTTTCTAAGAAGAACCCAAAAGATAAATATCATAGATTGTAATTCATTTTGAGCATCTTGTTTCCTCTATAATGTAAATAACCCCTGTAATGCAGATATTAAAATAACATGAAGCTTTCAGATTTTAAGTAAAGACAAACCATGGCTATTACCACTCTGTTTTTTTTTTATTGCAGTAGTTTTAGCAGAAAGTTTATTCTTGATGTCACTGCCCTCAACAGACAAACTCAGTTGTCATGGAGATTGTTCAATCGTCACATGACCAACCTAATTTGGATCATATGACAGGATGCAGTTTTTTATGTGAGGTCGTCCACTGACTCTTGGTGCATTTTTTTGGTCAGCTGACATTTATCTCTGATGCTCATGCAGTCTCGTGCCCGGAGCCCATGCTATATCACTAATGTAGCATTTCACTTAGTTGCCACATGTGATGTCATGACTATGTCATACAACACTCTCAAGGGGTTTCCTGTCTTGAGTGCGTACCAGCTTGGATCTCTAGGTTTTGTGATTTATCGATGGCTTGTGTTGTTCTCTGGCTTTATGTGATTTATTGGATTCCCACAGTAACACACTGTTGACATATGAGTCAACAATATTAATTGTTCAATTTTCCGCTGGGTATTGTTGCTGATGTTTGGTACTACCCTGATATGTGTGTTGTACGTGACTGTATAATACGACAGCATTGTCAACTCCATCAATGGTTTGTTGAAAAAAAAAATACTGCTGTAGATGAGAGACAGACTTGTGGTTCAACCAATAACAGTGTCCCGGTAAGAAACCAATGCCACTGATATTTACTCAATCCTCTCTGTGTTTTCCTTCTTCTTCTAGGTAAGTTCAAGTGGACTGGTGGACTGTCTCTGAGACTGGGGCCTTATTGTACTGTGGCTGCAGCTCAGCTGTTTTTTCAGCATACTTACAACACAGGCCCTGCCGCCTCATGCTGTAGAGCTTGAAACGCTTGGATAAGAACATCTTAGCTGAGTAGTCAAACCTGTGTATGTCTGTATGTGTAGGCTGCACAGTTCTTCTTATGGAAGCAACCAGATGGCCCCCGGGGCTTATCCATTACTGTTGTCATCATACACACACTCGTACCTGTCATCTAGTTCATTTGTAAGCAAAGTTTATTTTATGGTTATTCTGACCCACTCTCTGAATTGAAAGTTTTCTGGTGCAGTCTGGAGTGTGTCATTGCTCAGATCCGGTGCAACTGATAACGTCCTCTACAAAAGCGCAGCAGATATGACCTTCTAACACAATGACACGTTTTTTCCTGCCCAACTGTCTCGGCTTTCCCCTCGCTGCAGCCTCCACTGAACCAATTAGCTGAGCTGACTACTCCTGAGCTCACAAGGCTCAGAGGTCACGGCTCTGTCAGGATCGTCAAGCTGGAGAAGAGAGTTTGCATTTTGTGCAGGTTGTAGTGGCCCGGTGTTGAGGACTGCAGCCAAGCCAGGAGCAGCTGGAGGTCCTTTAATCTCTGAGACCCTCAGCAGATTACTGATATTATACAGTCTCTCTGTGTTAGTGAAGATCTGGACAAGATTATCAACCGGGCAGATTTACCACAGACATCCTTAGTGCTTGTACTGTAGATTAACCCACGATTTGCACTGATAAAGCACAAACACATAAACATTATTACTTGAAACAAAGTTTACTTGTGACTCTTTTGCCATCAATGGAAACAATGACAGATTTTTATGAATTCTGGAGGCTTTTAACAGAAACTTGTTGTGTAAAGAAAAGTGCAAATATTATGGTAAAGACTTCTTTAAAGTTATATTTAAATTTCTCAAATAATAATAAGTTTGACTCAAGATAAACCGATATTCTATCATGTGGTCTTGTAAGATCAGTGGCCATACTTTCTTAGCCATGCTACCAGACCCTGCATGAGCATTTGGCAAATCATGAGATGCAGACACAAGTAAAAATGCATGGTCAGCTGTATAAATATATGTGACATACACTCATTTTTTCTGTGTTTTCATATACCCCTGGACATGTAAACCATCTGTATTGACATAGTCTGATCTAATGTAATAAGAATCTGTGGCAGGAGGAAGTGATCTTAAAAAGTAATGCTGATGTATTGATTCAATCCTTTAAACTTCAATGCTCTTCATTGAGCAGGTCAAATCAGAGACATGAACATGTTTGGGGTTGGAAATCCAAAGGGGTGCTAACAAAAATAACCAAATGAGTATAAGCATAAAAATAAGATTGTAAAAGAGACATGTCCGTTTTTATTTGTTCTACTACTTTTTCTTGTGACATACTGAAAACTCCCTCTTAAGGCATCAATAACTTCTAAAAACACTAAAATGACACTTATTCCTTGGTTGAAATGTCCAGGAACATAAAATCAGATCAGACAAAGACATCTGAGTGCATGGTCTGCCTGTTTTAAATGCTTGTATCTCTGGTTATTTTATCATCCCCTAATTGTAAGTGAAGCTGTCATTTAACTGCGCTTTCTGTTGTGCATTACGTAATCTTTTGGGCGCTTTCAATATTCTGTTTGTGGACTCCTTGTGGGCTGGATTTTCTCTCTTGCCACCTTTTCTGATTTGTAATGCTGTGTCCTGCCATGGGGTGGCACCATGGTATTAAAAAGCAACATGGGTGGAGGCGTTGGAAAAGATGAACATGGCAGTCGATGTCTTCATGGAGTGTCAAGCGAAGACCTAGACAATGTAGATGAAAGGTCACAATTTGGTGCATATAGTGCACTTCTCCTGTGAGGTTTCATGTGTGGTTGATGTGCATAGATGATAGATGGCTCTCTTAAAAGCTGCCTGAGCTCAGACGTTGGTCCTAATAATGCCACCGAATACCGGTCATAACTGTCTCTATAGTGTTCCTTGACATGAAATGTTCAGCTCTAGATATATTAGTAGATATATAATAGCACTGGATAAATACATACCTTTCAGTGGCCCTAATCATAACAGGATATATTCTGTAGTGTGTAGGAGGTTGTGGTACATTTCACTACAGGTTAGGCTGTAGCTGCTGTGCTCTGTCTGTGCCATGGGATCTACAGTATAGCTGATGTACAAGAGCTGTAACATACTGCTCATGCAAAAAGCATTGACTTGCATGTTTAGGTGTCATGTGTTTTCTGTGTAAACACAACTGTACATTCACAGTGTTTATGCAGTTTTCACATTTTTATGACTACAAGCTAAAAAAGTGCAAACGTGTGCTCGGGAATTAATTAATTTGTGTGTTTTTGAAACACAAACATTCATGTTTGTGTGTGTGTGTGTGTGTGTGTGTGTGTGTGTTTTCTCCTGAAATCCCCCAATCACAGAGGCAGACTGTACCATTTTAATCGTGAAAATAGGGGAGGTTGATCTGGGTGAAGATACTACAGTCTAAGTTTTTTAAGGGAGGGGTGGAGCTTTCATCCTACCTCCCTGCCTCTTTCTGGCATCTCTGCATTTCTATTGGTCTTCTAGCTTACCTCTTGGTGGCGTGTACTGGCCCACCCCTCCTCTCATTCTATCCCTGTCTCAGATGCAGTTATCCAGGCAGCAGGGTGGGAGGCTCGCAACAGACACTCACACTCTCTGCATGGGTAAAGAGAGCTGGTGGGCTAGAGGATTAGAGGACATCAGAACTACCTCTATCCTCCTCCCCTGTTCATCATCTTGTGACCATTTGTCCTTGGGCATAAAAGTGGAGTTACCTGGTGAGGTGGTGGGAGAATTACCTTGGATGAGTTGCCTCTTTGCCAATGAGGCAAGCTTCCTGAGAGGACTTCTGAAAGTGATCTGAAAGCTTTTAGTTTTTTTCGAGTGAGAACACTGAGAGGGCAGCCATGGCTCATGCCGCAGCTCACATTAAGAAGGCCAGGTCCGAGATGGACCAGCCTCCGGACCTGAAGGCTCTGGAGAAAGCCAAAGAGAGGAGGAGGCGTTCCCGGGAACGGGCTGAACGCAAGCGCAAGGTACCGGGCAGACTCGCTGGAAATCACCCACCTATTCATACCTTTCAGCCTTACGTGACCCCTGTGTTGTTGATTTTTATTGGTTGCTTCATCGCACTTCAAGTCATCCCTCCACATCCTCACCATCTAAGTGTTGCATCACTTTTACAGCCAACTTTGTCAGTCTTTCATCAAGGACTGCAGAAGAGTTTAGAAGGCAAGAATCATCAAAGACGACCCATGTCCTCATGACCTCCAACTTCATCATCATCCAATATGTTGTATTAAGTCGGATCATCAAAAGACTGAGTATTAAAGGACTCAATTATGGGAGGGAAACCCACCATTGCACAAAACTAATGATCCATGATCACTATCATCAGTCCATTGTTGGCCACAAAACCGCATGAAGCACAAATCGCAGTGAGCTGGGATCTAGAAAAACATGGCCATCATGATTGCACTCTGCTTGATCCCTGCTCTCCCTGCTTGATCCATCCATTGTTCATTCTTCTCCTCCTTCTGTGATCATGTATCTACCACAGATTAATGATCACAGCACAAATCATCCAGCACTTTCAAACACCGTTGCTGTCTCCCGTCTCCAGTTGTCCCTGGGAGGGCACCATAACAACATACTATGCACAGTAGAATTACTCCTGCTGTCTCCCTGCGGACATAACTACGCAGATCACTCCCTGGTGCACCACCAGGCTTTGCAGTGTGTGTTCACAGTGTTTGCTCATGGACAGTGTCTACATCCTCTCATCACACACGAAAGGCTGTGGTTGGGGTTTCATTAGTAAGGTGTAACGCTGAGGTATGCTGTCTTTGGTCAGTGATTTTATTATCGAGGGTTTATTCAATCAAACCTTTCTAGGGAGTATGTTTTGCACATGGGATTGTGTATGGAGCAATTGGGCAATCCTGTCAACTTGTGATATTTAAAGAAAAATAACAGATATATTTGGTATTTAACAGTATTTGGTAATGGTATTTATCAGGAGGTGTTAGCTTGGATCACTGCATGCTACTATTGTATGAAATGGAGGATGCGTGTCAGCTCGATTCAGTACACACAGCATATTTTGAAAGAGAAACGGAGGGTGACACAAGAAAGTTGGACTAGGCCACTTAAGTATTTGCATAGATAATATGCAATAGTGAATGGATTAACAATATCACATTGCATCTGGTGATATTTAAAGGAAAATAACAGACACACATTTTAAGGAGAATCTGTGTCAGCTTGATCCATGTGAGCAAGGCAACATTATTTTAACTAGAATGTCACTCAGTAGACCTCACACCTCCACCATGACCCAACACTCTCCTTAAATTCAATCAAGCTGCACCTAATTGCACACACATAGATATCAGCTCCTTTAATATTCCTGATTTTTTTGTATTAAGATCCATCAATTATTTCTTGGGAAATCTGTAAAAATGTCAATGTTAAAGAAAGTGATAAAAAAAATAGTCCTGCGTCCGGCCCTTCATCAGGATCCGCGCCAAAATTGTATGGGTTATTTCTTTGCTCAGCCTCCATACTTCCAGTTTCGTGAAAGAAACAAACAGAGAGGGGTGAAAACATAACCTCCTTGGTGGAGTTAATTAAGTAATGTTGCATCTTATGTGTCAACCTGGCCTTTTACGATTTCTCTTTTCCCCTGAGGGATGGTAACGTTCTCAACTGTCACTTCAAAATAGCATCTTTTGAAGCCGAAATCCAGTCATGACCTTTGTGCCCCTTCGGATGAAGAGCTGCTGTGTTTTCACTGTTCCCTTCCACCCCTTACTGCTGTTATTATTGACCAAACTATAAGTCAGATTATCACATGGGATTATTGTGTGCATTCGCGCTCTGCCTGAGTCTCAACACACATATACACACACCTAAAACTGATTAATAGATTCAATTTCGTAGATTGTCCACCAAGTGCCCGAGGGGCAGACATTAACATCACAACCACACACACTGCTGTCAAATAGTTTCATCACCAGCGGTCAGGTCCCGCTAGAAAACAATTAACTCTGTGTAAATGGTACTTTGTGGGTATCAGAGGGTCTGGCCTGGACAGTGCATGGCTGAGAGCATGTTGTTATGAAATTCTGAAACAAGTTGTGGACGTAATATTGGATTTTGCAGTCAAATGCGTCAGCATGGATGCACAATTGTGCAAGCATCACCAATTATATAACAGAGCAGGGAAAATGCATCCTAAACATGGTGCGTCAGTTTGAATGCAGCAGACATCCATTACATGGTGAGGGGATCATCTGGTGAACCAAGCCCAGACTTTAACTCCGTCATCTGCTACAGAAGAGGATTTTCACTTCACTGCTGCAGCACTGTGATGTACAGTATGGTCGCACAATTGTTATGGGAGCTAGTTTGAAACAACTGCAGAGCTTCTGTAGCTTCAGTGGTGATGTATCAAATCAGGCTCATGTTAAAGTTTGTCTCTTTATCACACTGCCCCTGTTATGAGTATGTTTTATCATAGTTTAGTAAGAAGCCGCTCTTCTGCCCTTGTAATGTTGTTTTCTTCTACTGCAAACACAACATATTCACCTGTCGATAAAATTACTTGTACATTTCCAAAGCACTAATTCCATCAGCACAACAACATCCTCACTACACTGCTGCTCTGAATTGTCCTTTTGGAGAAAAAAAAAAAACAGAAAAGAAAAAGAAAAATATTCCCTAAGCCTAAAGGGAGCAGTGTTTTTCAGTAACTGCAGCCTTTGACCAATACATGTCTGTTTATACAAGGTTCCAGGGGATAAACAGTAACTTAAGTCAATAAGATGTAGGGCAACATTTTCAGGGTACTGGGGAGAGCCCTCTAAAAGAGCAAACCCTATTCAGCGGGAACTTCACAAAGCACGAAGTACGGAAATATACTTGCATGAATAAATAAAACTTAAAAGGGCAACTTAATTTACATCCCATAGAGGAATCACAACAGGAATCTAAACAATGTAAAATAAAGATGTATGTCAGTATATGGAGTAAATTTGTGGAATGGCTTAGAAATGGAAATGTAACTGTATAAAACACAAAAACATTTAAACACAAGATGATTAACAAATATAAAACTGAAGTATGATGATTTCAGTGTACATGAAATGTGTTTGGGATTTTTGGTGGAAAAAATGCTGTAATATATTATATATATTTATTTATTTTAGTTACTTTCCTTCTTTGCTCTGTATAAATTAAAAGGGAACAGACAAATTAATTAATGATAAAAGGTAAAATACAAGGGTAGGTGTAATAAGCTAAGGCTTCAGCATACACCTTTTCGGTCTAGTTTTTTTGTTGTTGTTGTTGCTTGTTTATGTTTTGTTTTAAATGCTAGAAAAGCATTAATGTAAATGTTTTTTTAATTTTTTTTATCGGAGTCTGGAATGAGTCTGCTGTGTATATAAGTTGAGAAAAAGTGACCGAAATGTAAAACCTTTTTGGGAGAGTATTACATTGGCACACACTACCAACCTCATGTCTCAGTATGTCCTGATGGATTTCTTTTGTTGTTTCCTATGCGGCACTAGCAGTCAACAAGGTGGAGCAGATGTTGCAGGGTTTTCATTAGTCCTCAGGCACGTTAAAGAGTAATGTAGCACAGAGCCACAGTGTTTAGGCATGTTGACCCCTTGGCCACAACCTAATCCGTGATGTCATATCAGGTGCATTCAACTGACCATCCATGAACTTCAATAGCCCTTAAAAATCAGGAGAATCTGTCTACTAGTTCAATTGGATATTTTCCCCTAAGCTAAAACACGCATTGTTTCCTACTGAGATGAAGGTTTTGCAAATTGCAAAATCATAGCAATATTCTAACTGTACACTGTAACAAGCTAACATTGCAGTTGTTTCAGTTAATCTAGCTAACTGATTATGTTATTTATTATTATTACAATCTCAAACTTGCCATTTTTGGCGATCTGTACTCCAGTTAGCAAGTGGAATAACTGAATTAGCCCATTGGTTTGTTAAAAAGATTGACACTGTAGTTGTTTCAGTTGATTCAGTTCAATTCAATTCAATTTTGTTTGTATAACGCCATATCACAACATACATTGTCTCAAGGCACTTTACATAGTGAGGTCAATATTACAATATTACAGGGAAAACCCAACAAATCCCACAATGAGCAAAGCACTTGGCGACGGTGGAGACAAAAAACTCCCTTTTAACAGGAAGAAATCTCTGACAGAACCAGACTCAGTTGTGGGCGGTCATCTGTCTCGACCGGTTGGGGTGAGGAGAGAAATGGGGAAGAGAGGAGAAGTGGGCAGAAAGAGGGTGGGAGGAGAGACAGTAGGAGAGAAGAGAGAGAGTGAGGACAGTTGTACAACCGCCGCTTTAATCTCTACCAGACTGATACTTATAATAAAAAATACAATTATGTTGTTGTTATTATTAGTTATGATATTATTATTATTAATAATAATAATAATAATAATAATAATAATAATAATGACGGGTTTGGGTCCTGGAGCTCTGGGGTCAGACATACACTAGGAGAGAAAGAAAACACAAACAGGGTTAGTGACATGTACTGTAAACATATCGGGGGATAGAGGCGTTGTATGAGAAAGAGAGTTTTTTGTTTTGTTTTTATTTGTAAAACACAATGTTTAGGGAGAGGGAGAAAGATGCTAATGATATAAGTTCCCCCAGCAGTCTAGGCCTATAGCAGCATAATAAAGAAATAGTTTATTAAACACCTGAGCAGCTCTAACTATAAGCTTTATCAAAGAGGAAGGTTTTAAGATTAACTTTACATGTAGAGAGGGTATCTGCCTCCCTGACACAAACTGGGAGCTGGTTCCATAGGAGAGGAACCTGGTGGCTGAAGGCTCTGCCTCCCATTCTACTTTTACAGACTCTGGGAAGTAGTCCTGCATTTACAGAGTGAAGTGATCTATTGGGATAATATGAAACTGTGAGCTCTGTAAGATATGATGGGGGATGAGTATTTTGAATTCTTTTCTGAATTTTACAGGAAGCCAATGCAGAGATTCTTACACTGGAGAAATATGATCTATTTTTCTGTCAGAACTCGTGCTGCAGCATTTTGGATTAACTGGAGGCTTTTCACAGACTTATTGGGGCATCCTAGCAGTAATGAATTACAGTAGTCCAGTCTACAAGTAACAAATGCATGGACTAGTTTTTCAGCATCCTTTTGAGATAGGATGTTTCTAATGTTCTTGATATTGCGCAGGTGAAAGGAGGCTGTCCTAGAGACTTGTTTTCTGAGTCAAAGGACATGTCCTGGTCCAAGGTAACTATATGATCAGATAATGTTTCTCTGAGGTGTTTAGGGCCGAGTAAAATGACCTCAGTTTTTTTCTGAATTTAGAAGTAAAAAATTATAAGTCATCCAGGCCTTTATGTCTTTAAAGGGCCCATATTATGCCCCCTTTTACACAAGTTACATTGGTTTTCAGGTGTGTGCACTACATGTCTTTGCCATTCCATGTCAAAACACCTCAAGGATCAAGCCACACAGCACCCTCCTCTTTCTGTATAAACAGCCCTGTGAGACTATGGTCGATTCCAGCGCTTTCCTGCTCACTCCTCGCCCCCTTCCCTTCGTGTTCCTCCTCCCCGGGTCTGCTGCGCAACTACGGCGTTGCGCTGCCATGACAACAGTCGCACGTAACAAGGCACATACACGACGTAGAGACCCAGGAGACACAGCAAACACGTTCTCCATAATTACACAAAGAGCACAAGGGGCTGGGCAATAGAACGTTAACGACATCCCGGTCGGCGGAGCTCGCGGCCGGCCGCGAGTCTAGCTACGCCGGTAGCCGCGAGCTCCGCCGGTAGCCGGTAGCTCCGCCGGCAGCCGCGAGCCGCGAGCTCCGCCTCGTCGTTCGCTTGCGGGGACAAAATTTTGGCGTAGACGCGATTTGTTTTTCCGCACTTCAAGGGAGGAGGTGCTGCTCAGGTTGGGGGCGTGGTTGCCCCAGTAGCAGGAGTCAACTTACGTCACTTGACGCCCGGGCTGTGAATGGCTCGTTTACAGACCGTCTGCACGGTCAACCCAAACCACGAATCAACGACTCATTGTTTTCTTTTCATTCTCCGTGGGCTGGCAGACACCCCAGATAACCAAATATACGTGGAGGCAGGCTGAAAAGGTGCCTGGAGCATAATATGGCCCCTTTAAGACAGTCCTGAAGTTTGTCTACCTGATTAGTTTCATTTGGCTTTATAGATAAATACAGCTGGGTATCATCACCTTAGCAATGGAAATTGATGTGGGGTTTTCTGATAATATTGCCTAAAGGAAGCATATATAAAGTGAAAAGTATCGGTCCCAGTACAGAACCTTGTGATACTCCATGTCTCACTTTTGTATGAATGGAAGATTTGTTATTAACGTTAACAATCAGAAATCTATCAGATAAGTAGGACTTAAACCATTCTAGTGCTGTTCTTTTAATCCAAATGAGTTCTAGTCTCTGTAACAGAATTTTGTGATCGATGGTATCAAATGCAGCACTAAGATCTAAAAGGACGAGAATAGAAACATGTCCACTGTCTGAGGCCATGAGAAGGTCGTTGGTAACCTTCAGTAGTGTTGTTTCTGTACTATGGTGTTTTCTAAACCCTGACTGAAAGTCTTCAAGCAGACTATTCCTGTGTAAATAGTCACATAACTGGTTAGCAACAGTTTTTTCAAGGATTTTAGAGATAAAGGGGAGGTTTGATATGGGTCTATATTTAGCTAAGATATCTGGGTCTGGAGTCGTTTTTTTGAGCAGAGGTTTAACTACTGCCACCTTAAATAGCCTTTGGTACATAGCCTGTTAATATAGATAAATTGATTTGATCTAATATGGAATTATTAATTAAAGGTAATACATCCTTAAATAGCCTTGATGGAATAGGATCTAAAAGATAGGTTGATGGCTTGGATGAAGTAACAAGTGAAGTCAGCTCAGCCAGATCTATAGGGGAAAAGCATTCTAAATATAAATTAGGCGAAACTATTGGTTAAGAAGCTACTAATAATAATCTTATTAGTAAAGAAGCTCATGAAATCATTGCTACTTAGAGTTGGAGGAATAGACTGTTCCGTAGAGCTTTAACTCTCTGTCAGCCTGGCTACAGTGCTGAAGAGGAACCTGGGGATGTTTTAATTTCCTCTATAAGTGAAGAATAATAATTGGTTCTGGCATTTCGGAAGGCTTTCTGATATGTAATTAAATTATTTTTCCAGTCTAGGTGAGAATCATCTAGACTATTGGAACGCCACTTCCTTTCCAACCTACGTGACGTCTGTTTTAAAGCACGTGGTGTGCATTAAACCATGGAGCTATCCTCCTCTGTTTGACTGTCTTCTTTTTCAGAGGGGCGACAGTGTCAAGTGTGGAACGTAGTGAGGCTGCTGCACTATCAACAACATCATCAATTTGTGTGAGAGTAAAGTTTTTACAACTATCCTGCACTGTATCGACACATGGCAGTGGAGTAAATAACAAAGGAACCTTTTCTTTGAATTTACTGTTACTGTTGCTGTTTACTGTTTTCTGATACACATCTGCTGTAATAGAACTTTTCTCTAAATTCAGTAAAGTTAATAATCGAGAATTCAAATGTAACTAAGTAGTAATCGGACAGAGACAACTCATTTAAAAAGTCTGAAAATTCAGATAGAAATTGAAAGTAAGGGCCTGGTGGTCGATATACAACGACTACAATAACTGTTGGTTTTTTTTACATTTCCAGCTTGGGTGAAAGAGGCTAAGAGTTAGGCTTTCAAATGAGTTAAAACTATGTTTAGGTCGAGGGGTAAAAAATAAGTCTGATTGGAAGATTGCTGCTTATTATAAGAGGGTGGTGTTGATTCATTTAAACTAATTTATTCTGTATGACTGAAACCTGGCTACAGCCAGAAGAATGGCTGTAGCCAGGTTTCAGCCATACAGAATAAATCAACGTGCTGATCAGTTATCAGATCATTCACTAACAAAGATTTAGATGGGAGTGACCTAATATTAAATAATCCACATTTTATTGTTCTATTTTTAGGTTCATTTATAGGCTTTGTGTTGATCTTTATGAGATTTGTGTGAATTACACTTCTTTTATTTACCTTTGGTTTAGATAGTTGAAGTGGTCGTGGTGCAGAAACAGTTTCTATGGGGTTTTGTGGGGGCGATTGCTGTAATAGAAGTGCAGAGAATCTTGCTCATTTTTAAGTCATTTATTACAAACTTAATCTTGTCACTTTTAGTGATTTGGGCTCCAGCTAGCTAGTGGAATAACTGAGCTGCCTTAAATTAGCCTTCGTGTTAGTTGACAAGCTAATTCTGTCCTGGTTTCAGCTAACTTCTCAAGCTCCCGTTAAGTGTGTTTTGGGGGTTGAGGCTATAGCTAAAAACAAGTTAATTAATTTTGTTACGATTATTTTCAATTGGAATCAAGTCTTCTGTGACATTTCAATTTTAGCTATAACTTACAATTCAACAGAACTGTCCTACAATGTAGCAATGGAGATTTCCCCTTATGCTTGTTTGTTTCATTTAACTAGTGCACAGTTTATCCTCAGATTCGTTGAACTGGGCTGGGCTTTTGTCACAGGTCATCTGATACAACCTGCAGGACAGTGTGAAACAGCTGATACTCTGCAGAAGACGTGAATTTGTGTCCCTGTAGAGATGTTGCACCTTTTCACGTGAGGGTTTAATCATTTTACCTTTTTGTATCTCTAACGTCAACTGACTCAGGGATTGCAGACTACATACTTTGTTCCACCGGTTGTCCAAACCCTGTCTGTCTCCTTCTGTTATAATTCACCCTTCTTGTTATCTAACAGACCTGAAGAAGGACTCTGCTTTGTGCATTTCAATGAGGAATTAGGACTCTCTCTCTGAGATGGTTTATATTATCTCTCTCTCTCTCTCTGTGTCTCTGGTTTTCCCCCTTGTCTTTGCTCAGGCACTGCAGTGAAATCCTGACAAGTGCAACCATCTCCCTTGCAGATATACAATCAGAAAGGCTGCAAGCAGTCAAACCTTCACCTTCTTGGATCCTCCCGGATTGTTTTCTCCTTCTCTCAGACTTGTTCCCTGTCACATTTCCCTTCTTTCCATACACCCTCCCTCTCCTTGTCCTCTCTCTCCCTGCTGTCTACATCTGCATTAGGGCAGGATGCTGCTCAGTGCTGGTGAAATGCGCATTCACCTTTTGTTTGTCCTGAGATCGACCAAAGCTAATGTAAACGCAGCATCTCTGTCGGAATCATGACATGTCTTAAGATTAACATTAAAATTATTTTTTGAACTGTAGAAGTAAAACAAGACATAAACACCATGAGACAGGCTTGTTGTATCCTACTTTAAGTTTAGTAAGGACACCTAATGTTGAAGTCTTCAAAGCAAATGACTCTAGCCAAGCTTCGGAAAGGAATAAATATGTTCCCATCCTTAACATCCTTCTGAATTGTTTGGCTAAGTTGTGTGCTTGATAGTGTACACACCTATTTAACAAATCAGTGTTTGTATCATTGCGGCTAAAAGGAAAAAAAATGCATCAGCACAGTTTGTTTTTAAGTAAATCTTGTGAAAGCAAAGCTGTGGACTGCAGATCTGCCCCACACAGGGTGACGAGGCGGGTGGGGGGCCTGAGGCGGGCCCGAGGCGGCCAAAAAAAAAAAGCGAGCGGCGGGCGCAAACTGTCAGGTGATTTTGAGTGTACTGAGTGACCCTGAACGGCTAAACCAGAGAATCAGCTGTTGTCGCCGTTGTCATGAACGCGCTGTTGTTGTGATGACAACGTGTCTTACGTTGCTGCTCGACAGCGCTTATCAGCTGTTTATTGAAATCAATACTCAACGTAACGTGTCCAAACTCAACACTGCACTTTAGTGGACCCTTACACACATGACAAGTTGAACGGTTCTCGAGATATGACTGACTGATAGTCTGAAAATTAACTTCATTTCTTTGAAGAACACAAAACATGATAGTAGAAATTAAAGGAAAATCATGATACAGACAGAATTATGCAAATAATGATGTTTTCAAAATAAGCTACTTTACCCTCTTTTATGTAAATGTAGGTGGTGGTCAGTGTCCATACAACAAATATATAAGTTGTAAGGATATTAATAGCATTTTAGATTTAATTATTTACCACAGCACACAATTGTTTACTAGTACAGTACAAAGTTCTTATATATCTAGCCACCTAAATTTATGTCAAAGTTCACCAGACTGATGCATTTGTACTCTAAGTGTACAAAATTTTCTTCTGGGGGAGCATGCCCCCGGGCACCCCCTACAGGGTCTGATATCAACTCACATTAGTCTCTCACAATCATGTGGGAAACACTTATGGACTGTTAGCTTGAACAAAATTACAGAATTTTCTCTGAGTTTGAACATTGTTGAAAAGATTTTAATTTATTTACATGTGTTTGGGATTGAGGTATGGAGGGCTAAATCTGCAAAAAATAATTTATAAAAAGGGCTCCCACTTTAAAAGGGGCCTGGCTGGGCATGTATGTATCCCTGACTGAATGATTGTCCCAGTTGGGCCCTGGGGTCTCATTTATAAAACTGTGTCTAGGATATTTACTTAAAGTGTATGTGCGCCCAAAAATGGCGTACACCCAAAAATATTTTGACTTACAAAACCGTGCGAACGCACACCTGTGCGCAATTCTCCATTGTCAACAGCATCAAGGTAGCCAAGAAATGCTGGCCCTACTTCTAGATTCTATGGGTCAGTGAGAACTATTTTGACTGTTAACCCACAGTTGTAATTTGCCTCATGAAGGAAAAGTTGTTGAATTTTATTTTTTTACTTCATGAAAAGCCTTGCTCCAGATATCTGATTCCTTAGATCAGTGACCTTTGTCTGGCAGAAGGAAGGATACTGATCCTCAACACCAAGTGTCTTTGCTAGTTTTAGATGCACCTGGCTTTTAAAGGGAATGGATGAGATGGCACTTATTGGTTTATATCACCCAAAGAGTGTACAATGCAATAAACCAATTAGAGACTAAGTACAACCCTGTTAATTGTGTGACTTTTTTTTTTATGACATTCATTACTTTTTTTCCACTAGAAATGGCATACTGCTGTTTCTTTAAGTTATAGTGGGCATAAAAAAATTTGGAGAAAAGCATGCTTTTCCTACAAGCCCCACAGCATTACATTATTTAGCCATCCCGTTGGCAGAGCCATCCTGCTGTTTGTGTCTAATCTCAGGCCACAGCTGGATGCTCAGCTGATGTAATTTAGGTGGAAATGTTTGTGGCAGAGATGTTAATCTCTGCAACTACCCCCACTTTCACTTTCTCTATCTTCCGACATGATGGATTATGTTGTATGAATGTTTGCATACTCTGTGTCCATGTTCACAGTTTGTGACTGTATTTCAGTCATTCTACTACAGTACAGTAGTCTTTTCTGATCAATGTCATCTCTTATGCAGCCTTTTCTTTGTTGTCTAATATAATGTAAGTACAAAAAAAGTCTGGTAATAGATAATTGGTTTTATTCCAAACTGAGAAATGTTCTCACTTTGGCTACATGATGCTCCCACCTAAAAATCTTCACTTAAACCACACACACACACACACACACACACACACACACACACACTGATGGAACATGGATGTTGACCATGCACCACCGTTTGATGCTGAACTGGGATTGGCAAAATCCTGGATTAGAGCGTTTATAATCTGGTTGCTGTGGCACTATGGGACACTGCAGCTCAGGAGAGATACCAATCCTATCGCCATGGCAACCAAGAGAGGGTAATCAACTGTAAAGAGTAGCAGCAGGGTCTACCCTGGAAGTAGAGAGACAGAGTGGTTAATAGCACTGTATTATGGTAGTATTAGTCATAGATGTACAGAGAGAGAGTTGGTTGTTGCATTAGTCATGAAGGTCCAGCATTCTGTGATGGTCTGACTGTTTCATCTTTGACTTCCTTCTAAATTAAAGGATTGTGAAAGGATTGTTTTGTCTGTCAATTTGTTGACGTGAAATTAAACACTCAACATGCATCACACACTGGTGTTGACGTTGATGTGGTCCAAAGTTGGAAGTGCAGTGCAGTATAGCAGATGATTATGTAGCTTAGTTATGCAAGGGGGGAAGATCACCCAAAGGAGCTTAGCCTGAGAGAGAACTCCTGCGAAAAAAACTATCTGCCTCAACATCTTTTCACAGATGTAAAGATTTTGCTACTTTGGGTCTTAATGAACTTCACTTACTTTTTGGGAAGAACCATCTCTGGCTATGTACACAATCACAGATAGCTCTGCCTGGTCTATTAGGCTGGATGACTGGAAACCAGTAAAGATACATGAACAAGAAGGCAGTGGAAGAAATAAATGGTGTTGATGAGAGGTGACAATTTTAATCTAATGTCAAGACTGAAAAGCACTGAACTCCAAGCAGAGCAAGATGAAGCCAAGAGGTGATATATGTTATATTACTGCTACTACCTTGTGTGTCTGTGTGTGTGTGTGTGTGTGTGTGTGTCTAGATATTCATTCTTCCTCTCCTTTTCTTCTCTCATGCAGCTCTGTGGGTGTCTGGTCTGCTATTTTAGGCAGATCCATCATCCCTCCACCGGTTTCTTCTCTTTGTATGTTTTTGAGATTCAGAGCTGAGGTTTTCAGGCTTAAAACATTGTAGTCACACCAATGTTATTAAATAGAGCGTGGGTAAAGTCTCACTGAGATTAATTTGCTCCACTTGATCTGGTCCAGGCACTAGTGTTGCTACCTAGTTTGCATATGTGCGTGTGTTTTCAGATTAACCAAAGTTTATCCTTTATATCCTTAATTTCTTTGCCCCTATACTTTTGCCCATGTTTTTTGAAAATTATTTGGTTGCCGACTGTACATTCAATTTCATCACTGAGCAAAAATGGGTGAAGGAAACGTCTACAGGAGCAACTTCATTGAGGCAATATATTCCATGTACTGTACACTTTTCTAATCCAAATGAAGTAGTTTCAAACAAACTTTTTCTAGAATGCACTGCCATTTTCTCAGTAGAATGAAAGACATTTTCTTACATCTTACATTTCCCAAAGTGCAACTTGATAGCATTTACATAACCCTCCCAGCCTAAATGTATTTTTAAAGTCATGTATAATCGGTAGAATGCCTATTGAAATGAGTGTAAAAAAAGATTTTTAAATAACTGAGTGAAGCAAACATTTAAAGACATAACACGTAAACACAGTTAGTGACATGGCATCGTGAATCTAAATCATGTGTGAGTTGAATGACAGTGAGTCACTACAGCAATATGTGTGACATATGTACAGTGTGTATACATGTTGCTGTATACCTGTAGAGCTTGTGTGTGTCATATGGAAATCCAGTCAGTGTGTGAGGCCGGCAGCTGTGCTGTTTTTCCTCAGCAGGGTGTCCTCTGCAATCATCTCTGACTGGCTTTACAGAGGCTGCAGGACGACAACAGTTGCTTAATTATCCAACATCTGGCCCATCGTACCATCCAGTGCAAACCTTATAGTGGAGTGCCAGTCATGTGGGATTCCACTCTTAGACTGTTTTCCCTACATGAGAGAATGAGCAAATGTGTCAACATGATTGTGTTTACCTGCACATTAGTATGATCTGGTTTTTGGAGTATCCTGGTTTTGTTTTGCGCATGTAAACAGCTTATCTCAGTTTTGAGAAATCTGAATATACAATACTGATAGAAACTAGGAAATGGTGGCATTATGAGGCATTACTTTCTCCAGGTATCTGAACCATCTCATTGTGGCTGAGATGGTTAGAAATCAAGACACATTTGGAGGCAGTAAACTAGTAAACACTATTTTGTGCAAGTCTCCTATTTGGAGCTAAAGAAAAAAATCCATGCAAAAACCTTTTCTAAGCTGTGTTTCCATAGCAACACTGGCCTCCAACTTCTATAATTCATGTTTCCTTTTTCTCCCATAGCAGTTGTGTTATAGTGGAGCTTTTTATAGACAAATCTCTCATGGAGACTTAATGTTCTTATGTTAATTACTGATTAATGTGTACATGTAGCAGTAATGTGCTTGATGGGGTATGTTGAAATATTAAATCCCAGATTTGTGTTTGCTTGGATGACTGACTGACTGCATAACATGTGTCTGGTACATGGACTGTACTCCCTTTTTCCTCCCTACGATATATCTGATTTGAGCTGTTGTCCAGTAGTTCAGCCGTTAGCTTCAGCTGGTAGCACGACTACAGTAAAACATCTTTCCTCCCTTTCCCTTCTCTAATAAACCCTTCCATACACCTCCTGTCAACACACTTGTCATCACATTCACCCCCCCCCAACACACACACACACAGCAGGAACAAAAACAAGTGGCTTTAAAGAACAACCCTCTCCCTCCCACAGCCAGCGAGCCATATGGTAGAGCACAGATTAAAAGCATTTGTTGTCAAGGCCTGCCCTGCCTGGTGGATTACTAACCCACAGAGGGACTGCGAAGGAGGGGGGGTGTTTGTGTGGGACTGGATGTGAAGAGATCCCTGGGGGCATTGCAGACACAAGAATAATTTAAGCTGCGAGCAGCGATAATCAGGCCCGAGCACTCTCACCGTTTTTGACGCATCCACCGAGTTTCACGACGGCCGGTCGGGACGCGGAATTTCTCTTCCCCGTTTCCTTACTTTGAAAATGCCGTCTTCCTGGTGCGATTAGTTCGTGGCACCGACAGACTTCAGGCTGGAGATACGTTCGCCGCTGATACTCCGTACGCGCGGGTGGCTTGGTTTTTTTGCATTCTAGGGGGCGCTACGGAGCCGTTTTGCAACAGCCAAACTCTAAACTCGTATCGGATGAACCTGTCCTCGTTTGTAATTCGTGTGCCATGTTTCGTGCCTGTTGAAGCAGCCCTGTCCCAGTAAAGAGCTAATGGCTCCAAGAGGCTTTTATGAAGGTCGGCGGGAGATACACCAGTAGACCGAATTTCGTTCATCTACGTCAAATTTAAAGGCGGGGGCCATGATTTTGAAATGTTGTAGGGGGCGCTATGGAGCCATTTTGGCACAATTAGACAAAAGAGCAATTTCATACATATCATGTTGCCACTCTGAACATGTCTGCCAAGTTTGGTGAGACACAGATCATCCCAAGTGCCTCAAACATATCATGTTTGATGGCTAACAGTGAGTCACCATGGCAACAGTCTCACAACTAAGCTGACTAAATTTTAGTTTGTTCCAGTGAACCTGCAAGGCACAGGACGTAAAAGTAATTTTTTAATGTCCTCTTGCCATTAGGTGTCCAATATTGAATCTGTTCAGGGCGGGACGGTTATCATTCCTGAGAAATTTGGTAGAGATATGACCAAATATGGTTGAGTTATGACGTTCACAATTTTGTTAGCCGTTAGCTCATAATCTACGAATAGCCACGCAGAGGCCGTCTGACGAACCGTCACAGAATCAAATTTTGTTCATCTCCATCAAATTTAAAGGTGTGGGTCCACCTCTAGTACATTTATGTCCTCCTGTCAGAGGACATAAAAGTACAATTTGTAACTTTCTGTTGCAAGTAGGTGGCGTCATGACCTATGGTCAATATTGACATGGACTCTTATCATGCCTGAGAAATTTTGTACTGCTCGAATCATGTACCTTGGATTCCTAGGAAATACTATATGCCACGTAAAACACTCAATTACATAAGGGGGTGCTATGGAGCCTCAGAGTCCCACCCAGGGCCAAGCCTCTGTCGCTGAGTAGCGGGAGCAATTTCTGAAAAAAAAAAATTACACACCTTACACAGGCCCTAATTACTTTCATACTTGATGATTTGAGGGAATTGTGTGGTCTATCTGTACAGGTGCAAGCCTGACAATTATCTATCTAATCTATCTAGCAATTACTTTATTGGCTTCTGTAATTGGATGAATGTGTTGACAGATGACTGTTCTTTAGTAAGGAGATTGGACATGACGTTAAGGAAATTACATCCAGTTAATGAAACTTTAAAGGCCTGTGAAGTGACAGCGCATTGGAAAGCCACATCTCATTGTGTTTGTTTTGGTTAGTAATGGAGCTAAACCAAACTGAGATGGTATAAATAATTCCGTGCTCGCATTCAAAATATAAACATGTGTGAATGTTTACTTAATAGTTGGTCCTCAGAATGTCTTTTTTTTCCAAGATTACCAAGTAGACATGTCCCATTCTTACACTTTCCATTACTAATGAAAGGTTGGACTCACTTTTTTTTCTCCCATGGCTTTACTTTGTCTTGTCTAACCAGCAGCTAATGGTGACTGTTGCTGTGTAACTGCCCTTACTAAATCTTATCAATAACAGTATAATTCTTCTCTATGTGGGCTGCTGTTACATGTGATTGATAAAGACAATCAAACTTGTTAATATGCTACTTTTTGATAGTCTTGCTAGCATGTCTAGGCTTTTCTTGGAAAATAAAAAATCTATAGCAAAGGGGAAAAATAGTATTTCCTTTTATCATCTCTTTGACAGTGATTTGAAATATAATCTCTGACAAAACTTGCAGATGTAAAAATGGCCATTATGAAAGAAACTAGTACTAGTTGGACACTTGTTTGTACTAGTTGGACATTTTGTCGTACTAGTTGAACAAAAACTCTTAATTGCCACTTTTTCTTAGCAACTAGTGGAACATTTGTCCAACTAGTTCCAGCAGAATTATAACTAGTGATGCAGTAGCACCAAAGTCCAAACTAGTCAGCTGTTTGACACACTAGTGGTCCTGTAGACTGAACTAGTAACACTAAGTCCTACTAGTTAACTGGTGAGCTGCAAAAGCTCTCACATGTTAACTAGTAAAATTTGATTCATCTTACTAGTGAGCTACAGTTCTCTGCACTAGTTAACTAGTGAGAGATACAATTGCTTACTAGTTAACTAGTGAAGGGAAAAACATGTTGAAGCCTCTTTTGACTTTACTAGTTAACTAGTCAGCCTAAAAAAATGTACTAGTTAACTAGGGATGTCCAAAAATCCTACTAGTGACACTAGTGAGAGACATTTTGACTTTACTAATAAACTATCCATCCATCCATCCATCGTCTACCGCTTTATCCATTTTAGGGTCGCAGAGGGGCTGGAGCCAATCCCAGCTAACATTGGGCGAGAGGCGGGGTACACCCTGGACAGTTCGCCAGCCTATCGCAAGGCCACATACAGAGACAAACAACCATTCACTCTCACATTCACACCTACGGTCAATTTAGAATCTCAAATTAACCTAACCCAATTCTGCATGTCTTAGGACAGGGAGAACATGCAAACGAGGAGAACATGCAAACTCCACACAGAAAGGCCCTGATTGGTTTGAACCGGGATTCGAACCCAGAACCGTGAGGCGAAAGTGATAACCACTACACCACCGTGCAGCCCACTAGTTATCTAGTCAGTCCAAAATGTTTACTAGTTAACTTGTTAGAGACAAAACGCTTACTAGTTAACTAGTTGAATGCCCTTCTGACCTTACTAGTTAACTAGTGATGTTCAAAAAGCATAAAGTGTAAAAAGTGAAGACCTTGCTCTGCTGATACCGACAGCTCCTTATTACACTATCCAAAGGAAAACATGATTCTTTTTTATATAAACAGCAATAAAAAAACAGAAAACATTCTGATGTAAATCTCTGCTTGATGTATTTTTCCTTTTTGACTTTTTAAAAGTAAAACACAAATATATGTAATCATTTTTTTTCAATGTGCTTTATTGCTTTTTGTTACTTTCCTTTCAACATGACAATACACACACACACACACACACACACACACATAATATATATATATATATATATATATATATATATATATACAATTATATACACTGTATGCAGTCCCCATCAGTCACAACATCAAAACCACTGCCAGTGAACTGTACTGAGTTTTACCGAGAGAGGTGTTTCTAATATTTAGTCAATCATATTGGATGGACCACCAACACTTGAAAACAGATCACAGAAAGCATAATATTAAACTGGCTAAGGTTAACATTTATTCCAGGGATGCGGTACTACTTTAGCTATATCTAGCTAGGTGTACCTAATAAACAGACAGGTGCAGAGGTTTGGTATTTTAATAATGTAATAATATTGAAATAGATTAGCCTACATTCCACATACAAACCTGTTGTTTGTCTTTTTGCAACTCAAACAGGCCTTGTGCAATTAGGTGCAGAAACAGTAATAAATTGACATGTATATTAATGTAAGAAGTACCTGTACTTCATTTGTGTCACATACATCATTAGTCATTTATAATGCACAGTAATGATACTTTTTGACTGAGAACTCAATCTTCTATCTTCTTCAAACTTTCGGGCCGTCCGTCTGCAATGAAATTCCCCCAGCAACCTGGACCAATAATATATCCAGACCACTGCTCACTTCTGTTGCGTTTTAAAAAAAAAATTCTGTTGTGGCTTTTGCATCCGTGTTGTGGCTTTTGCATTCATGTTGACCCTTGTTGGCCAACGTACTATCTAGTTTGAACAGTGACCAATCAGAATTCTTGTACCGTCTGCTTAATTTGCATGCAGTCCACTACTAATGTTGCAGTTAACATAACTAGTGAGGGTCAAATATCCACTAGTTAACTAGTAAGGGTCTTTTGTAACCTGACCGCACTAGTTGATATTTGCGGTGCACTAGTTTACGTTCCCATCGTACTAGTTGAACAAAACTGAATACTAGTTAACATGTACGCTCCACTGTTTCTAATATGATTAGTGACCAGTTAACATGTATGCAGTCGCACCACATCACTAGTCAATCCAAAGAGGCAACTAGTTAACTAGTGAATGTTTTCGCCTTGACTTGTTAACATGTAGGTGGCACCCTGCAGCCATTAGTTGACTAGTTGCAGTTCCTCAGGGCAACATGTTAACTAGTGTGCAACATGCAAATGAAGTAGGCGGGATATGTACAAAATCCTGAGTCCTGATTGGTTTATACCTTCTATTTTGTACTGAAAAGCCAATAGGAAGCCTCAAATCCCTCTGTCTACACCTCATTAGAACTGTGTGCTACTAGTTAATTAGTAGACATTTTGGGCCGCAGTTGTTAACTAGTAAAGTCCAGAAACAGTCCAACTAGCGAACTTGTGAGTCTTTTGGCTTTTATTAGTTAACTAGTGGAGGCACCTGACGTCTGATATCAAGGATATAAAATATATGCTCAAAAGGCTTGCCATACATGTGTGCATACGTGCATGTATGCGATGAGGCTGTGAAACATGACTCCTTGCCACCCCACCACAGTTCAGATGACCTGATATTTTCATTGGAGAAGTAGGTCATTTTTCTCACCTTACATCTACAGCAGAAAACCTAACCCACTTTCTTTTACCCCTTTATTGCAGAAGGTCATATAGCCTAACCTGACTTGCTTGGATCATGTATTTTAAAATTGAACTTGATTGGTTGCTCAGGTTACTGATCAAATGGATGACCAGTTTACATTTTCTGAGTATGCACAGTATATGCTCATTGAGAACATGCATGTATATTATACCATTTTGTTGAATTGTATCTAATTATTAAAAGTTACACAAAATTACCAGCCATGTAACCTAATTTGTTAGCCCAATTGGAATTATTTATCAACTCTTTTAAACCCATAGCGCAGAACTCATAGTAATAATAATGTATTTTTTTAGATGGAAGTGAGGTTAAATTTGACAGCAGTTTTGCAGCTCTTAACTTAGTCAAATGGGTTTATTTCGAGGCAAAAAGCGTGTTATTATAGTTCATCATTCTGATTATTTTGCTTACTGATAATTTGGCCTTTGCCCGTCTTGACTATAGTGCAGTACTCTTAATAGGACTACTGAAGAAAGAAGTGAATACATACAGTTTGTGGAAAAACATATTAATGGATTAAGGTATAGTATGAATGAATGAATGGTAGGAACCTGTTGAAATTCTAAACTAATTTGAATCTGTTTTTTAATACCAAGAAGTGTTTTCAATCAAGAAAACGTTTGAACCCATTCAGTGTGTATTTCATTGCTCATTATTGTACATTACTCAGTTTTGGAGCTACTTTATGGATATGTTAAGATGGTTTCCAGTTGTTATCATGAAATGTCTTTCCTGTGATTTTGTCAGAAATGGTAACTGTGATGATCTAGTGCTTACTCAGTTTGTATTCATTCATTCATAGAAAACACCAATGCTGCTTTGTCATGTAGTTTCTGTGACTCTCTCAAGAATAATTTTTTCTCCCTACGCTTACATATTCAATGAATGAGAATTGTTTGGGTGATATTTTCAACAGTAAGAGCATTGTTTCAGTTTTGCAGAAGACTGCAAAGAGAATGGGGACATTTACCTCCCTGATGTCAATAGGCCAGGACACGCACATGCATATGGACCAAATACAAACAAACATCTAACCCTGGATGAAACAGACAGTGAAATGTGCAGTAGAAACAGTTGGAACCCAATGTCTGAAGCTTCTGTTATACAGCATACCATTAATTCTGATAGCCAATCAATTGCAGTGAAAAGGTCTGTGTGACTTTAATTTGCATTCAGTCCAGCAGAATCAATACAGCCCTGCTCTCGGCTACAGTCTGACACAGATCTGCATTAGCAAAACACGATGCCTGCTTCCATTAAACAGTCCCTGACATGAGGTGTAGTGATAACAAGACAAAAAGAAAAGTCACAGTGGGGGCTGGACTAATGCGAAAAACTATGTATACTGCTACCAGTCAGCAACAGGGGTCAACTAATATGATAACCACCTGTACCCATTATTATATTTGTAGATTTAAGTAGTCTTTAGCCTCTGTGGTGCAAATATATAAGACATTAATGCCGGATAGTGGCGAATATACAGGGTTTTCCTCGGTACTGTTTTTCAGGGCTTAGTTATCAGGAGGGGTGAAGACATTCAGGAGGTCAGATGGAAGCAGGTTATACTGCTTGTTATACTGCACCCCACGTGCTACAAACCCCACCCCCCTTTTTCACTGAAGTAAAACTCATATTTATGTCAACTTAACTCAGTCAAGTAGTGATATTGTCATTGCAGGCCAATAACAACAAGGTGAAATATTTATTCAGACTAGAAGCTACACTTTGAGACTTTTAACTTTTTGATTCAAAGCTGATACCATATATCATTCATTGTGTCAGTCATGTGGCAATAATTAAATAATACAAAAATATAATATGGTTTATGTTTTCCACTGAGAGACAAATGAGGAAAATGGGCCCTGGAATGGATCATGTCAAAAATGACTAAATCCTAAACACAATCTTTTTTCAAATGAGGTAGTTTCTAGTTTTCTCTTTCTGCAGCTTTTAACATTATACAAGTGTCCAAGATGAAGAATGATATTTCATGCTTAACCTTGAACCCTACACAAAGTGCTAAAAGTGAGCTAATATTAACAGATGCATCTCCATGACAACTATGCGAACTCCATCTGCTGACGAAAACCATGTTATATGCCCCGGGAAAAGCTTGTTAGTGCACCTATATCTTGACACAAAAATAAAATAATGAAAATATTTGCAATATGATAAATAAACAATTAAGATTGAATTCTAGAAAATACTTTCACCAAAATGGTTACTTTACTTGCTCAGTTTCTTAATTAAACATAAAAGTGAAAATATTTAACCATGGGCCAGGCCAATAAAATTACCTACTTCACCTCTGGGAGGGGTTTTCAATTTGAATTTTAGATGTCAGGAATCTTTTGGAGCACATGCTTAATTTGAAACCTTGCATATGAGCTGAAAATATTGGTCTCATATCAGTCCTTAGTGTCCGTGGTGGCCCCTCCCCTTTTCTGTTTTGGCATGCCGGCCTGTGCCGACCACCCTCTCCCCTCTCTCTCTCTCCATGCATAGCTAGGCTGGTGGGTGTAAAAATAGCAGGGATCGGAGGTGGTGGAGTTCGGGGGAGATGTTGGTCAATAGACAGGGAGTTGGAATTAGCAACTGTGAAGAGCTAGTACTGTGCTGCCAGTAGTAACAGGACACAAGCCCAGTCAAGTGGTTAATAGGGACGGAAGCTCTGCTGAGACTGAAGGGAAGGGAGGTCTGGCTTGGACTAAGGGGGTCACCTCCCCCGCATGGTAGCCAGTAAGGTTTTAAGGGGGAAGGTTGGGGAAGTGGATAATCAGGCTCATTAAATGCTCACTTAGATTCCTTCACGCTCTGATGGGATAGACCTGAATACCTTGCATCATGGGCAACACGGCCATGTGGAAGGTGTGCGGCTCAGACAAGGGCCTGAGGACAGCCGGGAGTCAGTCTGACCTGGACCAGAATCCTGCGTCAGACTACTACTGCGTGGAGCATTTTCCTGTGCAGCCTCCACTGACGGTGGTAAGAGCTTACACTGGCAGGTGCAGCCCAGACAGTGCAATTTCTGGCAACTTGGACACTCTTTTTTGAAAGTTATTTTAGGAATTTGTTGGATTTGAGTAACATTTTTTTAATTGAGAACTTTGATGCACTTGAAGTTGGTGTCAGGTGTTGCTTTAAAATCCTGAGTTATTTTATTTTGGTCACAAGTCTTGACGCAGTGTTCTGTGTAGCTGTCACTGGCGAGCTGCTCAACTGGCAGGCATTAGCTTCCTTTGCATAGAAGTGATACATTTCTCTGGTCTCAAAGAAAACTATATTCTACCGGTATAACTCATGAATCAGTACCGATTTGTACCTTGCAATACTGTAGGTGTAAATCTGACAAGTTACCAATGTTTAGGGCTTGAGCATCTTCAGAAGTGTTTTTTTATGGAAATGCTGTGCTATGGCAAGGAATGTTGTTCCCTCTCCACTCCCTTTGAAGGCCAGTGTGACATTTTTATTCCTAAAGTGTGTCTGCACAGTAGCATGTGGACTCTAGTGGCTAATTTGAAAAGCGGCGTAATGACTTAAGCAGCACGCCACTGCTGCTGTGCTGCAACTGGGAATATAAGGCAAAAAATATCACTCACTTAGCCTGCTGCTGAGTCTGTATGTCTTACCCTTCCTGTGGTATAAAAATATATGTCAGTGGGACAACAACATTTCTCAAGCTGGTTCTTGTCCTAAAGCCTTTTTTGAGATACTTGTTTCCTCATATCCTCCAATTATAAACTAGGCATTTAGCAGAATTCTAACACATAAATATATTTTGAGCAACTAGGGGAGCAGGGTCAGTTTTTTCAGTTTTCATTCAAAGAAGCTGTTATATCTGGTATCACAAGATTTGTTGTTCATAACTAAGCAAAAACATATGGACATGCCTCTTGTTTGGAAACTGTTATAAAAATGCATCTTAGCCAAGAGAACGATGTTGGCCATAACTACTGAAGCTACTGCTTTGGGTCAAATTGTAGGTTTTAAACACATGGGAATCAACCGTTTGGACATTACAAAGTCAAGTCAACACATTCTTGACAAACATATACACAAATACCATGGAAGTTTGCCTCGAGGAAGTCTATGGCATCCAGGTTGGGCTGCACTTTCCTGCCCTCCATCGCGCCAACACCTCCCATCTGGTTACATAGCAGCCACACTCATCCTACAAGTTTTACACCTTCATATCAGCTTCCTCAGTTTGATGGCTGGAATGTGTCCGGCTAACTTAGTGAATCCATGACCACTGTCCTTGCAGCTAGTATACTCACATAGTAGTCTTCCGTGGTGAAGTAGTGTACCGACTGTTGACACTATTAGTTCTGCCTCAGAGAACAGACAGGCTCCTGGAGGAGTTACATTTTGCCAAAGCAAAGTTCAATTCAGAATATACTCAAGGTCTTTTAGGTCTTAATCTCACCTTTATATTTATCTTACTGTCAAAAAGCTCTCATGTCGCATTCCAAGACGTTGAAAAAGTTGCAGTGCATATTTCACCTGCATCCATGTGAAGGTGGGAGGAGGCCGAGGCCTGTCAGCCTGTGGTGACCCATTGCAGAACAGGTTCCAGTTAAATATCTGATGGGATGAATAAGACAAGATGTGAAGAGAAAAGTAAGTGAAATCACAAAGCAGTGTGAGAAATGAAGCTGAGCTTCATCACTGAGGTGGTCAAACAGTGAGACTGTCTCTGAGCGAGGTAGTGTTTGTGTGTGCTTGTGACGAAGTCAAACATATCCACGTCCTTCACATAGTAATAACACTGTTACACTCACTGATTATTACAGTAATAAACTGCTATAGAGTTCAGGTTATGTTTATGATCATCACATTTGTTCGCTGGCTGTGAAATCAGTTGAGTTTGTTTATAGTATTCTGGACACTACTGCCTGTGTTATGTTTGTGCAACTTTGTGACACATCCCACACACCCTCTGTTTTTAGACATGATCTTTTCCAAAGAGCCCTACGTCTTGACCTATGACCGTTGACCCCTTCTCAAATAGTCATGTGCACCTCTAAAGTCCCTATATCCTCCTTTGTATGAGTTAAACAGCGGTGAATACAACTTGTAAATGTTGTTTTCCTTAGAATTGTAATTTTCACCCTGAGAAGTTAATACTTCAAATTATATGAAAAAGAAATATATTTAAATAGCTGTTCAGTGCAATACATATCATTTTTTAAAAATTGTAATGTTTCACATAATGTGATCTATTTCGGAACAGTATAGAAATGCATTATACAGAGTAATAAAGTAGTGTTGTCTCTTTCATAATATTCTGTACATAATGTTTATGTACTAAACTAACATTAACAGCCTACATAAATAATGTAGCTATATGGAGAGGTTTATGAAACCACTACGTGAATGTTTCTCCCTCATGTATTTAGTTCTAAATTTAGCTGAAACAAATAATCCTCCAGGTTCTGCACTGATTGACTTGCTAACAGGTCCACAGCGTCAGTTGTGATTGGCTTAAAGCAGTCCTCCAAGGGCTGGTGCCGCCGTATGCAGGTCAGGTGACATTGATCGTCATAGTAATCAAGGCAATGAAATCACAGGGAATGTGAATGTATCAAGACTGACTATCGTTCCAGTTATGTCAGTTTGAGGATTATGAACTCCAATCAGGTATTTGTAGACTATTTATAAATTTATATGATTTATATCACTCTGGGGTAGGGCAGCAGGATGATGAAGTGGCCAATGCTATTGCCTCACAGAAAAGAGGTCTGGGTTCAAACTTGACTCCCCGGGCCCCCAGAGACATCTGTGTGGCGTTGGATGGATGGACGGAAATGTCCTTCAAGAAGAAAAATGTTGATTTAATTTGCATAAATGCATCTCATTGACCTTTGAAATTATTTAGTCAGACAACTGTTTTCATGGTTAAACTTTGACATATTCAAAAAGTCCCTAGGACTTCTGAGCAAACTGTTTTACTTGTAAGGCTTGGGCTGTTGAGATGCTCTGGAAGCTCTGGAAAAAAAGGCTAGTAAGGTGCTCTTGAGTTTAGTTTTTTTTGTCTTGTTTAAGCATTTGTGCAAAGAGCGGTTGCCTATGAAAACATGATTCAATCTAATAATCAAAACAAATCTTAAAGGGATAGTTCAGTGATTTTGAAGTGGGGTTGTATAAGGTACTTATGCATAGTTAACATGTTACCTAATAGAGAGTCAAACAGCTGATTTGCGGAGTGATACGCTGGTGTAGTAATACATGGCCGAAGTACGCTTGAAAAAAAAAATCTGGGATATTTTTTTTAGGAAAGCTTTCAAAAATGTGGCGAAAAATACGTTTTTCGGTGGTTCCATCTGCTCCATTAGGACTCTGAAAATCACTGAACTATCCCTCTAATGAAGGTGTGAGCAGTAGTTAGATCCCTTCTAACAATTAAATCTTACATATGAGTGACACACTAATGCCCTTCTAGACAGTGCCAAACGAAACAATGCCTCTCATATGTTTGTCTGTGCTCACTTAGCTAGCTCTGCTGACAGACAGAAAGCTATGTTGTCATGGCTACCTCCAGAGAGGGCATGCAGTGCTTGTCTCCGTGGTAACTGGGAGGGGAGAGGATGCTCCCAGCCTCCATGGGCACCTATCTCTTACAGTGTGTGATTGTGTGTGTGTGTGTGTGAGTTAGGGACGGTTCAGGGGACGGTTGTGTATTATTGATGCCGCTCCTCACACTCAACAGATGACGACAGTGACGTTGTAAATTAATGTTTGATGTAAATGTGTTGGCAGAGGAGCTTCAGGACGGTGCTTTGTCACGCTTGGCAAGTCTTGAAGTAATAATGTGTTCTAGACACAAGCAGGAACAGCCTGCAACAGGGCTCATATGAGACGATTATATGTGGAAATATTTAATATATGATGTTGATTTATCACGCCTATTTTGTATTTCACTTATTCTGACTCCATTCTGAAGTGTTCCTTTCTAGCTGTGGCAAACGACCTTCATGCTTCAAAAGTTCCGTTATTTACTTTTAGAATAATTTCTTGCCAACTCAACAGAACACGACCTTCATATACTGCACTGCACATTTATCAAAGAGTGACAAACAGACAAAGCTGCTTATAACCAGGAGTTATACAACTTTTTCTGTAGGAGCTCACTGCCACAATTCTCTCTTTCTTTCTAAAGTTTAGTCATTTGTTTTCCCCATTTAAAAAGCTCCACTTGTCTTATTGGTCGAAGTGTCACTATAGCAACCTGTCAGTCACGAAAGGATGATTAAGGCAATGTCTTGCAAAATATGACTCTACAGCTCTGAGGAGGATGTGAGGGTATCGTCAGACAGACTTGATTGTGGTAATGGCTGCATTGTGCAGTGCCCCTGGAAAACAATGCTTACTCTGTGAGAGGCTGCATGACATTTGCAGTGTAGAATTTTCTGTTTTACTGTGAGTTTTTTTTGTTTGTCTGTTTTTCATGATGTAATAGATGAATTCATGTCTAAGAAGACAAAATTGCAGACGAAGAGGTTGGACAGACAGTTAGGAACAAATTGAATTACATATATGACTAAATTAAATTACAAATTATACAGATACACATGTATCATTATACATCAAAAACTGATTTAAAATATATACGATGCAACAATATATTAGAATTCATGAGAGAATTGTGTAACTACATGTGTTAAAGAAATCCTGTTGCTGTGATGTGTGGGCTATAGTATATTTATATAAAGGTAAAGAAGTAAATAATTAGTACAACATACATACAGTACTGCTTTATTTCAGTTTATAGTGTTATGTAATGTTAAATGGACTTTATTTATGTAGCGCTTTTCTAGTCATATAGACCACTCAAAGCGCTTTACAGGACAACTCACATTCACCCATTCACACAGCGCTGCTATTCACAGTGCAATTTTTTCTACCACATTCTTACACTGCTGGAAGAACCAGAACAAGCATTGAGGGTTAAGTGTCTTGCCCAAGGACACATCGTCATGCGGCCTGGGGTGAGCTACTTTACCTCTACATCACCCACGATGTATAATGTTTCTGCAGTATAATATATTTACACCCACTCAACAGTAATGGCACACATGGAATATTTATGTTCATAAATAATAATGATATAGTATATAATATTAATGTACGATAATAATGACATAATGCTAATATACTATCATATAATGATATAAGCAATATAATGCAATTTTTAAATAGAGTAGGGTCAGATGTATTACTACCTCTTGTACTTTATATCTGCTAACTTTTCCACCACAACTAGCACTACATTGAATAGTTTGTTAATTAGGAAATAGGTATGTAAAAAAAAAGGTTAAGTTATGAAAACTGTAATTATGAATTACATATAACATTCTACTGGGACAGTAGAAAAATATGCTGACAGAACACAATACCAGCTCTGTAAATATATCAATAAAAAGTAAAAGTTTGCCAAAATCATGGGGTTTATCAGGCAAATGCACAAAAGTGTGTGTAATTTTAAGTTCCTGAGAGAAAAATACAAATATACAACCCATTCTTGTCTGACACCAGGGCGCATGTGATAAAATACCTGCCTTTCTGTGGAACTGATACATGTCAGTCCCGGTACATTGAACAGCATTTTTGTCCTGACGGTTAATAGTTTTGTGGTGCCGAGACGCTGTAGTCTACTTTAGAGTTGTGTTCTTTCAGTGCAAGGGATCAGGCCCTTCATTTTGATCATTAAAGTAACACTCTGACATTTTGGAAAGTCTTTCTTTGAGCTGTGTAACCCACAAGTCAGATAAGAAGACTGAGATCAGGTTTGTTTCTCTGCACGTAGCACAGACACAAGGACCTGTTCATCCTTGCTTAGCACAATGACTTGAATCAGGTCAAACAGCTTGCCTAACTTCATCAAAACTAAACGTAACTAATGAAAAAGTTCTGATGCTGATGCCATTTAAGGAGCAAGGTTGGAACAGCAAAAGGACTAAGTAGGGAACTGCCAGGGTCTAACGGTTCATATTACATTGTGGTCAGTCAGTGCCCCCAAATCATTTTTGCTCCAGGGCCCCCATACCAGATAAAAGATGAATGCTAATCAGGTACCATTTTCGCCACTGTTTTAATTTTCAATAAGGACCCCATGGATGCAATTCTTTCTTTCTTTCTTTACTTTTCTTTAATGTAAATCTACAAAAGTTTCCAAAAGCTGCGTGGGCTTTTTAGGTGATTCTGCCGGTGCTGCAGAAAGCTCCAGCAGTGTGAGTGTGACTGTGATGCATTGAAGTTCTCTGCAGCAACTGGAAAGCTGTATTGTATTGTTGTATGTGCCTGAAGTGTAGAAATCAGTGCCGCAGTGTCAGCGCTCGTTTTGAACATCATCAGTGCGGCATCCTTTTCTCTGATCTCTGACAAAATGAGGGCAGGTTTACAAGTGATGAAGGTTAAGGCAGGGCTTAAAACATGACCTTTGTAGCCAATGAGAGACAAAAAACATCTGCTGAAGTATTTTGGTATCTGACCTCTGACCTCTCTGTAGCGCAGTCTGACTGAAGTAAAAATAAGCATCACCCAGTGTTTTTCCACAGCAAGAGCAGACAGCTGAGAGCTTTGAGCAAGCTGTATATAAGCCAGGTTTTAGCGTTAGTGAAGGCACCAAGATGAAAATGCTGAATCATTCTGCCTCCTTACAGTCCTGGTCGGTTTCCAACTTCAGCTCCCTTGGCACCCAAACACAGACAAGGAGACATTGCCTTTCCCAACAAGAGACATACACATTATTGTATGTCTCTTGTGCACCATTACTGTGCACCTGGAAAAAGGTTTAATCATAGATGCACCATTTTTGCAGATAATATGTCAATATTCTTCTCAATGTCACTTTAAGAAAAGATTGATCGTCATTATGTCCATTATTGTTCACTTAACATAAGACCTAGTGAAGGTCATTTTGATAAAGGCTTCAAGTTAAAGGTTGTTGGTCAACTTACCAAGCAAAAAATTATTAATCTTTATAGAAAATGCTGTTGGTACAAACTGCAAGTTAGAAAAATAAGCAATGAATGGTCTGTTACTGTATATTTTAGACCAGGAAAACTGATATCTTTTTAGACCAAAGCCTTACAAGTAATTTTGGTAACCCAGTGAAGACGTTTCACTAATGGAGTGATATGTTCAGATTTGTAAGGCATGATATGCCTGATATTTCTGTCTTTCCTCTGATTAACTGCAAGATATTTTGTGTCACCCAGACTTTGATATCTTTCAAATTTCTGATTGAACAGCGTGAATCTAAAGTGCTCGTGCTATCAGGAGAAACTCTTATGTAGAGTTGTGTATCATCTGCATTGCTATGTAGTTAGGTTTTTATGTTGATTGATCAAAGCTGAAGTATATGAATATGAAAGAGGTCCAAGAATGGATCTTTTGTGGGACGTCGTACAGTGTACGACGTGTCATAATTACTTGAGGTGATATCAACATGAGAAAGAATAAAATTCTGCATCAACAGTAGGATCTGTAACAATGGAGCGTAGTAAATGACTAATTATTTGCTGGGGTCAAGGTTCTAGTTGTGTGCGTTACCTTTAGACATGTGAACAGACTTAATTAGATATTTAGATATTTATAACTGTTAACTTTCAGAAAACACGCTTCTCTTTTGCATTTGTTTTCAAATAAGTTTTTGCTTGGTCAAAATCTGACTTATATAATTATAACTGAGATATAAGAAATAAAGGAAAAGAATGACTCATTCAGGCACAGTGTGGTACTATTACATTTTTCTATTCTAAAATGTATTTCATCTCTGTCTCTTCTAGTCGGACAGTAACACCAGTTTCCTGCGAGCAGCGAGGGCAGGGAACATTGACAAGGTTTTGGAATATCTGAAAGGGGGAGTGGACATCAGCACCAGCAATCAGGTAAGAGATAAACAACATAACATGCATCGTTCACAACACCCACTCACATCTCATTTACATACTTACATAATTAATTACAGAACATTTCCTTGAGTGTTAGTACTAATGTAACTCGGGAAAAAAGTCTTGCTGACCCACTGTAACTCTGCACAAAGATGGTGGAAATCCTGGGTGGCTCATTCGTCTCACATCATTAGATCATTCAGATGTGGAACATTTGGCATAATAGGTTGACAAACGTGAATGCTATTTTCGAAAGCTCATAATTTCAATAAATTCTTTAACATACCACAGAATTCATTATTGTAATTTCTAATGTACTAATTTTGCCCCCCTCCAATCCAATCTGTGCACATACACACACACAAACATTATTATTATTAATATTATCTTTATGATTATTATATATAACATGTCTATTTCCATAGGGGAGGAGGTTTCTTTATTTAGTTCTAGTCATTATCTAGTCTCCTATTAGCCCATTGACATTCCAGCCATTGTAAGCAACCTTGTGCTGGCAACGGCCACAATGAGGACTCCAGTAAACAAAAGTCACATGGGGTGGAAATGTATCATTTGCTGTTGTGTCTGTGTTGCTTGGAGACATCTTTGTTATCATTTGATGTGCCCTGATCGCTTGTGCCCTTGAAGATATTTTGGGTGCCTGTTTATATGTCTTTCTCAAAGCTGTGTTAATCCCACTCACACAAACAGTACACTTTAAGCTAACTTTTGAAAGGCTGACCAAAAAACACAACATGAATGTGGAAACAATCAGCAATGCCCAGACACCAGATCTCAGGTAGAATGTCTAGAGAGTCTTTGTGGTTGTTAAAAAGTGACCTAAAATAGTATTTTTCATGTAAGATATTAAATATTTAGGGCCCGAGCTCCAACAGCCTGGAGGCTGGCGAAGGCCCTATTGTAATCGCAATGATTATTGTTACTCTTGTAACGACTTAACTTTTGGAGGCCTAAACATGCTCAGATTTTTATGAAACTTTGCCAAAAATTCAGACTCGACAAAAAATTCCGTCTTTAATGGTGTTCGCGAATAAGCGAGGCAAAATGGTTTTACAGCGCCCCCTAAAGAAAAGCCCCTAGACTGTGTTAATCCGACATGTACAAGTTTGGGAGGCAGAAGTGTCCTGTCTTGACCTACAAAAAAGCCTATTGTAACCATTTCATACTTTAACAAACTCCTCCAACAAATTTCACACAAGCGACTTCAAATTTCGTGTGTCATCTCAAAACCTATGGGATCAAACGATACTCAAAGCTTGAGTGTCTGGCAAAGGGTGTGGCCGTGAAGGTGTGTAAAATTTTGATGTTTTGCCGTGAAACAGGAAGTTGCTCTTAATCAAAGGTACATCTGAACCAAACTTCTCAGGCATGATAACGGTCCCACCCTCAACACATCTACATGTCATTATTGACTGAACGCCATAGCGCTACCTGGAAGTGACATGTTTTATACTTTTATGTCCTCTCTGTTACAGGTTGACCAGATCCACCTCAAATTTGCTCAGAAAAGCTCAAACAATTTGTTGATGTCATGTAGAAAAATCAGTGTTGTTTCATGGAGGTGCCGTCATGAAACATCAAACTGTCATAACTCGATCATATATGATCATATCTTCACCAAATTTCTCAGAAATGATAACAGTCCTGACTTCATCACATTTACAGGTCAATATTGAACCATGAAATAGCACCACCTACTGGCAAGAGGAAGTTACAAGTTTTGTACTATTATGTCCTCTGCCTTGCAATTTCACCAGATCCACCTCAAATTTGGTCTGCTTAGTTGTGAGACGTTGATGATGTTATGTCATGAAAGTTTTGATGATGTAATGAATGCTGTTGCCATGGCGATGCATTGTTTGCCATGGTAACAGCCAAGACATGAAAACAAGACATTACTAAAAGTGCTGTGCTTTTATTAATGTCTTGTTTATGTTTTGTAAGGTGTCCTTGGGTGTCTTGAAAGACGCCGACAAATAAAGTATTATTATTATTATTATTATTATCAAATACGAATATGTGTTTTAGGGACTTGGGATGCGTAGGAGCTCACGATATTTGGAAGGCATCCCGACAGTGGCAATTCCTGATGTCCCAAAATAAATTTAAGCAATATTCAGTCAAAATGGCTCAATAGCACCCCCTGCAACATTTCAAAGTCACGACCCCCACCTTTAAATTTGATGTAGATGAACCAAATTTAGTAGGCACATGTATCATGTGATGACCTACAAAAAAGCCTCTGGGTGGCATTAGCTTTGCCCACCGAAAGTTGGCCATTTTGCATTAAGTGTGCAAATTTGGGCTCCTTTATGACTAATTGAAGAGGTCGTTCTTTAACGAACTCCTCCTAAGTGGTTAATCAGATCCACCTCCAACTTGGCCAACTTATAGAAAGGTCCTTACTGATTTAAAGATAATCAAGGTTTTAGTGTAAGTTGAGAGGCGTGGCTGTGGGGATGCCTGATTCCCCATGAAACAGGAAGATGGTTTTTAAGGGGTTAGGTATGTTTCAACACGCACGAAACTTGGCACACACATTACAAACAATGGATAGTTTAATCTGATATGGATTTTGGGCTTGTGTATTGCAAAATGGCTCCATAGCGCCCCCTACAAATTTTCAGAAATTACCGTTTCACCTACATGTATGAAATTTCAGGGTCAAATGTATCACCTCCAGCCTTGAAAAAGGGTCCATGTTGCCATGACCTGAACACAACAGAAAGTTGGCAATTTTCAATTGAAGTCACAGGGAAGTGAAATCTCTACATGCCAAGTTACGACAGACCCCGACGTTGCATGTGAAAGGGCCCGCACACAGCTGCTTGCAGCTTTAATTTACATTGGATTCATCACCTTCATCAACAAAAAAGATGTGAATGTGAGTGTGAATGTTTTGTTTGGCTCACATCAGCCCTGCGGACATGTCCCGGATGTATTCCGCTTCTTGCACAATGTCAGCTGGGATTACAGTAGATCCTACCCCCCCGCAACCCTGAATGGAGAAGTGAAATAGCTACTGAATAGTCAACAGGTAGTGTTGTTTGTTTGATCTGACGACACACACACACACACACACACACACAAACACACACGCACACAAACACAAACTATTTATGACATCATACCCAGGACTGGCTCTGCCCCATAACAACATAACATAGCACACCATCTAACCCAACATTGATAGCCAGCTTTGATATTTCACTCCTTCAGGGCATTTCAGTCCTTTAGGGCAGCCGCTCACATGATCAAATGATGGGAGCAGAGAAATAAAGGGCTCAGATTGTTATGGACCTGGAGGAGAAGGTAAACCCTTCTCTTTCCATTTGGATCTGTCCTCATACTTTTTGGGGCTAACGTACCTATCCTCCCTGTTTTTTTTCCCAGAATGGTCTTAATGCACTGCACCTGGCAGCCAAGGAGGGCCATGTGGACCTGGTCCAGGAGCTGCTGGACAGAGGTGCAGCAGTGGATTCATCCACAAAGGTAAGATACAGTATTTTTCCCACTGATCAAACCATTGCTCCTTAAAACCGTATTACCATGATACGGGTGATACTAAAGAAAACTGTCTGATCTCCAGAGTGGTCTTTACACTGATGAATAAAATAAAGTCTGGTGATTCAATTGGAATTGCTTTCACTCCAAACTGTCACTGATTAAAAGGCTACTGTGACCATGCTTTTAATGGATGAGACACCATCAGAGAGTTCACTGTTTGTCAAGCTAACATAAAGCGAAAGCGAAGATTTGGAATAAATAGCCATCAGTCAAACAGTTGTCTAAGATTAAGTATAGGTGCAAGAATCTGTAAAAAGGTTATAAAGTGCAGTATATTTCATATGTTGCACTGTAAAATTAGTATAAAATTTGTCAGTGCTTCTCAGGCTAGATGCTGAGAAGGCCTTTGATAGGGTCGATTGGACCTTTTTAGAACAGACTCTCAGCTATATGGGCTTTAATGATACATTTTGTAAAGTGGATTAAAATATTATATAAAAATCCTAGATCTAGACTAAGGGCAAATAGACATTGCTCAGAATTCTTACCTCTGGGACGTGGCACACGCCAGGGAGATGCCCTATCACTATCCTTGTTCGCACTCAACGTTGAACCGCTGGCTGAATTAATAAGAGCTAACCCCCTCATAAAGGGGATATCTGATGAAGGAAATGAGCAACACAAACTAGAACTTTTCGCAGATTATATTTTACTTATATCTTTTTTCTCTCTCTCCTAGTGTATCTCCAGAGCTACAGGATCTAAACCCATTATTATTATTATTAGGGCCCGAGCTCCACTGACTAAGTCAGAGTGAGGACCTATTGTAATTGAGTGAATTATTATTATTATTATCATTATTATTCTACCAAATAAACAACTACAGTATGTTTAGCGCCTTGAGACAATGTATGTTGTGATTTGGCGCTATACAAATAAAGTTGAGTTGAATTGAATTGAATTATTCTTAGAAAACCCAATTACCTCTGTACCAGCCCTAATCCAGAGTCTAAATGAGTATATTGCTGTCAGGCTTCAAGGTTAATACAATAAATCGGAAGCCATGATGATAGTCGGGGATTGGCCCTCCCAATTGTATGACTTGGTCTATTTTAAAAGATCTAAGCAGGGATTCAGATGTCTTGGGGTTATTCTTACGCATAAAATTACACAACTGTTTCCCACAAACTATAATAAATTAATTCGAGAAATTAAAAGTGATCTGACGAAATGGAATGTGCTGCCATTATCACTTTTCGTTAGGATAGTCAGTGAGAATGATTATTCTACCAAGTATTCTTTTCTTGTTTCAGTCCCTTCCCACTGTAGTACCAAATTCCACATTTAAATTCCCCTTCCAGTCAAAAAAAATACTTCTTCTGTTTTTGTCCTCTAAAATGGCTGACATTGACTATAGGGACTTGTATCTGAGCAAATTGTGTCACTATAGAGGTGTTTTCACATTCCTCTCCTGGAAGAGGAGATTTCTGTGCACCTTTCTGAAATTTCAAAGCCAAATGAAATGTAGGCAACAGGGCTCCAGACTGCGAGACTTCCATTTCTTTTTCCCGAAGGAACGAGTCTGCCAGTATATGCAAGAGGAAATTTGGAAACCTCAAACTCTACTATTGGGCAGCGTGGCGTGGCTTGTCAAGGATTTGGGGACTGGGTGGATGTCTATCTAACGAAATTTCCTACCAGTAATAACATTATCTAATTTTCAATTTCTTAGTCAACAGGCACTGAAAAAAATTAACATTGTATGGATCAAACATACAATGAAGGTCTGGTCGGCAATCCAAAAGCAATTAAAGGGCGATGTACCTTCATCACGGGCTATGACAATAGCAGGAAATACAGATTTTATCCCATCCATGTGTGACAATGCCTATAAAACGTGGACGGAGAGTGGGTTGAAACAACAGCCAACCAAAGTCAGGCACACACACAGGCACATACGCACACACAATAATCGCCAGCAACGTTTTGCCTCAAACTCCATTAAAATCCCAAAATTGAAAAACATGACACGCCGTTACAGTTCACTGGAAGGCGTAGGGCGATGGTACTTTGTCCCGCCCACTACAATAGCAAAATATGACTGGCTGATTTACCCATCACTAACTAAATGAACACACAAGCATCTGGACTTCTGACCCGATCATGAAGTCCTAACCAATGAGTGAGTGAGCTGCACCCGTTTCTTCTGCCTAGAGACAACAACAACTAAATCTGTTTACATAAGATGGACAATGGGAGCTTGAGTTGAATGCAATAGTGGATGATGATGCCTGGGAAAGCATATGTTCAAGATGTCACAGAGGAGTTTGCGAGCCAGCTATGGAAAGAATTTAACTGTGAGGTGAAGATGAGATTCTTCAGGACCCAGCTGGTAGCTTGTGTTTTTTTAAATACAACTCTAAAAACAACTGTTGGAGAAACTGTGGCATGGTTGGACTGTCTGTAAATAGGAACATTTTGGAAAAAACATCAAAGGAGAAATCAAGAAAATTCTGGAATTGGACATACCTCTGGACCCATAAATGCTCCTATCAGCAATATCACCTGAACTCCTACAACGGATCAGCGCTATGTACTGCATATCTTGTTGATGGTTCCAAGAAAAATAATCATGATTAACTGGATGAAGCCTGGCCATCCCATAGCTCAATGGTTACAAAAGGTCAAGAATGTATACATGGTGGAATACTTGACTTCACAGCTGCAACTGAAAATGCCCATCTTTAAAAGGAGATGGGCTCCAGTTATAGGTTACCTTAATCAGGAACACTGTACTTAATCATTTCTATGTAAAGTTTGTTTTTTCTAGTCCGTAAGTGGGTGTATATTTGTACATTCCATCCCTCCGCTGTGTTTCTATAACTCTATACATGTATGTTCAGTGTGGCCCAGTCTGAAGGTAGTTTGCACTGTTATGTTGATTGTTATGTTGATTGCCTGTTATTGTACAATTCTGGCAATAAAGTTCTAAAAAAGAAAAAAAATCTTGTGAGAGTCTTACAACGTTGTTGTGCATTGGTTTGGGCTAATTTGGTTAACAGCAATAATTCATAGTTATCAAAGATAATTTTGAATTATTAAAATCAATAGAGCTTATTAATCAATGTTGTGTTTTTATCAAGTATCTTTTTATTGAGCAGTTGTTTTCCACATATATTACACTTACATGATCAGTGCTAATTTTCATTTACAAGGTGTTCACAGTTGTGCCTGTAGCATTGGAGTCCTTGGAAAGTTATATACAGGAATAGGCACAGAGGTATTATCTAAACACAGCAAAAAACAAGATAGAACACCGGACATTTCAGATACAAAAATAAATAAACCATAAGTAAATAATTGCATTAATTTAAAATAAAATAGCACAGTTAAATAAAGTAACAATAACCAAATTACCTTCTTTTCCCCTTTCCCATCTCCCTCCCCCTGCAGAGGCCCTTACTTGCTGTGCTGTGTTTAGTCTTTTGTATGTCTCAGCTATGCCAAGAATAATAAGGTGTGAAGGAGGGTTGCCACCGAAGTTTGGCATTTATCACACACAGAAGACACCTCTGGATATATGTTATGTAGTTTTTCCTTAGAGTAGTGGAGTCTGTGTATAATTTTAAATTGGATCAGACAATGTCTTGCATTATTGGAGCAAGTATGTATATTCTTAAGGCTCTCTTCCCATAGATTATCTGAAATTGGTTTGCCAAATTCCTCCTCCCACTTGGATTTACAAATTTGAGATGAAGGGGAGTTTATTGATAATAAAGTATTGTAGATGTGGGTTACTAACTTATTTTTATTGGGTGATAATTTTAGGCAGTCATCTACCGGTGATTGTGTCTCGGTCTCAAGACCTGCTAAGTGTTTTCATATGTAGTCCCTGATTTGTAGATAGTGGAAGAAGTTGTTACTCTCCAATCTATATTTCCTCTGAAGCTGTGTAAAGGAAGCAAAGACACCTTCTATATATAAGTCTACAATACAATGGATGCCTGTTCTGCTCCATGTAGAGAAGACTCCATCAAGGTTAGAGGGGACAAAGGTGGGGTTCTTAGCAATAGGTAGAGCTAGGGTTTAAGATTAAAATGAGACTTTATTTGTTTCCAAGTGCGAATTAAGTTGTGTATAATAGGGCTGTTATTATATAATAGTTTATTAGTCTTAGTAGGGGCTTATAGGATTGCACCTATGGAGTACGGATAGCACCATCCTCCTGCTCCATCTTTAGCCAGTTAGGCGGTTGCGCTGAAGTATCCAGCCAGAAGGTGAAAGTCTTAATCGCCGAGGCCCAATGATAGAGCACAATATTTGGAAGGGCTAATCCTCCGTCAAGCTTTGGCCTGCAGAGATGCTTTTTGCCTATCCTATGGGGTTTGTGTCCCCTAGAAAGGGGACTATTAAAGAGTCTAAGTCTTTAAAAGATTTTTTTTTTTTGAAAAATAGGGACGTTCTGAAATAAGTATAATATTTGTGGTAGAAAAATCATTTTTATGGCATTGATTCTCTCAATTAAAGAGATTGGGAGAGTTTCCCAGAATGATAATCTCAGTTTTAGTTTTTCTATTAAGGGCGGAAAGTTCGCTTGGAAGAGCGAGGAGTAATGTTTTGTGACTTCAATACCTAAATAGGTGATATTTTCTACAGAGATTTTAAATGGAAAATGATCCAGGCGTGCTAGATTCTCCATATGGACTGGCACCCGAACACTTTTGGTCCAATTGATTCTGTAACCTGAGAAGGTTCCGAATAGATCGATTTTGTTTAGGAGTGTCAGAATAGAAATTTGTGGCTGCGTTATATACAGGAGGATGTCATCCGCATACAACGATATCTTTTTGGTTGTGTCATTAGTAGTATAGCCATGTATCTGAGGATCCAGTCTTATATTTTGGGCTAGAGGTTTGATAGCCAGTGCGAAGATTAAAGGGGATAGGGGGCACCCCTGTCTTGTCCCCCTGCGTAAGCTAAAGGGGGAGGATATTGTCTTGTTTGTGAGTATTTGAGCTGTAGGATTTTTAAAAATGAGTTTAATCAGCGATAGGAATTTATCCCCAAGGTTAAACCTAGTGAGAGTTTCAAATAAGTATTGCCACTCAATCTGGTCAAATCCCTTCTCGGAATCAAGTGAGAGTATGACGAGGTCAGTGGGTGCTCCTGTCTTAGTGTACATGATGTTAAAAAGTTGTCTAAGGTTAAAGGTAGAGTTCCTATGTGGTATAAAACCTGTCTGGTCTGTATGGACTAGTTTTCCAGTATAGGGTTCAGCCTGCTGGCCAGTATCCTGGCAAATAATTCTCCATCGACATTGAGGAGCGAGATGGGACGGTAGGCGCCTACTTCCTGCGGGTCCTTCCCTTTCTTGTGAATTACTATAATCACAGCCTCAGTTAATGTAGGTGGTAAACTATCGTTTATCTGGGCATGTTTATATAATTTTAATAAGTAGGGGGATAGGTTTTGGCTAAAGGTCTTGTATAACTCCCCTGGGAGATAATCGGGACCAGGTGATTTATTACTTTTCAGTGAGGCGATGGCGTTTCGAACCTCTGTGATGTTAAGTTCGTAATTCAGGGTTTCGCAGTCTAGGGTTTCGCAAAGTATTTTTGCTTGGCATAAAGGAATGCTTTACTAATTTTTGCTGACAGGATTTTGTTGTATTTGTATTTTAGTGTTGCTATATTCCCGTGTAGAGCAATAGAGGCTGATTGCGCATTTTCTTTGTCTAATAGTTTGATTCGTGTTTCTAGTTCCTTTAATCTGGCCTTGTTTTCTTTTCTCTTCGAGGCTTCAAAATAGATTATACAGCCTCTTATGAAGGCCTTGAATGCTTCCCAAAGGATGGAGAGAGAGGTCCCAGGAATGTCATTCATTTCAAAGTATAGGGAAATTAGCGTTTTTAGGTATTCCCAAAATTTTTTTACAGTGAGTAAATGAGGATTAAGTCTCCAAGCGCTGTGCGGTTTATCTATCTGATCTAGACGAAATGAAAAGGTGAAGGGGCTGTGGTCCAAGATCACAATACTCTGATATGTAGCATTCACTGTAAATAGTGCAAGTTTGGCGTAGTTTATCCTGCTATAGGAGTTGTGGACAGGTGAATAGAATGAATAGTCCCTACCTGAAGGATTCATTGTTCTCCATATGTCCAGGATGTTTGCGTTATTGGTGAATGTTCAAAAATTCACTTGAGGAGTTTCTTGAAAGTCTCCTTGTGGAGGATCTATCAAGATATGCATCTAAAACGGTATTAAAATCTTAAAGATTGCCGTGTTGGCGGCATATATATTCACTAAGGTGAGGGAAATGTTGTGGATTTCTCCAATTACTATAATGTAACGACCTTCTCTGTCTGCAATTGTTTTTTTCTGTAGAAATGGCACGTTTTTTGTTATTAGAATGGCTGCGCCACTCGCTTTGGTTGAAAAGGTTGCGTGGTATATCTCCTCTATCCACCTCGTTCATCACCTGCCGTGTGAGCAATTTTTCAAGTGGGTCTCTTGCAGAAACAAGATATTTGAGGCCAGTGATTTTAAATTGGCCAGAACTTTCCTTCTCTTAACTGGGTTATTCACTCCGTGTGCATTCCAGCTAGAAAACGTGAGACCTTTCTCCCCGCTAGTATTGTTATTTGCACTATCTTGCATCAGCAATGTTTAACCAGTATAGTATTTGTAGTATCACTAACACCAGCGTGTAGAATCCGAGTGAGTGCTCTTGTCCCTCCCGCCTCCCCACCCCAGCCCACCCCACATTTTCCACCCAAGGGTAATCCAGGTCCCATATAAACAAAACAGAAAACAGAAAAATAAACTACTCTGACCGACTCTAAGTGAGTGCGGTGCGAGCCTTCTTAAGGAAGCAAGTGAAATGAACTAATAACTCAGGTCACTTCCCCACAGCTTCTGTTGGCCTGTTGCTAACTTCTAACTTTGGTCCCATAGCTTGGTAACTCGAAGATGTGAGTGGTATTGGTAAAAATAGGAGAAAATAACATATAAGAACATTAAGATGTATACATGCATACGCACACATGCACACACACATATATATGCACACATACATACACGCACGCACATACATATCTACGCATATATTAAACAAGGAGCAGATATTTTAAATGGATAAACAAAAGATGAACTCAGTTGTGCCAACCAGAGATCTAACGTTAATATTCACCTTAGGCAGACAGACGGATTAACGTAACCAGAACACAAAACAGAACCAATTCTGCATCTTACACTAATGAATAAATGGATATATAGGCTAGAAATGAAATAGCTCCCAAGTATTAACAATACGAACATCAGCCTTTAGGAGGTAAATATGTGTCGTGTGCATTGGTCAACAATGCACCAACTGTGCATGTGTGTATCTGTGCAGTCAGTGCAGCGCCAGAAGTCAGCAGCTGGCATTAGCACACAACTACCGTAGTTTGAGTTTCTTATTTCCCCCCACACTCATACTCACAGAGTTAATTGTGTGTCACAGTCGATCTTGACACTGAAAGACGTTTTGCATATTCCTCAGCTTTTTAGGGGTCTATGAACGAAGTCTGTGTACCATTGTGGGTCACCAGGAGTCTTGCTGGATAGAGTAGACCACATCTGACACTGGGCTAGCGTCTTAGTAGCTCCCTTGTGTGATTGAACAGCGCCCTCCGCTTAGCCACAGCGGGCGGGTAATCAGGGAAAATTTGGATCCTCTTGCCGTCATAGAAGAGCTGTTTCGCCGCCGTAGCCTTGCGTAAGATGTCCTCCAATACATGAAAGTAGTGTATCCTCAGAACATAAGGCCTGGGCTCTGTCAATGAGAGGTTTCTTATCCAGGGATAGCATGTCTCGTAGTAGCCCGGCAATGAAGTCCCTTGGTCTGGGTCCCTCTATCCCCTTCGGTATTCCGATGATCCTGATGTTATGTCTCCGCGAGCGCCCCTCCAAGTCTTCACATCATCCGAACAATGTGTGGCTGAATTTTCCAACTCTTTGATAGTGTTTTCATGTGAGGCTGTAGTCGCCTCAAGAGCTGTAATCTACGTCTGTATTTCTTTCTTGGTTGTAGCCAGTTGATCTCTGAACGCGGTGTGTACGGTCTGTATACGGTCTGTATATGGGTATCAATAGTAGCGCATATGTCATCTTTAACCTGGGCGACTTCATTTCGTAGAGCAGCGATAGCGGCTAGCACTGCGCGGTTTGGTGGATCTGCCTCAATGCTCTCGTCGTCAGGTGCTATCACATCACTCGGGCAAGGCGCTTGGTTGAGGCCTAGTACTTGATCGTTCGTTTTGGTTCTTACTTTCTTCATCTTCGTTTTCCTCCTTTGGCCTTTATCTTCCATATGCCCGCATTTTAGTGTGTTAACACAGATTATTCTTTCTGGATATACATACGTTTAGTGTATTAATAAAAGTAAAGTCACCGGAGCTATCACCAAAAGGTCTTTCTCCGCCATTACTCAACAGCGCCCCCTTATTAATCAATGTTAATAGCAACGGGGCACCACCCGGAAACCGGGACCAATAACCAAATCGTCAATTCAGTCTCAAGAATTAAAGGTGTTAACACAAAATGTTCATATCTGGTAGATATGAGCATTTATAGAGTGAACTGAAGGTGTGAATTCGAGCACTGACTCTGTCAACCAGCCAATATCACAATGTACATGCAAATGACACAAATATCAATGTAATAATAATAACAATCAATACTACTTTTTATCAACAAATGTCTGTTATAAGCTAAGCTACCAATCATATGTCATATGATCATCATATGAAGAGACAACAACAAGCAAGAGTGTGTGTGTGTGTGTGTGTGCGTGTGCCCGTGAAAATGGGAGGAGGAACAAAATGGCGGACGTGACCGGGGACGTCACGTGGCGCCAGAGAAAGGTGGGGACTTGAGACCTCAAGTTAAACGGCGGCTACCTTTATACATGTGACTCTAACAAAGGAGAGATGCGAAGAGGGCGAAGTTAACTTCAGACCAGAATCTGTGTGTAAATGTTTGTTGGTAGGAAAGCAAAGGGAAAGCGATCAAAGCAGCAGTAAGGCTCAGGCGCATCTCTGGTCTTTAAACAGACAACAGCGTGTTGAGTTCAGACGAGATGGCAGAGCAACACACAATAGTCATGGTCGGACACAAATCACAGTCAAGCAACACTAATAATAACGCGGTTATTATAGCAGCAATAAAGGGGACAGGGCGATCCGTTAAAAACTTCACCACAATACACAGTAAGTTAAACTAACTGAAACACACATAAATAGCCTACCTGCCCAGAGCTAAAGCCTCTTACTGTACTCCTTTGGGGGGGGGAAAGCGTGTGTGGTCCGTCCTTGGATGTAGCGAGGCGGGAGTCGCGGCGCTTCCTAGCAACTGCCGGCAGTGTGTGGTCCTCCGGGTTCGGATCGACCGGCGGTCGACTCGGTTGAAAGACTGTGGGTTCAGGTCTTTCCTCCTACAGGGATCAATCGACAGAGTGTTCCGTCTCGACGGCTCTTGTCTCGGTACCGGTGCTGTGTGCATTTCCAAACAAGCACAAGGAAGAGGGAAGAAAGGCGAATTCCGATTCGTCCAGCTAAGTTGGGAATCCTGGGGCCTGGTTCAGCTGCATGCACGGTCACTTCTTCTGGTTTCTAGAGTAAACGTTGTGGTGGATGAAGTCTAAGTGAGAAGTGGTTACCTCCTTTGTAGGACAGAGGACCCCACCTGATCAAAGCGGGTTTCCTTCCTGGAGAGCGATGAGCAGTGGGCATCGCATTGTTTTATAGATTATGTGACGTCACAAGACCCCTTGCGGTGCCATGCGGGTCTCTGCCAATGAGGGGTGCGACTTGGGCTGTGTCCAAATCAGGCCCCCAGGTCGCTGCGGGGGTCCAGGGGTCTTGGCTTCCTTTCTTTGTTCTGCTGTTTCTTCAGCAGACCATGTGGCATGCCGGGTTCTCATATACCCACAGTGCTCGTGCACCGTCCACTAAAAACTGACAGGCACTTCTGTTGCTCCTAGAACACTCCGTGTAGGTGTTTTTTATAATCATTCAGATTCATCACTTGATCTTATTCATAGTGATTTAAGGTTGCTGCAAATGCAAAGTAAAACATTAACAGAAAGAGTTAGTGCTACAGAAACGAACTGGGGATGATTGTATTGACTGATGGCAGCATGACCTGTTTGAGCAAATCAGGTCCAAGTTTTGAACAAACAATCTTTGAAGAAAAACAAGCTTTTATTGATGATTTATAGATAGAGGAGCACAGAAGGAAAGTGATATGGACAGAGGAGTAGTAAACATAGAGAACTGATGCTTAAAACCTGCCAAACATTGCAACTCCTGCAATCAGAGAAGGGTGACTCATTACTGACCAGGGTTCCACTGCTGTAGAATCAATTTACAATTGAGTTCTGCAAAGACAGACACTGCACGTTTTCTTTAAAGCTGCCACACCTTACTAAGACATTTTTGTGTTTGAATTCGGTCATTTGTCAGTATCTCATCGTCATTCCTGCGGCATTCTCCGATTCTAAGTCCAACAGTAGATTAAACTGGTTTATTTTATTTTTTATTTTAAGTGATTTGTTTACCTTTTGCCTATATTTGATAGTGATTGTAGGGAAAGGAGGGTAGCTTTTTCCTTGTAGTAAACACAGTATCATGATATACTTGTGGTTACCTGGGCATTCTTGTGCATAAAGAATAATGGTAGCATTATATACTATAACTCGATGAGAATTATTGAATTATGTGGCACTTTGTAATGCAACAAGCTAATATGAGATGTTGTCAGTCACAGTGTGTATTGTGACACATTGATTAGCACAGAAAATAATAATAAAAAAAGATAATGATATAAAGTGTGTTGTACTGGTAGCCATTTTTCTTAAAGTCCTTTTTCTAATAGTTATTTTGTTTTCTATTAATCCAGAAAGGAAACACAGCACTTCACATATCCTCTCTAGCTGGTCAGGCTGAAGTGGTGAAGATCCTGTCCAAACGAGGAGCAGACATCAACTCACAGTCCCAGGTGAGCCTCTGGAGTCTGCTGATGGAGGGTTTTTTTACACTGTCACCCTCTTAAAAGTCATTGACAATAGCACCTCTTGGATCCCTCAGCAGTAATATCATGTTACATAGCCACAGTGTTATTTGGGGCCGTGTTTTGTGACGATGAGTGGGAATGTAAATACCTTTTTCGATGACCAGCTGTTTGTCCATTAACCTGATGAACTTGCCTGTGTGCTGTAGAATGGATTCACTCCCTTGTACATGGCTGCCCAGGAGAATCACCTAGATGTGGTGCGTTACCTTCTGGAGAATGGAGGCAACCAGAGCACTGCTACAGAGGTGAGTGGAGTGTTTGTTTTTAGGATGACCTCATCAGACAACAGCGTGGAACAAATTCCTCCTCTGTTTACAGAGCGCTTCGGCCAAAAGTTGTTCATTGCCATCCCTTAAAGCCCTGCCACTATCTTAAAAAGACAGCAAGTTTTGACTTAATCCTTCATTGGAATGATCCATATTTTACAGAATAATTGAAAACTCCTCCACTGAATGGCTGGTGGCACTAAATGAAAAGTAAAAAAATCACCAAGGTTATTGGCATATGAACCAAACCATGAATGTTTGCACAAATGTCATCGCAACCCATCCGTTTTTTGTCAAGACATTTAAGTCTGGAGCAAAGACTGATGAAATATACGAGAGCCACGTTGCTAGCATGGCTAAAATGCTTTGTTTTGACTTTAAGCAAAACCTCCTCCTCAGACATTTAAATTGAAAACCTACTGTGGCAAAGCAGTTTCATCAACAGTAGCTCGACATATAGCAAAATACAATAAGCTAGAAAAATAAAAGCAACCAAAAATACTGTACTATTTACTATAATATTTTACGAATGAATGAAGAGTATTTCTGTTAAAAAGAGGAATAGAGCAGCAGAGTGGTGAGTATGGCATGACTGTTGCACTGAAGGACTTACTACTGAGGAAATATACTTTACACATTTTTTATCATATAACTGTTATAGAAAATGTAAAGACATTTGGTCAATATTTGTAAAGAGAGAATGTACTGTACAACCTCTCATGAAATGTATTTCATCCGAACGTTTGGAAATTTTACTGAACGTTCTCAGATTACAGATTTTTTTTAAAACAAGATGTTGCTTATCCTTTTAACCTTTCTTTTCCTTAACTTTCTCCTTCCTGTGCTTTCTCATCAAGGATGGCTTTACTCCTCTGGCCATCGCCCTGCAGCAGGGCCACAACCAAGTGGTTTCTATCTTACTTGAGAACGATACTAAAGGCAAGGTCCGCTTACCTGCCCTGCACATTGCTGCCCGCAAGGACGACACCAAGTCAGCCGCCCTGCTCCTCCAGAACGACCACAACGCCGATGTCCAGTCGAAGGTATGTCCATAGCACTGTCTGAATGTAAGGACTTGCATGTGCTGCAGTCAAGCTAATGTGGTGTTACGTGTTTGTGCCACTGTGTCCATACTATGGTTATTCAAAGCTAAATTAAGGAGTTTCATCTGGTGATAATTGAGGAACAGAATGAAGAAAATCTAGAAAACCAGTCAAGCATCCTTGTTTTTAATGGCTTTGGCTTCTTAACACTGGTGTTCTCCCAGTTGGTCCTAGTAAGAGTCCTTGAATGGAAAGGCCTTGCTTACATCTGCTGTTAAAATGTTATCTGTATCTGTATACATTTTCCTATTGACCAACAATCTGATTTCTATTCTCATCACAACCTACTGTATTTTAACAATATCAGGGTCTAATTTTTCAGTATGTAAAGTATGCGAGTAGGTGAAAAATAGGGAACTAACATTTACATGGAAGGAGATTTTACAGTATATTAAGCACTGTACAATGTATACACAATGTGTGGGCTGAGCTGTTGTAATGACATTACTGCTGGTGAAATTTGTGGTGAGAGTTTGTACCCACCATGATTCTCGTCAGCCTATAGCGATGACAATATTACCTGCCCATGGTATTTGATGTTTCTGTTCACAGATGTCATGTGTGGGAAAACATTTTTACCCACAGTTATTATAAGTCTTACCACAATGGTGTCATTTCTTTGTATGAATAGTTAAGGTACCTATTTGTTGTATGATGAAGAAGCATAAGGGGATGGGAAATTCACTCTGGTGTTATCCTGTAATCAATATCTTCTGAATGCTATTGTGACTGCACTATTATGCAAATTAACATTTGACCTTTTCTGGTCAGTCCTGTCAACAAGAGATGATCTGATGTCAACTCTTTCGTAGCGTCAGTCATTACATGTTTATTGCTTATCCAGATAAACCATCCAGATACCAATCAACCAATCACAGCAGTTGAAAATAGGGTCCTAGAAAATATATGTGTATGATGCAGTGTATGACAGAAGACCACTAACTAGTTGTGATGTACTTTTCCGATGAAGTTGCATCTGTATATCCATCAGTCTGTCTGTGCATCTCTCTGTGTCTTTCTTACCCTCTCTCTCTCACTAGTGTGTCTGTGCCTGCCACGTCACTCATGGTCCTGCCACTAATACCTCTTTCACAGCAAACTCAGCACAGTGTTACGAGCCAAGCCTGGCCCTTTAAGCATGCGGCCATATGGCTTTTGAAGTGTTTGTGTATAAGAGAAGAAGAAGGTTGGCGCTGCACGCTGTGTTTGTGTACGTAGCTGCAGCCACAAGGAGAATGGGCTGCGCACATCATCCATGTTACCGACAGTTTATGGCCTGTGTAATGAGAGACCGCCTGATGAGGCCGTGCATGTCCGCCAAAGGGTTGAAATAAAGTGCCCCGTTCTAAACCTCATCGATGATGTGGATTGTGTTAGTTGTTACCACCAACGAGCCAAAGCTAGGCTAAGTGAGCTAGCTACATGCGAGAGGACTCTTTACAACAGTTCGGAGGCTGCGAGCTGGTGAGGTAACAGCAGTTACTGATGGAGGAGTCGAACCCTCGTTCAAATTAGCGCGTTCACCTGGGTGTGACGTTCACATCAATGCCGATCGGAGGTGAAGCCGAGTCATTTGACCAGGGGCTGAATGCTGATTAAACATTTTCACACTGCAGAAAATACCGGGTGTTAGGGGGTTTAAACAGGGTTTTTTTTTTTTTGGGGGGGGGGGGGGTTGGGAGGGGTTTTAAGTAACAATCCAGTGTTGGTCAGAACTCAAAGTTTACAGTCGATGTTGGAACAAAAGTTTTCAGTTGTGACTGTTTCTCTGAAAGTTGCTTGACATGACGTGGCTAGAGTGGAGGTAAATAAAATGACGTCCATTTACTGCACTACAAAGTTGCGAATGTGAAGTATTACATCTGCAGAAGCTGTAAGCCACCAATTATATAATCATGCAACCAAACACAGAGTATATGCATGTATTTAGTGTAATGCCATATATGGTTCAGCTGTTCTGATGCAGCCCTGCTCAATATGACTCATAAGGACAGGAAACACATGAGAAAACGTCCAGTGACAGCATCTGAAATGACCTGTTCACATATCAGTTCACTAAACCAATGTACGTAGTGAAGATCGCTTCTGTCAGAGTTGCTTATCCAAACAATGGAAATTTTGCTGAATAGTGGCCACTGTGGCCAAAAGTGTCAATTCCAGGATATTGGCAAATTGATTTTCTAAACCCAACAGCATTACCTATCTGAAGTTGACATTCAGCAGACATTAGCCAACATGCGCTACTAGTCATACCAGAGCAAGTAAAGCTCTAGCAGCATAACTCCTGACTTTACTAAACTGAACAATGGTTTATTTTGTTCTTTAGTTCAACTTAAAAAAGGAAGGGAGTAATTGATAATGAAAACAATAATCAGTTGTAGTCCTACCAGACTTATTCTGAGACTAAACCTATATGAAGTTGAAGTAGCCCTGACAATGAACATTAAATGGGAGTGACCCACCCCAGCCACGTCACCTGGCAGTTGAGTATCTGACTGCCTAGCTGCCTCTGAGCTGCTGTGCATCCGACTACAACACAGCGTCATATGAGCCTAACTGAACTAATGTTTCCCTTCCTCATTCCTCATGCTACAGATGATGGTCAATAGGACTACTGAGGTATACACATGCTCCTTTATTTCTCCACAGATTCACTGTACAGACCCATCCCTTTGTTTATTCCACTTTTTTTCTTCTTCCACCATTTATTTATTTCACTTCTTCAGCACTGCATGTTGTCAATAAATGTAGAAAGACTAAGTTAATTTTACAGTTTCAACACTTTCCCTTACAGTATGATAGGAGGCCACCATGCACGGCTGATAGCTCCTGCCCATGTGTCCTGCGCTAAGGCACTGCAAACAGTCCGCTTTACTTTTTGGCTTTGGATTTCATTCATACTCTGTTTGTATGCATATATGTGTATGTATATCATTCCTTTTTTCAATTTACATATCATTTTTGTTAATAGCTTAAAGAGCCCCCCTATTTTCACATGACAGAATAAATACTTTTAGAAATATCTTTAAACAACATTAACAATATTTAGATACATGGTTTACTGATTTATTTTTTTAAATGATTACATTTTTCCTTCAAGGTTTTCATTTGGTGAATACTGTCCTGATGCATTTTTGGAACAACTGTGAATGTGTATTTTCTTTTAGTCTGTCTTGTACTTTTGTCTGTTGTCATGTTGGTGCTGCATGATTTGTAGAGATACACTTTGAACTACTGAATTTAAAACATTGATTTACTCTGACTGGAAATATTACAATATACTGTACCTCATTTGTGGAAGTCCAGTACTGCCAAGATAAAAATGAAAACATTTTATCCAATTTAAATCTAAAATTTAGATTTGAATCTAAAATATCTTGTGAATGTTCTTTATAGCAGTAGTTTATACATACATGATGCAGATGTAATAAATGATTTTATTTTATTATTGGCATCCCTGGTTTTCCATATATGACAACTTCCTAATCAAATAATTGAAATGCATGCATCCCTATGGAAGGTATTTAACTTAATGACATATAACTTCTCCTACTACAAACAATGTTAATCTGTAAAGGCATTGGAAGCTAATGCAGTATTACTTATTAAAACATGACCTGCTTGGCCATAGATCTGGCACTGAATAGCATGTTGCATCCACACTACCTTAATTTGCACCATTCTAAGGTTTGGACTGTGTAACGTTTTAAACCATCACGTTAGTCACTGTATTCTTCACACTTTTGTAAACAACTTTTTCACATTAAATCGGACCACACTTACAGAATGGCAAGGTAAGGCAAGAATTTCAGATCTCCTCCAACTTGTTCTGCAATCTCTAACTTCTCTCATTTATTTCATATTGCTAACTCTTTTACTAATATGCTGTACAGTTAACATAGTGCACTTTGGTGATGGAAATGTTCCCCACTTGTTATGATTTTACTATCATTTGATTTTGGGTAGCTAATGATGTTTGTCCATCTTCATTTCGATCTCAATGGTGATGTTCTGTGTGTACAGAACATCACCATCTCTTTTTTCTGCTTTTGTTTGTGTCTTCTTCATTCCAAATTGGTTTTTGAAGCCAAATATTTTTTTTGTTTATTTATTTATATATTTTTTATGGTGGAAAACCTGCATGGAAGTGACGTGTCTGTGTTTTGGGGTTGTGTGTTTGGTAGCTCCATGAAATTACTTGAATAGTTTTAAACCCTTTGATTTTTTTTTTTTACTTTGTTCCTGTGACTTTTACATTTTTCTTGTTTTCAGTCTTACCTGTGGGGCTTGATGCGACTGCTGCATGCTGGGAAGACTAAGGGTCAAGAAAACGCAGGTCCGAGTTGAAGGACACAAAGTGAATGTCTGACCTCTCTCCTTTTTGTGTGTCTGTCTCGCTCTTGTCTGTCTTTCAGAGTGGATTTACCCCCCTTCATATCGCTGCCCACTACGGGAACGTCAATGTGGCCACGCTCCTGCTGAACCGAGGGGCAGCAGTTGACTTTACTGCAAGGGTGGGATACCACACACACACACATACACATTACATTGACGTACATTAATTTCCTGATGGCTTACCATAACCATTAACACCATGGACTTGAACCTGACCTTAAAGGAGACATATTTTGCTGATACTCAGGTTCATAATTTTGATGGCCTTATTACTAGAAAAGGTTTACATGCTCTGATGTTCAGTATACACATCAGTTTCCACACACTGTCCCTTACTGCAGCTCCTCTTTCCAGCCTCTGTCTGAAACACTTGGTTTTAGCACCTGTCTCTTTAAGGCCCCTCCCTCCCGATGAAGCCCAGTCTGCTCTGATTGGCCAGCTGGCCCACCTTGCCGTGGTTGGTCAACGGCTTCCAGTGCATGTAAGACGTTCTCACGCTCTTGCTTTACCTGGCTTTGTTTGGGGGTGTGCCAGACTAGCCGATAGGCTATGCACTTTCCTAACATTGTGAGGTCACCATCTTACGGAAGTATCGGCCGGACTGACGAGGTGTTTCAGGAGCTTCAGGAGCAGTTGTTTCCTGTCGGGGAGAGGAGCTCCCTCTACCATGGACTAAGGGCTTAACTTTGCTGACCTTTTACATACATAAAAAAAAACATAAAACGCTCAAGAGGAAAGGGAAAAACTTAAAAAGCATAATATGTCTCTTTTAAACCAAGTGTTTACAAATACGTTTTTGCCCTGTATACCTAGGATTTAATTGATAAATTATTTCGGACTGGTCCGAACACATTCAGGCTTTGGCTCAGTGTCTTGTCTTTAAGGTTTCATGTAAAATATGTAAAACACAAGCAGGCTGAGAAACACATTCACAAGTTTGAGGCAACACATGGAAACACTGCAATTTTTAAACATTACTGGCAACTTCAGTAGTGCTGTTTACAACTTGAATCCATGTTAAAATATGCTGGTTTTTTTCATGTGTTGTCACACTGGTGAAACTGTGTTGGGCTCACGTTGTTGTCCGAAAACAAATCTACTAAATGTAATTTTGAACTGTACAGTCAGAAAATCAGATTTTTTTTAGTGGCCAGTGACTTCGTAATGTCTTTCCTCAAGAAATTAAAGCCCTACTATTACAGCCCTGTCCACAGTCGCCTGTCCACATGCTCATCTCAGGCAGAACCCTGAACCCAGAACAACATGCCTTTGCCGTGATTGACGTCTCCCGTTTATGAGTCCCAGCTGTAGCTGCTCCCGAGCGCTGATCAGCTGTTTATTAAAAATTTAACATGGTCATAACTGAAATGGAATAATTGATCGAGTGGATACTGATTTAGGAAGACGGAAAGCGTGGATGTTTTAAGCAGAAGTATTTATTATAAGAGTTCAATATTGAGGAGACTTCCGGTTCGCTACACAGATCAACAGGTTCACAGTGTTTGGCAGCCCATGATAGTCTGCCCATCTCCGGTCTCTGTAGTGTATTTAGCTTTGAGTAATGTTGTCATCTACCCGCGAATATGACACCTCGAGAGAGACTTCAGCTGCTCTCTGATTGTTTCGGCTTGCCATAGATAAGATGACCTTGCTTGGTGTCTGAGAACCAAGAGTTTCTCACGGACGATAGACAAAATTCCACGACCATGTCATGTAACCATGTCCAAATTTAACACTGCACATTCTTGGCCCGTAAATAACAAGTGTGTGACAGACAGACAGTTTTCTTGCAAGATTAGTAAGATCTCTCCAGCATAATTTGGCCCAGGGCACCAAAATGGCTAGAGCCGGCCCTGCATTTTGAAAAAAAAAGTGCAAAAATAAACGGCTGTCTTGCGGCAAACTAAAGCAGTGAAAAAATACTTTATTTTGCATACAATTGAACGAATATTTTTTTAGGTAAACATTTAAAAATGTGTCGAAAAATATGTTTTCCGGTGGTCCCCTCTGCAACAGTAGGACTCTGACGCAGCTTGATCACCATCTCCATAAGGTAACATATTATCTATGCATAAGTACCTCATACAACCCCCAATTTGCCATTGATAACGCCCCTTGGAAATTTAAGATGGACCAATGCAATAGGTTCCAGACCCATTTGCAAATACATACTTGTCTGGTGATGCATGGCTGGTAAAGAACAAGGTAAGAATGAACTAAAATGACTTAACAAAAAAGTTAATGACTTCTTTCCAGAAGGAATACATAATAATAATAATAATTAGTGTCTGCTATTTTGTTTCATGTCAGTATTTTCTAAGTCTGGGGCCAAATTTCACACACAGGGGCCAAGTATATGTCCAAAGTCCATGCACAGTTCATTACCATTCCTTGCCATTGGCTCTATGGCTTTGAACAAAGATACATCACTGAATATATCTTCCAAATTGTTCCTTGGTTGTTCAAGCACTCAAAAAAGTTTTATTTTATTGTGTTTTAAACTGTGCTGCATAGAAAACAATACATAATACATTTTTCCCCATATATTTACATTTTTTTGCGATTGCAAACAGGTTGGTGGAAGGAGAAGTGTGGCAGGGAGAGTGCAGATGTGTGGAGGTATACCTAGAAGAAGACAAAGAGCTGTAATTTCTGATGAAAATAAGGGCTGCACTTATAGACCATGTTGTGAATCATGGTCTCTCATTGTAGAGAGGCAGGCTTGAGGGTGCAACCCAATCTGCAAAGACCTACAGTTGCATCTGTAATGCGAACATTCCACACAACAAACAGGACATCCGATATAATGTTGATGAAAACTTGTGGCCTGATGCCGGAAAGATGCAGGATTAGCCCCACAATTTTGTGTTACTATTACGTACCTTTAGTTTGTGAAATTGTTTTCAGTAATTACGTAAATTACTACAGACAAAATAAAAAAATATATCTATTGAAGTAAATTGCTGATTTTCATTCCTTCCTGTTTACCTAAAAAACTGGTATGTTATAAAATAAAAATTTCATGTGAAAGAATTTCACTCTTTTCTTTAAAGAAAATATTAATTTGTGTGAATTCACTCAAATTATTCAAACTGTAAAGATTAAAAGTTTCTATTTTCTGTATTGGTGTTTGATGGTAGTGTTTTTATTCTCAGTGTGTTCTGAGTAAGAGTGTGTTGTCTCCATGATGATTGTTCAAAGTGTTTTGGGGTTAGGGTTAAATAACTCTTTTAACTCTAACTCTTTTCTCATTCATACTTCACCAACTGCAAAACACTATATTTGCAGGACATTTTTCAAATGCTAACTCACTCTTTACAGAACTATTAAAAAAACATTCAACACAGAATGCTGGCAAATTTCATGCATTTCTGCATCTGTTGAAATATGAAGATAAACTTGCAGAATAACTACAATTAAATAAATGAAAATCATTCCAAACATAGGTGATTACAAATTCAGATAAAAGCCTACAGATGTGTTTTTAGTTTCATGACCAAACCGAGAATGGGACGGCTCAGAATGATTTTGTTTGGAAACATGGATTGTGGAAGACAGGTTGGTGCGAAAAGACGACTGTCAGGGAGGATGCATGGAGGTGAAAGGAGAGGAAGAATTACACCGGGGAAGTTGATGAGAACTTCTGGCCAAATTCAATTCAATTATCAACTCAATTTTATTTGTATAGCGCCAAATCACAACAAACATAGTAAGGTCATGACCTTACAATATTACAGAGAAATTAAACAGTTCCCATAATGAGCAAATGTGGAGAGAAAAAAAAACTAAAACCGGACTCTGTCGTTGGAAGAACATCTGCCTTGATATGCAGGAGAGAGAGAAGACTAGAACCCTCACAGTACTGTACAGTATGAGTGATTATACTATACATGTTGTTGTCAGTTCTTTTTGTAATCATTATGCAGCCCTGGAACATTAAGACTTTTTTTTGTTTCAACCTTTTACAGTATTTTGCACAAGTAAGTAAAATATGCAACGATATAGAAAAAAATAAGGATATTGACGCAATTTCTGATTCATTCTTCTTACATATACTTTAGTACAGTCAATAAAGTAAATGATTTATGTGAAAAGTCATTAAAACTTAAAAGGTCAAGTGTTGCTCTCTGTTGTTGGTGTTTCTTAAGTCAGTGTGTTATGACTGACGGTGTTTGCTTTCTGACTGAAAATTGTTGTCAGTGTTCTGGTGGAACAAGCTTATTTTGAGACATGTATGAAGTGTTGTGGTGAGTCGAGTGAGTTTTGGAGGTGAGATTAATTGTTTTGCCAGACGCATGTTGGTGATGCAGACTGTATGAAGAGTTATGAAGAAGGGTCTCCAGTACTAATAATAATAATAATAATACATTTTATTTATAACGCACTTTTCATTTTGTAAAACATCGCAAAGTGTTACAGTGGAAAACCAGGATCAAAAAATAAAACAAGCATAAAAGTACTGAACGATGCCTGTTAGCAATTGAAAAAAACTGTAATAATGTGTCATGCATGTATTTTCGTCCTGTCTGCAGAACGGTATTACTCCCCTACACGTGGCCTCCAAGCGTGGCAACACTAACATGGTTCGTCTGTTATTGGACCGTGGCTCTCAGATTGATGCTAAAACAAGGGTGAGTACCAAGTAGAATAGAGATAATATAAAGCTCAAACAGTTTCTCAGGTCTGATCCTTAAACAGAACATCATGAGGATGGAGGTCATATTTTAACACAATATGCATCTTCTCCCTCCACATCACTTTTCAATACTTGTTTACTGTTCCTGAAGGAAAGCAATGATTAGCACATTACTATCATTTTTCAACAGATGTACTGTTTCCAGTTCAGCTGGACCTCAGTGAGTCAGTAAATTTGTTCATGTTATCAGCTGTATTTCATTCAGAAACATACAAATGAAATCCTGCCTGGGTTAGTCTCTGACTACGTACATGTAGATGTTACAGCGCTTGTTGAGGTCTAGAGGTTAAGGTTAAGCCTCTGTCATCAATTTGCCTGAAGTGGTGGGCGGCTGTGGTTCAGGAGATAAAGAGGGTCATCCCCTGTGTGTGTGTGTGTGTGTGTGTGTGTGTTTGTGTAAATGGATGACTGTGACTCATAGTGTAAAACGCTTTGAGTGGTTGTTAGAACCTGTAGAGCACTATATAAATGCAGTCTATTTATGGACTTATGTAAGTTTCTGTGTTTTGTAGGATGGTCTGACTCCCCTCCACTGTGCGGCTCGAAGTGGACATGATATACCTGTCGAGCTGCTGCTGGAGAGAGGAGCACCCTTGCTGGCCAGGACAAAGGTGTGTCACATGTCCAATAACCTGTTGCAGGATTCAGTTCCACCTGGAAGCTGCCATTTTGTCTATTTTGGCGTTGTTACTGATAGTAATGTCAACTTTATATAGGAAAAACAAATGTACAACCTCAGCACTGAGGTTCCTTATTTATTTAACAAGTCAACTGTAGGAAAAGAGGTACATATACAACACTGAGCTATTAAGTCAGCAACAACAGCATCTTATTGCTTACAGTTGGAACTGTTATTTGGACAAATCTCAGGTTACTATTGTATGTATTGTAGAATTCTAGCTATCAATATACAACATGCAAGTAAAGCAGCTTTGGAGTTCTTGGAAGGTATTTTTTGACATGTTTTTTCCCCCCTTCTTCCTGTCTATGTACTCAATGTGTTAGAGTTGGCTAATTGCACATCCACCAGACACAGATCCATATCAGCATTAATTTGACAACACATAACAGTCACAAAACTACAGTTTTAGCGTTGTTTTGATCTCCACCAGCTCCTTAGAAAAATATCTGGCTTTTTAACTGCTAAATATTGCAATTCCCCACTAGTTGCTAACTAAGTCTTCGTTGTTCACATAAAAGCACTGATCATGCAGCTCTAAATGCCCCACCTAAAAATTTAGCCCTGGGAGGGATCTATCATGTTTTTTTAAATACCCACAACCCACCAAACAACGTTGTTCATTGTTCCAAGGGTAGTTGATGAATCAAAACTCTCCTTCTATAAACAGTACCTATTATCTTCATCAAACTAAATGGCCTCTCTCTCACTTTTAGAACGGACTGTCTCCTCTCCACATGGCAGCACAAGGTGATCACGTTGAATGCGTCAAACATCTTCTGCAGCACAAGGCGCCTGTTGATGATGTGACATTGGACTACCTGACAGCGCTCCATGTGGCAGCACACTGTGGTCATTACAGAGTCACCAAACTACTGCTGGACAAGAGGGCCAACTCCAACGCCAGGGCACTGGTACAACAAATAAACACTGTGTAACTGCAATGAGCCTCCAATGGAAATTGGGCCAGATACGGAAAAGACATTTTGAAACTTAATTCATAATAAAAAAGTGTCATATAAAAATACAGCAATACTTTTAAACCAAAATCTTAGAAATAAATAATCTATCCATGGATAGCCTATGTAGACTTTACTGGATGTGTGTGTCATGTTTCCTCTACAGAATGGCTTCACTCCACTGCACATAGCCTGTAAGAAAAACCGTGTAAAGGTGATGGAGCTGCTGGTCAAGTATGGAGCATCTATCCAGGCCATTACAGAGGTACCCGACACACCTGAGGGAAACTAAATCAACAGAAAGGCTTCATATTCTTTGGAAGACTGATTGATATGAAGTCTAGGTAGTAGAAAATACAAGAGGATACTCTCTAATTCTTATAAGAAACTGTAGTAATAGTATTTAAATAATATTGGCTAAATGCATTAAAGAAATATTGGCCAAATGTGGACATGTGCCTCATTCTGGACTTATACTGTATACATATGAAATCCCACATTTAACCTTTTTGGCAAGAAGCTTAAGTCACCTGATGCTAATATTTGCATACATACAGAGCTAGAGCAAGACAGATTACATTTTCTGAACACAGGCCACTGAGGCTACAAGTAAAGAAGAATCAAACAGTTTGCTTGCTAAAGTTGGCTAACTTTCACTGACATTAGTGAGGCTGTAATAGCAAAAACCCTGCCTATGATATTTAGATTATTTCCAAAGTAACATAGTGCAAGTTTAGGTGGGTAGCTTAGAGGTTTGGCAATGTTTCTGAAATGGTCACCATGGTTTTTTTTTACCAGTATGAAAACCTGCAGGAGTCTGTGATTTTTGTCCAGTTAGGTTGAAGCTGCAGTGTGTAATATTTAGAGGAACTTAATAACAGAAATTGTCTTCATATATGTATAATCACCTGCAACAAAGAACCAATGTTTTTTCGTCAACTTTCAATGAGATAAATATGGTCACATGAGGTGGACACAACCTCCGTGTAAGTCGCCATGTTTGCTATGCCGTGTTGAATACAGTTGCACAAAATGGTCCAGAATACGTCGTCCCATTAGCGTTGAATTCTCAGCGCTGCCGAAAACCGGAAATGGACTTAGCAGTTGCTAGCAGTTGTGACAGGAAAACCATGTTTTGTTTTTGTTAAGTGGTCTCTTGTATTGGACTAACAAAACTACAACCAGCACATGCATTGTGCTCTTATTGCTGAAAGTATTTATACTCCCCTATTGCCAACATCGTCAGTTGGTTGCGGTTTGCAACTTTACCACCAAATGCCACCAGAAATTTACAAATATTACACACTGGGGCTTTAAGAAATAGTTGTCTTTCATGGCACAGTGAAGCAGGTCTGCACATGATTTTTATTAATGAGAAATGCCAGCGAACATCATTTACTGTTTTGCATGTTAATCGGCTACAGTTAATTATTTCTGCTAGAGCGTTGGAAATTACGTTTTATCCTATTTACCTTCCTGTGTCTAGTCTGGTTTAACACCCATCCACGTCGCAGCCTTCATGGGTCACCTGAACATTGTTCTGCTGCTGCTGCAAAACGGAGCCTCGCCAGACGTCAGCAACATAGTGAGTAATGACAAACAACTGATTCAAAGTGCAGTAACGTGATAGACTACAATAACCAATTCTCAAAAAGTCAGTCTAGTTAGTCTAGTTTGTCTGAAACAATTCTGTTGCATGAGTGATATGTTGCATATTTCTCTTGCTGACCCATATCATGCTGCATGTTGTGCTTACAGCGTGGAGAAACAGCGCTACACATGGCAGCTAGGGCAGGACAGGTGGAGGTGGTTCGATGTTTGCTGAGGAACGGAGCAATAGTGGATGCCAGAGCTCGGGTGAGAGTATAGATGCACACACCAGCAATCTTTTTTTTTTTACTTCAGTCTGCTTCCACTGTGCAGAATGCTATTATTGTATATTGAGTGTTCAATGTCTCCCTGCTGTGTCATGTTTAGGAGGACCAAACTCCCCTCCATATTGCATCCCGTCTGGGCAAAACAGAGATTGTCCAACTGCTGCTGCAACACATGGCCCATCCTGATGCTGCGACGACCAACGGCTACACCCCCCTCCATATCTCCGCTAGGGAGGGGCAGGTGGAGACGGCCTCTGTGCTGCTGGAGGCCGGGGCTTCTCACTCACTGGCCACCAAGGTAGGTGGAGGAGTCGTGTATTTGTATCAACCGGCAACTTCATCTTTAAATTTGACCATTTCAACACCAACCAACTCCTAAGATCAGAGGTCGATGTTTTGATGATCTGTGTAGAGAAGTTGTTCTTCTCTGACAGGGAAGTGGTCTTGTAGCTTGATAATTCTCCCTACAGTTGGAGGATAGTCATTAAAAAAATTTAAAAACAGAAACAATTTTTTTGAATTGTGTAAGCTGTATAAAGTGGTTCGTTACAACAATCATTCACCCCTCTGCATGTTTGTCTCCAAAAGAGAAAACTGTGGGTTCCAGTTTTTACATTATATTTCACTTCAATTTCAATGTCTTCAGTTGATTTGGTTAGGCTACACTACATATTTTAGGTTAATTTTACTCTATAGGTAAAACTGGCAACTTAAGGCATCTTATTTTGATTATGTAATGCCTATGTCACCCAACTTCAATTGACAAATTTTTGATTCATATGTTGTCAAGCAGTACTGTAGATATAGATAATATAGTGGATTGTAGTTAGACAATATAATGAGTTCAAAAAAACAATAATCTAGACTAAACTACAAAACAACATTTTTTTAAAGGGGTTCTCCTGTGCATTTTACTTCTACAAACACATGTGGTCAAACCAGGAAGAGAAAGAATCACTGAAATATAAGCAGCAAATGCTCAGATTAATCTTTTAGTCCTCTTCAAACTTCAACAAGAACAAATCATACATCTCCCATAATGTAATTGATAAAACATTTTTTGACAGAGACCCATTTCTGATAAATGTCTTTCTATCTCCACGCCACAGTTTGAGAAGTACTCCTTGAGATTAGTAAACTCACACTGATGTGGAAAAGCATTGGTGCTGTCCTATACAAATGATTACCAAATACTTTATGATGTATTTTACAATGTCACAGTCACTATTTAATTTTGAAATACCAGCAATTGATATTTATTCGAAGATGATAGTACAGTGTGGCTTAAAGTGCACATATGTTTTATGGCATTGTCCCATGGTGTCCCCTCATGAAGCCTGAGACAAAGAGGTACCAGTGTGACTCTATATGCGGGTCTCTGTCTGTTTGACCCAATTTTCATAAATGACTGATGAACTGATAAAGCTGTCGCTTTCCTCTGAATTGAGCATGAAGCCTGAACACAATCTGATTTATCGTCATCAACGTGGAGGTGTATACCAGTGGAGACTGCACAGTCCTGCTCTTCACTTAGCATCCAGCCCAGTACAGATTAGTCCTTTAATTTATTCATACACTGTGAAGGGGGAGACAAAGCACTGTGTGATGCAGTGTTCGTCAGGGTCCGATGCTTCTGTTCTCTCCTTCTCTTGATGTCTCTCTCCTTGGTTATTCTCTGGGGAGGAAGGGTGTGGCAGTCGCTACAGAAACCAAGCAAGAGAAAGTTGTTATGATGCAAGTATAACCCAATAGAAACATGTTCATAACAGATGTTATCACTAATCTTTTTTTTTTTTCCATCCATCAATCTTATAAAACCATCCCACTCCTCTCCCTCTTTCTAACCTCCATTTTTTTTCTTCGTTTGGCCTAACATCCATTACATCAGTTATAATCCAGCATGACAAACAAAGGACCACTCCCTCAATGTTCAGGGCTGGGCCGTAAACACGCTGGTCATGGTTTTTTTGTCAGCCCGACTGGTTCAGTATTTTAAAACAGTCAAAGTGCCTCCTCTACTGGCTGTAGTGTGAAATTGAGTTTAAGCTAAATCACTGTATTGAAATGTTTTTTTGGTCTAAGGTTACCTAGAATTGCATCAGTCTGTCAGCAGGATAGATGCTCATAATTTTGACAAAACATTAGGCCCATTAGCCCCCAGTGAATCATATCTGATGAAATTAGATATTATAGGATTTTAAAAAAAAAATCAAAAACGATTAGAAGGTGACTATTGCAGATAACCCAAAATCTTCATACCATCATGCATATTGGATTCACAAATTTGTCAGGCAATACTGATAACTGTCCAGAGATGAAAAGATAGTCCCAAAAAAAAAATCACTGGTGTGTGCCAACATGATGCCTACTATAAGAATATGTGGTGGTACATTGTTTTTAATGACTCCCTGAGACCATGGGCTTTTAATATAATGATCACTTATATTTTGATGCTTTTTGTGTGGAAATTAGTCAGCATTACTATGTTTTTATATAGTACGCTAACCGCTTATACTGTATATATAGCTCAATTTGTAATTAAAAAAGATGAGTTACTTGCTTGTGTCATACACTATATATATGTAGATAGAGATGAGGGTAGAAATCAATGATAAAAAAACCCAGTTAAAGGTCAATAGGTTAAGGTCAAAGGGAGGCTCTGGAGATAGAGCAAGCCTTCAACTAACCAAAATCTTGGTGGTTCAATCCCCGACTTGTCCACATACAACAACTCCTCAATGTCAGTGACAGCTAACCAACATTACCATGCCCACTTGGGATTGTCACTAATGAAAACCGACATGTAACATTAGAAAAGCCAGGGTCACGTTCCATCGTTGCAGCACTCCATCTTTACAAAAAACAGACCAGTCTGGTTTTTTGCCTTTTTGAGCCAAATAACAGGGTTTCTTCAGTGGAGGAAATTCTGGAAGCTTCACTTTCATCTGAGCTCTGCACAGGGAGGAGGAAAATAGTTTTTGGCTCCTGCATCAATGTTAAAAATGTAATGAACTGAGTTACCGTGTGTGTGTGTGTGTGTGTGTGTGTGTGTGTTTGTGTGTGTGTGTGTGTGTGTGTATGTGAATATCCTGTATTCACTGTCTTTATACACCTTTCTTAATCTCCCTTTTCTTTTGTTTTCCTCAACAGAAAGGTTTTACTCCCCTGCACGTCGCCTCCAAGTACGGAAGCCTGGATGTAACCAAACTTCTACTCGAGCGTCGCGCAGCACCTGATTTTGCTGGGAAGGTATGCAATTATTTTTATTTACTATTTTTTATGAACTGATATCCATTTGTTTATATTTAGAGTTTTTACTGTGAAATTTTTGTCATATTAAGGACCCAGCCAGTGATCCTTACAGCTTTTTCTGTCTAATATAACTCTAATTCATCCCAACCTGCAGTCTTTAACACATACTTCTAATTCTGTGTGTGGTGTTCATGCTGCACTAATTGCTGTTAAATTCATCTGCGCTCACCGTCCATCCCTCTCAGAATGGCCTCACCCCGCTCCATGTGGCAGCACATTACGATAACCAGAAGGTTGCGCTCCTGCTTTTGGACAAAGGAGCCTCCCCCCACACCATGGCCAAGGTGAGAGGCCACAGTAAACGACGCAGAGATGGGAGAGCTGTTGCCAGGAGTTGAAAGCTGAACTGAAAATTTCCCACATTCTTTAATTCAGTTTTAAGCTGATGACGATGTTGTGCCTGGACATTGGTGAAAGTACCATTTGTCTAAGCAATATAATTGATCAGTTATGGCTATCAAAATAATAAAATATTAATATAAAAACATTAATATGAAATAATAACTTGAATTAATATCGAAGTTCCTCGGGGCACCACCCATCAAAAGAAGGGAAATGATAGCCAATTAATTAATTGAGTCTCATTTACAATATGCTAACTATCAATTTGGAATTTTGATTGATAATTAAATTTGTAAATACCACCAGAATCACCACCTTGGTAGTTAGCAGAGGTTGAAGGATTTGGAGTTCTTCCGGTCAGAGGTGCAACATTAAATAGACCAGACTGCATATTTAATAACATTAATTTAAAAGACAAGTTGAAACAACAATACCTAATCTGACAAACAAAATATATACAAGTCTGAGAGTGTGTGTCTGTGTGAGTACACAGACTAGGGGTTGCCATAAAGGTCAAAGGTCTAAGAAATACTACAAACAAGATGGCGGTGAACAAAGAAACTACAAAATGGCGGCATCAGAGGTGTCGGCTCGGCCACATGCTGTGCTTCTTTGATAAGGCCATTTGTTGCAGGACAAAGAGTTTCAGGTTAAGAGAGGGTTAGTCACAGGGTCATAACACCAAAATAACCTATTGATAGATATAACAACAACATTAAGTGAACAAATTCCTATGCTTGCCGTGTTGCGTTATGCAATGCTGTATGCCCAAGTTACGTTACCAAGTCCATGGAAAAGAAGAAGAATAGTCCTTTTGGGATCCATTTGTGTGTCCAGAAAGATGGAGCAGTCGTGCTGTGTGGTTTCAGTGTCCTTTTTGTGTCCTCCACAGAGTTAGATGCTCAACACTAACACTGCTTGGTGGTTTCTGAGCTTGATCAGTTGACTAGACTTTGTGTCTGCCACTGATGTAAAACGAGACTTTCCAGCCTGATGACCCCCTGGGTCTGGGGCACACAGTGACCAATGGCAGCTGGAGCTTGTAGGAGAGGTCACACCAAGGTGTGATAAGTGAAGCATTCTGGGAGTCAGAGTTTTCCAGTCTGTTCCTTTGTCTTCAAAACAAAGGACCAAATGATCAGGTCCTCCATTTTGTGAAGCACTACAATGATAACAAACAATAATGGAAACTCAGCTGAAGTTTTACTCAGCGATGACAACAGTGAACCAAGTTGGTTCATGATAGTTACTTTACAACAAGCAGTCCTGTTACAGTTTCAGCTGTGACACCAGTTTCTCCCCCCTGACCTTCTGAATCAGAATGGCTACACGCCTCTCCACATCGCAGCGAAGAAGAACCAGATGAAAATTGCCACAGTTCTTCTGCAGTATGGAGCCAAGACCCACGTCCTGACCAAGCAGGCCGTCACCCCGCTCCATCTGGCCTCCCAGGAGGGCCACACAGACATGGCTGCCCTGCTCATGAGCAAAGGAGCCGAGGTCAACGTTCCCACCAAGGTACTGTGGAGACCTGGTTTGTTTTTGAGTAATGCGTCAATAACAGTTAACCATAAAAGGCACGTGTTTTTCGGGGAAGTTGCATCAAAATTGATTATACTGCTAGTATGACAAGGTATTTCATGATTCAACACTACAGTATTTAATCACAAAGGAAATCAGAAACATTCACATTATTATACATCCCGTAGACTGTCAGATCAGTACATGATAGTATTGGAGGGTTGGGCAGAATATGGTCTGTTGTGAATACAGTTAATGTGTGTGTGTGTGTGTGTGTGTGTGTGTGTGTGTGTCTGTCTCATGCAGAGCGGCCTGACTGCCCTCCATCTGGCAGCCCAGGAAGACAAAGGGGCCGTTGCAGAGATCCTCACTGGAAACGGAGCCAACCTCGACCAGCAGACCAAAGTATGAACAGTCATTCTGTTTCTCTGCCTGTAGCTTTACACCTTCTGGTTACAAGATCATATTATTCAAACTAAGTCAATTATCCTCTGTGACAGTGTTTTTACAGTGTTTCTCCATAAATGCAAGTGTTGAATTTTTGTGTTATTTGTGGTTAATTATTTGAATCGCATTTGCTGTTGTTTTGCAGTTGGGATACACCCCGCTAATTGTAGCATGTCACTACGGTAATGCCAAGATGGTCAACTTCCTGCTTCAGAATGGAGCCGGTGTCAATGCCAAAACCAAGGTACTGAAGCAAGGGTATATATAGCAACAGCAGTAGCTACAGCAGCTTCATTGTGGCATTTTACCATCATTAACTGTCTAGATGTATCATAAGCTATTTGGGTAAACAACATTCAGATGAAATTTGAATGTAAAATAGGCAGTTGATGCCACAGAGGGCAGATGTAACAGGAAACTGTTTTGTTTTGGTTAAGGGGTCTCTTGTATTGGACTAACAAAACTACAACCAGCACATGCATTGTGCTCTTATTGCTGAAAGTATTTATACTCCCCTATTGCCAACATCGTATTAAAGGGTTTGTTAACTCAAATTATTAAAAAAAATAGTCTCACTTATTTATACTACCCTTGCAAATACTTTGGTTTTATGTATCAGGAATTTCTGCCTCCTCTCTGATGCAATGAAAGTGATTTAATTTTAATTTGTTGTGGTATTTCTTCATGGGGATTCATACAGACCTTTTTACTTAAGCCTTTTTATTATTATTATAATAATACATTATACATTATAATATATCTTGTTATTTGTGAATGAATGAATGCTGTATAATGGATGTAATTGGGTGAACTGACCCTAAAAGTATTATTGGACAGACATAATGTTTCGATTCATTTTTACATTTTAACATTGTGCTTTTTGTTCCCTCACAGAATGGATACACCCCCCTTCACCAGGCAGCCCAGCAAGGCAACACACACATCATCAATGTTCTGCTGCAATACGGCGCCAAGCCCAACGCTATAACTGTGGTGTGTAAACACTCAACCATACAAAAACAATCACACACACACAAACACACACACACACACACACACACACAAGTGCTGTACATACACACGTCTAATTTTTTTTTTTTGTGCAGAATGGTAACACTGCTCTGGGTATTGCTCGGAGGCTGGGCTACATCTCTGTCGTGGACACACTGAGGGTCGTCACAGAGGAGATCATCACCACCACCACGGTACGTCGCACACACCCACAACATTTGCTGATGCTCCATCTATGGAGAGATCATTCATTGAACATCACTTTTCAAAGAGTATCATTTGAAACAGTAGATCTTTGAATTGCAATCATTTGAGTTTAATAGACATTGTGAAGTGAACTATGGTTTTCTGCCATGCTGCCAGACGGTGACAGAGAAACACAAGCTGAACGTGCCAGAGACCATGACTGAAGTGCTGGATGTCTCAGATGAAGAGGGTAGGTCATGTAACACATGCTGCAGGCACACTGGCCACTACTGGCCACTCCTGGCCCATGTAGGACAGACACAATTAGAGACAAACTGCTGTACATATAGAGTTAGCAGCGGGTAGTGACCAAACTAGAGCTAAAAGAGAGTGAATATTGAACTTAGATTCATTAGATGATTTATTTAGGCAACTGTTTGCTAACATGCTGGAAAATACAATGTTGTAAGGTTAAGATTTTAGGAGGTAGTGAGTGACTGTGCTGTCCATCCTCAGCCTTGAAAACCATTGATGATGATGATGTTATGTCCGATGACCCCACGGACATGGAAGGTATTCAGCGCGGTGCTTAGTGTGAGGATTGCTGTGCTGATTTTACCCGAGAATGGGGCAGAGTGTTTTGCATGACGAATGAGTCTGTGATAACTGCTGTTTGTCAAGATGCCACTTAAGTTACTGCTAATATTATACCATAATATTTGGATACCAAGTGATGCTAAGACATTTTTGGCAAAGTGTCTATACACATAATTTCCTGATGTTTAAAGGAATTGATTCCACTCTGAGTAGAAAGCTACACTTGTTTCTTCCACTACTGTACTTGTTAGCTACACTTGGTTGCTACATAGTACTACACTCGTTACTGTAGCTACACTCCTGTTTTCTCTGGAGCAAAGCAACAAATAACACCAGTAAAAATAATCCCTGACATACTGTACCCACAGTGTTGTCACCTCAAAGATTCTTTCTAGCCGTACAGGAATACACCAGGAAATACTGACGCCCTGGAATGCTTCTAAACTAATCCCCACCTCAACTCAGCTCAGGCTCTGCGCTTGTTATCTGTGTCGAGTGGGTGTCAGCATTAGCATTGCAATATTCATTTGTTGTCATAGCCCGGGAATGTTTTGTTAATAAATTTGGCTAATTTGTAATTGGAGTCGTCAAATGGCAGAAAGTTTGTGATTTATTTGTATTACAAATACAACAGAGACCTTCTTTGAAGGAGTGAGATACAGGGAAGATTTTCTGGTAGCTGTGTTGAATGAGTTCTCCTTCTAATATTCTTCCCTCTCCAGGTAGCCAGTATTCTATTGGCACCAGAACATCTCTGTCTAACTACAGTAGACAGCCTGTCTTGTTTTGCTGGTCTAGCACAATGCTTTTTGCCAGACCTGGGCCAAAGTTGGCTACAACTCCAGTATTTACCGTAGTATCACATAGTGACCACCTCACACACTACCCTCTCAGGCCCCTGTTCCTATCCCATCTTCACCATCTACTAGATACTACCCAATGGACAAATACAACTTGGAATTATCTCATTATGTCATCATTATTCCATAATTTATTATTATTATAAGAAACGTTCTCTAATGCTGATCCAAATGGGATTTTCATGAATTGACATGAATAAATCAAGAACAATTTTTTTTAAATATTGAAAATGTTGCTGCTTATTGCTGATGTTAAAATAGTCACACTAAAATATATTGTTTATTGGTATAGTTGTATATTACTTAAAATGTATCACATCCCATAAATATCCATGTGCCAGCAATGGGTCTGCTATAAACAAAAATATTTTTTTCCTTTTTTTCTAAAGAGCATGGGTCTTAGAATCGAAGACTTAATGTGTGCATGGCGATGAAAACTGTTTTGGCCCAGGTAGCCAATAGTGATGCTGACCCCTGCTGTCCAATAGTGGAACAGCAGTAGAGCTTTATCACTATGATGCAAGGCCATAGAGAATGTTCCCATAACGTGCATTTGTTGTGTGGGGTTAGACGACGATCAGTAGATGGAGTATGCTTAGTGTAAGAAAACAGCGAAACTAAGTTGAAGCTGCATTTCTGACCAGCATTAGATAATTACATCTTTCATCCACTTCCAGTAGTTTAGTTTATGCTAATTTGCTTTAATCTCTAAGTTATATGTTAACATGTTTACTGTCTATATTCATATTGTATTAGTGATTACCTAGGCCAGATGTTCCTTTTAATGAACTTGCTCACCTCCATCCCTATGTCTGCTCTCCAAAGGTGATGACACGATGACAGGCGACGGAGGGGAGTACCTGAGGGCTGAGGACCTCAGGGAGCTGGGGGACGACTCCCTTCCGGGGCAGTACCTGGATGGAATGAACTACCTCAGCTTCAGCATGGAGGGAGGACGCACTGACAGGTACATTAGGACACTAGCACGTTTTAGCTAACAAGGAACTGCAACAATCGTTTTTAGGTTTGATCAAATAAAAAATATAATCTCTTTTTTTCTATTTACACGTTTTGGCATCTGACTCAAAGCAAATATTTATGTCCATCTGTTTAAACAAGTGCCCGTCTGCTCCATTGAACGATTATTTTGTGCCATGTGCTTTGTACACATTTTCAGAGAACATGACTGATGTTTTTCACTTTTTCACAACAAATAATAATTTTTTCCCTCAAACAGTCAGGGGGTTATGTTTCTATTTTGATACAGTCCATGTTTTGACTTGGTTCCTGTCTAATTACTGACACAGTAGTCCTGCGAATGCTGGTTCTAACTGTATCATGAATCGGTATTCCCTGTGTGTGGACTGACAAAACCTTTCATACAAACTCAACAACTAACGATCTGTATCTGTACTGTATTCTTGTGTCGATGTGTGTGTGTGTGTGTGTGTGTGTGTTTTGCAACCTCGCCTGGTCATACGTCATCGTTGGTCTCCCTTGTCATGTCTCCATAGTCGAATGCAAAGGTATGTGCTGACGCTGGCCAAATAGTAAAGTGTCATTTCCCTGTGGACATTTATCCATATTTCTAAAACTGTAAATGAGCTTTAGAGTGTAGCATGGTGCTCATTAGCTTCCCGCCCTGCTGTGATTTCTGTTAATGTCATGACCACTCAGCATCTCTGGCTTCACTGCTTTCTTCTTCTTCTCTGCTGCAGTTCAGACAGGTCCTTCACCCCCACCCACCAAAGCTACTACTCCCCTAAACACGAAGGCCTGATGGAGGAAATGCTCACCAGCCACCAGGTACAGTACGACCACCATGGTCACAGCCACTGTAGTTGAAATATCACATTTCTGACATGATGCTGTTTGTATCAGTGATGGAAAGCAACTGCGTTTACTTGTACTGTACTTGAATCTTTACACTTCCAATCTCCTACACTTCAGAGGGAAATATCGTACGTTTTACCCCATACATCTGAAGCTGAAGATTTTACCTCCAAAACTTATGATTGATTTATAAAGCACAATACTCCATCATAGATAAATCTACCAATCACTATATGGAGCAGTGAAAATTATCTACACCTCGTCAACATTCAGCCCTGCTTACATGTCTAAGAATGAATATAATCTAATATTGTAACACTGATAGGAACCATTCTACAGTACATTAAGGCGCGAAAGACAACACAGAGATTTGAAAAGACAGGGGGGATTAAACACAAGCTAACAGAACTAATCTGATCGATAATAATTCACCCGCAAATGAGTCAGTACTTCACCTGAATTACATCTTTTTAGCAAAGAAATTATAAGGCCATTAACCTCAGTTGGTATTTCTACATACTACATTCCAGGTTTCATCACTTGCAAGGGAGAATGAGAGGGATTCATACAGAATGAGCTGGGCAACAGAAAACCTGGACAATGTGGCTTTATCCTCCAGCCCTATCCACTCTGGGTATGTACAGTCAGTTTGGAGAAAGCAATGGTACACAATGACAGGAGACCAAATAATAAAAGTTACACTCTGACCTTTTAGAAATATGTGGACGGGATGTGGGTAAAATGTGCAGTTATGTGCATGTGTATACTTAACATTCATAAATATGCATTAACAATTAATCCAATCTTATCCGAGTCCTGATAGCAGAGCTGCTAGTATGTTCTAAGTGGTTGATTACGTTTAGTTATAGTATTTCTTAACGGGTTAGTAAACTTCAAATTCAGAATTTAAATTATCTGTTATGTCCCTGGTGCCTGCAGGGAGTCTTTCTCTCCATTGGCAGCTGTTGGAAATATACTGCACGAGTGCAGTAAAGATATTTGCATATTTCTATTTTGTAATGAGCCCTGACTCTTTTAATTTTATCTTAAATTCTGGTTTTATACATCTTTTTTTTAGATATCAGTGAAGAAATTGCTACAAATTCTAGAATTTCTAGGATATTCTATATTTCAACATATCTCTGTATGTTTGTTTAAACATTTAGAAATAGTAAAAACCCTAAATTGATGATTTTACAAAACTTTGAAAAGAGTCAAGCTAGCTGTTCCCCCTGTTTCCAGTCTTTAAGCTCAGCTAGGCTAATCACATCTAAACTTTACACAGACATGAAATTGATATAGATCTGCTCATCTCATTTTAGGAAAAATTGAAGGAAATCAAAAAATGTTGAATTGTTTAATGTAACATAGGGAAACATGATATTGCCCATGTTTACATGGACAATATATCGTTACATATGTTTAGCTCAAAATGTGGTCGTATAAACTACATTTTTTGTTGTTCTTGCTAAATCTATTTGTTGAAATAGCATTAATGCTGATTTCAACATACTTAATCAGCAACAATTCAAGTTATTATGTCAGCACTGGTTAAATTTGTAACTGTCTTCAACAACAAGTTGGCTCTTGTCTTTATTCTGGATGTCTCATGTCTGGTCTAGCTGTGTTTCCTCTCTGGGCTCCTCTTTCTCTCACTTGTCTCTGGTTGACCTTTGATTCCTTTCTGCTGATGTGGTTGTTGTTTTAGCAATTCCTCTCCGTGCCATGATCATGGAGACCACAGCAGGTGACCTTCTGCACCTTGGTTACATCATTCTCATCCTCATCATTCACTTCCTCCCCCCACAGTGTGCTCTCCTGGTGGAGAGGTGTTTGTGTATTTTACTGTCCTCAACCGACACTGCCTTACATATCTTTCATTTGGTTCCAGCAGGCCACAATATGATATATAATTTTATGTTAGAGGTCCAGTGTGTAGGAATGTAGGGGCATCTAGTGGTGTTTTGGCAAATTGCAACCAACTTATTAACATTTACTTCACCTTCCTCTTTCAAGTGTGTAGGAGAGCCTACGGTGGCTTTCAGGTAACATAAAAACATGAAAGCCCTTCTCCAGACCCAGCGTTTTGTTTGTCGAGTCTGGGCTACCGTAGAGTCATGTAAGTGCAACATAGCAAGCCTCTACGCTCCAGACATTTAAATATAAATATCTTCATGGTTGAATGCAATTATTGTACGTGGCTTTGGACAAAAGCGTCAGCTAAATAAATGTAAAGCGATAAAGGTCTAATTCAAAGGTAACAACAAAGACAATGATTCTTAGTCTCAGGTTGCTATACAGTAATGAAAACAAAGCTATGAATATTATATTCAATTTCTCTCCATAGAGCCCTCTAATTCCCACACACTGAACCTTTAAGGAAATAAATTGTGATGTTGAGGGGTGGAAAAGGTTGAGGACATATTTCTTAAAGGGGCTATTTGTAAGTTTTTGCTAGTGCTACATTGCCAATGTTAGCATAAACAACTGATTATTCATCAGTCTAGGCGAAATGTTGTAAGTTCTGCGTCAAACTTCATTCCTTTAATTGAAGAATTGTCTCCGGTGGTGGAAAGCAACGCAAATGTTAACTATTGCATTGCCCCAATTCTATTCTCTCAATGCCACAACTGAAGCTAGCATGCTTACCAGCTGCTCACTCTTGCCAATTGACCATCACCACCGCCAATTCCCAACAAGAAACCATGTACAACAGCAGAGAAAACTTAAATATAGCTCCTTTGATTTCACACAGTGTTTTGTGAATTGTGGTTTCCCACTTACATACTGTACCTACCAGGCATTAAACAATATTCAGCTTATTATTGTGCCAAATACAGGACAATAATCTTATTAAGGGGAGTATTGATATACTCTGTCATTGGGAAAAATAAGTTTTGTTTTATTACCATATTCTTACCATACAGAAAAAAAGCACAGCAGAAGAGGACAACAGTCTTTGTCTGCTGTTTTACTGGTTGCATTGCTGAATTCAATAACAAGTGTTTTTTGTCACTTGTGTGTTTTATGTCACTTGTGTGTTTTAATCATTGTCATGTTTGCTTTATTAAAGCCACTATCCTCTCATTGAAGACTCTATCATGCAGTCACCTCAGACTTTGGTGCGGTTACTTGCGCGGATCATACTGCAATGTAACCTCATCACACCCATACACCCTCCTTCATTCAGATGTGTGATCCATGTGCATACAGTATTTGCCATTTTGCATGTGAAGTGAAATCAAAGAGTTTCATGTTCAGTGGTGGAACAAATACTGTGAAGTTTCAAGAGCCTTTTGGCACTGTTGCTTTTCTCGTCCATTCAGTGTTGAGAAAAAGAAACACCAAAATATTTAAAACCCATGAAGCTGATATTGCCAGGTTTATGTTTACATTGACTAAATAACCTTCATTTAAGCACCATCCACTTGCCTTTTGTGGAAAGGTAGATTATCAAACATTTCCTTTCCCAGATCACTTTTCTGACATTCATCCCTACCGACTTAAATGTTGAGCCTGACGCTACATTCTTGGACCTTAGGATCATCAGCTGACAAAATAATCTTCACTCAACTGCCATTTGCTGATGAAGACTTTGTTATGGTTTAAAGCTCCAGTAAAAACAAGAAACTATGTGTTCATATTTTTGGTAGACTCCAGGAACTTTTAGCCCTCTGTTGTATTTTTTGAGATGCTGCTAGTGCATCCAATTTACCTAGTAGCTTTGGTGTCTACACTCATCACTTAATGGACATAACCATTTATGTTTTTAATTTGTGGAAATACTTCCTGTTCCAACCCAGCTTCCTGGTCAGCTTTATGGTGGATGCCAGGGGTGGAGCCATGCGTGGTTGTCGACACAATGGCCTGCGCATCATCATCCCTCCCAGGAAGTGCAGCGCGCCCACACGGGTGACCTGTAGGCTGGTGAAGAGGCACCGTTTGGCTTCCATGCCACCGATGGTTGAGGGAGAAGGCCTGGCCAGCAGACTCATCGAGGTCGGGCCCTCAGGAGCCCAATTTCTCGGGTAAGTGTACAGGTGAGGCATTCATTCATTCCATCATCACGATGGATGAATTCATGAATAAAAGCCTGGAAGTTAGGAAATGTAGAGGACTGAAAAAAAAATTAAATATCAAATCTGCAGACACCAGAAGGTAAATATATCGATACTACATGAAGACGTAGCATATTTCCCGGAATAGTTAGTGGTGCTTCTTAAAAATAAGTGCAGTGGTACCCACACCTTTTCACTTTTTATATGTCCTGACGTAGATGAAAATGGAAAATGTTATTTAAAAAGTAGTAAGTAATCAGTTAAAGATGTGTGTCCAGTGTAAGACAGATCTTTAGTAAGACAGGAAGAAAAGTACTACCTCAACCTTCAGGCTGTTGATTGACCTGAATTCTATTTCATAAGAAACTTTCAACTTGCTGCCCTTTTTCGTTCAGATTAATTTCTGCCTTACTAAAACTATTTCTGTATCTGCTGTTGCTTTCTCCCAGCGCCAGGGTTTGGATAATCTTTGCTCTTCAGCCTGTCCTATTTTCTTTAACAGCTGCAGTCTAACTCTTTTTAGCTTCATCCCTAACCTGTAATGCGTAAGCCTTTCAAATTAACTCCACCTCCTCTAGACCAATGTATTGCACCATGAATGATTTGATATGTTCCTTCAAACTCTTTAGGTAATATTGATTGTACAGTATAAAAAGCTTACAGTTACGAGTTATACATTATATTAATATTTATCCAATCCATCCCTGATATGAGACGTGTTCTCCCTCACACAAACTGAGAAATGTTGTTCTTGTTTTATGTATATACAGTATGTTATCCTTGAGGATTTGGAATCCATAACCTCCACAGTTAAATATCAACATTCCTCACATTAACTAAGGAAGATTGTTCCTATTAACAATGTAAATGGTTACATTTATTTGTTGTTTGGCATGAGTGTGGTGACACCATACCTAAAACATAGATTCAGCCACAGAAATCAAATTTCTTTAATTCAAAAACTTCCAAATATAAAGAGACCCAGTGTGTTCCAATTTGATTAAATCAATTAATTATTAAATAAAAAATAAATTGTGAAACAAATAATATTTCAAAGCAAGTTACATTTTTTTTACATTTTATTTATCATCATTTAATTTTGGATGCTTTGGGCCTCAAAAGTGTGATAATCTCACTCAAGTATTGCACATTAGATCCAAGGTTTCTATTTTGCACCCAACCAAAAGATTGTGTGTCCTCTTTCTTCCTCACTGCTGCATATGGACGCTTGGTTGATCACACAGTAAACTTCACCTCCCCACTGCCCCTCCACCTCTTAATGAGGGGGAGAGTTTGGTTAGCAGAATCCTCCAGCTTGGCCCGCCGGGGACAAAATTCATTGGGTAGGGTGGAAAAAATGGTTTTGCATATGAAACGGTTCATGGATGTTTCCCACAAAACCCTTTCATCTGATGTTATTTCATCCATACGCTATTGTGTTTACATGCTTGTGATATTGTCTTCCAGACCACTTTAACTGTAACTTATTGCCCTTTAGACATTACTTTGAGCCTGTTTTCTGCTGATCCTTTTCCATTTATGTTTATTTTTTTCATGCTTTCTTATTTTTTGATCAATGTGTGTTTCTTTTTCTTTTTTGTGTGAAATTTAAATGGTTTTGTGGCCCAAAGGTAACAATTAAGGTGAAATTCGGCAGGATGGTATGGTTTGAGATTGAACTCTGTTTCTGTCTCCTGTCATGTAAATGTTAACTTGACCATCAGACTAATTCCCCAAAATGGGGGGTGTAAATATAAGTAAATCACAAATTCTGGCAATTTTTCTAACAGTTGTCTCAGCATTTAGCTGGGAAATTACAATAAAACAACAATTAAATGTGAATGCTAAATCATTTTGAGACAAGATTAAGTAAAAGCAACATTACGTTAATTCTTTATATCGCAATTTCTCCTGCCAGCATTTGGGGCCACCAAAGTACAAAGCTGGAAAGTGATTGATCAAAAATAGTATATTTTAGTACTAATATTTAGGCCGAAGAACCATCTAAATAACACATGAAAAGATCAGCTGTTGTGCTCTCAGATCTGTGTTTGTCCCATTTTAAATTGTACTGAATGTAGCACGTTTCAGATATGTGTTGTAGCTAGCTTGTCATGATTATACATGTCAGGTAAGTATTAAAGCGACAGGTAAAGGGATAGTTCCGTGATTTTGAAGTGGGGTTGTATTAGGTACTTATGCATAGTTAATATGGTAACTTATTTAGATGGTGATCAGCGCGGTCATATTACGGAGTTTCGAGGGGATGTGGATGTCGAAAAAAGTCAGAGTCCAACACATTTTTAAATGATTACCTAAAAAAATAATCCATTCAATTGTACGCTAAATAATGTACTTTTTTTACTGCTTTAGTTTGCCGCCAGACAGCCGTTTATTTTTGTACCTTTTTTTTTCAAGCATACTTCGGCCATGTACACAAACTAGCGCCAGTGCAGAGAAGCAGCGGATCACTCTGCAAATCAGCTGTTCCACTCAGAGCTACTCTGGTTCATGAAGGTATCCTCTTACGCTTTCATAATAACTTATTTTTGTTGACACTCTGTGTCTCTTGAATAAGCCATGGTAGCCCTGAGTCGAACATGGATTTGCGGAGTCATATGCTGGGCTGGACAATCCTTTGAAATTACACACACTGGCACTCATACACACACTAACAAACTTATATTTTATACTCACTGGCTCACATAAACCTGCCCTCTCCCCATCCAGTCCTGTGATCGTAGAGATCCCCCACTTTGCAGCCCTGCGGGGGAAAGAGAGGGAATTGGTGATACTGAGGAGTGAGACAGGAGAAAGCTGGAAGGAGCATCACTGCGAACACACCCAAGAGGAACTCAACCAGATACTCAATGGCATGGATGAGGGTCAGTTTCTGATTGCGTACCCATAGGTTGCACCATGATCTGGACAAAAGTCATCCCAATGTTAATGTCCCTGACAAAGCCGTTAATTGTTTCCCTCCTCCAGAGTTGGACACACCGGAGGAGCTGGAGAGAAAGCGCATTTGCCGTATCATCACCAGAGATTTCCCACAGTACTTTGCAGTGGTGTCACGCATCAAGCAGGACAGTAATCTGATTGGCCCTGAGGGAGGTATACTGAGCAGCACAGTTGTGCCCCAAGTGCAGGCAGTTTTTCCCGAGGGGGCCCTCACCAAGAGGATCAGGGTCGGACTTCAGGTAATTGACAAAAGAACCACTACATCTTTAATTTTGTTGTATTTTCTATAATTGCATACTGTTGCAGATTTTGAGTTTTAAATGGCTAAGGTGAAAATAGAAAAAAAAATGACAAAAGACTTCTTATCCATATAAGCAATGTCTTTTGTCATTGTTTTTGTTTGAAGAAACCACTATTACATCTTCAAACAAACCAACCGTCACTATCTTTGTACCTGAACATTGTATGCAGCAGACATTTGAACCTGCATGTTTGTGATGATATCCAAAATTCGGCAATGATTTTCTTGGCAGCAGAAGTACCAGCCCACCATATATTATATGCTTTTTCAAGGAGTGGAAAATCTGACATTTAAGTTTGAAGATGCAGGGCTGGATCCATCTGAAAAATTGTATTTCTCAAGATAGATGTGGTCATTACTGTTCCTGTTTGAAGGAATGCATATTTGGGTTATCTAATATCATGTGTATGAATGTTTGATGTGGCCAAGATGTATATGGTTGTAGACGGTTGTTGTATTTCATAGATTGTATACAATCTGGTACAGCTCAGTACAAAGTTCACTGCAGCCTACATTTCAGTCAGCAGACCATCCAAAATTAACCTAGACAATAACTCTCTGTATTGGTAACACAAGGTAAGGTTGTTTATATTTTCTACACCCTTCCAGGCACAGCCAGTGAATATAGATGTAGTGAGGAAGGTCCTAGGGAACAAGGCCACCTTCAGCCCCATTGTCACCCTGGAGCCACGCAGGAGGAAGTTCCATAAGCCCATCACCATGACCATACCTGTTCCCAAGAGCAACTCTGACCCAGTACAAAACAGTTTTGGAGGGGACACCCCCACCTTACGACTGCTCTGCAGTATTACTGGTTAGAGAAGAAACATGAATCCATGAATAGACAATCAAAAGACACACACTCACATTCTAATGTCCATCTTGTGTTTGTGTCCATGTGCAGGTGGAACAACGCCAGCCCAATGGGAGGATATAACGGGAACCACTCCATTAACATTTATTAATGACTGTGTCTCCTTTACCACCAATGTGTCTGCTAGGTAACACAATATAATTTGTTGAGGAACATTTACTGTATATTTACTGCACTGCTGTTTTCAAGTGACTGACATGTAGCAGCCAACAAACACGTAACCTCACTGGCTCTTTTGAATCCTTTTCTGATTTCTAGATTCTGGCTCATAGACTGTCGTCAAATCCAGGAATCTGTCAACTTCTCCACTCAGGTGTACCGCGAGATCATCTGTGTCCCTTACATGGCCAAATTCGTCATCTTTGCCAAGACCCATGACCCCATTGAGGCCCGCCTGCGCTGCTTCTGCATGACTGACGACAAGATCGATAAAACCCTGGAGCAGCAGGAGAACTTTACTGAAGTGGCCCGCAGCCGAGATGTAGAGGTGAGAAAGGAGGACAAAGGAGGAATCCACTGGAGAGCTCTTGAGCTGGGCTGAAATTACAAATTTCACAACAACTTTGTCTAAAAGTGATTGTCCTTACGATGTCTTTGTGTAGTTTACTCCAATTTAAAATCAGTGGCATTTTGTAACAGCTAAAGGCCGTGCATAGACTGTTTATAAAAATGGAAAAAGTCATCAAATCTGGAAAATGTAGCCAATGCAGGAGTGCCTGAAGCCTGTATTTTCTGGAATCACCAGCAAAGGAAGACTCACTGGCAAAAAGAAGTCTATGAGAAAAATTACTCTACTTCTCACTCAATTTATTACATCACTAAATATTTTCCTGAGGAGTTCTTCAATACAGCACTATGTTCATTTTGTAAATGATTGTCTCATTTTGAGTAAAGTACACGATAAAGCATGGTATGCATTGGGGCCTGGATACAGCGTGATTGACAGCTGGTCCATCCAATCGTTGAATGGTTGCATGGTCGAAGTGTAGGTGCGCGCAGAGTGGATGTGCTCTCAGTCAGACCCACCCCGAATTCTACGTCTGGTTGCAAAAAAACAAGATGGCGCTGGTCAAAATGCGAAACTCAAGGCTTCAAAATGGCAGTTTGGGTGACGTCACAGTGGGTTGCCACTTGGGCGTGAGATTATTTTTGTTGGCTTAACCATTTTTGATGGAGGCATCACAGACAACTACTGAAAAAGGTTTTTTTGATGAAGGCAGATCAACTGTATCAAAACCCCAAACAAGATTGAGGAATTTTAAAGGCTGTTGTCAAGGGTTCTAGGTTTCTTTAGAAATCTGTGAAGTACTGCAGTGAGATGAAAAGGAGAAATGTTGGGGTTCAAACAAAAAAGGAATGACAGTTAAGATGGTTATTTGTTGTTATTTATCTGCTGTGCTTGTTATTTTTCTCAGGTCCTGGAAGGAAAACCTATCTATGCAGACTGCTTTGGAAACCTTGTTCCCCTCACCAAAAGTGGCCAGCATCACCTCTTCAGTTTCTTTGCCTTTAAGGAGAACAGAATAGCACTCTTCATCAAAGTGAGCACCATTTCTTATTTGTATAAACTTTTTTTATTTTTATTTATTTTTTTTCTGACAAACAACTGACCACTCCTGAACTGCTTGGTTGTTGTAGATCAGAGACAACACTCAGGAGCCATGTGGACGTCTGTCCTTTATGAAAGAACCTAGGAACTACAGGTCACTCACCCAGAACGCCATATGCAACCTCAACATTACCCTCCCATCATACTGCAAGGTGAGGACACTAAACTGTTGTTCCACTCAACAGTAGAGGAGCTTTTCTATCATGTTACTTCTCGTAAGTAAATCTCGCTGTTGCATCAAAATTTATTGCTTCGGTTGTTTGTAAGCTGGACCATGTACTTATCTCCTGCTTCTCAATTTTACTATATTATTTCCAAAAAGTAAGCCCATTATTTTCTTGATAAGCAAACTGTGCTAATGCTCTGAGCAGCCAACATTATGCTTTATAAGTCTTGGTTACTTTTCTACTGTTTTAAATGTACCTGATATCCCAAAGAAAACAACTTCAAAGTTGTTTTAAGCAACATTTATGACTGATGGGCTATAGCCACAAAAGGAAAAAAAAAAACCGGTAGAATGAATTTAAAATGCTTTATGCAAAAAGATTGAGAGACAAAAAATATGTATTTAAGATTTTTAGATTCAAGTTCCTAATGCTGCTTCAAAAACCACTTTGGCTCTCCAGGAAATCTTACTGACCTGTTTTCTCCGTTGCTATGGTAACTACACATTGACCCCCTGTCTTTTTCCCACTTTAATGTTGCTGTTGTTTCTATCTATACATCTCTCTGCTTTTTGCTGCTTCTTGCTCCCAAAAGGAGTCCGATTCAGACCAAGAGCAAGAGGAAGAGGTAAAAGCAGCCACCGCTTCCCACTCCCTCATCTGCTAACTAGCTCTGCTTTTATTTCCTGTTCACTGTCTTACCACCAGTACTAAATAGAGGACATGTTCACAAGTAGTCAGATTTTAGATATTTGTGTTCACTATTGTAGATTAGATTGTGAAATTTCAGTGGCATAGCTCATTTTTTACTGTTATGTGTGTCCTGTGTGCTCTTTTTCCTAAGGTAGTAGTACTGTAGTCAATTTGGTACATGCAACTGATGATACGAGACTAACTATGATCCTTTTCATATTTTTTCCAGACCAGCAGAACACTAGAGAAATGTAAGAATGTTTTCCTTGTTCACTTTTTGCTATAACTTTTTTTAAATTGTCACCACTCTGTGTTACAGCATGCCTTTATTAATCGTACAAATATAACAATGGCAGTGATTTTACGCCTGATACATGCAAGACTTATGCAGTTTAACATACTGTAACGTAGAGTGTATAGGAATTACCAGACAGATACTGTACACTCGCACAACTTACTTCAGTGATAGCTTAATTATAGTTTTTACATCTTATCAAAGTCCTGTAAGCTTCATGTATTTTTGTCTTGTCACACAAAGAAAGAAGGCCTTACCTGCACCTCCCCATGTCAATGTTATGTTTTTCCAGAGGCTTAACTTCACTATTTACTTTCCTCTTTTTTTCTGATTTCACACCTGTCTCAATGCCTTCAATTTAACTCTTTCCCCTTCACAATTTGAGATCGGGCAAATGGAGAAAGAGTTAAAAACTGCCATCTAAGTATGTACATGCATATTAAACTAATTTATACTGTTGTGATGCTTATGTGATAGTGGCCTCTAATTTTGTGCTGTTCTGAAAGGCAGCAGTAGTGCTAACATGCATCACACTTCCCGCTTCATCATGTCAATTTTTTTATTTTTGCACTTAAGTGGCTCCAAACAAACTCACTTGTGTTGAGGTGGATGGAGTGACGCAATTTGTTTGTATAAACACTGCAATGTTCATACAGCTCACGTAGCGAAATGCAATTTGCTTTCTTGTTCAGGCATAAAAGTCCAAGCCTTTTCACCTACTCAGGCCACCATTGTCGGCACAAAAAACACTATTGATGCAGTTAGTTATAATGCCTCAGTTTGTGCCAAAATTTTAAAACAACGTTTAATTAATCCAATGCGCTTCCTGAAGCTGGGTTAATTGCGCTAGCACCCAGTTTTAGTAAATTAGAGGCCATTATATTAGTGTTCCCCCAGCTGTAGTCCTCTAGTGTAATAGTAAAGCAAAAGTAGTTGGCCTCCCTACCCACTCTTAATCCTTCTTCCTGCTTTGTCTTATTCATGTAGCAATTTAAAAATTACAGTCATAGAAACTTACAAATAGTTTTCTTGAGCATTTAAATTGATGTTATACATGAGACAAATATATGATGTTATTGATTTGAATTCAGTGTATATGTTTAGAGACAAAATTCATATACATTATAACATGTATGATTACTTAGATGATACAGATACTTAACATAGTAGCCTTAGTTCAAGAACTCTACACATTACTGAATGGGCCATATTAACAAGCAGCTCTTGATCATGAGCACCTCTTACCCTCAAACTGATTTAATCACAGCAAAACACTTTCCACCAATCACTCCTCACCAGGACCTCTCCATCAGCACTTCCCTTTGCTTTGAATGGAAATAACTTGCCTTATGTGTGTATGTTTGTGCTTGTGTGTATGTATGACAATATGCAATGGCTTGTAAATGTTCTTTTTTTTGTGCTTTAATTTTCTTATCAACACCATATATGCACTGTATTTGTGTTATTTCAGTTTTCATTTCATTTATATATTTCAAATGTTAGGTTAGGCAAAAGGCAGACTCGAGGGCAAAGGGACTTAAAATACTGTCTCTCCCTGCAAAATGTCACTTTCTAGTATTGCTGAGATCATCCTTCCTCTTTAGATTCTGTGAAAATAAATGATCTGCTTTGTTCTATAATGAAAAACATGGCAACTCATCTTCAGTTTTAGGAGTTATCACTGGCTTTCTTTGAGTTCTTTTAAGGCCATTTTTGCCTCTCATCACATAGACATTTGTCATACATCTGAGCAATCTTGAGATGTTCTGATCTATGTTTCCTGTGTTATTATTTCTTCCATTTTACAATATTGGTTTCTTGGTCAACTGGTTTTATTCAAATTTGGTATCGTTTAAAAAAAAATGTATGTTAGTTTGTTTTATAGTTTTGTCTTGTGAGTGTGTGTGCGCTGAGTGTATAAGCAAGTTATTTCCTGCTCATTTTCTTTCCCATTGGTATTATGTAGCTTTTGCTTAACCACAGTTCCCCAGAGACATATCAAAGTATAAGCCCAATTCCTCTGATACCCTAATGTAGAAGCCATTGTGATTCTGTTGTCCAATGATCCCTGCAGTGTGCTCCAATCCTGTCCTGACCACATTTTCCAATGTTTGTCTCCTTTCATTTGAATTTTTGATTTTCTTTACTCCTTACTTGTTGTTCTTCCATATGGAAGATGAAGAGACGGAGACATCAGTCCTGAAATCAGAGCTGATTCGAGAACCAGACCTCCTCTCCGACGTGTCAGAGATGAAACAAGATTTGATCAAAATGACTGCCATCTTGACTGCAGACTCCACAGAGAAATCCCCTACCTTAGGAGGGTGTGGTCTAGAGAAAGGGACTGAGGACATTTCTGGAGAACCATTAGAAATAATGGAGAAGGACTTAGAGAAAGTCAAAGAGGACCTAGAGAAAGTCAGTGAGATATTGAGGAGTGGAACATATGAGAGCAAGGTGTCAGAAGAGGCAGCAAAAGCAGCTAGAATATTAGAGGAGTGGGTTCTCCTCTCAGACAGTGAGATAGAACAAGCCAAAAAGATGGCAACTTTAGAAATTCAAGAGCCTGTCTTACGGGAAAGTAGAGCAAACAGAGGGGCTCCCAGACCTAAGGCCATAAAGGACAGTGGTGATCTTAAAGAATACCTCCTGGATGCACCGTTAAAAGCTAAAAAAGAGCCAGCCATCCAAGAAAGATTCACTGATGTGGAACTACGTAAAAGTGCTAAAGCGACCACTCCAACCAAAGTACATGACAAAACCATTGCTGGTGATTTAAAAAAGCCAGTCAGAAGGAAGGGGAAAGACCACGGGCAGGCAGAGCAATCAACAGAAGCAGGTGCTCTTCTGAGTGTGTCAACAGCCCCCACTCCAGCATCGCCTGTATCCCCAGTAGTGGAAGAAACTCCAATTGGGTCAATAAAGGACAAAGTCAAAGCTTTACAACAAAAAGTTGAGGCAGAGCAAAAGAGCAAAAAGGTCACTGGAAGCACACCTTCACAATTGCCTGTTATGGGGAAACCATCTCCCAAAGACAAAGAAAGCCCTAAATCAAAAAAGGGCCCCCCTAAATCCCCTAAATCGGAATTGGAAAAACTTGAGACCATGTCAGTTAAAGAACTAATGCAAGCATTCCAAACGGGGCAGAACCCCTCAAAGAGAAAGTCTGGACTGTTTGAGCCCACTACATCAAGATCAGAGAAAACCACAAAATCAGAAACCATCCAGCCAAAATCTATCACCAAAGCAATAACCTCACGTGTTTCTCAAGAGCTATCTTTGGATTCCAAAACTCTCAAGAAAGAGACCACTCAGCAAGAAAGAAAGAAAGAAACCAAGACAGTTGCTTCTGCCCATTCAGAGCTGACTGAAACGGTAGACTTTGGAAATGGTGGCCTTGATGACAGCTCTGACAGCTTAAAACATGAGGGTGCGGCAGATTCACTAACTGCTAGTTCTGGAGATGGAACTACTCATCTGAGCTCCGAGGACAGCTACAAACATGAGGGTTTAGCCACTCCAGGCACAAGTCCTGAAAGTCTGTGTCTTTCTCCCAAAACTGGACAGCGCACAAATTCATCACCAGCTAGCAAAGCAGTCCAAAAACAAAGTAAAGACACAGAGAAGTCTGGACACACTGGTGTAGGGGCCACTGGTGACCAACAAGCAACAGAATTGACCCTCCCTGTTTCTACCAGCAAGGCTGCAGATGACCACACTACAAGTGAGTCCATATCTGGTGGGAGGAGTGAGTCAAAGCCATCGAAACCTCAAAATCTAACAAAGAGAATTTCAGAGACTGTAGAAACTTTTCTCAGTCAGGATGAGAGTCCTAATCATCAGCTAGATTTGCCTTTAATTTGTTCTCCAACCTCTAGATCCTTTTCTCAGCGCAAAGAAAGCTTAGAGCTGCCTTTAAAACAAGACTCAGAAGCTCTCAGTCCATTAGCTGATGACTCTTTGACAATAAGCCACAGAGATTCTTTAGAGGGTAGTCCTCTCATGGAAGAAAATTCCTCCCATAAGTCCCCAGACTCCATTGAACCTAGCCCAACCAGGGAATCACCTCCTCATGACTCTTTAGAAAGCAGCCCTGTCGAGCAAAAAAATTACCCTTTTCTCCCATTGACACTATTTCCACCTGGTAACACCAAATCTTCAGAATTCCCTCACGATGCTTTGCGTGGTAGGCTGCTTCGAGACCATGAGGCTAGTGCTGATGATGACAGTTGTGAGCAGACATCTCAGATGACAAGTTCTGGTAAGAGTCCACTCTCCCCCGATACTCCTAGTTCTGAAGAGGTAAGTTATGAGGTAAACCCCAAACCCCCTGACCATACATTCCTCTCTGTTCCATCCAAACCGGCTGTCATCCCTGAAGACCCAGGAGAAGAGGATACGTCAGACAGCTATGAAGCTAAGAGAAAAATCACTCCTGAGGAGGAAATGTTTAAGATGGCAGCCAAAATAAAAACATTTGATGAAATGGAACAAGAAGCGAAGAGCAACAAGAAGTCTAGAAAAGATTTGTTTCCCTCAGCAAATGCCACAATAGGGGATGGCAGCTATGAAACATTAGAGGCCACAAGTGAGAACCTTTCGCAAAGTGAATGTGGGCTCCATAGATCCACAGAAGATTCAAAGTTAGCTGTCTTTTTTGATCCCCATAATAAAGTACAACCTCCCTCTCCTTTTTCAGCAGGTTTGCATGACGGATCCCACAGCAAAGAGGTCAAGAACACAACAACAGCCAGTATCACTTCAGAGGGACCTAACTCTGTCTCAGACCAGCATCCTTCAAAATCTAAACTGGAAACCTCCCAAGAACAAAGACTCTCTCCATCTTTGAAATCTGACAAGGACAGTAGTGCCAAAAACACTACTGAAACATCAAACACTGAAAACAGGACTGATGAGCAAAAGGAGGAGTGCTTAAGGACATCAATGGAAAACAAAGGAGACAGCAAGAATGGTCAAGAGTTAGGTGTTAGCAGGCTACTGACTGGTACGATAAAACAAGCTAGCAATATAACAGATGAAATCAAAGGAGGGCATACACTAGCACCAGAAGCTACACTTGGTGAAACTGTTGCTACAGATCAAACAAAAGAAATGTTCAAACCGGAGGTCTGTATCTACGATGACACAGAGGAAGATGATGAGGCATTGGAACCTCCCAGAACTGAGTCAAAAGGTGTCACTGCAAACGTAGACACTGATTCATGGTCTGCTATGCGGGAGGATGATGCCACTTTTGCAGCTCGTGTCAAAGAGGAGGAACAGAAGATATTGAATCTAGTGGTGGACCGTCACTCTCTCCAAGCAACTCCAGACACAACTCCTGGTAGAACACCAACAGAAGAGAGCACTCCAAACAGTGAGCCCAACCCTTTTCTGTTCCAAGAGGGGAAGCTCTTTGAGATGACCCGGAGTGGTGCTATTGACATGACTAAGAGAAACTATGAGGAAGAGGGAGGTGGTTTTGCCTTTTTCCAGATAAGTGAACAGCCTTTAGAGGAGCCTCACTTAGCTGAGGCCAGCCAAGAAGGTAGCAGATCAGCAGCAGAACCTGTAGTTGGCCTCAAGCTAATTCTAGAAGTGAAGCCTGAGGAAGGTGAAAAATCTAAAGAAACACCTGATTCTCAGCTTCAGTCCCCACCTGATGGTGATCAGACACCCTCTAAAGCTGATGCTTCCAAATCTAAAATCCCTAAAATGGGCATTTTGGCTTCAGCCAAATCTACAAAGAAAGATCAGACATCCCCTGAAACTGTAAATACTAAAACAGACAAAAATGAAAATGAAGGATCCTTTGATTTAGACACAAGTTTCTCTGGCCAAATGATAACAAATGTACAGACAGCAGAAACTACAGTAACTAGATCTGTTTACTCTGAGCAGGGCCAAGAGTCCTCTGACTCCTCTCCAGAGGAACCACAGTCAGTGATAGAAACCCCAAAACCAACAGGCAAGGCTAAACAAAGTGCTTCCACTAGCGTTAAAAAGACTCCAGTCAAAACACAAGCTAAGTCTGCTACTCAAGGTAGGGGTAAATCCACAATCCCCTCTCCATCTAATGTAACATCCTCCTCAACCACTCTTAAAAAAGAGGCCTCCTTTACATCTGAATCTAAATCTAAAATTCCCATCAAGGCTAGCACTATAAAGCCTGATTCTACTTTGAAACGTGTTGAATCTAACCTGGACAAAAAGCTTAAAGTCCTAAAAAAGGATACAAGAAGAAAATCTGAGACGGACGCAGGTCCCTCTGTGGATGTCAAATCCAAGACACCTTCTTCCAAAGCCAAGAGCTTCTGTGAGGGGGAGTCTACCGGACCTACTGCTAAAAAAAAACAGGGTCGTGTTGAGCCAGGAAAACCTAAAGGCTTCCAATCCAGATTGCCAGTCCGGGGCAAAAGTGGTCAGTCATCTCATCCACCAGCACCCACTAAAGAGAAAAGTGAGCCACGGAAAAAGTCCATTGAATTCTTTGAGGAGATAAGTGATGAGGCCGCAAAACTTGTGGCAAGGTTGGCACAGGCTGAGACAGAGAATGAACAAGAGGCTGCAGCCGCCAACTCAGATGATGATAGCAGTCTCATTGATCCATCAAGCATAGAAAGAGAAACTTTCTCTGAGATGCAGTTCCCTCCTTCAGGAGACGTCTTTCCTATTAGACCACTGTGGGATGACCCTGTTGAGAGACAGATGCAGCGAATTCCAGACGATAAAGTCCAAAGTAAAGGTATCCCCCCCAGTATAAGGGTCTATTCTCTATCTCTTCTGCCTCATTAGTATACTAGTTGTTAAGATGCTGCCTCTCTGTTTCGTGTAGTTAAGTCTTGTTGTAGTTGAGGAATCCATGTTGCTGTGTCGCTTGAGCTGTGTTTGTGTTTGTAATGTCTCTTTCCTTTGATGTGTACAGAAACTCTCAAGATTGACTGAAAGGCTTTATGGAATTTAGCAACGAGTATAATTATTATCTGAACAATCACATGTATTGTCAATCATTTTCAAATGAATATAATGTATCTTATTTATTCATACTGTCACTACAAGATCTATCACAACTATTTTTTACAAGTCCAAGTTTACAACCCCTTAATCAGATTTTTGTGATTAACCAAATAGATAATAGAACAAAACAAGAAAGCCAGTGAAAATGTTTTCAGATATTGTTTGTGAATCTGACTTGATTTGGTATACCTTGCGGCTCTGACCGCTCATGGCTGTTTGGTGGTATTTGCAGTAGACCCAAAGGATGAAGCAGAGAGAAAAGAGCAACGGTTGGTCATTATGGCTGACCACTTGGGCTTCAGCTGGACTGGTGAGTATCAGCTTAGTAGCAGTGATCAAACTTTTAACCTCAAAATTGACTTAACTTTTGGCAGACTCAATGTAATTTCTAGTATTTTTTGAATATATTTTTCCACTCATCATAACTTTTATTATATTTTCTTTTTCCCCCTTAGAATTGGCACGAGAACTAGACTTCAGTGAGGAGAGGATCAACCTGATAAGGATTGAAAACCCCAACTCACTGCAAGACCAAAGCCATGCCCTTTTGAAACTCTGGGCTGAGAGGGAGGGAAAGCACGCCACAGGTTAGTGATCAATAGGTTATATAGTAAAAGGTCTTATTACAATTTGAAGTGGAACTTTTAAGATTGATTGCTATCTGTTTCAACAGAAACGACATTGATCAAAAGACTGACAAATATCAACCGGATGGACATTGTTCATCTCATTGAAACCAAGATCATCAAGTCCACTCAGGAGGAGACATCATCACATACCTATGCAGAAATTGAGCGGACAATAGCACTGGACCATAGTGAAGGTGCATAAGTCAATGCGAATAACAGACTGATTTTTTAGTAGTTAGGTTTATCTCAATCGTCCTGTACTCAATGCATGCACTGTATTCTTTTTCAGGTTTCTCTGCCCTTCATGAAGACATTGAAAGCCCTAGGCCAGGCAGGCGCACAAAGACTGCACCTAGGAGTCCAGGCTCAGGACAAGAGGTACCCATGGTGTCAGCAGAGGACCTGTCCTGTTTGTCATCACTTCAAGAGACGACAGGACGACTGGAGACAGACTCAACAGCAACAGGCCTTCATAGAAATGCCAAGAAAGAGAAATTACAAAAAGAGACAACATTGTAAGTTATCTTGAAAGATTAATCACCACACTTGAATTTGCTGTTTGGGCTTTTCTTATAGTCAACAAGCATAAACACACGTTGCACTGCATTTCAGTTAGCTCATTAAATTAAAAAAAAATCCACCTGGGGCGAAAATAACCTGATCATTCTAGTTTGCAAGTTACTGTCGGAATAAAATATAATAATATCATTGTGAAATACAATCAATTTGACCCATTATGACAAAACAAATTAATACTCATTATAAGAATGACTGCAGCTCCCAGCTTTGATCTCTCTTCTAATCAATCGCACCACCCATCCAGTGCCTGAATATTGAAATGCTCTTTTTTACAGCTCATCACAAAGAACATACAAGGAAATGACAGACTCGGTACACACAGGCAGTTTTAAACAAGTAAGTCCTTCCTTTACACTGTACCGCACCTCTCCCTACAACCCAAGATCCCATGTGATAGACCCTGTGTATAAAGGGGGACCCAAGTTAGGTACCCACACTACCCTACCTCCTTACCCCTCTGTTGATCCATTTGATGATGAGGGTGCTGCTGGATATGAGGGGGCAGAAGGGGGAGTGGAGTGGAGCTTGGAGTGCCTACAAACTACCCACGCTGAATATGATTTTGATTCTTTGTCACTGTCGCGCTGGCGAGAGTCATCCAGTAGCTCTCGGACAGGTGTATGTGAGAGTAGACCGTTGTCTATGACTGATTTTGGAGATAGCTTGATTGAATGTGAACAAGCTGAGCAAGACTTCAGGAAAATGTCTATGGAGCTTACAGAAACTGATGTGGTCTCTGAAAAGGTGTTCTTTACAGAAGGATCAACAAGTCAGCAAATGCCAGCATCTTCTCAGCCTACACCTGGGACTTCTTCAGTTTCTCTTACTACATCTACAGAATCCATGCAGACCAAACAAAAAAGACATATGGATGAAGTTTCTCGTCGACTGTATGAAGTCCTGTATGGATATGATGTTGAGCTGATAGATTCAGATAATGAGGATGTGTCTGCAATTTGTATGGATGCTCCCCCTGAAGACACAATTCAAGCTGGAGTCACGACAGATGAAGTTGAGGGAGCTTCAAGAAACACAAAGATTAAAGAAGTTTCCCAGACCACAAGTTTAGGTGACCTTGATCTAAGATCCAGTGAAGGACTGAATCAAAACCAGGACACAACCACTCATGAATTAGTAGGTTCTTCTGATGCCAGTCATTCTATTCCAAGTTTAATATCTCAGAAAGCAAAATCCATGAGCTCAGTCAAATTCATTCAGTTGTCACATGACTCAACTTTTGAGAAAACACTTTCATTCAGACCAAATCAACCTGAAAATGAGGCTGTGTTCTTAACAGAGTCTACACCTGACATTGAAGCATCTAGATTAAGATCCTGTTTACCAGAATCTGTATCTGAAACCACTGGTGAACCTTATAGCTCAGTTCATCATAGATCATCTTCCCCTGAGTGCTTGACTGATACAGCAATATTACTGACAGAGAGTAGGGTCTCATCACCTGAATCCGCTCTGTCAATAAATGGGCTGAATGTTTTTGCACTTGATTCTCCAGTTCCTCAGTTTAGGCCCTTGTCTCCCCTGCCACCCCCCGTTTTTCCATGGGAAACCAGTGATAGGGCATCTGCTCAGGGGCAACCATTACTTAGTCCACCAGGAGGCACTTCTCTGCTCTTATCATCAGAAGCAGAGGAAAGGCCATTGACACCAATGGTTTCAAACAAAAAACCTTTTGGAAGGCCAGTATCACTTTGCAGTGATTATAGCAGTGAGATATTCATCTCACCTCAGTCTTTAACTTTTGACATAGAGGACAGAACATCATCACCTGAGTCCGTCATTTTAGAAACCAAGCAGTGGCTTTTTACATGTTGTGAGACTGTGACTGCGTCCCCTGATTTCAATGATATGAGATCATCATCTCATGAATCCATAGGGTCCATCACTGCACATTGGCTGCTTCCTCCAGACTCCCCTATCCCAGAATTTAGGCATGCTGTCTCTGACTCTTTTATGACTTGTGAATATAAATCTTCCTCACCTGAGTCAGTGTTTTCAGATAAGGACTTTGACACAGGACTTTTGTTAACAATGTCTTTTGAAGATAGGCCCTCATCCCCAGAATCTGCAGCATCTGTAAATGAATATAAGGCATTGTCACCTGATTCAGCTGTACCTAAATTCAGTTTCAATTGGCCAGACAAACCTATTGTAATGATAGGAGAGAGATCCATTTCCCCTGAATCAGTATGCTCAGATGTAGAATATGGCTCCATGTCTCCAACATCACTTAGCCCTGAGAAGAGATCTTCATCACCTGCTACAGTTAAATTTGGAGATGAATCCGAGTATGTTTTACCTGTCACTGGACATACAGTTCCCTCTACTAAATTAATTGAATCTTCACAAATAGAGTATGATTCCACATCTGTTGATCAGAAACCAAAATCACCGGAAGCATTCGTATTTGATATTAGGAACAAACCAACCACAACAATGGAATTAGGATCAGAGTATGATGATGAATGGGTTATGATATGTTTGTCTGATATTGATAAAAGGCAACCTTCTCCAAAGCCAGTGTCATACTACAGACCAGTTTCTCCACAGCCAGTGACGTTAGGCATTAGAGCATCCTCTCCTGTGACAGAAACTTTAAAAGAATCTGTGTTGTCAGATACAGAATATGAGACTGGACCATTGCTGTCACATTTTAAAGATATGCTATTTCCTCCTAATTCTAGTGGTTCCATAATTAATTTTGGGTCATTATCAAATCCTGTGGCTGATCTATCTCCTGAGGAAGACAAGGCACTTCAGCCAACATATGCTACAATTTATTTAGAGGATACATTTATTGCAAAGCAGTTTGAAGCAAAATCAAATGTTATTGTTGATCTAGAGAAACTAAGAAATGAAGAAAAAAGCAAAAGCTTTGTTCTGTCAAAATCCTTAGAAGAAAATCCCAAGAAGTATAGTGAAACTGAAGCTCCTAAAGTACAATTAGCAGTACCAGGTGTTCGACAGTCTGACATTCTAACACCACTAGCAGGAGCTAAGGACTTTTCAACTGCTTTTCAATCAGTTAAATTGGATTATGGAACAGTGCAGAATGTGACAAAATATCAAAATGAATCATCACAACGTATAACTAAACCACATAATGAGACACAAGCATCTGACCAAACTCTGTCACAGGAGATTGCATCTTATGATCTACCATTGTCATTGGCACTTATTACAACTGTACCTAAAGATCAGAATACACCTAGAGAGTCTTCGATGTCTGTATCTCAGCATCATGTGCCTTTATGTTCAACAGAATATTCAGTGCCTGTCTGTACTTTAATGAATGACGCAAAACTTTGGAAGCTTATCTCTCAGATCCGTGACCCACAGTATATAGGAAACCCCTCCATGAGTGAAACAGGTGTCTTTCAGTTTGCTGAAACAATGACAGAGTCCAATCAAACAAATTCAGATAAGGCAGTTGGAGATGAAACTGCTGGTTTGCGATCAGAAAGTAACCTAAGACCACTTTTGCCTGATTCTGAAGCTGAATATAGACCTGTGTCACAAGGATCCCTTGGGATGCTGGAATCATTCAGACAAGATTCCTCCCATTCAGGGAGATCTGTAGGTAGTCAGCTAGCTTTAACACCAGATTCCCCTATTCCTCAGTACTTAAACTCTTTCCCTGTACTTTATCACAGATCAGTGTCAACAGAGTCTGCATTGTCAGATCGGGAACTTGAGACCAATTTAAACATTTCATTTCTTTATGAGGACAGACCAGCCTCTCCTGATTCAGTATCATCTATAAACATATACAGGGCACTATCAGTTGATTCTCCTATTTCCGAGTTTAGACAGTCTTCCCCAGATTCTGTCAATGTAGACAGGCCACTTTCACCTGAGTCATGCGTTCCTGTCTTTTGGCAGACTTTACCAGAATTGTCTGTCTCGACCACACTGGAAAGGTCATTGTCACCTGTTTCAGAAGGTGAATATGGGGCTATGTCTCTGTCACAACACTGCTCTGAAATGAGACCATCTTCACAGGATTCAGTCATGTCTGGAGATAACAACAGCGGTGACTTGCCAATACCCAAATTCAAAACAGGGCTTACTAAATCTGTCTTGGGTAGTGCTCATAGATCATCATCTCCTAAGTCAGGGACTTCCGATATAGAATGGGGACAATCAAGTAAAGACATAGTTGTTTCCAAGCAGAGACCTGACTCACCAGAATCCACAGTGTCAGAGACCACAGAGAGAGTACTGGGTGCTAGTAGTCAAATTCTCAGGGCAACCCACGTGCCAGTCTATAAATTTGTTTATGATGCCGAACTTAGGAAGCTTATTTCTCAAATATGTGACCTCCATTATATTGGAGAGACATTTTGCAGTAAAACAGGTTTTTTTGAGTTTACTAGAACTAGAACTGAGAAAGTTCTAAAGAATTCTGATGTAAATGAAGAGTCAGAGGATAGTATGAAGTTGGACATTACAGATCCATCTGATGCAGATGTTCTACAAGCAGCGCAAGCAAAGATTGAGGGGGAAGAGAGGCCTGTGTCACCTTATTCTGAGTCAGAATACAGGCCTTTATCAGCTGGGGAATTGACACTAATAAGTAAACTTACGTCGGATTCTCCAGAGTTTTTGAAAGACTTGTCTCCAGATTCCCCAGTTCCCCAGTTTTCTGGGGAATATTCACCCCAATCACCAGTATCTGATGAGGAATCAGACCTTTGTATCCCCTGTTTATTCAATGAAATTAGACCTTCGTCACCTATTTCTCTAGTATCTTCAGATGAAAACAGGGCATTTCCAATTGACTTACATTTACCAGACTTCACACCTGCAGTATCTGGACCTGTTACACCTTCTGTTGAGTACAGGCCCTCTTCACCAGAATCAGTTCATTCAGATATTGAATATCAGTTTTCAACTTCAGATGATTTTACAGACCAGAGAGTAGACTCACCCGAATCTGCTGCTTTCATACTTGAAGAAAAACAATCAACCGCTGGTACATTTAGAGAAAATCAACTCATACGTCAACTATATGACCATCAGTATGTTGAAGTGTTTGAATGTGTAGATAACGGTAAAGAACATGTTCTCCTTGATCCAGATGCAGAGGAGACAGGAAGGCCAAAGTCTCCTGACCCTGAGACAAAATATCAACCTCTCTTACACAAGTCCCTGAAGTCAAAGAGTGTTTTGACACATTGCCAGGAAATGGGAAACTCAGAAGACAAATACAGATCTTTGTCGACAGATTTACCTATACCTCAATCTTCTGTCTCAGTCTCTCAATCTGAAAATCACACGGAAGCATCTTCTGGACCAAAATCAGTTGCCCCAGAGCTTGAGGATTCATCAGAGTCTGACATTGAAGAAAGACGAGGTCCTCCTGATTCAGTGACATCCGAAATTGAGATAAGGCCAATTTCACCAGAATTTGTGATGGAATATATGCCTGTGTCACCTCAATCACCAACATTAACAACAGATATAAGAACATCCTATCTTGATTCAAAATCAGTTAACAAGTTCAGGAGCTTATTGCCAGATTCACCCTTACCACAATTAAGCCAAAATATAGAATCACTTGTGTTAGTTGAAGGCAACAGGTCATCAACACCTTTATCTGTAATATCAGACACTGAAACTGATGTTCCGGACATGTCATTTGTAGAGGCACAACAGACATCCTTCACTTCTGATTCTGAAAATGAGCTAAGGGCACTTTCACCTGATTCATCCAAACCTGTCTTCAGACAGGCTATACTTAACCCAACTCTTTTAATTGATGAATTCAGATCCACATCCCCTGGGTCAGTTTGTTATACAGATATAGAGTGTGAAAATGGATCATTTCCATCAGTATCCAATGAGCATCGATCGCAATCACCTGATTCAGTGGCATCCAGAGATGAAAACCAGGCCTTGTCATCAGATCCACCTATTCCACAATACATCGCAAGACAAGCTGAACCTTTTCCATCATTTGCTGGGTTTAGGTCAGCATCCCCTGAATCAGCTACGTCAGATGTTGAGTATGCACCTTTGATTAATTCCCCACTCGATACAGAAAATAGACCAGATTCTCCAGAGTCATTCATATCAGAAGTTGAAAATAGACCTCTGTCACCTGATTCTGAATCAGAATATAGACATCTCTCACCTACATTACTGATGTTGACTTCAAATTTCAGGTCATCCTCTCGTGAATCAATTGTCTCTCTAAATGAGTTTAGGGCTCTTTCGCCAGACTCTCCCATTCCAGTATCACGACAAGAGACCTCAATAACATACATGGAGTATAGGTCATCCTCACCTGAGTCAGTGTTGTCAGATTTTGAAGTGGAAATGGATTTACCTTTCTCAATGTTATTTGAGGACCGACCTTCATCTCCTGAGTCTTTATCATCTGTTAGCAAAAACATTAGACTTTCACCTGATTCTCCCATACTTGAGTTCACACCAGCTTTTGCAGTTCCATACGTCAGTAGTTACAGGTCAGCATCACCTCAATCCGTAGCATCGGATATGGAATTTGCTCCATTTATGTTGCAGTTGTTAGATGATAAAGGGAGACCAGATTCTCCACAATCAGTTTTGTCTTTCTCTGAATACCACCGTTTGTCACCAGAATCTCCAATACCCCATTACACCCCAAGAGAACCTTTTATATTTACAGTTAATCCTAGATTTTCATCACCTGGGTCGTTTTTTTCAAATGAGGATTTGGAGACTGATATGTGTGTTCCCTGGCTTTTTGGGGACAGGGCGGCATCTTCTGATTCAACTCCACCTAAAGATGAATTCGGACCTCTTTCACCGGACTCACCCTTTCCTGAATTTACACAGTCATTGCAAGAGTCATTCATAACACACATGCACTCAGATTTGGAAATGGAATTACCTCTCCCAACATTCTTGGAGAGCAGACCTTTATCTCCTGAATTTCAAGCATCGATCAGACTTTCACCTGATTCACCTGTACCTGACTTTATGCCACCAATGTTTGAATTACCTAAAACTATTTTTGGAAATAGGTCAACGTCCCCTAAGTCAGCTTGTTCAGATATAGAATACATTGTTATAAGCCTAGAATCACAAGTTTATGACAATAGACCCGCTTCACCTGGGTCAGGAGCCTCTGTAGATGAATACCATTCTCTGTCACCAGACTCACCCATACCTGAATACAGACCAGCGGTGCCTGAATGTGTTATTGTAAATGTTGGATATAGATCATACTCCCCTGAATCCATTGAATCAGGTGTTGAGCGTGGCTTCGGTGAGTTTTTGATGTCGACGAATTATGGTGTCGAGAATAGACAAGATTCTCCTGAATCAAAAAGAGTAGAAGAACAAGTAAGGCTGCTGTCAATGGAATCCATACCATTGGAATGCAAACCCTTGTCTCCAGACTCACCTTTTCCTTCATTTACGCAAGATGTTCTTGAGACTAAAACAACAGAAACATCCTATGGGCATTTGTCCCCATCATCAAAATTATCCACTGCTCAATACAACGTGGCATATTCTGCTTCATTTGACATAGACGTTGCTGACATGAGAAAACTATCAACTCAGTCTGACAGATCAGAGGAAGAATTTAAACACTTGTCTCCTGAATCACCAAAACCTAATTTTGCTAAGACAACTGTAGGGTATCTCATGACTGTGAGAGATTTATCACCCACTGAATTTTCAGATTCAAATAATTTTACACAAACTTTAGGCCGGCTTTGTGCAGAAGACAGGTCCTCACCAGAATCTATTGAATCTGACAAGGAAAAATTACTATTGGAACCCAAATCATCAATAACTGAATCAAAGGTCCCAACTGCCACTGAAGCCACTATTGATAATGCAGGTTTATCTACAACAATAGTGCCTTCCTCACCTGAGGAATCAGCTGTTTTGGTGGCTGAGTATAATCTTATTAATGATGTTCAGCTATGGAAGCTGATTTCTCAAGTACGTGATCCTCAGTATTCTGGAGAAACTTTCAGCAGTAAAACAGGGTTTTTGCAATTCATTGGCAGCAAAGTAGAATATGAAAGGAGTGTTCCAGATGGTAAACAAGATAAAGTGAACGATTGGCAAGCTGCTAATGCCACAGGACCACAATCAGAAGTAACAGATCCATTTACTACAACAGAAGCAGCCATGGATGTTGATGGCTTTAGTTGTACTTTAAGTGCACAAATCATATCTGACACACCTGCTCTAGAATCACCTCCACCAATGATTGAAACATTTTGGTCTCCAGGAGCAGTAACATACAGAGAGACCAAGTACACTTTTGAAATACCTTCAGCAAATTCTGACAATGAGTGGGAGTTTGTATCAGTGTCTGACACAGAGGTTGATGATCTACGTTATTCACCAGAATCTTTGATAGACTACAGACCCATGTCCTATCATTCAGCCATGTCGCTAGAATCTTTAACATCAGTTAATGAGTTTAGACCACTCTCACCAGATTCCCCCTTACCTGAATTTACAACATCATTGCCAGAATGTGTAACATTCCTGAGATCAGCATCATCCTCACCTGAAACCTTAGCTTCAGATATAGATTACATGCTAGTGGATTTAGAAACTCAATTGGCAGGATACATACCAATGTCACTTGAATCAGCCATGCTGGCTGACAAAAGAGCATCATCTCCAGAATCGATGGCTGAGTTCAATGAGAACAGGTCTCTCTCTCCAGACTCTCCAATCCCTCAGTTTACAGTATCATTGGAGGAGTGCACCACTACACATAGGTCATCATCACCTGAATCTATGAGTTCAGATTCAGATTGTGAGTTAATGCTCACATCTTCAAGAGCTGCTGAGATTGAGAGACCATCCTCACCTGAATCTTTTTCATCTATTGATGAGTTCAAGCGACTATTGCCTGACTCACCAATACCTGAGTTTATGAGGATATTGTCTTCCTATTTTATGGATGCAACCCCCTTTGAAAGATCATCCTCACCAGGGTCTTTGTCATCAGACTTTGAGTTTGATGCTTTCCCTAATGATTGTTGGATTGATGATAGTGCAAGGCCACTGAGTCCACAATCTGTTGAGTTGGAGGAGGAATTAGGTTTTTGTTGTGAGGATACTAATAGATTAGTCTCTAAACAAAAACTTCTGAGTTATGTGACATCTTCCTTATTACCCGAGCTGGATTCATCCATACTTAACAAAAATCAGATGACTGTGTCACCATTAATAATTCAGAATAGTGAGACCATTTCGAAGGAAGTGCATACCAATCCTGAATGCCAAATAAGGCCAGTATCAGACACAAGAGTTATTTCATACGATGAATGGAAACACCATGGATCAGAGGCTGAAAGTATCACAACTTTACAAACTACTGCTTGTGAGGAAGACTTCAGAAAAGACTTTACTGTGAAATACTCACCTGTTCAAGATGTAAAAAAAAAGGAAGAAGAGATACTTCACATCTGTGCTGGAGAACCAAAGAACAAGACAGCCAATCAAAGGGTAAGAGTAAGAGCATGAGTATCCAGCAAATTGGACCAATTCATTAACATGTTACTTGGATGACGGGATAACACTGCGTGAAACATAAGGACATGTCTTAATGAAGTCATAACAAATGGTGTGCAGTAATTCTGAGACTTTGTCCAAAATCTGTGATAGTATGATGGCATGTTAGGGCCATTGTAGGGGAAAAAACTTAAGCCGGGGGAGGGGGGGGGGGGGGTAATATATCGAGGAAAAAAACACAGAATTTCTGACATCAAAGTCATAAATTTATGAAAATACAAACTCGGATATTCTCTGAAATTAAAGTGGTGAATTTACTTGAAAAAAAGTAGCAAATATATGAGAAAAAAAAGTAGCAAATATATTAGTAAATGTAGTTGCTGGCGGAAAACGAACTCTACCAAAGGTAAATCCACATGGCTAAATATTATGCAATGACGTCATCAGAGCATGGATGCATTCATTGTTCTTTCTAAACTTCCCAACTCAGTATTTTGATGTCAGGAATATGCATATTCAGTGAAAAGAGGCCCTCCCACCACCAACTCTTGGTCACAAAACAGTAGAACATACATTTAATAGATTGCAGATTAGTTGTATATATCAATTGAGCCGATTAAAGCAAAATTTTTCCGACTTTTTTCTGGTAAATGTGTGACTTTTTTTCTGGTGAATTTGTGAGTTTTTTCTCTGAAATTTGCGACTTTAACGTCATGCATTGTTTTTTCTCAAAATATTACCCGGCTCCATAATTTTTTTTTCCTTCAATGGCCCTAATACGCTGTTGTATGGAAGTGTGTGAAATGTGAAAATATAGAATTTTAAAATTACTAATCATTCTTCATTCAATTTTGATTTATTTCTGTCTGAGGGTAAGATTCTTTTAAGATTCTATATTTGGCTGGATGGAAAATTATCTCTCCGCTCAGTGATACCAACTTGATGTCATCTCATTGCTGCATACCCACCTTTACGGTGATTCACTGTGGATTTATTTAGATCATGTTGACATTCACTTACAGGATCCTCCTCAGACACCAGAGGAAACAAAGTTTCAAACAGACGATGAGGTGTTGTTTGCTTCAACAGCCACAGAAGACCCTGCTAAAATAGATGTTCTTCTCAGTGAAAACAAGCCAATGAAACCATTTCCCCTACAGCTACTTGGCCAGAACTCAAACATGACCCACCAAACTGTTACTCAAGTTCTACCGTTACTTGAAAAGACTTTCTGTGTGATGTCGGACAGATTGCATGGGTACTCAGAGTGGGAGTTGTCCACTAAGGAAGCACAGTCCAGTGAGCTTTTCTCACCCACGTCAAGCCAGTTTCTGGTGCCACCAGATTATGAAGCTGTATTTTCAGGACATCAAACCCTGAAAGTTCCTGAATGTTGCCAAGCTTCCTTGAACGATTTGAGTCCAGTGTCTCCAGTGTTTAGTGATTCAGCTCAGGTTGTGGCTGAAGTCAGCACCAAGAAAGAGTTGGAAACTGCTGAAGACTTTGATTTTTCCCCAGACTTTAACAGAGTCCTCTCAGAATTTAAGAAAACAGTCTCAGAATTGGAATCAGAAGAACCAAAGGATCCAGCAAAAGAACTGAGTATGGGCTCTGAGTCTCCACAGCACTCTGACTCGGATATGGAATTCTTTGACTGCAGACAAGCCTTCTCTGATTTTTCTGAATCAGAAGACGTGAAATTAGAACCCGAGATTAGCTATCACATCTCAGACCCATCTTCCCCAATGCCTGGGAGTAGCCCTGATATTGGTTTCGTGAAAGGGAACCCTCGGTACACTTCTCATCCTTTTCTCCAAGTGGAAGATTACAAGGGCTTCTCTTCTGGCAGTGAGAGCCTTGGGGAATTTGCCTATGATTCTGAGGGTTCACGAGAATGTCGAACAGAGCGTGACCTCCCTGAATGTGAGGAGCTGCCTTCAAGAGATCAGGCAGGGTATTTCGATGATGACGACTTCCTTGGAAGGGTAATGTTGAGCATGAGTGTAACACTGCACTGGCTGTTTGCTGTGGTGCTGCCTTCAAGACTCAAGGGATTAAAAAAACAAATCTGCACTTTATGAACTAAATATGGCTGATGAGTGCTTTTATATGCATGAGTACCTAAACCTTCAAGAAAACAACAGAAATCTTACATATGATGAGTTGCTGAATAAATATTGCATCATCAGTGAGGGGGAAAAAAAACTGTTGTTGACATTGGTGGAACATTGGTGGCATTTACGCACTGATATGAGGAACAGATTGTACCTATTTCACATCTGACCCTGTTTGTGCTTGTTGTTCCACCCATCAGTGTGCGAAATACCCTTTGACAGTCTGGTGGGTCACTTTGGCCACGCATTCCAGTTTCAACTTGCCACATTTAACATGTTTTGGCCATTGTGACTCTGGCTCATGCTAAATTTGCACTTGCAGACAAAAATGCACAGCAGTGTGTGAAATTAAATAAATTTGTAAGAATAATGAATAAGACTGCAGAGGTAGAAAGCACTCTTCAGATTTGTTTTACTATTTTACGACTCCACCTGTTTTTAGACCAATTCTTGCCATATAATCGTCTGACACAGAACAGGGATATATCACTATCCTTATATGACAAAAACAGGACGCATCTGCTTCCACAATGGTAACTGACATTGTTTTTTTTGTAATATCTTAGTATTCTTACTACTATCACTTTTATTAGTTCACTAACAGGACCACGCCTCCGACTTATGAATATTAAAGTTTATTGAGTACAATGTACCTTACAATGATAAAGACAATAGGATGGTAGAGGGAAGAAGGAATGAGTGATCAAAGGGATGAAGGAGTGAGAGGTCGTCGTGACCGAGGGGTGAGAGGTCGTCATGACCAAGGTGTGAGAGGTCGTCTTGACCGAGGTGTGATAGGTTGTCGTGACCGAGGAGTGAGAGGTCGCCGTGACCGAGGAGTGGGAGGTCATCATGACCGAGGAGTGGGAGGTCGTCGTGACCAAGGAGTGAGCGGTTGTAGGGTCTAAGGGATGGGAGGTCATGGCAACCGAGGAATGAGCGGTTGTAGGGACGAAGGGATTAGCGGTTGTCGGGTCAGAGTAATGAGCCGTCGTAGGGTCGGAGTAATGAGCCGTCGTAGGGTCAAAGAGATGGGAGGTCGTGGGAACGAAGGAATGAGAGTATGAATCGTATTGATCTATAGCGAGGAGTCTGAGGGGAACCGGTAGAGAGACTCTGGATGGGGGTGCTGTCTCTCTGATCGTCCAGGTGCGTCTGGATATACCCCCCTAATTCCTGTGGTGGCCTGAGAGGAAGAAAGATAGTGAAGAAAGGGGTATGGGGGGAGGGATGTAAGAATGAGTCAGAGGGGGAGGAAACGGAACGGGTGATTATGTATTTTCTTAATGGAAATGAGATGTATTTGAGGCGTGGTCCTGTTCCTGAACCTTGTTATAAATCTTAATTAGAAATAGTAATATGTTGTTGTGTTTTTTTTCTGCTAATTAGGGACAAAATGCGGCTCATCATTTTGTTTTCTGTGTTGTCAGTTGATTTATTGTGGCATGGATTTATTCAACTCAAAAATCTAAATGTTAATCTGTTAATTGATGTTTTTTTCCATTATTACAGAAACAAATACATTCAGTACAGTATATATATAGGCATTTGAAACCTTCCATACTCCATATTTCGTGCACTGGTGGTTCCCATCTCTGCATGTCTATTTCAGTTGGATGTTTTTGTATAACTGTGCCATCTCTTCATCTCACATCAGTTTTGACAATCATGCAATTTGATTTTACTCCCTCCTTTAATTTCTACAAGAACCTTTTGGGCAAGCAAACATAAAAGTGAAGTTAAGAGAAAAGAAGAATGAGCCACAGGAGTGTGCTGTAGTTACTCCGTGTAGACCTGTTATATTGACCTGTGCTGGCTGTGTGCTGTCTCCCAGGAGATAGCAGAGCAACTAGGGATGCTGTCCTCTGATAGCTCAGAGGAGGAGGTGCTGACCACCAGGGTGGTCCGACGCAGAGTAATCATTCAGGTAAACAAGCATGATGCAGCTTTGCAGCTCCAGTGCACTGTAGAGCGATGCAGGGTTAGTGGTAACCAAGGTTTTTTTTTTGGACTTGATGTGCCTGTTTAATCATATTCAACATACATACTACAATAATACCCATACATGCAGAAAGTATATGTTCTGTGTGCTGCAGGATCTCTAAATCACTTTTGTCGTTTTATTTGTATATTTCTTGCTCTCTCCCTTTGGTTTTGTCATGCTAGCTTGTGCTTTCATAGAAATGTTCAAGGTCTAATACAGAAAAATTAAAGCCATAATGTGAAGAATTTAAAATGTTTTGTTTTGAAATGTGCTATGATCATGTAAAAATCTTCACATTGCGGCTTTAAAATAGACTTTAGATTTGATGGTGTCAGTATCAACAAATGTTGGGTGATGTTTGTTGCTTGGTACACTTTCTTTGATGTGGACATGTACTTTGTTTCTACTCACATGCACAGGATCGTATTTGTGTATGTGTGAACTCACAGCATGTGTTTTATGTTTTTACAGGCTGATAACCTTCCGGATATCCCATCACAGACTGTCACAGAGGAGAAGTACATGGATGAGCACGGGAACATGGTAGTCAAGAAAGTAAGGGAAACATTAAAAGACGGCAACAACATCAACATGTCCAACAATTCTGGTTGAATTAAAAAATACTATTCCACACACTGTAAATAAAAATCTTTTATTTCAGATTGCAGTTCTTTACCGGGATGTTTTTCTCATTCTCTTAACCAGATCACACGGAAGGTCATTCATAAATACGTATCTGCAGATGGCATGGAGTCACAGGAGGTGAGCATCGAGGGCTCTCACCAGGAGACGGTGCATATCGAGGAAGGAGACACTGTGTCCAGAGTGGTGAAGAGAACTGTGCTTCACAGTGAGGGAGATCAGAAAGAGGTCAGCATCATCTGACTGCTACTTTCGTATGGTTTTAAAGCAATCAGAAGCACTTATAGCTGTATTACTGGATGTCCATTATGTGAATTATATATAATCTATGGACCCTGGGGATGCACCTGGTATTTTTCACATCAAGATATAAAAATAGTTTTGAGTTTCTAGATTTTTTTGTTTGTTAGCATGCTGTCTGAAAAAGGACAACTGTCCACTAAGTTTTCCACACACCGCAACTACATCCATAAAAATATCAGTGTGGCATATGGATAAACATACAGTATACATTTTAGGCAAGGCAAGTTTATTTGAATAGCACATTTCAACAACAAGGCAATTCAAAGTGCTTTACATAAAACATTAAAAGCATTGAGAAGAAACATAAAATTACATTAAAATGCAATCATTAAAAAGAGTAGGAGTAGAATGAGACAGGTGATGAAAATTTTAACATATGAAACAAACAAGCTAGCTTATATTGCTAACTGTTTCTGTTAGGGTTTTAGGGTGTGCATGTGTTTACTGGTTTATTTGTCAAAATACTACCAATAAATTCCTCTACCACTTCATATATAATGGAAATTGTTCATCACAACATGCTGATGTTTGGCTGATCAGAATCTTAGCTTTCCCACTAACATTAGCACTAAACAAAGTGTTTTATATTTGGTCATAAACCAACATGTTGGTCAAAGTACAGTTTTGACGTGATGATGGCATTAGATGAAACAGTCTGAGGTACAGATTCATCTCAAGTAGAATGTAAAATATCATGGTGGTTCATGCTGTAACTGTGGAAACCTTTCAGCTGCAGTCCACCGACTCATGTCCCCACCAAAATTCTGCAAAAGCTAAAAGTAAAAACCTCAGAATACAGCTAGTGCCTTGACAATTTCGTATCTCTCTCCAGCTGACATTCTTGAAGCCCCCGGCCCTGGGCACCGCCACATCATCAGAGTTTGAGATGGAGCCGGTGCAGGGTCGAAAGGTCAGCAAGGTTGTCAAGACGACGGTGGTGAAAGGCAAGAGGATGGAGAAGCAAACGGGAGACCCCTCACTGGCTGCAGACCTCCCGTCAGCCAGAGAGGACTTTGAGAAGGTCAATGTTCAAATAATGAAAAAAAAATCTTTCAAGGATTTGGAGATTTACATTTCAAAAGTCACTGCTGTTGAGCAGATCCTTGTTGGGTTTCCAGTGTTTGTCTTTGCTATCTCCACCAGGCTTTGAGTTATGCCGGAGGCTTTGGGAAAGCATTCCTGCCTCATGTAGTAGAGAAAGAGCTTGTGCAGGACGACGGCTGTGTGGTTAGAAGGTTGGACTGCAGCATGGGAATGTGTAGAAATGACCACAACAAACACCACTGGTGTTTATGAAGAGGGAATTCATCAGGGTTTGACATGACAGCATGGTGTGATTGCACTCTCCTATACTTTAACTTCCTGATTTGACTTGTACTTTGCAGGTAAAGAGGCCATGACAGACTTAAGTGGCTTTAAAAGTCTCCAGTTTTACAATATTTACTGCTTCACTAACTCTATTAATTACATGTAAATGTTTTTATATATATTGTAGGTCTAACTCCTGGGTATGTGTTGCATGGTGTTTTTTTTTAAGATCATTCACTCACGCTCAATTGTTTTTTGTAAATATCATATTTGTAAAAAAAAAAAAGTACAAATCAGCTCAAAGACCAAAGCAGCTGCTGGTCGTGGCCTGTTTATCTCAATAGATGAAAACTGGCATTTTGAGATAAAATAGTCTTCAGCAAAGATAACACTTTGAAAATAAGATGACCTGCAACGAACTATAGGATGAAATCTCATAATAATGCATTTCGAGTAAAAAAGTATAAATGTAATGACTACACTACACAGCCAATCCCAGCTAACATTGGGCGAGAGGCGGGGTACACCTGGACAGGTCATCAGCCTATCGCAGGGCCACATACAGAGACGGACAACCATTCACTCTCACATTCACACCTTCGGTCAATTTAGAGTCTCCAATTAACCTAACCCCATTGTATAATGGGGTTTCTCATATGGCTTAATTCACTTGATTATTCCTTTCACAATGTCTTATTAATTTATATGATTTTGAATTCTTTGAACCCCATATTTGTGACTACCAAGGACAGGAAATGAGGTGTTTTTCTTTTTAATTGACTGTTATGTCGAATGGCAGTAATTGTGCATTTTCAAACATTGCACTGAAAATTGCATTTTTGTCTGTTGATTCTGTCACACGTGCACACAACTAGAATTTATATAATTTAAATTATAGAATATTACATTACAACATGGTCAGCCCTGGTTCTCTACAGCCAGAGAAAGAGACTGTTGAAAAGCAGACATTAGTGGCCCAGGTAAACCCTGAGAGAGTGAAGCTAGAGGAGAACAAGTTTCTGGTCAGCTTGTGCCTCTGAATAGTCACATGTGGTTTCAACTTGTTTTCTCTTCCTACAGAAGCCACATGCGTAAGTCGCGAACCCAGAAGAGGACTGTGGTGAGGGATGACCAGGGGAAGCATGTGCACCTGGAGCGTCTGGACGACACCCCAGACGCTCGGCACCCTGACGCCCTGCAGCAGTACCTACACCGACTGCTCCAAGACTACTGTGAGGACAACCAGGAGGAGGAGGAGGAGGAGAGCTTAGACTGAGCAGCGGCTTCCACTGATCCTCTCCCTGCATCTCCCACTGAAGCCTTTGGCGACGAATGCTTCCTCAGATCAAAATGTTCCACATCCCCCCCCCCCTGTTGTCTTCGCTGAGACCACTGGACTTTTTCTCCTCTTTTTGTCGAATTATGGAAAAGTATTTTGTGCTTTTACGCTCTTCCCTCCGTCACATTGTGGTTCATTTGCTCTTTTTGTAACCAAAGATAGCGCCCATTTTTTTGTCGGAATTCTTTTTACATTTCGGCTGCTGTGGCATGGTTGAGGTACGAAGCACAAAAGGGGGGGCTTCTGGGACATTTCGCTTCACGCATGGGCCTCTTGATGAAGAACCCTTGTAAAACCTTTGTAAATAGAGGAGGTGAAAAGATCTTGCTTGGACTGGAAAAAAAGTGAAAGTGTGTTTCATTGTGGACTCTTTTTACACAGCCAAACATCAACCCGCTGATCTGTTTACAATGGCTGTGAGCACACTTTTTTCTTCCCATGATGCATCTGTCCTTTTTTTTTTGCTTCATGTGTCCATCCCACGTGTGTCATGCATTCACAGTTTGTCAGCCACAGAGCTGCCACCTCTGTGTGTGTGTGTGTGTGTGTGTGTATATATTTATACAGCGTATCTATTGAAAAGAAAAGTACTATCGAGAAATGTTTTGATGCAGATCAAGCACTTAACCCCGCTGTCCTCGTACACGTAGTAGCTTCTGTCGTTTGTGTTTCACCCTGTGCTGCTTCTCTCTTCACCTCAAACTGCAGCGGTGCTCATGTTACTGTCCTCCACGAAGCCTTGTAAAGGAGAAGTCTGGCTAAGTTTTTCTTATTGTCAACAAATCCCATTAAGCAACAATGAATGTTTCCTGATAACAAGTCCTGTGTGTTTCAAAGCCTGATTTTTCTTTTCCCTCTGTTGTATAAAGCTATTAAAAACACATGTTGCACATGAACATATTGGGGCAATTAACAGAACATTATGTACAATGTTCCAAAGATTTGATTCATTAGCAGTTTTATGTATATATATTCTATAACTTCACTTTGTCTCTTTTCCAGAAGATTAGAAACATAATTTTTTGGGACTTGAGTAATTTTTTGGGGGGGGGGTTTCATTTATGTCTGTTGTTTTTCAGCAATTATAAAGTTTTATTTGTCTTTAAGTGTAATTTCTATTCAGTTACATCTGATCACTGTGTTGAGCAGAAAATATAAAATGTATAACACCCCAACAAATGCACTATTTCCCCCTGTTTGTGTAATGTTCTTTAACAACTACAGCATAAAAAACATTACACATGTGGGATGTTTTATAAGTCTTCAGTAGAAAGCTCTGGGCCTGGAGCTGAGAGTCCCAGTCAGGTTGGGGTCAGACAGACTGAACATTGTTGCATGTGGTCTTTTCATGAGATTTGTTGACACTAATAAAAAACGACTAACACCAGACTTGTCTTCTAAGATTTAAGTCATCACACATAACAGGTAGATGCTTTGCTTTAACTTCTGTTGATTTTACTTTTTCTTGTTATCACTACTCTCAAAAGAATTGACATATCAACCTAAAAACCGAGCAAAGCCCGACTTCCACTGACTGCAGTTATCACTTCTGTAATTCCTTATTTATTTACTATTGTCCATTAATGATCCATGTACAGTATACTCTAGCAGTTGAAGTTGAGAGTGGTGTTTGTTTGGGTGTGTGTTTGAATGTATTCTAAAGCTAACAGTAAAGACAAATGACCATCATAGACAAAGAGTTTTACTGATTTGAAAGTTGGTTGAAAAGCATTCAGACTGATAAAGTATGTTTGGTGTTGCTCTACAGTTGCGACTTTGTCTATGTAACAATACGATCCTCATGTTGCCATGTAATTTGAATGTGATCCATTGGAAGACAACAAAAAAAAAAGATTAATTCAAATCAAACCAATTGATTTGATAAATGAGCACCTTCATGGTGATGACAATATATACTTATTAACAGCGCGGGGCATGTATGACTTTATCAAATTATTACTAGAAAAAGGGACCTGAAACGCTAACAAGGCATAGCAGCTGCAGTGTGTACATGGCAGCACAATAAAATTGTATGTGTCAAATGTGAAGTGATGTCATTCTTTCTAATAGAAACTGAAAGCAGTGTATAGAAACTGGTGCTGACAGGAGGAGACTGTCCTTTAACAGGACTTTGACAAGTGCATTACTGTACTATGATGTTTTATGCGTTACAATTGGATGATGTTATTAATGCCTTCCCATAAAATGACACAACTATACCTTACTATTGAATTACATTTATATTATCCCCACAGCGTTCAATGCAGGGGCTCATAGTGATCAGTATGTATGGGCGTCTGTAAAACAAATCATAATTGTTTTTACTTAATTAACTGAACTGAACCAGTATACTAACTTTGAGTGAGATAATTAAGAGTAGGTATTGTTTCCAGAGTAAAAGTCAAAAACCTTTTTCATACAACCCCACTTCAAAATCACTGAACTATCCCTTTAAAGTAATGTTAATCAAGTTGTGCCTTTATATATTTTCCTTTTCTTAATTCTTTATGAATTTCCATGGCAATGAGCTTGACTTTGCCAAATTGAGAGTTGGCTCTCAACTCAGAACTTTTCACTCAGAACAACAGAAACATACCACACAGTTTTCTTCTTGTAGATATGAAGGGATTAACTTGTTACCACAAGTACTGACTAACAGCATTTCGCATTACTTGACACCTGCACACTAGATAAACACTGTTAAAGGAGTCTTTGACATTTTGCTTTTGCAATTCAATTTAAAGTTTTCTGTACATTACAGGCCGGCAGAGTGATGCATGGTTACCACTGTTGCCTCACAGCAAGGAGGTTCTAAGTTCAAAAGCTTTTTGCGTGGCAATTGCAGGTTGTCCCTGTGCAGGTTTTCTACAGATACTCTCAAAGAAATACAGTTTAGTGTACCTTGATAATCCAAATTGAATGTAGTTCTGAGTGTGAAGGGTTGTTTGTCTCTATACTGTATAAGTACTGTTATGGACTGGCGACCTGTCCAAAGTGTAACCCGCCTCTCGCCTGATGTTGGCTGCGATTGGTGCCAGCCCCCCCCATTACCCTCACAGGATAAGCCCTGTGGTTAATGCATGAATGTACATTAGAATTTATATTCTATTTGCCTGTTAAATGCTTGTACTTTTATAGCTGCATGAGAGTCGTGGTACATTTCCAGAATAAAGAATATCTTGTTAAGAATGAACAGATTCAGTAAAAGCCTTTAGAATCAATAGTCCATGAACGCCTCTCCAGTTTTTTCTTTTTGAATATCAACACATTTCAAATAAGTATTCCTCCTGCAGATTACTAAGTAAACTATAATAATAATAAGGCCTGGTTTGTAGTAGAGTCAAAGGTATAAAGTATCATCAGCATACAAGTATACATTGAAGCACTTTGAGATTGCTTTTAGCAATGAAAAGTGCTCTATAAATGAAATTTATTATTATTATTATTATGAAGTGTTAATTTGGAAAATAAAAATCCTTTTTCCTACAGAGGGCCTAAGATTGATCCTTTAAAAAATCTTAGGTGAACTGCAGTGCAAATTAAACCCAGTACACAAATCAACTAATTTGGCATTAATCATACATTTTACTTGATACTTCTTAAACATACATTATATTTTGTAACATTATATACCAGTGACCCATCAGGAATTTTAATGCATCATAGGAACTAAAAAATGTCTGGTGTTTGTGGAACAAATGTGATTAAATAAATGAATGCAAACAGTTCTGGACAATTCAGTGATGTCATTACTTATATACCAAAGCAACAAAAAAAAATCAATATGGTAAACACAATCATAAGTGAACCCCTGTGACTTCATCTTTGAACGTGTCTGCTTGCTTCCCCCCATGCTGGAATTGGATGTACCGATTAATTTTTTCCACAGACATTTAAGAATAAAAATCAATTTAAGTGTTTGAATACAAACCTGTAAGGGATGCTAACTATCCTAATCTTTGACACTATAATAACACATTTATAAACATCAATAATTAAAAGAGAATGTTGACAAGTAACTGTGGCCAAAAATCCTATTCTTAACTGTAAAAATCAGCTCTCATTTAAGTCAGCACGAACGTCATGATTCTATTCAAGTCCCGTCCAGTGTAAAACATGGCGCGCTGTAAAATATTGGCATACATAAGGTGAACATACATTAGAGGTAAAATAAAAGAAAAAAGAAAATAGAAATCACTATCAGGAGGCTTAAAGAAATGTAATAATGTCAAGTGGAGGGACAATCATCCGTATCACAATGGAAAAGGTGATCAAATTCACATATTTTGCTCCATACTGGATCAAAATATGATTTAACTTGAAAGAGTCACATAATGACCTTTAAGAACTCTACGTATGCTTTATTGTTTACATTCTATCATAAGAGACTTTCTCTCTCACATGTCGTTCTGTTATGATGGTTGTCCCAACACACAAAATAAAACACATGTTCCAATTGATTTTCCTTTTTAAACTTGTAATTAAAATTCCTAATAATATTTAGTGCCAACAGCAAAGCAGAAAACAGACTAAAAATTTGCCAAATCAGTTCATATGCATACTGTGAAAGAGAGAGCAATTTACATCAATTACCAAAAACTATACATCACCAAAACAAAGCAAGCTTGTGTCTAAGCCTTAATAGCTGTCAATAAAAAAAAAAAGATACATAGGAGATATGAGTTAAAAGTAGATGTGTCATATATTGGTCATTGTGGCGAATGGCAAAAACATATGTGCAATATTAAAATGAAAAAAATCTCACTACATGGTAACTGGAAGTTTCACATATTTGACCAACCTATTAAAATAAATCAACTGGCTTCTGATTAAAAACATAATGATCAACTAAACTACAACAACCTGCATTGAGTAAAACATGCTGCGGATGGAAATATTCCGTAACGAACACCACAAACTCTCACTACAAAATAATATTGTCGAGATAATTATATTGTCAAGATAATAATATTATCACGTTTTCTCCCTCAATTTGTTTTTTTTCCCCCCTAACACGTACAATAATTATCAGTCCAGCAGCGACAATATGTAAACAACACACTGAGAGGGCCGAGCTCTAGCTGTTAGGGGCAGGGATTGGCTGAGGGGTTTGATAGGCAGGCTTGGTAAGCAGGGTCTTGTCAGCTGACTGCTGTAGGCTGGAGGGTGTTCTTAGTCACAGGTCTTCCTCTCAACTGCAACAGAAATTACATTATTAGATGTTTAATACACTTCATTCAATTTAAACATCCTTTGTACTCAACTTTTATTTGATGACATTATGAAAGATGGACACAGTAATAATAATATAATTTATATATACACACAGATATTACAATTTTTTTCCAATTAATCTGATGACATCAGATGAAGGATGTCAAGAGAACAAACAGGTGAGGACAACAGATGCTCTATGAACTGACCACAACCACTAAAGATATGTATAGGCCCAACTCCAGGGTTATTATATTCCTTATTCTCCAGAAGGCAGATCATTACCTTAGCAAAAAATAAAAGGACAAAAATCATCCAAAAGCAGGCTCACATATTTGTCCAATCTCCCAACCCTAGTGAAGACCCATTATTGAATGTTAATGCCAGGAGTTAATGGTAATAATAATAATAATACATTTTATTTATAGAGCACTTTTCATTGCTAAAGCAATCTCAAAGTGCTACAGAGTAAAAACAAGATAAAAATGAAAATAAAAAATAGGTTTAAAAAAGAATCGGTAAAAGAAAAAGTACAAAATTTACCGATTCACAAGGTGAATGCTTGTTAAGAAAGAAAGGTTTTTAGGCCCTTCTTAAAAGAGAGAGTGCTTTGTGGAGCCCTCAGGTGGTCTGGGAGGGAATTCTACAGGCGAGGAGCGGCTGAGCAGAAGGCTCTATGCCCCATGGTGCAGGGTGAAGGTTTTGTTTCCGGAGCAGAGGTTGGGTGAGGTGGTTTGTGGTGAGATTAGATCTTTAAGGTGGGGAGGGGCATTGCCATGATGAGTGAGTAGGGAGAATTTGTATTCAATCCTGAATGAGACAGGAAGCCAGTGGAGTGAGTGAAGGACGGGTGTGATGTGATCATATCTTCGTATCCTCGTCAGGATCCTAGCGCGATTTTTGATTGTAATGATAATGGACCGTATTTATGTAGTACTTTTCTAGTCTTATCAACCACTCAAAGAACTTTTACACATCATTCATACACTGTTCCAATAAAGTGTCTTGCCCAAGGACACTTTGGGATGGGAACTGAAGGAGCCGGGGCTCGGACCACCGACCTTCTGGTTGCTGGATGACCCACTACACCTACTGGCTATCAATGGGACCTAATAGTCAAGAAAGGGCTTATGCCTCAAACACTGAATACAGTATGATGTAAATTTCTACAGCACTATTTCCATCAGAACAACAGAGTCCTGCTACGCCAGCACCACTACACTGCTATGACTGATTCACTAATGGCAGAAGTTATATTTTCCAGTTTTTTTTCATGTATGTTGATCAACAGTCCAGTGACAATCCCTGCAGATGTTTCACACTATAACCTTCAGGGTCTTAAAGTTACCAAAGTTTTAATAAAAAATTCTAAATGGTGGTACACTGTTCCAAAGGATGGAAACAGAATGAACAGAGAAAACAGAGAGAAGCAGGATGCTGGGGGCCTTACTTGGTGGGTACGGTGGGCGAGCCGGAGCGGTGGAAGTGGATGTTCTGCCACTTGCTGTCACGGCGCTGCCAGATGCGGGTCTCCTCGGACTGCATGGTGCGAGGCATGCCGTTGCCGTCGATGTACTGGGTGAGGCGGATGTAGGCGATGCAGGCGGCCTCTTCCCCAATCAGGTGGACGTGGGGGTTGAGCAGGATGGTGTGTATTGGCTGCTTTCCCTTAGAGAGAGCTGCAGGGGAAGAGAAGGAGACGACGTAAAGGACGGGGGGCAACTTAGGAAAATGAAGTGAACTAAACAGCCAAAGACCAAAAGAGCCAAACAGCACCTCTGACTGGTAAAGCCTGAACAGGTATCATGGAAAACTCAGTTTGAACTGTTTCTCTCACATCAGCAGGGTCTGAACAGAATGGCAACAAATTGCATCTAAGGGATCTGTACAAAGACTGTTTATTCCTGTTAGAAAATAAATACTGACTAATGAATTAACATCCATTTTTTTCTTTTATTCTTAAAAAGTCCATTGAGTCAGGCCAGGTAAGAAAAAATAATTGTGTGTATATTTTTTCTGTGCAGTGAGGGATTGAAATCAACATTTCAGGTGCATTTATTGTCAGTTGTACCTCCAATTACACTCTTGTTTACGACCTGTTTCAATGTTTGACTGCTTAGTGTCAAAGTTCATAGTTCTTTTCATTTTCAATCTTGCAGAAAAAAGTTATAAAACAAAAGTAGTATTATAATAGTAAAATAGTTATGAAATCAAATAAAATGTCTAAGAGTAATGCAGGATTTGAACTATAGTATCCTGAATGAAAGTCCAAGAGATAAGTGTTTGACCCATTCATCCACCGCTACCAGGTCAATGTGTTGACTTTTGTTGCCCTTTTAACGACCTTTCCTGACTACATAAAGCCTCTTTGGTCTTCTCTGATCAATTGACATTTTAGCCAAAAGAAAGACTTGACAGTAATGTTATATAACTTGCCAACAAACAATATATGTACCGTGTGCATGAAGAAATTACTATCACCTGGAATGTCCGATTGATTGGGGAATGGATCCACTTCTAGTGACATAATTTTTTTTTTTTTTTTAAACGCAGAAAAAATGATCCTGGGGAAGAAAAAAAACTTGCCTCTCTTGGTTACCATAAGTTTTTCTTCAAGGATGAATTATATTTCACAACTACATGGATCACACCAGGTTATCTTGCTTACATTATTACAACACAACATAACCAAGGTGGTGGTTGTTTCATTTATATGTAAGGTCCCAGATGCCAGATTCCGGATGGACTAAGGTACCAGTAATCAGTTTTTCATACATACAAGGATTTCAGCATTGTGCAAGGCTGGTATTTTTGAACATGTTCAACATTTTACAATAATTCCATTAAATAAAACAAAATAGGTTAAAAACAATTGTTATGGCTTTGGATCCAGATTGAGATTTAAAAGCAATTTTTAAAAAGTTCTAAACATTTTACAACATTAAGATATTGAAATAACCACTACTTTTGTCGATATCTAACTAGTTGTATTTTTTTATTTTTATATGGACCACAAATTAAACTGCATTTGACCTCATTGTACTGAGGTGGAAGATAAAACCATGAGACCCAAGTGAGTAAACTTTCTCTTATAATAGTATACATTGTGTTAGTACGATCTTTGTCTACCTTAGGAACATTTTTTACATTGAAGTTCCAATCCTTAAAGAATATTGTGACAACTGCAAAGCGTCTTCACACCATCAGAGACAGAAATCCTTTACCGTTCTCAAAGTAGAAGCGGTGGAAATCTGTGCCCTCCACCAAGTTGCCCAAGGCCTCAGGCTCAAAGGACGTGAGGCCAGGGTCACATATCTTTCTGAAATAATGCAGAGAGAGAGGGAGAGCAGGTTACATTCACGCAAAAACGTTAAAGTTTTTGGTGTTACATGTGGAAGTGTCAGATAGTTGTAATTAAACCAGTGGAACTTACGTGTAGGCCTCAAAGTCTCCATTGTTGATGGCCTCAATCAGCTGCTCGGTGACTTTAATGATCTCCTGCTTACGAGCTGAGAGACAGACAAGTATTTGATTAGATTTGCAAACAAAACTTATACATATTAGAATTTTTTAAAGATGGTCCAGTCTGAAACATAAAGACAACTTCGATCCAGCATCACAACAGCACGATGTTCAGGGACAGAAGAGTCACAAATGAAAAATAACAGTGTCGCATAGATACAGTATGAAGGATGGACTGGCAGGAAGTCATTCAACATGGTTCAACATGGACAACATCAAAATTACCTTTCATGCTAAGTAGGTAAGCTAGGAGACAATTAATCGAAAGAATAAGTACGGTTGTTTTTGTTTCCTAAAAGGTCAACCACTACTGACACTTACTTACGATATGGAGAAGATTGGTAACATGGTGGAGCCAAGGAATTAAAATCTACACACAAGCGCGCACACAGCAAACAAATCCATTTTTACCTTCCACAGTTTCATGTCGACTGTTGTTCCCCCCGAACTGAACACTTACAGTCTGCTGCTGTATGCGCTGTGCACTCATTCCCTCCGATGACACTAAAACCAAAAAACTAACTGCCAAGAGGTGTAACATGTTCCCTTAAACGATCCTTCTTTGTTCAGGATCAAAACTAGCAGTTCAGCTTCAGCAGACAGCAGCAGAGGAAGACGCGACACACATTCTGACCAGGGAAAAACCCTGCTCTGATTGGCTGGTTTTGTAGAAAGCCGGACACAGCGAAAATATTTGTTCCCTGTTCTTTTACACTCATGTTGGACTTTACTTTGCAAACAGCAAACACAATGCTGACGTGGTCTACACTCTACAGAAACTTTCTAGATGCGTTTGCACACGTACACTAAGGGGCCAAATGGGCCTTTTTATGAAACTGTACAGATACCTTTGTCCAAAGTGACATTTCCAATAGTGGTTTGAGGTTCAATGTCTTGTTCAGGGACATTAAAGCAGAGTGGAACAGGCATCAAACCACCAACCCCCACACAATTCATTCATTGTCAGTTAAACTGTCAATAGGATGCATTTACTATGAGTTGATTGGTGTGAACAAAAGTGAGTACATATACTCTATATACGATATAGTTACTTTACGTTTGTTAGCATGTTATGTAACATTACTATCATGACTTTCTTTTGGCTAAGTTAACAATTTATCAATAAATGTTTTAATTGATAAAATTTTCTGCCTTTCATCCAGAAAACCTTTCTACCAGGTTTAAAATGAAATGATATATAATATATTTGAAATTGTTTTTCACTTGCCTTCCAGACAAACTTGACATGTGCAGTTAGTTACTTTGCAGGTTTTACATGCAAACAATTACCTAAAACTTTATGGTGCAGTCAAGAGTTTATTCTAGCCGGTATTAAGGATGAGAAAGAATTAGATTAAATTGAATTGAATATTACTTACAGAATATAACGTAATATTTTTGTATTGTATATTTGCAACAACTAAAACCCCCAAAACATGCTTATTATACTGCACACACTATATGGACATCGATGTTGACACAACGTTTGATACCCAGTCATGGTGCAGAACAGCCGATTTTTCCTGTTAAATGTGCACCATGTAAAACTCAACAAGCCTCAAAATACTTCTAAATTAAAGCACAGAACACAAAGAAAATATAATGCACATATAAACTCAAATAGCAAAACTGGACACTGGTTCGGGTCCTTTAAAATTCTTGAAAAGAGTCTGAGGAGGAAAAATGCCTCCCAGGTCTAAACTCAGGCATTGTCCTGTGAGGAAGTCACAAAGAGACACCATCAAATAGTTTAAGGAACACTCCCACTGAACAGAAGTCAGGGCGTCATGACAGCTCCTGACCTGTGAGTAGTGCTAGAAGACAGCAGCTTTGCACTAAGACATATTGAATGAGGTGTGGTTCAGTGGAGCTGGACGGATTTTTGTGTCACATGAAGTTTCAGCTCAAAACGTGAGCTCATTCCATAGTTTTTTTTATATCACAGTGATTACATCATCAAAAACACCAAAATGAAGAGTGATGAATGGTATAATAATTATACTGACAGTAACTTCTTTCAATGCGTCTACCTGAAATAACACAACATACTTATTAAGTCTAATTAGGAACTGAACCCTTGCCAGTCTGTCTTTAAATACATTCAGCCTCAGGCAAGAACATCTTGAACACTACAGACGAAAGAACATTGCAGGAGAAGATATTACATTCACCAGTTTTCTTGTAAGAAAAATGTATCTGCAATCAATGATAAGATTGGTTTAGTGCTGTTGAGCTATATACAGAAAGTTAGGATTTGGGAGGTAAAATGTTTCCATAATTTATTTAAGTTCAAACATTCTGCTCACTGTATAAGGGTGATTCCAATATATTCAGAGGTTTGATTACTTGGGGTTCAGTGAGCAGCGAGGTCCGACGAAACAGAGTTGCAGTAGTGAATTTGCAGTCTGTCTAAATGCTGCAGTGTCTCAGGGCAAAGGGGAAGTGTCTCTGTGTTGTGCTGCTGTTGAGGGAGTAAAAGGAGTTGGTCACCGGAGCAAGAAAAAAGAATTGCAAGCGCTGTGTGTGAGGCGACAATCGCTCTTCTCACATTTACTTTCTACAATCTGATCTCAGTTCACTACCTCACCGTCTGTGTCGCTTATTCCCCTTGTCTCCAGAATGTGCGTACACTGTACGCATGGGTCAGTTTGCTTACGGTGTGCACATTCTCCCGTCAAGTTTGTTTTTTATAGATCACAACCTTTGCGTGAGAAGTGGCGTACGCACGTTGCCAGCCCCGTTTTGTGCATACGCCACGTTTATAAATGAGACCCCTGGACAGAGAAGTGATGTTGGATGATCCCTTTCCTCAGGTAAATGTTGATAATGCATGAGCCTCATAGAATATTTTAAAACGATAAAACAAAAAGTCCAACAGCTTAAGAAAGAGTGTCTACCGGTACAGAGAGAGGTCTTTTAGTCCCTCCAGGGTCTCGCAATAGCTAAAATTACAACAAAATTGAATCTCTATCTGCGTAGTTTGTTCAAATTTGTGTTGAAGTTGAGATGATTGGACAAAAAAGCAAAGTTGCACAATCATGTTTCCCAAGCTTTTCCCACATGGACATCACCAACATCACTTCCTTGCTTCTTGTTGTGAAGATGCAGCTTTGTGATATGAACATCTCACATTTACAGACAACAACGGTTTCCCTGAGGTTCAGCACTGAAGTTGCAGTGAATGGTTTGATACTGAGTTGAACCATGGACCACATTCACACAAACACTCCTGGAGAAACATGTACACAAGACAAGACATCCACATCCATATCTACTGCAAGTGCTGAAAGAAGTAAGGTGAGTTAAATAACATGTGCATGGTTAGTGTTAATGTTTTCGTAGGAGAAATGACAAAGTGATAGGGGCAAGCTCACCTGTTTCTCTGACAAACTGTGTGTGTGTGTGTTCAGTTTAGGAATAAAAAGGTCTCCAATAAAATGCTCAAAAGGTGTGGAAGCTGTATTCAAATTTAAAAAACAACTATTTTTGCAATTTCCACTTGCTTCCACAATTGCAATACAAAAAAATGCCTTAAAAACGTCCAAACATGCATCGCTATATTTCAGAATAGCTGCTGTGAATCAGATATTTAGGCCGCAAATACCCCCCCCTGTATATACTGTATAATATACAGTATGTGACAGATAAGCTATCGCAGCTTTAAAAAGTCCTGATAAGGTTAACATTGCACATGGTAAATGGACTGTATTTATATACTGTAGTGCTTTTCTAGACTTATCGACCAAACACATTCATACAGCGCTGCTCAAGGACAATTGTGCAATGCTGACTGGGGAAAGCAGGTGACTGGGGGAAGCAGGGATCAAAGCACCAAAAAACTGATTGATTTTTTATTCCTTTTTCAGGCGTTTTCCTAATCTACTTTTTTATAGACCACTTTTTTTCCGCCATGAGCTCGCTTCCCATAGGTTTTCATGTAAACAAGTGGATAGTGTGTACATACCTTTGACCCTCAATGCCTTTTAAATAAGTGGAATTATGATATTTAACATTGCTGCTGTTCTATAACCGCGAGCGCACCGACATCATGCCCGTCAAGCCCTTGGAACAGGCAGGCGAGGTGTAACGCTTGGAGTGGAGGTGAGGTGAGGTGAGGTGAGAAGAGGGATGACCCAAAGACGTCCGGTCTGGACGGGGCCACGGTGAAAGGGATAAAAGAGTGCGCCGTTGCGGTAAAACCGCACCATGGCCAGTGCAGAGGGCGAGTCGGGAGACCCGTACGCATGCGTAATTTGGGCACCGCCCCATCGGCAGCAGAGATGGATCTACATTGATCTCATGCGTGGCCTCTTTTGAATCTATTGACGGAAATCCTAGCGACTGAGAACTTTAATTCCTGCGCAGACGCACCGACGGGTGTAGTTGACGTGACCCCCGCAGTTGACTTATCACTCCCATACTCTTCTCCCTCTCACACACATTGGTCTACACTGGCGGAGTGCGGAATCGCTCCCTTGTTGATGTTTTTTGAAAAATGTGCACATTTGCAGGTCTTAGTATGGAGCCCTGCATCAAATTTAGTATATCTTTCAATTTTACGCCAATGAAATACGTCCCATTTTCAAAGAACATCATTACCTCCTCTTCTGAACCAAGTTCTCTTTAAGACAGTGACCAACCATCCATCATACATGTAGGTGCAAATTAATGAGGAATGCCCTTCTTGCAATTCCTGCACTTCTATCCTCCACCTAATGCCTCGTCAAATAAGACTGCTGTGAAAATCACAAAAGACTTCATGATTAAAATTCCCCCAATTTCATTAAGATTTCTTAGCCTTTGTAGGCTGAGACATAAGAGCAGCTGTATTACAGTATGTGTGAGAGAATAATAGCAGAGAGAAATGATGAAGGGGAAATTGTCAAGCACATCTTACTGAACACTATAATAAGTAGAGCAGTTTCAAAGCTCCGCTGAATGAGGTTACTGGAGCATTGAATGAGGACCCGTCTCACATCACAATCACAAATGTTGGGAATTCACATTTCCTTTGAACGCAGGTCTCCAGAGACGCCCACAACTCTGGTTTCTGGACTAACATTCAAGTCAGATCAGTCAAGGCTGAAATGCTGGCAGGACAGACATTATATGGGTGTTTAGAGTTTCCCTTAGTGTATGGGGCCCAAAAGCACACTTATTACTGTCTGTCAGTTAGTTGGTGTTAATTTGTTCATGCAGCCTCCCAGAAACTATACATCTCTCCTCCCTCTCTGCCGTTTTCTTGTGGGACGTTGACTCCAAATGTAAACTCTGTGCTTATTCACACAACATTTCATCCCAGTAGGTCAGTCAAGCCATGGTTTATATAGCCTGACATACAAAATGAATCAACATGGGCCATGATAAATTAAACACTTATAGACAATAATAAAACATGCAAGACATTCATGCAATAGACGCAACCAATAAAATGGTGCTGTCAAAAACTTGGTTAGCACAAAAAGTTGTAATAATCATCCAAAGAGGGAAAAAAAATAAACTTCAACTGGCAAATTTTTTTAAGGAAAGACTTAAAGAAGTGCCAGCAGTCCTGCAAACAGAAGGGGGGTTTGTATCCGTCGGTCTTAGCCTCCCTACCTCTCACGTCCTCGTCGTCGATGGTGGTGTTGGCACTCTCGCTGGACTCCTGTAAAACGACACATAAAAAGACCAGTGAGTGTAACCAGGCCGACAGAGCACAGACAAGCTGAGGACACAGGACAGGTGAGTTCCACTGACAGTGATTCACACCACCCCATCATCATCATCATCTACTTCAGCATATCTTACTGTACACAGAAATTCAACAAAATCTCTTGTGAGAAGAAGCATGTTAAGTGCAGTAGGTCAAATTGAAAACTGATCTGTTTTAGCTTTTGGTTTGGTTTGTCATTGACTTGTCTGATCATCTGACTGCTTAAGTTCAATGACTTTTTGACTTAATTTTAGACAAGCTGCCAAGTTTTCAGATCTGAGAAATGAACTGCAAAACACATGCAACTTTTCCGTTAGCCGTTTTGGCTTACAAACAGTTTTACTTAATGATAACGTAAAAAAATGACTAATGGAACAGTGTCAACAATGAGAAAATCTAACAGAATGTTCCTTTTCATCTCATTGACGCATAAAGAATATTTCATGTTGCACAACACATTACTTGTATAACGGTCTGCGTGGATGAACGAATATCCAATTTAACAAACGCACACAATCAACAGAATATTGCACTAGTACAAGTGATGGATTAAGCAAACAGTTGCACACATTATTCATCGATGACCCCACAACCTTCTAGCTATGAACAAAAACACATGAGCTACGATACCATCATGTCACTGCACAAAGCCCAAAAAAAAACCAAGCATGCACAAATGTTCCTTCTTATGGATTAAACATTAGCATGTAGATCCATACAGTAGATGGACTCCAGGCTATTCTGTTAAGGATTTGGATCAGAACAGCTTTGGAATCCATGGTTGCATGGTCTTTGTTATGTTCTGACAGCATGCATAATCCCGCTGTCACACAACTGTAACAGAGATGTTACGATGAAAATGGCAGCACTTGCTCCTCAAAGGTCAAACTCTGGCATATCAAATGAAGCAAACATATTTTACGTTCTGAAATATCTGAAGATCTTACAAAATGAAGAGCAATACACACAGATGAGCATTATTAAGTCAAAGGATGACATGCAACGTTGATAACAGCATGCAATGAGTCCACAGTTCCTTGTTTTTTTCACTAGGCATGTGTCAAGAACAACCACTGACGCACAAACATTTTAAGAGCGACACTGAGGCTCTACCCTAAACAGCACACACGTCTGCAGCAAACTACAGCCTCAGACTAGCATCTGATTGGCTGTATACCTTGTTTCCATCACCTGGGTTGTGGATAACAGTGGTTTGAGGCTCCTGATTAGAGAGGATGGTGCAGAACAAAAGTGAGTTAGGAAAAAGGTTGAACAGAAAAGTACTTTGCAGGAAAAGGAAGATACATAAAAGTGGTGACGGTAGAAGTTGGTACAAAAGGCAGCATCCCGCACCACTCTCACAGACAGATGGGACGATTCAGCAGAGGAAGTTGTGACAATTCCCTGAACATGGGTGAGGAAACATCAAGACTTTCACCACAGATGATCAACCTACACCCAGCACTGTCAACAAGATGACAAAAAACTGCAAACAGACACCACGGTAAATGACCTGGTAACAGACTCCATATCCACCTGTACTGGTACAGCCATAAATGTATCCTTTGCTTTCTACAGCCAAAACACTCAGGAAGAGTTCAAATGCAGGGCAAAGCAATGACAAAAAATATTGTGGTCATATCAAACATAAACCTGTATTAGACTTAACTGGTAAACAGCAGTTTCTCACTCCCAAGTACAATGCATGCTATTGCGAAACCGTTTGCTGTACACTGGTGCTGTACAACTGCTAGCTGACTGGCACTTCCAAGGTTCAGCAGAAACTCACTTGATTGAATCAGATTTAAAAAGCTAAATGCTTAAAGGAAAAGTTTGACAGTTTTGGGCATACATTTATATCTTTTTTTTTTTGTCCAATAATTAGACATGTGATTATAAATCTCATGCTAGGCTAATCACCTCCAGCTCTATGCGTATCATGTACAACTGGGACCGGTATTGATATTCTCTCAATCTCTTGTAAAAGTAAAACAAAAAGAGATACAATTAACTAATTTCCCAAAAATGTGAATCATCTAGTCGCTAAGCTTAAAATTGTGTTGCATGCTATGCTAACAGCGAGTGCAAGCTTCAAATTCATGCTTTGTAGATTGGCCCACATATTGGTATCTGCGGTTATGCTTGCTGATTGCTTCCTTTTTCCATAATTTCTTTTTCATTTTCTTTACTTTTAAGTTCTATTTATTTAGTTGTGTTCTCTTTTTCTTGATGGTTATTCATAAAAGTTAAGTTTTTTGCTTCAAATATAAAATATCAAGCCTCACAGACATTTCTTGTCATAAGGGTTTGACAATGACATCTTAGGAATCGTTGCCATTTCCTACCCAAATATATATATTGGCCGATATATCGGAAATTCTTTACTCCCCAATATCAGTATCGGCATCACCCCCAAAGATCCATATCGATTGGGATCTAGTAAAAAATTATTTTTCAAATGGGTTTTTAGTGGTAAAAAATGCCTCATAAACAAACTGATCTTCAGTTTGGAACTCCACAAGTCTCAGGCCAATAACAAGCCAATGTTGTCTCCATTTTGGCTAGAAACAAAGACTTGAACAGTGGCAACAGTGTATAATCCACTGTTGACATGCAATGGCCGCAGTACTGCCATTACAGTCATCATCAACAACAGAGGAGAATGTAGCCCAGGTACAGCAATATGGCAATATGTGGTTCTTAAACTTTATGTAGAACAAAAAATTCACCATCAACAATTAAGAAAGGCATAGAATTCCACAGCACTGTGTAATGAGAACAGATGTCAATGAAATTATGGACAGGTGGACAGTTAGACAGAGACCTGACAATCATGCAAGCACACAGGCAGTGAGGCAGGCAGACAGTGTACCAGAGAAGGAGTGGGGACAGGCTCTTTTGGGCTGGTGACCACATTGGCCTTGTTGTTGATCTGGAGGGACAGAGTGGACAGACAGGTAGACAGGTGGGACAGCACAGAAGTGACTAGGCTAAGTGTTCAAACACAGCAGCAGCTGTGGAGGGAAAAGTGGAGCACGGGGCTCAAGAGTTCCTGTCAGGGACTTCAACCGACATGATCCAGCCAGCACAGAACAGTTCAGCTTCACAACAGTTTACCATACAAAATATTCCCCAAATCCCAAAACAAACAAAATAAAATCACGCAATTTTATAAAGGGAGGAGTTGATGTATGCCTTCTTATGAGAAGCCTGCCTGGTTACAGTCAGATGAAGACATAATAACTGTCTGAAGCAAAACAAATGACCCAATTACTCTAAGGAAGAATATTGAATTAGCTGAAACTCTGCACCGACGTCGCTACTTGTCGCATGAGTGCTCTTTAAGGGCGTACCAGAGTAAAATTACAGTAAAACCACTTACATCCTGATGACTGCTCTGAGACCTGGAAAACAGACATGCGATGATAGTGATTTTAACAAAAGGATTGTGTGCTTTTCTGCTAAAAAACTATTCTATTTTGCATAAGAAATTACACTGAAGTTTTTATTTGATATGTTTATTATATAGTGTGTAAAAAAGGCCATGCCACTATGTACTGTTCTGTTCTTTAGATGTAATAGTATTTCCGAGTTATATATTTTACTATATTTTACTGTATAGTCGTTAAGTAGCAATTCCGTTGATGTAACCATCAAAGGATCACAGACATTCACCCTCCTGTGATCTAGAACAAACCCACTACTAAGATCAAAGGATCACAGACATTCACCCTCCTGTGATCTAGAACAAACCCACTCCTAAGATCAAAGGATCTCATTGTGTATAAATAGGTGTTGAATCCTCTTCAGACTCAGTTAGAACATCAAGACTCCCTTCCTTCGGATTATACCGGTACTTTGAGCCCCCCCTTCCTTTTGGATTGTACCTGAAAATGTGATGACCTTGTATTTGGCATGCTGGACTGCATCTAGATAAATAGTCTGAACTCTACAACTGCTTCCGCCATCATCTTTCGTCTGCACTTTCACCTGAACACAACTCGTGTCCTGACCCGACACCCTGGAGCGATTGTTGCCTCACCTTAGGATCCACAACACATACTTTCACACTGAGGATCCACGATGGAACATTTGAAGGGATTAAATGCCATATGGCCTGAAAATGGCTTGTAAACTTCTCACATATTGCTCTTTGATGAGACTAATAATCTGCAGCCATGCTTGGCAGGTCTGGAAAGCTTGAGCAGTGACGTTTCTGGTTAATTGCAAATGTCAAGATGCTCAATGACGACACCAACAAGTTGATGTTTAAAGAGCAATGTTTGCCGTCTTAGTTTAGCATGTTAGCATGCTAACATTAGCTAATTAGCACCTAATGCAGAGTACATTTTAGGCTGATGTGATTGTCATTAGCTGTGGGGTTGTGGAAATGATAGTGCATCAAAGTGAACGCAGTTAAAACTCCGGGGAACATGATTGTCTGTACCAAATCCAATTGGAATAAATCTAACGGTTGCCAAGACTTTTCACTCTGAACCAATAAATGGTGAGGGGAGTCTGCAGTTCAGACAAAAATGATGCATTGTTTTGACAAACATGACTGAGAAAATATTAATGTCATTATACAGTGAACCTATTTACTGTGTAGTTGAACTAAACTACTTCTTATCACTATGTAAGCAATGGCTTTAATTTCACAAACCTATAACTTATTATGCAAACTCTGCACTTTCTGTACTGACATAATAACAGACAAAAAGTAGCTGACAAAACAAAAAACACAACAACCAAACACATACAGAGGAACATGACTTAAATAACTTTTGAATTACGAATGTTTGTTCCACGATGAAAACCAGGATAAGACTCATGGCTCAACAATTGTTTCTTTAAAACAACTTGTTGGTCTATTGTCAATCTGATGTGCCAATAATCTACTATGAGTTTACTAAATTACTGTAACTGTGATAGTATGTTACATTAATGTACCATTTTGCCAGTAGTACTATAACAAGAAGACAGCTAGAGTTCTATTTTGAGAAGGGTCAGGTTTTGCTAATTCATATTTTGCACTTTATTGAAAAAGGTTCCAATCCCATAGAAAGAAAAGTACAGCTTGCAATACCATGAACATTTTTTTTCATTGTACAATGTAAACTCCCCAAATACTGAGGATATGACTAAACTTACTTAAACCTCTGCAAAAGAAACTTTACCTCCACAAACCCTACAAACCTTATCTGAAGAATAGGAATATGCCTAATAAAGTGTGTTATCATCATCATCTTCATTCTATCTGGGGTCGGGTCGCGGGGGCAGCAGCTTCTGCAGGGGACCCCAAACTTCCCTTTTCCAGGCCACATTCACCAGCCCTGACTGGGGGATCCTGAGGCGTTCCCAGGCCAGTGTGGAGATATAAACTTTCCACTTAGTCCTGCCTGTCGTACTTAAACGGTAGCGACAGGCAGGGTTTTAAGTAGTTTCTTGACATGTTAAGTAATCTTTATGTAACACACCAAATGTGTGGTGTTTTCATGCTCTGATCAGTCAGACAGTGCACTCCCAGTATACAGCACTGTTCAACATTGTGGTGGAATTTAAACACAAAGGGTTTTCTACCGCTGACTACACAATTCAAGAGTCAGGGTCTGGCTAAGGAGCAGCAGCAGCAGCAGCAGCAGCAGCAGCAGCAGCTATAGCTCAGGCCTACCCCATGTTCTGTACTGTCCGTCTTCCTTTTCTGCGTTAAGCAGCCACGAGATAGAAAATGAACATATGTCTAACTGTACAATCCACACTTACATATAAACACAAACACTTCTCTCCGGGAACACACACTTCTCTCCAGGAACCATCACTTTACCGTGGTGGAGAGGTTTGTGTGTCTCTATTACTTGAGGGCTGTGTTGTCTGTGTTCCTGGTAGGGTTTCCCATGGCAGAGTGGTCTCAGGCGAGGGGCCAGACTATAAGTATTGTTCACCAAGACCCCATGAAAGAAAATGGAAGAGGCAAGGAGACCCTGCCCGGAGAAAGCCCGGTGCCCCCGTCTGGAGGTAGGCCCAGGCGGTGGGTTCGTCAGCGAGCGCCTGGTTGCCGGGTTTGCCACGGAGCCTGGCCGGGCACAGCCCAAAGAAGCTACGTGGCACCTACCCCTCTCCATCCTGTAGGCCCACCACTTGCAGGAAGAACCGCTGGGGTCAGGTGGCAGTAAAGGTCAGGGACCTTAAAAACCGTACCTGGGCAACAGAAGCTGGGTCTGGGGACCATTCGGCATCTCAAGAGGGGGAAATGAGGAACCATCCAAGCTGTGTACAGTAAGGATGGGACACTGTTGACCTCAACTGAGGAGGTAATCAGGCGGTGGAAGGAGCATTTTGAGGAACTCCTGAATCCCACTAAAACGCCCTCTATGGTAGAGGCAGAGCTGAAGGCTGATGGACAATCAATTTCCCTGGCGGAGGTCACTGTGGTAGTCAAACAACTTCACAGTAGCAAAGCCCTGGGGATTGATGAGATCTGTCCAGAAATGCTAAAAGCTTTGGCTGTGGAGGGGCTGTCTTGGTTGACACGTCTCTTCAACATTGCGTGGGAGTCTGGTACAGTGCCAAACGAGTGGCAGACCGGGGTGGTGGTTCCCCTGTTCAAAAACCAGATAGTGTGTGCCAATTACAGGGGTATCACACAAGGAGTGAGATACCCCTGTAATTGTAGACTTTAGCCTCCCGGCTAAAGTCTACTCCAAGGTGCTGGACAGGAGGGTTCGGCCGATAGTCGAACCTCAGATTGAAGAGGAACAATGTGGATTCCGTCCTGGACATGGAACAACGGACCAGCTCTTTACTCTCGCAAGGATCCTGGAGGGGGCCTGGGAGTATGCCCATCCAGTCTACATGTATTTTGTGTATCTGGAGAAAGCGAATGACCGGGTCTCCCAGGAGATAATGTGGGAGGTATTGCAGGAATATGGGGTGAGTTGGTGACTTCTTAGGGCCATCCAATCTCTGTACACTCAAAGCGAGTGCTGTGTCCGGGTTCTCTGCAGTAAGTCGGATTCGTTCCCAGAGGGGGTTGGGTTCCGACAGGGCTGCGCTTTGTCACCAATCCTGTTTATGATATTCATGGACAGGATATCGAGGCGTGGTCATGGTGGGGAGGGGTTGCAGTTCAGTGGGCCAGGGGTCTCATCACTGCTTTTTGCAGATGATGTGGTCGTGATGGCACCATCAGTCAGTGACCTTCAGCACTTACTGGATCAGTTCGCAGCCTAGAGTGGAGCCTCTGGGATGAGGATCAGTACCTCTAAATCTCAGGCCATGGCTCTCAACAGGAAACCGTTGGATTGTTTACTCCAGGTAGGGAATGAGCCCTTATCCCCAAGTGAAGGAGTTCAAGTACCTTGGGGTCTTTTTTGCGAGTGAGGGGACAATGGAATGTGAGATTGACTGGAGAATCTGGAAAGCGTGGGCGGTACTGCACTCGCTTTGCCGCACCGTTGTGACAAAAAGTGAGTTGAGCCGGAAGGTAAAGCTCTCGATCTACTGGTCAATCTTCATCCCTACACTCACCTATGGTCATGAAGGTGTGTCATGACCGAAAAAACAAGATCGTGGGTATAAGGGGCCTAAATGGGTTTTCTTGGAAAGGTGGCTGGCATCTCCCTTAGAGATAGGATGAGAAGCTCAGTCATCTCATGAACTTGGAGTAGAGCCGCTGCTTCTTTGCGTAGAAAGGAGCCAGTTGAGGTGGTTCAGGCATCTGGTAAGGATGCCCCCTGGGCGCCTCCCCTGTGAGGTGTTGTGAAGTTTATATCTCCACACTGGCCTGGGAACACCTCAGGATCCCACAGTCAGAGATGGTGAATGTGGCCTGGAAAAGGGAAGTTTGGGGTCCCCTGCAGGAGCTGCTGCCCCCGCGACCCGACCCTAGATAAGCGGTTGAAGATGATGATGATGATGATGACACACTTTATTAGGCATATTCCTATTCTTCATATACAGTTTGTAGCATCCTGTGGAGGTAAAGTTTCTTTTGCAGAGATTCATCTGTCATAAGAACATCAACAAGGTGACAGTCTGAAGAAGAATATATATATATATATATATAAATCCCTCTAGAATCCTTTTTGCTGGTTGATCAAAAACAGTGGTGAATAAGTACATATTCAATCAAAAAAGTAGACAGTGGTTTATTTGAATTATACAGGTGATGTGGTAGTTGGCGTGGCAAACTATTATTATTATTATCATTAATTATTGTGACTGAAAGGGTTAGACTGCCACCAACGGGAATTCATCAGAAAAAATAAAGAAAGGCAGCTCTGATTAAAGAGGAGAGATGAAATTTAGTCAGGCACAGAGGTAAAATCAACATGAATCTTTGAACGAGAAGGGATAATAATTCAGAGGATTCCATTCATCCCATCCGGGATTGGATCAAGGAGGCAGCTGGCTAAACAGGGTGCTTTCCAGCTGATCCTGGGGGATCCGGAGGCGTTCCCACGCCAGATGGGATATTTAGTCCCTCAGAGTTCTGGGTCTACCTCTAGGTTTCCTCCCAGTTAGACGTGCCCAGTAAACTTCCAAAGGACAAGATGCCTGAACCACCTCACCTGACCCATTTCAACGCAAAGGAGCAGCGTTGAAATGGGTCCCCCCCAACCCCTTTAATTTGGGTTTAATCATCACGTATTTCAACCGTTCTATACTTGATCAAAGCAAAAGCTTGATCTTTACACCCAAATGCGATTATACAATACAGCATTCAAGGTACAACACTTAAACTGAGGCCAAAGCTATGTAATCAGAAGTACGAGACATGTAGGGTCTCTGCACAGGAAATGAAAAGAGACAAGTGTGAAGAGTGAAATGGAAGCTGGACTTACTTTGACACCGTCTGTTTTTTTGTTCAGCAGGCTCTTGGCTGCTGTTGAGAAAAAGATAACAATGGAAGGACCTCAGTGGCCGGCTGGATTTAACACGTACACACACACACAAGCACAATGTCTATTCAAGGTTGGCCAATTACAAGCAAACTCAAAGAGGTGTATGCTAGAAAATTGGAAGCAAAGAGAACCATGCAAATCAAGTCAGGAGATAACATTTACAGAATAATTCGCTTGGAATTAGATTCATCAGTCGAGACTATATGAAACACTGGCAGCAGAGCTGAGCAGCCACCAGGGAACTGAGCCCTTTAGCTTCTTCTTTTCCTTCTTTGCCCACTTTCTTTGTAAGAAGTGAGTGAGCTGAAATCATGTGGGAAGAGTTTTGTTTCCTTTGTTTTTTTGGCAAATGAAAAACCAGCAACTTTTCAGTCAACATGCAAGGACAGTTAGAGATGAAGAAGATGATTGGTAGTGGTGGCAGGGAGAGCAGAATGTTGGTTTCAGGGTTTTTTGTTGGGCATCCTCTATGGCAGTGAGGGGTTTAATTGTCAAACCACAGACATGTGCATGTTAATTAACTGATAGCAGTTTTTCAGTGACATCAAATATCTTTTAGCAGCCATAGTGGAGGAAAATGTTCCTGTAAAAAATGTGGAAAGGTGCAGGAAAAGCATGTGGTACTGTCAAGGGTGTAACTTTGGGCTCAGAAGGGGGGGGGGGGGGGGCAGAAAACGGGGTATGGGGGTCCTCCATGAATTTTTTTTTTGATTTGAATCCTATTTCCTTTATTTGTACATACATTTAGGGACTCCTTTGTAGGGTTCAGTGTTTACCATAAGATTTTGTGAGACTATGGCGGTGGAGGTCAGACCCTGTAGGGGGGTTTGAGGGCATTGTTCCCCGGAAGAGAAGGTTGTATATTTCATAGTTAAAATCCATCAATCTGGTGAAGTATGATAGCAATTTAGGAGGCTACATCTATATGAAGAATTGTATGCTCTTGTAAACAATTTTGTGCAGTAGTTCATGGAAGAGGTTTTTTTTCTGAGGATATTATAATGTATCAGATGATTTTTCCCTAAATTTCTAAGACCATAATTCTGTCTGTATTGAATTTCCTTTAATTACTCCTATCATAGGTTTTGTGACCCTCAAAGAAATGAAGTTGATTTTCAGACATTTACATTTAACATATAAGGGTAGCAGAGAGGCTACTCTGAATGTACTGAATGTAATGTAATGTAAATGTTCTCTTCACTGCTGGAGACATTTCTTTTTTTTAACAATGTATTTATTGATTTTTTTATTACATTCACAAGATAGTGTTATTGTGTAGTACAATACATTACAACTTTGTTTAACAATATGATTTTATTAATCACCGCCCTCCAGAATGCTTTAATTTTGCCACACTCCCAGACACAGTGCATAAATGTTGGTTTAGCCTTATTGCATTTAAAACAAATGTCAGTATATTACTGTTGTATTCATTTTATTTGACAGGAGTTGTGTATATCTTCATCAGCCAATTATATTGGAGTAACTTTAAATTAGAGTTTGCTGTTTGTTTCTGAATGGTAAATGGACTGTATTTATATAGCGCTTTTCTAGTCATTTAGACCACTCAAAGTGCTTTACAGGAAGGTCCCATTCACCCATTCACACATTCATACAGCGCTGCTATTTACCACGCATTTTTCTGTCACATTCATTCACGTCGGAAGAGCCTTGTCAAGAGAAAGTTGAGATCTCGCTCTCGACACGAATACAGAGAGCATGCCTGGTATGGACGAAGATGAACAGTCTACTTCACAATTGAGGTAACAGAGAGAAAAATAATAGTCAATCGTGGAAGCATTGCAAGCCAAAGTAAAAGATGTCATGACAATAACCATGTCAAAGAACGAATCACAAATATGTAACCGCTATAATAAAGAGTTGATTAGAAACAATGTACTGAAATAATGTAAGAATCAATGTAATCAACACGAGGTGATTATAAGAAATGTACTGAAACTTTAAAATGTAACCACATGACTGCTCACAAGATAAAAAGCAGAAGTGCAAAGTTAAAGAAATGAAGGGGATTTTAAGTATTGTGTAATACAGAAAGCAGCACAAGGTAGGTGTGAAGTGTATTGGTAAGATCATCAAAGATTGTGCCATAGCCATTACATTGATGCCACTGCTAAAAACACATTCGGCACGTATGCCAGAAAGAGGGGAAGAGTCAGAAGTGTCTTAATGTTGCCATAGAAGGGAATAATTGAGCATTAAGAGTTATTATTGGATTAACACCAAACAAGACGGCAGGAAGGGGGAAGGGTGAAGTTTGCTGTCCTAAAATTGATGTATAAAAGACTCCGGGCAGTGCAGCTCGGGGTTAGTCGTCGGAGTTCTTCCCAAACACCATGGACGGAGCAAGTGGACTACCAGCCGACATCTGCTGAGGACAAGACTTCAGGAAATCTTCCACAGTTCTGCGAGAGGAGGACTAACCGCTGCGCCCTTGGGCTGTGGATTACAATTTGGACACTTGAAGACTTTCTCCTCGTTCACTCCGCTGGATACGAGATAGAGACTGAACACGGACGTTTTGGACTTTGTACGGAGTCAAGCGGCTGCTGGCGGATTTCTATCTCCCGGCGGGAAGGGAGTTGTCCCCCAGGCCAGAGGACTCGTTCTCTCCAACCAACAACAACAAGTAACAAAAGACTTAGACACAAAGCCTCAGCACTTAAATATTAGCGTATTTCATGTGATTTTGTTTAGTTTAATCATTTATGGGAAGCTATATCCTTTTAATTATTGTACCATATTTACTCTTTTGATGATTATGCTGTGCGCTCGCCATTGCTAAAAGCTTTCAATAAATACCAACTTGCAATTAAAGGAAGGATTGCGATCATTGAGTTCTTTCTGCGACAGTAAAAAGATTGGAGTTCCGACATGCAACATCCTTAAAGGTTTTTATAGATTGTTCTAGCCAACTAAAAGCAATAGACCCCTGGGACCATATTCTTGGTCACTAAAATAAACCTAGCACTTAACAAGAGCCCAGATCACCCGAGGAGAGCTGCCATTAACGAACATGGCTGACGGAGGCAGTGTGGCGCACAGGGCTGTTCGGCCGGCTGCGCTGTTCAGCAGAAGCGGGGTAAGACGTTCGGACGAAGGCAGTGAGACAGCTAGGCGAGTCTCCTCACCACCAGCTTAAATAAGCGCAGGCGACTCTATCGGGGTAATACTCCATAGCACCCGCACTCGGACCCTTTTAGACGGAAAGCTGGACCGGCACCTCCCAGTCAGGGGAAGTACACCGGGGATCTAACAGCCTACAGAGGCAAATTAGGGTTAAGTGTCTTAACCCTAGTCCACAACGGCATGTGGACTGGTGGAAGCTGGGATCGAACAACCAACCTTCGGGTTGGTTGACGAACGACTCTACGTCCTGAGCCAAGTTTTTTTCCAATCGTTTTCAGAAATGTCCTCTTTTAAGTCCGCCCTCCATGTTTCAAGCTTGGCTATCGATGTTTCTCTACAGCCAGATGCAAGCCATTTATATGTTGATGAAATCAAGCCCCTCCCAACGCAACTGTTTGTGATAGTTTCTTCTAAGGATGAGAGTTCAGGAATCCCGATTGATCAGTTTTGCATGTCTGGAATCCTGCATCCAATTTGCCTGGTTTAAATGAAACATTGCCCCTGATTGGACTTAATTGTGACAGGGAATCCAATATGTTCATATATTCTTTTACCTCATGCCATACATTAACCATATTAAGAAAAGATAAGATAAGATATACCTTTATTCGTCCCACAATGGGGAAATTCAGGCATTACAGCAGCAAAGTGGACAGAAGAATATATAAGAAATTTACAAAAAAGGGTTTGTATGTACAAAATTTAACAAAAAAATTACATTAAATAAAAAAAACACCAAAGGTATATAAATGCTATATACAGAGCAGTAGCAATAGTTGCACATAGGATATTAAAAAATATGAAATATAAATATTGCACAGTTTGTTATTGCACTTTAATTGTATCCGTAAGTGGTTGAGTCCTTTTTGTGTCCTATTTAGAGCAGTGCTGGTTGTACAGCCTCACAGCAACAGGAAGGAAGGACCTGCGGTACCGCTCCTTCACACACTTAGGGTGAAGGAGCCGGTCGCTGAAGGAGCTGTTCAGTGCAGAGACAGTGTCCTGCATGGGGTGGGAGTCATTGTCCATCACTGATGTTAGCTTTGCTACCATCCTCCTCTCTCCCACCACCTGCACTGTGTCCAGGGGGCATCCTAGGAAAGAGCTGGCCTTCCTGATCAGTCTGTCTCCTCCTGTCAGCTGTTGACATGCTGCTGCTCCAGCAGACAACTCAATAGAAAATGGCTGATACCACCACAGTGTCAAAGAAGGTCTTGAGGAGCGCCCCCTGCACTCCAAAGGACCTGTGTCTCCTGAGAAGGTACAGTGCTCTGGCCCTTCTTGTACAGTGCCATGGTGTTTGTCCAGTCCAGTATATTGAACACTCAGGTACTAATAAGAGTCCACTCTCTCTATGTCCTTTCCCTGGATGTTCACCGGTGTTGTGGTGGGGTGACTGCGCCTGCGGAAATCCACCACCAGCTCTTTGGTTTTACCCGCGTTGATCTGGAGGCAGTTCCACTGGCACCAGTCCACAAAGTCCAGAGTCAGTTATCTGTACTCCCTGTCATCGTCATCTGTGATGAGGCCGACGATGGCAGAGTCATCAGAGAACTTCTGCAGATGGCAGGTGGCTGTGCTGTACAAGAAGTCTACAGTGTACAGGGTGAACAGGAAGGGAGCCAAGACTGTTCCCTGTGGCGCTCATGTGCTGTAGACTACTGTATCAGAGACACAGTCCCGTGTCCTCACATACTGGGGGTGGTTGGTGAGGTAGTTGACTATCCAGGATGTGAGGTGGTGATCCACTCCTGAGTGCTCCAGCTTGTCCCCCAAGAGCACCGGCTGGATGGTGTTGAAGGCACTGGAGAAATCAAAGAACATGATTCTCACAGTGCTTCCAGGCTTCTCCAGGTGAGAAAGAGCTCTTTGGAGGAGGACGATGATGGCGTCATCTACGCCGATGCCGGGCTGGTAGGCTAACTGCAGCGGGTCCATCGATGGTCTCACCAGGGGGCGGAGATGGACGAGCACCAGGTGCTCCAACGTCTTCATTAGGTGCGATGTAAGAGCCACTGGCCTGTAGCTGTTGAGGTCCTTCGGGTGCGGTACTTTTGGTACTGGCACCACGCAGGATGTCTTCCAAAGCTGTGGAACTCTCCCCAGCTTCAGCCTCAGGTTGAAGACGCACTCCACAATCCCGCACAGCTGGTCTGCACAGGACTTGAGGAGCCGAGAGCTGATGCCGTCCGGCCCTGCTGTCTCTCTTGCCTTGATCTGCCTGAGCTCTTGTCTCATCTGGATTGTGGAGAGGGACAGATTGGAGCACCCACTTCTGGTCCCCCGCAGTCTGGCTGTTTGTGACCTGAGATGGTTTTCAGGCCTCTCCAGACTCCAGTGACGTTGTTCTGCTGCAGCTGCTTCTCTATCTTCCTCTTATACACGTTCTTCCCCTCTCTGATCTTCCTCCTCAGCTTCCTCTGCACAGTCTTCAGCTCCTCCTTGTCTCCTGACTTAAAGGCCCTCTTTTTCTCCTTAAGGAGAGCCTTAATGTTAGGTCCAGGGCTTGTTGTTGGAGAAACACCGTACAGTCCTGGTGGGTACAGTGTTCTCCACACAAAAGTTTATATAGTCTGTGATGCAGTCAGTGAGACTGTCGATGTCTTCCCCATGAGAAACGCAGAGTTCCTCCCACACAGTTGTTTCGAAGCAGTCCCTCAGAGCCTCTTCGGTCTCCTCAGACCATCTTCTAACTGTGCGGCTCACAGCTGGTTGCCTGTGCACGAGAGGTTTGTACACAGGCAGGAGGTGAACCAGGTTGTGATCTGCTCTTCCCAGGGGAGGGAGGGGTGTTGATTCATATGCCTCTTTGGTGTTGGCATAGAACAAGTCCAGTGTTTTATTGTCTCTGGTGTGTTAGTTGACATACTGGCTGAATGTGGGCAGAGTGGAGGATGGACAAGCGTGATTAAAATCTCCAGAGATAAGAAAGAGGGCCTGCGGGTGCTGAGACTGGAGTCTGCTCACAACTGAGTGCAGGACATCACAAGCTGCGTCGCCATTAGCATAGGGGGAAATATACCCCGCAATCACAATAACATGTGAGAACTCCCTGGGTAAATAGTAGGGCCTCATGCTAACGGCTAACAGTTCGACATCCCTACAGCACAGCTGCTCTTTGACAGTGATGTGCCCAGAGTTACACCATCTATCATTCACAATGATTCAGCGTGTTCAGCCATGTCTCTGTAAACAGCATGATGCTGCTCTCCCGGTACTACCTCTGGTGCTGGGTCAGCGCCGCTAACTCGTCCATCTTGTTGGAAAGAGATCTTACGTTTCCCTTGACGATGGACGGGAGGACAGGTCTGTAACGTTTCCTCCTGTTGCGGCGTTGAATTCCGGCACGGCTTCCCAATCGTGTCCTCCTCAGCTCGCGGGGAACGTCAGGTCTCCCATGGGGCAGCAAAACCAAAAACCAGTCAGTATCTGGTGTGACCACCATTTGCCTCGCAGTGCAACACATCTCCTTCGCATAGAGTTGATCAGGTTGTTGATTGTGGCCTGTGGAATGTTGGTCCACTCCTCTTCAATGGCTGTGCGAAGTTGCTGGATATTGGCAGGACCTGGGACACGCTGTTGTATACGCCGATCCAGAGCATCCCAAAAATGCTCAATGGGTGACATGTCCGGTGAGTATGCTGGCCATGCAAGAACTGGGATGTTTTCAGCTTCCAGGAATTGTGTACAGATCCTTGCAACATGGGGCATTATCATACTGCAACATGAGGTGATGGTCGTGGATGAATGGCACAACAATGGGCCTCGTCACAGTATCTCTGTGCATTCAAAATGCCATCAATAAAATGCACTTGTGTTCGTTGTCCATAACATACGCCTGCCCATACCATAATCCCACCGCCAACATGGGCCACTCGATCCACAACATTGACTTCAGCAAACCGCTCACCCACACGATCTGCCATCTGCCATGTACAGTGAAAACTGGGATTCATCCTTGAAGAGAACACCTCTCCAAAGTCGAGACCCCGATGAGGACGACGAGCATGCAGATGAGCCTCCCTGAGACGGTTTCTGACAGTTTGTGCAGAAATTCTTTGGTTATGCAAACCGATTGTTGCAGCAGCTGTCCGGGTGGCTGGTCTCAGACGATCTTGGAGGTGAAGATGCTGGATATGGAGGTCCTGTACTGGTGTGGTTACACGTGGTCTGCGGTTTTGAGGCCGGTTGCCACTGCCTCAAAACTTGCGACATCTGTGGCATTGTGCTGTGCGATAAAACTGCACATTTTAGAGTGGCCTTTTATTGTGGCCAGCCTAAGGCACACCTGTGCAATAATCATGCTGTATAATCAGCATCTTGATATGCCACACCTTTGAGGTGGATGGATTATCTCGGCAAAGGAGAGATGCTCACTAACACAGATTTAGACAGATTTGTGAACAATATTTGAGAGAAATAAGCCTTTTGTTTACATAGAAAAAGTCTAAGATCTTTGAGTTCAGCTCATGAAAAATGGGGGCAAAGACAAAAGTGTTGCGTTTATAATTTTGTTCAGTGTATATATATATATGTCTATCTATATAACACTTGTGATATATTTCAATGTACTTAATTGTAATTTGTAATGGTTGTACTTTGTACTTTTGTACTTGTAAATTACATATATTTGGTCTTACATTTATGGACGAAATCTGTAACTATGAGCTAGTACTATTGCTGAAAAACTTATTTTTAATACAAATGGTCCATATTCATGAAATACATATATATGAATAGTTACCAACCAAACATAGTATGTAAGAAAAATATCTGCTTATAAGAAATAATTAAAATCATATTAAAAAGTGTTAAATTCACAGTTGTAATGTCGATTTGTATGTGAATTGAAATATGTGTATATCAGGCCTGTATTCTAAAATGTATGGACTATACTGTACATATTAATTTTAGACTAAAACCGTTAATGTAGCGACTGTTGGTGAATGCCAATTGTGAAGTAGTAGTTTGTTTTTGTCGGATTCCTCCAATATGGCTACCGATGGATGCACAGAGTCAGCTGAAAGCTCTATCCTGGTGCTTTAGTAGACATGACATGCCTCAGAACAAAACCTGTGTAGTTTGACCCTGTGGAGCAGTGTCAGATACACCAAGGACTCTTACCTTAGGCGAGTTACCACACAAGAGGGAGGGGAAGAAAAACAAAAGTAAATACTAATGGCATGTTTGCATTGACATCGACTGACAGTTGAGAGGTTACGCATAATAGAATTAACATGAACTTAAAAAATGTAAGCCCGCCTGTCATTTCTCATGAAGACAATCAAAGACAAAACAATCAATAAATTTAGACTTGGCCTGAATATTTTGCCCTTTGAATGGACCTGAAGATCGGACTTCATCGACCCATGTGGCCATTCATTCTCTCTTGAGAACAGCTGAGAAGGGGCGACGGATGGAGCTTAACAGGCTCTAAAGGTCAGCATGTTTGAAATATCGCTCCACACAAAAGAGCATCATCAACAACAGGTAAATATATAAGAAAAACAGGCAAAGAGAGAAGACTTGCCATCAGTTATGGTATTTTTGTCACTGTCATTACAACTGGTTCATTCTTACCTGAGAAGTTACGAGTGGCAAGCATAGTAGTCAGGATAGCACCCTGTGGAGAAACAGAGAAACAGACATTTATGTTTGCACAAATTGAAAGGTTAATAATTAGACACTGGTGCCCACGACTGGTTTGGACTGAGTTTTGTAGCTTTTATCAGCTAAAGGGCAGAGTGAACCAGTGTTTAAGAAAAAAAAGAGTTGATCTCTTAAATTCCCCTCTAATGAAGCAACTGAACAATAATTCTTCTTACGTAGAACAAAAAGGGTTAGGGGTTAGGGTTAGGGGATCTTGTCACTTACTTTGAGTTTCCTCCTCGCGTTGAATTTCTTCAGGCATTCCACAGTCTCCTGTCTGTGCATCATAGATGCCACAGTGGAGCGTTGCTGTAAAAACAGAGGTAGTGAATGGCGTTATTTGAAGTTGTGCAAGCTGCATCAAAAACTATGGAGGAAGATGTGTGTGTGCGTGCATTTCTGTGTCAAAAGACGTACGCAGATCCAGGGGTGTTTGAGTGCATCTGTGGCAGTGACTCTCTTGGCTGGATTAATGGTCAGCATCTTGTTGATCAGGTCTTTGGCCTCTGGAGTCACCGTGTCCCACTCTGGGGATGGGAACTGTTGGAAGAAAGACGCCACAAAATCTTTTTTTACAGTGTCCCGCCAACTTTAAGAAGCTAAAGAAATTATTATCGTACACTGCATGACACAATGCATCTTTGCATTCACTTGCACAGAAACGATTAAGCTGTTTTCTTTCACTCGTAAAGGCCAGGGCAGGTATCTTTGAATATCCAATAACCTATTCTTAAGTAGTCAGGGCTAGGGCTAGGTATTGACACTAAAATACTTTTGAGCACCAACAAGAATCTGTCCATAGTATCATGTCCAACAAAAGTGTTCAAAATATTGCAAGTTGGGATCAAATAAGAGGTCAAACTTCTTACTTACATTTTTAAAATTAATTTTAGGGCATTCTACTAATGTTGGACTGTATTTGGTTGACACAAGGTCCTTATTTAAATCGGATGCATCGTTTAGTAGTAATCTGAACTCAGGGGATGACAGTCAAATAGAGCCAAACCTTGATGCTTTTTGAACAGTCACCCCTGCTTTACCTCTGGTATTAGGTTTCATGTGCAAAAAATATATTTAACCTATATTCTCACATCTCATACTGTTAAAAAATTAAAAGACCTGTTGTTATTGTAGTAGTTTTCCGTGTGTGAGTGAGAGAGTGAGAAACATACACACATTCACATTAAAACTTACATCATAAGCTCCAGCTTTAATCTGCTGGTAGAGTCTGTGCTGGTCCTCATCCCAGAAAGGAGGATATCCCACGAGGAGAATGTAGAGTATCACTCCTACACCCCCCCCCCCCCCCCCCACACACACACACACACACACACACACAGATTAGAGTCATCAAAATTAATCTCAACAGGCCGCTACAAAATGAGAAATATATAAAAAGAGATAAAGATAAACATTTGACGTCTAAATAAGATCAGTGTGTTAATAGACAGAAACCAAGTGCCTGAGTTTGCTGGTGTTAGATACGGTTTTGATTGGCTGGTCGATTGGCGTGTACTGTATGTTTTTCAGACAGCGTGTGTGTGTCAGTTGAGGTTGTTGGTGAGGAGAAAAATTAAAATTGTACATCCCTAGCCCAAATGCAAATTTCCATACGTGGCGCTGCTTTGTTATAGGGGAAATCCAGTCGCTATTTGAATTTGATACCAACGAGGGGAAATACTGCTCATGAAGTTGCTTGCTGAAAAAAGCCTGACAGTAATATTACTGTAACAACACATTTTTGTCACCTTCATAACGCACCCAACGATAATTATGTTATCGACTTGATACATGAACGGGATTATTTTTACTGACTACTAAAATAGCCAATGTGTTTACATGCATGTTTGCATGCTCGCATCTGCTTGAAGACTTAAGGGGCCTGAATACAAATCTTCAAGCAAATGAAGAAAAAGCAGTTGTATCAATTAGGCAATCAGCTGATACCTAGTAACAGCAAGTATGAAGGAACAGAGAAAAAGTATAGTATCTCTGCTGTTGTTGTAGCTTCATTTGATGTAGTGATGGTCCCTGGCTTACTCTCCAGGGAAGGCCTTTGATTGACTGTTTCCGACCACAGCAATCGTGTGAAAATAATAATAACAAACTGCTTCACTGAACTTCCCCCAGAAATGAGAAGCTGTAAATCTTACCACAGGCCCACATGTCCACCGGCTTGCCGTACGGATCTTTCCTCAGCACCTCTGGAGACAGGTACCCTGGTGTCCCGGCAAAACCTGCAAAACACACGCACATATATCCACCTGACCATCTCTTGTATATTGAAAAGCACGTTAGGAACCCCCTTACGTGGACTAAAACTTCACACAGTGGTCTCATAAAGTGAGGTTTATGAGCCAAGGTTAAAGGAAAACATCCCTCTGTTGGTATGAAGCTTGGTTCACGAACAGCCTACTTTCAAAAAAAGTATCAGCAGACCCGTACTCAAAGTCAGAACACAACGTGAGGCTGGAGCTGAGGGAACAGACCAATTATTTCTCTGTTCCACAAGGAATAAGGAGAAAAATAGACCTGATATCCATCCAATCCAAACCTGATATGAGAGCCGAGAGCAGTGGCACACCCATATTCCCAATAGATAGGAGTGATGACACTTTGGTTTTTATTTGGGCTCTGAATTATAAAACGGCACAACTGTAGATCTTCATATGATTTTGCCGTTTAAAGACAGAAAACTGGGACAAGAATGCAAATGTTCCATTTAAAAATTCTTTAATCAGATTATCAAGCTCTTTACTGAGAAGCAGGTGACAGACGAAAATAAGGGCACAAAAGTACAAATACATTACATTCCATTCATTTAGCAGACGCTTTTGTCCAAAGCGACTTACAATAAGTGCATTCAACCATGGATATAAGATATAGGCATGGGCCGGTATAAGATTTTGACGGTATGATAACCTCTGGCAAAAATACCGCACTGCGTCGGCTAATCATGCTATCCGGAGCAGCCGGTGTTGGCCTTTTCCTGCGAGGCGTCCAGACCGTACTGTAGTCAGGAAGAGCATAATGACCTGGTTTACAAAGAGAAATGGATAGGGCCCAGAACAGAGCCCTGAGGGACCCCAGTAGTGAGGTTGCAGGGTTTGGACAAAGATCCTCTCCAAGTAACCCTGTAAGTGTGGTCCTTGAGGTAGGATGCAAACAGGGAGAGTGCAGAGCCGGAGACCCCCCGCAAAGATTTGCGCGAAAAGTATTCGCCATTCACCGATGAAGCTTCAGCAACCACTTGGAGCCTTCGCCATCATGCAGAAAAAGCATGAGTCCCCTCGTGACTATTACAGGCTCCTGAGGAATGCGTACTTCCAAGGACGTAATGCACCAGGTTTTGAAGAGGATCATGGCTTCAAGTCCCTATTCCTCCACAACCTCCATGAGTGCATGCGGTACGAGGTCACAATGCACTGCAGAACAGGTGGCCTCACCATGCAGGAGATCAAGAAGTATGTGCAGCTTGCATGGGAGACGCATATGCACCCCCACCAGGGGGCGTTCAAGAGTTCTTGGGATCGAAACCTCAGCGAATGCCGACTTGGCGCTTGGAGGCAATGAAGTGCCTCGCTCCAGAATGGTTACAAGGTGAGACAAGGTGAAACGCCGCAAACCCCCTTAAAGCGATTGGGGTGTGCGCCGTCTCCATATGCATCGGAAGGAAACAGGTGGTGCATTTTGTTAGCGTGGTACCTTGACTCCACCCTCCTGTCTTTGTAGGGGCTGACCTTCTGGTCAGACTCGGCGTTCAGCTAGACACAGTCAAACAAGTCCTTTGGTACCAGCTTAGCACCGAGAGACACCCTCCTTTCTCTGAACCAGAACACATGTTGTCAGGTCAGACCATTCCCCAGGCATGTCAAGTTGCCAACGATGTCGACTTGACTATCCCTGCTCGAACAGCAGGCATTAAGGGACGGAAGATCCCTGGCACACAGGCATTCTTCCAGCCCTTACCTCGCTTCGGTGAGCTCAGACTGTCCGTCTGCGGCACACCCTTATTTGAGCTGAACAACCGCTCAGCCCATCTTCTGGTCCAAAACCTGACTTACGCACCCATTCTGGTGACGGCACGACAGCCGCTGGGGATGTTAAACAAGACCGTTCCAATGGGGAGAACCACAAGAGCATTCCTTCCTGCAGCTGAAAGAGAAACTCTGTTTCGCGTCTTGCCTCGCCTACCCAGACAAAAACAAAGAGTTTCACCTTGAGGCAAGCTTCTCTCCCCACTGCCTCAGTGCTGCCCTGGCGCAGAAGCATGACACCGACAAACGAGTTGTTGCCTAGCGAGCTGACCCTTAAGCAGCATCGAAATCAAATTCTCTGACTGCGAAAAAGCCCTTCTTGAACAGCCAGAGACTGATAAAAGGAGACATTTCCAACAGCCGCATAACCTCTTGGATGATGGCGCTGCAGGGCTATGATATTGAGGTCAAGCACGCCCAGAACCACAGAATGGCTTTAAGCCAGGGTCTGGCCGAATGTCACCACTGTGACTGTGAAGGACAGCCGAGTCCCCAGTCCCTAGACGTCACCACTCCATCACTCCTGTCCAACCACTTTTACCACAATGAGAATGTCTGCCTAGACCTCCCAAGAGTCTACGTGGACGGCTGCTCATATCACCATAGAGCCAGATCCGGGCAGGAGCCGGTATTGTTTGGGTCAACCGCAACGTTGAAGAACCAAACAACTACTGGCTGGGTAACAAGACGAGCCAGTACGCAGAGATAGCTGCAGTACTCATCGCGCTCCAGCAAGCCGCCAAGCTGGCTATGGTGCAACTGGTGATCTTCTCTGACTCCAACTACGCTCGTCACAGTTTCATTTCTCACTTACCCACACGGAAACACAATGGTATGCGAAGCGCACGGAACAAGGAAGTCTAAAACTCTTAACTCTTCCTGGCTTGTGACTGTCTTGTAACCGATCAAGGTATGACCGTGAAGAAGGTCAAGGGGCATTCCCAAACCTCCGTCCAGACCACAACGGAGACGATGAAGCCAACCGCCTAGCAAAGCTAGGTGCTGAACAGGGTAAACCCCGGGATTTCAGAGAGGAGTGGCTTCCAGTATCCAAGACCTGCGCAGTGAATGCCATCACCCGCCGACAGGTGAGGGAGAGGCGAGAGGACCCCAAAACTGCGCACACACTGTGCACCTGGGTCGCAAACCTGGCTATACCGACCTGGTGACCATATAGGAACAAGACCCTGCCATTCAGACCATGCGTCAGCTGGTCGAAAACCTCCAACACAGGGGACCCCACAGGTCCCCTTGCCTGAATCCAATGTGCTACACACCTTGCGTAAGGACCAACTGCACCTTAAGCTTGAAAAAGGCCTTTTGGTCTATGTCCACAACAAACCAGGGACCAACTCGTTAGCTTGTCCCAACAGACCAATGGGGGGTTGATGCTTGCCCACGCCCACGATTCACCCGTTGCTGGCCATCGCGGATACAAGGCCACCCTCAAAATCTTCACTCAGGTTTCATACTGGCCAACAATGGCCCGCGACGTTCAAGCATACGTGAAAGGATGCCTGGTCTGCTGCCAGTTCCAGCCATCCCGACCGCTGAATCTGGCCCCACAACAGAACCGAGGTGTCACGTTACTGTGGTCACACCTTCAAGTTGATTGTGTTGGATCAGTCCCCAAGTCCTCAAGAAGTAATAAATACCTCCTGGCCGTCACATGTGCATTCACTAAGTGGGTAGAATGTCTTCCAACGCCTAACGACACAGTTGTGACAACTGCATTCTTACTGCTGAATCACGTGTTAAGCCGCTGGGGACTACCCCTCTCCGTCAACTCAGATTGAGGCACCCACTTCACGTCGAATGTCATGAGGGCGATGTTGTGGGGCAATCTTTCACATTTCACACCAACCCCAGTCATTTGGCATAGTCGAACTTGCCAACTGCACTATTGTTAGCATGCTCAAGAAGTATGTTAACTCTAGTGGCAAGGACTGGAATGTAAAACTCCCCCTGGTGCTGATGGCCATTTGTTCCACCCCACACTGCACCACGGGAGTCACACCATTCGATATGATGATGGGGAGTGAGATGAACCCTCCCACTCCAGCTCTTGTATCGTCCAGAGGATATCAGTGTTGCAACTGCCTACACGGCTGCACATGACAGATCTGCACGATCACCTTTGGTTCACCTTGCCTGGGCCAAAGAGAACTTGGAGGCCAGTGTCAAAGGTTTCAAGGACTACTACGACAGGAAAGCGTCCAATCGTGAGTACCAAGTAGGTGACAAGGTCTTCTACTTCAGGTGCGCCACACCAGTAGGAATTTCCAGGAAGTTCCTCACCCGCTGGTCAGGTCCATTTGAAATAGCGGGCAAACTCTCTCTGGTAGGCTACCTGATTCGGACCTCTAAACCCAGCCAGACACCAGCCTACAAATGGGTCCACGCGAACCTGATTAAGCCGTTTGTACCCTTCTCTCCACCTGAGAGGTCAGAAACACCTCCCTCACAGAGATAAACAAATGCGACACCATAGCTCCATAGGATTTACTGCATGCCCCACTCACCCGTCAGCATGCACTGACTCCTAACACTAGTTATCCCCGGTCACCTATTATTAAACTCTGGTCTCATTACAGATGATCTCTTTGGATCTTCGGCATCCTCCTGAACCTTCATGTCACCTGTCCCAGGATATGGTCGAGCCCAGCCCATCGTCGGGTATCGTCCTACAAGGAATACCTGGACTCTTGATCACACACATTGCGACCTGTACACCCACAGAATCTATGTACGGCTGGATCCCTGGGCAGTATATCGCAGACACCTTCGCCGGCCCCCACAGTTAATTGAGGGTAGGCCAAGCAGAACTCAAACACAGGACACCCTGGAACATGCCATACAAATGATCATCCATACTCTCGAGCAGTTGCAAAACTTTCTGGTCACTGAGGAAGATCTCAGTGGAAAGAAACGTCCGAAACGGTTCCTGGGTGGCCTGCTCGTTGCGACATCCGCCATTGGGCCCCTCTTCTCCATTGGACTCTCAGCAAACAACTCCATTAGCATCAAAACACTCCAAAGACACATGGGTGAACTCAATTAGGAGATGATGGAAATCCAAAAGAGTCTTCAAATCCAATAAAAATATTTTCAGGGCATGGGTAAAACCCTTCAGGGGACCATAGTCCCATAGTCACTGTCCTCAATAACACTTTGCATGTGCTAGGAACTTCAAGTTGTCAAGTTGTTAAGGATGATATTACATACGTGCAAATACTTAGAGATCTGATGCAGGATCTCCTCAGGGAAGTCAGTTCCTCAGTTAACAGCCTGAGTAGCGGACAGATTCCAGATTCAGATCAGACTGGACGACGTCCGCCACGGTACACACACCATTCTGTGTTCATTCCACTGGCTAGCTCTAACCCTCTCCAAGAGCAAAGCCGCTAACCTTAACACCTTTCCCCTCTCTTTCCCCCCTTTCTCTTCTTCCTTTTTTTTCAAGTGTTGTCAGGAACGACCAAAAACAATATGGTGAAAATTAATGTGGAACATGATTTCGGGTATCATGTTTTTCTTTCATGTGTGACATGTGAAGGTATAACAAGGTAGCTAGAAATCATCTGCCCAGATGTGCCTCAGGTAGCTGCCCTGATGCTAATGCCCATGTGTAGTTGATGAACTGAAATGTATGGACTGTCAAACCTTTTTCTGGTTTTCAAGGATATATGGACTGTGTAACCCAGATTACGCTTCGACAAAAAAACTGTTAAGACTGCGACCAGCATCCCACTCTTCAGAGCAAAAGGGGGATTGTTGCGTCTCACCATAAAGACTCTGACCAGAGAAAGCCTCTTCTGACAATCCACAGAACAATGTCCTGAAATCAGAGGCAAAGACTGCACGGCCGAACTAAAGAACTGCCGTAAATCCCCTGCTCACCGGTGGGCAGGGTCCTCTAGGGACAAGCTGCGCACCATATCGGCAAAGAACAGACTCTCATTTAGCCCTTTCCAACCGTGAGAAGACTGTGAGAAGTCGGACCATTGTAGACAGAAGGACCCGTAACTTCTTATCAGAAGTTACCACGTGAACGAGAATTTGACCTTAAAGGATCTCCACTCGCTGGCCGGGCTGAAGTCCTCACTTTGTGTGTAATTAAGGATTCACACAACCCCGGTATCCCGGTTAAAGCCCGCTGCGACGCGCCTGGATTTTTTTCAACTGATGCCTGCAGAAGCCAGACAAAGGAAGTCTCAAAGATCGTCGACTGCTGTTCCTCCGACGTCCGGACAACAGCCCCGCAGTTAACGACTGTGCGCAAAGTCCCGGCCATCTTCCCTCACCGCAGCCCGCAACGCGAGTCCAACTGAGGACAGCCTTTTTTTCTTCACACTCAAACTCTTCCCGCAGGAATCACAGTAAGAGGCATCTTAGCTCTGGGCAGATGTTAGTTTGATTTTGAGTGTGTGTTTTATTGTTGCTTGTGATTTAAGGACCGATGAGTCCCTTTTGCTGCTAGAACGCAGATATTTCTGTTTAGTGTTTCTGAAATTCTATTCTGTTACCTCGCAGTGTTCTTTTTATTGTTGTCTGATGCGATCAGACTTTGGGAGTGTTGCTCTGCCGTCCTGGGGTCTCATTTATATAACTGTGCGTAGGATCCTTACTAAAAGTGTACGTGGTGTCGGTGTCAGTGAGCAGCGAGTTCCTAAGAAACAGAGTTGCAGTAGTGAATTTGCAGTTTGTTTAAATGCTGCATTGTGTCAGGGCAAAGGGGAAGTTTCTCTGTGTTGTGCCACTGTTGAGGAAGTAAAAGGAGTTGGTCACCGGAGCGAGAAAACATTATTGTGAGCACTGTGTGTGAGGCGTCAATCGCTCTTCTCACATTTACTTTCCACAATCTGACTTCAGTTCACTACCTCACCATTTGTATCGCTTATTCCCCTTGTCTCCAGAATGTGCGTACGGCATATGCACGGGTCAGAGTTTGCTTACGGTGCGCACATTCTCCCGTCAAGTTTGTTTTTTATAGATCACAACCTTTGCGTGGGAAGTGCCGTACGCACGTTTCCAGCCCCGTTTTGTGCATATGCCACGTTTACAAATGAGACCCCTGTTGATTAGCAATCCAGAGATGCAACTGGCGCGTTCCTGCGTAATAACAGATACGCGGAAGATCCAACTGAGTTTGCGTGAGCTCTGCCGCTCCCTTTGAAGGTTTCCCCTCTTTTCTCTCTGATACTAATGTACACTCACAGGGCCGTAGATATTTGGGCACGTGGTTCTTTCAGGTTGGAAATCAAACCTTCCATCTTAAAACTTTCCATTCATACATTTAGGGAGCACAGTATGCCCCTATTCAAATACATATCTGCCTCTACAGATCCACTAAAAGCGGATTGTTGTAACCTGTGTTGATTTATTGTGTAGTGATAGTATATAATAGAGATTGATTATCATTGTGTTGTTGGTTGTTAATTGATTTCACTGTTGTTAATAAATTCTGTTATACCTTAAAGAGAAGTTTCCTAGTGTAATTTGCATGTATATTGTGACAAAGGCTTGTTGACAGAGTCAGTGCTTGAATTCACTGACCTTCCCTGTTCAATCTGGAATATCAATATCATAAATCTTGATATTTCAAGTGAACACCCTTTTGAGACTCAGATCACAAGTTTGGATAATTAGTCCCTGGTGCCCCGTTTACTGATTTCATTAATAATTTATGAATATGAATATTAATCATTGAAAATTATGAATATCTCGCTAATTGCCAAAACTGCTCCTATCAATGCACAACACCAACAAACCATATTCATAGAACAAACCAACCAATTATAATTATTCAGACCCTGAGGTTATTAATACTGAATATAAGGCTTAGTTGTGGTCTTAAACCACTTGCAAAATCCAACCCAAGACACTGAAGGGGTGAACTCATGCTGTGAAACATAAAAAGCCTACAGGTATATATTATGTAAATGACAAATTTCATGTGTTCATGTGTTAATTGCAAGCTTTTAAAATATTAATCCCCACATTATCACTGAATGTGAAAAGAAAAACTAGTTTTGTGTACTCACCAAACCATGCCTGTTGTTCTCCCTGCACCTCGATGGCCAGGCCAAAGTCAGCCAGTTTAACCGCTGCTCCCTTCAACTTGCTGGCAAGGAGCAAATTCTCCGGCTTAGAGTAAAGACATAGAGAGAAACACTTTCAGCACCTTGCTCGGATGTGGTGATATCATTCTGTAATGTAGGTAAAGACTCAAAGTCTTTCTAGTGTTTTAGTTAAAAGAGTCTTCGAGGATTTCAAAACTACAGGAAGGGTGCTTATAGTTGACAGAGTAATAACATTAAGGACTGATGTCATATAGTGTGTGTTAGTGTTCAGCAGTTATCACTAATGGCTGAGCCGGAGGCCAAGTGTACAGTAGCAGCTGTACAGTCTAACAGATAGTTCAAGTGTATAGTGGACGAAGGTAAGTCAAGAGTCCGGCCTGTACACACCTGCATACACACACCCACACACACTTAAAAACAAAGGGAAGCTGCTGTTGATCAAAACGAAGCAGCTTGTTTGCAACAATTATCCTGTTATCTTGGGAGCAGTGTGCACACTGGCTATAAATTACATTACAAAGGGACAGTACAAGCCATAATTCATTTTGAGGCTGTCACATTCCATCACATTACTTCATTAGTTTTACTAGGACGTTCTGTATTTGCACTTGCACATAATGCCGTAAGACAGTAGGGTGACACATTGAGCCTCTATCTGAAGTAAAGTAAGTCTGATAAGAATCCCCACAAATTAAAATAACAATAACAAGAAAAGAATTCAAGACCAAGGTGAATATAAAAAAAATTTAATTATAGAACTTATAGAAACTTAAAGCCCCAGTGTGTAATTTTTGTAATTTTCAGGCGGCATCTGGAAGTAAAATTTCAAACCGCAAACAACTGAGCAACCGACAGGTACACTTTATGGCGGCGTACCACTGATTCCATATCCAGTTTCCGGCAGCACTGAAAATTCAACGCAAATAAGCATATTGTAGACCGTTTTGTGCAACCGTATTCAACACGACATAGCAAACATGGCAAGTTACAAGGAAGCCAGGTCCACCTAATGTAACTATATTTAACTCATTCAAAGTTGACGAAAAAACATTGGTTCTTTATTTCAGGTGATTATGTATATATATGAACACATAGACAAAATATTCAATTAAGTTTTTTCTAAATAAATAAAGGCTCCGAACCTGCCCCTCCACTGAGATTTTTAATAGCAATAGAAGAAAAGTCAAACTCCAAAATAATAACAGTCTCCTGCACATTACATTCACGAGTTATAAATGTACATCAGTAAAACATTTTCTTTTAAAAGACACTTCATGTTGCCTGGATTCATCAGTCAACATCAGGTAAGGTTTTAAATGAAAGTATCTCAAAAAAAGCATTTCATTTTTCTCCCATAAAATAACCTCTCTAGCAGTATAAATCAAATTTTAGCAATTTCTGAAGCATGATTAAACTTTTTTTAAGGTTCTTCATAGGCACTCACAGCACTTGGTTATAGTTTGGAAATAAGATCCTGGTCATTTAAAATAAGTTAATAGTGACTTTTACCACCTTCTTTCACATTTAGCCAACACAACTCCTACCCTAAATTTTTGCCTAAACCGAACCCAATGCAATGAATCCTCATCTCCAGTACGAAAGTCCTTTACTTTGTCACCCATTATCCGCTCTGACAAACAGAAAAGCTACTTCTGCACTACTGGGAAAATATTGCTAGTATTCAAAAACACTGCCTCAACATTCCTCTCTCTCTTAAAAATATCCTTTGGTTTCTAACTAAAAATGCTTTTTGAATATTCCCTAAAATGGCTCCTATGATAAAAATTGGATTTTTCTGGATTTCTAATCTCAGAAGCTTATATTTGAGGCACAGTACTGAAAACATTTTTTTTCAAATCACATAAGGCTAAATGGAGAAATTTGGACAAAATTGAATCCAAAGATTTGTTAGAGACTGAGGAAGTAGGGAAACTATCAATACATTTGAGTGCAAATGTATTCAGTTTTCAGACTGCTTATGAAACCAGCCGCATAAACAGGCCTGGCTAGTTACACGCAGGCATCTTACTTCCACGACTGATTATTAAGGCAAACCACGACACCAAATTAGGAATCCTTCAAAAATCTTAAACTGGAAATTTGTAAAAAAAATTGTCCCCAGAGAAGAAACTGCTCCAGCTTCTCAGCCAATAAAATAAAATAAAATAAAACATGCATACCTTTAAGACTACCTTACATATTGTATTCATACATACAATATCCTCATCAGAGCAGAATAAATTTATGGGGAGAATGAAAATAGATATGTGAGAGGCCCAGAATAAATTATGGTTTATATGGTTGTTCATACACTGTCTACAAATATCAACACATATTTTTTAATATTGTCTGTGCTATTCATTCCAGAAGGCATCGGTCATGCCATTCACTGAAAAGCGATCAGTAGTCAAAGTCATTGTCAGTCAGTGTGTGTATTTCAAGGTTCCTTGAGCAGTTAGTAGAGCATATGGGAATCCTGAGTCGTGGGATTCAGGAGGGCATGCCATGGTCAGATGTTTGAGGAGGAGTAGGAGGAGGAAAGGATGCAAAAGGGGAAGGGGAAGGGGACCCCAGTATCCTCCACCCCAATCCCAGTCCCGGAAAACAACCATGTGACCTGGTGGATTGGCAATAAGGGTCAAATGAAGGACAAAAAGGAAGAGGGGAAAAAAGGCTGTAAATTTTGGTGTACCCAAGTCCCGAGTCTGTTCCTGACAGTTTGGTCAGAAACATGCACACCAGTAGCCTGCTGAAGGTAATTTTGTAGGGCTCTGGCAGTGCTCCTCTTGTTCCTCCTTGCACAAATGAGCAGATATCTGTCCTGCTGCTGGGTTGATACCCTTCTACGGCGCAGTCCGACTCTCCTCATGTAACAGCCAGTCTCCTGGTATCTTCTCCATGCTCTTGAGACTTTGCTGGGAGACACAGCAAACCTACTTGCCACTGCACGTATGGATGTGCCATCCTTGAGATTTGGGCAATCTGTGCAACCTGATTGGGCTGCAGGCTCAGTCTCATTCTGCCAGTAGTGACAAGGACATTAGCAGGACACAAAAACAGAGGGGAATCAGTCAGGAAGAATAAGGACAGCGCAATTGTCTGTGGCCAGAGGGTTGTCATGCTTGAAAACAATTCTTGCCAATTAATTTTTGTTATTGTTTAATTTTTTACTCTTCAAAACAATAATTCAAGTGTGTCTTGAATGTTGTTAAGTTGTTTGATTCAATAGTGTACAGTGTATAGATGGTAACACCTGTCACTGTTCAAAGATCTGTCCTTAATCCCTGGCTGTCTTCCTCTCAGAGATCTTAAAGTATTCAAATCTGGGAGTCCCTGCTTCCTTTGGAGTTTGTTGAGTTAGCTGTGTCCACCCTAGTCTTATAGTCAGCGTGAATTTCTCATCATCCATTCGTTGTGGCCAAACAGCCTGTATTCTCCAACTACACAGCACGTCATTAGGTGTTGGGGTTTGAAAATACAGAATGAAGCATTTAGTGTATCAAGAGGGAGACGTTAAAAAATGTTGGAGGGTTGAAGGATACATTTGCTGCTATTAGCGTGACATGCTCAGATCTCTGACCGAACAATCATCAAGCTGCCAGGTTTTAAGAAGAATGATAACATTGAGGAGTAAAATAAGATGATATCTCTGGTTGCGCGATTTTGATCCTCTAGGGTTAAGAGTCGGACAATGTTATAGAAGCGCAAAGCCTAATTAGTGGAATACTCTTTCAAGTTGAGAAAACACTGTCGAACATACTTATCCCACGGTCAAGAATAACTGTCAATAGGAAAAGCAGGTCAAAATCAGTTGTGTGCATGCGATTACTGCTCCACAAAAAGTTATGACACTTGACGACTACAAGATAAATTCAAGTGTCTCAACTATTCAAATAAACTACTGCGCTTTATGAGAACTTAGAGGATTTGGACTCCTTGTGCTGCTCAAAATCATTATCTTGAGAAATTAAATCATACACACACACACAGTGGCAAACAGTGGTTGTTTGTGTTGCGTTGTATTTGTTTTATCTTTGTGCTTTTGCAGCCAGCCGTGGCAGCTGCCTGGCAACAGCCAATCAGATCACAGGAAGAGTGCAGCCGGCGAATGCAAAGTGCGAGCTCATTATTGCTGAAGGTAAACCAAACCGCAGACACACCCGGGTTCATTTGATTGGCAAAGCATTACAGATACAGGCTTTTTGAATATTCCGTAAAATGGCTCCTATGATAAAAAGAGGATTTTTCTGGATTTCTTATCTCAGAAGCTTATATTTGAGGCACAGTACTGAACACATAAATCACATTAGGCTAAATGGAGAAATTTTGACAAAATTGAATCCAAAGATTTGTTAGAGACTGAGGAAGTAGGGAAACTATCAATACATTTGAGTACAAATGTATTCAGTTTTCAGACGGCTTGTTGGAAAGGGGAACACTGTGTACATAATGTCTGCTGATGTCCAAACAAACAGCAACATTGAAACATCATGAGTTGAACATCTGACCCCCCCTAAACGTTAAGACTGTCCTTTAATGGAGGTTCATAATTTACCACATACCTCACTGTATGTGAGGTATGTGAAACACGAGAAGCTGTATTTAAAAGCAGGGGTGGGGGACCTTTTTTCTGTCAAGGACCAATTCAATCTTATCTAATGCGATGGCTTGGACTGCTTTTCATGTCCCATATCATTAAAGGGCCCATATTGTCAAAATTGAGATTTCCTGGCTTTTTTCATAATAAATAAGGCCTAGGTGCACCACGACTTCTGCAGAAATGTGATCAGGACACAGCTATGCAGTCCCTTCCTTCAGCCTTGCCCCCAGCGCTAACCCGTCATTCCGTTTCTGAGCTATCAACAACACGAGAAAAGTCAGGAAGCTACATCATTGCACAGGCTTCCTAAGGATATTAATACAAGAGACCAGAACTAACTCAGAATTATTTTACCTGTGCAAAATTCATCGGTAACTGGTGTCGGTCGCCGCCCGCAACATGTAGCTACTGCTAGGGCAGAGACGTCAGCTGTTCAGGATGGTGAGGGAGTGGCTAGACCTCCACTGTGACTGTAGCAGAGAGGGAGACACTCTCTGCTCCTTCATTGTCCAGAACAGCCAGCGTCTCTGCCCCAGCAACAGCTCGGGGCGTCACGGCAGCTTTGTCCAGCTTCCATTCCCTTGCGGGCTGCCGCAGACACCGGTTACCGATTAATTTTGCGTAGTCGGGAAGCAGGGTGATAGTTTCTCCAGAAACAGCTTCTGCCCTGCTTCCGGGACAGGATGGTGAACAGACACACGTTGAACAGATCAGGTGGTTGGCCTGGCCGTGCGTCACTCAGAAGGCGGCCAATCAGAAGAGAGGCTCATGTATATTAATTAGACCAAAGGCCAAAATCGACCTGTTTCTTTGCAGAGCTCCTGAGAAAAGACCTATAAAACCATATTGAGAACATTGTCTGTCGTTTTGTTCCCCCTGACCATGATCTGACAGGCATACAGCCAGATTCACCCAGAACCACATAATATACTGTAGAAATGAAACCGGCCAAGGGGGTTAGGTTTTGCCCCTGTCCGTTGGTTTGACGGTTGGTTGGTTTATTTTTCAGCAGAAATACACAAAAGCTACTGAACGGATTTCCACGAAACTGAGGTCAAGAAAGAAGCGATTGAATTTTGCCACGTATTTGGACAAAGGGGCTCGATCCAGGCATTTTTTTTTACACTGTGAGATAAGGTGTTTTTTTGACGATTTTATAAGGAATAATTCATAGATCTTAATGGGAAAAAAAAGAAAATAAATCAGGCATATTTAGGAGACTGATATCTATGAATATGTGCAATTTGGTACGGCTTGATTGATTTCTAAGTGGTATGGTATGTGCTCTTCTAAGAGTCATTAGGGCCCAAGCTCCACTGACAGTCAGATCGAGGACCTATTGTAATTGAGTGAATTATTATTATTATTCCGCAAATGAATTTGCTAATTTGGCACTTAACGTGCTTTGACCTGCCCCTGAAAATTTGCACACGCATCAGAACCGGTGAAAAATTTGATAAATTTCATATTTTAGGGGTCTCGGGCATGGGCGCGTCTAAATGACTCAATAAAGCCCCTTACCACATCCCCCCTTGCTTTAGATTTGATGTAGATAAATGAAATTTCGTAGGCACATGTATCACATCAAAACCTACAAAAAAATAAAAGGTTGCCATTACCTCCGACCAATAGCAAGTAAACCATTGCGATTTTATTGTGCAAATTTGAAAATGTTCGCACGTCATACTTTAACGAACTCCTCCGACAGACTTCTCACCAGCAAACTCAAATTTGGTGTGTGTCATGTCAAGACCTATGGGATCAAACCATATGCAAAGCTTGTTCTATTTGTTATTTTGTTTTATTGCAGAAAAAAATTGCTGTTGTGAAATTTTTCCTCAGTTTCTTTTCTTTTTGTATTTTCGTATTTTGCCTATAGTATATGGCCCGGATGCTGGAGGTTCGCAACCCCGAAAATTAAAAAGGAAGATAACATTTTACTATCAACAACAAAAGATCCAGCAAAATACCTGCATTAAAGTAAGCAAAAAACTTTGAATTCCAGTAATAATACAACGGAAATAAATTTGCATTTTAAATAAAACAGTAAATCAGGGAACTATCTAGCAAATCAGTTTAAAATCTACTACCACCCCAGCCACGAGGTCTTGATCGATTAAGTCCACCTCATGGAACTATAGTGTCAATTACTGCCAGGGTCAGAAGGAGACTTCTTTCATGAATTGTGTGACTAGGTGATCAAAATGGTGGTGTCGGTGACATAATTCACTGCTGCACATGAATGCACCAACATTGTTCTTCTTTTGCTTCACCATGTTTAAATGAAGCAGCGCTCTGTGCTCCTACAGGTCACCATCACAGATCATGTCGTAAAAGAGGAGGATGAAAAGGGAAACATTTCTGACACACAAATCTTTGTTGGGATATCGTGTGGTGTCGCAGGTATTCTAATGGTGATTGCTATAACACACTACTCGAGATTCAAAAAGACACCCTGTGCTCATAGTCATTCACAACAAATCACGTCTGTTGCGTCAGGTTATCAAGCTGACGTCTTCTGTTAAAAGCTGCATGTGAACACTTCTGCCGTTAGTACGGACAGGTGGCCATTGGCATGCATATCGGCTTTTCATGCCGCAGCAAACATGATTAAAAAGTCTGCTCATGGTCACAAAGTCCATGCTTACGTGTAATGAAAAAATACGTGGCCCTGAAGAGTTCTGCTTTCTTTTGTTGTGATGTTGCTCAAAGAAGAAATGGCAGACGAGGAAAACTACATTAAACTGGTGTATCTTTAACAACCTACAAGACTAAAACTTAAATATTTAAAAGGGTTTGTTGATAATTTATACTTGCCGGGACCTCAAAATTATATGTAAATAATAATCTGTCTAATGGTTTATAATGTAATAATCATAAATCATTTTCAGGCATTTAATCTATAAGTTGAGCATTGATTTTTACAATTTTGATTTGATTTTTTCACTTATTTTTGTTAAACTTTATATGAAAAGGTTTTCCAGACAGGGGTGTTTACATAACCATGTCAACAGACAGTACACTGCCGTCTACAGCTGCAGAGCACATTAACACTTTTCTGTAGCCATTAGGGGGGAGGTGATGAGTCCTTGCTCAGTGGAAGAGTGAAACTGATATTTTAGCGAAACAAGATCTGGGATAAAGGTGAACCAACATCTCTGTGACTGAGCCTCAGAAGGTAAGAATGTGATTTGATATTTTGATAAGATAAATGTCAGCTGATAGAGAAGGAAGATCAAATAGAAAAAACGACATGTTGGAAATGTGGGACACACTTTTAGCTTGCACCTTTTTTCGTGTGTCTACTTACCTTGAGATCGCGGTGGACCACGCCAATCTGGTGGCAGTGGAGCACGGCTTCTAGGATCTGCTGAATGCAATGACTGCATGCAAACACCAGGGGGACATGGGTTAGTGACAAGCTACCACTCACTGTCTTTGGCTGTGAGCTCGCTTTGGTACTCAGGGAGCTGCTGGCCATGTCAGTGTGTGTAGGGTGGGGGTTGTACAGCAATGTGGCTACTGACCCACCTAGGAGCCATAATAATGGGCAATTTGATAAAATGGAGCTGTGAGCTTTTTCTGTCTGTGTGTGTGTTGCCACAGTCACACACTGATGTTTTGCTGTGACAGATCCAGGAAAGTAAAAAGACATTGCTGAAATTACGCCATTGTCTGCTACTCACACAACACGGCCAATTCTCTGCCCAAGTCCCAAAACAGATGTGGTGTTAGCTCCTGGCCAATCAGAGAGGCCAGACCCTGAGAGACCGAGTAGGAAGGTGAGGGTTCAATCTGCAACAGGCCGCCAGTGTTGAACTCTATGCAAGTTTTCATTACTTCTCTGTATTTACAATGCAGCATTGTGCATTGCAAATGAGATGCTACACACATCACCTTCACATACTTGTTTGGGTGGAATGAAAACAAAAAATGTGATTCGGCTAAATGGGTCATTGGTCTTGTATCAGAGTTGTGTTATGAAGTGGAATCTTCAAATTAAAATATAATTTTTTTTTTTTTAATCACAACTAAAGGTTGACCAATAGCACAGTTGGGGACTTTCATAGTTACAGCCAAATTTAGTCTCATGAAGCGAATTAAAATTAATTATGTGAGCTGGCCAAAGAACCAAAGACGGCCACCTCAAGAAAATGAAAAATCTTCCACATTTTTATGAGTGAGAGGCCCTACATATATGTGTTGCCTTCCTCTCAACCGACCATCACCACTAGAATTTTCAGTTGGCCCTCTGTCTGTCTCCTCCCCCTCTCAGGTCTCAGCCTCTCAGTGGCTCGTTCACAGCATGGTTTTGGTACATGAATGATAAATGCACTTTGTGCCCCGGCATACAGGAGAGGCAGTTCATGATGAACTCTACCAGGGCCCCCCTTCCAGCACTAAACAACCCATCGCCTCCTCTCCAGCCAACCTGCCCACAGTGCCCTGCAGTAAGTGGCTAGTTTAACACTCCTGTCAGATGGCGGTGTGTGGGTGTCTGGTGCGGGGGGGGGGGGGGGGGGGGGGGGGGGGGCACTCTGGGAAAGGTTAACTAATCGACTGATCAGGCAGTGGAGGAGCAAGGCGAGAGTGGCGTTTTTTGCCGTTACTGTGGTCACTTACTAACCTTTAGGTCCCTGTGCACTATGCCATTTATGTGGCAATGATTTACACTTTCTAGAATCTGCTGTATGCAGTGACTGTGGAGGAGAGAGAGACCAGGCCAGAAGCAAGAAGGAGAGGAAGAGGGAGAATAGGTAAATGTCAGGAAACGGGTGGACACAACACACCACAACACATCTGGTAACAACACTTGATTTACAAAGGGGGGGGATTTAAAGGAATAGTCCAGCATTTTCGGCAAATATGATTATTTACTTTCTTTCAAGAATGAGATGAGAGGATAAATACTAATCGTATGTGTGTGTTTTTTACAGAGCTGGAGTTATGAGGCTATCAGTATATTAGGGAAACAGCTGGCCTGGCTCAGTCCAAACTTAAATAAACATCTCTAAAAATGGCTTGGGTCCCAACTTAAGGCCAGTAGGCATCGGAGGGGCGATCATACCCCGCACACACCCAAACATGCGATGTTATTTTTCTTTCATATTGTAATAGTGCAATTTCATGATGATGTCATCATTCACATGTATACCATAGGATGACCAATAATTTGTTTATCTAAATAAGCTGTAGATTGTGTCTCTGATGTTATTGTTTGCAAAAGTTAATGCATTACTACACTATACACCATATAATCATGAATCATTATTCAATCTATGTAAGTTCTAGGCTGTGCCTATAATCCTGCAGAGGTACCTAGAAAAATGCATTTTTTAACAATGCATGATGTCATTTTCTGACTTCTTTGCGACTTCCTCATGATGTGTCTTATCATACTTTTGGCTAGGCGCACAGGACAATGAGCCAGATTATAACTCTCTCACACACACGCGCATGCACGCATGCACGCATGCACGCACACGATTGACCATGTTTACACATCACTCTTTGAGAGAAAATACATTGTTGAACTGTTCCTGTCATTTAACGTAGAGAAATATAATAAAGGTAACAAGCATGTTCTTTTCATCAATACAATTCTTATATGTCACATTTAAAAATAATAAAAAATACTAATAACGTTAGTGAGTAAGAAAAAATTTGAACACATCAGTAAAATCGACCGCAAAATAGAATCTTGAGCTTGAATAATATATTTTCATTTGCATGAATGAACTGAGCTGGATGGAAAATTGAACACAAAGAAAAGTTGAAGTCTTAGAAACTTTATGATGAAGCTGCTTTTCTTTACAGGTCCATTTGTGAGTGGATTTTTAATAAACAGGAGAGAGGCAGATACTGGGAAAGTAGATCCACGATCCGAGGAAACCTCAGGAAAAAAAGGACATTTAGAAAGAGGAGAATTTCGGGCATGAAAGGCATATCAAAAGGAGACACTGCTGTGTCCACTGCATTATGAGGAGCGATTGTGTTTTTGTGTATGTATAGGTAGGTAGTCACAATTTCAGGATTTGCATTGGTGTAAAATTGCCAGTGGTTCTTTTGTGTGTATCAACTTGAATATACCTTAATGGCACCATACACAGGTTTCATAATAGATTACACATTAATTCAGACATATCAACCCAAACACACTGTGTTCGACTGACCTGGCATCAGCTTCGCTGTAGTACTCCCTGGCAACAATGTCCTCAAACAGCTCTCCGCCAGTAACTCTGGAGGAGGAACAAATGGAGTTAGGGACAAACACTGAATGAGAAAGTTGCAAAGAAAACACTTTAATTAAGGTGGAGAAAACCCCCCACAGAAAAAGCAGGTGGTCATGTACAGTAGAACTCAAGTGTTGCACCACTTTACCTGTGGTGGCAGCACAGGACCCTTTGTTTACGACCTGATATTAGGTGCCAAGACAAATTAAATATATTATATTGCAAAGGTTTATGATGCTGATGTTAAATAGACACACTTCTCCTATGGCTCTGGAGCAGCTTTCCAAAGCCTGGGACAATAACCTCGATGGTGACATCACCACGATGATAATCAGGATTACTTTGGCCCTGGGGTGTGAGAATACATGTTTGCTTAAAATTTGGGGTGTGGGTTTTTGAAGAGCAACAGAGTGGCATCATGGGAAGTGTAGGATCCAGTCATTTTGATGCTTCATCTATACAACGAATTAAACATTAAGGAGGTTCTGACTGTCTCTAAAATGTGATCACACTCAACAAGAGCAGGAGCATAGGTGGGAACAAAACACAGCCTTGTTGATGTGAATGGGGAGGATAAAATACAGCACTGCGAACTACATTTGAGTTGACAACTCTGTAAGATAGTTTCCAACCATATAATGTACAGTATGTGAAAATAGATATGTGGAAGTCCCTGAAGCCTGTTATCTCTTGAATCACCAGCAGAGGGCGACTACCTGGTTGCAAAAAAAAAGTCTGTTTCTATAGAAGAAAAGAGAAAATGACTCTCACTTGATTTCTAACGTCAGTAAACATTTTCCTGAGGAGTTTATGGTTCAATCTCTACGGTTGTGGTTCCGGAAGTGAATTTCACATTCGCTTATTTCATTTACATTTCATAAAATACTTATATAAAGAGTTTAAAGCCTGGAACCAAGCCAATATGCTACGAGATGAATCGTTATCATAAAACGTTTAATTCAGAGCAAAAAAATTTGGAAGAATGGAAAAAGGGCAAAGGACCGCCGTCCGTTCCGAACCCGGAAGACTGCGCACCGCCGTCAGCCGCTAGGAAGTGCCACGGCTCCCACCTCGCGCATCGGAACATCCGAGGACGGACTGCACACGCCTGTTCCCCCACAAAGGAGTACAGTAAGAGGCTTTAGCTCTGGGCAGAACTTAGGCTATTTAGTTGTGTTTCAGTAAGTTGAACTTACTGTGTATTGTTGTGAAGTTTGTACCGGACTGCTGTGTCCCGTTTATTGCTGCTATTTACATGTCACTGCGCTCTCGGAACTTGGCTTTGAAAATGCAGTCAGTCCTCTCATCAAGGCGGGTCATAATAAAGTGCATGCATTGGTTACTTGCATCACGTCATGACAGCAGACAGAGTTCATCATATTGTCAATTTTTGACCGACAGTTCAGAGGCAGTTTGTCTGTTTTTGTAATTAAACGTGTTCAGGACTCCATGACAGTTTTAACATATTTAATAGTTTTTTGAGCACTAGAGGGTGAAGATGGGGGGTGGCGCGAAGAGCACTGAGATTGAGGAGCAGGAGAAAGGCAGCATGAGTTGGGCAATGGTTTCGTGACTGAGTTCCAGGCTTGGGTTGAGTTCTAGGACTCATAACTGGTGCTGCCTGCCTCAGAAACTGAGCAAAACGATCAGAGAAGCAAAATCAGCTTAGGGAAAATCTCCAACCAAGATCCAGACAAAGTCATTGAAGAAACTGTCCGAGTGTTTAACCACGGTCAAAACAAAACAACCTGGCGACGAGTCACAGCTTTAATGCGGGAGATAACGGGCTTGATCAGCGGGTCTCTCCTCTGCTCTGCTCTACGGGGAGATCCGTGCAAAGTGCACTGGAGGAACCGAGGGAAGTACGGGGTGAATTCGGTCACCTATTGCATTTGAATATTCTCCACCGACAAGGTTAAGTCTTTGAAAAGTCTTTGTCTTTGAAAAGTCTTTGTCTTTGCAGAGTCTTTTCATATGATATATGATTGGTAGCTTAACATATGATTGACATTTGTTGATAAAAGTAGTATTGATTGTACATTGATATTGCTAAATTTAATAAATGCTGCTATATTTGAAAAATAAGTTGTTTAGTGTTATTTGCATGTACATTGTGATAAAGGCTGGTTGACAGAGTCAGCGATCGGATTCACACCTTCAGCTCACTCCATATGCTCATTTTGAGTGAACACCTTAATTCTTGAGACTGAATTGACTATTTGGTTATTGGTCCCGGTTTCCGGGTGGTGCCCCGTTGCTATTAAAATGTATTAATAAGCTCTATTGATTTTAAAAATTCATAATCATCTTTGATATTTTTATTATTATTATTATTATTACTAATAACAACAACAAAATTATTGTAATTGTTTGTAATTTTAAGTATCAGTCCTCTCTCTCTCTTCTCTCCTACTGTCTCTCATCTCACCCTCTTTCTGCCCACCCGGCAGAAAGAGGGGGGGGTGGGGTGAGGAGAGAAATTCCCCATTTCTCTCCTCACCCCAACCGGTCGAGACAGATGACCGACCACAACTGAGTCCGGTTCTGTCAGAGATTTCTTCCTGTTAAAAGGGAGTTTTTTCTCTCCACCGTCGCCAATGTTGTGGTATGGCGCTATACAAATAAAATTGAATTGAATTGAATTGAACATCATAACATGCCCAACGTGGGGGTAAAGCGTCTCATGCCTCCGGCCATATACACTCTCTCTGCACCTGGATATACGTAATTTCCTTGAGTATACTCCTAGAGCCCTCTACTGGACCGGGACTGTATTAACATATAATTAGTCCCTTCAAGACAGGCAAGATGAGAGTCAACGGACGGTAATATTCGTTACTCATACATTTTCAAGCAGGCTGTAGCTGTCAAACCTGCTTGATAGATACATTTTGTTGGCTACCTATGAAACCTATCAATCTTTTTTGCTGACCCAATTCTAACTCCATACATGAATCACAGAATCAGTCGGGAGGGAGAGATGTTCACTGTCTTGCTGCAGTACAAACACTCACTTTCCCCAAAAGTGAGGCAAAGGACACTCCGAGACTTCTTTTTTACACTTATTTATCAAATTGTGACAATGCAACCGGAACCGCACATTAACTTCTACTACCAACTCTCTCTCTCCCTCGCTGGGTTGAGCCATGCTCACGTCACATCAACTCCCTGCTCTTTCACTCTCTCTCTCTTGCACACACTGCTCCATTATCGACAGGAGTATTCACAGTCATTGCTTTTCCACCATGCCAGTGGATCATCACCATCATCTGTGTATATTACAGAAAAGCCACTATGCTCCAATACACAAAACTTAAATGATCCGGGTGGCTTCTCCAGTTCTTCCGTTCTTCCAGTAGCCATGAATATGATCGGCTTCTACCGCTGTTAACATGCCTTGTTCACGTGAACACATAACTTCCTTCAATATCTCCCGATCATTATATTTTACCTGTAGTTCTCTGCATCGACATTTAGGGAATTAATTTGCTACTTCAAAAAGTAACAGCGGCATTTAATCCACGGATCACATGCGTTCCGAACTGTAGGTGGGGATCCATACGGATCACGGATCAACTGTGATCCTTTACACCACTAGTTATATAATGTATATATGGGTTGGTTTATTAACAAATTGGGAACTAGAAGTAATAGCTGTAAGACAAGGATGACAGTTGAGGAGGTTGGTGGATTAAATAATGAGTAAGCTGCACTATGCAACTATTATAACGATAAAAAACAACCAGGAGTAAATATTTATGATTAGAGCAACATACAAACTACAAACTCATTTCTGTTCCTCAGAGTAACATATTCATTATTAGTTATTTTTCCTATTCTTCCCCGCTTTATATAAACTACCTCCGTGTGTATCTCCACCCACCCCTCAACCCCTCCGTCTCTACTCATCAAACACACAAACCTCTGCCTGTTTTCTGTTTTGTCACTGTATGCTACAAAGAAGAAGAAGAAGGAGCTCAGAAGAAAAGGCTGGGGAAGATGCTGAGAAGAAGAAGAGGCCTAAGACGCAAGGAGGAAGCTAAGAAGAAGCAGGTGAGCTAAGAAGAAGTAGAAGAAGAAACAACAGCAGCAAAAAAGTCAAATGTACAGGGTATGTGAGGAGTATCAGAGGTTAGATCAAACAGTAGCAGTCTTCACTCTCATCATCAGTTGTGTCCAAGTGGAGACTCTCCACCAGCCTCCCCATATTCATCTTTGGAACGCAGTCAGAGCTAAAGGGATTGTTTTGCGTGTTTCATCATCAATGCAGAAGTGCAGGCAGAGGGAGACCGACTGAGCCAGTGAAGAAGAACCCGTGCCGGAGGGGCACAAAGACAGACCAGTGATTATCGTGTACTTGCACGAATGAGACCAAATGAAAGTTTAACTTTCACATTAAAAAAAAGGGAATGTGCGTGTTCGACATGTTTTAGACCAAAATAAAAACCATGCACTTACAAGTCAAAGACCAGATAGTGGAATCCTTCCTCTGATATGCTGTCATGGAGCCGCACTGTGAAGGACAAGAGAGTGCACAGTTATTTCATTTTGTCAAACACTGAACCAGGAAAACTGCCACACTTCATTGAACCCAAAATTGAGCACTGGACACCAGAGTGAGGTCGTTACCTCTCAGTGTGAAATGTGGTTAAGAGTCTTAGACATCACTGGTGGATTGGTTGCAGTTACATACCAGGGTTTCCGCTACTTTCATTTTGTGGCGGCGACTCGCCGACGCAAAATTATTCCCGCTGCTCCTACAGAATTTTATGAAATGTCATGAAGTCGTAATTTTAGGACCCTGCGAGGTCTTTTATTTTGACACAGCAACAGAGTGCTGCAAGCAACATGTCCCCGTGGAGAGGGAGAGAGAGATTGTTTTGTTTTTTGTTTTTTTGGTTGGCCTGCCCCCGCTGCTGAAAAAAATCCTTAAGGAAACACTCCATACTCATTTTTGGGACCATTTTGATGCAGACTGAATGATGCATGGACACTCAGACAAGTATATACATCCATTTAAATTATTTTTTTTCTCTTTTCCTTTTATAAATCAAGCTGCACAGCCTTGTTGTCATGATGTGATCGCCAGGTTTGGTACCTTTGTGCCTGTTCTAACTCTAATGGGTTAACCAAATGCAAAGTGTATTTCTGGCGCGATAAAATGACGTACAAAGTCAATGCAGAGACACAAGTAGACACAAATTTCATGTTATTCGTCTCGTCATGCACGAGACATGTAAAATTCAAGAATAACGCAAAGAATGGAGATTCGCCACACTAACAATGTTGCAAAAAACAACTCTGTTACAACAGCCCGGTTCTCTATACACAGTCATGTGTCGGATAGCTCACTTCAGAAGTAAAAGCAAAATAAGTGTTAATTTCCCAAAAGGTTAAATAATTCATCAAAGTGACTGTTCAAGTATGAACTGCACATTCCTTTTTCTGACGATTTTCTGAATGGATAGAAGCTTCCTCCAAATACACAACTCCAGCCTGGCGTTATAAGAATTAGACCTTAATGTGAAACCACATTGCAACACGAGCTGACTTTCTTTAGACAGTCTCCACTTTATTCCACCAAGGCCTTTTGGCACAGAAGTGTCTGTTGCAGAATGGAACTTTTAAAAAACAACCTTCATCTTACTGTCACAGACAAGTACAGGTCCTCCAACCAAACCACAGTGTCCAGACACAGACTCTGCAGCAAAAAAGGTACTAATGTCTCACCCATTCACACAGACCCCATATAGCATATACACAGGTTTACTGACTTGTCCATGGGCGTGTCATTTACTGGTCTTTTAAAACTCAAATATACGGTAATGCACATTTGCACATTTGATACGTGATGCTGTTTGAATGATTACACATTTATTCACAACACATTTGTAAAAAGTTTAATCTTCACTGACATTTACAATACTGTGAGTTACAGTACCCATGTGAATGTATTGAATTAAGTTTCCATCATTCTCCTGCAGAACTCTGTCAGGCATTTTTTCACAATAAACTAATACGTGTCAGCACAATCAGGAATTCATTTTTCTGCATCTGTCCATGTGTTCTGAGGTTGGATTCATTAAAATTCATAAAAATAAATTATTAACAATGTTCACTCTCATTCTCTCACAGAGGTTGTAGATGCAGCTGTGGATGTACACAGGGGCTCCATGAGTGGACAGTCAAATATGTTACTGAAATAATAATGTAAATATAAAGCTACACAGGTATAATGGTGACAGTCCAGTAAGAGCCCATGGGTGGAGCTTTTTCTTTCTCTTATATGGAAGAAAAAACAATCTATGATTGATTTATAAATCTGAAATACAAATAAAAAAAAAATCAAGTTAAAGTGGAGTTAAGACAAGAACCCAACCAATAAGACTTTTTGGGGGCCAACGCTGATACCAATATTCGGAAGTAAAAGATTTTATATACCACTATATCCGCCAATATAATTATATTTTATATCAAACCCTTTTGACAAAGAAATGTAATTGAGGCTGGATATTTAACAGTTTAAACATGAATTTTATTATGAATAATGATCAAAAGGAAACACAAATAAAAACAAATATTTAGAACTTGAATTATAAAATGAATACAAGCAAACAAACGCTGATACCCATATTATATATGTCTCATATTGAACGATTTGTTCAGCCAACTGATAAATCCTTTGGGCTCTAGGTAAGACTTTCAGTACTGAGGATCTGTGATGGAAAAATGTATGCAGTTGAATCAGGAAGATGGAGACCATGGATGTCTTAAGCAAAAGTATTTATTACAGGAGCACAATATTGAGGGGGTTTCTGGTTCGTATAAAGATCAAAAATTGTCAATGCATGATGTCCCAAACCCCCGCTGTCCCGGTCAATGTGGTGTATTTAATTCTCAGAATTATGTCCTCAATAATCAGAACGGCTCCTTAGAATCGGGATGTTTAGACTATGACATCCAGAAACAATGACCTGACCTCCCAAAGATAAGATGACCTCGCACAGTGCACCAAGCACAGTTTCTCACACAGGAGAGGAGAAAATTCTACGACACTAATGTGTTGCTGCCTGTGCACCTGTTTAAAGCTGTTAAATATATCACTACCATTGAGTTTCCCATTGTGTTGCACAATTAAAATGTCAGCTCAAGCCCACGTGTTTTCTACGAGTTAGTTTTTGGTTAACATTGCATTTTGGTTCGTGAGTGGCTTGGACGATAGCATGCATGATAATTGCTAGCACTAGCATGCACATGCAGTAACACGCGCCTTTACGTTACGTTAATACCCTCTTTTAGGAACCGATAAGCATAAACGAAATGCTACTTTTTCTCTCGGGTACCCGGTCTCCCTCCCTCTCCTCAGGGGCGTGTTGCCCAAGGAGTCTACAGCACTCCATCGTTGTTTCTTGTCGTGTCATGCCCTTGCATAGTCATGTAATTGCGACTTGATGACATTTCATAAAATTCTGAATTCTGCAGGAATTGGCACTGCAAAATGAACGTAGAGGAAACCCTGGATTATGTACTTTTTTCCGAGTCATTACTGTTAGGATTTTACCGCACTTTCAAAATAAGAGGAGAATAAGCATGAGCTTGTCAAATGCCATGCTGGGCAAGGTAACATAAAGTAAAACTCCTGAAAATGCCGTAAGGCCTCATAAGCTACAAAAGTCGAAGATAACCAAAGACACATTAGGTGATTGAGTGTGAGAATCTGTGACAATTTACCCCATCATCTTAAAACAGCGTCTGCACATTTAATACCTACTATTTATTACCTTAATTTCACCAAATTTAATTTAAGGACCCGCGAGAACCCTGGAAGAGGCTTGGAGTAATTTAGAAATGATGAAAATAGATAAATAGATAGGCCGGTATGAGATTTTGACAGTATTATAACCTCGGGAAAAAATACAGTGCTTTCACGGTATCGCACAAATGTGCTATTGTAAAATCTCTCTGTAAAAAAAATATTACAGAACATTTGGAACATTAGTAAATGTTGTATATTAACATATAGAACATAATAATAAGGAATAAGGAACAAGGAATAATTTCCTTGAAAAAACAATACAAATTTAAATGCAGTCTAAGTGTTGTTGATGGTGATCTTTTGACTGCTCTTGTTGGAAAGAGTTGTTCCTCTGCACATTACAACACCTGGGGGATTCCACTGCACTTTTTAGTTCCTTAGTAAGGATATCTGTAAACACTTGTGGCAGGGAGCGTGGTTCTGGCTCTCAGCTGTAGGACAGAGACCGTGTCTTCAGATGTCTTCTTCACACTAAGCACTGTGGCATTTATTAGATTGAGACAGACTACACTGCACATTAGCTAGCCAAACTCACGGCACAAAGTGCTCATCCTGAGTCCAGACTGTGTGTGTGTGCTTTGTTCCAAGGGAACCCACTGAGGTAATGATGAGGTAATCTCTTTGTGAATAGTCATTTTAACTTGGGGGGACAGTTCATACCGTCGGGACGGTATTTAGATTACCGCTTTTTGGGCAATATTCATCTCAATTGTCACCCTCACATGGAAATCACTATGTTGCAGCGAAATACAAAGACTTGGTTTAATTGTGGAAATAGGCATGCAAACCTAAACCTCTGTGGACATAAGGCCAGCAAACCCAATAGCCCCCTCTAATCCATCCATTCATTAATTCGTCACTTCCATCCACTCATCTCCCACTTACCCTGAAAGCAAAGAAAAGGGGACCAAACAACCAATTAATGCCAGTTTTCAGTGCTTTGCAAAGTCTCTATGGAACGGAGGTGGTAATTATAGTAGTTTTGCTTCGGTAGCTCCCAAAGCAAGGTAGCGTTTGTGTGCGTGTGTGCGCGCTTCGAAAGTGAGCTATGTGCAGATGCACTCTATTTGTAGATAAAGCCAAAGCACAAGCCATAATATGTCATCAATTAAAAACATAAATCAAAAAATATTTAACGCAGAACTTATTCACATTCACAGTTAAGAGTCTTAATGGTCTTTTGTGTTTTGTCTTTGTGTTGTGCATCCCCACTCTGTTGTCATACTGGTTTCATTCAAATGAATGAAAAGGCTACATTTTAAATTAAGTCTTTGGTTTAAGGGTTAGGGTTAGGGTTAAAACTCTAGGGAGTGAATGTGAGGCAACATCCACTTGTTTTAGTTTTACTTTTCATCACTGTTGCTATTTTTACGCATGGTGTCCACATTACTCCTTTATTTTAGGGGCACGGATACTACGAACTCTGGGGCTGTGTTTTGGTCTGGATGGAGAGAAATGGAGACGTTTGTAAATAATGACGTACACACAAGTGTACATGATATGTGTTTTTAGTAGGGGTGTAACGGGTCACAAAATTTCCGGTTTGGTTCGATTCAGTGGTGTCATGGTTCAGTACATTTTCAATGTAGAAATGCCAGAGAAACGTCGTTGATTTTTAAATAACATAATAGTTAAATGTTTTTTGACTTTGTACAATGACCCATCTTCTGGGGTGTCTTCTTAGCAGCATACAAAACAAAAGCAGATGTTTGTTTTTGTTGTTTGTAATGTGTAGTTATAAACAAATACAAACAAAAGAAAAGTACAAAAGAAACGTGTTTATTTATGGAACTCACTGTGTTTTTACTCAAGTTTATTTCAGAAGAAAGATGAGAATGTCCACATTTCTGTCCACAGCACAGATCTGCTTGCTGTGACAAATATCACCTGCAGTGGAAGATACTCTGCACTAGGGGCAGGCTTTCACAGCCAAGTAACGCTGTGTGGTGGGGTAATGTGCCGTTCGCTTTGTAGCTTTTTTTTGCAGCTTTGAAATCCATTATTCAGACTGACAGAAACAAGATTTTTGGTAATTAAAATGTTTGGTTTTGCAATAAAGCAGACCGACATGCCTCTGTAGTTACTCTTTGTAGTTAGTCAATATGTTTTTCTTAAATCATTATTAATCATAAATCATTATCCACTCACATGCCGTAATGCACATTTAGATTTGATTTATATGTGCTGATAATTGTTGTATTAATATATAATCTGATCATTTGAACCTCTTACCCTTCATAAGTGCAACACAGACGGTCCATTGACTCCATTCTGCTGCTACTCTAATTCGCTGCTTCTCACTTCCAGGAACTATTGAGGGGCTCCATTTTCCGCCATTGCTGGGAAAAAAAACTGGTCCATTGGAGTGAACTGAGATATCGCTACTCTCTCTCTGGGGGCTGTGGTTCCACCTATTGACATGCTGGGTGATGTCAGCGTCAATGAGTTGACATGTCTGAAGTAGTCCCACTGAGAAGGATTGGGACATACCGTTGTTTTAATAACCTTACTAGCCATTTTGCCATGATCTAGCTTAGCTTAACTGGAGAACAATGTTTTGCTTTGGGGAGGGGAGGAGCAGGCAGCACACTGAAGCTGTGTGTTACGTAGTGTGGGCTGCTTGTTGAGCGCTGTGGCTCTGAGAACATTATATTTCACACAGTTTATGCTGTATTTAGGATTACAATGGATCGCTCTGTTCGTAACGTGTGCCGAACCGATAGCCACATACCGAACGGTTCAATACGAATACGTTTATTGTTACACTCCTAGTATTTAGGTGTGTTAGTATGAACAGATATTATTTCTGATATGGAGCTAAAGTGCTTGTTTGGACGGAGATCTTTTGATTTACAACGTTTTAAAACGAAAGTTACGGATGAAATTACGGTTCTATGAATCCTGGATGACCGCCAGAGGCAGTGCTTAACACTGGATATCTTCCGTCCTGGCGCATGCGCAGGTTCAGTATTAATATCAACAAAGTCACATGTGAACTCAGATGACCCTGGCTCAGGTATAAGTTCCTTTGTCATCACAAGATCGTTTCCTACAGAATCTTATCGCGGGTTCACGAGATTCTGAGTGACCAAGTACTCAGCCTGACATCCAGAATTAATAGAAGCCTAGTTTTATCCATAACTTTTGTTCTATTTCGTCCTTACTGACTGCCAGAAGCAGTGCTTAACACTGGATGACTCATAACAGCAGAGTCATGAGGAATAGTGAGCACCCACCTCATGAAGATGAAGCAGATGAACTCGGCTGAAGAACCACACACAATGGATGGGGGGTGGCAACGTTTCCACTGTAGTATCTGGAGAATGTACTCAGTGATGCCCATGAGGCTGCAGTACATATGACCTCCAAGGGCACCCCTTTCAGGATGGCCCATCACGTGGAGGCACTCCTGGTAGAGTGGCATTTCACTCTGGATGGTAGAGTATGGCCATTTGCCCCGTATGCACAGGCTATGACGTCCACGATCCATGGCACGAGTGCTGCTTCAAGAGAGAACTAAAATAGTACTCTTGGCAGGCGATATGGAATCGCTCAGCAGCGGGTCGGGCCCAGCAGTGGCCAAACCCAAAGCTGAAGGCGGCAAGGGTCGGGATGCCAAATCCAACCCCCAGCTGAGACAAGAGGTCTGTCCTGTCTGGAAGGTGCCAGGGTGTCCCACAGCATAGTCTGTGCAGCAGTGAAAACCAAGTCCTGGCTGGCCAGAAGGGGGTCACCAGAAGAAGCCTGTGGCTTGTGGAGGCTTTTGACGGAAGAGGAAGCCCACGTCAGGAGTTCCTGGGACACCCGCAGTAACCCCGCTGATTTGGTGCCCCCCTGATGATGTATATGGAAGGCGGCCGAGGTCTTGTCAGACCGAACAAGCAAATGGCTGACTTTGAAGTGCTTGAGCGCAAGGTGCACGACCCGTAGCTGCAGCACATTAACATGCTCTGTGCAGTCCTGAGCAGACCACTGCCCCCAAACTGTCCTGTTTTGCCACACTGCGCCCCATCCCGAGAGGGAGGCATCCGTCATGATGGTTTCATGACGAACCGGAACGAGGCCACGGGCACACCCTCGTCAGGTACGACCTCCTCCATGGCAATAGAGCGAGAAGGCACTGTTGTGACACCTCAAGCATTTGTATCTGTGCCACCTAGCGTCCAAGTGGAAGCTGTTCAGCCACCTCTGCAAGGGGCGCAGTGACAGCAAGCCCAAGGGAATGCCAGTCAAGGTAGCTATCAATTTGCCCAAGAGGCAAAGAAACTGGCTGTAAGGCAATGACCTGCCCCTTTGGAAAAGGAGAAGAAGGTGAAGGATATCATCCATGCGCCGAAGCGAGGGACATGCCCTCACAGTGACTGTGTCCAGAGCCACACCGATGGAGGTTATGGTCTGTGAGGGGTTCAGAGAGCTCTTTTCCAAGTTCACCTTGAGACCCAAACTGGCCACATGAGAAAGAAGGCAAGCTGTGTCCTGGGCGGCCTGAAGCCAGGATGGCGCACAAATCAACCAGTCGTCTAGGTATGGCAGAATCTTCATGCTGCTGCAATGCAGTAGTCCGCTCGAGCAGCTGAGCCAAACATCTCCCCTGGTTCCACTGGAACCTTACGGAGGGTGCTCCTACACGTCACTGACAAGGCCGACTGTGCCAGCCAAACTTGGTGGCGAGTCTGAACAAGACTAGACAACAGGCGCCGTAGTTCCCTTGACATAAAAGCAAAAGCCTGCACTGAAGTATCACTGAGGCTGGTGGTGGACGTGTCGACATCAGCCTTCTGCAAGGACGCTGAGAGGGCAAACAAGAGATGAGAGAGAGTTGCCGATATACGACCCATGCGCGCGGAAGTGTCGTAAGCCTTAGAGAGGAGGTCATCTGTGACCCGACATTGTGGTTGAGGGCAACTTGCCTGAGGGCTTCATCAGGGGAAACTATGAGGGACACAATAGTCAACTGAGTCCGGCCATCCGATAGAAGGTGGGAGAGGGCCTTACGTGTACCTCCAGAAAGTATGCAACTCCCTCAGATATTCATCAGAGGGAGGAACAGTGAATGTGGCGGGGGCTGAAGTGTGCCTAAAGAAAGCACTACCAAGGCACCGGCCCTGACTGCTGTAGATCCAGCTGCAGTCGCGCTAGTGCTGCACAAATGATGGACCTCATGGTGCCCACTTCCGTCCCTTCCAAAGAGCCCTGAGCGTAGTAACAACAGCCAGGCTTGGAGGCCTGGGAGGGCCCCTCATCCCCGAAGTCATGAGAGTGAGAAGAAGGCAGAAGGTGCAACTGAAATAACATCCTCCTCCGGAACCAACTTGGGCATGGGTAGTTCAGGTGCAGTACCAGCAACAGAATGGAGGGACAGGAGGAGAGACTTCATCTGGGTCAGTTCTGCACTTAGCAGATACACCTTAGAGGACAGCTTGTCAGATCTAACTGCTCCGTTGCCCGCCGCTTGGGACGAGCAGGCTTGGCTGGAGTTAATTGTTCCGACAATGTGGAGCCAGCATCATCCATCAGGCATTCCACCTCAGCCAGTCTAGCAGCTCTTACTGCGAGAGGCATGTATCTGCAATTCATACATGGGTCTTCTGAGAGACCTTCCCTCAAATGTCCGGGGACAAGACAAGTGCATAAGTGAGAAGATGAAAAGTAAACGATCTTGTAATGACTCCGGAACTTATACCTGAGCCGGGGGTCATCCGAGTTCACATGTGACTTTGTTGATATAAATACTTGACCTGCGCAAGCGCGAGATGGAAGATATCCAGTGTTAAGCACTGCCCCTGGCGTTCAGTAAGGATGAGATAGAACAAGAAGTATTAATAAAGTGGTGGCCTAAGTTCATGAGACCAACACAGGCACGCACACACACATTGCAGGTCTATTGATGATTAGGGAATATATAGATATAGTTTGTGCTCAAAAGCACTTGGGGGGGAAAATGTATAAATATTAAATGGCATGTTCTACACGTGTCGATCCTCTTCTGCTCTCACAATTGTGTGTTTTCAAACACATGGATATATATGTTAAACATGGTGTATCAGTCATGATGTCTTCCTATGACATCATGAGACACAGTAACCGGAAGGGGAGAATTAGTTACCGATGTTGGGATGTTTCAGCAGGCGGCAGATCCTGGCCTCTCGCTCCAGCTTCTGGTGATCTGAAAAAAAAAGACAAAAAGACGACATCTGTCACTTGTCGGAGGAGCCATCCAGCAATTCTTCAGAATTGAAAGAAAACTGACCGTTCAGGTATCAGCATCCTGTTGATACCTGCCACCTCTGTGCTAGCATAGCGCGTCTTCTCCACAGCGGGACTGATCATAAACAGAATGTGTTCTCGCCTTTGTCCCGAACACGTTGACATGCTCATTTTCCTGGCCTTTACAGGCCTACAGCGTTTGTTCGACGTTAAGTCAAGTAAAGTGTGACACGCAAATTTAATTACGTTTTTGTAAGAAACTATGTTTTGAAGTTGTGAAAAATGAATCTTTAAAGGGTAACTGTGACTATTTTGATTGAGAATAAGCATTACATGTTAGGTAGGCTGTATTGCTGTGCATTGTTATTCCTGCAGAAAGATGCGTTGCTTTCTAAAAATAGATTTAGAAAAACGAGTATTTGATTGGTCCCACCGAGGAATTGATGCGATCCGTCGATCTTGGAATTTAATACTTGTGCCCATCCCTACATGATAGAGTAGAAGTTTATTGCTAACAGGTTATAAGCATTTAGACAACATCAGAATTATAGAGCCTGTGAGCAGCATGCATTCATTTTAAAGAGGAAAAAACAAGGAGCCACACTTTTGGGTTAGGGTTATGAAAAGAATAACTTGCTACAATTGTGATTATAATTTTTAAATTTATAATCTGCTTGTCCCACCAACAAAACACAAGTGAAACTAAAGAAAAATTTTGTGTTAGTGGAGAGGCCTTCGTGGAGCCAGAAACAACGTTGGACAATTAGGTCCCGAAAAAGGGCCGCACTTCGATGATATGGGAGTATTTCGGGTTTGAGCAGACAGATGTGAAACAAAAGAAGGTATTGTGCAAAGCATGTCGTGTAACAATCGTTACATCCCGAGGCAACCATCCTGTATCAGCGCTTCAGATAGCACCACATGCAGCTACATGACGATTGTATGGCTAAAAAAGAAAGCAGTGACGTCCCCATCACTGCTTTCCACCCGTCCAGCACCCGTCCAGCAAACAGTACGACAAGTACGGTGTCGGATCTTTTGCGACTGTTACTCTGAATGAAAATGGCTAACGTAGGCACCCTGAGGTAACGAACACCACGACTATTGCTTCACTAAAGAGACAGACTGCTAAGAGAGATGGAGCTGAAGTCTCTTAAACCATGACCGTGTTTATTCACTGCTCTCTCCTAGGGCTGGGCGATGTATTGAGTTTTTAAATTCTATCAATATATTTTCAAACATGATATAGGATAAGACAATGTCGTGTATATCGAGATTTATGTTGCGTTTAAATAACGTTAAAGGGTTTTTCGTGGAGCCACCAGTTCGCCTATTTCTCCTTTCCCTGTCTGTCCCTCACACACAACTTCCCATTGCCCCGCCTCTCTTCCTCTGAGCGAAACCAATACCCGCCCCTCCCCTACCCGCTCACTCACACAGGGCATGCAACACCAACACAGAGACAGACACAAACGAGAGGCAAGCAGCTGAAGAGGAGTTGGTTAGTAAAATTAAAATTAATGGCTTGATCATTTGGAGATGGTTTGGAGTCAAAGTTTCACATGTTCACAAACTAAAAGTTTGATGCTGCAACATCGTATTGGAATCGCTCCAATTCTTTTTCTTATTATTATACACCGCAATGAATCCTAATTTTGAGGTGCTAAATGTACTCAGATTTTTATGAACCTTTGCCCCAAGTTCAGTCTCGGCAAACATTTGTCTTTTTTGGTGTACGCGAATAGGCAGGCCAAAATGGCTCAACAGCGCCCCCTAAAGTCAAGAGAGCGGGTGTGATGAGAGCGATGGGTTGGGACATGCAGGGGTATCCACCATCCCACAGAACGCAATATCCCTCAGGTGGGTGCAGACTGCGCACATACACAGGGCTATTTGTAAGCACTCTGGCATCATGGACTGACCCTGGATAACCGATGAATACATCCACGAACTGGCACTGATGGTCACACATGGCTTGCATTTGGATGGAGTGGAAGAGTTTCCGGTTGAAATAGCACTGAGCATCCGCAGACCCTCCTGGGTCTGGAGAGGCGGAAGTCAGGTCGCAGGTCACTATCAAAATACAGGGCCAAGACAGGAACTTGGTCAGTCAGTACACAGTACCGAGTTACTTGGCCATTCTAAAAACAGAAATATTGATATTGTGAATGAAATATGAATAAGAGCAACAACACCATAAAGTTTACATGTAAAAAAAAATTGGGCCTTGTTCAAGTTTCCCCAGGAGGGAGTGAAGTCTGACAGAGAACTCAGTTGATGAATGTATATATTTATATATATCTTCTTTAAAAAAAAATAAATGTACAGCATCATCTTCATCCTTTCACTTACAATTTGAGTACGTCTTGCTAGTCTCGCAGCAGCAACATGTCACAGCCTTCTCTCTCTTCTTGCTGTATTTCGCCAAATTTTTGTCAAAAACCATTGCATAATGGTGAAAATACAAAGGTTTATATTTGTGGGACAAGCTAGAGTGGTTTCGTGAAGATTTCGATTGAGGGCGTGTTTTTTTGTTTGTTTTGTTTAACAGGCAGGAGAAATGTAATTTGTGGCTTTAAAATAATATAGGAGCAGAGCAGCGCACCACAACAGAAACGTAGGCATATATATGTGTTCCTTTATTTAAACAAGACCATTCAAAGTACGTTTTACTTAAGTAAGTACAAATAAGTATTAATACAAAGTGTAAAATAAAGATTTATAATCTAATGGGATCGTCCAACGGCCGGCTACGTTGTAGTACGTCATAATCCTGCAACAAATACGTAACTACCAACGTGACCCAATTAGTATCCGAAATCGTAGCTGGTGAGTGCAATATATAGCCCACTACAACGAATGCCCTATATAGTGAGTAGGGGGTAGTGAATGAGGACACAGCCACTGCCTGATCTGACCCAAACTTCTCAGACATGATAACGGTCCCGCCCAAAACACATCTACATGTCAATATTGACCGAACGCCATAGCGCCACCTGCTGGGAACAGGATGTGACATATTTTCAACTTTTAAGTCCTCTGCCTTGCAGGTTGACCAGATCCACCCCAAACTTTCTCAGAAATTGACAACACTTTGATGATGTGATGTAGAGAAATCTGTGACTTTTCATCAAACACCGTCCTGGTGGCGTGGCGGCGAATTTCGATGTGCCGCCATGAAGCATCAGACTGTCAGAACTCGACCATATGTAGTCATATCATCACCAAATTTCTCCAGAATGATAACAGTCACGTCTTGTACTTTTGCGTCCTCTGCCTTGCACATTCATCGGATCCACCTCAAATGCTTTTGCCATGGCGGCGCATTGTTCGCCAACAAATACGAATATGTGTTTGACGGACTCGGGATGCTTAGAAGCTCACAATACTTGGCAGACATGTTAAGAGTGGCAATGTCTGAAATGGATTTTTAGTCTAATTGTGTCAAAATGGCTCGTCCCACAGCTGTAAAATTTGATGTAGATGGACAACACTTGTAACGTGACGACCTACAAAAAAGCCTTGGGAGCCATTAGCTCTGCCCAACAAGAAGTCGGCCATCTTTAATTAAGTGTGCAAATTTGTTTGTTTTTTATGATTGAGGGGGCCGTACTTTTACCCCTCCTCCTAGGTGGTTAATCAGATCCACCTCAATCTTGGCAAACTTATAGAAAAGACCTTACCGATTAAACAATACTCAAGGTTTGAGTCTAAGTCGAAAGGCGCGGCTGTGGCAACGCATGATTCACCACGAAACAGGAAGTTGGTTTTTAAGGGGTTAGCAAGTTCCACCTCAAACTTGCTCAGAAAAACTTCAACATTTTGATGTGATGTTGACAAATCTGTGAGTTTTTGTCTAATGCCCTCCGTGTGGCGTGGCGGCTGATTTCAATGTGCTGCCATCAAATATCAGAATGCCATAACTCCACTCCAGGTGGCAATATCTTCACCAACTTTCCCAGGAATGATAACATTTGCATATCAATATTGACCCATGGTCATAGCGCCACCTATTAACATCAGAATGTATGACTCATGTGACAAACATCATCCGATTTACATGTTGCACTGAACGCATAATGTACGCGCACACGGGATGTGAAATCTGCAACACATACTGACTTGCGACGTGTATGCGAGGGACCGCTTTACACTGCTAGCAGTTTGAAAAACTGCATGGGACGATGTGCTGTAGTTATTATTATTATGCCGCCAAATGAATCGCTAATTTGAGGCACTTAAGGTGCTCCGACCATCCTCAAAACTTTGCACGCGCATCAGAACCTGTGAATTTTTTTATAAAATTGACATTTTAGGGCTCTCGGGCATGGGCGTGTCAATATAACTCAATAAAGATCACCTATAATAAAGCTCAATATAACTCAATATAACTCGCCTTCCCCCTTGCTTTACATTTGATGTAGATAAACGAAATTTGGTAGGCACTTGTATCACATCAAGACCTACAAAAAAGTGAGAGGGTATGTTACACTGCAGGTGACATTGTCACATCAAGCAGATCTGTGATGTTTACAGAAAATGTGGAAATTTCTTATCTTTCTTCTGAAAAATTGTTCATAGCTACTACAATACCAAACTTTTTTTTTATAAAGAGCTGCTTTTGTTTTGTATGCTGCTAAGAAGACACCCCAGAAGATGGGTCAAGTATGGCTGAAGGGTTTCCATCACTGTTTCTCCCCTGTGCCAACAATAATTCACAGCCCTTCTATTGTCACAGAGACGAGCTGCTGATTCACAGAGAGGGAACTTGCCCATAGTTTTTAGAGCAAGCAGTAATAGCAAGATTGAGACTTCGAGGCAGGGTCCCCTCTTTGCACAGAGTTCCAACTTCTCCCTTAGCACAAACGTCTATACCAGTGTTTTTCAACCAGTGTGCCGCCGCACACTAGTGTGCCGTGAGAGATCGTCAGGTGTGCCGTGGGAAATTATCCAATTTCACCTAATTGGTCTAAAAACATTTTTTGAAAACAAATAATTAATTATCTGCAAATAATATGCCATTGTCGAGTGTCTGCGCTGTAGTAGTGACTGGCAGCGTAATCATGTAATACTCTTCCATATCACTAGATGGCAGCAGGTAGTGAATTGCATTGTACGTTGAGACAAGAGAATTAGCGATGCATGAATGTGACAGGTGGCGGTGATGGATACGTTTTTGAAGAGGAAAAATGCTAACTCCAAACTGGGCCCTAGACAAAATTCGGACCCAGATGAAAGCCCTAGTATGAGTGGAGGTCAAAAGAAAGCAAAGACGGTGAGCTCGAGGCAATACAGCGAGAGTTACCTTTCATTTGGATTTACTTTCACCGGGGAATTTCCGGAGAGGAAATTTTTCGGGTCACATCACAATATCTTGAACAAGGAGGACTTAAGTGGGAAAACTGCACGAGTGTCTGCACTGATGGATCCGCAGCCATGGTCGGGCGCACCAAAGGCTTCGTCAGCAGAGTGAAGGAAATAAACCCACATGTGATTGTTACGCACAGTTTCTTACATCGTGAGGCCCTTGTGGCCAAGACTTTACCAGCAGACCTAACCCCTGTGTTGAATGATGTTGTGCACATGGTAAACTTTGTAAAGACACGTCCTGTGAAAAGCCGCATATGTGCGTCTTTGTGTGAGGAAATGGGAGCAGATCATAAGGCCCTGCTATTCCATACGGAGGTCCGATGGTTGTCTCGCGGCAAGATGCTGGCCCGTGTGTATGAGCTGCGGGAGAAACTTAAAGTGTTTCTGACAAATGAGGGATCTGATTACGCAAAGCTGCTTGCAAGTGATGAGTGGTGTGCAAGGCTGGCATATCTGGCGGATATTTTTCATCATCTGAATGAACTGAACTCAACGAAACGAAAACCTGCTCACAAGTACGGATAAAATAAATGGCTTCCGTTCAAAGGTGCACCTCTGGCAACAACATGTGGAAAGTGGCAACCTTGAAATGTTCCCACTCACCAAGAAATGGCAACATGTTTACACTGCTGCACTGTGTGAGATAATAGGTAAACATCTGAAAACTCATTTCATTTCTCTTCAGCCTCCATGGACAGTCTTGACTGGGTTAGGGACCCATACAGCTCAGCAGTTGTTGGAAAGGACATGACTTTACAGGAGCAGGAGGAACTAACTGAACTGAGACAAAATCGCGGTTTCAAGCTAAGCTTTGCTGATCTACCTTTGGAGAGTTTTTGGCTGACTGCTGCCAAGGAGTTCCCCATTCTGGCAAACAAAGCTATTTTGACATTGCTCCCATTTTCCACGACATATCTGTGTGAGGTGAGCTTCTCAAGCCTGACTGCCTTAAAAACTAAAAACAGAGAGAGACTGAGAGCATTGAGGAAGACCTTCGTGTGTGTCTTTCTTCAATTCCTGCCAGGATATCAGCTCTGTGTTCATCCAAAAAGGCACAGGTTTCACACTAAGTGAATAAAATACACTGATTGAAATTTTGTACATGCAACTCTTCATATTTCTCAGTGTGGAACAGTAAAATCTTACCCAAATATTATTGCATCTGTCAGAATAAGCACTATGTTTCTGCATTCCTGCTAATAGAATGACTTTAGACAGAATTAGAATTTGCAAAACACTTTTCTAAGTTTTCTACTACCTTTAACACCACATTGTTGTAGCATTTATGTTCAAGCTGTATTTTTAAAATGGACATGTTAAGTGCACTTTTTGTTTTAAAGAAGATATATAAAAGATGATGAATTATTTTTTTCTTTGTGTTTATTTGATTCATATTCAAGACACTTTGATAAGAATGACTAAATTGTTAATATAGGCTACAGAGTATCATTTTTTAACATTTTTGTTTGGTGGTGTGCCTCGTGATTTTTTCAATGAAAAAATGTACCTTGGCTCAAAAAAGGTTGAAAAACACTGGTCTATACAACAAGCAAGGACAACAACATTTGTACTTGTATGTCCTGGACACAATCTAATCAAATGTTTTTTAGCAGCACGTTGATTTTACTTGGGGTGCTGTGGTTCAGGAGGTAGAGTCGGTCGGCAAACCAGAAGGTCGGAGGTTAGATCCCAGCTTCCCCCATTCCGCATGCTAAAGTGTCCTTGGGCAAGGCACTTAACTTTAAATTGCCACTGGCGGCTCTGCGGGCAGTGTATGAATGTGATAGAAAAAGAGGGGTTAATGGAAGCGCTGTATGAATGTGTGTGAATGGGTGAATATGACTTGACTTGGTCTATAAGACTGAAAAGCTCTGAATAAATACAGTCCATTTACTTGATTTCTGTGTTAAGTAATTATTTACAAAAAAATTAAGCCCACAAGTCGAATGTTCATAAATCACTTATACACTATAGTAAAACCAATACCAAAGAGAGGATAAATGGACGACTAATCAATGAGCAGCTAAGAAACTTAATTTCCTATTTACACATGCCAATATAATGTCTTTTGGTAATCAGATTAAAAATCAGATAGCGCTTGACTATATGGGAGTACCAGTTGTAATGCACCCAAGATGCATTGTGATCGAATTGCCCAAATTGTCGTCAGTCCATGTACAACCATGACCAAACCAGCGAGGTAACAACAGCTCGCAGCCATTAGCCAGTAAACACAGGAAGCAGACTTGTCCTCAATCCTTACATTATTCAAGACGGCTGTAACGATGAGACCAATCAAAATGCTGGCAAACGCAATACACAGCTTCATAGATGGCTACATCTATATTTTTTGTGTGTTGGTTTGTTTTAGAACATTTTAATAAAAAAGGCTGTTTTGCAAGTTTTAACATTTGGTTCTACAATAAGCAGCAAGTGCAATCACAACCAGCACCAGTGTTTCTGCTCCTTTGTGATACTGGCTCCAACCAGATGTGATGACACCATCTTCAATCACACAACATTAGGGCTGAACGATTTTGGGAAATATCGAATTGCGTTATTTCCAGCAGATATTGCGATTTGATTTGCGATTATAATTAGGACACAAACACTGACAGAGCGAGATGTGTTGAAGAGGAGAAGGGGAGAGAGCTCTCTCGACTATAACGAGGGAATAGTCGTGGTGTTCGTCACCTTACAGTGCCACGTATGACATTTTCATACGGAGTAACAGTCTCACACAACTCTCGTGCGGTTCTGTGTTCATCACTACTTTCACTGATTGTTGGCTGTACACTCGTCAAGTAGCTGCTGTGGCGCTGTGTAAAGCGCGGATACAGGTTGGTTGTGTTGCCCAGTGAAGTAGGAACGATAGCACGGCATGTTCTGCACAACACCTGATGCTGCGCAGCATCGTCCTTTTTAAAACCGACCTGCTGTTCATCTTCGTGACTAAAGTCTCCACTGTATCAGTTTCCAACTGTTATGTTGAGCTTGAGGCAATTGCGCAGCAGGTTATAGTGCAGCGCGACTGATGCTTGTTATCGGAACCGAGTGCTCCACTCACTTGTGTATCACGTGACCCGTGTGATTGCGTTCCTGAGGTTAGAAAATTGCGTTTTATCATATCGCGATATTATCCCAAATTCAATTAATCTTTCAGCCCTATTTCCTATTCCTAATTGGACCAACGGGATGCACTTTTACAACGGCTGTAACCCTCATGGTCACCAGGGTGAAGTTGACTTCTCTCGCTTTCTCCACATCACCCTCTCCTCCATCTGATGCGTGGCCTGCTGCTAATCTGTGACATTACCGGATTTGCAGCATGAGTGGTGCTCACTCACCATCTCCAACCACAGGCAACTGGTCTTTTCCTTCCATGCTCTCTGTCACTTCCTTCCATGCTCACAGTGACTTCCTTCCTGTGCTTCACTATCATTATTATCAGTCTGCTGCCAGTTATTTGTAGCCATTGCACTTATCCTTTCCTATTCTGGGCTGAAAGTTAGAGAACAGCTCTTTAATACCATCCAAAATTAAATATTAAAAACTGCCAATTGAAAGTCGCCACTGGACTTCAGGTCAAATTTGTTGTCTTGTTTGCAATTTTATTTTCCAGAAAAAAATATTTTTTGTGTTGCCAACACTAAACTAAAAAGTTTGGCATCGCAGGGCTCCAGGTTAACTTTTTTTTACGAGGAGCGCTTTAGCCCCTTAATGAAATTTTTAGGGGCACAAGCAGAAAATTTAGGGGCACGCCTCAAATCGGCCTGCAACGCAATTATCCACATTTTTGCCCATTTTAACTGTATTACTGATAAATGCTTTGGTAATAAATACACAACTTTCAGAAATTACAATGTGCTGTTTTATTCAATTCACAATTTAATTGAAGTACTTGAGGAAAAGGGTCAATGGTTATTTTGCAAAAGAAAATAGAATCCGATTGATTTTTTATTTATTTTTCTGGCGTTTTCCCAATCTACTTTTTTATAGGCCACTTTTTTCCGCACTTGTGGTCACTTCCCATAGGTTTTCATGTAAAAAAGTGGATAGTGTGTACACACCTTTGACCCTCAATGCCTTCTAAATAAGTGGAATTATTATATTTAAGCAGCACCCCACACATTGCTGCTGCTCTGTAACGCCTCCGCGAGCGCACTAACATAAGGTCCATCATTGGAACAGGCCGGCGAGGTGCAACGCTTGGAGTGGAGGGAAGGGGAGGTGAGGAGAGGGGTGATACAAAGACGTCCGGTCTGGACGGGGCCGCGGTTAAGGGATAAAAGAGTGCGCCGTTCTGGTTAAACAGCACCAGGGCCAACTGGGAGGCAGACCACGGGTGCAAGAGAACACGGAAGGTGAGTCGGGAGACCCGTGCGCGCGCATAATCCGGGCACTGCCCCATCAGCAGCGGAGGTGGGTCTACACTGATCTCATGCGTGGCCCCTCGGAATCTATTGACAGAAATCTTCCCCCTCTCACACACATTGGTCTACACTGGCGGAGTGCGGACTCGCTCCCTCGTTGTTGTTTTTTTTGTTTTTTTTAAGTCTGCCCCCCAAAAAAATGCATTAGCCACAGCGTTGTTTGGTGGTTCCCTCAAAGCCCTACAATATGATTATTAATCAGCTGGTAATAACATAGGGCTGGAATATTGGGGTTAGTTTGTATGACAATTAAGATAACATTAGACTTTATATCAGAATGCTTTCCCATATGTGATGCGTCCCATGACGTACAACGTTTTACATTAATAGGGTGAAGGCACTCACTTTTTTAATGACGATGTTGAGCCATCTTTTTTTGCTTCAAGTTCATGCAAAAGTATGAATCTATTACGTTTCATTTTGAATTGTAGGACTGTTACTCAACTTGCTACTTGACTAAAAATAGGTCTGAGTGCAAAACTTGGATTTGTTTCAGTTTCTAAGTACTTATTTGACTCAGACTTGTGTTGTTCTCCATTTTCACTTAACTGTAGTTCCTCTAGCACTAAAATACCAATTGCTGTGATAGTTATATATTACTTTATGTGAAATGGTACAGAGATTTTATGCAATCCTAGGCTAAAATCCTATACAGTAACTTCAGCAGTCAAATGTTAAAGGTTATAGACATTTGCACACAGGTGAATTGTGCATTGCTCACATTTAGTCTCAGTAGGACAATTAAATTTGGCGAATAATGTCGATTGATAATTTAGTGCAAAATAATTTTTTCACACCATCTGAATATTTATTTTTACAGATTACATCCATGATGAGTGAACAAGAAAACAAAAGTGTGATATTGTGTGACTGTAAGTAGGCATAGGCCGGTTCCCGTTTCCAGGTATACCACAGTATCAAAACGTCGCAGTTCAGAAACCACCAATATTTCCCGTCATACCGTCCAGAAGGTATGAACTGCTGCCCAAGTAAAGAATAAAGAAATAAAATAAATGCTGCAGCGCCTTCAGTGTAAAGAACACGTCTTATACGCTTCCCGACTACAGTACGTTCTGGGCGCTTAGCAGGAAAAGACCAACACCAGCTGCTCCAGAGAGCTTGATTAGCCAACTCAGCGCAGCTGTGCTAAGCAGCCCACCTAGCAGTCCTCAGCCGCTTAGCCGGCTCCGCATCACGTCTCTCTCACAACCACATTCACCTCCACAAGTGTTTACAGATATCCTCACTAAGGAACCAAAAAGTGCAGTGGAATCCCACAGGTCGCGGAATGTGCAGAGGAACAACTCCAACACGAGCAGTACAGAGCAGTCAAACGATCTCCATCAACAACAATGAAGAGACTGCACATATTTAAATTTTATCAAGAAGTGGGTTTTTCAAGAAAATAATTCAATTATGTTCTGTATGTTGACATACAACATTTACTCATGTTCCAAATGTTCTATATGTTATTTAAAAAGAATTAAATTATGGTCAATGGCAAAAAAAATGTAGTATTTTTTTTTTGGCCAGATATTTTACAATAGCACATTAAGTGGTGTGTGATACCGTGATACTGTGAAACCTAGGTATTTTTGCCCAAGGTTATCATACCTTCAAAATCTCATACTGGCACATGCCTAACTGTAAAACATGCAGTGCTTTTGTACCCCTTTTCCACCAACATGGAAAGGTTCTATTCAGGTTTTCACACCCAATTTTTGGAACATTTAGAAAATCTTAACCAAAAATAAATTGGCTCAGAACTCAATACATTGGTTCAAAAGTGGAACCAGCAAATACCAAATATTCTACAGTCTGGAAAGAGTCCCACAAAATACCTTTTGTCCCCTGAGTCATAAATCCAAGACTGTGGTGTGATTCACTCTGCATCTGGCCCATTTATAAAACCCACATTAACTGCCGAAAATCACCACCAGGCCACAGAAAGAGGAAACCAACACATCTGGTTCCTCATCCTCATCCTGTATGTTCAGTCATTAAAAAAAAATCCCTACATGTAGGGCTGGAAGATTAATCGTTTTAAAATCGAAATTGCGATTCACCTCTGTCTGGCAGAGACACTCTTGACTCTGTTTAACACAAATCCCATCACATTTTAACCTTCATGTCATCTTCTTATACACATTACTGGTAACTGATTACAAACTTGCACTATTATTATCTACATTCTTTATTTTAATATTCCTCATTGGAAATAAGTTTTGCAGTTCTATTGTTGCATTTGTATTTCTCATATTTGTAATGTGTGTTGTGTGAAAGATGCCTGCTGCCCTGTGCACAAGTTCTAGTCATCCTCACCAATCAAAAGTTGACCAGGGTGACTGCGTATACGCCCACCAACAACACGCGCGTTAAACTAAAGAAAAACATTGCATTTGTGAAGTGGCCTTTGCAGAGCCAGAAGAAACATTGGACAATTTAGATCCCAAGAAAAGCCGCACTTTGAGATAAAAAATGTGCAACAAAAAGAGGTATTGTGCAAAGCATGTTGTGTAACAGTCGCTACGTTCCAAGGCAATACCACCAACCTGTATCAGTTCAACTCCACTGGCTCCCTGTCTCCCAACGAATTACGTTCAAGGTCCTGGTCCTCACCTTCAAAGCCCTCCACCATCTTGCTCCCAAATATCTCACTGATCTCCTCTCCCCCTACCAACCCACACGGTCCCTCAGATCCACCTCTGCCAGTCTCCTCTCGAGCCCCAAAACCAATCTCCACAGCTTTGGGGATAGAGCTTTCTCCAGGGCTGCTCCCAAGCTGTGGAACTCCCTCCCCCAAGAGATCCATGACTGCGACTCCCTCACAACCTTTCAGTCACGCCTTAAAACCCACCTCTTCTCTTCTGCATATCTATAGCCAACAGATTCTTAGAATATTCGAACATTACCTTCAAAACAAGCATAAAAGTGAAAAAGAACATTCTTTCAATCTACTAACCTTTGACCACCGAGTGACTATAAGAAAAGATCTGTCATCCCTCATTTTCACCTGCTGTTATTTAAGTAGGTGAGTAATGGAATTTGGTGCCAAAAGACAGCGAGTATGAATGTAATAAGAAAATTAAAAAGGAGGGTTTAAAAATAACCCTGGCACACCTGCCTAAATAAATCCTAACACATTTACTTTCCTTATTCCAGAGGCAACATCCCAACTCTTTACTGGCTCTCTCCTTTAAAGCTGCTGTCGGTAGGATTGAGAGAAGTGAGGACATAGTTCAGAATTCAAAACCCAACGACTCCTGCTCCCTCCCCCTCCCTCTCCGCTGCACTTTGGTTCTGCCCTCACAGCTCCTCCCAGCCCGCCATGCTCGCGCATGCTACCATGGCAACCAAAGCCGGGCAAGGTACGTAACATGACGTTCCCACCGGTAAGAAGCTAACACGGACTACTGTCTACATTGATATACTATAAGAGGTTTTAGTTATCGTTGCCTCACGTTATTACCTGTGACTTTTTGTGAAAACAACATCGTCAGTGTTTTTGAACGTAGTTGACCGTAAATCCGTTTATATTAGCTTGTTTACGTACCTAGCGTTAGCTAGCACGTTAGCTTCTGCAGTGTTACAAGGTAGGCCTGTAAGTGAACAGCTTTATCTTCACATACATCATTTGTTGCTTTGCAAGATGACTGACACTTTTATCTATGTTTTATAACACTATTAGAGCTTTGAGACTTGTACACTGGACTCCGATGAGGAAGTGAACAAGGCTCATTCGAGGAACACGGCTCCTTCGACGAGCAGTCGAGCGAGGAGAAGAGGGAGTCACATACGAGACGCCCAGGGCAGCGGCAGTGGGAGACGGGGCAGAGGTCGGCGTGTGGCCCGACACCCGAGGACCTGGGAGCCGAAGACACAGATGATCTTCATGTGATGAGCCAGTTGGTCCCTGCCGCTTGCACTGGTTTCATCCCAAAACGGTTTCACTTCAGACTGTGCAATATGTAAATACTGTGCAGTGCAATATATGTTTTTTCATTTAATTTATTTATTTCAAAGTTATATTTTAATATTCATACAACCTCAGTATTTGCTTTGCAATAAAGTGTATTTTGAAAGTGCTTGGTTTCTCATTGCATAAATATACAACAATGTGACGATTACTTACTACTATCAATAAAATTTTTGAATCAATTCAAGGCATTACAAATATATTAATTTGGGGTAATCAGATTCACTGGTTCAGTACTACCGATGCAGTAGCTCAAAGAAAAGCATAAAAAAGGTATCAAAGTACAATGATGTAATATTGTCAAGCTTTATTTTGCATGAATAAAATACAGCAGTTGTGTTGAATATTCCTTCCTTAGCTGTCCCCCCAGCAAAGTCAGCATCTGTGGAGAAAAGCAACATGAGTATGTGAAACTGATCCAGGAAGAAATATTCCTCCTCACAAATTCATCACGCATCTTAGCATTTAGCATTGCACGGGATGCTACGTTGGTGATAAATAGTGAAGCTAACAGTATAATGTAAACAGTATGATGGGGGAGCATTTGGTCGTGAGAGCACAGACAACGATACACACGTCTGGAAAACTCTCAAAAACAGATTAGACCGCTTGGACACAAACATATTTCCAGCTATTATGCTACAAACACCGTTAACCACTAGCCGTAGCACTGTGAACCTAGAACTAGCAGCCTGATTACCACAGCACAGTAGCACACGGTCACAGAGTGCGACAATAACATTGAAAATAAAAGATGAATGAAACAGAGATAATTACCGTTCAAGCAGAACGCATCATTTGTGAACCCTGTCAGTGTCGTTGCTTCTGTGGAACCCTCCGATGTTTACATCTGCTCGATCTGTTTCCTTCTTTTTAGCTCGTTTTTGCTCGTGGTCTTTGTCGTATATGCAGTTTCTGGCAAAGGAGCCGGGCAGTTTTCGATGCTTGCCATTTCTCTGTGTTTTCAAACTAACTCCATTTCTGCTGCAAGCTCCTCGTTGTGAAGACGTGAGCTTGGTCGTGACCGAGCGAGAGAGGCTGTGCACAGGTTCTGCAGCGCTGAGCCTCGTACCCGCATGACTGACAGCGCGGAGAGACGCCCCCTGGCTGTGATTGGACATTTTTGCTCAGGCGCGGTGGACTCTGGCAATGGCATTAAAGGCAGTAGAGGGAGGTGAATGACCCAGAGTCTGTCACAGACGAACTGTCTCACATATTACTACCAGCATATAGCGACAGTTTCAGCAAATATGAAAAAAAGTTATTTTTGCAAATCCTACCGACAGCAGCTTTAAATGCTTCTCCAGTGGACTGAGACACACTTTTTCAGGTGATACCAGAATGAGTTGATTAAGTCAACAGGAAAGCAAAAAAGGCAAGGATGGGAAAACATAATATATCGCACAGTTTTACAACTGTTAGATTTTCAGTGCTGTTATTAACACTTTAAACCACAACATACTAATTGACAGACTGAAGAAATGGCTCAGTGTCACTGGTTCTTCTGAATAGGCAGCAGGGCAGTGTCAGTGGTTAATTGGTTTGTCTCTAACATGGCAACCATTTTTCATTGGTGTGCTAGAGAGGTGTGACCAAGGCTAAAATTTGGGCCAATACTGTTATCTCTTTATATGTTAACCCTAAAATATAAAATGTATTAATTAACTGTAAATCTTGTAAACAAAAACAAAATCCTCCACTGTTTCCATCTTGAATAAATGAATGGATGTGAGAATGTGTTGTCTTAATAAAGGTATAGGTTAAGAAGAAACTAACAATTTGAGGATTCCACCTTAAACTTTTTGAATTTTACAATGTGGATTTTTCACAATTACAAAAACACTTTATAGCCCACCAATTAACCGAGAAAAAATAATTTGAAGTAAAAAATTACTGGTTGCACCATAACGATCATACCTTTCATGACATTGAGAAACTGATGAACCAAAGCTTTCTGCATCTGAATGTCAACAAAAGTGTGATATGAATCACTTCTACTCTTGTCCCCTTACATAGCCATGTAGTGCTGGTCTGCAAGAATTGAGAATTACAACCCATTTTGACCTTGCTTTTTGCAAACGTGCAATGTGCTTTACAACAAAAGCTTACAATGAAGGAATGATAGCTCTCCAAATAACTCATGGACACAAGAAGAAACTGATTGGTTGATACCTGAGGCAGGTTATAAAAAGAGAAGATGTTTAAAAATGTACAAGTATTAAAGAAAGAAAAAAATGAGTATCTGATAAATACTGGTACAGCATCACTGACATACAGCTCAAAGGTAGGTTATTTTCCAGCTTTTGGAAGTATGCAACCTGCCTGTAGGACATAAAAGACAACTTAAGATACAAAAGGTTCCTGGAGAGGAAGGTATTCCTTGGAAACCATTTAAAAGAGCAGTGTTCTGTAATCCTCATAAATAAGTGTTAATCTGGAATGCCAAAATTAAATAAGTGGCATTGTTTGCATCTCCTTCACAAGGCGTCTGAGGTCAGATGGTGCTGCCATTGGCAACGAAGCTTTGTTAATCTATGCTAAAGTTTCCTTCGACAGTCAAGTCTTAAATGGGCATATGATTTTGGAGAAAACTCGTCTCTCTCCTTGTTGTTGTTGATGATCTTACTGCTCTAACCAGGCCGCCAACCCTCAGTCTCAGGTAAGGGAGACCAAAGCACTTACCACTAGGACAAAACCCCTGAGTTGTAGTGTCACTGTGGAGTGCGGTCCAGACCATAATTTTTTACCTCATTTTACAGAGCCAGGACTGCACCAAAACACATATTTTTTAGGAATACACAGAACCGACAGCTGATGGACCGTGAGTAAATACCTGCTTTTTACAAAGAGTGTATTGGATTTTAATAAATGCTTAACTACCTCTGTAAGGCAAGCTGGTGTTTCACGCTAAAATGAAACATCTTTCCACCTAAAATAGGGAGTAAACCAGAGGGTGATCAAGGAATACATGCAGAAGATTTTATTGAAATATCCACAATCATTGTAGGTAGACAACCTACAGTGTTTGTCATCTAGTCCTCTATCCACCTAGAGCCACTGTTTATCTGTGTCCATCTGTCCTGCCTCAAATTCAATTCATATTCTTTTTAGGGCTGGGTATCGAACTTCTATACTTTTTTGCACCGACCGAAACGCTCCAATCCTACCGAGCATCAAAAAACGATTTGTCATTTGGTACCCAATTTAGATACCCAAGCAGTAAATCTAAGTGTCTGTGAGCCAGTAAGCATGCACCATGCTTGTACCTAGATCTAAGAATGCTGGTGATTGGTTGTCTTACGTAACAGAAGCGCACCACCTGCAACTTATTTGCTAATTTCTAAAAACGCCAAAGATCCAACTCACAAAGGTTGTAGCGTGTGCGTTGCAAAATCTCAAAAATGCCTAATAACAGATCAAAAGTTTGGTTGCATTTTAATGGAGATTGGGTGCCAATACAGAGCGAAATGCAATATATGCGCAAAGGACGTCACAGCAAAGGATGGAAATACCACCAATTTGATGTAGCGCTTAACCATGCATGGCTATAATTTCAGAGCGGACAGTTGCACAGTGTTTCATTGCAAGAGGAACGAACCACATCCAGCTCCCTCCTCCTCTCATCATTCAAGTATGTCAGTGTCAACATCTCCATCGCTGGATTCCACCTCATCAGCTGACATTACGGAGAGTGGTGCTATGATATGGATTTTAGCAGGTAAGTTTAGTAGACATATAGCGTTTATTTAAGTTTACGTCGCTGACGTATATTATGTACTTATTTTTGCAACGTATCGATGGTCTAGTTAGCTCAAGTAACAGCATTAGGAGGCTGTAATATTTCATGTCTGCTTTTTAAACATTGCAAGTGCTCTCTGTCCAGACTACACGGCTAGTTAGCAGCTACGAGTGTACAACAACCATTGTGCTCCCAACTGCAGTTCGGAGCCGACAGACTGGAAATGGGTAACAATATATATGTAAGGTTCCGCTGATCCATTGTTTTGCTGCGTAAATGGCACAGTTATATATTTTTTTTCCTCTTCACATTAGCTTCTTATCCTATCAACCCTGGTGTGAAGAAGACACTGCCAGAAAGTGTCAATCCGTTCACACTGGCAGATAGAGAAAATGTTCAAGGAAAAGCAAGATGAGTGCCACAGGGCAATCACCAGCTTTAATGTTAAAGGTTTTCTACCTTTTTGGACAGTGGAGGTAAGTGAGCTGTAAAGGGTGTTATTGTAATTTAAAGGATGTTGGTCAATATAATCTAGGTAATCTGTAGTCTTTGATATATATATTTTTACTTTTATGCTAAGCAGCAGTAATAATGCATAAGTGATATTGTTAATATTTTGTTTTCTATTGTAAATTATAAGGAGATGATGGCATTGTTAATGTTTTGTGTTCTGTTCTAATGTCAATTATAGGGAGATGATAAGAACCCTAAACCCCAAGTATCAGTCCCTTAGCAGAGACATGCTGTCAAATACCCTCATGGTACTGCATGGTATGCAGTAGAGAAAGAACATGTCAAGAGATAGTTGCAAGACGCGAAGGAAGTGGCTGTGACTGCTGATGGGTGGACCATCTCAGTCCACTATGTGTGACAAGGTCCCATGAAGGAGGAGAATTCAGTGTAAAGAACAAAGTAGTTGCTATCATTGTAGATAATGCAGCAAATATGGATGTGGTAGTGAAAAAGATGAGTATTAGAAAAATTGGCTGTTTTGCTCATACTCTTAATATTGCTGCTCAAAGAATCAGAGCAATGGTAGTGTGGTTGAAGAGGTCCAGTCTGAAGAGAAGCAGCGTCTTCTCAGTAAGTACAAATAAAAATACACCAACTTAGTGCAAAATTCCTTGGCTAAACAACTCATTAAACTAATACTGCAAATGGACAACCAGTTTGGCAAACCCTCTGTTTGTCTCTATAGACCTTCCAGAACATGCTGTCATTCTGGATGTGAAGACCAGTTGGTATAGCCTGTTTCTGATGGTGGAGCGATTCCTGGAGCCGTTCCCTGCCATCCAGGCAGCCTCCATGGACCCTCGGCTAAAGAAGTCAGTTGAGAAGGACAGGTATTGTCCAGAATGATGGACATTGGTTTTGGCTTACTCCATGGCCAGTGTCAAATATTTTGCGTATAAGACTAGTCGTTAAAAAAACAGTGCTTTTTTTTTTTTCGGCAGAAGAGTTTGTCAAAGTTATGAAGATACTTTATACTTCAACGATCTGCATCTAAGCTGACAGGAGTCCAACCCTAGGTCAAATTCTGCCCATCTTAGGGAAACTCCAGCACTACTCTGTTCCTGAAGAGGAATCCTTCTTTACAAAGACCATCAAGGAGAAGATCTGGGGTAAACTCTCAAAACAATATAATGTGTGTAGCATTATCCTATTGATTTATCAATTATTTTCATTTGGTATACTGGAGGACCTACATACTACATAATGTTTTTGTCTTGCAGGATGAGAGCATCGGGTAGTTCTTGGAGAAGGGCACAGCCTTGGACCCAAGGTTTAAGACAAAAGTGGCAGATGCAGTGTGGACAAGACTAGAGGAGGAGCTGATGAGTAGGACCTCAATCCAGGTGTTTACTGTTATTATTCGTAATCTTCCACTGTACATCAGTGTACAATATGACCATATAATCTATTGAAATGACCCAGGCCCAGCTGATTGAAAAGGATCTTGAGGAGCCCGTGATGGTGACTCATCTGATGAAGCTGGTACAGCTCCTGTTTCCACAGACCACACAATGAAATCCTAACCACACCACTAATCCTTGTCAGCCAGAAGACGGCTGATGTTGCCATTATGGTAACATGGGGTGAAAAGGACAGGAAAAGTCATGCAATAAAATAACTGTGACACCTGATATAAAAAACCATAGATTCAAAAGAAGCAGCAAGCTTTCGCAGAACTGCAACGCTAAGCTTCCTCGTGGCTGGATTGGCAGAACAGAGAAAAGGAAAGCTGGAGCATTAGTACTAGGGCTGACTACCGTTGCAACCTCACAGGGCAACACCACCAACCTGTATCAGCGCTTGGCACAGTGCCAGCGGCTACATGACGAGTGTACGGCTAACAAGTCAGTGAAAGTAGTGACGAACAGAGAACCACATGAGAGTTGTTTGAGACTGTTACTCCGTATGAAAATGTCTTACGAGGCACCATGAGGTGACGAACACCACGACTATTTCCTCGTTATAGTCGAGAGAGCTCTCTCCCCTTCTCCTTTTCATCACATCTCAGAATACATCAGTAAAGGAGAAAAAAAACAAACACACAGATGTGACGTGGAAGAGGCTAAAAATAACACATGCCAGGAAACCACAGTACATGCCCAAACATAAACACACACAGAGAGACAGGCTGATGCTGCCATGGGCAAGAGCTAGGAGCAGGTGTGACTAACATTCAGAGTGCGAGTACTTGGAGAGTGATAGAGCTGAGGGGATGGACAACAGATTACCATAAACCTAAAAAGAACCAAGAACATTCAGTGACTGATACAGACAAATTTGTGAATACGCTTTTGACCATCTCCCGTGGAGGGAAACTTTCAACCTGAATGGGGATAAATTTACATTTGCTGTCATCCCTCAGTGAAAAACTACAGGAAATCTAGGGATTTCTAAAAAGGTCAAAAGGTAAAACTGAGCCAACATGATGCGGGAACATTTTCATCACTGTTGTGTTTTTAGTCATCAGGGAGCAAAAATGTATCCGTAGTTCGCCTAAGATAAGGATGATCCCGAAAGATTTTCAGCAGAGAGTTGTCACACCAAATTAATGATGCATATAAATATTTTATCTCTGAGAAAAAAGTCTGGTTTACGTCCACACCAGTGTGATACTAGATATTGCCATACCTCCTCATAGACATTTACTATTTATCTATTACTTTACTACCTACTACTTTACTTTACCTTTAATAAGAGTGAAGAAATAAATAAATGAGTTACTTTGTGAATCAACTAAAATGGTAAATACAGTGCAGTTTTCTCTAAATCAAACATCAGTACTTCAAATGTGTTTTTTGTAACACTTTTTAACAATAAAAGCACTCACAGAATGCTTTCTCTTGACATGGAGAACGCCCTATCTCGTCATGTTAAAGTAAGTGAAAATTCCTGGATCCCCATTTATCCTGATCATATCAATGAAAACCTAGCATCTTTGATGGAGGGAAATATTAACAGATTATAGCAGATATGGATCTTTGGGGGCTGATGCCGGTGCTAATATTAGGGTTGAAAATGTTTCTCCATCCCGATATATCTGCCAATTGTAAAGAAAAAGGCAAATAAGTTGTTATCAAACCATTATGAAAAAGAAATGTTATTTAGGCTTGATGTTCACAGTTAAACCATAAACATTATTAATAACTATAAATTAAGAGAAAAAAAATATTACCAAGTATAAAGAACTGGAATTAAGAAGACAAACATTTAATTTATAGAAAATGTAACCATAAATGCACAACTTCTCTGCATTGTTTATTATATAAAATAAAGGTTTTCAATTCAGTGCATATGGGCAAACATATACACCGTCTGTGAAAGACTCACATTAGCCCACAACATAAATCAGTTGGGCTATAGTAAATCCTAGTAGTATCTAGTATATCCTGATTATGGTCAATACTGGTAGATCGCAATGCCCCTCGTATGGACCAACGTAGTCAACTGACAAACCCTAACCCTACTGACATTGCATCATATGTCTCAAACTGGGGTTTGACATGATAAAAATAATTTCAAGTCTGGTGTTGTGCATCGGTAGGAGCAGATTTGGAAATAAGCAAGTTGTTAATAATCAGCTAAACTATCTCTGCCCAGATATGTTTGCCTCTTATGTGAGTCGCGTCGAAGTGACCGGTGTGTTGACGATCTGTCCGGCTTTCCAGCTCTTGTGGCGGTAGTGTTCCACTCTGTGGCGAGTGGTGGCTGTCTCGGCGGGGTGAACAGCGGCTGAGCAAGCTTCGTTGGGCAGCGAAGGGCCAGCAAAGAAGAAAAGTTTGTTGTCAGCCATCTCCTTCATTTAGTCCACGGCGTGAGGGGGGGGAGGAGTTGCGGGACCTGGTTCCACGCACGTCTGCATCCTTTGGTGAGGTTACCGGAGTGCGATGTAAAGAGGAGGACATGGGTTTTTGTTTAACTGGCTTCTCCCGGCGTGGTGGGCGGAAGCATCTGTCCAATGAGTGCCGGGTGTCGGGACTGTGTCACTGACCCCCAACTGAGAATACAACCGTGGTGCATTCTGGGAGTTGGAGTCTTTTGGGCTCCATTGAGGCCGTTTTCCTTGGGTCCATTGATGAAAAACATGGATCTGTAGTCCATATTACACCACGTGCAGGCACAACACTGGAAATTCAAGTCTGCAAGTAAGGAAGTTAAAAATCCAGACAGACACCTGAATGTGTGTTTTTCAGAAATATACATACATCATTGGTCCCTCTGATTCTGACTGACATCATAATCTACGGTTTTCCATTCTAGTTCTGTCAAGCACAAATAGGCTTCATCAGTGGACATAAAGCCTGACAAGCAGTAATACAATGTCAGACTAGTTGTCGACCTCAGTATCCTGACCTGCACATTTTCTGTCTTGGCAGCTTTCACTTCATGGCGCCCTTCACTTTCTACCCAGCCATTCAAGCTGTGGTGGCAGGTTAATATCACAAGTCGGCGTGTGCGCAGGCAGGTGGCAACAGTAACAGCACATGCACTGATGGCTAAGACTGTTCATGAGATGAAGTTGATGTAGTGTAAACAGGAAGCGGACAGGCCCAGGAGGGGAGGCTGCACACCACCACCCAGGGGCAGTGAACTGCACAGTGAGGGATGCTCTCTTTCTTTATTTAGTGATGTCCTGGTCAACTCTGCACTCTCTGTGAAATTTTAACATGACTAATAAATGTGTGATTTACTAACAAAATAAAGCTCTTAGCATGAAACCGTTTTTGCATTCTTTTCAAGCTGATGTTAATTTTCTCCACTTTCTACCACACAAAATGGAGACTCTAGATTTTGTCTCAGATTTAGGTGAAACTTTTAAAAAAACTCTGAACTAGTGTTAACAGGTTTCCTCCACTGAAGAAGTGCCACCTGGGTGACACTTGATGTTCCTCTTTAACTTTAATTTGATTTTATCTGCCATATCGCACCCAAGGCTGGCCCCATAGGAGCTTTTTCGTAGTTTACGGCTTAAAAACCTCAACAAAAATGCAAAGGATGCAAAGTAATATATTAACTTGAATATGATACAAATGGGCAGTTTTTCTAACTGTCAAGCGGGCCCTCGTGTACGTGCAGGTCGAGGCGTGACGTAAGTCCAAATGTGTCTAGGGCGGGACTGTTATCATTCCTGAGAAATTTGGTAAAGATACGACCACATATGGTTGAGTTATGACAGTGTGAAGTTTAATGTAAAAAGTAAAAATGGCAGACTTCCGTTTTGGAGGGGCCAGGCCCGGACTGGCCATCGGGAGCACCAGAGAGTTTCCCGGTGGCCTGGCCCGCTGGCCTGAGTTTTTTTTTAAGTAAATCTTGTGAATGCAACACTGCAGACTGCAGATCCGTCCGACACAGGGTGACAAGGCGGGTGGCTGGCCTGAGGCGGGCCACAGACGGCGGTGGGCAAAAAAAAAAAAAGCGAGCGGCGGGCGCAAACTGTCAGGTGATTTTGATTGTACTGTAGTGAATCAGTACACGGAACCCTGAACTGCTGAACTGTAGAATCAGCTGTTGTCGCTGTTGTGATTGACAACGTGTCTTACATTGCTGCTCCACAGCTGTTTATTGAAGTCAATACTCAACGTGTCCAAACTCAACACTGCACTTTATTGGACCCTTAACAACACAGGACAAGGTGAACGATTCTCGAGATATGACTGACTGACAGTCTGAAAATGAACTTAATTTCCTTTAAAAACACAAAACATGACAGTGGAAATTAAAGGAAAATCATAATACAGACAGAATGGTGGCCGTATGGGTTTTGAAGTGTGTGTATGAGAGAAGAAGAAGTTTGGCTCTGCGCGCTGTTGTTGTGTACGTAGCTGCAGCCACAAGGAGAATGGGCTCCGCACATCATCCATGTTACCGACAGTTTATGGCCACTGTGTAGTGAGAGACCGCCTGATGAGGCCGTGTATATCCACCGAAGGGTTGAAATAAAGTGCCCCGTTCTGAACCTCATTGATGATCTGGATTGTGTTAGTTGTTACCACCAACAAGCTAAAGCTAGGCTAAGCAAGCTAGCTACATGTGAGAGGTCTCTTTACTACAGCTGGTAAAGTAACAGCAGTTACCGACGGAGGAGTCGAGCCTTCATTGCCTCCGTCATCGCGCAAATTAGCGAGTTCACCCAGGTGTGACGTTCACATCAATGCCGATCAGAGGTGAAGCCAATTATTACCCGGGTCAAATGACTCTGCAATAGACCCGGGGCTGAATGCCGATTAAACATTTTCACACTGCAGAAAACGCCGGGTGTTAGCGGGTTTAAACGGGTTTTTTGGCCAGTGTGAAAGGGGCTTTAGGAGCCGGTCGCTGAAGGAGCTGTTCAGTGAAGAGACAGTGTCCTGCATGGTGTGGGAGTCATTGTCCATTACTGATGATAGCTTTGCTATCATCCTCCTCTCTCCCACCACCTGCACTGTGTCCAAGGGGCATCCTAGGACAGAGCTGGCCTTCCTGATCAGTCTGTCTTGTCTCCTCCTGTCAGCTGTTGAGATGCTGCTGTTCGAGCAGACCACTCCATAGAAAATGGCTGATGCCACCGCAGTGTCAAAGAAGGTCCTCAGGAGCGCCCCCTGCACTCCAAAGGACCTAAGTTTCATGACCAGGTACAGTCTGCTCTGGCCCTTTTTGTACAGTGCCATGGTGTTGTCTGTCCAGTCCAGTTTATTGTTCAGGTGAACACCCAGGTACTTACAAGAGTCCACCCTCTCAATGTCCTTTCCCTAGATGTTCACCGGTGTTGTGGGGGGGTGACTGCGCCTGCGGAAATCCACCACTAGCTCCTTGGTTTTCCCAGCATTGATCTGGAGGTGGTTCCACTGGCACCAGTCCACAAAGTCCTGAGTCAGTTCTCTGAACTCCCTTTCATCGTCATCTGTGATGAGGCCGACGATGGCAGAGTCGTCAGAGAACTTCTGCAGATGGCAGATGGCTGTGCTGTACATGAAGTCTGCAGTGTACAGGGTGAACAGGAAGGGAGCCAAGACTGTCCCTGTGGAGCTCCTGTGCTGCAGACCATTGTATCAGAGATACAGTCCCTTGTCCTCACATACTGGGGGCGGTTGGTGTTGATGATCCAGGATGTGAGGTGTTGATCCACTCCTGACTGCTCCAGCTTGTCCCCCAGGAGCACTGGCTGGATTGTGTTGAAGGCACTTGAGAAATCAAAAAACACGATTCTCACAGTGCTTCCAGGCTTCTCCAGGTGAGAAAGAGCTCTGTGGAGGAGGAAGATGACGGCTGATGTTGTTCTGCTGCAGCTGCTCTGCTGCAGCTGCTCCTCCATCTTCCTCCTATACACGTTCTTCCCCTCTCTGATCTTCCTCCTCAGCTCCCTCTGCACAGTCTTCAGCTCCTCCTTGTCTCCTGACTTAAAGGCCCCCTTTTTCTCCTTAAGGAGAGCCTTAATTTCAGGACTGATCCAGGGCTTGTTGTTGGAGAAACACTGTACATTCCTGGTGGGTACAGTGTTCTCCACACAAATGTTTATATAGTCTGTGGTGCAGTCAGTAAGACTGTCGATGTCCTCCCCATGAGGATCACAGAGTTCCTGTTACAGTTGTATCGAAGCAGTCCCTCAGAGCCTCTTCGGTCTCCTCAGACCATCTTCTAACTGTGCAGGTCACAGCTGGTTGCCTGTGCACGAGAGGTTTGTACACAGGCAGGAGATGAACCAGGTTGTGATCTGATCTCCCCAGGGGAGGGAGGGGTGTTGAGTCATATGCCTCTTTGGTGTTGGCATAGAACAAGTCCAGTGTTTTATTGTCTCCGGTGTGGCAGTTGACATACTGCTCTTTGACAGTGATGTGGCCAGAGTTACACCATCTATCATTCACAAACACAGCCAGCCCTCCTCCTTTTCTCTTACCGCTGTCCACTGTCCTGTCCGCCCACACCAGATGAAATCCATCCAGAGTGACGTGTGTGTCCTGAATCAGCGTGTTCAGCCATGTCTCTGTAAACAGCATGATGCTGCTCACCCGGTACTCCTTCTGGTGCCGGGTCAGCGCCGCTAACTTGTTCATCTTGTTGGAAAGAGATCTTACGTTTCCCATAACGATGGACGGGAGGACAGGACCTGTTGCGGCGTTGAATTCCGGCACGGCTTCCCCGTCGTGTCTCCCATGGGGCAGCACCGCTGTGTTTCGGAGTGCTAACAGCTGATCCCGGGTGTAAACAATGGAGCCATGGCAGCGCATGGGATCTCCGGACACGGACAGTGAAATAAACAGAGCGAAGACCAGAGCAAAAAAATGTTCCAATTGTGTTGCTCCTCAAAACCGTGCCCGCTGCTCCGATTCCCGGCCAATCTCAAGCCCCATTGTCCCCTCACTTGCAAACAAGACCATGACGTACTTGAACTCCTTCACTTGGGGTAAGGTCTCATTACCTACCCGGAGTAGGCAATCCACCAGTTTTCGCGGTACCCCGCTATTGGATTTTGACCGCTGCTGCTAAATTATATTTTTTTATGAGAGGAGTTTAGGCTGCGTCTTATCTAGGGCGGGATTAAACGGGTATTAAACGGGCCTTGGTGATGGATTATGAAAAACCGTAGTATTAATAAGCTCCCACATTATCGGTGTTGCTAACGGTATTGAAGAAATTAATGCATTCGTTATCCAACATTGTTCATTTTGTTTCAACATTAATTATTATTAATTACTCTCAGACAAGGACATTTAATCTTAGTGATAATTTTGTAACATTCCAAACACTGGTTTTCAAGTTAAAACTGTACTAGCAAGATGTGGAAAGTCATGGGTCTGGAATAAATTCCACAATTGCAAAGATGAGCCCCAAAAATTTTGTTTTAGATTAGTCAAAGGAATCGGGCAAAGAGTTTAGCAAATCACCTGCAAACTGTTATGTGGACACACAACGGTCTTGGAGGCTTCAAGAGAAACACTGCTTGTCATGCGTTGCCGACCTGCATTATGGTTTCTTTGTTTCACTTTGCTTTTGTTTAGGGTTGGGTATCGTTAGGGTTTTTTCACAATACCGGTCCTTAATCAATCCCTTTTCCTAGAAAAATATAAAAAAGTAAACAAGTCGCCCCTCTCCTCTCCTCCACTCCAAGCGTCGCACATCACCAGCCTGTTCCGAGGGCTTGACGGACCTGATGTCGGTGAGCTCGCGGAGGAATTACAGAACAGCAGCGATGTGTGGTGTGCTGCTTAAATATTATAATTTCACTTATTTAGAAGGCATTGAGGGCCAAAGGTGTATAAACACTGTTCACCCATTAACATTTAAACCTATGGGAAGCGACGCATGGCGGAAAAAAAGTCTGCCTCTAAAAAAGTAGAAAGATAAAAAAAATTTTTTTGTATTAATCCCTGTTAACATATGACTCAACAATGGCAAAATATAACCATTGACCCTTTTTCCTCATTCAATTCAATTCAACTGTGACATTGTGAACTTAAAATAAAACAGCACATTGTAATTTCTGTAAGTCGTCTATTCATTATCTATGCATTTATCAGTAATACAGTTAAAATGGGCGATAAAGTGGATAATTGCGTTGAAGGCCGATTCAAGGTGTGCCCCTAAATTATCATTAAGGGGCTACAGTGCTCCTAGGAAAAAAAGTTACTCTGGAGCCCTGCGGTGATTCACTAGTTTCCTCAAGGGTTTTTTTTCCGCAGCAGGGGCAGTTCATCAAAGCAGCAATAGGGGCAAAATGTGATAACTAATTTGCATTAAGACATCTAACTGAATGTTGACAATCTTAACTGGAGCTTGTGAGGTGCTTGTGCTGATAAGCAGATGACACAGTCGCACTCTGAGACCGCAAGACATCAAATACTGTGCATTGCTCCACATCAATGTCGTGCTGTTTGTCCAGATTCGAAGTGGGTCCCGACCTGCAGCAAATAAACAACCCGGATTTACTTTAGTTTGCCTTGTCGTCGCTTTCTCTGTTAAAGAACAGTAAGACATTTGATTGTTCACCGCGGTATGTTTCACTCTGTTGGTCGTACGTTAGAATGCATGCTAAGTGCTAACTCCTATCAAAACACAGGCGATGGTATGTTGATGCGTGACGTAGGCAGACAGGTCCTGGCAGATGAATAAAAACCTCCTGGCAGGTCAAGTCCTTGCAGATAACAAATAAGCAAAACGAATTTTAAATTTTCTACAGATTCTACAGCGCTCCGTCGTTCTACTGTCATGTCAAAATAAAAGCCCTCGCAGAGTCGTGTATTGCGACTTCGTAAAATTATATACTCTGAAGCAGCGATGGCAATATTTTTGCAAAATGAACTTAGAGAAAAGCAAGGCCACTGAGAGAAATGTTATCTAAAAGTTTTGACACAGTTTGTGAGCTGCGCCTGCAACACAGAGCAGAGGATTGATGCAGCGTGCCTAGCAAACACAATGGCAATTATCTAGGTCAATAGAAATTATCGAGTCGTTGTTCATGTATCATACGATAGTCCATAACGTTATTATCGTGACAAGGCACTTGCAGTGAGGTTCATGTTGCCTGTAAGCAGTGCAGTTATTACATTACATAGCAACACCGAAATGACGCATCGAAATCTGTGTTGTGATTTTCGGTCTGGTAAGTACCAGCCGTGAAGGAATCTGTTCTTTACTGGCACCGGATTTCGGTACCCAACCCTCCTTCTGTCACGTGCCACGTGGTTGTGGATTTAATTTTCCACATATTTCCCTTTAGCATTGCATGCACAGCTAGCATGGTACATTAGCACGAAAGCCGGCTATTTTGTGAAGCTCCTCTTTAAATCTTCTGTCTAAAACACCTGGATTTCTTTTAGCACCCCCTTCGATAAACCTGTCTGCTCTGATAGGCCAGCTGGCCCAGTCTATTTTGATTGGTCAACGGATTTCAAAATGCCATGCCCCTTACTAGAAAAGTATAGATTCTCAGATTGTAGGCGGGGTTACCCCATAAGAGTCCAACTGTGACATCAGAGTGGGAGAGAAATCTGAACCAGTCGTTCAGACCCAGGCTGTAGGGTTTAGCCAGCTCACAAAAAAATGACAGGGTGGTCTTTTCTCACAGTTTTATGGGCTGGCAGGCTCCACAGATTCATACATTTTTGTGCACAAACACTGAAAAGGGGATTTTTGCATAATATGTCAACTTTAAACCTGAAGATATTCAGTGGTAATTCTGATAAAATCCTGCCAAAAATCTACACAAAACAAAAACCTTCAAAAACATCCATTTTCTTCAAATTCACACAAATTCTGTTTCATTGTGTGGAATATACAAACACATGGCAGCATGCCAGCACATGACCTGTCTATCAAAGCCCAGGCACATATGGCTCCTAGAACATCCGCCGCCGGCACCCTTCATTTACCTCTTTATCTTTATCCTTTTTTTGTCTTAATCATTTTGTTGCATTTTACTGGTTCACCTCGTTCCCTCCCTTGGATGACAAAAATGACATCAAATAACTGACCGTAACATCTTTATGTTTAACTTCATATGAAATATTACATAGATTAATTATAGAACATTAGATCTGAGAGAGGAAAAAGACATAAGTTAAATAGGACTCTGGAAGTACCACATTTACAAGTAGTTTATAAGCATCAGTGACCAGTGTCTTTTTTTTTTACACTGAATAGACAACATGATGAGAGTGAGAACTGCCAAAGCAGGGCTAAGAAGCCAGGCATGTTCAGATCCTGGCACATTTACACAGTCATATGTATCAGCTGCACTGTGGTATCTTATGACTTTCACTTCAAGCTTTGAGTTGAATCTATTCCAGTGATACAACAGCTTTTAGTTTTCAAAAGCATCGCTGTTGCTAGGTTTACGCCTGCTGTACAAACTGAAGTTTGGAAACGCAGCCGACCTCGTTTTAGTTCGAAAACTCTGCATTTTAGTCTGGATGCACAGAGACAGAGATGTTTAGAAAGTGCACAACTGGACCAACAGCGATGAAGGCAAAGCATGGTAAACACTTACTAAAGTACTAGTTCCACTTGGCAATTAGGCCAGGAAAAGAAATCTCTGCACGTATCCGTTTCTTGAAGACAATCTGATGTGTTTTCAGGTATGTTAGATTGAACGCACATTACTTTTGATATGGAGCTAAGACGCTCGTGAGGAGAGAGTAGCCTATTAGTATAAATGTAGCAAGTATCACAGGCTATCTGTTTGAAGTTTACTCCCCATGCCAAAGATAAGATGAGATAATACTAATGAAATCCAGCTATGATGGAAAAAAGGTCTCTTTACCACATCTTAGAAAAGAGGAGGCCATTTCTTCATCCAGAGAGCAAAACCATAAACTTGTGGGCTGTAAAACCAAAACAAAGAACTGAGAGAAGCTTTAAATTATCAACCGCAAAAAAATCAAAATCAATCTAGTTTTTGTAGGCTTAGAATAATCATAATTTGTACTGCCAAGCCTATAAAAAACAAAAACACTGACAAAATGATTATGCATAGTTAGAGTGTACATACACATGGCCTACAAAGTTGATGCTAATCTTAGCTGAGCCTAAGATCCCTTGTATCCTCTCCTGAGTCCTGACTTTCCACCAATTTTGGGAGGTTTACTTAAAAGGTTCACTGCAGAGACAGAATACATTGCCATTAAAGTCATTCTTGATGTATTCTGTAAGATAACTCAATGTTTTTCAAATATCTTGGATTGCTTCAACATGAAAACAACTTAAGACCAGAAAACAATCCTGCATTTACACTTGTTCTCCAGAAAATTCTTTTAAATGTAAAAAAAATTTCCTTTCGTTTTCCCACAGCATAGAGAAGAAGCCAGCTCACGTACCAAAATGTTGTTGTTCTCCAACATTTAGGTAATACAATATGTACATAAGTGGATAGAAAAAATATAATTTAATCTATTTTTACTATACGATATATTATGTATTTATCTATAATTATATATTATTATACAATTATAATGAAAAACGTCAGGCATGTTGTAAATTGACGTCTCTCATTTGTTAGTCAGACCTGCATTGCAAGCTAGCTACTATGCTGAAAATGCTAACAAGCTGATCCGCAGTCGGCAATTCAACCAGTTAAGTAGTTGGCTCGCTAGGTAGGCAAGCGTTCAACTAAATTACAAACACTTTTATATGTCACAGTTAATACAGGGCTCGGGACTAAAGTTTTATATTGGTTGCACCGGTGTGCCTAACTCTTTCAATTGGGATGCACCGACACATAATTTAGGGGCAACCAAAAATTTTCGCTGGGCCTTTTGGCACAGCAATAATACACCTCTTATACCTTTTCTTGACAGTTACCCTTTATACACTGGTAATTTTTAAGCACATTATGTAAATGACTGTAAACAGGAATTCAAGTGCTTTATTATGAGGATGATTTGGGATCTAAATTTTGTAGATGGTAGCTGTCGATATTATAAGCAGTGTTAAATTTTATTATAATTTCTGAGCAGCGGGGAGGAGAAACAACAAATGTTTCGTTTTTTGGACTGTACACACAGTACATAGTTGAACACTGAACATCTCTATTTTTAACAAATAATTAATATATAGTACATTATCTTGTGTGTTGAGTGATGGGACTAACAGACTACTAGCTAAAGCCCTTGGACTCTACTGTTGTTAAGGGTTGTAGGTCTTATGAACCAGGTCACAGCGAGGTGTCACTCATTCACCCTCTGGTCAGTCATCCTGCCACTAGCTGCAGTTATTGTCTCTGACTGGGACCAGCAGAAGTAGAGTGTATTTTCACTTTCACTAAATGTTCTGTGTCACTGCCTTTATTTGCAAAACATTTGATATGCTTGTGGCAACGAGTGTTGTCACTTTAGACTGGTTCACTCTCTGCACCATCGCCATTACTAATGCGTCTGGGACAGGCAGCTGGCATCGGTGCTGCCACTGCTCCAACACTTGCAGCATTGATAACGTCGGAGATTATTGATTCTAGGGCCTTTCATAATTTTGCCCAGGGACCCGTTAAAAACCGGATTTCGATGCCCATCCCCAACTTTGCCGGATCTATTTTTCCCAGTTCCCCCCCAAGAATACCAGTGTCAGCAACGAAGGCCTGCCCCTTCTCTGCCTCTGATTGGCTCAGACCGTGGTATTCCTCTTTGCTGGATGCTGGAGAAAAAAAAAACATTGCCCTACACACAGACAGACCAGCTTAATGTCAGGCGCACTGGTGCGACCAAAATGGTCACACTGGAGCCCTGGAATAACACAGACTTAAAAAGAACAACACTTAAAAAGTCTTCTGTATATCTGTACTCTGATTACTAGGGCTGGGATGATATGCTTTGTCCCGATTCGATTGTATTCAGATACTTGGGTGCCGATCCAATTTGTATTCCGATTCTGATTTATCCTGATTCTACAATTATTGTGATTCGATAAAATCGATTATTGCGATTTTATTTCCTGCTTAAAGAAAAAGAAAAGAAATACTTTTGAGAGGAGTGTTGATCATTTATCCTGCCCATCGTCCGGACCGTAGTCAAGGATTAGTGAGATAGTTTCTCCCTGGTGCTGAAGCAGTCTGCTCTGGAATTAACCCCTTATTTCCCCCCAACTGCGCGGTGAACATACAGTACACACAGAGACTTTCGAGTGGAACTAAGTTGTTGCTGCATTTGTTATTGGACATCAGCTGTAACATTAGCTGCTAGCATGTACACCGGACTTCTAGCTGCTCCACTCTTTTTCTCTGTCTCACGCCACGTACACACACCACACCGCACATACTCCATGCGCTGCCCCATTCACAACAGGAGTTAAGCCACTCATACACAGGAGCAATAGTAATTAAGCTGCAAACAGCTGTGTACGGGACATCGCTCATGCGACGTTGGGCTGTGTTGCAAGTCGGCATGTGTAGATTTCACTTCCCTGTGATCTCAATTCAAAATTGCCATCTTCCTGTTTGGTTTAGGTCATGGCACCAATAACCCTTTTTCAAAGCTAGAGATGATACATGTGCCCCTGAAATTTCATACATGTAGGTGAAGCAGTGAGGAGGGGCTTGATTTATGATATTTTTTAGGGGGCGCTTTGGAGCCATTTTGCAATATGAGATGAAACTACTCATCGTTTTTAATACGCGTGCCAAGTTGCGCGCGTGTTGAAGCATCCCTAACCCTGTAAAAAAAACAACTTTTATGGCTAATAATGCTTTGCCACAGCCACGCCTTTTGACTTAGACTAAAACTTTGAGTATCGTTTTTTGGGAAGGTGTCTTCTATTAGTTGGAAAAGTTTGAGGTGGATCTGATTAACTACCTAGGAGGAGTTTGTTAAAGTACGGCCCCTTTAATTACCCACAAAAGTCCCCAAATTTACACACTAAATTCAATATGGCAGACTCCGGTTGGGCGGAGCTAAAGGCTCCAAGAGGCTTTTTTGTAGGTTGTCACATAATGTGGCTACCAAATTTCGTTTATCTACATCAAATTTAAAGTTGGGGGCTGTGACTTTGAAATGTTGTATGGGGCGCTACCGAGCCATTTTGACCAAGTTTGACTAAAATGTAATTTCAGAAATCAGGAATTGCCACACTGGACATGTCTACCAAATATCGTGAGCACCTAAACATCCCATATTTGTATTTGATAGCAAACAATGCATCGCCATGGCAACAGCGTTCATTACCTCATCAAAAGTTTCACGACATAACATCATCGACGTCTTGCATCGAGGCAGACCAAATTTGAGGTGGATCTGGTGAACCTGCAAGGCAGAGGACATAAAAGTACAAAACTTGTAACCTCCTCTTGCCAGTGGGTGGCGCTTTTTCCATGGTTCAATATTGACATGTAAATGTGTTGAAGGCAGGACTGTCATTTCTGAGAAATTTGGTAAGGATATGACCATATATGGTCGAGTTATGACAGTCTGATGTTTCATGGGCTATCTAACGAAACGTCACAGATTTTTCTAGATGACATCGACAAAGTGTTTCCTTCTTTTCTGAGCAAGTTTGAGGTTGATCTGGTCAACCTGCAAGCCAGACGACGTAAAAGCCGAAACATGTCACTTCCTGTTGTCAGCAGGTGGCGCTATGGTGTCAATATTAATATGTAGATGCGTTGAGGGTCGCGCTATTAACATGCCTGAGAAGTGTGGTTCAGATCGGACCATGTACCTTCCTTTTTCATTGTGAGACATTAAAATTTAGTGTGCTGTCACGGCCACATCGTCTGGTGAAAACTCAAGCTTTTAGCATCTTTTCATCCCAGAGGTCTTGAGATGACACTGACCAAATTGGAGGTTGCTCACATGAAATCTGTAGGAGCAGTTCGTTAAAGTATGATGTCAGAAAATGTCCCAAAACGTGCCGAAAAATCGAAACAGCCGACTTCCTGTTGGTCAGACGGATTGGTGGCCACAGACTTTTTTATGTCTTGACATGATACACATGCCACCCAAATTTATCGAGCCATTCTGCCACGCCCATGCACAAGATTAATTTCACAACGAATGACACGCCTCTCCAGCAAGTGTGCAAATTTTGGTGAGTTTTCACAAGATCGTTTCCTTTTCATCTTCTCGCTTATGCAGGTTAGCGCACGCGACTGCAATAACATTATCTTTGGCTAAATTATAAATTATTCAGCTTTTTTTAATTATGTCGCTTGTAGCCTTGTGACCTCACTGGTCGGAGTTGCGAGTTGCTCGCCCTACAAAGGCTGCGACAAACTCTTCCTTTTCCAGAGAGGAATCGGTGGATTCGCTGTTTGGCTCTTCACCCGGACTGACGGACGCTCCGATCCTCGGTCATCACCAATGTGAGACCACCTCTCTCAATCGGTAACATCGAGTAAAGTTAAAATTATGCTGAATTGCAGTTACATGCCTCGTCTACCACCAGCCTCAGTGATGCTTCACTGCAGGCTTTTGCTTTCATGTCAAGGGAACTAGGGCGTCTGATGTCCACTCTTGTTCAGACTCGCCGACAGGTTTGGCTTGCACACCGCCCCCCAGCCTTCAGCTGGGTCAACATGACTTTTATTTATTTTTTTTAGCTCTAAGTCAAGAGTTGTCAGCCTTCATGACCAAGGGAGCAATCGAACCTGTGGGCCCCCTGTTGCAGCCGGGGGGTTGTACTCAACTTATTTTCTGGTCAAAAAAAGGTGTGGTGGGCTTCGGCCAGTCCTCAATCTAAGGGAACACAACAAGTTTTTAAAAGTCTTGCCGTTCCACATGTTGAGCACAGCAGAGGTCCTCCATGCTGTTGCCAGGGGATACTGGTTCACCTCAGTCTGCTTATTATCATGTCCCCATTGTGCCTCACCACAATCAGTTTCTTTCATAATTTTCACTTCAGGGTGCTCACATTTGGACTCTCCCTCTCCCCACGTGTATTCACCAGATGCGTCACAGCAGCCCTCGCGCCCCTGCAGTCGCAGGGCATGAAGATTCTGCCAGACCTAGGCGACTGATTGATTTGTGCGCCATCCTGGCGTCAGGCCACCCAGGACACGGCTTGACTTCTCTGTCACGTGGCCCAGTTGGGTCTCAAGGTTAACTTGGAGAAGAGCTCTCAGACCATAACCTTCATCGGTGTGGCTCTGGACACAGTCAATATGAGGGCTTGTCCTACAGCCAGTTTCTTTGCTTCTTGGGCAAATTGACGGCTGCCTCGATTGTCATTCCATACGGCTTGCTGTCACTGCGTCCCCTGCAGTGGAGGTGGCTGAACAGCTTCCACTTGGACGCCTTGTGGCACAGACACAAGAGGCTCGAGGTGTCACAACAGTGTCTTCTTGGTCTATTGGCATGGAGGAAGAGGTCGTACCTGACAAGAGGTGTGCCCAAGAGGCATCCGTCGTGACGGTTTCACTACGGATGCCTCCCTCTTGGGATGGGGTGCAGTGTGGCAAAACAGGACAGTTCGGGGGCAGTGGTCTGCTCAGGACTACACAGAGCATGTCAATCTGCTGGAGCTACTGGCCATATACCTAGCACTCAAGCACTTCCTGCCATACCTGAGAGGCAAGCAACACCTCGCCCGTCGTCCCAGGACCTCCTGATGTGGGCTGCCCCCTGCCTTACCAGCCTACGGGCAATGTATCTACCGGGAGAACAGAATCAGGTTGTGGATTTCCTCTCCCATCATAAGCCTCCACCTGGAGAGTGGCGACTTCATCCAGAAGTGGTACACAGCATCTCTTCGGCAGAGCAGAGGTGGGCCTCGTCACCTCTGGTATTCCTTGACGGAGAAGACCAGCCCTCTGGGCCACTGGGCCACAGGCTGGTGTCCATCTTCTTAAAGGGGGCTCTGAGATTGCATCCCACTCGCACCCCAAAGGCTCCTGCATGGGACCTGCCCCTGGTGTAGAGCGCCTTATGTTTGCCTCCCTTTGAACCCTTGGCACAGGGAGAGCTGAAGTGGTTGTCGGCCATCACCTCAGCCAAGTGTGTAGGTGAGCTACATGCTATGTCTGTCAGCGCTTCTTGTCTGAGATGGAACTCAGATGGCTCGGGTGTTACTCTGTGGCCAAATACAGCTTTTCTCCCTAAGGTGCTTGCACGCTCACACCTCAATCAGCCTATCCAACTGGCATGGTTTGACCCCCCATTAGGTGAGGGGGACAACAACTCTGGGCTGCTATGCCCGGTGTGGGCCCTTAAAGCCTACGTAGACACTATTGCAGACATGAGGCCGTCTGACAAGCTTTTTGTCTGTCACGTGGTCCTAGGAAAGGTTGTGCTCTCTCAAAGCAGCGCCTGTCCCACTGGATCGTCATAGCCTATGCATACGGGGCAAAGGGCCGTCCTCTACCATCCGGAGTGAAATGCCAGTGTCTTCCTGGGGTCCACACATACACGTATCTAGGGCTGCAACTTAAGATTATTTTCATTATCGATTAATCTGTTGATTATTTTCTCGATTAATTGATTAGTTGTTTGGTCCACAAAATTTCAGAAAATTGTGAAAACTTTAAATCGTGTTTCCCAGTGTCTCCACGTCATGGGCCACCCTGAAATGCGTGCCCTCGGTGAACATATGTGCTGAGGTCTCATCGACATCACCGAGGTACATTCTCTGGATACTACAGTGTAAATGTTGCCACCCCCCATCCATTGGGCGTGGCTCTTCAGCGGAGCTCATCTGCTTCATCTTTATGAGGTGAGTACTCAGGTTTCCTCATGACTCTGCTGTTATGAGTCAGCGAGTTTTAAGCACTGCCTCTGGTAGTCAGTAAGGATTAAATAGAATGAAAGTTACGGATGTAACTACGGTTCTATGAATCCTGGATGACCGCCAGAGTTCTTGGTCACTCAGAATCTCGTGAACCCGCAAGAAAATACTTTAGGAAACGATCTTGTGATGACACCGAAACTTACCTGAGTCGGGGGTCATCGGAGGTCACATGGGACTTTGTTGATATTAATATTCGACCTGCGCATGCGCAAAACGGAAGATATCCAGTGTGAGGCACTGCCTCTGGCGCTCATCCAGGATTCATAGAACCGTAGTTACAGCCTTAACTTTCGTTTAATTTTCCAAAGCAATCTTCCAATCAGATTTCCAAGACCATCATTGATAATTCCATCAGCAAAGAGCCACAGACAGCTGGAATCTTTCACCAGCCAAGTGCTTTGGTGCTGCACATAATTCTCCGCTTACCACAAACTGGGGAAAAAAATCATAAATATTATCCAGGATCATGTTCATGTAGACATACAGTAGTATGTCAGTGAAGGCTGTGTTGGCTTCAAGATGATGTAAGTCAGCACATTGGAAAAACAAAGATGAACAAAACCGACAGGGAGAAGAGTGACATTAGGCTCAAGTCTTTAGAAACAATGAGTAAATTTGCTCTGTGTGGGAGAACAAGTAGAATGGAAAAGGAAAAGAGAAAAACTGAAGGAGCCAAAACATGCTTTTATTCATTCATTTTCTCCCACCCATTTCTTTCCTACAAACATACTGTCAACGTTTTCTACAATTTGCAAGGTTTCATGAGGTCCTCTTAAAAAAATGCACCTATTGACAAAAAATTTGAACGTAACTGAGCTGGTGAAATGAGAACCAGGAGATCCATTTTTCTATCATTAACTGGTCATTACTAACAAAGTTAGCAAACAGTTGCATAATTATATTTTCAGCATTTACATATCCACCACTAGCATTCATTCAGGGGTGCAGAGGTAGGGGCTATTGTTGCCCGGGAAACAACCCTGTTTGCCCTGATTGGCTGAGCTGCCCCTCTGGAGAAAGAGGGGCTGTTGTTTGCATCAATACCATAAGTCCATCATTACTAAAGTTAAATCAAATTAAATCGCCATATCATCCAATTTTGTGTTAATTTATTTTGCCACCATAATGTCAGCGATGCCCTCTGCCCCCAGTCAGGTGACTTTGTTTATATTCTCACACACTGAGCACTGCATGTGAAAGAGAGGGAAAGCCCTTGTAAGTCAGTAGTGTAGTGGAGGGTATAAGCGGGTATACCAATCTGAATAGTGTATATCCACTTCTAAATCGCTTCTGATGCGCATCATTCAGCAGTTGCAAATTTTTTCAACATATATTTCTTGTTTTGACATTGCAGTAATGAGATAGCTCCATAATAGTTTGAGAAAAGGCTGTCATTATAAAAATTGCATCTTGAATATGTTTGCATTAGGCCTGTGTAGGACCAGTAACATTTGCCCCCTGACAAATAATGTTAACTTTATAATTGCAGACACTGGCCGACACTATCTGCTGCAAGTCAGGTGTTCTAAGTGACAGTTTATAAAATAAACTACTGGCCAAAAGACTACTTGCAGGATAAGATAATAATTGTCCAGTTTTCATGTGTAGATGGACTAAGGAATGGTTGATTCAAAATGCATAAATGTGTAGTTGTCTCAACCTATACCCTGTGGGGATGTACTGGTGCAATATCTGCAGCTGCATCAGAAATTAAGTGACAATGTGCAAATATTACTGGCCATTCTGGGTGAACTAAAAATGCAAGAGTCGTCTTACAGGTCACTGTTTGAAACATCGTGTTTATCCTTTATCCTACCCTTTATGCTGGAGGGGGCCACTTTAAAAAAACAAGGGCATAAATTAATACTATACCCACCCCTGCAGGGACCACTACACCACTGGAGATAATGACAAATGGCCTTTGAGTATTAAACAAATGAATCCACTTGTGCTTCAAATAATGTGCAGCTTGTAACGTTTGCATCACGTCGCACAACATTGCCTTACATTAACCTATCATGCTACGTTACATGAGCCAAAGCTAGCACAGCCTATGTAGCAGCAGCTACGTTATGTCCATTTGTAGCCTTTTTTCAGGGCTAGAGCAATAGCCGCTCCAAATGTCTCTGCACGTCCCTGCAGGGGTGTGTTTGTGTCCATTAACTAAGTCCATTAATGAGTCTCCTTTTAGCTCTGTTTTGGTCTCCTGAAATAGCAGACTCAGCTAAATACTCCACTGTCTCTCAGTCTGCTGATGGTTGTTGTACAGGTAGAGTACAAGGGGCAGACTGGTGCAACTGGAAACAAGGTGGTATATCCCACAGCCTCTATGATATCTTTTTCTCAAATTATTATTCACTGTGCTTTTGTATCACCATACAGAAAGAAACTATGTAATAACACATTTAATTACTCATTCTTCACTGATGATTAACGGTTTATGTTTTATGATACAATAACTTGACTGTCTGCTATTGTTTAAATAATAAAGATCAGCCATAAGAAGCAAATAGCTTCTTCTGTGATTAGAGGGCTGTTGGCTGTTATCAACCCTTCACTTTTTAGTCTGACTAAATGTGTCACAATTACATTACAATACATTCATTTTGCTGATGCCTCTGTCCAAAGCGACCTACAATTATTGAGGCATATAGCATTAAGGGCCTTGCCTACTTGGATGATCCCCATTAGCTGATGCCATGGCAATCAGCTAGTCTTCCTGGGGTCCGCACATACACGTATCTAGGGCTGCAATTTAAGATTATTTTCATTATCGATTAATCTGTTGATTATTTTCTCGATTAATTGATTAGTTGTTTGGTCCACAAAATTTCAGAAAATTGTGAAAACTTTAAATCGTGTTTCCCAAATCCCAAGATGATGATTTATTTGTCCACACACCAAATATATATAGTTTACTGTCATAGAGGAGCAAAGAAACCAGAAAATATTCACATTTAAGAAGCTGAAATCAGAATACAAAAACTACTTGAACCGATTAATCGATTATTAAAATAGTTGGCGATTAATTTAGTAGTCGATTACTAATCGGTTAATCGATTGTAACTGTTGCAGCTCCACACGTATCAAATAATGATCAGGATATCTATAAAATGAGTTATTAACATGGTGTTAAATATTATGCACATCATAATATAATGTAAATTTCATCAAATAACAAATTAAATCAAACTTAGCCCCCCAAAAAAATTTCATATACAGCCTGTGTTTATTATACAGATCTGCAACTTATTCTACACCCTTTGATGAAAGAGGCTTTAGGTCGGAGTGAACCTCTAGCCCCAAAACAAGCTCCTCGATTGGACATGACCTGCCACATTTTCCACCATCTCTCTCCCATCAGCTCCAAAGACTGTGCTTCAGACTTGAGTCACTCTCGGTGGGGATACCAGAGTGTTAATGAGTCAACATGCACTCTCTACTGCACAAAATGAGGACTCTATTACAAATTTCCATGAAGTTTAGTCTCTGTCTAACTTGCCTTAATGACCCAAGGCTTACAAGTCATTATTGCAGCTCTAAAAAACACGAGAGGTGTAAATTAATTATACAACTTTCTTGCATGGTGCCCACACACACAAATCAGGTATTTGTGTGTGTGTGGGGGGGGGGACGACGACTTTCAAGGAGACATACAGAGTCAAAAAGACTCATGGCTTATGGCACTGTCCAACAAGATTGACAAAGGCTACACACACACATACACACACAGGAAATGCGGTCTGATGCCAAATTTACATTAGAGCAGCACTCTAATCTGATCCTGTCAATGGGATAAAGGGGAAAGTGATCACACCATCATGGGTGTGTGTGTGTATGTGTGTGTGTGTGCGCGTCTTACAGACATATGTGTAGGAAAAAAATCCTGAGAATTTCTTTAATTTTCTGTAACTGTGGGCATGGATAAACAATTAGTCCTGAACATATGTGCAGTGAGGTCATGCTTGCTGAGCTGGACCATGCTGTTATGTTTTCCCAGTGCATCATGAGTTCAGTGGACTGAATCTGGCTCCAACAAGAACCTTGAGATTTAGATTTGTTCTTGCATCAGTACAAAAATACACCTGGGACCAGGCCAAGCCAGTGATGACGCCCAATCCATCTTGTCCATGAGTGGATGGTAAAATCTGCAGCCCAGCAGAGGACCTTTAGTAGTTTAGCTTTCTTCTTAGGAGGGTGCATTTGTCGACCGGTTGCGTCACAGCGTCGCGACTCGGCTGTCCCAATTCGTCGGCGCCCTTCAAGCCCCGTGGAACGAAGGATACTACCTGGCCCAGGCTATCCCAGGATTCATTGCGTGCCAGCGGAGACAACGGAGATAAACGTTTTAAATGTGAGTATCAGGCTTCAATAATATACAAATGTGATGTTTAGCTAGCTAAAGGTACATATGTTTAATAAACCAAGCAGCCTTAAAATGTGATTATTGTTTATTATGTTAAGTTGTGTGACAGTCGCGGAGCTGCTGTATAAGACAGATGAATATTCCCAGCACATTTGAAACGTAATGTAATAATAAGTTTATTACTGTTCAACCAGACCTGGTGTTGGTGGTGTGAAGTAAAACTGACTGTTGTGTTTTGTTTCAGGGAGCAGACTGCTCACTCCATACAACTGGACTGCTTTAAAGAAAGGAAAAGAAAAACGGTTCAATAAACAATAACCAGATATTCATTTTTGTCTTTTTCACCTGTGCAATTTTTCTCATCCTGTGCAATATATCTATGTATGGTAGTGTATAGGAATACATGTAAATATGTGTGTATATACATATTTATTCTTATTATTGTTTTACTGCACAACCATACAACACTACTTATACAGACAATTGCACATTTTAGCCTCTTTTCCAATATTAATGTATTTAGCCTTGTCTTTATATAACTTTTCTATTTTTATTGTATTTCTTTTTGCTGTATTTTATTATCCACCTCTTTCCTGATGCCTTTTACTGTTGCTGGTATTTAGAAGTTTAGCTGAATTTAACTATTTTCTACTCTGTTGGTCCTTAATCCTACAGCACTGCAACATATTCTATAAAATCATCGTATTAAGATCAATACATTATGAGATATGTGGCATTCAGTGGACTTGAAAGTTAAGAAAAATTATAATCTGAGTACATTTGCCTTACAGATGTAGTGGAATTGAAGTATAACTTTGGATTAAATGGAAAATACTAATGTAAAAGTACAAGTACCTTAAATTTGTAGTTAAATATTAGATTGTATTAGATTAGAATTAAATCATCACAGTGAAATGAAATAAACCATACATTAATAAACCGTTGTTAATTTATATTATAAAGATTAACCAGTATATTTTAGCCATGCTCTCCTCTCAAGGATATATATAATACCTAATCAAGTCAATTGGTGGCGATAATGTCTCGCAAGTGAAACAGGAAGAAGAAGAAGGATATCTGCCGTAGACCAGACCGTCTCATTTCGGTTAGCCTGTCGCGGTCTACCTGGCCGACAAAGGAGTATCAACTCCGTCGGCTGTGTGGGCTACGTCCTCGAAGGATGCTACAGAGTTTGAAATGTGATGTCAACGCACACACTGGAAGACTACTACTTCTTCCTCCTAAATTCCAGCTGTCATGGCTCCAAAACCACTCATGCCCTGGAGGGCCTTCTGACAGATGTATGGCTGTGGGAAAAAACTTAGCCAAGATAGGACATAATCCAGAGCAGCTCAAGCGAGGAGGAGGTGTGCGAGGTTCTGGCAGTGATGTAGTTACTGCAGCACGAGATTGGGATTATAAACCCTGGATTACACAAGCAAAGCACACAAAAACACAAATCCATGGTTGGATTTTGCCCGGGCCTGCTTTCACTCAATTTGTCCTGAAACCTCCTGTGTTCAGAGGCTCAGCATATCATCCTTTCATGTCATTGTCATGCTATACACGATGACAGCTAGGGCCGGGCCAAAGGATAAAACACTGCACAGCAGCTAACGGATACATCTGTGGCAAGTTTATTATCATTGCATGTTATGACAGTAGTATTTAAGTTATGGCAACCATGGGTATGCAGCCATCAATATGTAGTGAAAAAATATAAATTCTTATAATTTTACTATTCATCAACCCTTTCTATAAATTACTGTCCTTGGATCTTATCAAACTAAACTACCACTGATTAGTGAACAATCCATAGCAACTTTTCTGGACTTTAGAACAGCAATAAAGCATAAAATACCCCTAAACCAGAGCTTGAACATTTCACTAGAAAGTTGTCAAATTCACACCATCCGCCGAGACAAAAGCCCTATCTTGCCACGTTAAAGAAAGGTAAAACAATTCTTGAACTGCCCATTCATCCAGATCCGCCCAAAAATGTAATGTGTTCTTCCTGGCGTCATGCACCACCCCTGCACAAAACCTTTGACTTTCACACATTGTTCTGTTGTCCTGGTGTCTACATTACCAACAATGCAAATCCACCACTGACTACCAAGTGACATGTATGTTTTAATGGACTTATTAACTCCACTAAGTCCCTCTGTAATAGCTCTTCTGTTTAACAGGTTGTCCCTGTGGCACCAATTTGCATTTAATGAATGGCAACTGCGACTTAAACTTCCAAAAAATGGGAAAATTAAGACTGAAGCAGAAGTTCTGACACAAAAGCCATTAAGATAACGCACACAGACACACAACACATTTTTCCCCCTCTTGTTGCTCATTGAGTCAATTTATAGGAGTGAGTCACCCTCGAGTGGGGGCGTTAAATCTAGACAACGGTGTGACAACCTCAATTATCTTTCACTGCAGCCACCGTGATCACTCCCACAGTCAAATGTAACATACAGAAAATAAACTTTATGTGAGCACACGACCTCTGCTAATTTGTATATTTTTTGATTAATAAGCTTTAAACTCTGCTTCATCCTGCAGTAATGTAACATATTGTTACTTATGTAATCGATATCCATGGATTCAAATCGACACTGTATTATTTCGAAGCGTTATCACATATTCTGTCATCTACCTCCTCATTTCAAGGGTGAGATGCAAGTCAGTGAAGAAACTGCATTTCCCTGCCTTTGGTCCAGCTATTTCTTTATCGCAGCAAGCAACTGGACAACTGGGATCACAGGTTCGAGGCAGCATTGAGGAGCTTGACCCAAATTACCCAGTGCTACAGCCACAACAATGAAGGTCAAAGCAAGAGGGCGGCTCCAAGAAAAAAATGGTGCCTGCACCATAGAAATACCAGACAACCTGACCAATCAGATTTGGAAAACAAGTCAAATTTGAAACCACTGCAAGTCACTTTCATGTGGATGACGCACTATTCCTTGTGCTTACAAGAAACAGGACTGTGACCCGAAGAGGATCATTGAGCACAGATATTAAATACTCTCCTCTGACTAACAGGTATTTTCTTTGCTTAATTTCCAGGCGGCTTTTTCTTATGAGTCCAGGGAGATTGCCAAGGTTATAGCATTGACTGTGACAATCAGCTTTTTCTGACCTTATTATTAGACTGAATTGACCCTGCCCCCTTTTTGTCTTTCAATTAGCTAGACATTATGTGCATGTTATCCACAGCTTGGGTGGTGGAGTGTTTTCATTCACTCTAACCCAGACGCGGTCAAACTGTGCATGGGGGGGGGGACTTTCCGGGAATATTATCATCTCAGATATCCATCATCAATACACCAGTCAATTAATCAACTTTATAAAACAAGATGGTCACTCCTAGTACCTTCAGAGTTCAAAGTTATCCAGTGACAGTTGTCTGTTCATCCATGGCTGTATCACAAGCAGAAACTGCCTATAATTTAAAAGGGGCAGCCAGTATTAAAAACTTTCTGCTTACATTCCCCAAAGACCCACAATTATGGAAAATGTCGGATCGAGCTAAATCTATTTATCATTTCCATAGCACGTCTTGAAAGTAGTTTCACCCATATAATACTCCAATTTTCTTATCCCGGTCATCACTTCTTCCCCATTGCTCCAAAAGAGGAGTTGTACTGTATTGTCACTATCCTATACTGTTTTTAGAGCGGCAAAGCAGTGATTTCAGGTAGTGTAGTGTTGGCCAGAGCCAAAGAAAATGTCAGCAATTTTGTAGTAGTTTATGCAGTACAGACCCAGTAAACAGACCCAAGGAAAACGGCGACATGTAACAATTTTTTTGTTTTAAACAGTTACTGTGAAAGACGAGCTCTATTTGTTATAAGTAATCTGCATAAAAAATAAAGAAATTAACTGTGCTTGTGTTTTGAAAAAAACAAACATCCAAACTTAATGCCTTCAAGGAAAAAGCGTGATTTCATGAAGTGAAATCAATACATTCAATTCATGGCTTACAGCCTCTGCTGAACAGTGTCCTGGGTGCAAAAACGTAATACTTGAACTTGTGTTGTGGGTACTGTGTGTGTTCCAGTTTCCAGTCTGTTTTTATGAGTAACCACTGCAGAAATGCCAGTGGAATCCCTGTGTTTAACTGGAACCACAGTGTAAGCCTTCCGAAGTGACCATCTGTTTTGGGAGATTTCCAGTGGTCTACAAACACAGACGGGCGACAATATTTATAAGGCTGATGTAAAAAGAGAGCAGAGAACGTTCTAGAGCCAACGTTTACAAGAAAAATTGGAGGCTGGGAGCAAACGTCAGTGGTGCAGCCAGCAGAGAAAGAGAAATAAGATGGGATGAAAGACGGATAATGTTTCAAACAGTGCCACATGCAGCATGACAATTAATTAAGTGTTAATTTTATGTTTTACTGATTTCAATTAAAGAAAAAAATCAGTCAATATGCTAGTGTTGGTGGTGATGTCAGGCAGAAAAACTAATATGGCTGAAGCACATATTTCCACTCTAAACTCATGATAAGAAACGTTGACTTCATGTGTTATCTGGCTCAAACTGGCAGAAAACCAGCTCCGGCATAAGGTTGAAAGAAACGAATACCCTTCCAGAGTGTTCCCACAGCAACATGTTGACATCACAACCAAATACAGTCTAAGGACGTTAATTTCCTTATTATGCAGTCAGCAGGACAAGTTCCAAGCATGTCTACACTTCCATCATCATCAGTAGTATCATTCTTATTAAGGAGACAATTCTTTTAAAGCCTATAAAGCCCGACGAGGGCTGACACTTTTCCAACATTCCTGAAGAACTGATGAGCTCAGGACTAGAGCCATTATCAAGGAGAAAAAAACCACTAAATAAATACATATTGTCAAAGATGGCGATTGTGTGAACCATGTTAAAAGAGGTTGGTGTCGTGAAAATGTCTGAAAGCATGTTAGAACTATAATCTGTGGGGGGGGGGGGAGGGGGGTCAAAGTCATCACATTTTTTAAGTGACAAACGGTCTCGTGATTTTATACATGTAGATTTAATGTGCTGGTAATGAATGATAATGGCTCTCTCCACATTCATTTAAATAGGAGTTTGGGGTTTTGCCTAGGGTTGTTGCCACGATGACTTTGTCAAGACTACTGAAAGTATTCCATTAAATAAATTGAACATTCATTTAAACATTCACTATGTACCATTTAGTGTGACTTGTGGTGAGGGAGCAGATTACAACCAGCTGAATATCTTGTGCATCATTTTCCCTTTCCGAATGTGTGAGGAAATCTAAGTGGCCTTCAGTGTTTAGTTTGTCCATTATGGGCTACTGTAACATATCATATTCCATTTCTGATGAAAAAGCTACACAACGGACATTACAAATGCATTCATAAAGGCTATGGGTTGTAGATTAGCCTTGCTGTTACTATGCTAGGAAGTTTCTTCATGGCTGCTTAAAGTTTTTCCAGCTGGGACAGTTTACTTAAAACCAAAAGCTTCATGGCAGTGTCAGAGGAAAAGTCAGAGGATCATCAACGCCAAGATATTATTTAGTCTGGAACAAAGTAGTGGCTCATTGACACAGTAATAATTACCACAGGTTAATACATAACACATTTATTAATGTTGGTATCTGTAACAAACCAATATCAATCAGGCTAGATAGGACTTTGCTGGACCACACATATACACTACTCCCTCCCACAAGGCTGAAACACTGCGTGCTCACATGCTAACCTTTTCCCTCAACTCACTCCATATTGCAAGTAGAAAGATGATACCCCCTCTCTTGTTGGATAGAACACTTTCCCCCCCTCCTGGATCTCATTTTTCACCTTAGATTTCCATTATTCTTATTATGTTTATCCCAGCTGTTCAGCATTTTACAACCAGTTACATTTCTGAGCTCCTGCACCCGAAGGGCATGATCGTTGATGATTTTAACAATGATGGGAATTGGAAGCAGCACCTGCCCAGGTGAGATTCGAGCTGTGGTGCTATTAAGGATTTAAAAGATTAAATAAATGACCAGAACTGTGTGCGAACACTGTCATGGCAACATCACCTATTGTGGTAAAAGTCAACCCGCGGGGGCTTATTGCTTTGAGTTAAAAACTGAGTAAAAAGGAAAATGAAAGGATGTGACCTGTTGCATTAGACGCCAGCAGAGACTGGAAACAAACCTTTGAGGTCTGTACTTACTATAGCTTAACACAAAAATTGTTGAGACATGGCTACCTGCCATTTCAACTACACTTTATGAGTAACACCTGTACAGCTTCTTATTCATGCAATCATATACAGTCATGTGGAAAAATTAGTACACCCCATTAAATATTCAGTTATTCATTAAGAAATGTTCACATATCAATGTCTAATCTTGTTTTTATTTATCTCTGGAAAAGAAAGTGATCTAATTGCAGGTATACAGGCAAAAATAACATTGTTTTACTCATTAAAGAAAAGACATCAACATAAATGCATATTCTAACTGAGGAAAGAGTCAGGACACCCTACCCCCTAATTCCTAGTGTTACCCCCTTTGGCTGAAATAACTTCAGTGAGGCACTTCTTGTAACCCTCTACCAGTCTGACATTGATCTGAGGAAAGTTTGCCCCACTCCTCAATGCAGAATGCTTTAACCTGTGTGATGTTTGAGGACTTTCTTGCATGTACAGCCCGTTTCAAGTCTCCCCACAGCATCTCAATGGGATTAAGATCTGGGCTTTAACTGGGCCATTCTACGTTCTCTCTGGCAAACTTCAGTCTGGCCTTAATGTTTCTCTTGGAGAGTAAAGGTTTCCTCCTTGCACACTTCCCGTGAAAATGAAACTTGTGCAGTCTCTTTCTGATTGTAGAGGCATGCACTTTCACATCAACAGTCGCCAGAGCCTGCTGTAAGTCCCGTGATGACATTTTAGGGGTTTTGGAGACTTCTTTTAGTAACTTGTGGTCTGCTCTCGGGGTGAACTTGCTTGGATGGCCAGCCCTGGGCATGTTGGCAGTTGTTTTGAATGTCCCCCACTTGTACACTATTTTCCGGACAGTGGAATGGCTGATTTCAAACTCTTTTGAGATCTTTTTAAATCCCTTACCAGACTCATAAGCTGCAACAATCTTCTTTCTGAAGGCCTCAGACAGGTCTTTCGATCTCGCCATGGTGTTCACTCTCACGTCAACAGTCAGGAGCACACCAAACTGAATGTCTGAGGTTTAAATAGGGCAAGCCTCCTTCAAAATGCTGAGTAACAATGTTCTAGTCATGTGCACCGGATGTGATACACCCGTGTGATTTCAGCCATTTTAAGTGGGAAAAAATGTGGGGGTGTCCTAATTTATTCCTCACCAGAAATTGGATGTTTATTTTATTACATTTTACAGAAAGTTTTAAAAAGTATTTTCTTCAGTTTTCCTTGTTTAGTTATATAACTTGAATCTCTCAATATTGTTAAAGTTGATATTAAATATCCATATGTCCAAATATGTTAGAAAAACATGTTTTCATAGGGTGTCCTGAATTTTGACTGTATATACACAAATGGCAATGATTCCGAAGATGTTTTTAAAGGTGGGGTAGGCGTTTTTCTGTGAGAAGCACTTTCTGTCATATTACTTGAAACTGTCGTGACAAACTGATAGCGATGAGTACATTGAATGATCCGGCACTGAAACGAAAACAATCCCTCATCTGTGGCCACGGCAGGACTGTAAATAACACGACCAATCGGAAAGTTTTGTCCGAAGAAAGCGATTGGATGAACTGGCTTACTCCTGCCTGCGCGCACTCTAGTCGTTCACCACACAGTCGGACGCATGACCAGTCTCCTGCACGGCGTCGGCAAACAACCGGAGCTACGGAGCTACAGAGCTAGCAGCTGAGTTGCTGCACTGAACTAAAGAAGAAAAGAATTGCAGAAAGGTAGAGAAAGTGCCTACAACAGCTTCCGGTCGCAACAGAAAGACGGCAGTAGAGACGGCTACGGACACAAAGAGGTTGGATACTACGAGGAGGAGTGAACAGAGTAAACATCGGTGTGGCACTTCAGCGCTGACGTCAACTCCGAGAGGAGAAGATGGTGAAAGGTAATTATCTGCTTTGTTTGGGTGAAAGCGGTTTATGTTCTCGAACTGTGTAACCAAGAGAACTGTTGGAAAGCTTGTGTGTGTATCAGCCAGTGCCAAGTTAGCTTCGCTGGAGGACACTAGGTAAGTTAGCTAATGCTACATTAGCTTGTGTGTATCTACAGCTAAAGCTGCCTGTGTGTTCGCCGGTTGTCGTCACTGTAGCTGTGAGCAAATGTCGCTTGATTGTTTATATATATCCGCTCTGAACGGGACGTAGCGTTACGCGTGTGCGTGCGTGTGTGTGTGTGTGTGTGTGGAGCGGGCGTAGTGAGAATGCCCGGTGTGCGTGGCTAGAGGCTTGTAGTAGCAGTTGATGTGCATGTTGCAGTCTGTGTGCAATAATAAATGCCGCAACGCCGGGCATGAGGGGCAGGTCCGGGAGCAATGCAGAGCTTCTTGCCCTAAAGAAACTGTCTCCCTGCTCCCAGACTACGGTCCAGACGACGGGCAGGACATTAAATGAAAAGTACTGCTCAATGTAAGGTAATATGAACATTTCACTAAGTTGACCTCCTTTCTCTTATACCAGGTACAGCAAGTTGTACATGAAGAATTCCAGGACCTGGAGGTTGTCTGCCACGGACCAGAGCAACGAGACCAGCCGATCCCCGTCAACAGCTAGAGAAGCAAGTCAGCAGAGGACCAGGTGAGTCGGCTCATGATACTGTAGGTTGAGCATGAAGTGGTAACATACTTGTGTACAAAAGCTACTTTAAAAATCATATGGCAATGTTGTAAAAAATTCCAAAGTGTAAACATTTATGCCAGGTGGGTTGTTTTAATTTTTTTTTTTTACAGATTCTGAACCTCAGAACTACCTGTTATGATTTTCAATATTTATCTGAAGAAAGTCATAACACAAATACATATGAAAGAGTGGATGGTCCACCAACAAATCACTAAAACAATTATACTTGGCTCCCACAAAAAGTGACACAGACAACTGTGTTTGTCACTGCAGATAATGCTGCTGAAGTGTTCAGTCTTTTACAGTAATGTTGATCTATTATTGTGATATTCTTTCTACAGGACCACTGCCTAAAGAGTCGACGACAGCACAGCCTGACCCGTCAGCCGACAGACCTGCTTTGACACTAGAGCTAGGAAACCCAGTGCAGACAGACAGTTTCTTAATTTTTGTACATATGTTGTTTATGCTAATATTATAATATATTTGGTATATTGTATGATGTTCCAAAAAAATAAACAGGTGTCATGACACATTGTGTTCTCATTATTTGTGCAGCTTGTAAAGTGGAAAATGTAATGGTTGGATTGTTTATGCTGTGAGTATAAGGAAAGGCCTTGAACATTTAAAAGATTTTTATTCCAACAATATAGAGCAGGTTATGCAGAACATAAATAAACATTGGTATTGCATCAAATACTGTATGTGCAAAATGTAAACCTCCATCTCTGGCAGCCTGGACACGGGAGTCATGAAGTTGCCCACAGCACTTTCTTTCCATGTCTGAGGGCAGTTCTGGCAGACACAAGTAGGTTGACCTGCAACGGGACAGCCCGGAGGAGCATCTGCTGATGTGAGGTGTAGTAAGTGAAGCAACAGGCTTGTGTCACTTCACTGCTCCAACCTCAGTCCTGGAGTTCTGACCTGTACAGTAACACATGATTAGATTAGATACATGATAAAGAATTAAATATATGATAAGATACATTGAACAGAGTCTGGAGTCAACTCAGTCTGAGCTAACAACACACTCATCGTGGAAGCTCTGATGTGCTAAACAACATGTTATGAGTCCTGTGCAAAATTCACCTTCATTGTGTCACAGATAGTAACAGAAAACAAGGCCAGAAAGCTATAAAAGGTGCTGCAGCTGTTTCATCGTCACAATATGGCTGAAATGTGCTGAAGTTTTAAAATATAAACTCAAAACAAACATTGTCTGTGTAGTATTTCTAACCGTGTTTGTTTTAGCTTAGCATGCAGCAGCTTGTTGCTAACTAGCCAGCAACAAGTTACTGCATCAGAACTCTATTTTCAATGAGATTTCCCAACACAAACATGTTAGCTTGACAAATATGCCCACCAACAATAGCCATGTTCATTGTTTACGTTTATATTAAGATAATGTCCAGTGTTTTCTTACTTGGGAATGAGCCACGAGCAGTCAGTTAGCATGTTGTGCTCCGCTCGTGTCTTCCTCCTCCGATGCAGCAGTGCGCAACATGTGTTGTGGGGGAGTGGCTTTGGACAGAGGTCTGAAGGAAGCGAGTCGGACTTTGCGGGCGATTTTCGAAATCACCTACCCTTCCTTTAACAAACCCTTGTAACAAAAAAACTGTAAATTATGAAAATAGACATTTTTTTATTAAAAAACAATAACTTTTTATTTTAATACCATCACATGGTCAATTACGGAAAAAAAACCAAAAAACTAGTAGGGCCTGTCGCGATAATTACATTATCGACTTAATCGTACGATACATTAAAATGAACTTGATCATTTCCATTGACCTCGATAATCACCGTAGTGTTTGTTGACAGGTAGGCATGCTGTTTCAATCCTCTCCTCTGCTCTGTGTCGCAGGTGCAGCTCACAGTGTCAACACTGTCAGATAACATTTCTCTCAGCAGTCTTGTAAGTTCATTTTGCAAAAATATTGCCGCTGCTGCTTCAGAATTGCATTAAATGTCGCAATTGCACGACTCTGCGACTACGGCTTTTATCTTTGGGCAACATGAAATGAGCTAGCACTTAGCATGCATGCTAACGTCTGACCAACAGAAAGAACAGTCAAAAGTCTGACGGCGACAAGCAAAGTGCAGTAAATTGCGGGTCGTTTATTAGCTGCAGGTCTGGTCGCACGTCGAATCTGGACAAACACCACGATGTGGAGCAATGCACAGTGTTTGATGTCCTGAGGGAGTGTGACTGTGTCAGTCTGACCATCAGCACAAGCAACTGAAATAAAGATCTTTAATAATATCATTTTATCGCAATAATTCTGGCCAAATATATATCGTCTGACAAAAAGTAGTTATCGTGACAGGCTTAGATCTTAGTCATGTACAAACATCAATGTTGGAAAGTAAAAGATGGCAGACGACAAAGAAAATGATCTCCTCCACACTGGCAGAAATACAAATGGATTTAAACAGCTGGGGAAATGGCTGCAGTGTGACAATGAGGAGGGGGTTTCCACTTTTTCCACACTGTCTACCTTATCCTCTTTCTTAGGCAGAAAGAAAAAGCTCTTGCTGTAACTCCCCTTAAAAACATGACTCAATTTAGCCGCAGAGAGTGACGCAATTCCTGATTTCATACACTGAGCATGAGAGAGAAAAAACATATTGAAGGGAGGGAAGGTGACAGAGGGGAGAGACAAAACAAGATTCTCGCCAAGAGCGAGAGAGGTTCTGGCAACTCTTCACCTCTGCTGTTTGCTGCACAATATGTGTGGGCTGTGCAAGCATTAGGGAAGCTGTATTATTTACACAGTCCAGATAGCATCATTTGGAGACTTCAGCAAACTCCACTAGTGATGTAGTTAATTACTGCAGGAAAATCCCAAGGCCACCTTTTAACAACATAGGGTCATCACCAGGAAAAAGCTCTGTGGACATTATTAACAGTCTGCTGTCTCAAGGTGGTAACTGAAACAGTGAATTTCTATGCTCTAAATACATCATTTTGGTAGATAGCTTTAGTGCATTAAATTTTTTATGAGTGGCTTTCTTTTTGTTCTTATGTTCTAATGTTATTATCATGCCAAACACGATATTAGACCAAGCATGCCAATGCACTGAAAACATTCAACGGGCTGCACTGGCAGTGGTGTGATATCGGGCGGTCTTCCATAAGACTAGAAAAGTGCTTATATAAATATAGTCCATTTACCATATCTTAAGGCAGCACTATGTAGGATTTGCTCTCGGGGTCCCCCTACAGTTGGGAAAACAGTATTGTCTTCTACTACTGTCGCAAAACTCCACTCATATGTTCCGACAGTGAGGCAGATATTCACAGAGGGTAAAAACAGAGAATAATTCATCGCCCTGTTGAGATCTGTCCGACATTGTGAAGTTTAAACGTGTTTAAAAGTGAAAGTTGTTAGCCGAACAGTGTTGTTCTGGGAGAACGAGGGGGATTTTCACTACTTTGCCCCCGACGTGTCTTTTGTCGTTCGGAAGACGAACAGACCACCTTCTTCATTAACGTCGCTTTTCTAAAAGCAAGTTTAAAACCACAATTTCGTCCAAATCTACCGATCCCGACACCAGCGCCGTCGCCCCGGTGCGGGATGCCTCTCGCTTCTTCTTGTGGCGATTCCAGCGGTGTAGGGAGTCTCTTTTGTCTGCACCGACACCTTTTGTTTAGGAGAAGACTGCACTTTGTCAGACGCGGACCGATGCGTCAAGTATAAACCCAGCTTTACACCAGGGGATGCACGTGCATTTGTTGACAAGCCAACGATACCCCCGAACTCTCTGTAGCACGACTTCTCACGGCTTGGGCAGACTACCTGCGTCACGTGTGAAATGTCTTCATCCCAGGTACAGTGGCCTATATTTCAGCATGTCATATGAATATGATAGTAGGCTACTATAGGCTACTGTTTTACAGGATGGATACGCTAATTCAATTCAATGTTGTTTGTTTGTTAGGTAATAGCCATATGTCGTCAATATTATAATGTAAAGCTACCATAGATGAATCTGCAAAGTTGAAAAACCTTTTTGCATTATAGCCAGAGGCAAGACACTTGCACCAGCCTAGACTATCAGCCTGCAGTCATTATGTTTAGGCTAGTTAGCCTAAAAGATGATTTTGTCCATCTGGATAATCATTTATTACTTGCAAGAATGTGGCCCCTACCAAACTCGTACACTCCGTTTAGACATGGGCTTACTTCTGACATTTTTTGTCCTAAAAAAGAAGGGGCTTAGTCATAAAACAATATTCCAACATTAGGCTGTACAAAGTTTACACTTGTACCATAACACTTCTCTCGTTTTATCAGGAATCTGTTGTTCAGGACTTTGCCTCTACCTCTGCTTCATCGGATTTTGAGCCCCCATATAGTACATCTGGGAGAGGTAGAGCCGGGGGGGGGGGCGTTGGACCCTCAGCAAAGGGATGCTCTCCTCCAGATGGTCATGACAAGACTCCCTGGCTTGATGTTTGATGTGCTGGCCTTGCTGGAGGATTCTGAACCACCGAGAGTCCCTGATGGAGGTGTTCTCCAGTGGTGCACCTGTTCAAACTGCAGGGAAATGAGCACTGATCTGGAGAGACTCGGCTGCAGGCAAACGCCAGAGACCTGCGTCAGTAACATGGCCCATATGCGCCTGTATATACTGGACGAAAGGGTATTACGGTTGGCTCGGGCAGCCCGGAACGACATATTTGTAATTGAAGATGACCAGGAGTCGGGGGTAGAGCAAAGGGAAAATAGACACTCAGCCTATTGCCAGTTTGTGCTCTGGCAGCACGGTCTCCTTGGGGTGGGCAACAGAGTCGTCATCCCGAGGTGCTGTGTGTGGCGAATCAGAGACACTTTTCCAGACATTTCCAGGCAGGGTACAGTATATAGGTTTCAGGGATCGCCGGATCATGTAGACAATAATAATACTTAGAAGTTTGCTGGAAATAGTTTGATATTACCTTGTTCCATTTATCCCTTTCACTTGTTTAAAAATAAATACTGACACACACACACACACACCTAACAGAGATCTCAGCATTGACTTTGGGGAACACCTTCACCACGAGTCACGTGCCCTAACTAGCTCTGCTGTTGGGGGTGGCTGTACTTGAACCAGAAGACCTAAGCGCCTGGGATCATCTGGCCTGAGGGTCTGTTTCCTAGGAGGACCACCTCCACTTTGCAGCCTCTTTGAAACAATGGCCCTCTGCAGGTCTGGAATGTAGGAGTAATCCTTTTACACCTTCAATGTGTAGACACTCCAGAATTTTTACCGCTTGTTGTAGTATTGTCTATAACTACAAAGAAAGTACCAATTGTAAACCAGTCTTGATTTATGACTGTCAGAAATACACTCTAAGATTCCAAAAGGGAATAGCTCCGCAGATGCTGAAAACGTACATCTTGTGTCCATCTCTGTTTCGTGAAGGGAGCCGGCAATTGTGACAGTTGTAGTCTATTGCTGCAAGCAGAGTCCGCGTGGGATACACTGCTGCGTTGTAGGAATACCGCTTCCCAGCATCCATGAGTATGTGATTTTGGAAGTTTTCCAGATCCGATGTAGTCCTGCAGTGTGGGAGAAGAAACATAAACACTTCAGTGTTATTTCGTTTTGAAAGTTACTAACATGCCACTAAACATACCGATCTGCCAGGAACAGGTTTTTTTATCTAGTTATTGAAACCACTCAGGATAACTTTCTTGTAAGACACTGGTATTAGTGTAGACTAAAGGTAATGTGCATACCTGAAGTTGATGAACTTCTTTACATTCTTCAACCAACGCTTGTCCAGGACGATGGCTACTAATGCTTGGTGAGCTGCTGAACCTGTAATCACACATCATCATATTATGAGACGGACAAAAGCCCCTTCAAAGCAACACGCACTCCTCATGAAAATAAGTTAGAATTACCTTGTTTTATCCAAGTTTTTTCCTGGGTACCATCGCCCAGTGGTTCATGCTCACAAGATCCAGTAGGCCAGGTGTGCTGGGTGCGAATGTGGTGTATTACAGCACGCCACTTCAGCTTCAGAAATAGACACCAGAAATAGAAACGTGATTTCTCTCGCCTTCTGTACACACAGCAAAACAATGGTTTTGTTTACATCATCGATTCACTTCCCAAAAACATACCATTCCTAAAGCACAATACCAGAAATGGTTTACAATGTCCCTGATCCACTTCCAGAGAATGTGTCCAAAGGGGCATAGCTACAATCAGTAAATAAAGTAAGAACAATAAAAAACAACACAGGAAAAGCAATACATTTACTAACTCAAACACTTCAACACTAGACCAGACTAACCTACAAATAACTGAAAGTTCTCAATTATTCAACACAAAACTGTCATTTCAAACTCCATGAAGCAATGACCATTTGCATGACCGAAATAGCTATGCTACTCAGGTCAGAATCAGATTTCTCCCCAGAGTCAGTCCCTCCTCCTCCTCCTCCAACACACAACTATTGAGTATAGTACACAAATATGCACACACACAACAAAAGCAAATACTGTTTGCTTACCCATTCCAAGACAACACCAGTTCCCCAAGGCTTCATTTCAACCTGAAATGGTGGTCTTCCTGGACATTTTACCCCAGTAATTCGGTCAGAATAGGTGCATGATTTGATAGGAAATTGAAGAAACGAAGCAAGCATCTTCGGGTTGTCAAGGTAGGCGATGCAGGCCCTCTTTCCAACCAGGTCATCTTCATGGTCAACTTTCAAATGGTCTGGCACATCTGTCATCTGGTCATCGGTGGGGTTGGGAACAGCTACATCAAGCACGGTCTCGTCCATGGATATTTCTGGAAGCTGCTCGATATTACCGACCTTTGAAGCTGCACCACCAACTCTGCATAAAAAGGCAAAATATGAACAGGTCTTAGAATTTTGGATAGTGGAAACTACTACTACAAGTACTATCCTACAATATGATTGTGCATGAGATGAAGCTAGTAAATATAACATACCGTAGTTGAAGAAAAGGTATATATTAATCATCAGAGCTGTCCCCGTCCTTACAGAATCTTGGGTCTGTCCAGCTCTCATCCATTTCAATACTGTACATAAACACACATAACCATAAGCGGGAAAGACATATCAAAAAGACAAAATGAATACCGAGTCATTAGACAGACTTACATGCTGTTCCTTGGGTCATTTGCTGCATCCTCATCCGGAGAGTCATGCTGCTCTTCTTCCTCTACAAGATCCAGAGATTGCATGCTGCAGACACAGTATAATAGATGTAGACAATAATAGTATAGATTAGTAGACATAGTGGGAAGTCCATTCAATCCACATTAGTTCAAGCAAACAACTTTCAGTCACTGTCTCAGATAAACTAAGAAGGCACAGAGCACAAACTGTGTTTCACTGTTGTTGGTGGCAGGCATCACTCGCCTACTGTACTGTACAACTTGCATTGGCCAGTAGGTGAATGGCACAAGAAGCAAATTCAGTTCTGCCAGAATCTGGTCCGCACAAAGCGGGACTTCACACCTTTACCCTCCCCGTCCAGTTCAACTTTCCCAGTCCCTACTTTGCAATGGAGACATGATGGCTAAGAGGACAAAGGAGAGGGCATGCCTTGATACTTTGCCTGTGCTTCATTTTAACCAAGTGCAAACACGACTAGTATGTGAGTGTTGTGCGACAGTAGGCAAGTGTTGCAGGAAAGTGTGCAAGGGATACAAGACAGAAAACCAGAGGCTCCCACCACCAACTCCAAGGACTATAGCCTTCTGCTATAGAAACTCACCTGGCCTCTAATACAGCGACCTCTACTGCCCTAGTGACTTCTTCCAGTATTTCAACACCTTAAATGGGAAATTCACCCCTGAATCAAAACAGAAAATAGGACATGAGAAAAAATGTAAAAGGCTCCGCAAAACAGACAAATGCTGGCCCAGGAAAACATGCAATACCTATCATGGTCCGACTCCTCTGTAATACTCGAGACCACAGGCTGTGGAGGTTGGCAGGATTGTTTGTGGGGAGTAGATGTTACTACCTGGATTTGAAAGCTACAGGAAAAATAACAGAGAACGTATTTGTCTTATTCAATTTCACAGCAACAACACAGACATTGTATCATTGTGACTTGAAGATTAATGAAATTTACTTGCTAAATCAGATAATGATTTCCAAACCTAGGTGCTTGTCCCCACTGAAGTTAGCTAGTGGCTTGACTCTAGCTAAACATTGTAAATGTACATGAATTGACATTCTACAAGTCACAATCTGTGTGGTTACACTCAGCAGTTTAGTTTAGGTGCTAGTGATAAGCAGGAATGTGAGAAATCAAAAATCACATAACAGGGGAATTACTTTGCTGATTATTCAGAACAAGCAACACATTTGAGTTAGAATTTTGGTGTGGTAGTCATCGTTTTCAATCACTGCACTGAACTCAACAAACCTACATGTTCGTAGAATGTAACCACGCAGAAGTATCGTAGTAGCGTTTACTAGCTACCCGATTGATAATTTGCTCCTCTACTCGCATCGCTTGATTCATGAAGATAAATGGAGGACCAGATAGCTTCCATAACATAGTCAGGCAGACAACAGATAAAAAAACTAGAGATAGTATGCAAGCAATATACTTACTAGTCCAACAGCATGACGGCCAAGTCAGCATCGGTCGGGGACCCCTCCTCCTCCTTTAGTTCACGCTGGACCAATATTGATCCTCGTCCGGCCTTTGATTTTGTCACTCTCCCTTTTTCTTTTCTTAGACTCCTCCGAAAAAACTTCAGTTTCGTTGCTGCTTTGGCCATGACATCAACGTACACACGCTATACCAGCCAGCATACAAACGCTAGCTGGGCTCTGCCGTCTGAATTTGAGGAAATGGGGAAGGGGGAAGTGACGTATGCCGTAAAGCAGTCGAATTTTGTAGGTTTATTTTGTGCTCGGGTTACTACCCGCACCCTGAAGTTCCGTAGTGCCAGTGAAAGCGATACAGACCCGGTCAGGCTACGACAGACATGTCATTCAACCTACTGTAAGTCGATGTACCATCCCAAGGGTCTTAGAAATATATTATGAAGGTTGAAATCCTACATAGTGTTGCTTTAAGTTTCAGTGAGACAATGCAATAATCCAGTTTAAGTAATGCATCTATGAATTGTAAAAGAAAAGTGTTTCTCTATTTTTATTATCAATAAACACCATTGAACAGACTAAAGCATTTGGCAGTTGAGTCAGTTGAGAGTGAAGCGACAAAAGGTTAGAGAAACAACAAGTCCCCTGCTGGAGCCCCACTGTAACCATTCGCCTCCAAAAATTATTAAAAAAACATCAGTGACTCACATTGTCTCTGTTTCTTCATCGCCATGAACAGTATTCTTGATTCCAACATCACCATGTTGGAATCTAGCCTACATTCACTGTCCAGCTGCCATGAATACGAACTAATGCATACAAATCCACAGGGTTTTTTCCACTAGTGCATTCAATGTCCAGCCAGGTGAGAATAGCATCCAGCTGCGGTCTGGGTTGATAAGAGGGGGGTTTGGTCTGCTGCTGCTCAGCAACATGAGCTTAAGTTGTTTTCATCACATAAATTTGAGCAAAACAGGCAATTTCAAGACATGATGCCTTTGGTAAAATATAAAGAAATCCCTTCTTTTCTTTTTTACATTTTATAGACCAAACCAGCAACTGATTAATCATACGACGAGAAGTATAGAAGCAGCAAGACTTGCTGGACTGTTGCTGACGTGCATTCCAATGTCAACAAAAACGCTTTTTGACACAATGGCTATTTTTAAGGTCAATAAAGAAATTTGAGTTCATATTCATGTACTGCACGATAAGTCAATAACCTTATTATCGTGACAGGCATATCCATAGTTATTACCTTTATAAAGCCACCCAAACAGTTTAATTGCTGAAAGTTAACTTTAGCTAGCACAACTTCGAAGCATCTTCGGTGTGTGTGTGTGTGTGTGTGTGTGCGCGCTTGCGTGTACAGGCTTGTCCCCGTGAAAAGGGGAGGAGGAACAAGATTGCGGACGTGACCGGGGACGTCACATGGCGCCAGAGAAAGGTGGGGAGTGAGACCTCAAGTTTAACGGCGGCTAGCTTTAAACATGACTAACAAAGGAGAGATCGGGAACTCTCAAGCACCCACGAGTGTGTGTAAATGTTCATAAGTAAGAAAGCAAGGGGAAAGCAATCAAAGCAGCAGTAAGGCTCATGCGATGATGACTGAGACCCAGCACCTGGTTTGTGTGACACAGGGGCGCAGCGGCTCAGCTGGTGAGCCGGCGCGTCTCTGGTCAGAGCGCTGATTTCAGACATGATACAACACACAATAGTCCGACGTGGTCGGACACAAATCACTGATGATAACGCTGATAATAACGCGGTTATTATAGCATCAATAAACGGGATATGGCGAGCCCATACAAACTTCTCAACAATACACAGAAGGTTAAACTTACTGAAACACACAAATAGCCTACGTTCTGTCCAGGTTCGGATCGGACGGCAGTCGACTCGGTTGAAATACTGTGGGTTCAGTCACTAAGGTTTCTTAGATGACATGCAGGCCGCAGTTCTCATATACCCAAGGTGCTCATGCATAACAATTTACAAAGGTGTTTTCAATCAAAGCAGTGTTTAAGGTGTTTTTGTGGCTTTTCCCAGATTGAATCGACTAAAATGTTAAGCCTGTATCCAATGCACGAATGCAATATTCACTGTGCTCATTTCTTTTCTCCTCCATCAAGCTGACAAGGATTGATATTATGATTATCTAATTGTTTTTCATCTAAACTGCAAATTCTGCAGCAGGTAGAAACTCCCATTGCCTTTACACTTGTGGAGCGGAACAGCATTACATGAATACATTATTCAAAATCAGGGAGGGTGTTTTGAAGGTGCATGTTTGAGTTCTGTGACTACATCCCCCACAGGTCATCAACACAGTGATGAACACAAAGACGAGTTAATAGATGATCACCATGTAGAATAATGACCTCCCTCTTCCCATTCACAGACGGAGAATGAAGGAGGAGAATGCTCTTTTCCAGAGAGCCCCAAAGCTATAGAGGGACAGAGTTGGACTGACCTTGGACTCTCAGGGCTAGTGGAATGGTTTATTAAGTCGGGAGAGAGTACCGCTGGAAGATGCCGTCTCTAGATCAGAGTACCCAGTGACAGACACAGAAGCCCTAATTAAAGCAGGCAGCCTGTCCCTCAAGTGGCTGGCCTACTTGGCTAAATGAGAATTTAGAATAATGCCCAGAGGGAATACTCCAATTCATTTCTGTGTTTCAAAGAAAACAGGGAGAGACACCACCTGAGTGGATGACACCAATGAAAATAAGTAGGAAAAGTCCTCGGGCTTAGGTACGGCAAATGATACAAAGGCTAACAAGTCAAACCTGTGCAACCACAAATGCATAAACACATTTCAATTACTCTCACCCATGATCTATGCCTTATCATACTTGAATTTCTCTTAACTCTGCCTGAAAATAGTGGATTGCCTTCCTTAGGTTGGGTAGAGTACAAAGACCTAAAACATGGTGCCGATTCACATCCTAGTCTCTTCAACCTAGGCTAAAAGAACTTCTCATTGCTTGCTGGAAGTCATGGTATAACAAAGCCAGCAGAAATACATAATCTACAAAGAGAAGAGATCCAATCCTGAGGCCCCCAGGCACAGATAGGTGACAAGGTACAACCCATTCCAAGACTCACAAAGAGTATGCTATATTTGCTGTTGGGAATATGAAGACTGATATGGAGGTCAAGTGTTTGATTTGCCAGTGATCTAATCACCAATTAAACCTATCGTCCCAAGCAAAAGAAAGAGATTGCTGATACAAGTGGCAACAATTATTTTTCCCTGCAGGGTCTCGGTTTGAGGCAGACAGGGACGCTCAGATATCCAGAAGGAACCTGAGGTACAATCAGCTACTTAACAAAAAAGGCTCAACTTCAGGTGCTTTGGCCATAATATGAAAACGCGCACAAGATTCCTCCCTTTGAAGGAATTGTACTGTATATCCCATTAGGAGTGGGAACACCAAGGAAGACCTGGAGGACCGGGCCACAGAAAATTATATCTGGGCTACCATGTTTGTCCTGATGTTATATATACAACCAATTGAACAATGCACCAACTTAACATGTACTTTCTTTTGCTGTTGCTGCTGTTGTTTGATTAATATTTTAACTGTTGCAGCACATTGATATTGCTTAAGTTAATAAATGCTGTTATACTTTAAAGTTTAAGTTGTGTGTTATTTGCATGTACATTTTAAGATTAATAGGAAACTCTATATGTGCAAACCATTTTTAAATTCAATCAAATCATCAGCTTCCAACATATTCTTGCTCTGGATTTTACTGAAAAAAGAAAGTACACAGACAGACAGAAAAATACCCCTTCGACTTCCTCTACCTCTCCAGGTCTATTCATCAAACAAAGACTCGAGCAACTAATCCACAGAAATCCATCCAGCGTTATTATTCCACAAGAGAAGAGACAATGAAGTTTATCAGTATTGATGAGGTGCCTCCTGTGGGCTTTGATTGAGTGGATGATAGGAGACAAATCAGCTTAGCAGCCACCAATGTGTTTCACAAAACAGTCGATACCTGCCATCTGCTGCCTGCCAACTGAGCAATGAAAAGAGAACATGTCACAAAGTGGCACTGTATTCGATTAAGAAATTCCACAATTGAAAGAATAAGATTATATTTTGTTGGGTACATTTTTCACCTGCCATCATTCTACTGCATGTGTTTTGTCTTACCATACATATTTCATGCTGTTGATTTTCCCTGACATGTTGTCTTGCATTCCTTCCTTCTTTCAATTATTCATCTGCACTCCTCCTGAATACAGTTAGCTTAAGGTGAAGGTGAAATAACATTAATTGCTATTGAAAAAAGAAAGAAAGGCTGGAATGATAAGTCTCTTTCTTGCCAGTTGATTGATGAGTAAATTAGGCAGACAGGGATGAATATACATTTTGCCAAGGACTGGGGAGTCCTCCTACCCCGCTGACAGTTGCTCTATTACATGGCAGCCTGATTTCCATGCTATATTGTGTAGTTCTAATGAGATATTTTTAGAACACCATGAGCAGCTGTGCATCAGTTACAAGAACCGGGAGTCTCGGGGGAATGATTACAAATAATATATATATGCACACTTCTGTCACAAGACTGCGGTTAATCTTCACAGGTACATTTAATCTCCCAGTATGTCATTTCTCTTTGGAATAAATGAATGTAGATGTAAAATCCAGAAGCGGTTCAAAAAAGAGCTCCTCAAGTGAACCAGTCACAGGGGGTTAAACACACTGAGGTTTTTATGCTCATGTAAAAATCAATTGAGACTTACAGAGCCTTGGTGAGAAGGGAAAAAAGAAACAAGAAGAAATAACAACTCTACCCATTTTTTCCCCTGTAAAACACTGTAAGAGCAGATAGAGAAATGAGCGAAAAGTGAATTTTGAGGGGAATTAAACATGAACGTTTACAGATATGTAAAGCGTGTAGAATTGTTCTGCCCTTGATTAATTGACGAATATCCTCAGCTCTATTGATATACGTGTTTCCATGAAATTTCCAGATTAAAAGGAATCCCCGAGCTCAGAGTTCAATGAGAAGATGGGTCCACTCTCATGGCTGTCCAATAAATATGGAGTTACATCCAGCTGTTGGTTAGATTAGGTTAGAAGTCTGTCACGTAGTCTGTAACAAAATCTGCCTAGCAACACATCTTAAACTGACTAATTAAGTAATCTCGTTAATGTAATCCTTTTAATAACGAAATCTGTAACCATGCGACATATGAACCATTCTTCACACATTCTATTTAATCTTGTGCACCATTCAGAGCTGGTTCAATTCATGGTCTTTGCAAGGCCTTCAATGTTAATGATCAGACCAGGAAACAGTGAAATTGAGAAACTCAAATCTAAAATCTTGGGTATTTCAACTGAATGATTGATGCCTGCATTCCCTGCAGAAAATGGTCCGTAGGGATTTCTGAATATTTCACACTATTAGCTCATTATTAATTAGCTCAGGGTCTTTGACAGACAATAAGCGTCAGTGGACACATTTTAGGCAGAGAAAGACTATGACAGAGATGTTTGATTTGGGTTTACCGAGTCATCACTTGTGCTCGTGTCAACAGGGCCTGTATGAACAGCTCACTAGTTTCTAAGTCACAGGCCATATGGGGCAGCCAGGATGACATACAATGACAGGACACTCAAATATCATGCACACTTTACTTACCCTGGGCTTTACCTTCCCCTCTTTACCCTCGGCTGCTTTGTGTAATGTCTCTTTTCCCCTTCACACACACGCGAAAAATATAGCTCCCAGAGCCTAGTCTAGCAGGGCTCTGTGTGAATGTCGTGTTCAGTCCCTGTGTGTGTGTGTGTGTGTGTGTGTGTGTGTGTGTGTGTGTGTGTGTGTGTGTGTGTGCGTACGTGACTTATATATATATATATATATATGTATATATGAACCACAGGGCTGAGGGGTCGGGTCATCAACCCTGTTGAAGCTCTTTCAGCAGACATAAAAAGCATTGGCACCAGCACTTTAAGCACTGGCACAGTGTGCGTCTGTGCGTTCTCATTGCTGTCAAATGAAGCCAGATCAAGGCCAGTTTCAAATGCAGTAAATTATATTACTGTTCATTGTTTAGCTAAATGTGTCTGAGCTGAGTGATTCTTACGAACACTCGCAGCGTCATGCACTCCTGCAATTAACAGCACAAAGACTGTTATATATTCAAATGCCTACATAACCCCACAGACTATATTTAGTTCTCCATCTCTTTTGTTTCCATGGGAATGAGGAGTTCACTGTGCGTGGCTGGGGCCTGGGGTATTTTCCAGGAGCAGAAGTGACAGAATGGCTGGCTCCTGAACCAGAGCATGCTTTTCCACTGTCTGGTGGGTTTGTCAAGTGATCATTTCCACTCCGCTGAGTCCAAGCATCACTAGGTCTGTGTTTAACCACTGTCCTAGTTTTCCTTTAATACAGGCCTGCGCAGTCACTGAAGACATGCTTTCAGTTCTGCACATCTGGGTAATATTTTAGTTAGACGTTCTGGCTTTTATTTTGAGGGGGAGGGGAAAGATAATGTGCATATAAAAATGTCCAAATTTGTATTGGTGTTTCTCCTCTATCATGATGAAATTCTGGTGAACTTTGTTATGCCACAAAATAAAAAATATAATGCATAAAGACAAACCATTCCCAGGAAGTAAATACTCCAGTGTTTCCCCTAGGTTTACTGGTTTGGGGGGGAAACGTAGGGGAAACGCTGAACTCATTATAAAAGCCAAGCAGGTGACCATTTCAAGGGAAAAAATCCATAATGTCATAAAGAAATTGGGTCCTATAAGCTCTAACAAAAGAGAACTATGAATTCACAGAAACTCAAATCCAAAGAAGAAATTGTGACTGCATTACCACAAAAAGGTTAATGTTCTGCAAATTTAATGATGTCCAAAGAGTGCACAGAGAACGTCTGCAGCCCAAAATTTATGAATGCAAGGGCCGTAGGCCTAAACACAGTATGTGAACACATCTGCCTATACATACAGTCAAGCCCGAAATTATTCATACCCCTGGCAAATTTTGACCTAAAGTTACTTTTATTCAACCAGCAAGTTTTTTCTTGATTGGAAATGACACCGGCGTCTCCCAGAAGATTATAAGATGATGTACAAGAGGCATCATTGAGGAAAAAAATATTTCTCAGCTTTTATTTACATTTGAACAAAAAGTAGCAAGTCCAAAATTATTCATACCCTTCATAGCTTTTTGCATGTCCCCACTGGTATTTTTGCCCATTCATCTTTAGCGATGAGCTCCAACTCTTTCAGGTTGGATGGTCTGCTTGCCATCACCCTGATCTTTAGCTCCCTCCACAGATTCTCAATTGGATTCAAGTCAGGACTCTGGCTGGGCCACTGAAAAACGTTAATGTTTTTGTCCGCTAACCATTTCTTCACCACTTTTGCTGTGTTTTGGGTCGTTGTGCTGAAATGTCCACTGGTGCCCAAGGCCAAGTGTCTCTGCAGACTGCTTGATGTTGTTGTGAGAATTTTGATGTATTGCTCTTTTTTCATGGTGCCGTTTACTGTGATTAGGTTCCCTGATCCATTGGCTGAAAAACACCCCCAAAGCATTAGGTTCCCACCACCATGTTTGACAGTGGGGATGGTGTTCTTAGGGTTGAAGGCTTCTCCTTTTTTACGCCAAATTAAGGACACATCATTGTGGCCAAACAATTCAATTTTTGTTTCATTTGACCATAAAGCAGAAGACCAGAAGTCTTCTTCTTTGTCCAGATGAGCATTTGCAAAGGCCAAGCGGGCTTTTGTGTGCCTTATCTGGAGAAGTGGCGTCCTCCTTGGTCTGTGTCCGTGGAACCCAGCAGTGTGCAGTGTCTGTTGGACTGTCTGCCTTGAGACGTTGCCACCAGCAGAGCCCAGATTCACCAGGATGGCCTTGGTGGTGATCCTTGGATTCTTTTTCACCTCTCTCACTATCCTCCTGGCCAGCACAGGTGTCAAATTTTGGCTTCCGACCACGTCCTCTGAGATTTTCCACAGTGCGGAACGTCTTGTATTATTTAATAATACTTTGCACTGTAGCCACCGGAACTTGAAAACATTTAGATATGGCCTTATAGCCCTTTCCTGACTTGTGAGCAGCCACAATGCGCACCCGCAGGTCCTCAGTGAGCTCCTTTGTCTTAGCCATGACTGTCCACAAACAGCTGTTTTCAATGAATCAGGGTAATGATGATGCTTTAGAACAGCTTGGACTATTTGGAATGGGATAGAACTTTGGATTTTCCCATAGCCTGTGATAGTTTGCAAAGAGTATGGGTTTAATAGTTATTTATTTATTTTAACTATGTATCTGTATTTTAAGACGTAGGCTTTATTTATTTTAAGTTATTTGTTTCTGAATTTATGTATCACTGTCAATGCAAATGAAATGCACTTTTTTTTAATTCTTTGAATATTCTTTTTTTATGTATGTTCATATGTGTATATGTATATATATATTTTTTTGTCTTTCCCTATTTATTTGTTTATTCATGCATTTCTTTATTTTTCCTTTCCTAACAAGACGGGTGGGAAGGGGTGGGGGGTCGGGAGTTATAAAAAGGCATGGTTAACTGTATTCAATATGCTATTTGAACTATTACTGTACTGTTTTCATGATGCCTAAAACAGATGTTCTTATTATCATTTCAAATCACTGAAATTCAAAAAAATCTTCTTGGTAGGATTTGCAAAAATACCCTTTTTTATATTTGCTTAAACTGTTACTTTATACTGGTAGTAATATGTGAGACAGATCATCTGTGACAGAATCTACGTCATTTAGCTCCCCCTACTGCCTTTAATGCCATTTGCAAGGAATCCACCGCGCCCGAAGAAAAATCTCCAATCACGGCCAGGGGCCGTCTTTCCGCGCTGTATATCATCCAGGTACGAGATGCGCAGCGCTGCTCAGTCCCTGTGCACTCGCTCGGCCAAGACCAAGCTCACGTCTTAGCAACGAGGAGCTAGCAGCAGAAGCAGAGTTAGTTTGAAAACACCGTGGAAGAGAAACACTAAGCATGGAAAAAAACTGCATATACCACACAGACCACGAGCAAAGCTAAAAGAAGGAAGCAGATCAAGCAGATGTAAACATCGGAGTGGCTCCACAGATGACAGAGCAGCGAGAGCTAAAGGATTCACAAACAATGCTTTTTGCTCGACCGGTAATTATCTCGGTTTCATTTATCTTTTATTTTCCATGTTATTGTCGCACTCTGTGACCGTATGCTACTGTGCTGATGTATTCAGACTCCTGGTTCCTAGGTTCACAGTGCTATGGCTAATGGTTAGTGGTGTTTATTGCATAGTGGCTGAAAATATGTTTGTGTCCAAGCGGTCTAATCAGTTTTTAGAGTTTTCCAGACACGTGTGTGCCGTTGCCTGTGCTCTCGCGGCTAAATGCTTCCCCATCAGTGTCGTACTGTTTAGTTAGCATCACTATTTATCACCAAGCGTAGCATCCCCTGCTATGCTTAATGCTAAGTATGTGTCGCTATTCCCAGCTGGGACTACAGCCACATTCACGTAGGCCTACTGAATTTGCAAATGCACTCATCACTTACGTATTTATTTATCACTGGAGAGCAGACTGTCAAATTATTTATTTTTCTGTGTGTAATCTCCTGTGTCAATAACGCAGCAGCGTTTAAGACGAGGTGAAGTTCCCATGTGTGTTTTCCCAAAGCAAGACTCCACTTTGGTCATGGGGAAAAGTAAAATGCACATCGCCCCTGCATTAAAACCAAGCAGTAAAAGGTGAACAGCACGTAATTACACATTTTGTTTGATGCTGATAATCATGACTACAGATTATGTACTCAAATGATTTATTCCCCTCATAGTATTTTGACTTGTGATAAATTATTATTGGGGAATATTTTTTCCTGGATCATGGACTTTGCTGGGGGAACAGCTGAGGAAGGAATATTCATTACACCTACTGTATTATATTCATGTGCAAAATAAAGCTTGACAATATTACATCATTTGATAAATTTGTTTCACTTTTTTTTTTAGATATTGCATCTGTAGTACTGAACCGGCGAATCTGATTACCCCAAATTATGCTTTGAATTGATTCAAAAACTATATTAATAAAAAACACATTGTTGTATATTTATGCAATGAGAAACCAATCACTTAAAAATACACTTTATTGCAAGGCAAATACTGAGGTTGCATAAATATTAAAATATAACTTTGAAATAAATAAATGAAAGGAAAAAAATGTATTGCACAGCACACTATTTACATCTAGCAAAGGCAACAATTCCTGACAACACTGACTGAGAGGAGTGAGAATAGACAAACACAATCACCAGCAGAGGCTACAAACACAATGGTCATTTCAGCCACAGAAGAGGTTCCACTTCAGGGCAGAGAACTCTGTGAGAACTCGTCTGAGTTAGAAGAAGAGACGCTGCTTTTGAGTCAGCTGTCAGTTTCACTTTCTTGCACCGTTCTGCTAATCTGTCATTTACATATACAGGTAATGCTCATTTCCCATAGTGTGTCTATACTAGTTAACAATCAAACACCCTCATTTTAAATGTGAAAATAGAGAAAAGTGTGAAACAATATCAGACTTTACTTTTTAGCTTGTAACACTGCAAGACTTTGTTCGTAACACATTTGTTTTGTGTTCTGAGTTGGGATCATGATTTTTGAAAAACTATGCAACTGTAGGCACATTTAGAGTTCCCTCTTCCTGCCACAAGATTTGCAAACTAAAACAAATGTACCGGAACTAGACAGGAGTTCCGGGAGTGCTTTGAGTTTGAATCTTTAACTCCACTTAACAGTTCAACATTTTGGATAAGAAAAGTGGTATTACTCTCATAGCTGCGCTACATTATGCAGGTGGTTAGCTTAGTGTGGCATAAAGCCTGGACAGGGGAGGGTTACAGTTAGCTGGAGTCTTTCCAATACTAACACCTTTTATCTTGGTTTCATGCAAACATAAACCAAAGTAGGATCATCCATTTTGATGTCAAGCCATAAACTGGACAGGACCTGTGTGCTGAATTTTACTACTGGGTGTCGCATTTGATTCAGTAGATGCTTCTGAGTGGAACAAAACCCCTGGTCAGACCTGATCAGGTAGCGAACAATGGGTGACTCATTTACAAAAGTCTCCGTTTCTGCCCCTCCAGACTAAAATATAAACTCCAGAAAATGTCTGCAGAAATGCGCCCGGACATTTTCCCAAGTTTGCCGTTCACATATGACATTGTCAGAGTCAGACGCGTTCACAACAGCAAGATAATCTCGTCTCATTTTGTGGCATCTGTGTAGAGCAGCATGAGGCAGTGACAATGACTCTGCAGAAAGCCCATTCACTGGCTGTGAAACCTCCAGAGATTCTCCTGATGTATTCTAGCATAGACTCACCCGGATATTCTCCAGACATTTGACTAGGGGGCTGGCAGGAACAGTTCCAGAGAATGTCCAGAGCAACAACTGCAGATAGTTGTGGTTTCACATAAAGCCCAGGACCGTGTCCACACATGTCTGAAAGCGGCTTCAGAGCCAATGAATGAAATTATAGCAACTCCAGTCCACTTGGTGGCGATAATGCTCCTCAAAGCTGGTTTTCTAACTGAAGAAGCAGAGTGAAGAGGAAAATTGTGTTTTTATGTCTCACAATGCTTCAACTTTGTCAGCTTCAAATTCGACATAGTCCGACATGTCTCCACTCGTCATGACCCCAAAAACACAAACTTTTTTGTCAACACAGAGCACATGTTCCCTCCTTCCTCCAGTGAAATGTGATCTCCTTCACATGTCGCTCTCAGCTCAGGAGTAAATGTGCACAGCTCGTCCGACACTAGTGGTTCTGTTAGACCCCTTCATATAAATGCAATTAGTATTTTGTAACGTTCGATTTAGCGCCGTGACGGCTTCGGCACAGCTCAATGATGTGAGCTACTTTTTGATTTGCCAGAACCTGTCTATTGATACAATTCAGATCAGCCGGCTCACACAACATCAAATCACTTTAAGCTCCTACACTGAATTGGGCGAGAATAACAAATCCTGTAAAAACCGGTAAGTGGCCCAATCCTAAACCAAAGCAAGCAACAGATAATCAGACAGGTTGTTAACAAGCCAATAGTTTAGCAAGATCATTTAAACCAAAGTAACATCAACAATAATCCCTCATTAGCACAGAAACTGCGTGTGATAACTACAGTAAGTACTTCGGTTCAAAGATAAAACAGAAGGTTGGACTGTAAACTGTGTTGGATGTTTACAACAGAATAATTTTAAAGTTCACATTTCGGTTGCTCTGCCATATGTTTGGCCAACCTGGACCATGTTTTCATCACTCAGCATCAAACCTTGCACAGTCCATTTTTACCAAGAGGAACGATGACCAAAACTATGAAAATAATAAAGCAAAGTTCTGTTTTTGAATGGGCCTCTCTGGAATAAGAAATGTCCACTGGGTAAACTCAAAAATCACAAAGAACTTATTAGATTTTTTTCCCCCAGAAGTTGGCTTTCATCTTGTCTAAACACAAGAGCTGCGAGGCCGACAAATACTCTCATGTCCTCACACACAAACACAAACGCACGCACGCACTCACCCCTCTGCTAAGCTTTCCATTTCACCCTAATTTTCTTCTCCAGGTGAGGGAGGCCCGGCCTCAGTGAAGGCATTGGGCCAAAGCAATCTGAGTATGGAATCCATCATGGACTCCCCCTCTATAAACATCTGCCCTCTTCTCTTTTTGCTAGCCTCCCTTCCATCGCTCATGTTCTCCCCTCACCTCCGCAGCCAAGCCACCAATGATTAGACCCGGGAACAAACAAAAAACTGTCATTCATCCTCCCATATTTTGTTTAGTTTTTTACGTTCACCGTATGGCAGGACTGGCTGTGATTGAACAGAGATTCTGTGTCAGTGATCCATTCAGAGTAGCAAAATGGAGACACTTTTTTTCGTTTTGTTTAATTTTTAGAGTTGCCACTTCTCTCTCTTTTAAAGCCACATCTTCTACCGCTTTGTTTTTTTTGCAGCCTTTAAAGATGTGAGGAAACCCCCTGCCTCTGTGAAGAGACACTGCATCTGCTGCCGCTGTGCAAGCGCTCACCATCACCAGGTGCTTTTATAAGCCCATCCCCTTATGTTTGCGTATTTATGTGTTGTGCGCTGTCCCATCAGCCCATTAGGGTCTTGTGTGGGGATCAATCAGGGGCGCTAAATCCAGACAGCGGGAGCCTCGGCCCACGCTGCACAGAAAACAATGGAGGGAAAGAAAAAGGTGAGGCGAGGAAAACAAAAGCGCACACAGAACAAAAAGTGGCCAGCGGGAAGAGAGAACAGGAGAATTTTTCCCTCAATTCTGCCACCATTTTGCCTTCACTGGCTTGTGTTTTAATGTGAAAAGCAGCTCAGAGTCCTGTGCCGCTCTTCTGAGGTCAGAGGCTGTGGTTGAAATTGGAGAAATTAGTCATAAAAATCAGCTCCTTCATGTTTATGCCACTTTGACTTAGTGGAGTCAGAAAAAGGGAAAGCAGTGGGGAGGAGTTTAAGCTGGAGGAGGAAGATGCGGTTAACACGGCCGCTATCATCTGAAACCTGACGACCACCTGCTACTTCAGATAGCATTCAGATAGAATGAGAAAGATGCTGAAGATGTGAGAAAACATATACAGTCAAATAAAAGAATAATAAGAGGAAGTTGATTTAAATGGCATGGCTAAAAAAAGTAAACATTTTAAACAAAGAAAATGTCCCAGAGCAAGTTCAGCGTCCTGTACTCACCCCTGGCTGACAGCTTCTTGGTATTGATTATTTTGGCAGCGTATTCCTGCCCCGTGGAAATTTTCATGCACCTCCTCACCACAGAGAAAGCCCCCCTACACAACAAAAGAGGGCAGGGATCCATCAACACGAATTTTTCACCAGATGAGCATTTTAGTTCAGTAAACTCTGTCCATACTAACATGCCTGAAAACTCAGATCATGGTTTGCCCCATACACTTTTATGTTTACAGAATAATCAATGCAGAAATGATGTGCATTAATGTTCACATTTCACGTTTTTATTTTTTACATTTTTTTCTTATATGAAGTTTTACATGTTCAATTATAGTTGCGTTTTCTTTTTGATTTAAAGTTATTTAGAATAAGGCACATTGTTGAACTGTAAAATCAACAACATCTTACGAATCGATACCAGTTTCCTTTTTTGAATCAATATATCAGTCGATGTAGCAATATCGGATATTCTCCCTAATATTGGTATTGGCATTCCAAAATCTATATCGGTTGGGCTCTCGTCGTGACTGGTCAGATGTGAGCAGGTAGCGATCATTGGGTGACTCGTTTACAAAAGTTTCTGTTTCTGCCCATCCAAACTAAAATGCAGCCCCCGAGTATCTAAACAATCGTAAAACAGGGCCCCCCCAGCAGCCTTTCCAAAAGGGGCTCAAAATCTCCAGACAAGTGTGGACACCAGAGTTAAGCAAAAGGGATTCGTTTTTAAATGTATTACTTGATCAGATACTCTCTGAAACCGATTTAAAGATTAGATCCCATCCTTGAGCGTGATGATAGATCAGCTGAAAGTTGCCATTAGGCTGCTTTGAAGCTTTCGACCACATTACAAAAGCTTCATCAGAAAACTGAGTTTGTTCCACTGCCACAAAACTGGAGCTGTACTGTAGAAGCAAGAAAGTTTCAGAACAAGTAAGTCAGTGAGTTCTGACTGGGCAGTGTGTCTTAGTCATCTGTATTCAAGTGTCTTCCTAGATTCTGTCGCTGACTTTTCTCCATCAGTCGCAGTTAGTTGGGCTGGTTATCTTAGTCTAAACATTAATTCATTTTTCATAAACATAATCTGCATCTTTAGATTTTATGCTCTCATGTCCAAGGTCACAGGTCTAATCTTATCCTAATCCAAATGGTGAATATATTGCTGAGCCTGAATGACAAGCTGCTACAGAACTTTTCCATTTTTCTCTCTTCTATTTTAATTTCCTCTTTTCTTTGCTTGTCAGCAATATTATACAATGACTACTGAACAGATTTCCACAAGACTTGGTGATAGGATGGGACATAGGCCATGAGAGATGACCCATCAATATTGAAGGGTGGAGCTTCACTTTACTGCACCTGTGTCTGGGCGTGACACAGGTGAGCAGATTGCCTAACCTGCTCTGCAAACGACATTCACGCCAAATTTCGTCTGGTATGTCACCAGATGCACGTGGCCTCTGGAGCAGTGTTTTTAAAAAAGTGACAAATTAGAACGCTCCACTTTTGCATTCCGTGTGAATCCCAATACACTAAGTGGTGCTCAAAATTGCGATTTAAACTTTTTTATTTGAGCTCAGCATGCGTTACTGGAAAAAAAAAACAAAAAAAACTCTTCTTACAACCTAATGGGCGGTAGCGAGCAGGGAGAAACTATTAAAGTAGTCGAGAAAAACATGAGAAAATATTAAAACAAACCAATTTACTAATCCGTCTTTGAAGTCCCTGCCACAATTGTCGAGGCGTTTTTACAGTTAAAAAAACCGACGTACAAATAAATGCAAAGATTTTTCTCTTAATGGGAACTGGCGTGACGTTCTTCCCTCTCGCGCTACCTGAGCCCGTCAAGGTAGGAACAGGTAGGCGGCGGTCTAAAAAAGAAACGCAGGGCAGCTTAACTTCACTATCTATCTATCTATATATATATATATATATGTATATATAAACATGCGCAGAAAATGTAAAGAACTCACTTCCCCAGCTCCTCGTACAGCTGGTACTCATCAGTGAACCTGGTGCAGGTCGTTGAAGCCATGTTGAGGTGGGCGGCGGAAACTGACTCGGGAACCTGAACGCCAGCTGCTTTATCACTCTCCACAAATCCGTTTCTCCTCCCCGCCCCCCTCCGTGTCCCCAAAGTGCCGCTCGTCGCCTTCCGCGGAGGAAAAAAATAAAAAAAGCAAAACTTCCGGAATATTTGTTTTTTATAACTGGCTCCTGGCTGCAGGAAACAGTCGGCGTCGCTCCTCCCGGTTACCTGTGCGCTCGACCCAGTCACTCCTGAAGTTCTCAGGCACGTCGCGACCTGCTGTTGTGTTGCTCTCCGCACTGACACTTGGATTAGTTGACCGCCATCAAGTCACACTGAGTTTGTACAATACAACACAGTACATCCGGTGGTCACATTTCAAAATAAAACCCTTACTGGAACGCAATTCTTCTTCTTCTTCTTCTTCTTCTTCTTCTTCTTCTTCTTCTTCTTCTCTTATTGTTTTATGGCGGTTGGCAATCAAGGAAATGGTGCATTACGGCCACCAACTGGTAAGGAGTGTGGATCGGAATCACTAAAAACAAATCCAAACAAAGCAAAACAACCAAAACAAAACAAATCGTACAATATGATTAGATTCTCCCTAACACCTTTATTTCCCTGAGGTACTGTATTAAATGACTATAACATTCGTTATGTGAATCTTGCTGTAAAATGTCCAAAATATTCAGTTTCATCTTAAGCTTTCTCAGGTTCTGTCTGAGTCGTGTTCTCTCTGTCCCATATTTTTGACAGAGTACTATGATGTGTTCTATTGTTTCCTCTTGTCCGCAATTGTCACAGTTTCCTGAGTTATGTTTTCCTATTTTGAATAGTGTACTATTAAGTCCAGTATGCCCAAATCTGAGTCTTGTAATGATTGTCTCCTCTTTTCTACTTCTTCTTGTACTTCTCATCTCTCCCACTTTCTTTTGCACTTTGTAATACCATCTCCCTTTCCTTTCCTTCTCCCACTGTTTTTGCCAAATGCTTCTCAATTTCTGTTTTATCATTCCCCTAATTTCTGTTGTGCTAATGTTCACCGTGATGTCAATTTGTGTTTTCCTGGTCGCCTGCTTTGCAATTTTGTCTGCAATTTCATTTCCTACTACACCCAAATGTGCTGGAACCCAAAGAAAATGTACTGTGAGACCCATCATATAAATTTATTACAGTGTTTGTTGTATTTCTATTAAAATGTCTTTCCTACTGTCTGTGTGGCGGCTACTAATACTGAGTAATGATGAGCTTGAGTCAGAACAAATTATTGTTTTCATTGGTCTTATGGGTCTTCCACCCATTGTACTGCTAAAAGAATTGCCAATATCTCCCCGGTGTATATTGATAACCCATCACTGATTCTTTTCACACTTGTGACATTAAACTCTGGTACTGATACTGCTATTGCTACTTTACCATCAGAGCTTTTGGATGCGTCTGTATATATCTTTACATAACCATAATAACTATCAATTCGTTCCTGTACACTGAACCAGTTAATCTTTTGTCTATTCTTTTCTAAAAGCGTTAAATCCACTGTGGCATCTGGGAGTATCCAAGGTGGAATTATTGACATTGGTACTGTTGGACTGACATTCAACGTATGTGCTTGTAGTTTCTCACATTTCCTTTGAACTTCCCATCCAAAACTTCTCATTCTCCTCTTCTCCTTCTCCCAACAGGGTTTAAGAATATCCTGTGCTAGATGATCTTCCCTGTGCTCTTGTAACCGTCCCCAATAATTTATTTCTAATTGTATTCTCCTCATTTCAAGTGACATTTCCCCCATTTCTACTTGTAACGCTGCTGATGGTGTTGATTTAAATGCCCCTGTACACAATCTTAGTGTCTGATATTGAATCGTGTCTAACCTTTGTAATGTAGTTTTTGCTGCTGACCCATATACTATGCACCCATAATCCAGAACTGATCTGATCAGGCCTGCGTAGATGGCCTTCATCGCTGCTCTGTCAGCCCCCCACTCCTGTCCCACCAAACACTTCATCACATTCAGTACCTTTTTGCATTTATCTATTACTTTTTGAATATGCACCTTCCATGTTAATTTCTCATCATACCATATCCCCAAAAACCTAAACTGTTTCACTCTCTCTATTTCCTGGTTGTATAATTTTAATTTCATTTCATTATTAATTCTTTTATTTGTAAAACACATTACTTTAGTCTTCTGAACAGCAAATTTAAAACCCCATTTATGTGACCATTCTTCCACTTGTTAATGGATTCCTGCATTTTCTTTACCACAAACTCTACATTTCTACCCCTTTTCCAAATTGCACCATCGTCTGCAAATAATGACACCCCGATTCTATTCTCTACCCCCACAAAAATATCATTTATCATTACGGAAAATATTTGTGGGCTCACTATACTCCCTTGCGGTGTTCCATTTTCTATTTCAAATTTTTCGGATTCTCTCCTTCCTACTCTTACTTGAATTATTCTTTTGTTTAAAAAGTCTTTCACCCATCTAAATATCCGTCCTTTGATTCCTTGTTGCTTAAGTTTTATTAGAAATCCTTCTCTCCACATCATATCATATGCTTTTTCTATATCAAAGAAGACACTCTCTCTATTAACCTGAGCTTTCCTTATTTCATTTTCTAACCACAGAGCTGGGTCCAGAGTATTTCTCCCTCTCCTGAACCCACTCTGATACCTAGACAAATATCCTTCCTTTTCAATATGATATATTAACCTTTCATTTATCATTTTTTTCCATTATTTTACACATGTTTGACGTTAATGAGATTGGTCTGTAATTTTTGGGATCTGAGCGATTTTTCTCCGTTTTTGGTATTGGTATTATAATTGCTTCTTTCCAGCTTTGGGGTAACTTACCTACTTCCCACACTTTGTTATACAACTCCAGAATTTTTTCTTTTGCTGATTCCCCAAGATGGTTTAACATGATATAATTCATTTGATCCTTTCCTGGTGCTGACATCTTTGTTTTCCTCAGAGATCGATTCAGCTCTGTAACACTAAATGGTTTATTAATTAAGTTGTCTATGTCTTGTTCCTCCTTTAATATTCCTTCATTTCCTGCTAATGTGTCTTCCCTTCCTCTTTTCCCTTCCCCACTGATGTTGTCTTCACTATGAATTTTGACAAAAGTTTTAACTAGCATCTCTGCCTTTTCTTCATCCTTCACTGCTATTATTCCCCCTTCGCTCAAAACTGGATAACCACGCTCTTGTTTACCCCCCTTCATTCTTTTAATCATTCTCCACACTTTCCCAATTTCTGTCACCCTTCCCACAGTATTACAAAATCTTCTCCAGTATTCCTTCTTTGCATCTTTTATTATTTTCCGTACACTTGCCTGCACTCTTTCATATTCTATAAAATTTTGAAAACTGCTATTCCTTTTAATAATTTTAAATGCTTTATTTCGAGCTTTTATTGCTTTGCTACATTCTTTTGTCCACCAAGGAACAATCTTAATATTATGCCTACTATTCTTCTTCTTTATAGATTTCTCTACTGCCTCTAAGATGGCTTTACAAACATACTCATTTACTTCATTCACATTTTCATTAACCAGAATTTTTTCCATTTCTTGCTCAGTTATCTTTTTGAATTTATCCCAATCTGCACTATTGAATGCCCATGTTTCCACACTTGTTACCTCCCCCTCATATTCAATTCCAATATCTACCATTATCGGGTAATGATCACTGCCAATTGTTGTATTTCTAATAACCTCCCATGTACAAGTACTTGCTAGCGTATCAGATACCAGTGTCAGATCAATGGAGGTCTCTACTCCTGTTCTCGCATCTATTTTTGTTTCCTCTTCCATCATTCAAGCATACTAAATTTTTAATTTTCATAAATTCCTCCACAACTAAACCATTATTGTCATTGCGTTTGTCCCATAACGTACTATGTGCATTAAAATCACCACAGCATATTACCTTTCCTTGTAACTCTTTTGCTATTCCTTCCATTATATAATTTGTTAATTTTTTACAGGGATTGTAAAAATTCATTTTTTTTGATATTCTCTATTTTTGTCCAAACTTCAATCAACAAATACTCCAGTTCATCCCCTCTTTTTAAAAATCTGTACTGCAGTCCCTGCTTTATAAATATAACACATCCTCCTCCATTACCCTCCCCTCGATCCCTGCGGACACCCATGTAACCTTTTATAATGAACTCTAATGAAGGTTTTATCTATGTTTCCTGTATACATATAATGTCTGGCTTTCTTGAGAGGTTTTGAATGAATCCTTTGAACTCTTGTCCATTTGCTAAACGGCTATGTGCGTTCCATTGCAGAATTTTCATTATGTCCCCTCAGCTTGACTGCCTGGTTTCCCTTCCGCTTCAAGTCTCTTGTTGATGTGCTCCCATGTCAAATTCTTGATCCCCAAAAATCTTTCTGCTCCTTTTGCTATAATTTTTATTTTCTCTGTTTTGTGTTTGACCTGATCCGTGCAGTTAATAACATAAGAGACGAACAGAATAATATTATCTTCTAATGCTGCTGTTTCTTTGTACTTCGCTTGTTCGACCAATGCTGTCAGACTTGTGTTCTCTATTTCCGTTTGTTGTCTGGCTTTTTTTCCTTGTACTTTCTTGATTGCTTCAGCATAACTAATGTCGTATTTCCACAGCCCTTTTCCTGATTTCACATCCTCCATATGTGACTCTATGCTGTCCCCCACAATTACTGCATTTGTCCTCCATTCCCTCTCTACACTCCTCGATTCTATGGTCCCCGCTGCATTTAGGACACTTCTGTTTCCCTTTCCAAACCACTGCTATGTGTCCATATTTCTGGCACTTATAACAGCAAAGTGGGGCTGGGACATATGGTCTTACTGGAAATATCATTGGTCCAACATTCACTTTTTGTGGCAGTCCGCTCTCATTAAATTCTATAAGAATAGATAAACTGTCCACCCTTTCCCCATCACTATTTCTCTGCAATCTCTTCATTTGGTTAATGTCTCCCCCACCATGCTTTTCTTGAGCCTCTCCAAGTCCTCCTCCACCGGAATACATGTTATCACCTCTCTTGTCACTTTCTTCTCTCCAAGAACTATTTTTTCATTCACAATTTTCTTGCATATGTTTTCTACTCGCATCGTTTTATTTTTTTGTTCTTCTGTTTTAACTTTGACTAGTAGACTCCCATCCCTCAGGATCTTTGCCATTTCTACATCTCCTATCTTCTTTTTTAACTCCTTTGCCAGATTTATCGGGCTAATCGGAATATGAACATCTTCCGTCTTAAATTTGATAATTATTTTAAATCCCTCTCTCACTACCTTTTTCCGAACGACCTGCCTTCCCTCATCCAAGCTGTTCTCCTCCAGACCCCTTTTGTTGTTTAGGCTAGTCGCCCTCAGTCCGCCATTTCCCCTTCCTCGTTGGCTACCTACGTTAGTCCAGTTGTCAGAGTCCATGTCGCTGTTGTCATCATCTACCTGACTCATCATCCCGATCCAGTCTCAAACCAGTTTCTGCCAACCGCCACTTCCAGAGCCCGTGAAAAATCTCTCCGGTGGTGTGAAGTGTCGCCAAACTGTTGTCCTCGAACGCAATTCCATCTCACTCGCCCTTCAGAGGGATATAAATGTATTAGGCAAATATTTAGAGGGAAGTCCAGAATGTTTTTTTTTAACACAAATTCTGTCTGTCCTGCCTTAAATCGAAGCTAAATCAAGACAGTTCTAATAACAATAGATACTGTTAATGTATGTTAATATTTCGTCGTTCCATATAAAGTTTGCCAGCATGAAATGTATTTTGCATATTTTTAAGTAATTCAGAATGGAGCAAAACTGAAAGTCAACATAAAGTAAAGTCTTTTTTTCTTAAGCTATGTACCTCTGTTGTAGTAGTAGTAATAATAATAATAATAATAATAATACATTTCATTTATAGAGCACTTTTCATTGATAAAAGCAATCTCAAAGTGTATTATCATGAGTCTTTAGGTGAAGACCATGCGGGTACCAGAGTCTGTATTTGTAACGATTTAGTCATGATTCCGTGTTTTGATTTCCTCTTTTATTTTGAATTAGTTTTGCACTTCCTGTTTCCCTGTCTTTTATGGGTTCCTTTTTACTTTGCCGATGTCTCCTACCCGTGTCATGATTCCATGTTTTGGTTTCCTGTTTTATTCTGAAGTCTCTTCCCGCGTGTTGATTCACTTCCTTTCCTGTGTCTTATTTCTGGTGTCTTGTTTTTCCTGTGTCTCCTGACCCTGGGATTGTCTGCACCTGTTCCTCGTGTGTCTCACCTGTGTTCTTTTTGCCCTGCCCTCCTTGTGTGTATTTAGTCTCTGTGCTTCCCTTTGTCTGGGTTGGGTCGTCTGTCGTTTTTCCCCAGTCTGTCCTGAGACGTCTGCTACTGTTGGTTTCCTGGTCGTCTCCCCGATCTGTTTCTGCGCTTTCCCCCCTGGCTCCAGTATTTGGGTAACCTGTTTTGCTACGTGTCGTGGACACCCTTGGTTTGAACCGTTTTCGTTTTATTATCAAATATCCTTTTTTCCCCACATCAGCATTTGGGTCCTGCTTCCTGCTCCCACGTGACAGATTTTGTAAAAACAACACATTAAAGATCTTTACTTTCAAGTCAAAAGACAATCTAGAAAATACTAAACTATAAATGTTAATTAATAATATTTTTTTTCACTGAATTGACTCGAAAATGTGTGTTCAGAGTATTTTGACACTAAAATAATTTGTAATGTTTTCATATACTTCTAATTCTTTTACCCGCCAGTACCTTGCTCGGTGAATCAAAGTCTTTCAGCCCTCGAACCTTTAGATTTTTTTTATTTTGGAAGGAAAATCAACACCGGTTTTTGTCTCGGTGCGCGGTGTCAAACTTGATGAAGCTGAATTTCTTCCGAACGCTTCCTAGTTGGAAAATGTGAACAATGGCTCCACCTAGAGGCCTCAGGTTTTGCTGCTGCCAGGCCTCTGCCCCGCCAGGCCTCTGGTCTTGTTAAATTGACCTCCACCGCATAGAAAAGTTACGAGAAAAAATTTAACTAATTCAATATTTTTCTTTTCGTCGTAATCAGGAAATTTACAGACACACAATATCCTGTTTAGTTTCCACCAAAACCTTCTTGCTGAAGGTTTGGTTTTTAAACGTTTTCGCACACCACCATGGCTAATAAACTTTAATAAAAGTTAATACATTTAAAATCAATAATTTTCTAATAATGTTGCTCTTCTCAAGTTGGATCTTGATAGTGTTGGTGTTCTATTGATATTCAAATGAAATTTTATGCATGTTATCCTGAGATGATTTGATGAACAGTGGGACTGCTCCACTGTTTGAATACAGTGATCACAGTGATCATTTGTTGTTTATTACCAAACAATGCATATTTTTCCAAATGCATATTATGTTAGAAAAACTATTTAATGTTTGGCAAATCACAAGCTGGCACTGAAAAACATATTCAGAGGGATATTAATTGTGCACTAAAGTATATGGTAATATGGATGATGTAACAAAACCGGCAGTGACATTGAAGAGTAGTAGTTTAAATGATGACCCATCCTGTTGGTATAAGAAAGTCAAATCTAATGTATTACTTTGTACATGTACTAATTGATAAGGAAGTTTAAAATGACATTTAATATATACATGTCGTATGGATTTGGTTGTAAAACTACCAATGCAACAATGTTAAAACTCCCTTATGAATAAAAGTCCCTCATTCAAAAGTTCACCAAAGTACTAGAACAGAAGTATTAGCAGCAAAATGAACCTAAAGTATTAAAAGCTAAAGTATTTGGCCCCTGTGACTGATCAGTTATTCTCTTTGACATTATGAGATGGTTAACATTCAATGCTTCATTGGCATTCAGAGCTGCAGCTGATCCAGGTGAAGCTACATTTAACTACATGTTCAGAGAGTTTAGTCCAGTGGTTCCCAACCCAGGGGTCAGCTTTTACTTCAGGCACCAAAAGTAAAAATACTGTGAAAACAGCTCCTCAGACTGTCATAATGACACCAAACACACCATAGTTTCCCAGTCAGGATACACAACACAGCCAGCTTATGAAAAAAGCTACCAGAGCCTGGTCTTTCACGGCCAACAGCATAGTAAAGTAGGCTCAGTTTAACGGCTGCTCCTGCCTCCTCGCCCCTGACTTGGTTTCCCCGATTTATGTCCCATTGAGTTAATGTCTGCTCATATTCAACAGTGATTCCCCACCATAATAATCCACAATTAATATTCAATCTCGCCTCATTTGACGTTTCTGTTGGAGCCTCCAATGCAGTCATGTGAGCACTCCGTCAGAGTTATATACTGTGGAGTCCAGAAGTCCTAAGACCACGTCCTCATTCACTTGAAAGTTCCTATATGTGACTGGAACATTATCATTGATGTATTAAGGTATAAGCAGGATTTTCAAGGTCGCGTGTGAAGGATTTAGTGGCAAGGGTGCAGATTGCAACCAGCTGAACACCCCTTGCCTAAACCCTCTTCTTTCAAGCATGCAAAACCTACGGTGGCCTTCAGGTGACATTAAAACTTGACAGGTCCTCTATAGAGCCAGTAGTTGGTTTGTCCATTCTGAGCTACTTTAGAAATAATGGCAGTGCAACACGGCAAACTCCATGGAAGAGGACCCGTTCTTATGTATATATGAACGGCTCATTCTGAGAAGCAAAAACACCATGATTATATTCAGCCAGTTATAAAATCATCAATATTATTGAATATTGTATTAAATTTATAGATTAGCCATAGATCACCCACACACAGCCCAAATTCCCCGTTATGGGACAAATAAAGGAATATCTCATCTTATTTCATCTTATCACACTGGACCTTCAATTCCATCAAGGCAGAGTTCATTCCAACCACTTTAAATAGTGTTATGCAGTTACATTTATAAGAAGCATTATACTTTACATTTCAAATCTTGACCCTGAAAAGTCATATTTAGAAAGGTGTCATTGGAGTATAAACTACAATATTTCCCTCAGAAATGTAGTGGAGAAGAATGAAGTAAAACATTGAAAAGCGCCTCAAAATTGGACTTAAGTAGGTAAAGTGCTTGAGTAAATGCACTTAGTTACTTTTCACCACTGCTGTTCAACTGTTTGTGTCTGATGTCAGGAGTGAATGTCCGAGATCAGACAGACTCATTTCTGGGAACACACTCACTGTAATGTATTGGGTCAGTACACAAAAAACATCAAAGAAATCGCAAATCTTTCCAGCACGGATGACCCATTTCAGAATGAAATAAGAGCCTGATCAGGTTCACCTTACTCACTAGCTGGATCTCTATTAATCCCCATTTATCCTATAATCTGATCTAATCCACCAGTGAGGAAGTGGTTTAGTAGAGCAAACCACTGGGTGCTTCCCATGGATGTGCTGTTCTGCATTGTGTGTTAGTGTATTTGCAATCGACACCAAGGTGTGTGCTGGCAGTGTGTGTGTTTGTGTAATGGTGGTGATGATCACCTCTCCCTCAGCTGCTCACAGATCACACGTCAGTGAGGAATGACTGCGTGTTGTGAGAGTACAAAAACAAAGCTCTTTCTATATGTCTGCATCAGCATCGCCATGACATTAATCTTCTTCTTTTTTTAGACCCGAGCAGCCCCTCAGCACTGGAGCCTCCCACCTTATGCTGCCCTCTAGTGACCACACATTGTGACAGGTCTTTCCCTGCTGTAACGTTATGGCAAGGAGGGGTTTCCTGTCAGGTCAAGGAACCCAGGTTTGGTTCCAGGGCTTCACATATGAAAATATCCATTCGTACTTTTGACTCGGAACTAAGCCGTCGATCTGATTATTTGGAACTAAGCCGTTGATCTGATTATTTCACTCATGATATGTCTTGTATCATATGTAAAGCACCACATACCTTGTGTTTACATATACTAAGCTTGCTTCTCACTGCAAACATTTGCATATGCTAATTGTTTAGAGTAATGAATCCCAAAGCACATGATTAATTACATCATTATTTTTAATCATTTGACAGGTGTAACAAGAACCTAACCCTGACAGGGGCCAAGTGACCTTATTATAAAATCTCTTGTTGTACATTGTGAATATAAGTATATTTAAGGCTAGACACTTCATTTATATAGAACATTTTAGAAAAGGAAAGTTTGAAGCGTGGATTTAAAAGAACTAAGAGTTGGAGCAGTCCTGCAGTTTTCTGAAAGCTCGCTGAACGATGCTTCCACATTTTTAGTTTTAAGTATATAAGTATATACTCACTGAGCCCGAGCCTTTCGCACCTGAAGGAGAAAATTAGTGAATATTATGCCAAGTCTTCCACTGATGTGAAGTGGGGTAAAAGGGAAATTCTAAAATAGTGCTTATTCTGAAATACATTAAACTGTTAGAATTATAAAAACATCCACATATTGTGAGTTAAATGGACAGATGTGTCAAGTGAGCTGCTGGATTTGTTTAATGGCACATAACAGGAAGAGGGCGCTGTTTCTCCAGGTCGAGTCTAGTGCTTGTGGCCATAGCAGATGATCAATGCAGAGAAATTTTGGTGGAAAAACAAACAAAAAACACTTCCTATATCTTTATTTATTTTAAGACCAAAAACAATGTGAAATCATAACCCTGCACACTTGTACTTAACAGCCAAGGAAGTGAGGCCATCCAGTGTCTTCACCATCATGATGTCACTGGACATGGTTTGCTGTAGTGTAAGTCTACATGATATGAAGATAGTGAATGGGTTAAAACATGAAAAAAACAATTGTACAATACATATATATATTAAAACAGTTCTCAGGGTAAATCTATTTACTTAGAAATAACTTGGTAAGAGAGAGATGTTTTCCAGTGTGCTACAGAAACAGTCAGTAAAAGGTCAGTAAGCACTGCATGGTATGACATCCTGATTTACATTGTTATGAATCCTGGTCCTGCTTGACTTACTGTTACTACTGCATATGACACCACTGTCCACTCCATCCTGGTTGAACGGCCTAATAAGTGTGTTGGTATTTCTGGTTTTGCTCTCAACTGGTTTCTTATCCTATCTTTCACACCGGCAATTTGAGTTTACCCTAAAAACAACCTTGTGTCCTCTCCTGCCCCCTTATCCTGTGGAGTTCCGCAGGGTTCGATCCTGGGTCCAATCCTCTTCTCACTATACAAGTTACCTCTAGGTTACCTAGTTAATCAGTTCAACTGCATCTCCTATCGCTGTTACGCTGACAAAACCCAGTTTTATCTTTCAGTTAAGCCAAATGACATGTCTAATATTATTACCCTCCACGACTGCCTGACTGCTATTAAGGATTGTCACTCAATTTTCTCCAGCTAAACCCACAAAATACTGAGGTTCTTCTTATTGGTCCTGACAACTTTGCCTAACTATGTGAAGCCCTGCATCGGTCCCTTGGCCACCAATGTGAAAAGTTCCATGAGAAACCTGTGTAATCTTTGATCAAAGATGAACTTTGAGCCCCAAATAAACAAACTTGTACCAACTTGTTTCTTCCAATTCTGCAACATCTCAAAAATCAAATCACTGCTATCCACCAGAGATATAGAATCACTAATCCATACCTTCATCTTCTCACGCCTTGATAACTGCAATTCCCTCTTCTCCTGCCTCAGTCGAACAGCCCTGTCTCGCTTGCAACTACTGCATAATGCTGCAGCCAGGCTTTTACCTAAATCCAAGATCTCACATATCACCAATCCTTGCATCCCTCCATTGGCCCCCGATAAAGTACAGAATAGACTTCAAAATAATGCTTATCACATACAAGACCCTACACCGTCTTGCCCCTTCATACTGTGTATCTCTGAACTCCTACATCCCTTCACTACCTCTAGGCCACTCAGGTCATCTGACCAAGGTCTCTTATCCGTACCCCACTCTCAACGCAAATCCAACGGTGATTTTGCATTTGCGGTTAGGGCCGTGTCCCTCTGGAATACCCCCCCCCCCCCGAGTCAGCTGAGTCTGTTCAAGGTTTCAAAAACTATCGACTTGCCTTCCCTTTATAAGGGCTGTACTGTAATTTCATCTGTATTTGTGTCCTTTTTCTTCACATATTTGTATGCTTCTTATTTTGTATCTGGAACATGTGAACCACATTGTACCTTTGTTTTAAAAGGTGCAATACTAATAAAATTTGACTTCTTACAAATGAACAGTGGGTGACACTTCACATGAGCGCCCTGCCCTCCCCAGCTCACAGGTGGTCTCCGAGTACACAGCGTCATTGAGTACACGGTGGAATCAGATTTTTGAGTCACAGATTAACAGTGTAATACAGCATACTCCTACATTTTCTTCTTTCTGTCTTGGCGCTAGCTTGCAGACAGCATGTGGAGTTCATTTAAAGAGACGATCCAGAAGTTCCCATCTGGTGGTGGGAGCAGCACGATGAGAAGGTGAATGTGAAGACCCGGGAGGCTGCGGGGAAGGTGAGCTTTTACTGCAGCAGTAAAACCCCTCTCACATTACTGCAGTTATATAAGACACAGCTAGAATTTGACACGTGTTTTGGAAGGATTATAATGAGGGCAACATCAGTGATGGTTTTCCACAGTAAAAGGAATGTATATGTGTATGTAGGACTACAATATGTGTCTGCACCATAGACTGTATATAAAGATGGACAACATGACAGCTACTGAGAATGAAGCCAAAACATCTGGATCGCCCTCTGGTGCCTGGCTGCAGTATAGGTCTTATCCTCCATGTTAGCAACTACATTTGTTCCAAAGATGGTTTTGTCATTTTAGGTAGTTCTTATCACACTGATGTATGCTCAAATGTTCATGTTTCTGATAAGTTTTTTTTTTATTAGTTATTTCATGCTATAAAAATGGGTAATGACATCATGACTGATAGCTGAGACTTACTCATGACTGGTGGAGCACGTGTATTGTGGGAATCAATACCTACGGTCACCACTGCACAGACTCTCCAAATGACGTCACCAGTGCAAAATGTATCATTGATATCTTGCCTTCCTTTTTGTACAGTGTGAGAAGCATTATTCATCTTTAGTTACACTGATCTTTAAGTTTCTAGACATGTTAATGTGCAGTCTATCTTAAACTTTTTTCTAGTCTTATTGACCACTCATCTACAATATGAGTCACATACACCCTTTCTTCTATATCACACAAACCATTCACACAGCTGTCAGGAGAAATGTGCGCTCGCTCCGGAACAAGCTAGACGAGCTGCAAGCTAACATCAAACATTTGCATGAATACAGGACTGCTTCCATTCTGGCTTTTACGGAAACCTGGTTGAACAACAATGACAGTGACAACATGCTGCACATTGATGGCTTTGCTCCCCTAATAAGACTGGACAGAGACAGTGAGCTCACTGGCAAACAACATGGCGGCGGCGTTTGTCTCTACGTGAGCTCACGCTGGTGCTCGACGGCTGTGGTGAGAGAGAAGTTGTGCACCACTGACATTGAACTTTTGGCCGTCTCCCTTCGCCCCTTCTACTTATCCAGGGAATTCCCACAGCTCTTTTTTCATTCTGGTGTACATCCATCCCAAAGCTAATGCTGCCGCTGCCACTGAACACATCACGAATCATGGAACGAATCTCACCAGACTCACCAAAATTTATCCTGGGTGATTTCAACCACTGCTCCCCTGGGAAAGCCCTTCAAGGTTTTCATCAATATGTCACATGCAGCATCCGCCTGGGGAAGACGCTTGACAAATGCTACAATATATCATATTATCATGTTATAATTATCAACAGTTCACTTAATTTCTGTAATTTTTTTCTTTTTTTTTCCATGGTAATAATACAACAGCCAATTATTGTCTAAACTATTTTAACTGTAGGTAAAACACATCAGAAAATCACTGCAGTCCAGATAAACAGGGGTTGTTTGCACTTTGCATAGACATGAACAAACATGAATTATCAGTAGGTGAGATTGATACAGTTAAAGGAGACATACTTTGCTCATATTCAGGTTCATGCTTTTAATTTAATGTTACCACTTGAAAAGGTTTGCACGCAGTAATGTTCAGAAAAGGCATCAGAGTCCTCATACTGCCCATTCCTTCAGCTCCTCTTTTCACCCGCTGTCTAAAACACCTGGATTTCTTTTAGCCCAGCCTCCCAAAGAACCCCAGTCTGCTCTGATTTGCCAGCTGACGCAGTCTGTTGTGGTTGTTCAACCACTTGAAAGTGTCACGCCCCGTCACAAGAAACCTGGAGATTCTCAGATTGCAGGCAGGGTTACCTCAAGAGACAGTGTGCGCAAACACTGAAAAAGGGATTTTGGCCTTAAAGTAGCAGCACCTAATATTTGTGAAGACTTCCTAACAGTTGAGTTTGCACAAATATACAATGCATAATTTTAGAGCTGCAACGGTTAATCAATTAATCGATTAGAAATCGGTAACTAAATTAATTGCCAAGTAGCTCAAGTAGTTTTTATGGAAAAAAGTAAAAATTCTCTAGTTACAGCTTCTTAAATGTGAATATTTTCTGGTTTCTTTGCTCCTGTGACTGTAAACTAAATATCTTTGGTGTGTGGACAAAACATCATCTTGGGCTTTGGGAAACACAATCTGCATTTTTCACCATTTTATGACATTTTATGGACCAAACAACTAATTGATTAATCGAGAAAATATTCAACAAATTAATCGTTTAGGAAAATAATCGTTAGTTGCAGCCCTACATAATTTGACTTAGCTTTCAAGCTAAATGCACCATGAAACATTTTTTTTAAATCAAAGCCAACAACTGCCCTTTAAAACCAACAATATTACTCTGTAGAAGCCAGGTGTAGTTTGATCATACAGTAAGTGTCGTACTCTGGTGAATGATTCAAGGCAACAGTTATAATTGCCACATCAAAATGTGGATTATATTTGTTTGAAACATTCTCACCACATTTGTTTAAATAAATGTTGTGATTTCTGCTACAGTAATTGTTTGATTACCCAAGATACATGTAGAAGAATTATGTCTGATAATTGTCTGCATGGACAACTAGAACAATTCGTTCAACTATACATTTAAGTACATGTGTGGAGTAACCTGCAGTTCTTGAGAGGGACGCATAGTGGAACCGTAAAGTAAAATATCAAACAACCTTCAGAGTACCACTGGTTAATTCTACAGTAAAAAATACGCAATTAGTCACTTTATGAATAAAACAACATTGTCAAACCAGTATCTGTCTTATCCTGCCTGCATGCACGCACGCTCGCACACACACACACACACACACCTTCCACATTACCCCAGGAGGAAATAAATGAAAAAGGTAATCCTGAGGCTGACATCCAAGACATCATAAAACTGTAGTCCAGCATTGTCCAACCTTCCATTGCCTCTGATTTCCCTTACACACCCTGGCATAAGACAGGTGGAGAAGTTTCAAGTCTGGTAGCTGAAATGTATCCAGTCTTTGTTCCCCATTACTGGCAGAGAAGGAGGGGGAGGAGGCGGACTGGGTTTCTGCCAGTACAGTGAACAGCTGAGCGGGGCACCATGACGCCAGCTGGGAGAAATCATGGGGTGGGCAATTCCTCTGTCCTTATCCTGCCCTGCACCTCCCTGCAATCAGTGAGCCTTTCTGGAGGGCTGCCCTGTCATTTCTCCTTATGTTCCTCATGCTTCAAATTGTGTTTTTTCATTATTTTGTCTTCTGCCTCTTTATCTCTTTTTTTTTTTCAGGACCCAAACCCGTCATTATTATTGTTATTATTATTATTATTATTATCACTCCAAGTGCTTTACTCATTGTGGGATTTGTTGGGTTTTCCCTGTAATATTGTTATATTGACCTCACTATGTAAAGTGCTTTGAGACAATGTATGTTGTGATATGGCGCTATACAAATTAAATTGAATTGAATCTTGAAATTTGGTCCAAAATGTGAAGGATTGTGCTTTTGCTTGTTCAGACATTTTAATACTCATTTCATTCATTTAGCACTAACAACAATATGCTGTATATACATAATGAGTTTTTGCATTTAACACACACTGTGTGAATACACATAAGAGGTATTTGTGCAAGAGCAAAATACAAGTGGATTACAGAAATAATAACTAACTGAACAACAAAACCAATGAACACAAAAATAAAAATAAAGAAAACTTAAAAGGATACAAAAATAAAACAGAAAAGAATAGGAAAATTAATAAGTAATAAGGCTCCGTTTTATGTCCGTTGACACCAGTTTGGAGTTCAGCATGTTGAATTATTGATTATTTATAAATGTAACAGTCTGATATCGGCTAATGGAAAATTGTAACCTTTTCATGTATTTCTGTACTTCTACACTGTACTTCTACATCGATAACATAGAGCATGATGTACCTGACAGTTGCTGTCTGGTTTTGTTTCCCCTGATTGCCAGACAGCTGCCGTATGTAGGTTTCACTTCTTCAGGAGAGAACAAACAACACTCTGTATGGAAGACTTTCTGTGTGACATAAGTAACTTTTAACAAATAGTTGGTCCACACCTACACATGCACTGCCCTATTGATAGTATAACGGTTCTCTGCACTCCCAATTCTGCTTGAGATTTCACCCAGCATCACTTTGTGCATGTTATTTCTCCCTCTTGCAAGGGTTAGGGTCAATAAAACCAACGCTTGTATTACAGATCGACAGACTGAGCCTTTATTACACAAATTTCCATAGCCTTGAATTTCCTTCACAATCTTTCCTGCTGCCGAATTTCTCAAACTTAAAAATATTTTAGAGAAACTAAGATATACAATTAGACTTAGTGGGTAAATTCTTTGTACTAACATTAGTTTTCCTCTATAATGATGTGGTAAACAGAGCAGTCTAATGAGAGTCACGAAAACGGAAGTCCAAAATGCAGACATTACTCAGAGCAACAGAACTGCGATTTTTGGTAATTAGTAGTCAAAAATGTATCGATTTACAATATAGAAGACCGACACGCATATGTAGTTACTCTATGTAGTTAGTCAATATGTTTTTTTAAATCATAAATAATCATAGATCATAAGTGCAGACGGTTCATTGATCCATTCTGCTGCTACTCAAATGCGCTGCTGCTCACTTCCGGGAACTATAGAGAGGCTCAATGATCCATTGCCATTGCAGGGGACAGAAAGGTTCATTAGAGTGAACAGAGTTGTTGCGACTCTCATAAGACGGCACTGGAGGTTACCACCTATAATTGTAAGTCTTAAAGGTGCCATACATAAAGTTTTCTCTGCTGCTGAATGTGGTTTCTTGCTGGGAGCAGGTGGTGGTGATGATCACTTGCTAATAGTTCCGGCAATCATTCCATTAACCTGAGGTTAAGAGGTTATAATAAGGCTACTTCTTCGGTGCAGACTGGACGTTACAGTGACTTGCTAATGGAAAGTGACAAGACAGGGAGGTATTAGCTAGTAGGCATGCTATCTTCTGAAGAAGCAACAAAACGATAGGAATAGAAGTAAAACAAACTTTCCACCGCCAGAAATAGCTCTTGGCCAGTAAAGGGATAAAGATTGATGTTAACCCCCCAACATATGTAGCAATAGCACATACGCCCCTTTAATGTGAAAGAGTCGAATTTCTTTTAACTTTGATCAACTGGTAATGATTTAGCTAGAAACTTGCCTGCGCATATCACAGCTGCATTAATTGATTTATTTGACATGGCAAAATTTTTCTGCTTTGACGAATAATTTGTTTTCCAATAGTCTTTGAAGCACTAATCACATGTTGCTGGTGTTCTTGTATGGCCCTGGAGAAGATCAAGATGTCGTCGAGGTAGACGAAGACAAAGCGGTTTAGCATATCCCTGAGAACGCCCTTTGCCAGAGCTTGAAAAACTGCAGGGGCGTTGTGGAAATCCAAAAGGCATGACCATATATTCAAAGTGGCCTAAAGGGGTTTTAAAGGCCGTCTTCCACTCATCTCCCTTTCGCATTCAAACTAGATGGTAGGCATTCCTCAGATCCAGTTTGGAGAACACAATGGCTTGGTGAAGAGGATCGAAGTGAAGAGTCGATGAGTGGGAGAGGGTACTTGTTCTTTATCGTGATGTTGTTCAGTCCAGTGAAGTCGATGCAGGGACGAAGAGTTCCATCTTTTTTCCCAACGAAGAAAAAAACAGCTCCAACTGGAGACGATGAGGGGCAGATGAGACCAGCTGTCAGAGACTCCTGTATGTATTTCTCCATAGCCACTCTCAGGGCGAGAGGTGAGGGAACGGGGAGCTTGTGAGGTGATAGAGCTGATCGGAGACAGTTAGCGTGGCAGTGAACGCACCAACTTTTAATGGTGCTGGAGCACAAGTCTATGTGTGGGTTGTGGAGGCGAAGCCAAGGTTGACCTAGGACCAGTGGAGTGTGAGGTGCAGGAATCAGGTACAGCTGGATGCACTCGCGATGGTTTCCTGAGATAAGGAGGGTAATTGGAGCCGTCTGGTGAGTGACCCTTGAGAGTAGTCTGCCATCTAGCGCTCTAACAGTTTCTGGAGCAGGGAGTTCTAGAATGGGGAGACCAAGGTTGCTTCGATGATGTTGTCGTCAGCTCCAGAGTCTATGAGGGCTTTGAGTGGGAAGGAAGACTGTCCCCATAAAAGCGCTGCTGCTAGCTGTGTGTGGTGATGGGAGATGGGAGTGGAGGACTGTGTTTGGCTCACAAGAAGTCCTCCTTCATCTGGTGAGCCTAGACTTTTGGCAGCTGCGGGCAGTTTGGGAGGACGTGGCCAGCTTGTCCACAGTAAATGCAGAGACCCTCTCTGAACCTTCACTGCCTTTCGGTGGAGTTGAGTCGGGTGCGTCCAAGCTGCATAGGCTCCTCGCCGGACGTAATGGGTGGGTTCTTGGGGGGAGAGTGTGTGCTGGAGGGAATACCTGGAGTTATCTTGAAAGGTGGTTGAAAATGAGGGATAAGGACTTAGAAGTGGCTGACGGTGGATTTTTCCCTGTGATGCTCTCTCATACGATTATCTAACCTAGTGGCCAGGGAAATCAGAGCCGCGAGGGACTGGGTCTCATCTCTCACTGCCAGCTCATCTTTCATGGTTTCTGACAGGCCATGTGCAAAAACACCCAGAAGTGAGACTTTTGTCCCAACAACTCTCAGTCACCAGGATTCTAAACTCGATAGAATATTCTGCCACTGATTTAGATCCCTGGCGGAGATAACAGTTGATTGGAAATTTCTTTACCTTTAACAGGCTGATCAAATACTTTTTTAACTTCCGTTGTGAATTGCTGGTAGATACATGCAAATTGAGAGTGTCTCTCCCACATAGCAGTAGCCGACTGAGCTGCTCTGCCTGAGAGAAGACTAACCAAATAAGCTATTTTAGCTTCATCAGATTGATAGGTGGTGGGTTGTTGGGAAAACACTAGAGAGCATTGCAAGAGAAACCATGAGCTAGCGCCCAACTCACCGCTGTAGCGTTCTGGTGTGGGAATGTGGGGTTCACGAGGGAGAAGAGCAAGGGCAGGTTGAGCAGGAGGGCCTGGTGGTGGATTCACAGCTGGTGCAATCAGGCTTGTGATTAGCCTCTCACGCTCCCTGAGAGGCTAATGCTTAGCGTAAAGCGTCTGAATCTGCAGAGTCCATTTTTTGGCCAGATTGTTCTGTTACAATTCAGTTTGAGTTATTTAGACCCCAAGGCAGATTCAGACACAACACACTGGCTGAGTACAATAAAGTTCTTCATTTGGCCTCTAGCCAGTCTGGGTACTTGCAGGCCGAGTGTATTGTGGAGATGAACAGGAGAGATGGAATCCAGGTGGAAGATGATGGCGTCTGGTGGTGGGGAGCTGGTGGAGAACTGGTGCAGGCTGGAGCGAATGGTAGCTAGTGGGGACAGGACGCAGCAGATGCAGGCTCAGCTCTTGTTATGGCAAATACTGGAAGTGAAGGAGGCATGGTGAGAATGATATCAGTGAAGTTAAAACAACAGATCAGTAAAGTTTACTTTCACTAGTATACGAGGGCCTGGAGAGTTACCACATAGAGAGCGGAACAATCTGGCTATGGTGATGAGAGTCAGGTGTGCCAGGTGGTGATTGCTGAGCCACGTCCCTGCTGAGAAACATACACACACACCAAGAGGAGGAGACACAGGAAATGACAGACAGGGAAACAAACAGGAAACACTGGGGAAGTCTAGAGGTCACAGAAAGGGTTGTGACACATACACAACTAACATTTAGGACACAATCAGCTTTCAGTCAGTCCTCCCTCCCCCCTCACCTCGGTGAGTCTGCCTGGGGGGACTACCACAGCTGGACCTTCACCTCCTTTTCAACCTGGTTTACTCTGTTTCATGTCAGCGGAGCGTGATTGATCAGTACATTAACCGAAGGGTTTTTCAAATACAATACACACAATACACTTCCAGAAAAACACAGAGAAGTGAACACAGATCTGAATAGCAGTAATACATTTGGTTTTATTTATATACATACAGAAAGAGCTAAAGAACAAAGCTTTAGGAAGATATCAAGGAAAAGAAAGACATCACATCAAGAATCAACATAGTACTATACTTAAGAGGTATTTGTAGGCATACAAATACCTACAAATATTATTAACTTTATGCTAAGCTAGGCTAACCATGTTAGAGTATTCCTGCCCTGGGCTGTGTGCATATTTACAACCTTGTTTCGTTCCCTGTTCTTTTTGTAGCAACGTCACCACAACGTCAGTTTGTTTGGTGAAGACGTTGATACCATAACGGGAAGAAAAGATGGCCACAACGGTTGAAATAGCCAACATTTTTACAAGCCCAGATTATCCCTAATATGTTTTCTTAACACATTACTAGCAATCCTTTTTTTTTATAGATTTGATTGAATGCATACATATGATTCAATAATGATAGTCAGTCATACAGATATATTCTGAAAGGTACAACTGGCATAGACATCTGAAGACAACATGAGGTAAAAAGTGGGAAGGCAACATACGTATCTGGAAATGACAGAAAACAATCTGAGACTAAGATATTGCTGTAATCCTGAGTCAGATTTATACAAGGATGGTCCCTTGGTCTAAAGTGGTGGTTTTATCTGATGTGAGATGATAATTAAAGGTACAATATTATAGCATTATAATGCAGGGGTGTACAAAGTGCTCATCCAAGTTTGTGTTTTCACTCTGGAATCACAACTAAATAATTAAATCAATCAATTAAAGTCCCAGTCATATCCTTTCATGTTTTTTTGTTTTGCCATGCAATAACAGCACCTTTAATCATGAAATGTTTTAATTGTTGTGATATTTTTACATTAACACATTGGATTACATTGGATTCAAAGACAATGCGTTAGGAATGTTGAAATTAATAGTTTCTACGATGCATCACAATACAGACGTGGACGATGCTGCATTGATGCAGTGACGGACCATAATCGATTATAGACTACTGCGGTTACTTGTTGATTTTCCAACCACCGCTGGACAATAGAGTTTTAGAGTTCAAAATTACTTCCTGGTAGTAGTAACGCCTGAGGACCCAGCTCAGCCAAGAATTGATGCTGTAACCGAGCATTTTTTGTTATGCCTGTATTGTATCCTTTTATACGAAATAACAACACGGATACCGCACTATGAACCAGCGTGATCCAAGACGAGACAACAACAACTTTATTTATCACCGTCAAACACAATACAGCGCATCCACTCCATTCTTCCGTTCTGCCCTTCACAATAAAAGCCCAACTGGCGGTGGCTCGTTATTTTTGGTTAGTCTGTTAGCGCTAGCTTCAAAGATCTGGCCGCCAAGGCTATGTCATGCTATGTACATCTGATAACAGTAATAGCTAATAAAAGAAAAACTGTTTATTGTAGATTTAAGTCACAGATTGTATTTAGGAGGATGACTCATCTCCCGGATACAGGTGCTGCTTTCTTGAGCTTTTGATGTAATTTGGTGCCAGAGTCAGTGCAGCAGGGATCATTGTGTGGAGCAACGGCATCATGGTCCTGTCAATTCACTAACACTCGACCAATCAGGACTTTTGACCCTGTATTTATAGCATCAAAAAACTAAATCAACCTACATACCCAGTGTGTGGTTTAACCTAATAGAGCTCTGATCTGAATTTACCTTATATATTAACCAGGCCACATTTAATAGGATATATACATGCAGCATTTTATGTTCATCACAAAGGTGCTTTGGTATACAGCAAACAAGGGAGGGCTTTTAATAATCTGTATCTGTTAAATAAATGCACCTGCTTAGAATTTGACCTGCTTAGAGAGCAAGCAAGAGCTGGAGGTGCAGAGTTGACCTTAGTACGCTAAGGTAATAATAGTAATAAGTTGTAGAGGACGGAGTTTTCCTGTTTCCAGAAGGAGTTTTTTTTACTATATGTTGTACCTGTGTGCATAAATGAAACAGAAGTAAGTGCACATGTTACTCTCTCTGTTCTCGCATTCAAGTGTGGTTTATGCGAGTTTAAAGGGCAAAGTGGCCTACTGGTTCTAAGCTAATGTTGTTCGTTGTTTAGGCTAGCGTAGTGCTACAGTTTAGTAGTAAATGAATATTGTACTAAATACCTTACTGAGATGTTGTAAGACATTTACAATCCCTATAGTTAATGACTGTTAATGATAGAGTAAATTGTGTGAACAGTTATTGTTGTATCACAGAGCAGACGATACGTTATGTTATTAGTAGATATCTGTGACTGTGTTTCATGTGCATTCAGCTTAGTGCATTTATTATATCTGAGAGATATAACTGTGTTAAAGAAATATGCAATACATTGCTAAATTTGGCGTTTATTATTTTGAGGTAACAGAGCATAAAGTGACTATAGTCTACCTTTGATTAGAATTTGTCATCCTCTGTTAACTACTGTATATATATATATACACACACACACACACACAAAATGTTTCAGTATATCTGCATAATTGTTCATGGTTATTCTTGTATGCCTCCATTGTAGACCACACACTCACACACTCAATGCCATTAAACTGGAAAAATGGAAGTTCTGTGTCTTGTGTTTGATCAACACACCATGGCAACGGCTACTACTCCAGAACCATTTAGTCTCACTTACAGTTTTAATTTAAGAAACACAAATACTATCACAGTTGTGGGGGGAAAAGGCTGCTAATTGTCTTGTGTCTTATAGTGTCAAAATGCAGTACATTTAAAGTGTGTGACATGGAGAAAAGTCTCAATCCTGTTCCGAACTTTGGTATTTGAAGGTGTTGACAAGTGACACGGCATCGCGATTTGGCTGCAAGTGCGGCGCTGATTTTTCTCTGCAGCTGACAGATTGTGAGAAACAGCAAAGAGAAAACTGTCTTGACACGCCTTGCAGGAGTGATCAGGAGGAAGAGTGACAGATGGCAAAGGAGTTTTTCGTAGGCGGAGGTGGTGGCAAGTGGACAACAGGCCTGTGGGCTGAATACCACTGAGAGATGGACAACGTGGTGTTTGCATGAACAATCCAGGCCTTCTTCACAATATAGCTGGTGCACCAACCAAGTTTCACAAGTATGGACTTGAGCAAAACCTACGGAGGACCGTTGCTGAGCAAAGCAGTGAGAGAAGAAAGAGACACAGGATGAAAAGAGCATGAATAAAAGAATTACATGAATAATGACTCAGCTATAAAGGGAGTGTTCCATGGGAAGAGCAAATGGGGCCATAAATCAATAACTGGATGAAGTGGGAGTGCCTGACCTCTCCTGGAGGCTAAGAGAAGTTCCAGTTGTGCATGGATGAAATTGCTCATAACAGGAAATCCCCATTTCTGGAGAGAGACTACCAGCCAAGACAGACTGTCCATCAAGCTAATTCACTGTTCTCTGTTCTGTCAGACACCTTAAGTTTTTTCATAGGTTTGAATAAATGTCATAGTTGCACTGAATCCCATAGCTGAGAATGTAAATACAATAACAATAGAACTATGTATTTTCTAGCAGGCATTGGTAGCACTGTGTACATGTGTAATCATATTATTCGTACAGGAAAAAGGATGCATCATCTTCATAATTTTGGCAAGTTTTTGCTGACTTTTTAGGTCACTTCCTAGGCAGGACTTCCTATGATGTCACTAAAACATGACAGCAGCCGTTTCGCATGCTTGTACATCATTTGGAGAAAAAAAAAATCTCAACTACCTCTTACGAATGGAATGTCTCAATTCTGCCAAGTTGCTGCAGTGCACACCCCTGCAGACTACAATCCTGTGAGTGGATGCGTTGGTAGCGTTTGTGTTTTTTGGCATTTTGGATGGTGTTCACAAGCCACTTCATGGATTTTTTTTTTATCCTTTTAGACAACAGCTACTTGATATTTTCCTTGTTTTTCATCACTTGACTTTGGGAGAGAAACTTTGGAGCTCAATCCTAGTTGAGTCTTGGTGTTTGGAACGTAGCTCTTGGCAATGACGTGGTCGGCTCTTTCCAGTTGGCTACACATAATAAGGCTAATTTGCGCCTTGATCATGCAAGAACCTAAACTATACATTTCACAGGGTGCCACAGTGGAAAGAAAACCAACACAGACCAGCAAAATTGAATTGCTGCACTTGACATTGATCAAAGCTTTCTTGCTCTGCCATCTTTCAGGTTTATTTGCGCCTTTCATTCCCAATGAACACTAATGGGCATTGTTAATGTGAGGCGGCATGATGAGGGAGCTTGATGTATTGCCTTACAGCTCAGTTACAGGGGGAAAAAATGCCTTTGGTTTTTCCCATTAGAGGAATGCTAATGCCCGTAACTGAAAGCAAATGTGAATTCCTTGAGAATCCCGGGTTTAACTGTTCCTGTGGCCCATGGGAGAGGAAATTCAGGCCGATGCAATGAAATAAGAATCTGATCTTCCATTATTTTCAGCTGTAGCTCATAATATATGTAGCGCGTCGCTTGTGTTTTATGGTCAAGAGCACAGCTGAGCTTGCCCAGGTAAATCTTGTTTCCCATACAATCTGGTCCGTAGAGGCATATCAATGTAAGGAAGCTGAAGAAAACCAGTTGGCTTAACCCAATTAGACCTCACCTGCTTTGGATATACAGGGGTTCAGGACGGAAAGACCCATCTTCATATCAGCATAAGCTCTTAATACAAATGCCTCTGAGACAGTTGAGTCAGAACCTGAATGGTTGTGTCTGCCAAAAACGGATTATTGCCTATTCTACAGCTGCTATTATCCGAATCAAACAGTCATAACATCGTAACAATCACATAACGTAATGTCCGTCCATGGTAACAGAAAAAGGGGCCTTTGTTCGTGAAAGCTTAAATGTTTCTTATGACTGAATAATCAAAGCCAAATATAGTGTTGTAGTTAATTGCATAATCAGTCAAGACATTCACATGATGATAAGCAATACTATAATATTGCTTATTTCGAATGTTTACATGTATTTAGAATGTGTAATATCCTTGTATAGGCCCCCTATACTTGGATACTACATTGTTATTAACATGATTGGTGGATTGGTTATATATAAAGTAACACTGGCAACAGAGATTTAACACTGGCAACACATATATATATATATATATATATATATATATATATATATATAGCTGTGTATAGTAAAGTGAAGTAAGTGAATACCGCACACCACCCCCACATATAGATGAGTTGGATATTTATTTGGACACACCTGGAAAGGATCTTCTTACCGAGGTCACAGAGGCACTTGTTGAAGTTTTGAGCAGAAGGGTTGGGACTGACTAACTTTGGCCGTGGTCTCTGTTGTTAACATTGCAGTGTTACCATTGTCTCCATTATCTGCCTTGATACATAACATATTTGTAATCATTCAAAACATATACTATTCAAAATTCAACTAAGGGTATGAAATATTGAGCTGAAGTCGGAAAGCATGCTTTTGCACCCCCATAATACAACAGGGCCTTGTTTTGCATATAGTGAGTTCTGTTCACTTGGTGTGAATAGTTCCATGCCCCTTTTTTTTGGTCACTGTTCTATCTTGTACAGTACCCCATGACTGATGAGCCAGGCATTTTTTAAAGACTGCAAGAAAAGCAATGAAGCAAAAATAAGAGATATGTAAAATCTTTTCCAGTTACAAGAGTACTTACTGTCACCAGAATAAAGGAAATCTGGCTGGAATAAAATGCAAACCAGACTTGGCTTGAAAGATTGCAGGAGAAAAAGAGCTTTGTGTCTGGAGCTTTTATTTCCCTTAGTGTGTCTTACATTCAGGTTGGCATGGTGCCAGACTAGACATCAACTAAAAGAGGGAACAACATCTATTATTCCTAGGTTCAGACAGACTGTGCTTATAAAACCAACATACATCAACTTTCATATCACATTAATCCTACATCTGTTTCCACAAAACTGTCACTGCAATCAACATTGTAGAACTGTCTTTATTACTATTTCACCAAAATTTATGGCAACTGTCAATGAAAAAAAGATTTCCTACTCTAAGTGACATGTGGCTATATGGAGCACTTCAAAGGTGACAACAGTTCAAGCATGCAACACAATCTAGAAAAATAAACATTCTTTAAATGCCCCTAACAATAAAATGAGGTCTTAGCTGTGTCTGGGCATGACAGTAGTGTTTGAATGAGTGGATCTTTTCCTTATTCTATTGAGGCATTTCAAAAGGTCTATCTGCATTGTTTTACATACAGTATAAACTGGAGTCAAGTTAATATTAACTGGAGTTCGAAGAAAACAATCCTGAAACAGGAATTGTTGATCCCTGAGAAAAAGCAACTGAAGTGTTTAATAAAATGGGGCAAGCTATTCTTCTACCTTCCTTTTCAGCTTTCTGTTGTTTGATTTCTTTTTCCACCTTCTTTTTCCAAGATGGTTGGTGAAAAAATGATTGTATCTGTCATGCTCCTCCTGCTCTTCCCTTTCATCTTTGTACCAGGGTCCCCATACGCCCCCATTGTACTGAGGGTTAGAACGCAGGTCTTTGGCTGGGTAGCGCACTGGCACTGCAGTCTTGTTGTAGTGCGCTAGTCGCATTAGCATCTTCTTCACTATGTGTGGGTAGCGCAGAGACAAGTCCACTCTCTCGTAAGGGTCAGCTGTGATGTTAAAAAGCCAGACAGATTTACCCCGGTCCCAGCGGATGCGCTCGTTATGCCAGCGATTGGTAAGCCGCTGGTTGGAGAAGGTCTGTGGGGGCACCCAGTCACTGTAACCAGGAACACCAGTCAGAAGCTTCCAGTGGCCCACCCGGAGTGCAGCCTGGACTGCTGTGTTCCATAAGCCATACCCAGCCTTCCATGAACCGTTCTTGGCTTTGATGTAGATTGGGTCGATGTTATGAAGAATGTCCTGCCGAGGCGATGGGCGACCTTCACTGATAGCCTCCCAGACATCATACCCATCCAGATTTAGATCTTCATCTATAGTACCTTCACCCAGGGTCACCAGTGTGGGAAACCAGTCAGTGATATGGACCAAAGATCGACATTTTGTCCCTTTGTTCATCAACAACGGACTGTGGACAAAGCCCACCGCCCTGATGCCCCCCTCCCAGTAGGTGGCCTTACTCCCTCTCAGGGGCCAGTTGCTTCCACCAGCTAATGGCTGGCCTCCATTATCTGAGGAGTACACTATAACTGTGTTGTCATAATAACCATAGCGTTTTAGTGCTAACGTGAGGTTGTGGATGGCTTCGTCCAGGCAAGACACCATGGCGGCATATTTACGACGATGCAAGTTCGGAATGCCTTTGTAGCGCTCAAGGAAGCGGGCAGGGACCTGCAGCGGGGAATGAACGGCCTGATAGGCTAGGTAGAGAAACAAAGGTTGTCTGCTAGGGTTATGATTGGCTAAGATATTGATAGCCTTTCGGGTAAACATCACAGTAGAGTACAAGCCGCGGTCCTGTTCCCAAGCTGCCTCTTCCCCTTCATACAAATCATAACCACACATACCAGGCCCTTCACATTTATAGTGACTGTAGTAGTCCCCACTGCCTAGCAGGGAGCCGAAGAAAGTGTCGAAGCCGCGTTGGGTGGGCAGACAGCCACGCTTGTAGAAGCCTAGGTGCCACTTGCCCACCATGTGAGTGGCATATCCTGCTTCCTTGAGCTTCTGGGGCAGGGTGACATTTTCCAGGGGCAGGCAGTTGGGCTGGGTGGCTCGGATAATGGAGTGCTGAAGCCCTGTGTGGATCTGATACCTACAAAATAGAAACAGATATCACTCGGTCAGTGACATGATTCGTTTTAAAGACAGGTTTGATGAATGCTAGTCATCAAGTAGAAAATGTCTGGGAAAAAAACAACCTAAAAATGGACTGTATCCACCCGTTACTGCAAAAGATATAAATTACTGTAAGTGGAAGAAGTGCTAAACCCTGATGATTCAGTCAGCCAAGACATAAGAGCTTACCGTATTAGGCCTTCATTTTACTTTGTTCCACAGAGAGACATTTACTACTTGGCTATATTTCCAAAATGCTGAAAAGCCTTCCTCTATATTCTTTGCTCTAACTTTTATTAGTTGCACCACCAGCTCACAAACTGGTCCAGATAGGATAGTAGGGATTGCTGCATTAGTTTATTTATTAGATGTTCACGTAAACACTGAAAACAGTACCAATGTAAGTTTAGAAAACTGAAGACCTCTACAATTTTCCTCCCACAGACCAAAAATCTAATGGTTGTTAATTACAATAGACCCCGTCCAAAGCAAACACATTTGAGCTGACCTGAGAGTGCTTTTAGGCTAGCAACCAGGGCACAGAGTAATATTCAACTGATGTCTAACTCTGCAGTGAGAGGAGGATGTCTAATGGTAACTGGAAGGGGGAGGCCCAGGGCCAAAAAAGAAGACCTGTCACTCAAGGCCAGACAGGAAGCAGAGTTGTGACCTGGGGCTAACAATACTGTTAGCCACCTTAGCAGCAAGTTAACACAGCACTATTAATAAATGAAGGACAGATACTACATTTTATATCAAGGAACTTTGATAGCAAGTGCAAATGTAAAAAAGGGTACGTGCTTTTAGCAGTGAAGGAAGGTCAGCCCACATTCTGGTGTGATTTATTTAACTTCCATTGTCACATAGCACAAAATGACAACATGACACTGTATCTGCGACATCTAATAAAACTGCTGATGAAATCTGACTCAACATTAACACCCCACCTCAACCATTGGACTTTAAAGACTCTCCCATTCCCACACCACCACATCATCAATTACAATAACGATTGAGAATGTCACCAATGATGAGTTTTGGAATAAAATTTCCCAAAGTGACGCAAAAGCTTTCTTGATAAGCCAGACAAAAGCAGTTGAAAAACAATACTGAGTCCTGTATATTGTAAAATATTACCTCAGATGTAGATATGTCTGCAGGAGTTCTACTCAAATGAAGGCAGGGCATATCCGCCCCTTGTTTATTTAACACCTCAGTGGCCTCAATACATTTAGTGTAGGGACTGATCACATTGTTTACATATTTAAAGTGTAGAGAGATGGCTCTGAATACATAAAAAAATGTATTAAAAGATATTAACATTCCTTAGAATGACGTATACAAAAAGTAAAGCCCAACATATCAATGAGCCTGGAAAGAAAGAGGTTAAGCAAAATGGCCAAAATGTCAGAGAGACAGAGAGTGAAGTGTGAAGTGCAAGGAAAAATTGTTTTTGCTACTCTTTGGGAATGTGGATGCTCCGTAATTGGTGGTCCATCATACTAGTGCCAGAGTTGGTGTCCTTCTATTTGAGTCTACCACATTTTGGATCAGATCTAATTATTCTCTGGGATATTTGGTTTAGGTTTGAGTCTACCACATTCAAAACAACAAGCTGTGGGATTAGTGGTCTGACTTTAAAGCAGAGTCTGTGACTGACTAGGATTCTGTTTCACAGTGAGGCAGCTCAGCTGGGACTTTGGGAGCAACTTTCAGAAGACAAGCACAATGAGCTCTAAAGGTCTGGACTCCCCACGTCTGCTGTGAGAGAAAGAGAGACACCCAGGAGACACGGAATTGATGCAGCCAGTTGCCTCTTCACCTTATTCCCTCTCTCGACATTCCCTCTCTCTCTCGCCCGTGGTTAGTGGTGTGCAGTCAAGCTGTCACCAGGGAAAGGGAGTGGAAATAAGTTTCTGGTTTGGTTTCCAGAGAGGAGAATTTAGTTGGCGGAGAACAAGATGGTTGGTCAGGCCTAGCGAGTGTCTACTCCCCATGGAGAATACAAAAGTCCTTCAATGTCCTTCACTGTCCTGCTATGTGTGGTAATAACTCATTCCTTTAGAACTTGGGTCCTATACACTCAAGAAAGACAATACACTGAGGACAGTTCCCATGAAATCACAGACTGCAACTGCAAACAAACACACTCACCTGCAATGTAGCACAGCTGGCTAGACCATCATCATGATGGTGATAATGGTGGTAAAGTATATTTAATGATCGCAGGTTAAGGATACTAGGTCATATGACACAGCCAGTGTCATATGACACAGATCTTTGTTGTAGAGCTATTCACAAATGTACATTATGTGTGTGTGCGTGTGTGTGTATGGAGTCAGCCCTTGCCACAACCACTTACCAACTTCACCGGCAAAACCCTGACCACTGACCTACCTCATCACCAATGTGCTCTAATGCCAGTTGCAGTTGGCAGAGGCATTCTGGACAAACCTAGGGGCAGAGCCGTTTGTTCTCTGGTGAGAAATAAGACATACTGCACTGTGCTTTTCTAAAACAAAACATCATCTGGATTTGATGCCTCCAAAACCTTTGTTAGGAAATTGTAATGTTTACAACTTGGCAAAATGGATTCCCACAGATCCAAATCTGGTTCTCGTGACCTTCAAAATTTTAAACTCCTCAGGATAATAATATGGCACAATTCTGAATTTGATACCTCTATTTGTTCTTTGTCTTTGAGGTCAGGTCCGTGAATACAAAATTGACCACAATGGCCCTGGTGGGAGCCAAGAGAGATTCTTGGTTTCGTGTGGCAATGAGAGGTATTTCATGTCACTTAGTGGTCTAGGTACTAGGCAGGCGGAGCTCTGAAACACAATTACAAACATGCACACCGGGGGATGGTGGAGGTATTGTTGGTCTGTGATTAGGCGATGAGATCTGAATTCAATGATCTAAGAAAGGAAGAAGTAAACCTAACTGTGTGTGCAGCAACAACAAGAATGCCACTAAGCCTGGTTCTTTAGGGGGAAAAAGATAAAAAGAAGTTTATTTTCTCAATTCTTTTGTTGAAAAAATCTGCATGGGACATATTGAACTCCAAGAAAAGTACTTGTAAAACTGTGTTCCCCATAATGTCTCCAGAGTTTCCAGACACAAAGTATATGGTAAATTTACCCTTGTTACTTGCCCATAAATGTCTATAAAAGGACTTTTGGATGCAATATGCTCCATTATCTTAAATCTTTTTTTTCTCATTCTATTCATACAAGGATCTTTTTTCCACCTCTGCCCTTCACTTCATTTAGCACTTTTGCATTAATGCCAGGACAGCAATGGGTTGGGGAGAAAAAGACCTTGTATAACTCCAAAGTGGAAAAAAATAAAAATGATATGACCCAGAAAGTGAAAAGAAAGGATGAAAATGGAGAGAAAAAAATACCTGTGCAAATTTATTGAGACATGCATGTGCGTGTTTAAGGTTTGAGCCCCTATGAGCCCCAACCCCTGCTCTCACAGCTCCTGCAGGTTTGGTGGTGTTCACATACCAAAAGGTTACAGCCGTGTAATGAGAATGTCATGCTAAGTGCTGCCTGTGATTCCTTCACAAATCAGTCAAACCAGCCCAAGGTTTGTGCTGGAGAATGGTACAAGGTGGAGTGCAAAGACTTTCAAAGTATTCCTGTGTTGTTTCTCTTGCACATACTAGGGGGTGCATAAGGAAACTAAGTCTTGGCTTTGCAGGTTTTGGGGCATTTGAGGGACAGTTATTAGATCTTTAGTATTTATGAAGCCTTCAAATAATTACTGAAATAACTACAGCCCTCTGGAGATTTTTCCTCCTTTTCTGCAGTCCTGCCACATGTCTAGTGATTTGTAGATTATTCTAAAATGAAGCAGGGCATGAATTGGCATCCATAGCACATGGGCTGAAGATCTGGAGTCTCTGCATTCTTTGTCCAACATGTATTCAAGCCATACACAGGCAGAGAAACACTTCCAATGGATAGTGGCTCATTTCCATATCTTATCACGCCAATGAGAGCTGCTGCATTCCTCTAGTAAAAAGCAGAGTTATGGTCTTAAACGTTGCTGTAATCACAATATCACTCTGGTTTATTTACACAGCCACTGAGCCACAAGGCCAACAAATCACACACGTCATTAAGCTCAAATCACTGAACGCCGGGACATGCTTGAGTCCCACAAGACAAGTGCATTGGCCACTGCTCCAGCCACTGAGGTTATGGAGGTTCCCAAGCAGACCTGATGCCCATGCCTGAGCCTTCTCTTCTTTATTTCTGCTCCACGTCTTCCTCACATATGGTTCAAATAAGCAGCCTCAACCCAGCACTCTGGATTTAATCATAGTCAGCCCAGGAGTCGTTCGTCTTACTTAGCTCTTCCTTTTGGCAAGCTCTTCATTTACTTTCCTTGCTATCTTTGAATATCTCCCTTCAGTTTGGCCCCTTCCTAGGCATTTGTGCTCTTATTTTCCTGTACTTTACAGACTGGTAACAAATGATGAAAAAGGTGTCCCCTGTCAAGACTTCCTTTTCACAAACTCAAACACAAACTTCTATAGAAACCGGGCTTATTCATCAACAATAATTGGTCAGTTCAACATTGCACAATTCAATCCAGAGCTCTAAAACAGGCCGGTGTGGGGTGAAAAGGGGGAAGTGAAAGAGTGACAGATGACTGAAACAAAAAGAAAAGGGTGACTGAGAGGCTGAGACACGTTTGAGATAAGTGTGGACAGTTGGGAAGTGTGTAAATGAGCTGGAGAGGGGGTTGCAGTGGGTGAGAAGCATAGTGAAAAAGATCTGCTTTAAGAAAACAAGCGACCCAACTCGCCTGGTGGTTTTGACCAGATTCAGAACCAGAGGTCTGAAATATAAGCGCGCGGTGTTCAAGGATGGCAGAGGAGCTTTTTGGAACTTTGCCACTATACTTACAATAGATCTGCTCCTCATTGCCCTGGGACCCCAGACTGCCTTCTTCATCTTTTGTTTGTTGATAGATATCGTACATGTATGGTATCTCATTTAGCAATGTAGCAATGATTATGAAATCTTATTTAATCAGGTTTTTTGCTATGGTTAATGAGAGGGACCTTAAGTTAAACATTTGTAGTCCATGGAAAAGGCGGGTAGGGGACATCTTTGAAAACAACTGTATGGTACATTTACCACAGTCTTGCTCACAGTTGTGAAGCTGAGCAAAAGTCAAGAAAATAGGTAAAAGGGTGAGAGAGTCCGCCACTATTACAAGAGCAGCAAGGTGTGTTTATGATGTACTGAACTTTCCAGAAAGTCCATCTGCAGGATTTGTCCGGGCAGGTAACTTGAAATGGCTCACAAACCCTGGAACATTATTCTTTGACACTTCAGAAGCATGTTTACTAAATTACAAAGGGAGTGAAAAGGTTCCAGAAGTATGTGTGTACCATGTCATGTGTGTTATATGTCCTCAGGTGTCTAATATTTTTAAGTTTTAGAAGGCTTCGTTAGGAGCAACATCTGCTCCCTTTGGCAATCCATCACTCCGTATCGGGTATATATAGGGTCACAGGGCTGAAGAGCAAAGCAACTCCAAACTTGAAGGAAAGCTCAGACTTTAAGCCTCTAATCTAATCAGTGTAGCTTAAAGAAATCCGGACAGGTTGAATTTTTTTTTTTATGCCATGAGTTTCCCAGGGGGTGAACAGCTTAAAAATATTTTCTCAAGCTCCTGTTACTGGAAAATTAAGAGGGCTTTGTTGAAGTTTTCAACAGCAGCTGTACACAACTTCTGCCAGGTCCCTTTTTCTTCACTCGATTTGTAGAGGCCATATCTTTGAACATGAACCCTTTTCCCCCCAATGTGATTTACTTCTAGCCAAGATCTTGTCAACTCACTATGGGGTACGTTCTGTAACAATAGGTTCACAGCAGTCCCAGCTAGTGAAGCCTCAGTTCAGCTCAGCTGCAGAGCAGCTGTCCCAAACCATATTCCTGTACATGACTCTAACATTTTGCCAGACAACTCACATTTTCAAGCCTCTGTTTATCTCCTGGGATGTGACATCATCAGAGAAAGTCAAAGTTGGGATATTAAACCTTACCACACTCCATGACTTTCCTGCCAGGCTGCTACACCCATCAGCTGGACACTGGAGCTGAGCATATTGCAGACACAAGTAGTGCTGCCCTGCCTTGCGTTGTTTAGCGTTGTTCTGCCCTTTATTTCCACCATCCATACCTTCCATCACGGTAATTTGAAGACAAGATGTATTTTTTAAGGTATACAACATGCCACTCTGTTACTCCTGCAATGCTCTGTGTGCTGCACAGCAACTAAAAATGGTGCCGTGATTCGACTCACAAAATGCGCCTGATGCATTGACTCATTGACTTTTGGGGAATTTTGCACAACCATAAAATGTATGCACACAAGGGGGGCAGGGGGCAGCTGGTGGGTTACACCGCTGACTTTGGTACAAAAAGGCAGGGGTTTGGTTCCAGGTCATCCCAGTGTGGGCTCTTAGGAAAGGCCCTTAATGGTACCTGCCTTGATGATTGTAAGTTGCTTTGGACAGAAGGGTCAGTAAAATGAATGTAATGTAGATGTAATGTAACAGTGTAACAACAAGTTGCTACTGAATCAACACCCTTGTGGATTACCATGACATGGATGAATGAATCTCCACAGACCTCCTTTGTGATGTTTAGGGATAAAGTCCAGGATGAAAAGTAAAAGCCATAAAGAGTTAGAGAGATTTTCAGACACAGTAGAAGTGATGCCGATGAGGAAGAAATTGCTTAATTTCGCAGCTCCTCTTGATTAAAGGTTGACCTGATGTATACAATTTATAGCTATACTACCTGTGTCACTAACCCAAACCAGCAGAAGCAGCTCAAGCTTCAGGACCTAGTGACTCTTAATGAATTTAAGGCTGTTGTCATGAGTTTGAAGATGGGCTCCATTGGAAACTATGAATGTTTTAGTCAATCATTTTATTTTATTTATTGTTGTTTTTGTTTTTGTTTACAATTGCACTTGTTGAACATGTATTTGATTGAGTGTTTTATGTGTAACTATGTACTGCTGTCCATCTTGGTCAGGTCTCTCTTGAAAAAGAGATTTTAATCTCAATGAGACTAACCTGGTTAAATAAAGGATAAATAAATAAATATATATCCAATGAAAGAAACAAATTAGTTTTTCAGGGATTTGTCTTCAAAATTCTTGTCAAAAATAATGGTAGTATTATACAGTATTAAAGTAATAATAATAATAATAGTATTATACAACCCCCATGTGACTAGACTTGTCACATGGGGGTTGTATAATTTGGTCTAAGGATATTCACTTAGATACTATAGTATAATTAGTCATTTATGAGGCAGGAGCACCTGTCCAACAGGGTGACAGTCGAGAAAAAAAATAAAAGTCGTACATGCAGTTGGGCTCAGATGCAGGTGGTTGCTATGGTAATCAGTCTAAACAGCCTGCTCTTATGAAGGGCTTAAGTTTTGGACTCGGTCCTTCGCCGAGTCCGTTTTTTTGTCTATGCGAGTATATGCCAAAAAGTCTTGAACAAACATTGTTCTCAGAGCTTCAGTAACTGTCCAGATGACACAGACTGCTGATAATTTAGTGTTAACAGACGGATGGATGGTGTTCTCCCCCCCACACACACACTCCTCTGCAATCATCCGTTCAGGAACACAAGCCTGGAAACATAATTGAATCTACACCTATGTTTCCATGCGGATATTATCTGAGTTTGTTTCTGAGTCTTGGCGGAGATCAGAGCAGCTCACAGAGGGCAGAGGGACGCAGAGGTGGCTGCACTTTTCTCATTATTTTCTCGTGGACACCTGCCAAAAAGATGTCGGTGCCCAGCAAGCTGCCTCCGTTTTTGCTGAGGTGCAGAGCAGATGGTGGGAGCAGCGGAGGTGAAGCCCTGCAGAGCTGCATGTACAAAGAGGGAAACTGCTGATGTGAAACATTCTATAAGCAAACTACAAAACCAGAGCATATATCCCCCCAAGATACTGCACACAATTAACCAGCCGCGCCCTCTAATATTTCCTTACAGCTTCCTGCCGCCCTCTAAAACACTAAGTGGTTGCTAAGGTAACAATGCTGCTCCCTAATTTAGAAAGACTTAAATTTTAGTTTGAGCCAAGGCGCACTTACATGCTTGTTCTGGAACAGGTTTTTGACACTGGGCACCCGCTCAGACAGAAGTATCCCATAATGGACAGTGTTTCAAGGCCTCTGCTGCTGCTGCAACGACTGATGGTGCTGGTAAACGGGGCAAATCAACGGCCAAACTACAATTACTAACCTCTGCTGTTACTAAAACACCTGCATGCACCTGCCTCTTTGTCCCCCAGTTTTAAGTCCAGCACAGTGTGGTTTAATTAAAGCAAACTCCATCCACTGCAGTAGACTGTGAAAGGCAGTTGAAAGCTCTGAAAAATGCTTTTAAGCGGACATTGACTTAAGATTTTTGTCAACGTTTTCATCCAGTCCATACAGGGCATGGGATGTTAAGTGTCATGAATGCTGGGTTGGAGTGCTTCGTTTATCTTTGCTTACACAGAAAGGTCCATTTAGTGACTGATCTGGAGCTTTCGATCACATCACATGATCTTCATCAGCAGATGGAATTGGAGTTGCTTAGTTGAGTTGTACATAATAAATATGTCCCTTTTTCTGTTGAGCTGTTTAACCTATTCTCCTCCATGTTGGCTTAAGAACTGAAGATCTGATCTACTGATGAGGACCACGTGGTCAGCCCAACAGCTCCGCAAGAGCAGCTAAATGGACCGTTTGGTGACACTGGTTTCTCAACTAGTGTTTCAAAGGTCGAGACTGAACCTCTTTAAGGTAGACAAACCCTTCTATGTTAAAGGATCGCTACAGTCCAGCACAACCTGCCTATTATTTTCTTTGTTCTGGTAATCTATTGGTGCTATCAGTTATGAGAATCAGTTATTGCTAAATGCATGAATTAAAGCGCCTTCACTATCATCAGAAGGATTTTCTTCTGAGTTTTTACAAGCTGGAAAAAGTAAAGACAAGTAGAGATAGAAGTTTTCACCTCTACTTTTTTTTTGCAATTTCCTGGAGCAAACCCTGCTCTGATGAGCAGCACATTATCATAACCTTTAATAAAATCCAGGCTGTAATAAATCATAACTTTCCATGAACAGAGTCTATGAAATGGAGCGCAGTAGCAGGGGCTGCTCTCCATGCTCCAAGGAGCGAATGAATAGAAACACAAGACCCCGGATGAAATGACACTTTAGCTCCTCTCAGGAGAAAAAAGTTAGGGGCATGTTGGACTGTACCTGCCGGTCATGAGCTGGCTCCTGGAGGGGCTACAGAGAGGCTGCACATAGTAGTTCTCCAGTTTGACTCCCTGCGCTGCCAGCCGGTCCAGTGTCGGGGTTTTGATCTCGGAGCTGTGGTACCCAACATCCCGGAAGCCCTGATCATCCACCAGGATAAACACGATGTGCGGCTGGGAGCTCGGCTTCTCAAACTCGTTCCCTCGGTGGATCTGCTCGGCGTCCCAGTTTTCCCACGACATCTGAACGCTCCACGTCTGGGAAATGATGAAGCCGAGGAACAAACTCACCGGGACCCACAGGATGAACATGTTTCGCAGGCGGATTGGCGCCCACGAGAGCGGAGAGCGGCTAGCGGTTGGCGGCGGGGCGGCGGGTGCGGGCGGCGGCGCGGCGCACATATTCAGGGGGAACAGCAGCACTTGGAAATCGGGTTCGCATCGTGTCCCTCGTTTCCTCCAACCACACGGTCCACTGACAGCCTCGTGGCTTGCGCAAAATCAGAGGCGACAACGCTGTCGGTGGATCCACGCGGATACTAATACACATTTCCTGAGCAGCTGACTCTTAAAAACTAAATGTTGACATGCAGATGTCTGTTTTCTTGTCAAAAGACGCGCAGGAGCACCAGGGTCCACACTAACACTTGGTCAGCTGGTGCGGTGCGTTCGCAGCAGATGCCCTCCATCCTGTCAGGCAGCGGTCTTTCTGAGACCAAGAGCTCACTGAGGACTGAAGACAGACACCGACTGTCTCCTGGAGGAAGCCGATGCATGTGTGGGTTCCCCCCGCTCCTTGCAGCTCCAGGCCAAAACTGCACTGAGCCACGGTGCGTTCACGATCAGCTCCACAACATTGACTTAAGAGGTGGGAGGGAACTCGGCACACAGCCGTCATTTGGCCGTTCTGCAACGTGTTGGTTGCTGTTGATCAGCAGCTGTATACATTTATTTTTTCAAATTGACATTTAAAGTCACATTGATTGGAAATACATATCTGATAATAGTGATATGGCGTTTGTTTTATTTTGTCATATTTTCTACATAAAGAAAAGCATGATTTGGTGGGAAACGATTTAAACGTTATTTCTAACTGTTAATAAGTTCTGCCAGATGCATAATGTCCGTTCCTAATAACAAAATATAATAAAAAAGTTGCGAAACAACCAGTCAAAGCCAATATTTTCACATACTGTAGCAACAGAGAAGTGAGAGAGTTCCACTCTGTGGAAATAACAACTTTTACATGTTGTTTTTGGTCCAGGTGAAGATTTTATCATCTCAGGCAGTCAGTGGACAAGAGATTAACTGCAAGATAACATCTTTGTAGATTAGCGACTGGATAACAGAAGAGACAAAATTTTCCCATAGGCCCCATGGGTCCCATAGGCAGTGACATGAGCAGATGTCAAGATCAAGATCAAGATTCCAAGTGGAAAAAAAGTAGTACCATAGATTGCTTGTACAGTGTCCCCCTCTCCGCACCCTGCATCTCTACCTCCTCCACAGCTGTTAAATTTTTCCTTGGAAACGCAGTATATTTTTGGCTGCAATTCCTTAATGTATTCACCTTAAACAGTGGGGAATTCGTTACCATACTGAGAGTGCCACAACACGATCCCTACACCCTACATTCTACAGGGGTGGAAAGTGGAGACGTAACCGTGAATTCAGGAATATTCAAGTCAAGAGTCCAACTTCACCCCACTTTAAAAACAAACAAACATTTGAATAAAAAGTGTAAAAAATAATGCAATCAACCTATAAAGTACTTTTGTTGATATTCTGAACTCTGCTGCAAAAGTCCAAGAAAATATGGATTTCACAGAATTCCTGACAAAACATCTTTGCCGCTGCAGTTTAGTTGTGTATAAAAGATAAAGATGTTGGTTGTAACATTTCAAAGGGATTATTAGCATAAAGGTAAAGGACCTAATTTTTTTGACATTTCACCTTGATCCATATAATACATATCAAGTTGCGAGTTTGTGATGCTACTCACAGCTGTTGCTTCATCCTGTCACTGAAAATCGCAGTATACATGGTCACATTCACCCTTTTGATAGATTAATCAACATGTATGTGCATTTAAGCGGGACCAGATCATTAGTCAACTAATTTCTCTGTCAATAATCATCTGAATCAGTGCTGAGTGGATGTGTCAGCAATGATTAGAATAAACCTTATGACTGCTGTCTTGCCACAGAATTGAGCTGTTTTCATTGTGGTTCCTTGGTGAGTAGGGCAATTTGTTTTTCTTATCTGGTTTTACACTCCTGAAACCGGGCATCTGATTTATGCGCTGGCCCTGGAGAGGAAGCACATAAATTACAGAAACAGAGCTGGAGAGATATATTTCACATCCTCCTTGTTGAAATATAATTACATACAGTATAGAGCCGGCATTTTCAACTTCAAAAGCAAGTGGGCCAAATAGGAAAATCATTGAGTGTCCGTGGGCCACATACAATACTTAATGGCTACAAATATGTCTTACAATACTACAGGGAATAAACGATTCACGTGCATTGCTTTTCTTTCACTTAAATCTATATGTAATCTCTTCCAAACAGCAGCCTGTATATTTATGGACGTAAATATATGCTACAAACAGTAGGAAAGCTATGGTCACAAGGCTGGATACAGAAGTGCAAAAAATTACATCCAAAAAAACTACAGTGTTTCCCCTAGGATAGAAAAGAATTTGTGAGCCGGTACTCTTATTGATACTGATTATCGATCCGGTACTTTAACAGTACTCTAATTGGTTCTTGTTTCCTTTTTAGTAGAAAAAAATTAAACCAAATGAGAATATATTGAATGGACTGAAGATTTGTTTCTAACACTGTACTCAGTAAATTGTTGAACACTGAACAGCACTATTTTGAAAAAATAATTAATATTAAGTACATGGTGTTGTGTGTTGAGTGATGGGACTAACATAAAGCCTGCCAAAGGAAAAAAGTTACACATCTCTCTCTCTCTTTCTCTCTCTCTCTCTCTCTCTCTATATATATATATGGACAGACTGTTTGACTGTTGTAAAGGGATGTAGGTCTGAACCGGGTCAATTCTCCTTAGTCTCCTCCCACTAGCTACAGGTGTTGTTGCTGATTGGGAGGAGCAGAGGTGGAGTTTACTTTCACTTTCACTCTCACTTAATATTTCACAGCTCGCACATTTTACCAACTTCACTTGCAAAACATTTGTTTCACTTGTGGCAACGAGTGTTGTCTTTATTTATTTTAAGTACAACGAGAAGTTCACTCTCTGCCATCATCACGCGGAGCAGTTGAGTGTCTGTGTCGCGCAGTGAGAGCTGGCCACACGGCATGCGCAGCGCAGGCCTTGACACAGAGACTCAGGATTAGGAATAGACAAATTAATTAATTTCTTTAATACCTTAGCAGCACTGGTAGCCAGACTCACTAACTCTGACCATAGACGTGACTGATGCTGTAACGCACTACGTTCCTTCAAAATGAAAATCAACACACGTTTGGCCAGTTAAATGCTTGTCTCCAAAAGGGCCATATCCGGCCTCGAACTTTGTCCTTGTTGTCGTTAACAAAGATATTTGGAAACAGCTCAAAAAAAGCATTGGATAAATATTAAGAAAATGAATGAATGAATGGTCCGGAAAGCCTAGGGTTTGCAGGCATGTGCATAGGTATTACATTTGTTTTTAAAGTAAGTTTAGCCCAAAAACCAGTCTAGTGATGAACAGATCTATAGTTTACACTCAGATATCAGGCTTTATCTGAATGAGGGTGTTTGTTGACTCACAGGTGATGCAGCAGCAGCTTCTACCTGGTGCTGGCCATGTTAGCATGATCCCAAGCTGCTATATAAAGAGGCCTGCTGTGAGCCAGTGAATTGGGCGGGAGGTGTCTGGGGGTAGAGGGCTGTACAGTGTGCCTGTGAAAGACCCTCACATGGAATAACTCTAAAGGTCCTCAAATACATCATGCATGCGCAACACATGAACAAACACACCCAGAAACCCAGTGGTAGTGAAACATATATACATTTTCTGGAAGAAAAGCAAAGTTGACAGATTGGAGAATCCAGAGCAAACTCTGGGCAGGAGAGTGCCTCCAGCATGTCCATGCATGTTACCAGAATGAACAAATGTATGAATCATTAGAGTGCATGTTGGAATGAAATATATTTTATTCCTCCTGCTTATGTAGGAAACTAATTGAGTCAAAGCCAATTCACAAATTAAGTCCTCAGCATTTGCAGGAGAGGAACAAGACCTTAGTCATGCTGTTAGAAGGTTGCCGGATAGAAATGATTCCGTCCATTCCAAGACGTGACCTCAAACTCTCTGTCATCCTTAAGGAGCTAAGTGACCTCATCCTAAATTACCGCTCATCACCACATCCCACTGTTACAATGCATTGGAAGAGGATATGAAGAGCTGGGCTGGGATATTGTTTGAGTGCATGGCGCCGAGTGTAAAAATCCCATAGGCCCTCTCATCCAATGCATGCCAGACCCCCTGTTTCCAGGAAAGCCTTTGTTTTTTTGCATAGTTGCATAAAACAGTGGGGGAGTGCCACAAAGATTGCTGCCAAACCCCTCCCTCACCCTTCTACCCACGCTAAACTGGCAAGACACTGGTGAGAGGTAATACTCCGGCCTCTCTGCATACCCGAGATCCATATCCTCCACAGTACATATTTTGTTATTGGAAAGTATTGAAGTGGATGAGTGGTGGGGTATACTCAAACTGCTTATGGATAGCCAAATTGAATCCCACACATAAGGAAACTTTTTATGCAGTGGGAAACTGTCTCATACCCCATTCACACCAGGCATTAAAATGTGTTTTAGGAGATCGTATTTCAATCACATAGAGCTTGGCCACATGAAGGGAAAGGTGTAAATGTACCCAAGAAGCATTGAGGACAGATTGTGATCACATTGGGAAGTATTGTGACCACATTAAACACAAATAAAGATGCAATTGCTTTGTCAAAACACATACAAAAAACTATGTGGTCGGAAATCATAATCTGACAAACCAGCGAGGTCCCAGCAGCTAGGTACCAAGCAGCCATTAGCCAGTAACAACGCAAGGTAGTCTTCTCCCTTGTCCTAAACTATGGAAGTTTATAACGACAGCTGTGGATGGTGTAGCTCATTTTCGATTTACAAGAGGAAAATGCTTCCAGACAGAATTGGATATACCTACAAGCAGTGAGATCCACCAATCATGCGACATCTGTTGAGCGAGGCAAAAATGTCAACAGACTAGAGCGTGCAGAGAGGAGATGCCTGTAATAATTATTCCACAATGTCTGTGAGAGATTGCTGCCGTTTTTGTGGAATTTGAAAATATTGGGTACATTTAGTCAAATGCTCGTTCATCAGCAGCAGCATTGGTTGTTTACAAAAGTCGCTTTTCTGGTATAAACTCTGCCCATGATCAGATAATCGGTTGTGAATGGCCCGGCAGGATTTCCGCCGGAAGGAAATCACTTTCCAATGGAGGGGATCCAGACTGAAGTCTGGCAGAGCAAATTAAATGTGCTCCGAGAATTCATCTGGGTCTCAGGCTATGGAGTGTTTTAAAGAGGAGACAAATCAGAAAAGCAAGGAAACACAATAACCCAGCTTTGACTGATGGCTACCATCTCTTCTATTCATCTTCCTCTAACTTACCTTTTGTTGTTCGTTTGTTTTTTGGACCCACGTATTTACGAGAAGATGTGAGGTATACTACAAAGAAAAGTTCCTTACATTTGAGAAGCTGGAACCGACTAATGTTTAGAATCTTTACTTGAAAAATGGCTAATTCAATTATCAAATCCAAATCAATCAGATTTAATTGTTGAAGATTAGTCAAATGTAAGTGAGCGAAACAAATTAGATAGTTAGATAGTTAGCTAGCTTTCTTGGGATATAGGGAAAGATAACTAAAATTGGGCTTACTAGCTAACGCTATGTGAGCTTGTTGAAACAGTTAAAAAGTACAAGGTTTGGCTCCAGCCAGGCACTTACTCTGTCTTCATTCAAGCGCTACCAAAGGAAACAGGTCTTAAGTTTACATGCTGGAGGTGTTTGATACATGAACAAACTAATGTCAGAATGAACTGACTACACTGAAATACTATTGTCATGATGAATGGCTTGCTGCTAACACATGCTGATTGGTCAGTTAAGGATTTATTACTGAGGGGGGTGCACGCTATCTGCTGTATAATTAGGTTTTTCATGTCATTACTCCAAAAATGGAATTCAAGTTTGAACTGTAATGATATCTATGTTTCTTCAAGAGCTTCCTTCTGTTTGTGTGCTACAACCCTTTGTGCCAAGTATGTTCTGCAGCAACATTTCCACTCACACAAAAAACTGCCTGCCAGTTTACAAACTGTTATCCTACTGGCTGCTTAAGATTGAGTATGTCAACATTTCCATGCGCTCCTAAAGTTTTAACACCAATACAGAGAAATGACCCCAGAGTGTAAGAAGTGTCAGTGGTTGAGTGTTGACATGGAGATTATAGATTATCCACATGATGTGCAGCACTCACCCGGGCTCTGTTATTGTGTCAAACATTCCAGAGTGAGTTAATGGTGGTGCAGGTGGAGCCTGTGTAGCCGCAGTACAGTACAGAGTCTCTCAGTGTAGATAACCCCTGATAAGCAGAGAGAAAGGGAATGCTAGCTATGCTGAGATTTGATTGTTGAGATGCTTTTTCATTACCAAGTTTAAATCTATGTTAGGCACTGTAAGATCTTCAAAAAACTAAAGAATGGTTTGATAGAAAATGAAAGGTCTTTTATCAGTCTCTCCAGGAATTTGCCATGTATGGTTCTTTATAAAACCACAATAATAAGTTGTATTTGTTTCCCAGTGATTTTTAAATTTACCAAGACTAAACCACCACTAAACTAATACTTAAAAATTTGGTTTGTGGAATTTGTAAGAAAGCACTACACAGCATGGCATGAATCACTAATTAAATCAGGGGAGACTTACTGAGAAGAGAATGAGAATAAGTAAATTACAGTCAAATTTGAGTTATTGTGAGCAGGAGGAATAGACGTTGGTGCTTAGACCCCGGCAGGAAGTAGAACATTATGGAAGCAGTCCTATTAGGTGCTTCAGATGCGGAGCCTGGTGTTGGTGATGATGAGGAATGGAGCATGTAGTTGGGACGTCTCATGAAGAGCTTCTGGTTGGGACATGACCATGTATCCAGAGTTGAGGGTTAGAGGTGGGTCATGCAGTGATCGCAGTATTGAAATGACAGCTAAATGAAAGGGAAAGAGAGAGAACATTTTTAAACTTTGACAGTTTACAAGTGATCGGCTAAATGCAAATGTGTCGGGTTGTGATTGGATGAAAATGAGAATGAGCTGGTGGAACTAAGAGATAGAGAGAGAACTGTGCTGATGAATGAGGAGGCATTTGCAGAAGACAGTCTTCCTATCATTAAGTTTCATAAAGGTTCAGTAAGAAACATGTAAAAGTAATGGAAGTAGATGTGTGATGACTGAACAGAGAGCTTGTTACAGTGTAAAGTCGTATGGACCCCAGGGAGAATAGATGCAACATGCTGTTGCTAATGGGGCTACTACTAAACTCAACTAAACTCAACTAAACTACAAAACTAAACCAAACAAGTGCAACAACCAATGTCAACAATGGATCTGTTCCATTTAAAATAAAACTTTCTCATCTGAATGGAACACAGCCATCATAAATACCTGTAATTACACCTGTTCTTTTCCTGCTTTGACATGTAAAAATGTCGGCAGTGGAAGAAAGGCCTTAACACTGTCTGCACACAGTGAAACTGTCCAAACCCCTTTTTGTTGAACACCAACTATGTGGTGACAGGTGAGAATGCTTGTTCCCGTTCACCTAAGCTGCACAGTCGAAGCCGAACAGACATCGATTCTATCTGGAGAGATAGGCACGCTTGAACTCAGCCGAGCAGGAACAAACAGGGCCTGTTTTCTCAGCCCGGTGAGGTTTCTGCGCTGGGGCCTGTCTGACATGCAGACAAAGCAGTCAGCATTGCAGGCCTGCGATGGGTGATGATAACGCAAATATCATTTTAAGATCACTTGACAACCATCAACATCAAGCATCAACCTCTGATTACCTTTCAGTGTCTTGCCAGAGTCTGATCTGTGAATAAAAATACCATCCAAAACATGCTGCAATAGGTCATCTTCGCAACAATGTTTTCCTTTGTCTCATAGTGTGAAATTTATTATTGAAGCAAAATGACTGGTAAACATGAAATGTTAGCAAGAGAGCTTGTCTCTGCCCAGTCAGGCCAATAAAACCTGGAGCTTGGTTGCTAATTTGTTGTGTGTGTTCTGTGTTCTGCTGTTGTTTTTCCTAATCCCTCTGCATCGGTTGTGCCTCCAGCTCATTATAGGTTTCAACACCCATTACATATTTTACTTGGAGGTGGATCTTCTGTAAGGTCAAAAGGTTAACGTTTACTTCAGTTGGGGAGATCAGCTGACTCACTAGATTGGTATAAGAAGGGGGGGCGGGATTGTTTCCAGATGGTCCTCTTGACTGGATGTGTCTCTGGATCAGTGGTTACAGAGCAAATATAAAGAGAACCGAGACTGTGTTAGGACTGAATCCATCGTGCCTAACTGTAAATACATACAGTCCATTTACCATTTACCATTACAACGTAACACAACATTACACAATAAACATACTCAATAGAAGTTCCTCACAATTCAATAATCAAAATATGCTGCCACAACATCATCAACACCCTGCATCCTTTAAGGGTCGTGGGGGTGGGGTTGGAGCCCATCCCAGCCCACACATACCTGGAGAACATGCAAACTCAACACAGAAAGGCCCTGACCTGTCTGAACCTGGATTTCAAACTAAGAACCTTGGGACAGTGCTAACCACCGTACTAACATGTCGCCGTTGTCATAAGATGCCATTGCTAAAAAAATCAATCAAATTTTACTTTTTACTTCTGTGATATGTTCCAGAGAGCAAATTCCTTTCATGTATAGCTCGGTATATGACAGTACACCTGATTGCGTTTGTCCTTATGTTACATTATATACATTTTTAGCTTTTCCCGCTAGCATGAGACAAAATGTGTGCTGTCTTTTATATGATCACACTGAGATTAAGATTTTAAGATTTAAGATTTTTCTTTTTTGTGAAAGCAAGAGTAGTTATTTTTTTTTGGAGGGGGGGGGGGGGGCAGAGGAGGCTGTCTCTCTCTTTTCTTCTATGCCAGATTTATACGCTTCATGCTGATGTGGTTTGGGTGATGTCCTACTGTGTGTAACTTTGTATTGTTAACCAGTTCTGTGTAGTTTATTTAGCACTCCTCTGTCAGGGTGGGAATGGGACAGGGGAGTTGAGGGTGGGTAGTGGTCACGTGATAACAGTGGCAATAAACATTGTTAAAATTGTGTTCGTTAATTAACTTAGCTGTCTGTCATCATTAACAAAACAAATGACTGTGTAGAATGTAGGCCAGTGTATAAATTATTGTTACAATCTTAACATAAAATACTCGAAATACAATATCTTTGTTTTCATTCACTCAAGTGTCAATTAATGTTGGATGTTATAGATAGGCTATCCATAATGTCATCCAACATAAAATACTCTGCTGAAAATAATTATTTTTCATCAAAACAGAAACAGACAGGATTTAGTTGAGCGGTGGCTGCTGTTGTGCATTGACATTGGTGATAGTAGCATTTGTCTAAGCAATACAGTTGATCAGTTATGGCTATCAAAATAATAAAATATTAACATTAAAAATATTCATATTAAATAATAACTTTAATTAATATAAAAGATATAGAACAGTCGTCTAGTATCTGCTTAACCTGCAAAATCAGTACATACACACATTATCTATTTATAAAAGATACTTAAAAAAATCTTCAAGATGTCAACTGTTCTCTTTCAAACATCTCAATATGTGTCAATCTATCAAAAACATCTGATCTAACATCTACTCGTAAATCATATACCTTAGTCAGGGTAATCTACGGCATCATGTCCCTCCACATACAGTGTCCCCATTACTGAATAATCCAAAGAACACACTGAAAGTTTTTCTACTTTAAAAAGTAATGAAAACTCGTCAAAGTGGGGTCTCTTGATTAGCCAGATTAGTGACACATTGCCACTTAATTTTTTTAATTTCAGAATTTGGTGCAGTGAAAACCACACACAGACACACAGACACACACACACAAACACACCGCAACGTGTGCCTTGACGATTGATGGTAAGTGACAAGATAATTTAAAATTTGAGTGAGCCTACCCTCAAGCATAAATGTGAGTAAGAGAGTGATGAGTATACGAATGATAGACATCACGATGCAGGGCCTTGGGAAAGAGATGTCAACAGGGGTCTGATTCAGCACCCAACCTAAGTCTTGAACTTTGACCCTGATACGTCTGGCCAGACGTGCACACAGAATAGTCCTCTTGTGTCAAAGAAAAACACAGGTGAGCTAACATTTGCACCAAGCACGTTTTCACGGCTACATTATGTCATAACCAAGCAGCTGCAACTCAACACAGGCCCGAACCACTGACCGAGCAGCACGGCACCAATAATCTTCAGGTAAATCACTTCCACTGAGGCAATGTAATATCTATTAGTGTTCACTTCTGCTGTTATTCCACTGTGGTTTCTGTCGGCCATGTGCACAGCTGTTCCCCAGTGCAGTCCCAGCTAGCGTAGCTGCTACTTAATGTGTTATCCAGTTGGCTCAGGTGACTGTATCAACAAGACCTGTTTTTGCTCGGCACACTTTCAGTTACTGTGACCCCCCTTCACTCCACATTTCACCAAAACAGGTCCCACCAGCACACGGGAAAGCCAGCTGAGAGAGTCCCTGAGTCAGGGCCAAAGTGTACCTTAGTGAATAGCTGATGTCTTTGAGGCATTTTATCATCAACCAGCAGAATCAAACTATGAACTGTCAGGCGAAATGTTCCTCTCCTGAGGCTTCACTGATGAGTCTGGCATCAGGTCAGTGTTTTTCTTCGGTGTAAAAGTCAGGTTTCTGATGGCCTCTTATTAAGATCGTAAAACTTAGTCTATGTTTTTTTCCCTCTTGATCTCCGTGCTGGCATTAAAGGACAAATAAACGTAAGACAGAGTGACTGTTGCAGGACAAAACAGAATAAGGATGGCTTCACTCTGGGGATGCCTGCTGCTGCCCCAGGTGGGTCGACAGGGCCCAGTTTAACTCCTGCAGTGTGGAAGGTTTGTGCCAATATTCTGAGTCTGGGACCCTTTGAAATGAAAAAATAAATTATGTTTTTGCAAGTATTTTGTAATAATTATCACTCAAAGAATAATTTTCTATCAAGCAAATAAATGCATTTAGTTACCCAGAATAATTTAGTTTGAGCAGGCTACTCTGTGTTCAACAAAGTTATTTGGATGTTTTCTATTATCCTCATGAGCACATTTTAAAACACAGTTTTACTCATTTGCCCTACGAATTACATCCATAATGGATGAATCCACGCCTCATGATTTTTATACCATACCAAACTAAAACTATCTATCTGCAATAACTGCAGTCTTTACTTTTCTGCAACCATGCTTCATTTCCCAGGTATTACAGGAAGTGTACATTTTTAAAACAAAATTCTCATTACATAATACGCAACACAGGGCTTTGCATAACTGTTCAATACTGATGCTTTTGTCTGTAAATGTCCTGCCTGTGCATTCTGAAGTTTGCCAACACACCCATCTGTTGTGAGTTGTGACTCAAATACCATTTCAGTCCACAGGAAAATCAGAAAGAGATACTTCTAAGAAGCCAATAACACATAAGAATCATGGAGCACAACCAAAATAATGAGGGTTAGGAAGGGCACAGAGTCTTTAGGAAGTGACTGATACTGGACACAGTAAGTGTGTGAATGACATGAGCAGGGAGGGAGAGATTAGGACAAATAAAAGGAAGGATGAGTCAGAAAAACCCCTGTGACATCAGCTTTCATCACTTAAACCTCCCCACCGAGGAACAATCCATCTACTGTCTTTGTTGCTAATCCTTCACATTCTCTGAACGCACAGACATCCTCCAGCGTCTTCACCAACATATTGATTTTATTTCCCGGGTGTAGCAGCAGAAAGGAGTATGTATGTGTGGGGATGATCCAAGGCCAGAACACAGAGTTTGGCACTTCCACTCAGTCATTAAATCCATAACAGCACATGTGATCTATTTGACTGGAGGTGTGTTGTGGTGCTGCCTTTGACCACAATGTAAGCCGTCCTACATGCAGAGCATATGGTGGAGAGTTTCTGCAAGCATTCAACGAACCCACCACATCAGATATCATCAGACATCAAACAAGAAACTGAGCTCAGTATGAGAATAAGAAACAATAATGACGTGTGTTTTGTTTATACATGTCCACCATAATCACTATCTTTAAGGGGTCAACTTTGTGTCAGTTACACATATTAACTTCCCCTAATATGGTTCTTAATTGAGCTCAAATTAAGGGGGAACCTTCCTTTGTAAATTGTATTCCTCTCTAAGTATGTTTTATTATATTCTTGCAGAAAGACCATCTGTTTTACTGATCTGTTTGTTAAGAAGCCGATGCTGCTTTTGTTTTCAATGCAAACACACCACATCCTCTAGTTTGTGCACATTAAAAGCATGTGCTAGTCTGTTTGTGCTGGTTAGGGAGGGAAATGGCACACTTTAGCTTTATTTTTCTGATGATAAAAGCAGATTGACAAACCCCCCGTGAGCCCCAATGTCTAGTCCTGAGTACAGGCGACACAAAGTTGTCGACAATTAAAGATTGGAAGCGGAAGAACTAAGACAATTAAAGATTGTGACCAGTTTCTCTTTCTGACCTTTAAAACCTGTGACTAAAATGTTTGTTTTAATCTGACTGAGATGTAAAAAACAAAAAACAATCTAAGATCTGATCTAAGATACATCTGAATAAACTGGTCCTGCATCAAACAATAGTGGAGCTAAAATTGTTCCTTGGGGAAAGCCAGTTTCCTTTCATATATTGATAAAATATAATTTATCATTAAAGAAAGATTAGAGGCAAACCAGTTAAATATGTTTCCAGGAAGATAGTTAGAATGGTTCTCCAATGTTTTCAGGTTTTTAATAGAGCAGAACCAAGGAGGAACATGAAATGCATAATTTTGAACAAACTACCTTAGAAGTCATACCATTCATCATCAAGCTTCTGTATGATCATATTGGCTTCTCTTGGAGGAGAGGAAGAACCCTCAGAGTCCTGTTCCCTGAGGTTTTACTCACCCAATGAAATTATTTCTGAGAAATATGTTTGTAGAGGTCCAAGTCTGATCTATCAGGGGGAGGCTCGTCCCCAACCCAGCAGAAACAGAGGCCCACTGGTGTTGGTTTGTGTAAATGCTGTTAACACATTATACCATTTTATAATTCCTGTTGCACAGCGTGAAGTTGCTAAGCTATGCAGCTCTACTGTGTTGCATGGCTGCAAAGAGTACTTTCAGGCTGTCATCAGATGTTACTCCCGTAGACGGTGTTGAGATGTTGGGGGCTGTGTAGGCAACTTTTTTGCTTTTGGCTCCTCCTTTTCCCCCTTTCCTCTGAGATTTCATTCAGTGCTTACAGTTTCTTACTTTTCAAGCCACTCTTCCTGTTTTTTTTAGGCTCATTAACACTGGTAGCTGCATATTTGTTGCACTTTCCACCACTGGCTCCATAGTGTTGACCTCCACACACTTCCTGTCAGTGACCCACAGAGCCCTCTGCAGGTCAAAGGTCACACCCCTGGACAGATGCCGATCAGTTTGCCTGTTGCACATGCACATTCTTTCTCCTTTCAGTGAGCCTAAACATAAACCTTCTCTTGGTCTTGCAGGGGACTAGATCAGGCTGTGGATGGTAAACCATGGTGGAAGAAAGTCCATGATACTATTTGCTTCAACAGCTTATGAGAATACCGTCCTGGGATAATCACATTATACACATTACCCATACAGGACGGCTCATGTAGCTTAGCTGCCCTTAAGAGTTGGTGATACATTTTGTGCTTGTGTATTTCATGTCATTATTCAGTTAACAGTAACAAGAGGAAGGCATCTCTACACTGAGTGAAAAGACTTGTCTTGTGCAGCTACAACATTATGACATTAACATTTCATCTGACGAGCTCTCAGTCAGACCCAGCCCCAAATCTGCAACCGTTTTCAAAAAAGCTAACATGGCACTTTTCAAAATGTTAAACTCAAGGCTTTACAAAACGGCAGCTCACAAGCCAACGGGTGACGTCCCGGTGGGTGTGTACACCTGCAACGTGGTATATTTCCAGTTATCCTTACTGCCTGTAGGAGGGGCAACGGTCCCAATGCAGATCACATTAAACTTAAAATGTCCTGTTATGTGTAGTGTGCTGCCACGCTGTATTTAACATCAGCTGATCCTACATTTAAAGTGCATATATTTTTTATGATTACAAGTAAATACTGAAAAAGTCTATTACTCTGGTGGCATATATATATATATATATATATATATATATATATATATATATATATATATATATGGGGTGTAACGATACACGTATTCGTATTGAACCGTTCGGTACGGGGCTTGTGGTTAGGCACACGTTACGAACCGAACTATTCGTTGTAATCCTAAATACAGTTTAAATTGTGTGAAATATAATGTTCTCAGAGCCACTGCGCTCAACAAGGCATCGCTCAGCAAGGCAGCGCGGGCTGCAGGCAGGCGGCAGTGGCGACGTGCTGTCTGCTCCTCCCCTCCGCAAAGCAAAACATTGATCTGCAGTAGCAGCCGGAGGCTACGCTAAGCGAGCTTGTTGCTATATGGCTAATAATGCCATTAAAACAACAGTATGTCACATTCTCCAAATCTGTCTCAGTGGAACTATTTCAGACATCAACTCAGTCAACTAATTTACCCGACATCACCCAGCGTGTCAATAGGTGGATCTAGACGGAAAAACGCTACAAACTATCCCCACAGCGTTTGCTTGGACTCAGCCCCCCGAATGTTTACATCATCCTGCTCCGCCCCAGATTACAGACCCAGCGCAAAGTCAAATCTCATTTAACTTTATTTGTACAAAAGGGACCACAGCAGTGTTTCAGCACGCTGTGTTAGTGAGCCACAGTCAGTGTCGACTTCCGTAAATGACACCGCAGATGATTCCATCTCTTTCAGTTAGTGTTTGTGTGTGTGTGCGTATGTGTCTTTCTGTCTGTCTGTCTATCTACAGGACAGCTTACATTCAGCTGTTTGACTCATTTTCCAGGCAAAGTGCAATGTCTCAGTATATCTGAAAAGCCCAACTTGCAGCTCGCAACTATTTCTTGCCAAAGCAAAAACCTTTTTATTCCAAACAGATGCTTCTTTGCCAAGATATTTGGTGCCAAGACCAAATTTATGTGTTTTCTTTTTTTGTTTCAGAATTTCTGAAGTTCCTCGAAATGCTTAAAGGATTCTTTTTTGCCTTGAACATAAGACTTGGACTGTTTTTATAATTGACTGTATTTGAAATACCGTTAATACCAACACCTTTGTGCATCCACTTGCAGTTCGTGCAATCGTGCATATCAAGGTTTGCTATGATAATATAACACCGAACTGCTCTTACAAAATATTAGAGATGTTTTCATGTTAAATATTATTGAGATCGCACATATCTCACCGCATCTGCTGCCGAAAACTGCATCAGTGCCTCGTTCAGTGCTCCATTCACTTGGTGAATCTCACCACTTGACATTAGAGATCATGGTGTCCACGGCAGCGGCTCGTTCCCTTGGGAAACATCCGTTTTCTCCACCTCAGCTCAAACCTGCGCTGCACAGAGACTCTGTTGTGTCACACCAAACCGAGGCCCACAGCTGCAGCTCCAACGGTCGAGAGAGGTGAGAGGACAGAAATGCATAGAGAGCTGAACATGGGTGAACAGATAACAGCAAAGATCAGTCTGCCATGTCAGATGATGTACATTTTCAAAGAAAAAGCCGAACGGTCCACATCTTACTCGAACAAATGAAAAGTTGAATTAATTTGAAATAAAACACCATTGCTCGATTTAAAGGGCACAGAGGTTTCAGTGACATGTAGTGCTGTGTGACCAGTAGCTAATGGAGGCTACCGAAACAAACTGACTTCAAGACTGTTCTCTATTCCTTCGGTTACACTTCATTTAAACATTTAAAAGCTTAAATGAATGGAAATGGAAACTGTAAAATGTTGCTACCCTACTGAATGTGGTTTACCAGATGCCTTCTCCCTGATTATTTTAATAGTCTGCCAGCAGGAGAGAGAGTGAATGAGTGAACAAAGAGCTAAGTTTGTGTCATAGTGCACAAGTAAATCACATTTCAAAGATAAAATATCATGATCTGTCCCATTAATTCATTAAATGCTAGCAGAAGCACTGAGTGATGTTACAGTCAAAGTTGTCATGAGCAATATAAACTGCTAATGTCACATTCATACACAGTTGGAAAGCCCAAGGACAAAACGGCATGTGGACTTGTGGAAGCTGGGGTCGAGTTGGCGGACGAATGACCTCCTGAGTCGAAGCCCTCCCCCTATAATTACAGTAAATAATTAAAAAGAAAAATATGAATAATGCTTTACTCTGGGTTAAGGAAATGAATCACATAATTAAATTATTCATTTACAACCACGTGTATGCAAGTATTTTTGCACTGTAAAGCGCCAGTGGTGCAGTCACATAGGCTGACTGACAGTCAGAGGGTGAGGGTGCAGGGTTGAGGGGGTAATTACATCTCCCCTCTTTTTAATAACGTCCCAACCAACTACACAAAGGAAGCCCACAGTGAACCCCCTCAAGCTATTTTTAGCCACCTCAGCGCATGCTGGTCCAGGTTGGTGGTGTGGGAGGTGGGCTCGGGGCTGCAGTCAGTGTGTGTGTGTGTGTGTTAGCCAGGTTGCACTGACACAAATAAATGAGCAGTGTTTCTGCGCGGCACACTGACTTTCTTTCACTATACATGATGTGTGGACAAGAGCTTTTTTACTGCTGCACTCTCTCTCATTGGATACACAACGTTGTAATGGCAGCATGGCTGTGTAAGTCTCTGTGTGTGTACCTCAGATTATGATGGATCTATGGTTATGTGGTTGAGACGTTAGTCTGATATATCACATAAGGCAAACACATAGAGCACTAATTATAAACACACAAACACACACATACAAGCATACATTGCCAACAGGGGACTGTCAGGCTACATCAACCAAGTGTGGACTGCTGTTTCTGGTCATATTAAAATTAAAATAAAGAATAGAATGTTTAGTTTTAACAGGGGACTTAAAAAAGCCAATAGCCAACAGGGGACTTAAAAAATGTTCCCTGTTGGCCGTAAGTCCACTGTTAGTGAATGTGTAATGACCCTTGTTACATAGGTTCGCAAGTACACACACACACACACACACACACACACACACACACACATTTTGGTTGGCATTTATCGAGGTAAACCTAGGTAAACCTGTTCTAGATTTAGACAAACCTTTATTCTATATGTGTAATGTCCTGAGTTTCTGTGAAGAGATTAAGCATGTCATAAATGTTACTTCTGGTGGTTCCTTTGCTAAAAAAAGACTTCTGAGGGAAACTTTCTCTGAATACAAAGTAATTTTTAGCTGTTTTGCTCAGTATATTGAGTTATCTCAGTATCAAGCTAGTCCAGATCTCTTTATTTAAACTATTACTACTAATAAGTTTCTTCTTGGTAATTGTATTTACAGCACGTCTCAGGATTAACATGGTAGTTTATTGACGCTAAAGTTCTACATATGACTCAGTGTAGAGTTAGCGACTTGTGGCTGTAGCACAGATGGCCTCAATGGTCTACAAGAGTTAGCAGCTAAGACCTTCTTTGGGCAGGTAATGCTAAAAAATGTCTGTAGTAATGGGACCAGATGTTGTGCATCACGTCCAGTGATGTAGTGGTAAAAAACTGGCAGAAGGCTTGAATATAACTGTTTTTATCACTGTCAAAACCTAAACAAAAAACCCCCAAAAATACTGTCACTCTAACGGCGATATAATTTTACTTACATTGGTGTTTTGTTTAAGTTGAAAACTTTGTAAAAATGATTATAGATACGTTGTTTGACTATTACAAGCTTTGGATAGCAGCATCCAGCGAATGGCACACATTAAGCTATTAAACTATTTTCTTCTAAGCATGATTTCATTGGTCGCAGTTATGGGCCACTTTTGGCTGTTTGAAGCTTGGCCACATACACATCACTCCATGTTGCACCAAAGCAGCAATTAAATGATGGAAGATCCAGTAATCCACATGCAGACAGCATGGTTAAACAGAGCCAGCTGACTGTGTTATGGTGGGAGTGTGTTTGTGTGCCCTCGGGGTTGCGTCAGCGCTGCAAGGACAGAAGACGGGGAGATGTGCCAGAAGAGCTGAGAAACTTGGATTCTCCAAAGAATCTGTTTCGTCTGTTTCCATCCCTCTTTTGCCTATCCAGTCTTCCTCTGTCTGTCTGTCCATAACCTCGGACCTCAACAGATTTGTTTGTCATGAAACCTTTTGTTCGGGGCCGTCAACACAACCGAGGGCTGCATCTAAAAATCAGATATGTTAGCCTGCGGAAGAATGCAGATATAAAAGTTTGAGTAAGTACTTAAATACTGTAAGAGAGTCGAGCGTGTAAAGAAAAAAATAAGTGGAATATCGCCGTTTCACAGCAGTAGTCGACACAGCCCTTGATAACACACCTTGGACACCTACCGAGTTTAAAATCATTCCATTGCTGTTGGCTGAGAGATCACAGCTGCAGAGAGTAACAATGTAAGAGTCCTTGATACTGCATCACTGCCTGCTGCAGGAACACACACACACAAAGACCCATGTATTAGTAATGGTAGAGTCAATAGCTGTGAGCCAATTCAGGGTCCGCTTCCTTCGGAGGACGTAGCCCATGCGGCCGACAGAGGCACCAGCCGTGAAAGGCGAACCAAAATGAGACGGTCTGGTCTTCGGTAGATTACCTTCGTCTTGTTCTTCTTCCTGTTTCACTGGCAAGTCGCATTATTGCCACCAACTGACTTGATTTGGTATTACATATATCATGAGGAAAGCATGGCTATATACACTAGTTAATCTTTATAATATAAATGAAACGGTTTATTAATGTATGGTTTATTTAATTTCACTTTGATTATATAATTCCATATCTAATGTTTAACTGCAAATTCAAGGTACTTTTACTTTTACATTTGTATTTTCCATTAAATGCATAGTTATACTTCTATTCCAAATACATGGAGGCAAATGTACTCAATTACAATTTTTCTCAAAATGTATTGATCTTAATATGATTTTCAAGAATATGTTGCATTGCTGTAGGATTAAGTACGAAGTAAAAATTAATTAAAATCAGCTAAACCTAAAAAACACCAGCACCAGTAAATTGCAACATGCTCATGAATGTAGAAGTAATATCATTTTTTAACTACATATATAATATTAAAACACTGACAGGGACCATTTTACTGCACAATGAGCATTAGGATAAGATGAGGAGGAAGCCCCTGAATTGGGACACAGCTAATCTCTATGTCCTCACTGCTTTGGACGCAGTGCTTGTAGGTTTAACTAACGGCATCCAAAAAACCCTTTCATCCAAACATCACCACCATTGGAAGTTGGAGCGCTGCAACCCAAAGTGTGTGTAACTTTCCGAAACTAACAAAAACATCTTCTTTCCCCTTTCATGTAAGGAGGTGCAATGCACCTGATGTGTTTCCAGACATGAAAAGTCTTTGAGAACAGGTAGAAACACTTTGGCCTGGTACTTTTAGATGTGCTCAGATGTCTAAATCTAATTCTGTTTCTGGACTAAATATTTTCAGTTACCCCACCACTATACTTTTATTCTTGTCTGGGCACATCACATGCTTTAAAATGTTCAGCTGGATCCCAAAACTGAAAAATTGAGAACCAACAAAACGTCTTTATTTTGGAACTTCTCAACTTTCAAATCTTATGGGCACCTTTTTTAGTCCTCAGAATGAAGAACATACACAAACACACACTCAGGTATGCACAGCTGCCTGATGAATCTGCACAGTTTCGGATGCCTGTTGCCAAGAGAGCAGAGCGCAGGCGGACAGAAAAGGCGAGGTCAAGACTCTCAACGTGGCTGAGTTTGAGGCAGTCTGGAACTTTGCAGTGGAGGGATCATGTTGCAGAGGGGCTGAGCCAAAGGTTGGGGAGAAAGTGGGGATGGGTGGACAAATAAATATTTCATGCATATGCTGAATAGCCAAATAGAATAAAAGCTGCAACCTGCCCTGACAGTATTATGTGTGCAGGCTTCTTAGAAGCTTTCCACACTTTTTTTCTTTCCAACTCATTAAACTCTCCCATTTCTAAGTTTGTAGGGCAAAGATCATCTGTGAGGGGGAGACACTTCACTCTGTAACACAGCTGTATTATCAAATAAATCAAAGGAGGGTGTTTTTGTGGTTCATTCAACAGTAAAAGTTGACATCTTGGCTCGAAAAATCTGATAACTCAATCATGTCAATTTCAGGAGGTTACACTCATCTGAAAAAGGGCCTCTGAAAGTCGCTTGTGAAAATGTAAGTGTCAAAAGTCCATAAATAACTGTTATTTCAATGTGCGAGTTACAGAGCAGCAGAGCAGGCAAGATTTTTGATCGGCGCCCCCCACCCCCAGGGTGTTTACAGTACATGACAAACCCAACCCACCCCATTATTTGTCCAACACTAATCACCACTAGGAATGCAAGAAATTAAACATTGTACAACATCTAATACCACTTTCACACCAAAATTACTGTTTAGACCCGGGTCTTTTAAACGCAGGTTGACCCGCTAAATCGGTAATTGGCCACTTCCACACTGCAAGCAGACCAGGGTCTGATGATCGCCAGCAGACGCAGCGGGGGCATGCAAACCCCCCACCCAGAATTTTTTTTTAAATCTTGTGCAAGCGTCGTAAACCTGCTGTCGGAAGAATATCAATAGAGAATAACTTTACATTGTGGATGTATCGCCTTTTAGGTTTTATATTGTATGGGCTTCAATTTTGAATAGGCTTTTATTTTGAAATGTTTTTCCATGCCCGAAGAGTTCCAGGTCAGAAGGTTAGCTTCCTGTTTGTGATTAGAGGAAGATGGCGGAATCATTCAACTTGCTTTTTTCATCCATTGCAATCCACACTGTAAACACGACAGATGCAATGTCGTAAATTGATAATTTCATTGTTTTAATTATAATTTAAATGTTAAGATCCATATTTACATTAAAAAGCATTTGATCTGGTTATAATTAAAAACGTTTTTTTACATATGCTTACATAGGATTGAACCATTTTAAATCTTGTCTTTTGTTTTAGTTTTCACTCGGTCTGTGAGATGATGTAAAAGAGCCACAGTAAACAGCTTGATAAGCTTACTATGACTCAACTTGTCATTTTAAGGAGGAGTTTAGCTAGTTGGATAGCTGCAGTTGCTACACTGCAGCGAAGACAACATAGTTGTTGTTCTTTTAAACTGTAAAATCTATAAAACTTAACTTGAGCTTGTTAAATCTACCTTCCTCTCGCTGTCTCTGTCCTAGGGATGGGTATCGTGTGAATTTTATAGATTGTGATTCTGCTTATCAATACCGGTTATTTTTGGAAATCTTTCCTGCCTGAAGCCATTAGATTGTACAAAGCCTCACCTCTGTCTCACAGAGACAATCTGGACTCTATGTTTAACACACATCCCAGCACATTTTGACCTGAATGTCATCTTCTTATGCGCATTACTGGTAGTTGATTACCCACTTGCAATAATATTATGTACATTCTTTATATTTATATTCCTCATACTAGTTTTGGAGTTCGTATATTTTTACATTTGTATTTCTCATATATTTTTTTAATAATTTGTATGGTGTGTTGTGCCAGATACATGCTGCTGTCAAATTCAATACTATCTAAAATACAAATTCAAGGAAAGTAAGTCCATCAAAGCAGCAATAAGGCAAAATGTGATAACTAAAGTGCATCAGTGCACAACATCTAACTGCATGATAAAGAGCTTTACTGGAGGAGCCTGATCACCAGCCTGTCACAGTGGCACAAAAAAAACAACACAGCAGCTACATTGCTACAAATCAATGTAGTGCTGCCTTAAATGTTTGTCCAGGTTAGAGGTGCGAGCCGACTTTCAGCTAATAAATGCCCCGCATTCGCTGCACTTGGCCTTGTTGTCGCTTTAAGTACAGGCAGACTTTTGACCGTTTAACTCGATCCATGTTTCACTCGATGACTGGTGTGCACACACACACACACACACAGGACTATCAGACCAATACGGGAGAACAATAACAAAAGGAAATGGAAGGGGATAGCAGCTTAAGCAGTGGATTTGCAGTGAATTAAGTCACTTAAATCGTTTTCAAGAAACTATAGTTCCTTCAAAAGTTGATCACTAAATCTAAATGGATTCAGCAACTGATATATAGGCTTGAGATTTGTTGAACAGATTAAATGATGACATCAGATTTAAATACTGGATTCAAACACCAACCTTAATTACAAAGCCTCAAAAAGAATCGCTACCTAATGTAAAATAAGTGTAAGTATGGAGCCCTGCAAATTGTACCCAGAATACAGAGGTGATTACAGTTAACAATGGAAGCGTAACAGATAGAACCATGTTGTACTTAACCATAGTAGTTGTCAACAAGGTTAACAGCAATTTGACAGTTACTTGGAAGTATAGATTTTCATAGGTCGCAAACTTGGATCTGAGTTTTTAGTGGTCGAATGAGGCAAGACAATTTTCTGAGCTTCACAAGCGAATCAGAGAAGAATGCACGCTGCACACAGCAGTTGGTGAGGAATGCGAAGAGTCCTGAGGATTTTGCTTCAGCTTTCCTTTTTATTTATCTTTCTCACAAATACCTTCATCACATTTTGCAACATCACAAACGCCTGAGCAGGAAGGATGTCAGGTATTAAAATGTCTGCCGTTAGACACCAGCTAGTTTGTTTAAAGTAGACTAATGCATAGTGGAGCTTTAAGACGGCATCTGTCATGGTGGACAGCAGTAAAACCATTTCCCCTCTTTCCCAGCTGGCGTGTGTGCTGTTTGTTAATGTTATACCTCACAGACATTTCTGGACTCTGACGATCCTTGGGGAGATCTGAACATGTGCATGGAGGAGTCACTGCATTTGGATGTAGAGCAGGTGGCTTGACAATGACTGAGTGACTGCATGCCCTCTCCTCCCACCCACCATCAATTAGACCCTATTTACTCTAGGGGGCTATCTTTCCGTGGATGGGGCCTGCATGTTTAGATAGTGTCTAATGCGGCTGCAGGCCGTAGCATAAACACACTTCTAAAAGGAAGGAGCGTTGTGTCCTTATGAAACAAACACAAGCAGGGACTTTACAAGGAAATGCTTTTAAAAGGTTCAAACTTATGAACTTGGCCATGGCTCTACTTCACTGAGTAAAAGACAGGTAAGAGTTTGTTCATCATTATGACAGCAAGGCTGGATGGAAACACCAAGACACAGGGAAATGGCCTCATCTTAAACAATAACATCCTTTTTCCAGTTTGTGTGAGTATACAATGTGCTCACACTGGGGTTGTGCATCTGCAAGAATGCAGGAACGTGTGTGTGTATGTGTGGGTGCTTGTGCTTGTGTGCTACGTGTGAATGAGAAATGAAAAGTAATTTGCACAGCTCCAGCTGTTGCATAGGGAGAGCCAGGGAACACAGTCAGCTCCAAGTGGGACAGACTCAGGAACTACAGGACAGGAATGTGCGGCAAACACCTCATTACAATGCATTGGGACGACAATTCATCACACTCTGTGCGGTCAACATGTAATTATTGATGCTGCGTACACGCCCTCCCAGCCTTTGCGTGAGGAGGACTGACAGAGGGTTTTGCACATTATAGTGTGAGTTGAGCCAAATATGCACATGAAGCAAATTTCAGTCTGTGAAACTCCTGGACCAGCTGACAAGTTTGCACACATTGAGCACATTGGAATATTAACAAAGGCAAAAAACAAGTACAGCTTCAGTGTTTTACTGCAAGAGATAGAAGATGGCCAGTTAACACCTCGACTCCACTTATACTGTCTTTGATTTCTTGCTAGTAATATGCAATTTTTACAACTTTGTTTTGTCATTCTGTTCATTTTTTTTGGTGAAAATTATGTTTATTCAGGTACAGTCAAAGTATACATTAAAGATACATTTTTCTTTTTTATTATCTGAACATGTGTTCAGAATTATATCTATGAATTCCTTGTCTAAAACTTGTGGATTTAAGTGCAATAGATAAAGGTTCTATAGCAACAGCAAAAAGCAATGGACTCAGAAGGCACCCCTGGCGAGTACTTCTTTAAAGCGTGAAAAATTGTGATTTCATCCCATTTGTACATACCGAGAACCTTAGGTGAAGAATATAAATGTGCTATCCAGGATGTGAACTTGGAACCAATACTAAATCTCTGGTGTCACAGTGGATACTGGAGAGAACAGGACATTGAGTAAGCAACGAATGTTAGAGTAAGAGTGTTGGTCTTTCACAAAGCCGGTTTGATCTGATGATATGATGTTTGGCATGACCGATTCAAGTCGTAGGGCCAGTGCTTTAGCCAAAATTTTATAGTCCGCATTTAAAATAGAGATGGGGCGATAAGAGCCACAGTCAGAGTCGTCCTTGTTTGGCTTCAACAGTAAGGTTATTTAGGCCTCCGTAAGGGTTTGAGGCAAGGCACCCCGGTCCAGAGAGTCATTGACTCGGCAGTAACGTATTGTGTCACTTCCGGTTGTTGTTGCTTCTGTGAACTGTGTTTATCCACCGCTCCTCCTCGTCTCTCTTTAACACTGCGGTTTCCTTTAACTATTGGGACAAATATCCGCTCCACTCTCCCTTGCTTAGTCTAAACACTCACAGCTCTCTTCCTCTTTTAGCGACTCGCTCGCTAACTCACAGCGGTTGACACGCTCTATCTGCGCTCCGCACTGTAGCTTAGCTAGTTAGCTTTAGCAGCTAACAAAATACATTCTTCCTCTCCTACTGTCTCCTGGTCTGTTTGCTCCATGTTTAGTTACTCCTCTGCCTCCTTTAGCGATAATGATACTTGTAGTAAGTGTAGTTTGTTTGCTAGGATGGAGGCGAGGTTCAGTCTGTTAGAAGCTCTGCACCATGGAGAGTAAGTCGTTAGCTGATACTGTTAGCCAGTCCCCGGCGGTCGGTGCGAGCCGCTCCAGTGTAGCTTCTTTAGGTCCTTCAGCTCCCCCAGCAGCTCCCGAGCAGCCAGGAGGACAGGGCGGCTGGGTGACTGTCTGCAATAAGAGGCATAGTCCTAAACTGAAGCTCACGGTTCACCACCAACCACTTCACGTTTCTAATAAATTCTCCCCTCTCGACACACCCGCTGAGGAAACAACTCTGATCATTGGTGACTCTGTTTTGAGGAACGTGAAGTTAGCGAAAGCAGCGACCACAGTCTGTATCCCAGGGGCCAGAGCAGGCAACATTGAATCCCACCTAAAACTGCTGGCTAAGGATAAACGTAGATATGGTAAAATTATAATTCACGTCGGCAGTAACGACACCCGATTACGCCAATCGGAGTCCATGAAGATGAATATTGATTCGGTGTGTACTTACGGAGCAGCAATGTCGGACTCTGTAGATTTCTCTGGATCCCTGCCCAACTTGAACAGTGATGACATGTATAGCCGTACATCATCACTAAACTGCTGGTTGTCGAGGTGGTGTCCAGATAGTGCAGGATAGTTATCAAAACTTTACTCCCACACAAATTGATGATGTTGGTGATAGTGCAGCAGCCTCACTACGTTCCACACTTCACACTGTCGCCCCTCTGAAAAAGAAGACAGTCAAACAAAGGAGGATAGCTCCATGGTTTAATGCACAGACACGTGCTTTAAAACAGACGTGGAGGAAGTGGCGTTCCAATAGTCTAGATGATTCTCACCTAGACTGGAAAAATAGTTTAATTACATATAAGAAAGCCCTCCGAAATGCCAGAACCAATTATTATTCTTCACTAATAGAGGAAAATAAAAACAACCCCAGGTTCCTCTTCAGCACTGTAGCAGGCTGACAGAGAGTGAAAGCTCTACTGAACAGTCTCTTCCTCCAACTCTAAGTAGCAATGATTTCATGAGCTTCTTTACTTATAAGATTATTACCATCAGAGAAAAAAATTACCAGCTTCCTCCCACTAATAGCACAGACACACTGTCCATTACAGTAGCTTCTGAACCAATAGTATCGCCTAATTTATATTTAGAATGCTTCTCCCCTATAGATCTGGCTGAGCTGACTTCACTTGTCTCTTCATCCAAGCCATCAACCTGTCTTTTAGATCCTATTCCATCAAGGCTATTTAAGGATGTATTACCTTTAATTAATAATTCCATATTAGATCAGATCAATTTATCTATATTAACAGGCTATGTACCAAAGGCCTTTATGGTGGCAGTAGTTAAACCTCTGCTCAAAAAACTGACTCTAGACCCAGATATCTTAGATAACTATAGACCCATATCAAACCTCCCCTTTATCTCTAAAATCCTTTAAAAAACTGTTGCTAACCGGTTATCTGACTATTTACACTGGAATAGTCTGCTCTAAGACTTTCAGTAAGGGTTTAGGAAACATCATAGTACAGAAACAGCACTACTGAAGGTTACCAACGACCTTCTCATGGCCTCAGATAGTGGACATGTTTCTATTCTCGTCCTTTTAGATCTTAGTGCTGCATTTGATACCATCGATCACAAAATTCTGTTACAGAGACTAGAACACTGGGATTAAAGGAACAGCACTAGAATGGTTTAAGTCCTACTTATCTGATAGATTTCAGTTTGTTAACGTTAATAACAAATCTTCCGTTCATACAAAAGTGAGACATGGAGTACCACAAGGTTCTGTACTGGGACCGATACTTTTCACTTTATATATGCTTCATTTAGGCAATATTATAAGAAAACACCACATTTATTTCCATTGCTACGCTGATGATACCCAGCTGTATTTATCTATAAAGCCAGATGAAACTAATCAGGTAGACAAACTTCAGGACTGTCTTAAAGACATAGAGGCCTGGATGACTTATAATTTTTTACTTCTAAATTCAGAAAAACTGAGGTCATTATACTCGGCCCTTAACACCTCGACCAGGACATGTCCTTTGACTCACACATAAAACAAGTCTCTAGGACAGCCTTCTTTCACCTGCACAATATCAAGAACATTAGAAACATCCTATCTCAAAAGGATGCTGAAAAACTAGTCCATGCATTTGTTACGTCTAGGCTGGACTACTGTATTCATTACTGCTAGGATGCCCCAATAGGTCTGTGAAAAGCCTCCAGTTAATCCAAAATGCCGCAGCACGAGTTCTGACAGGAACTAGAAAAAGAGATCATATTTCTCCAGTGTTAGAACCTCTGCATTGGCTTCCTGTAAAATTCAGAATAGAATTCAAAATACTGCTCCTAACCTACAAAGCCCTTAATAATCAAGCTCCATCATATCTTACAGAAATCATAGTTTCATATTATCCCAATAGATCATTTCGCTCTATAAATGCAGGACTACTTGTGGTTCCCAGAGTCTGTAAAAGTAGAATGGGAGGCAGAGCCTTCAGCCACCAGGCTCCTCTCCTCTGGAACCAGCTCCCAGTTTGTGTCAGGGAGGCAGATACCCTCGCTACATTTAAAGTTAAACTTAAAACCTTCCTCTTTGATAAAGCTTATAATTAGAGCTGCTCAGGTGTTTTATAAACTATTTCTTTATTATGCTGTTAAAGGCCTAGACTGCTGGGGGAACTTATATCATGAGCATCTTTCTCCCTCTCCCATTCTCTCCTTCTCCCTCTCTCTCTCCTTCTCCCACTTTTTCGATCTCTCTCTCTCTCTCTCTCTCTCTCTCCCCTCATGTATCTACATTACATGTCACTAACTCTGTTTTCTCACTCTCCTAGTAGATCTGACCCCAGAGCTGCAGGATCCAAACCCGTCATTATTATTTTTGTTATTATTATTAATAACATTATTGTATTTATAAGTGTCAGTTTTCACTAATTATAAGTATCAGTCTGGTAGAAATTAAAGCAACTGTTATAATCCCCCGATATGTTTACAGTACATGTCACTAACCCTGCTTGTGTTTTCTTTCTCTCCTAGTGTATTTCTGACCCCAGAACTGCAGGACCCAAACCCGTTATTATTATTATTAGTAGTAGTAGTAGTAATATTAATATCATCACTAATAATAACAACAACAAAATTGTATTTTTTAATTATAAGTATTAGTGTGGGAGAGATTAAAGCGGCGGTTGTACAACTGTCCTCTCTCTCTCTTCTGTCCTACTGTCTCTCCTCCCACCCTCTTTCTGCCCAGTTCTCCTCTCTTCCCCATTTCTCTCCTCACCCCATCCGGTCGAGACAGGTGACCGCCCACAACTGAGTCTGGTTCTGTCAGAGATTTCTTCCTGTTAAAAGGGAGTTTTTTCTCTCCACCGTCGCCAAGTGCTTTGCTCATTGTGGGATTTGTTGGGTTTTCCCTGTAAAATTGTAATATTGACCTCACTATGTAAAGTGCCTTGAGACAATGTATGTTGTGATATACAAACAAAATTGAATAGAATTGAATTGACCATGTTATAAAGGAGGGGCGTTAATTTATCAATACATTTGTTACAAAACTCTACTGGGAAGCCATCTGGACCAGGGGCCTTGCCACAATCGAGCCTGTAATTTCCCTTGGTTTCAAAGATTGATCCATTTTACTCACTTTAAGTAAAGGATGGGAATTCCAGGTTGTCAAGAAAGCTCATCATACCCGAATCATGAACATGGGACTGTGAGGCATACAACTCAGAGTAGAATGTCTTAAATGATTCATTAATAAGAGATGGAGATGGAATCAGTTTTAAGATGTTTTAGGTGGGAGAGTACCCTTCCTCTCTTAACCTTACGATTGAGATCTTTAACATTCCATGAGACAAATCTCAGACATGCCCCTCCATTTTTCAATGTGATGGCTTTATCCATAATCAACCGCTAGGGTATATGAAAGTGAAATATAGGGCCTTGTTGAAGGGAGAGGAGGGAAGAAAAAAACAAACACAAACAAAAAGAAAAAAGACAACACTAATTACTAAGGATCTGTAGGACCTAACACCTGAAATCCCCATAAACCGAGCTCTCAGAACAGAGAGCATAAAAAAGCCACTTCACCTTCCTAAGTCTGTTCTAACAATGAGAACTAGCAGCAGGACTCCAAAAACAGTGTTACTTCCGTATGACATGAAATTAAATTCTCTCTAACATGCCTGAGCAGGCAGGGCTCCTGTATCTGCATCTGCATATATGTAGATGCAGATACAGTATACGTATACGTATGCAGAATATATTACAATTGAGCATTTTCGGAGAAAAACAGCCGTGTTTATAAAGTATGGCAACCAAATTGCTAGATAATAATGAACATTATATAATTTGAAAAAAAGAAAAAAGAAAAAAAAGAAAGGGGGGACATGTTGCAGGAGAGTACCTTTAAAGAGAATGGCTGGCTGACAAATATGCCCATGCCTCACTTCAATTACACATCAGATTGTTTAGTTGTGTAAATAGAATAAACATAAAGGAGAAAATTCAGGGAGATATGGACGACCACTGTCCCGCTCACCCTTATCAAAGCTGTCCGTCAGGGACTGTCCATTAGCACGCATCCAGTCTGAGGCAGAGGCTAAATACATGGAGTTCAGCAACCATTAACCGTTGGGATGACTTCGACGAACCGGTCGTTAAAGTCCTGGGCTTTTGTGGAGCGTCAAAGTATTAGCTGCCGTCCTGGAACTCGATCTGGAGACGGGCAGGATGCAGCAGGCAGAATTTTATTCCTTTCTTGTTACGAGCGCTCTTCATGGAGTTAAACGCGGCTCGTTTTTTGGCTGGACCAGCACAGATGTCCGGGTATACTCTCAGTTCCGAACCATCATAGTCCAGTTTGTGTTGCCTGCCCCATCTGATGACCTTCTCCTGGTCTTGGAAACGGAGGAATTTGATGATGAAAGCTCCAGGTCTTCCCGCTCGGTCATATGATGAGCCCGCTCAATCTCCGGAGGGCTGCTGAAAATGCCTGTGACCCTGGAGAGCAGGCACCCAGGAGCAGTCCAGACGACCGGGGCGTAACACAGCTTAGAGTCTGTAAGATGAGGCAACCCACAGCATTGATGGCTGGAAACTCACGACGAAGAGCAGGTACGGGGAGAAGCCAGGCCACCGAGGAGACAGGCAGACACACTGACAAAGCTCGTAGTCGGGGGCAGAAGGCAGTGGTGTTTACCGTGGCAGAGACGAGACAGGGAGGTCGGGGTGAAGCAGGGTCGAAGCCGGGAAATCAGTCCAAACGCTGGAAAGTCTGTCATCCCTCACCGTCAGATGTTGCTCCTTCCCCCTCCGAGGATGGTTCCTCTTCGTTCGGGGTTCCAGGAGAAGGAGCAGGGGGAGCCTCCCACTGGGGATTTATAGGGGCAGCCAAGGTCCTAGTGGGTTGGTCAGGGTGCTGCTGATGAAAATCCCTGATGAGGAGAAGTCCAGGATGTGTCGAGCCAGAAACCAGGATCTCTCTTCTGGCCCATACCCCTCGCAGTCGACAAGGTATTGGAGGCCCCTTCATCATCGACATCGGGATAAGATGAGGCGACGGACGGAGTAGGTGAGACCCCCGTCAATGAACCGCGGAGGCGATGGAGGTTGGGCAGCAGGGACCAGTGGGCTCTCTCGGACCAGTTTGACCTTAGAGACGTGGAGCGTTGGATGAACCTGCATGGACTGGGGGAGCTTGAGCCTCACCGCCACAGGATTGATGACATTCTCGATGGTGAAAGGGCAGATGAACCTTGGTGCCAATTTCTTGGATTCAACCCGTAGAGGAAGGTCTTGAGTTGACAGCCACACCTTCTGCCCAACCTGGTATGTGGGCGCCTGAGAACGATGACGGTTGGCAGAGGTGGCATAAGGTTCAGCTGAACGGAGGAGAGAAATCCGTGCTTGGGTCCAGGTGCGGTGACAACGGCGGATAAAGGTCTGGACAGCCGGGCAGGAAACTTCTTTCTCAAAGGCCGGGAAGAGTGGAGGTTGGTACCCATGTGCACATTGAAATGGAGAAAGACCCGTGGCGGAGCTGGTCAGAGTGTTGTGAGCATATTCGACCCACAATAGCTGTTGGGACCAGGATGATGGATTATGTGAGACCATGCAGCGAAGCGCCGTCTCCATCTCCTGGTTCTTACGTTTCGTCTGGCCATAAGACTGGGGGTGGAACCCGGAGGACAGACTGACCTTGGCTCCAAGCTGTCCACAGAATTCCTTCCAGAAAACACAGGCAAACTGGGGTCCTCGATCTGATACCACGTTGACAGGGAGACCATGAAGCTGTAAGACGTGGCTGTCTCTTTGGCTGAAGGGAGTTTTGGCAGTGGCACAAAATGGGCCATTCTCCTGAACCGGTCTACCACAGTGAGGATGGTCGTGTTGCCATCAGATGGGGGTAGACTGGTGATGAAATCTAGTGATATGTGGGACCAAGGGCGATGTGGCACTGGGAGAGTCTGTAGGAAGCCAGCTGGAGCCTGGCGAGATGACTTGTGCTGGTTACAGACTGGGCAGGCGTTTACAAACTCCTTTTTGTCCTCCTTTAGGGTAGACCACCAGAACCGCTGAAGGAGGAAGTCACGGGTTCTTTGGATCCCCGGGTGACAGGTGAGCTTGGAGGCGTGGGGCCACTGGAGAACGTCAGACCTCAGGGTTTGGGGAACGAAAAGACGGTTAGCGGGGCAAGCACTGGGTCCAGGTTGACCCTCGGTGGCAGACCTCACCCTTTCCTCAAACTCCCAGATCAAGGTGGCAATCCTGCAGGAGCCCTGGAGGATGGAATCAGACCCATTGACAGCATTCTCCTCCCCTTGGAACTGGCGAGACAGAGCATCAGGCTTGACGTTGCAGGAACCAGGACGGTAGGAAAGGGAGAAATGGAAGCGGGTGAAAAACAGAAACCAACGTGCCTGGAAGTCTCTTGACTGTGCTGATATACTCAAGGTTCTTGTGGTCAGTCCATACCAAAAAGGGTTGTTTAGTCCCCTCTAGCCAGTGTTGCCACTCCTCCAAGGCCAACTTGACGGCCAGCAGCTCCCTGTTGCCAATGTCATAATTTCTCTCTGCGGGTGGGAGGCGTCGAGAGAAAAAGGCACAGGGGTGGAGTTTCTCATCCATGGCCAAACGTTGAAATAAGACCGCCTCCACTCCCACGTCAGAGTCATCCACTTCCACCACAAACTGACGATCTGGATCCGGTACCTGGAGGATGGGAGCGGAGGTGAACTGGGACTTGAGGGTCAGAAAGGCCTTTTCTGCAGCCTGAGTCCAGAGGAAGGGGACCTTGAGGAGGTGAGAGCTGTGAGAGGGGCGGCAAAATATAGCTGTAGTTGCGAATGAAACCCCAGGAACCGTTGCAACTGCTTGCGGGAGTCTGGAACTGACCAGGGGTCTCATTTATAAAACTGTGCATAGGATTCTTACTAAAAGTGTACGTGCGCCCAAAAGCCGAAAATGGCATACGCCGAAAAGTATTCAGACTTCTAAAACCGTGCGTACGCAGATCTGTGCGCAATTCTCCCTTTATAAATCACAGATCACCTACAAGTGTGCGTACGTGAATCAGCCTCATATCCCGCCCTGTACACGCCCATTTTAACCATAAATAGTCAATGCAAATCACCTCATGAATGCTGATCCGTATATTCATGACCCTGGCATCCAATTGTGAGACAAAAAAAAAACACCTCACTTCTCAGACACTGACATAGACTCGCCTGTAGGGAGGGGGACGCCCGGAAAACAGCGTTATTCGGTGCCACAGCAGCGGATCACTAATAAAAAAAAACAGTGCGAGAGGCGACGTGTTGCTGCGGCTGTCACCTGTCAGTGGGACAGAGCAGACAGTGGGAGAAATTAGAAAAAGTGGTCCGATCTGAAGGTTCACTACATCTTTCTACTCCTTCACCAACATGTATTTTATTTGTGTTGCTTGAGTTTTATTTTAAATGTGCAACATAAAGAATCTCATTCATTCAAGGTGGAGGCAAAGAGGAACATTTCCCCAGCTAACTTCAGTTCACGACCTCACCGTCTGTGTCGCTTATTCCCCTTGTCTCCAGAATGTGTGTACACTGTACGCAAAGTTCAAAGATTGCTTTCGGTGCGCACATTCCCCCGTCAAGTTTGTTTCTTATAGATCACAACCTTTGCGTGGGAATGTGCCGTACGCACGTTTCCAGCCTCGTTTTGTGCGTACGCCACGTTTATAAATGAGACCCCAGGAGGTTACCCCTGATACTTTGGCTGGATCCATCTGCATACTGCCCTGGCCCACAATGTACCCCAGGAAGGGGACAGAAGTGGCGTGGAATTCACACTTCTCTGCTACCACTCATCCCCCTCCCGTATCCTGACCAGATGGAAGGCGTTGTGTAGGTCGAGCTTTGTGAAATGGTTGATCCCTGGAGCAGCTCGAACGCAGAGGAGATGAGGGGAAGGGGATAGCGGTTCTTGATGGTGATGTCGTTGAGTCCCTGGTAGTCAATGCAGGGCCCTAAGAGTCTTATCTTTCTTCTCCACAAAGTAAAACCCCGCCCCGGCAGGAGATGACGAAGGGTGAATGATGCCTGCAGCTAAAGAGTCATTGATATAGGTGTCCATGGCTTTCCTCTCAGGGGTGGACAGGGAGTACAGACGCCCCTTGGGAGGGGATGTGCCGGGATGCAGATCGATGGCACAGTCATAAGGGCGATGAGGGGGTAAGGCCATTGCATTGGCCTTCCTAAAGACCTCCCTGAAATCCTAGTACACAGGAGGAACCCCTGCCACATCTGGAGTCGACTTGGGCCAAGGCGCGTGCAGAGGTTTGGCAGCTTGCCGGAGGCAGACCTGGTGGCAGGAAGAGCTCCACCCAAGGATGGCGCCTGTTGTCCAGTCTAGATGTGGGTTATGACGACGAGGCCAAGGGTACCCTAGGATCACAGGAATACGTGGTGATTGCAGGATGTGGAACCGGATGGTCTCATGATGGTTACCAGACAGGAACATGTGGACTGTAGTGATCTGATGAGTGACGGTCCCCAGAAGATGACCGTCCAGGGCGTTGACTGCTGTTGGGTGAGAGAGCGGAACCCGACCAATCCCCAGTTGGCGGGCGAGCCCTTCAGCCATGATACTGGCGTCAGCCCCAGAGTCTATGAAGGTGGAAAGGGAATGGGAACCCTCCTGGAGGAGAAGCTTGATGTGAAACAGGGTTCTTTGGTTTAGGAAAGGTTGCATGGAGGTATGGCTCACCAGTACTTCCCCCTCTACTGGTGAGCCCTAGCTTTTGCTGGACAGTGAGAGACAAAATGGCCGGCCTGGCCACAGTACAGACAGAGGTTAGCCTGTCGTTGATGCTCCCGCTTCTCCGGTGTAAGGCTGGTGCGGCCTAGTTGCATGGGTTCAGGACCCCCTGGCTGTAGTCCTGCAGGGGTGGTGGAGTTGGTGGCAGGGGAGAATCTTTGTTGACGGCCTTGAGGTTTGAAGAGGCCTGCTTCTTCTCCTGTCTCCGAGCCCGAACCCGGAGATCCACTCGGATGGCCAGCCCAACCAACGCGTCCAACGTCGATGGGAGATCATGAGAGACTAGCTCATCCTTGATGTAGTCAGCCAGACCATGACGAAAAGCGTCACAGAGGGCCGAAGAGTCCCAGTCACTCCGGCGGGCCTTGGTGCGAAAGTCTATGTAGAAGTCGGCCACCGACTGGTTCCCCTGGTGCATGCTCATGAGACCTCGTGCTGCCTCTGAGCCGGTAACCCCCAAGCCAAAAACCATACGAAGCTCTTGGGAGAATGCTTGGAATTAGGCGCAGGCAGGAGTCTGTCTCTCCGACTCAGCGGTCCCCCAGAGACAAGTTCTCCCCGTCAGATGGTTGACGGTGAATGCTACCTTAGCTTCCTCAGAGGCAAACGTGTGGGGTTGCAGGTTTCAGGATCCCCAGCATAGGGTTCAGGAGTCCCCACTTGGGGCTCAGGAGCATACCTGGGCGGAGAAGGTGCAGGAGCCCCGCTGTCGTCACCAGCTGTGGCAGACGCAGCCATGCTAGCTAGTTTAGCTGAGATGCTCAATGCTCGAATTGACGCTGGCTGTCTATGTTTTCAGTTGCTCATTTCACCACAGAACCTTTAGATATTAGTGTAAAATGTTGGTTGGTCGTAGAAGTGAAGACAGTTATTTAGTTTTGGTAAGTATATTAAAAGTTTGATGGGAGCCCCGCGCTCGTCCGTCTGCTCACTACCCCATCAAACCAGAAATCAGTAGTAACGTTTAAGTGCAAATCACCACCACCATCCCAGGCACATCATACACACGATTTAGTCTTGAAATATACTTGCTTTTAACTGCATCATGGGTGCCTCGCGTATCCTGCGTCCGTCAGTTATGCGTTTCCTTAGAAATGAATGCTAAACGTCTGCAAAAGGCAATACGCACATAAACGCACATATCCATAGGCAAACTTCAGTGTCACCATGATTTTTTTGAATGCAAATCCAGACATTCTATACAGTCTGCGTTCTGTGGTGTGTCCTCTAGTGGTACATTTTAGTAACACGTATAGTACACACATACTACTTAGCAAGTATGTGGACACTTAGGCACACAATGCATTTTGTTGACAATGTTAACATGGCTAAAAAGCAAGTATATCGGCGGCCTTGCACATTTTAGTCTTCAACCAAACAATGGTGTCGCTGCAGTTTCCTGTACATTGCAGTTCATAGACCATCAGGGGGTTCTCACAAGATTGTTGTTGCTGTGGAGAAACTTAAACAGCCATTCTGGTGGGCCCCCTCTCAGCTTGAGCCAAAGGCAATTGCCTGCTTTGCCTATAGCAACACCAAGAATTTTGTGAAAACAAAAGATTATTTAAAAAAAAATTCATTCAATAATGACCAGCAACACCATATTGTCATATAGCAACTACTAGGCAACAGCAGTGAAAAAATCCTGGCGCTACCCATGAGCGCAGTAAACACGACATTATAAGACGGCACATGACATGGAGTAAGCAACGTGCACAGTCACAGAGTAATGCTAAGTATGGAACTAACCTTTGACCAACAACATAAGCCTCTAAGTACTCCTCACAGATTTTGAACCAGTCGATATCAACATGGTCAGTTGTTACCAAAAATGAATGTACCAAAATAACTTTTCATATCTGTGGGTAGGGATCATCCACAATCATATCTGACAGAATTAGATTTTCTAAAGTTTGATTAAAGGTAAATATAATTTGCTCTGTCTCCTAAATTCCTCCCTCTTTTAGCCAGACAATAGGTTTGTTCCCTGAGGGAAAAAAAAAGACAAGAAATAATTTACAAGCATCATTTTCATGATGCCAGACAGATAGAGAGGGTTTTCTTTGAGCAGGCCTAATGCCAGTACCCACAGTCTCTGTTATAAAACATGACTGCGGTGATGAAACCACAGAGGTGTTCAGGCCAGCAGAGACTTGTTAAAGTGACACCATAAGGGTTTCCCACTGGGGTTGGAGTCAGTGTTGTAACACTTGGCTCTCGATTCTTCAGGGCTAGAGTTCAAAATGACCAAAAACCAACCAACAACTGTTTGAGGGATTTGAATTTGCACAAATCTCTGTAAATTTGTCAGATTAGTGTTTGTACATTTAATACGTGATTAACTGTGAAGTTTTCCCAAAGGACTCAAGATTTATTATTCATATTACAATTTTAATCTGTCTTAAATTCCAAAACCTTCCACCCACTGCAGCAGATTTGAATCAGTTAATGAAAATTTTTCTTTGTAAATTGTATGTGTGTTGCCCTGCACTACCACCATGTTATGGAAGGATTTAGCATACTTTATAACTGTTCTGAGGCCAGGTAGCCTCGGCTGATGCAACAAGGACACAGGGGCTGTTTGATTGTATTGGGCAGCGTATGCAGAGCAGAACTCAGCTCTGTGCCTTCTCAAGACCCACGTGGGGGGTTTCAAGTGTTTCCGTGAGTGATGAATAACAGCAGACCTGTGGTAATAAAATAACAACAACCAATGTCAATGAGTGAGAAGAAGGCTGTGAAATATGTTCTGTATGATGACTTCACTGATGTGGTTTTATAGTCACATCTTCCTTCAGCTGGCAGGGAAGCAGCGGGGTTTCCAGAGTTAAAATATCTGCAGGTGAAAAAGTTCACGTTGGTAATCTGACATGGGGGAGTGGGCCGTGTTCTGTCAGCTGGTGTTTTGTATTTTGTCTTTGACGCGAAACTAAAATATTCAATTTTTTTAGGGGGGGTCATTAATAGGAAATCTAAACCCTTTTTTATTCTGTTTTTCTGCAAAAGGCATTTCATCACAAAAGTTAAAATTGGAATAAAATGTTGATTTATAATGGTAATTTCTGTCAGCTTGCCGAAATAGACATGAAGGGCTGTCGCGAAGGTCTTATATAACAGCACAGTCTTCATAGCCTTAGAGTCTCTGAGTTTTATAATGGTATAGACATATTCACTGAGTTGATTCTTAACAACAGGAAAGAATGGTTCACAACTGTTTAATTTGTATTTGTGGATGTGGTCTTTAGCAAGTGACAATTAAAGATTTATATATATTTACAATGATATAATACTTTTACCCCTCATTTTCCATCTAGAAAAATTAAACATATGGAAAAACATACTTAAAACAAATAAAAATGTGTACACAATAACCATTGTGGAAGAGTGCGTTTATCACAGCGAAATAAGAGTTTCTGGCTGGTAAAAGAAAAGGGGAAAAAGCACTTTAAGCTGTTTTTGTAAGGTGTCCTTGAGAGCTCACAGCACTGACCTTAAGAAAACACATGCAAATAGACAAAACACAAGCAAACTATGAAAACATCTTCATCAATTTGAAAACACATGCGCAGCATTTAGTAAACGCAGTGTAAAGACCACAACACAACACAGACTGCAACAAAAAACAGAAGTGTTCCCAGAGAACACTTAAAGTGATGCATACAACCATGGAGGACCTCAAGGGACATGGAAATTGAAATAATAATAGATTTCTTTATTTAATATCTAATTATACGTTAAAAACAGGAATTCATAAAATGGTTTTCAAATCAGAGAGCTTGTTCCCATGCTAATTTGCATTGTTTTACCCAACCAACACAAGGCCCCCAAGTGTCATGGAATGCTAAATGGAGAGGCGCAATGACTTTCCAAATCGAATTCCGAATTGGATGAAGAAAAGCAGCAAGGAAATGGATTCGAAAATGAGAGAAAGAATTGCCCTTTTAAATGCCTAATCAAAAGCTGTATTCTGAATTCGGTTTGTGAATTCAATTATTTATTTCTGTTTTTAAAACTGCATTTTCAAATTGATTTTTAAATGCTCTTATTTATTTAGGACTTCATTAATGTATTTTTAAATTATGTATTTAAATACTGTTTTAAAGTTTCATTTGGAAAATCTTTTTAGAATCCTCTATTTAATAATGGACCAATTCATGGATTTGAAAACCAATTTATGAATGCTGTCTTTAATTCATAATTAGATATTAAATAAAGAAATGCTCAATTTCCATTTCCATGTCCCTTGAGGTCCTCCATACAGTCTGAATCATGCGATTACATTGTAAAATAAATCAAAAACACTTCTCCTGTCTCATTTTCCAAAACCACTGACGGAAAGATAACCTTAATAGCGCAGTGAGTCAAAAGCTGCGGCAACAGTGTGTCCAGACGTTTTTTGGCCTATTTGATAATTTTTTTATGAACTCGCTTAATTTTTGCGCTTTTTTGTTGTGTGCAACGTAAGTTGGGGGGAAAGGCGTCAGCTAAATGAATGCGATGCCTCCCTCTAGTGTCAAACTACTGTAAGCGCAACTATAAACGTCATCAACCATGCGCCGAAACCTTTTGCGCATGCGCACCAGCTGATCAATTTCAAACTGGGCGGCGGGTAGTTGAGGCCTCGACAGAAAGAAAAATAAAACACACCCAGACAACGAAGGTTCATTGTCGAGAATTCAACCAAAGGTGCAGTGAAAATGACGAGCACGCTGAAAGGCATCACTCTGAAAGGAAGCGCGGAGCTTGTGGCCGAGTTCTTCTGTGAGTATTTTCGGTTTAAGTGTGTATTTTTACTCTCTAAGCAAACCGCTTTTGAACGCTGTGGCCACGCAGGCGTGCAGTGCTAATGCTACAGGGCCTTCGTGGCGGAACTTCTGCCGCACCGCAGCCGGAGCTGAGCTCCATCAAAGACGACAGAGAAAATAAAAAAAGCCTTTCTTCATTTGATTACACAATCAAACAAAGTTAGCTTTATCGTAGTTAACGGTTAACAGTCGAGCCTAACAGTTCACCGTCATGCGCACCGCCCACCATTGACTTCACTAGAGTTGAACAAACAGGACAAGGTCCACCTGACTGATTGTATTCTGCTCGGTGTGTTATACACTCATTATTCATTATTTATGGATAGCCCCTTTAGATGCAGCATCTAATTTTAAAGGGGGTCCTACAACACAGCTACAGAATTTATACAACAAAACATACGGGAGAAACAAGAATGACATAACACATGAACGTTTCATATACGAACAGCTCGCTCACCCTCTCCAACCCGCTCCCAATCCGCAAATGTTCATAATAATGATAACAGTAAAAGCATCATAATAATCATCATCGTCATCATAAATAAATGGAATGATCATGGTGATAATGATCAAATTAAAAGCATGAACATGATGTTCTTAAATGAGAAAATAAAGATGCCTTGAAGCAGTGAAAAGAGGTAATTCATCTCAGAGAGAGGGGGAGATTATTCCAGTGGGATGGAGCTTTATATTTAAATGAGCTGCGATCAATTTCCTTGGAAATTTGGGGAACAAAAAAGAAGGAATGTTGTGTGTGTCTGAAAAGATATAAAGAAGTGTATGGAGCCAAAAGCTGTAAATATGAAGGACAATTAAAGTGAACACATTTGAAAATAAACTGAATCCAGTGAAATTGCCTTCTTGTTCTAGGCTGCAGCCAATTAAGTGATTCATACAGTAAACAATGGTGAGTTCTGTAGGGACAGCTTAAAATAAATCTACATAAAGAGTAATACAGAACATTAAGGGGCTTAATGTGGGTGTCGGAGGTGTTCTGATATACAATTTCGGCATTATCAATAATGGGAAATATAAACTGAGAAATTATTATTTTTCTGATTTGAAAGGTAAAACAGTTAATTGACCGGTAAAGTGAGCAAAGACAACTTTTAATAACTAGTAATAACTGTCTCCAAGCTGTACCCATTGCTAATAAAACCAGTGCCACATATGTTAATTTTACATGTATGTAGATTTTGTAGTTCATCTACACTCGTCTAGTTTGACCTGTGAAATTCAATTTGTAATGATGTGTAAAATGTCATTCAGGATATTTTCATTAATTCTAATGCATTGTAAGGTTTATTTTAATGGTTAGAGCTACCATATTTTACACATTTATAATTGATCTCTTAGCTCCCCAAAACAATCAAATTTGGTCTTTGAATCTTGATTGTTAGTTTCAGCCGCTCACTTCACGTCTGAGCCACTTTCATTGACTCTTTCCACCACAGCATTCGGCATTAACAGCATCCTGTACCAGCGAGGCATCTATCCCCCGGAGACTTTCACCAGGATCACCCACTACGACATGAGCCTGCAGCTCACCACTGATCCCAAACTGAAAAACTACCTTACCAATGTGGTGTCGCAGCTCAAAGGTAGTCTCAGGGGTCTTGTTTGTTTCTTCTTCAAAAGCACCACGATTATTATTACTTTATATACTTTTTTTACTGTAAAGGGCAAGAGTGAAAATATGAAAATGTCAGAAAATTCCTTGTTTGGTGTCATTGTGTTGTTACTGTCACTTAAACAGAAACAACAGAGAGACTGAGTTTAGTCATTTTTAGTTATTGTGTTGGGGGTCTCGCACATTCATGTGGAAAAGCTATTATATATATTTATTTATTTATTTTTTTGTTTTGTTTTATTTTATCCGTTACTGACAAATGGCTCACCATGGCTTGCAATTCAAGCATGTTGGCACAATTTATTGCTAAAATTTACTTTCTGATGTTCAGCTAATCAATTAATAGACAAATAGTTTCAAGATTCTGTTCTTTTAACAACTTTTTTCAGTGTATTCTTGGGGGGGTTGATTAAAGAGAGATGAAGTTGAATGGTAGTCCTCAGCCTCTTGATACAATCCAAGTTAGCTATCAAATGTACATATTTGACAGATTTTATTTAGTCCTGAATGTTGCTGTTCTCTGTCGCAGAGTGGCTGTTTGAGTGCACGGTGCAGAAGCTGGTGTTGGTGATTACGTGTCTGGAAACCAGCGAGGTGCTGGAGAGATGGCAGTTTGACATTGAGTGTGACAAGTCGGCCAAGGAGAGCAGGTCAGTTCCTTCATATGTCCGCCAACTGCTCGAGAAGCTGTTGTTTATCAAACAGCATTCTGTTAATGTATGTGTCAGTTTTTGAGTGTACTCTGGAGTTTAGGTGATGAATAATCATAATGAATTTGTAACATTTAAAGACAAAATTTCAAACCGTGTGTGTTTGAGTGGCAGTCCAATCAGATATCAGCAGGTGGCAGGCCATGTATTAGTTCAAGTCTGGTCGTAGTCAATATTATTCTTGTCCCGTGCATGTGCACTCTCCATCGGGCTCCATTGTTACCCAAAAGGTTTAATACAAATCATTGAACCACACTGTTGCACTGGGTGACATGTTCCTTAATCACAGTAAACACACTGTAGGATTTGGACTCACACACCGTCCTGCTGCACAAATACTCGCTGAGTCACCAAATCTAGATTAATCTGCAATTGAAAATAGTACCCCCATACTTTCCCCCTGTTTGAGTAACACCTGTTAAAAACCGCAGAGAGCAGCTGATTCAGGAATAAACATGACTAACATGAAAAAAGACAAATTTTAATTATTTTTATATCCAAGGTCAAAGTAATGAAGGGCGGATAAATGCATTGTTTAATTTTTGGCTTTTCCTGGGATTTGTTTACAAAAAATTAGAACATTTAATCTAGTAATCGACCACCAAATTAATTGCCAACTATTTTAAAAATTGACTCGTTTTGATAACGACCAATCAAACAAACAAACAAAACCAAAATAAAGGTTTAAGTCTAAAGGTCAAAAACAAGATTGAAAAGGTGAGTTTTTAGGGCTGTCGTGAAGGACGGAAGAGTATTGGCATTGCGGATATGGCTGGGAAGGGCACTCCAGAGGGAGGGGGCGGCTGCAGCAAAGGCTCTGTTGCCCCAGGTACGGCGCTTAGTCCTGATGGGTTGGAAGATGTTGCCATTAGCGGACCTGAAGTAAGGAGGAGCCAGGCTTTGAAGGGGATAAGTAGTATTTTAAAATCAATCCGGTATTTGATGGCGAGCCAGTGGAGGTCGTGGCGGACCGGGATGATGTGGTCAGAGCGGTGGGTGGAGGTGAGCATACGGGCAGCAGAGTTCTGAACATATTGAAGTTTATTGAGGATATTGTTTGATGAGCCATATAGGATGGAGTTGCAGTAATCAAGTCGGGATGAAATGAATGCGTGGATCAGAGTTTTATCGGCTGAGGATGATAGAGAGGGACGGAGACAAGCAATGTTCCTGACGTGGTAGAAGGCTGTTTTTGTAATCTGATTTACATGGGGGAGGAATGAGAGGGTGGTGCCAGGGATGATGCCTAGGTTGCGGACATGAGGGGGGGAGGTGACGATCCAACCATTGTTTCCCCCTTGAGAGGAAAAAGAAAGAAATAAGAAAGAAAAATAATCAAAGTTCTATGATTTCAGCTACTTAAATGTGAATATTTTCAGATTTTCTTTGCTCCTCTATGACAGTAAACTTAATATCTCTGGTGAGTGAACAAAAAATCCTCTTGGGGTTTAGGGAATCACACAAAAAAGCCCTACAAAAAATGAAAGAATGAAATTAGTTAATTTTATTTTTAATAAAAACCTTGGACAAGTGTTTGCAACTAGGCGTGTTAGTTTATTCTGCTGCCCCCCCCTCGTCTTGTCCTTTACAAGACGATTGGGGTGTGAATTAAACCCAACGATATTTCTTGTCAAGCTGAAAGCTGTCTCGCGCATTAGTGTCCAGCTGCAACCAGAATGATGTCGGTATCTGATAGTGTAGATTAAGATGCACCGTGGCAGGGACGTTTAAACCGTTTATGTGGCAGCATTTTGGGTTCCCGATGGAAATAATAAACGGCAGCAGAGTGACAGACAAGACACAGACCATATGTAAGCACTGTAAGGAAATGTTGCCATTCACTGCAGCTAACACGAGCACTATGCAAAGACACTTACAGAAACACCACAGCTCTACTCAAATCAACCGCGCCTGCGAAGAAAAACGTTGAAAGGCCAGACAATGCTGACAAATACCTTTGCACCTCAACTTCCAAAGTCAAGCACTAGAGCCACAGCAATAACGGGAGACATTGACGTTTTCATTGCAGCTGATATGAGGCCAGTCACCGCAGTGGAAATCTTTGGCGGCGACGCCACACCGAACCAAAGTACAACATTATGTCATGCGCACATTTTGCTCGCACGGTGGTCCAGAAACTTCTACAAAGAATCCACTTCAATTAGAAGTTAGAAGCTCATGCATAGTTCATGCAGTTATAAGGCCAGTTGATTTTGTGGCAAAACCTTTTCCTGTGCTTGCATATTTATCTGTTTTTTACTGCATATGATGATTCATACTCAGAAAGTAGAACTGAAGTGACAATAACTTTCATTACAAGTCAATTAGTTAAAACATTTCAAAATGCACCTGCATTGTTTTGCATTTTGTGACTTTCAGTCAAATAAAAGGTCAATTATTCCAGTCACATATTTCATCATTGAAGTTTTCTTAAAAATAGTGCTGAAATATCGTCTTGTCTCATCACAACCCTTCAAGACGATCATACTATCAAACTATGGTTACACATGTAAAGGCTGCACTCTGCTGATCACAGAGCATTGCCTCGTCTGTTCATACAGCTCACATCACACAGTTCTTCACATAATGAAGTTATGTGTTATGTTTAATGTTTAATGTGTTTCCCAGTGCTCCCAGAGAGAAGTCCATTAAGACCATTCAGGATGAGATCCGCTCTGTCATCAGACAGATAACAGCCACCATTACTTTCCTGCCGCTACTGGAGACGCCATGTGAGTGACCAGCCTGTTTTATACCAACACACCTCACTGTGCCTTACTTTCACTTTCACTGCCTTGGATTACCGACTTGTAAATTTGGCCCCGTTTTCCCTCTTACAGGTGCGTTTGACCTCCTGGTCTACACAGACAAAGACCTGTTGGTTCCAGACAAGTGGGAGGAGTCAGGGCCTAACATCATCAACCAATCAGAGGAAGTGCGCTTACGTTCCTTCACCACCTCCATCCACAAGGTGAACAGCATGGTGGCCTACAAGAGGACGGACTCCGTCTAAATGTTGCCATGAGCTGTGGAAAGCACCAACCACTGCCCTTTATAGAAAACAATAGATTTTTTACACTGCCCTGTCCTACCTCATTGTCTGCGACTCTTTCCAATATTCTGCACACTGTTTTCTCCTGCTTTGCCACTCAGAACTTCGTCTCGTTTGTGTTTTTGAGAAGGATGTGTAAGACGAGCTTCTCTGTCCACACTCATGTAAATATTTCTCCATAAGCAGTGGTTTGTCTGTTGTCTTTAATGTTGTTTCCCCTTTCCTTTCAAGTTTCCAAGCTCTCTTTTAGAAGCTAGTGCTTTATATGTTTCACTTTTAAAAACTGTTAAAAATATCAAATAAATATAATTTGGCTCTATCACCCAGGTTCTTTTGTGGTACTAGTTTTTCACCCACAGGTGGCAGTGCAACAACCTGAAATGTGAGTCTCTATAGTCTCAATGTGATTATGTATATATTTATGTAGTGTGCACAGCTTGCTAAATTATAGAAGAATATACAGGACACCGACAATAAGCATTATTCTTTAATGGGACATACCATTTACTTTGCTCACAGTGTTTAGTGGTGTCGACAGTTGCAGATGTGGAACAACTCCTTCATAACTATACCATAACAGCATATTATATTTTCTCACCTACAGTAGACACTCAAGTCTCCTCTCTCTCTTTTTTTTAAAAACCCTTCCTCTCTGGGGAGAATGCCCTCTCTTGTACATGCAACAAAACAAAAAAAAAGAAGCAAACCTCTCTGAAACAAACCCAGAGACTGAAGCGGTGAGGAAGTCTTTTAGAAAAAGCTCAGAGTTTAGACAACAGGCACGTTAACCGCACTCCTGGAGACTTTTAAGTACAAAACCACAGATACAAACAAAGCATGTGCGTCTACAAAAGTGCTTTAGTTAAGACCAGGCTGTCTGGCCTGGATGTTGCTGCTGATAAAATGCACATGGGTGGCACCTGTTGTGCATACAGAGCAGTAAAGTTTATTTATGAGCTTATAAAGTGATATGAATGATGGCAACTGAATGTGGAGGTGAGAGTAAACCACAAACATATTCTCGATTATCATAAACCTTTTATATTATGCAATAATTAAAAACTGGTGATAACCCCCCCCAAAAAAACCAATTTCTACGCAGGTGAAATCCTGTGTGTTAGTGGGCACACTGCCTTACACAGCTGCTCTCACCGTTATCCACAGGTATGTGTCCAGTATAAGCCCTTTGCTGCTTATCACTGAGCAGAATCACTGCGTTGAACTGCTGTTCATACACTATTCTGTATGGCCGTGGTTCCCAACCTCTGTCATCTGTGAGCCCTAAAATTAAATGATGTCTACTTGATCACAGGTTAGAGTGTGGACTGTATCGAACATGAAAATGTTTTTGGTGTCAAATTGACTGCCTAGATGGAAAACTCAATCGTCACAGCTTGTGACGACTTCTCACATTTGACATTGAGTGGCCGGTCAGAATTATAAATTTGTCCAAATATTCTGTGAATGGATATTCACTTATTAACTTGAAAATGTTTCTTACTTAAAGCAAGGTATCACTAGGTAATTGAACAATGTACTGTTTTTGTATCCGTAACAAAAAACCCTGTCCTAGTGTGGACATTCAAGACAGCTGTTCTACAAAGGGGTGTTTCAATTGATGGTTCAATTTGAAGGATTTCACAAGACAAGGGCAAAAAGATATCTGTGCAAAACCTCAACTTTATATAAAAGAAATTTAATTTATTCTCTTTCTTTCATGAGCTGCCAGTTGTGACCGCCACAAATAGGTTGGGAACCACTGCACTATGGACTGAAACGTTTGGCCGTGTGTCAGCAGAACTGCAATATAATAAGTTTTAATCATTAGACAGCAGTGGTTTCTGCAACGCATGGCTGAGAGGGATATTTAACCCAGTGTCAGCATATAGCTTGGATACATTCAGAAATATTTTATGTTCAGAGAACAAATTCCGTTCAACAGTCCCGCTCTGCAGTAATAGAAACCTGACAGAATGTGGCTGAAACCCTCTGTAAATTTAAGTCACAATGTATATTTGCCTGCCAGCAAGTCATGTGTCTGGAATCAGGAATTATGAGTGGTGGCACATTGTATTAGAACTACATACCTTGTAGTCTTGTTTGTTGGTTTTCAGAAACGATCAGTTAATATTTCCCTACCTGCTGAAATGCATGTCATCGAAGTAATAATTCACAACACCGTCTGGTCAAATTGTGCTCAATGCAAATTTCAATTGCTCCATCAGTTATAAAAAAATCGGATGTGGATGGTGTGAACAGAGGAAATATATTCTTAAAAATTGAGCATTGGTCCTATTTCATCACAAGGCAGTGGAAGAATCTAGACCGATTTCCATGAGAAATTGCAGGCCTAGTCTTGCTATTTTACATTAAAACACAAACTCAAATAAAACAATACAGTACATTTCCAAATGTCATCCGAAAGAGTTGTTCCTAAGAAAGATCCTTCAAGAAATTTTTAAGTATGAAAACCACATGTCCAATATAAAGAATCGTGTTCTCTTGACAAAAGGATGACCTTACAATGTAGAAAGTCTAATAAATATAAAAAACAAAAATAAATATGCAATAGTTAAGACAATGAGTGAAAAAATGATACAAAAGACTCTTGTAGTGTGACTGCTGTGATTAAAGACATATTTAACAAGCATATCAGAATATTGTGACACTATATAAAGTATATAGTAAGTACTATATCTGTAGGCCACTGGAATGGTGCTTATCCCTAAGGAGCTATGTCTTACCATTCAGTGGTCCCCTAAAATTCACTACCTGTGAGAGATAGTGTAAGTCGGACTTCAAGATGAAAGCCACTCTGTGCAAAAATAAAAATGGCTATTGTAATAAATATAGCTTAGTGCTGACTCTGTTATTGTTATTGCCTCTGGTGAGTGACGGCTATAAATGAATAGTGACAACAGGAAGAGAGGTCTCACAAAGCTTGATGAAATGAGCATTCCCTCTGAAACAGTAGACTGCGTGTCATTCTCACCTGTTTGTCATTTGACTGTGTTAGCAGCTATATTGAGCTAACGTAAGGATTTGTTTTAGATATTATAGTAAGGGATATTACAAGTTAGGCCTTATTTCTGTAAATTTGGCCATTTCTTAAATATACTCGGTTAAGTTTAATAGTCTGTCACTTAGTCCACCACTTACGGAAACAACTAAATGCTGCCTTCCCCAGTAAGGCCCCATACCCCAGTTAAGCTCCTTAGTCCCAACATTCTCAGTTGTACTTTGTCTAGACAGAAAACTTGAAAGCAATATTATCCTTCAAGTGTTACAAAAACCTTTGGCATAAATTGGGACCTTAACCCTAAGATTGGTAAAGTTGTTTTTTTTTCACCACATAATCTTTTCCTGGGAGGGTTTTAAATTCACTTTCCATTCACAAAGCAGTATTTGTTCTTTCACTCATGTACTGTCCGCACTGTAAATCATGCTAATTTCATGAAACTTTGTGAGACCAGGTTGAACAAGGACAACCCTGGAAATGTGTGTTCATTCAAAATCCCAACTGGCTTCACATAAAGCCGTTGACCAGTCCCTTCTCACACTCCTCGGCCAAACGTTTCCAATGCTGCCGGTTTTTCTGACATCCTTCCAACAATGGGGAGCAATACTCCGACATGCCAGCCAAAGTCTGTGACAGTAACAAAGACAATTAATTAAAAAAGGAAAGATTGATGTGCATTGTTTTTATATACAACACTAATTCCTTAAACTTCTTGTTTCACATTTATTTACAATGTAAGGCCAACTGCCAGTGTCTTTCCAACAAGTGGAAAATAAAAGGAGGAATGTCCACCATTGCTTTTGGCAAAATGCCTTTTCCAACTATTCATTATGTACAATGGTTTCCAGAGACAGAACATTGGATGAATTACCTCATATAATTGAGTGCAAATGGCATCAATGAAGGACACCTGCATGCTGGGAATCTTATCTCTTTTTTCGCGATTCATCAGGTCCTAAAGTGAAGGGATGGAAAGAATAACGTGTTGGCTACAGCAGAAGGGTGCAAAATTGTCTATAGTCACATTCGTTGAATATTAGGTCATTTTGTCAGTATGTAAAGTTTCTTTCGTAGTCTGTATCAAAGAGCAGGTCCATAGCTACTAAAAGCAACCTTACAAATTTTCTAAAAATGAGCAGGACATCTTGGAGAAATGACTGAAATGATTAATCGAATATCAGAAAAGTCAACAATTAATTTTCTTTCAGTCATCTTATTGAGTAATTGACTAATTGTTTCAAATATAAACCCAAGACACAATAGTAAATGATGATTAAAACATAACCAAAGGATTTATGAATCATTGTGCAAATGTATTCACATCTCCCCCTGGTCTTGCTATACAGTCTGGCAGCACATATATCTATTCACAATTTATTGCTTTCTGAGGAGACTACTCAAGGACACATTAAAGTAATGAATACATTATACTGTTTGCATCCTGGCTGTAAAGAACAACCATTGACAAAATTTCAGCTGTCAGTGTCTCAGCTTTTGTTGAGGAAACAGTAATTAACCCATAATAGTACATGCTAAAGTAAGAAAAACTCTTACTCCTACTCTGTTATTCACAATTGTTTAGCTATCACACAATTCATATGTTGCAATGGAACACATCAGCGTACTGTTCTTATGCTGAATATTGTCAAAATAGTTGAGTTGAGTAGTAGTGAGATGACACACTAGCAGGAAGACCATAAAGACTTGAAGACCCCTGAGGCACACTACAGCATTTGTTGTACTTCTTAGGAGAGATTTTGTCCCATATCACACAAAATACAATAACCCCTGAAGTGACAGTACTTACTATAGGTTCAATGTTAAGCTCTCGCCTCTCCTTGTCCCCTTGTTCAAAGAACTCAGTGGCCACCAGCTCTGCAATCTGCTTCACAGAGAAGAGAAACTTTAACCTAAAGCGGACCTATAGATTTTAAAACTGACAAGCAGTGAATACTTCAAGGATTTACATAAAATATGTATTATAAAAATGATGTATAAATATCTACACTTTTAGTTCCAATTGTTTTTTAGAACAAGCAAAAACTGGCAAAGGATATTCTATTGTTTAAACTTCATGTGAGACCAAGGGCTGAAGCCAAATATTGATGTGATGTAATACTACAAAAAACACGGTCTGTCAAAGGCTTCACTTTTCAAACCAAACTTTCAGATTTCTCTGTCATCATCTCTATCAAACCTTCTGTTTGATTTGCCTGTGACTCCACCTCAGGTGGGTCTTTGACATTCTACCTATGCAAATCACAGCCCTGCTTTGTTGTTGTATTTAACCACGGAAACATCTTTGTGTTGGAATTTCAGTGCAGGTATTTTAACAAACAAAACAAACACCCTACATGGCTGACTTAAGGATTTAATTATAAGGAATAAGGACATCATGCCAGGTTGACAACATAATACTTCAAGAATCAACAGTATCAAACTTAATATTCTGACATCACTGGAAAAGACTAACAATATAGTTAGTCTTTTGAAGACAAGGGTGACTTTGAACTGATGGAAGAAACAGCTAGAAAGGAGGAATGTCATTGAAAAAAGTTATAGGTACGTTTTTCGAGCGTTAATAACAAACCAAAGGTGAAGCAGAGTAAGACGGAGGGAGAAGTCTGGCAGTGGTAGCCACACTAACTAAATGGTCTCCGTGTGTTTGCAGAGAGGTAAATGAGGTCTGACTGCAGCCTCGGGCTCCAATCAGTATCACAGTGTGTACGTGTGTGTTGAAGCCATGAGCAGCCCATTGATTGAGTCTGTAATCAAGGCTCAGCAAGAGAGCGAGCTTATTGTAGCTGACAAAACCCAACACAAGACATGAGGCAAATGTTAACTGGTGAGGCTAAATAACTTTGTCTTTATTTACTTACCCTAATGTCAGGCAAAATACCAACATTTTTGTGTCCATTTAGTTAGCGCCATGTCAAAATAACCCTTAATGGCCAGGCACTGTTTTATGACTTCCAACAACAGCAAGATAGACCTACTGGATTAATGAGAGTATTTCTGTTGATTTTGGAGGGTGCTTGCACACACATATGTTCGTGATCAGCATGGTCAAGCACTGTTTGGATTATTGATCATTGAGCACCATCTAAATCAAGAGCAAGTCAAGACTTGAAAGACAAAATCTTTAAGCAATATTCTGCATTATTACAATTATCTTTTTGTACATTTTCCATAAGATCTTTTAAGCAGTAAGACTGAACCAAAATGTGAAAATTTTGAATCATATACAACCAAAACAATGAACTGAAAGATGCTAAAACAGTCTCCTAAGCTGAAGGGAATTAAAGTTTTATGTTATGTAATTCATTTGTTTTTTGTCACTAAGAGTGATTGGTGTAGGCTTTAATTATCTATATTTATTTAAACTGCTGTATGCTACCATTGTTGAATAAATAATGTGACAACTATCTACCATATATACCAGTCCTTTTCTCACAATGTGGATACACACTTTTGGGTCAAACAAAAGGCAGAATTTACAAACTGAATATAGCTGAATAAAGCTGATCTCTGCACACTAGGGCTTGTGGCTCCTAACAAGGTGCAGACTAACAAAGTCATCTGGGAGATGAAACAACAGGGAAATAGCTCCATGATGGGTCAGGAGAATGATGAAACAACTGAGTGTGTGTGTAATTTAGAAACAGTGTATTTTTTTAATATAATTTCTGAATCAAGACTGTTGGTATAGTGCATTGTAATTTTACTTGTTATTTTGCATGCAAGTGATTGACAGTAAACAGAATGTACTGTGGCCCGATGTAAAAATAAGCAGTGCAGTCAAAATGACAGAGCAGTTTGACTAAACCAAATGAACACTTCGTAGCATGCCTTCCAATGCCACTGATTATCTATTTGTTTTCAAGAGAATTGTATGGCTTGTATGGCTGAGACAAAGAGAAGCTGTCAGAAACTAGCTACAGTAACCAGAAGAAAACACAGAGATAATTGGAAAAAAGAAAAGGACGCACACACTCACAGACAATCACACAAAATATACAGTCAGATTGTCTTTACCCTCTTTTGTACTGGCCAGGGCTTTGTAATGGCTGAAATGTCACATGCAGTCATCAGCATTGACCTGAAGGGGGAGACACATTGACACATATTGATCTTCACAGACACACCAGGGAGAAACAGCGTAGCCCTGTTGCAGACATTGTTGTCAACTCATTTTGGTGACTTCTAAGACCCCTCTAATTTAAAAAAAAAACAAAAAAACAAGCAAGCAAGACCTCAAACTTGATTATTTTAAATTTCAAAAAGTTGACATGAGTAAATTTATTCCAGCATCTGAAGTCTCTCTATTTATGATGCCATGACAAGTTTCAAAGTCTTTACAACCTTCAATAAAAAGATTTTGAAATTAGAGGCAGATTAAGATGCATATTGACCTGATGATAGCAGCTTGTTAAAGAGAAATAGCTAATAATAACGCTAAGTTAAGTTTAGCTTGACTTAATTATTTTACTTACATTAAAAAACAAACAACATATTTACATATCAATGATTACGTTATGTTACTAATATGCAAATTAACTTGCGACGTAATCAAGCGATTGATTTTTATTCTCAAACTATTTCTTCGTCACATTTGGTTGCCAAACCATATCCAGACTCCAGAACCCCACTTAAAATAAAGATATGAGAGTGATATTAATATTCTCATCTCATTGGTGGAAAGTGAATGAGCGTACCTCCCAAAATTTTGAACTGTTACTTCAAAACAAAAGCCTCTCTACCATGCATATGGTGGTGTTTTTAAATCCACATGGTGTGTTCCAGTTTTGAAGGATTCATACTCACCTCAGTAAGTCTCTGTGATTTTCGTCCTCCCAAACAAACTGGCTATTCTTGGTGAGCTCAAAGAACTCCCCTCGCCTCCTGACAACACACACATACAATGACACACAATGACATTCTTCAAAGAATAATGTAAAGCTGGAAATAAAAAAAGATAATGTTTTTGAGAAAAGATCAGCATTGGAGCTCTGCCTTGCAGCCCCAGATAGGTGATCTAAAATAATTTCTTGAATTTTCAAGGAGAAGGATAAAATAAGAGTAACACGACCCTACTGTCTTTTCCTTGCTCAGTATGATTATATTTGTGTAATTTTGGCTCCAAAACTTCAATGGTTTTGTATGTAACATTCAGGATCATCCCTTGTTATTAATGGCCCTTAAGTGAACTGCTGTCGGAACCGTGTGTCCGCGTGTGCACACTAGGGGTCGACCAATTATCTTTGCTGATACTCACCATTTTAATGGTTATCAGTATCGGGGCAGATTTTTAAAGCCGATTCGCCGGTCAGATAACTTCACTATAAAATTGGCTACTTTGGCTCTGATGCAGTCAAAGTCACTACTCTCTGGACTTTAACAATGTCCCACCCATGTTTGTTTGTTTGTTCAACTTCATAATAATGCTGCTGATAGCTCCCTGCACTTTTTGTGTTAAGGTCATGTTAAGAGTTTGTATTATTCTAAATTTTGACGACTTTAGATAGTTTTTTGCTGCAAACAAATCATTATCCGTTATCGGCCACTTAGATTAGTAATTTGTCGATATCGGCCGAGAAAAAGCAACATCCGTAAAACCCTAGTAGGTATAGTAGGCGTGAGTGAGCATCCTGGGCATTGGCCAACACAGTTACGTGATGGCAGGACAGTGAAAGAAATTCAGTGCCAATTTACGAATGACCAGGAAGCCAGCTAGTAGTACCCTGCCCTGGGACTACAAATATATATTAGCTCTAAGCCTCTTCTAATATAAGAGTCAGATTTATGGTTACTCCCTTAAATAAAGTACATTTTAAATGAGGCGTTGATAATTTAATTTAAACATTATTCAATTAGCAAAAGTAAGTAAAAAGGCTTTATACCACTTTTAACAAATATATCAAAGAGATATGAATGAATTTTAATGTCTTGGTATGATTAGATGGGTCTTGTTTGTTTTACTTTGCTGTACCACCCCAGTGAAAATACTATATGATAACCTCCCCAACCTTCCCCTGCTCTGCCTAAATTGACTTCTCTTCTTCCAACCTCCCCCTCTCCATCCCTCTCCACTAAGATTTCCATCTGGGTCTGACATTTGGTACCTACTTCATGTACAGGGCCAAGTCAGTGGCCAGAATAGCACTCTCGATCATCTTCAGAGTGGCCTTGTACTCGTCCAGGGAGAGGCCGCTCAGGATCTGGTTTCCCTGGAGAGAGAGAGAGAGAAAATATGTGTGAGCAGAAACAGCCCTGCATGTTATTAACTGATATTTTCAATAGTTGGTGATGTTAGTAATACTTGTGAAACATTTAACCACCCATCATAAGTCTTGTTTAATTCAGCCAATTACTTATGAATCATGCACTGTACTAAACACACCATCACATTGGCATTATTTAATTATCCCCTTTTTTTGGTTATTGTTGCACGGTAGTGCACATGTAAGCAGGAACATACATGAAAAGTTTCACAGTGTGTGTATAAATGTATGAAGAGTGAGATAGCAACCCTGCAGGGAATAGATGCTATATACTGATAGTGTTGACCGCAGTATGCACTCTGATAAGACTACCAGGGGTTGCAAAGGCAACGCTAGACAGAAGTTTCACATAGGTAAATAAATTAAAACAACTGAATCCAGACCACATGTCTTGAGTGATCATATGTTTGTGTGTTGACACATTAAGTGTCTTCAAGTGCGTTTTAGAGTGTGTGATTGCACTAATGCTTATCAGCCTGCATGTGACAAGGTCTGCAATGGGGTGTGTCTATTTGTTTGTGTGTGTGTGTGTCTGTGTGTGTGTGTGTGTGTGTGTGTGTGTGTGTGTGTGTGTGTGTGTGAGACAATTTAAACATACACGTGTGTGCGTTTGTTTAAATTGCCCACCATCATAGTGGTTAAGTGGTGCTGTGGAGCTGGGAGTGTATTTTAGAGTTTGTTTTGAGGCCATAAAGATCAGAGCAGGCAGCAGTAACTGCATTTTATTGGGCTATCAGAGTGTTCTGTGGTAGGCTTAGACTAGCTGCTGGAAAATGAGTAGAGCAGGCATAATATATAAGACAGAGAGCCAGGATCCAGCAAGCAGCAGTTGTGCTGCAAGCAGGCATTACAGCATTAAGGCCTGTCAACAGCCAATATCAAGCTATGGTTATTCAATAGAGAGAGTCCTGAAAACCTGAGTATGAACTTATTTGAACTGTGACCCAGTTTGAAGATGTTGTCTCTGTCTGATCACAGTTTCATGTGACATAAACATCACTGATAACATTGTTTATGTAACGGCTTACACTTATAAATCAACTGTTGTAATAAAGCATTGGCAAGATTAAATGTTCGATCACCCAATTACACAAACATAGATTGCTTTGGTTTTATTTGTCCACTCCTATTCAAAGGAAGAAGATAGGATTTCATATTTAGTGCTGACAATATCAAAAAGTTACACTAAAGAGCTAGTTAAACTAGAGTTAGACCAAGTTGGCCGGGCCAGCATATCGGCTTATTGCAAATATTCTTTCTCCAACGAGAAAATTGCAGCAGTGAAAAGATAAGAAAAGAAAAAAATTAGTCCGTACTTAACAATGTATTGTAAAAAATTACTATTTGTATAAAACGTTATTAGAAATATCCATATATTAGCTTCATAATTAAAATCAGTATTAGCATAAAAATTCTGGCATAAGAAGTTCTACAACTTTCATGGCATAGTGAACTCTCACAGGACTAATCTGAGAACCAGCTGGCAATCTAACCGCTAACATACTAGCCAGCCAGGAATGTAATAACGCTACAATGTCACAATAGCTTTTCAAGCTCGTTAGCTAGCTAATTGAAAGTTATTCTGCCATGAACAAATTTCTCTTAACACGACCAAGTTTGCATGCTTGTGGAGGTATCGAGGACGCAGATACACACGCTCTCAGACGTTTTCATATAACTAAATCTAAAATGAAACTTGACAAATGAATACTTGAACATATATCAGTGTGATGAGAACGTCTGATAATTACAATGTCAAAAGCTATCTTTAGAAAAAAAATCTCTATATCCCCTTTATATACAGTCTTTGGTATGAACTGACATTTTCAGCCCAACAAACATGATCGACAGCCATCAAGCCTTTTTGTTTTCCAATTAATGGAAAAGGATAACAGTAAAAATCTAACACACCAGTCACAATGAGATGACCCTGGAGTACAAACAAATATTTGGGTAACTGTAGAAACTGTTACTGTTATACCCTGTCTGAAATGTATTGTGTTGAGCTCATAGTTTAATAACATATTTTGTGTGCAATTTAATAACTGATTATATTTTTGGTCTGTATTTACATAGGATATTTGATCAAATTATCAGAGCCAAGACCTCCAGTATATTGAAAAATCAAGCCAAAATAAAATATCCAAGTCCATTTACAATTTTCTATTGATGCATTTGGGATAAATATAACTCTACGTGTGCCACAGCGAGGAAAAACAGACCAACAAATGTTGGTAAATCTAAAACTATGCCTTTGACCATCGCCAACCCCCTATTCGAACCATATGTTTGTGAGTGAGGTCCTTCCTGAGTTCTTACTAACTACGAGCCAGTTTTAAAGAAGTGTCTTTAATAGGAAAGATCTTGAATCTGTCGCTTAGAAAAATGTGTAGCACTGTCTAATCAAAAGCAATCAGACACAACATTAAAAAAATGTTTCAGGGGAAGATATAACTTAACCAACCATGTTTTGTTATTAATTCTAGTGGTATGCGTATGATTTTTTTGTTGAGGTGTTTTTGTGAAATATAATTCTAAAATATTCCCAGTTAACATCATTATAAAGCTAAACTTGAATAAGTATCAGGGCAGATTTACCAGATGCTTTCAGTAATAGGGGATCTCTACATAAGAAGTAGTTTGTGTGGTGCGACCGGCTGTAATGTAGTAATGCGTAAACCTCCACTTAGTTAAGACTGAATTAAACACAAAACACAATCCAAAACTGCTGGTTTCACTGACAGCTGGGTTCAGCTCCTGGCAGGAAGGCCAACAGCTCGGCCAGGCATGTAAGCCACACTGTTGGCAGGTGGGAAGCCAGTGAGGGATGTAATTTGAAGTCTTGATGACTTGGCATGGTGAGTTTCCCAATGCATAAAAGGCTTCAGTGAGGATAAATATAATACTTATTACATTACCCAAAAAACGTATGTACTCAACATTTTTATTGCATTATAGGAAGGCTATTACATTACCAGTTTTTTTATTATTTTCCACATTACATTAAAGGCAGTTATTAAATTATCAGTTTCAACTGTGTTTTCTTGGCATTGAGTTGGCTTCCGCAACAGAAAAACTATGACCACCCTTTGACTGAAATCTTTAACAAAAAGTAGAGAACATGGATATCTCGTATTTGCTGTTGTAGGAGAATGTCAGATGTGAGACCTTATCTTTTGTGTGAGAGACAGTGCAGAGCTATGTAAAGCATAAAGGTTTTGCAATCATTCCTAGCTGGCAGGGAGGCATGTAGGAACACCATGAGAAGAGGGTGATGGAGCATCTTGATGCGCTTGCCAAGGGCTCAGCAGCTGGCACACAGAATCCGCTGCAGCTGTGAAAACTCAGCTAATGTTGTGTGTTGCATAACTGTGATGTGGACAGAATGCCCGGTGTAGGAGTAAATCTGCAATCAAAATCTGAATCAAAGGTACATATGTTTAATAAACCGAGCGGCCTTAAAACATGATTATTATTTATTTTGTTAAGTTGTGTGACAGTCGTGGAGCTGCTGTATCAGACAGATGATTATTTCCAGCACATTAGAAACGTAATGTAATAATATGTTTATTACTGGTATACCAGCCTATGGATGTTTTGCTTCTTTTGTTGGTGATGTGAAGTAAAACTGACTGTTGTGTTTTGTTTCAGGCAGTGAGGAGCAGACTGCTCACTTCATACTGGACTGTTTTTAAGAAAGGAGAAGAAAAACTGTTCAATAAACAATAGCCAGATATTAATTTGTCTTTTTCACCTGTGCAATTTTTCTAATCCTGTGCAATATATCTATATATGGTACAGTATATGAATACATGTAGATATGTGTGTGTATATACATATTCTTAATATTGTTTTAATACACATCCATACAACACTGTACTTATAAGTCATATAGTCATATTTTTATACAGACAACTGTACATTTTAGCCTCTTCTCCAATAATTATGTATTTCGCTTCTTAGTCTTTATAGCTCTTTTCTATTTTTATTGTATTTTTTTTTTTGCTATATTTTATTATCCACCTCTTCCCTGATGCCTTTGACTCTTGCTGCTGCTGTAACAAGTGGATTTCCCCGGTGTGGGATTAATAAATTCTCATCTTGTCCTAAGGCTCATTGTGCAGTAAAATGGTCCCTGTCAGTGTTTTAATATTATATATATATTTTTTTTTAAATAATATCATTTATACATTCATGAGCATGTTGCAATTTACTAGTGCTGCTGTTTAGAAGTTTAGCAGATTTTAACTACTTTCTGCTCTGTTGGTACTTAATCCTACAGCGATGCAACATATTCTATAAAACCCTAATTTTAAGATCGATACATTCTGAGAAACGTGGTTTCAGTGGACATGAAAGGTATGAAAAGTTGTAATCTGAGTACATTTGCCTCAGCTGTAGTGGCATAGAAGTATATCTTTGCATTTAACGGAAAATACTAATGTAAAAGTACAAGTACCTTGAATTTGTATTTAAATATTAGATATGGAACTATATCATCAAAGTGAAATAAAATAAACCATACATTAATAAACCGTTGTCAATTTATATTATAAAGATTAACCAGTGTATTTTAGCCACGCTCTCCTGTCAAGGATATATGTAATACTTAATCAAGTCGGTTGGGGGCGATAATGCAACTCGCCAGTGAAACAGGAAGAAGAAGAAAATCGGCCATATACCAGATCGTCTCATTTCTGTTCGCCCGTCGCGGTCTACCTGGCCGACGAAGGAGTATCGCCTCCGTCAGCCGCGTGGACTATGTCCTCAAAGGATGCAGCCCCTGAATTGGGACACATCTTATGTAATGTAAAATGGCTTACCAATAGTAAATAGCCCACAGAGAATTATCACCCAAAATTGTAGTTAAGCTACCCACAGAATGTTTCGGCTTGCCAAAGATAAGATGACCTCACTTGGTGCCTGAGAAACCTCATCAGACAGTTTCACAAAGAGAGGACAGAAATTCCTCAACAGTTAGGATAATATACTGTTTTTCTATGATATATTGCGTTACTGTGAGCTAGGCGATATGATGCTAATTTTTATAACTCGTTTTATAAACACGTGTTTGAGTTTATACTCATGTTATACATGGTTAGAAAGCTACGATTCTCAAGAAATAAACGAAACCAAGCATTTGAAGATTCACCCATCACAGCAGCCAGCACAATCGCAAACTAGTTTGCACCAATCAAGTCTCATATTGTTCCACAGATTCAATTCAATTCAATTTTATTTGTAATTTGTAACTCAAGGCACTTTAAAGTTGACATCTCACAATATTACGGAGAAACCCAACAGTTCCCACAATGAGCAAGCACTTGGCGACTGTGGAAAGAAAAAAATCCCCTTTAACAGGAAGAAATCTCAAGCATTTTCGAAAGATCAATGTTTCGGCAAAAACACTCCTGTTACATTGCAAAGGATCCAGGTGAATAAAATCCAGTAAAATATTTGGTCCAAATAATTACAGGAATAAATATCCAGAAGTAGGTGACGCACGTGTGTGTGTGTGTGTGTGAGTGAGTGAGTGAGAGCACATACAGGGCTGTTGAGGATCATGAGGCACTGGTCGAAGTGGTGGTGCTCCATGGTGGAGTGGCAGTAGAGATGGGCCAGTGGGTGGTCGCTCCTGGACACACACACACACATACACACACACACACACACACACACACACACACACACACAGGAGTGAGAAACCCACAGGGTGGTTACAGTTTGCTCCCACACATCCATATACAATCACACATGTACTTATGACTTTTATGTGACTAATACTGTACCTCTGTATGTAGGAGTTGTTAACTCCTCGGTGGTCCAGGTCGTGGCTGAGAGTTGCAATCATCAGAGCCAAGACCTCCACATCACTCAGGTTATTCTGTCAGGAGATGGATGGAGGTGTATGAGTAGAGTGGAGGACAACAGGAGGAAAAGAGATTATAGAAAAAAGAGAAGATATTTACACACATTAGCTACATGTACATAACAGCAGCTTGTTAGAAGAGAACAATCTTTTGCCACAATCGAACCATACAAAAGTCTCGTGGCTGAGTACAAACAGGGCTGTTGTAATGCTCCACACATTGTCAGTGTGGGTGCTCAACACGCAGCTTGGCGTGGACAGCAAGGTCGTCCCCGCATATGCTGGAGTCAAGGCTTCCAGCATGGCAGACACTGACATTTTTTGATAGTTGGTGATGTTGGATATCCTTTGAAACATCTAACCACCATTTAAAATTTAGCCAGTTGGTTATGAATCATGTACTGTACATTTACATTTAAACAATTTCTTCAACTACTTCATCCTCTCCATGATGCCCACATTTTGTTTTTACCTCAAGGTAGCATATTAATTCATGCTGACGTGTGCTACTAAGCACCATCAAGGAGACACTTTGATAAAAACTGTAATAGTTTTCTTTTCATCAAAAGTAAGTTCAGTTCTCCACAGTGTAAACTGCCCTGTCCTTTAGAACTCGGATAATAAAACATTGCCTGTCTGTCGGGAATCAATCCAATCAATGATTTTCTAAATTAAAAGAAAGGTCGGCTGTCATAGAATAGTCTCAGCTCTAACCCAGAGTTGCTGCACTGACCTGTAAGCGTCCTGACTTAATGAGCGTGAACATGCACTGGGAAGTGTTGAAGGCGTGCCTCCAGTTGTGATAGGCCACATTCTTCCTGTAGTTCTTCTTCACACTCAGAATCCACTGGCATAGACTCTGCAGAAGAAACAAATTGCAAAAAGATCCCTTTGAGCCATTTTCATCTTCAGTTTATCCTTTGGACCATTTCTCCCACTTCCAGTGCAATGTGTTTGTATATGTTGGGAAAGTTAGAGGGTTAAGTTAACTAAGTTAGTTATTTGTTTGGTAGCTTCATTGTGCTCAAATTTTTTTTGTAAAATACATGCAAGCACAAAATATAAATGATAAATCCTTGAATATAGATAACTTGGAGCCCATCTATAAGATGGGGCCTCAACACTACATACTAATAATAAATAGGTGTTACCTTCAAGGGAAATGCAGCATTTTTCAGTGTGGTTCTTACTATTACAATGATGTCCATGGTGACTATGGTTTGTGCAAACTTTTCCACCTCCTTTGTGTAAATTTGGGAAATGCAACCTTCGCAGAACGACATAATCTGAGGGAAGATTCTCCTACAATTTTTCCAAATAAACCTACTTTACAAGAATCCTTTCAAGCTCAGTCTGACCGAAATTAAACACAAAAATTACCCCTCTGTATTTGTTATGGTAGTTCTGGGGAAAGTAAACACTTGCATTTTTACACACTCCCAGCAAATCCAGAGCAATATCGTCAGTCATTTGGAGTTGACTTTTTGTGTTAAGTCCAATATTCACTCTCTTTTAGCTCTGTTTTGGTCTACAACAACTCCTGCATGAGCAGCATTTCGCTGCTAAATGCTCCATCATGTTCCCCAGCTGGTCTCGAACTGTGCGTGTGGCTTTTGGACAGTGGCTTTATCTGATCTCTTTCACAGAAAACAGCTGCTAATGGAAACCGAGCTGATGAGAGGAGTGATACTGAACCAAACCTGCAATAGATGCAAATCCCCCAAAATTAACTGAATGAAGCTAAACGATCTAAGGGAAACTGCAGATTTCTGCAAAGATTTTCTTTTGGTTTGTCACTATGAAGGACACAAAAATCTTAATCAGTGTAGGTTTAAGTCAACACACAGTACAGTATAAGTTTATAATTTGTTGAAGTAGCGTATACAGTATTAACAATCAAATGTGTTCATTTACTTCACAATAGTTACTATTGGCTCCTTCAGGGTCTGGAGCTCTAGCACAGTCCAATTCTTGGCGGTGTGTTCTGCACCCTCAAAATTGCTGTTCATCTATACTCGTCGATAAGCTGCTTTTCTGCCGACTGAACAAGTTCAAGAAGCGACGGAGTCAGCTGATAAAACAGATCACTCTGATTGGCTGTTCAGATACACACAGTGTGTTCCAGGTACAATTTTGTTTGCCTAACGCAGCCAGACGTATGCGACGAGAGCAGACACAGCAGGCGGTCTTTGTCGATGTGAGTTGTTTGATCTAGTGTTGGTGTGTCCCTGGCTTTAAACTATTCCTCTACATAGCAGAGTGACATGTACCATATAACTTACTGAAGTAGAAGTAAAAACAAAATGTGAAGAGCAAAGAGACTCGAGTGTCAGGGGGTTTGCCTCTTGTGAAAGTGAAGACTCAGCAAATCAATGCCCTGTGCTTGGTTGGTCTGTGCTACACTGCATGTTCACTGTGAAGACAAAGCGAGCAAACATATTTTAATGTTGGGCACCAGAAGAACCCCAAATCATAATTTAGCACATTAGTTTGTTTGTTTTCTCCACAGGAATCATTACACACTATCAGATTAGAATAAATGACTACGCAACCATAAATGTGTTAGAATTATGTAATGATTACTTGTTTTATAGTTTAACCCCCAGGTTGTGATGCTCCCGGGTGGTCAGTGTGTCAGGTCTCAGTGTGAACGTCAAACAGAGAGGCAGCGCTGTTCGAGGGATCTAATCAACTCCAATCAAAGCTGCTCTTTATGAGGCCTCTCTCCGCAGGCACTCTGGAGGTCAGCCACCAACATACAAGGACCTCTTCACATGGAGAGTGCGCTGCAGATGTGAGCCAAACCCGCCAGCAACCGTGCAGTGTTGGCGCAGAGGAGGGGGTAGTCAGATGAGCAGAGAGGTGGGTCTGACAGACTGTGGTGATGGTAGGTAGAGTGTGTGAGGGTTTCAGTTGTGTTTGTGTGGGTGGTCTCCGGGGCTCTCTCTTAAGGATGCAAGCAAATACTCTCAAATATTAACTCAGTTGTAAATGCATTCGCTCATCATCCAGACCACGTGCACACGTGCACACACAAACACGCACACACGGACACACGACACACACACACACACTTCTGGTCTAATGCTGCTGACAATGCGGAACAGATTTATTTCTGGCATCAATAAGACGGGAATCTGCTCTCGTCTTTTTCCATGACATTCTGAGAACCACAACAAACTGATGTTAGTGTGTTGTTGTCTGTTGTAGCTTTTGTGGTTTTGATGTTGCTCTGATGTACTTCATTATTACAAAGCCTTGAGGATTGTGCTATGGTGTAATATTGTCCGTCTTACAAAGATAAGTGAATAAATAAGGATTGTTCGGCAGCTGGGTGCTCATTAGCATAGCTTAGCATAAAGGCTGGAAGCAGGGGTAATTTATTTTGTAATATGTAGTTATATATTTGCAGTATCATGAATTGAGTGTCTGTGGCGATGTTCCTAGACATATACTGTATTAAGTTAGTGCTAATGCAAACCGAACATTTCCTACTGCTGCAGCTTCACTTTAAAAACATTTAACTGGCAAAACAATAGTTGACATTAATTATGAAGTAGTGACAGGAAAGGGAAAACTATAAAAGCAAATGATGTCCTCCTTGAACAATGAGATATTGATTTTTAATATTTCTTGTGTACTATTAGAAATTTCTGCCATGAGGAAGAGACATGAAGGAATGAAAAAGAAAAGTTTAGAATTTGCAGTGAAGATTATTCACAGAAAATTCCATGGAATTCTTTAGGCACAATATCCCGCAGTGGGCCAAAGTGTTTGATGGATACATTAACACTAACAATGTAAAGTTGCATTTTAAAGGCAAATGCCTAATTGCTCAGTTCTCACCGTGTACTTCATCTGGAAGTTCTGGACCAAGTTAAGGTCCACAAACATGCGGATGGTAGCCAACGTGGTTTCTGTGTCTGACAAGTCGAAGTCACTGAAGCTGAAGTCCAGAAGACGCAACGACTGTGCAGACGGAACTGTGGCTACCTTTAAAACACAAAACACACACACATGAGCGTTTGGAAAAGCAGAAACGCTGCAGATACAGTGTCGTATGTACATGCATATTAAAGTCTGACAGATATATTGTATTTTCATCATCATCGCGATATGAATGTGCAAAAAACACATTGCAAAATAAACTCAACGAATAAGTGAAACCCCTTTAGCCAACACGTAAAATTGTCATATGTTCAACTACCTCAGTCTACTGCAGGGTGTTTTACATCACCACAGCGTGCTCGTTAGTATAATGGTGAACTGTTACGAACAAGTTTAAATGAAAGTTCTCTCTATGTATTCTTACTTTGCCACATATCTTTTTTGTGCATTTATAGCTACAGGCCGAGACAGCAGCAGTGTCACCTGCATCAGCTGCAGAGGGAGGAAGATGGAGGAGATGACCGATAGTGACTGATGTCTGTGTTCTTCATTCAGCTTCACTCAGTGTTTCCATATCAGGATTTTTTATTTTTTATTTTCTTTGTTTCCATGGAGATATTATTGAGTTTACATATAGGGGTGACTTTGATGCTGTAAAAGATAATGTTGCTGTTTTGGAAATTAATCCAATTGAGTTTTACCCTGTAAACAAGGTGAAACAAGACTATGAATAAATAAACCAACAATTCCTCCAACTCATACGTATGGCTACACCCTGTTTGGAGAACTCCCACCGCCTCATCTCTGCCACGTCAACAAAAGCCCTGGAGAAACTTCGAGAAAACTTGCGTTCACATACTCAGCATACAAACGTTTTGACTAATCAGATGGAGCCCTGGATGCATGGGCCATGCGTTCACACCTTTTGTCCAATCAGATGAAGTTGGAGCTAGCGGTCAGCTCGAGACTGTGAGGTTCGCTAACATAATGGCTGAGGAACACACACACATACTGTACTATATGCCGTGGTCTTGCTGTGGAAGCTGGACTATGGCGATTGGCTTGTATTCGGAGAGATGCCTTTAGGCGTCAGTCAGCAAACCGATGACATACATTCAAATTAGATAATTAACACAATTATCAAGACACACTGACAGCAGGGAGCTCCTTTACGGTTTGGGATGTTTGGTGTACAATGATACCCAAGCCATTTCTACATGAGAGGTTTGACAAAAAAAATCTGTGGCTTACCTCAAATTATTGATTGTAATCTGATAATAATCTGATAATATGATGTAATGATAATTTTCACCTACAAAGCAATGTATGTGGTTATAGGGGTGTAATAAAAAAGAACTATGATTACTATATTAATATTACACTTACGATAACACTTTTTAAATAATTGATAACCTCTTTAATAATTTCCATTTCTTTTTGTCGTGATGCAGTAACTCTCTCGTCTACCTCCAGACAAAAGCTGAAGGAGCTGTACGTGTGAACACAGATTTAGTTCTAGTGTAAGTTCAGTCACGAAGACTACTCTCACGCAAACTATGGTGGAAGTTTAATTCTCATTTATCCTACTCACGCATGCGCACTTCCAGTTTCATTTCCCTGAGTCTTCACAGACTATTAACTTACTAGCATAATACCTCCCCATTGAGTCTAAGCACCAAAGACTCAATACTATCAATACTTTGTCATCACATATCATTCTGTTAAATCACTAATAAATAATCATTCTTCATCCACTTGTCTCTCCTGATTGAAATGTCTGACTGAGTTCAACCAGACTGTACCCTGCCTGCCGTGATTTTGTCAGATGACAGAACGGTTACAAAATCAGGATTTTAAGAGGGGAGAGCAACAGCTTGGAAATGGCTGTGAAGTGACTGCTAGTAAACCTGTCGCCTTTTCAGACACTGTCATTCCATTGTCTGACAACAGATAAATATGTAAGCGTGAACAATGGATGCAGCATCACTAGCCGACATGAAGTTCCAGATGTAGTAAGCGTTTCCACCAATCAGAGACGTCGATGTTACACTTTACGATTGTGGGTAGTGTAGTATTTTACAACAAGGTTGATTTCACACAGACTTGTGGCTTCTACATGTGCATATACCATTGTTTCACAACCTCGTAGCTTGTGGTAAGTCTACCTTCGATATTTTCGACATTATTTTTCACTTCCGGAACCATACTGTTGCACTTTATAGAGTTGCATTACTGGTCCTTCCTTGCTGATGCAACAGTGTGTTGTTGTGTTACATGACTGCATCTCTGCGACACACACTACTTCCTCTGACCCCGAAGGACGACATCCGCCTGTGTGTGTGTGTTCATACAGGTTTGTGCATGTAGGTGTGTATGGTTAGAAGTAATAAATGTAGATTTACCGCCGTTACCTGGAGTTCCCGTGATTCCTCCTCTGTGGCGGAGGCGTGATACGACAGGACCTGGAACAAACACACATTAGACAACAGATGAGACGGGCAGACTATCTGTAGAAAACGCGAAATTACAAATTTCTCTAGAAATAAAAAACAGTACAAATAATGTAAGTACACAACTTAACAAAATATTTGACATAGTCAAGTTGTTGTGGAAAAGTTATGTATTATATATGTACATTAACTAGGGATGGCCGTGAGTGATCGATTCCTCGAGTAGTCGCCATTTTACCGTTACAGGCCTACAGCATTTGTTCGACGTTAAGTCAAGTAAAGTGTGAACCGGAAATTTAATAATGTTTTTGTAAGGAAAAAATGTTTTGAAGTTGTGGTTGTTTTGATTGAGAATAAGCATAACCAGTTGGGTAGGCAGTATTGCTGTGCATTGTTATTGCTGCAGAAAGATGCGTTGCGTTCCAAAAATAGCCCTCGAGGAATTGATGCGATCACTCGATCATGGAATTTACTACTCGTGCCCATCCTTGACATTAACTGAAACATAATGAAGTTATACTAACAAGCAGCTCACTGCCAGCCATATTAGTCTAAACAAATTACTCACACATTTTACATTCAGATTGTTTTGAAATTGTAATTTCTCCTCCATGATTAAAGTAAATAAGGAAACCAACACAAATCTGGTTAGAGTTGTTATTTTATCTGTAATCTTTGCATCCCTTATGCATTTTTACTTGTCACGGTAGAAAATGCACAGAAGGAGCTAATAAAGTCACTGGTGCCGCAATTCAGTTCAGATGGCTCCTGGTTTTGTGTTTGTATGATTTCAGCTTTTTTCCAGGTTTTTAATTAGACATTTTAAAATCAGACATCAGACAAACAGTTTCTAAAATTATTTTCCACAAAATGTGCAGTACTATGTCACATATTTTTATTTATTTATTTAATTTTGTCTATATCTCATACTAATGATGCACAAATATCCCTAGCACAATTTCTCCCTGCCTGTGATTGGCTTTGAATATATTAATAACTATCCGTACGGATGCTGTCGTGTGATCAAAGACTCCCCACAGTGGCAGACATCTCTGTTTCTCAGTTTTAGTCTTAAAAGCACATTTTGGCCCAGTTTCTTCAAAGCTACATCGTTGGTGTTATTTCAATGTCTGACTGTACCGTATGAGCGAAAAAGTATTTTCTACGGATGGTGGTCTCGAATCACTTATCAGCTTTCATTTGAAAAAGTTCATTGAGGGCCCACGTTGAAGGACTGGTGCAATGCTCTTCACATTCTGTATTGAAAGTAAGTAAGCACAGAGCTGATGATTCCATTTCAGAAGAGATCCAGCTGTCCACCTGTTCGTAAGTCCAGCTCTGATCTCTAGGCAACTGCAGCCACAGTCTTTTTCTCATTAAAGTCGGGATGAGAAGACGAGGTGCAGTACAGTGCTTTTGACCAGTGCGTGTGAAACCTGAGGCGGGAGGCGGGCGTCAGCTGCAGCCGAGAGGAGACGTCAGCTCTGACACCTTGAAGCTGACAGCTCCGACGTGGAGAACACACACCGGGAACAGAAAGAGTGTATCGTTTGTATGCATGTGTGTGAGTGAGAGTAGGAGAGGGAGAGCAAATGCTAAGTGAAGTCAGGGGGCCTTGATAGTGGATTGTGCGTCTGTGTGTGTGTGTGTGTGTGTGTGTGTGTGTGTGTGTGTGTGTGTGTGTGTGTGCTCAGTCATAATGAATTTGTGGCTGTTGCTGTGAAATCCTCTCACACACACAGGCTTTACTTCTCTACACTTATATACTTGTCAGGACCTTCACAACTGAACTTAATCTTCACAATTTGAAAAGTGTTCTCATTTTCGAGGTCTTGAATTCAAACTTGTTCTTCACAACGATAGAAATTCAACAACTGAGCTCACAGAGTTCTGAAGTGACATATTTTTTAATTCCGTCTCTCTGTTATGCTCATATCCAGTTACTTGACTACTACTGCTACCTCTGATACAGTATCTCATTACTTGTTATCATGACTCAAATGTTACATATTTATCGCTGATCGATTCTACTTTTCTATCTGCATGAAACTCTGATCCTAAACTGATTCAGAGGAGACATTGTGCTATGTAGAAAACAATCAAATCAAAAAGTATACGATGATAGCTAGAAAAAACAAGACGAAATGTGTTCTATTGCCAGATTAAATACATTTTCTTTTTGTAGTGTGTTTTATGTGTATAGCTTTTTAGCAAGAAAATGTATGAGAGAGTTGAGCATTATTACATATTAAAAGGCCATGTAGACAATGATGTTCTACATTGACAAATCCAATACATCAGAAACTGCAGATATTTAATCAAATGCTGTTTTATTTTAAACACTAATATCTTAAACATACAGATTTTTCTTAACCTTCTCTTGTTTTCATCCCGAACTGTTCTACTAGTCACAATTATGTGCCTTCTTGGGTGTTGTGCGTCATCCACATTAGGATGGCATTGTTAGCTGACTTGATAAAAACCTACAGTTTGCTGAACTTGTTGTGGATTTGTCAAAGGCTTTCATAACAAATTGTTCACTAAGCTGATTAACTTTCCATTCTGCAGATTTTTGCTGTGTATCATTTCTGGTAGAGTGACTAAGTTGTTTCTAAATCAGTTCCACAAATGGTTGATGAAGGTGTACATGACTCTATATTTTGCCCATTATCTTTTACTCCACACATGAAATGACGCATGACACAATGACTGTGGCTGTAAAAAAGAAAACACGTCATCTCTAGGGGGACTAAATCAGCAACAGTGTACATGAGAGCACTCTGCTTGTAGATTAATTAGGCTAAATTAATTAGAAATAAACATAAAAGATAGTATTTGCAGCATATCAAGTGATTTTAAACAAAAAATGCTATCTTTGATATATTCACAATCTTTAATCATAATTCTTCTTTATTTAGATGATATTTTCGTTGTTGAGCTGTGTCTGCAAATGTAACAATGAAACTTTTTGGTCATTTGTTTTAACAAAATGCAGCCACAACAACAATTAGTTTGACATGGTATCAATCTGTTTGGTCATGACTATGAGTAAACTCTGAGCAAAAGTCATATAGGTCAAATATAGGGGTCTCCATCGGCTCCAATTTTTCAAGTCCAATACTGTGAAAATTTGATTATCACAGGTAATGTGTGTGTAATCCTGATAATCCTGAAGAATGTAACACTGGCATAGTGAGAATTTGGTCTGACGAGAGCTTATCAACCATCTTTATAGAATTTACTTTGCAATGACGTCTAAATGCTGATCTCACCTCCCCAGACTGTAAAAGTCTGATAACTGATTACTGATAAGTAATCAGAAAATTGTTCCATTAATGGAATATATCTTTAGATCACTAAACAGAATAACCTCTCTCTGAAATATGACAAAATATCCATTTATAAAACAAGGTCAATTTAAAGTAAAAACCTCTCTGTAATAATGACCTGTCTCAGGCCCGGTTCTCCTCTCCCATTCACCCATTCACACACATTCATACAGCGCGGCTATTTACCGCCACATTCTTACATTGTCGGAAGAGCTGTCAGAGGCAAGTTAGGGTTAAGTGTCTTGCCCAAGGACACAATGGCATGTGGACTAGTGGCCGAGCGACTCTACCTCCTGAGCCACAGCCGCCCATTGTGTGTGTGCACGCGTGTTGTGTGTGCGTGCGTGTGTGTGTGATGCTGACCTCCAGCGTGACCTCCTGCTTTGCCATGGCTCTCTCCACCGTTTCGTACATCTGTGTGTTCTGGATGCCGAGACCACAGAAGATGGCAAATGCCTCCAGGAACTGCTCGTCATTCCTGTTGAAGGCCTTCACACTGCCCGACGCTTCATCCATCTTGTTGGCCAGCTGACATACACCTGGAGAGACAGAAAAACATGCGTGGCTCCTACTGGTTGCCAACACTGTCCTTGTCCACTTTTGAAAGGTTTTGTGGGACCAGAAATAAACCTTGTCACAAATCTGTGGCCGGGTAGTATTTTAAGCTGTAAATTGTATGCATTGCCAAGAGGGTGATAGCGTTGCATAAAGAGTGAGGGGAAAGATTTGACTTGGACGTAAATGTTTGAACCTTAGCTGCTAAATGAGGACGTTGCAGGACATCGTTTGGGGCTGATTATAAAAAACAGATCCAGCTGTCAAATTTGTGTGAACGACACAAGGCAAATGTTTGCTTCACTTCCTGTTTGAACACAAGGGCCCAGCTAAATTTTGAGCACTGAGAGCAAGGTCTACAGTAAGATGATGAGTTGATGGGTCAACTGGTGTGTGCCAAAGGTTTACAGATTTATGCAAAGGGCCTTGTTACATAATCCTGAAATGAGATACAATTACCACTTTTTGTTTCACCTTGGCACGAATCTGCACCTTATAAGGACATGGAAGAGAACATTGCATCTCTAATGTTAATAATGTATTCATGAAGCGAAACATTAGGAAATCTGAATAAATTTGTTCGAGGTAAAGGACAAGGAAAATTTCACTGTAATATTTAGAGCTGTTTTGATCTTGCTCATCAACTGGGACTCTTCAGGGGTGGTGGAGAGGTGACGAGGACCTGCTTTGTTTGATCACTGAGGGACATTAGTCATCTTTGTGGCCCCCCTAATGGAGCTGCTTTCAGCTAATTATGCTGACGATAATCACTGTGATGGATGGAGTGGCAGGACTATTCATGGACGAATAATAAAAGTGGTAATGCTGCGCTGGCTTTAAGTGCTCGCAGGTCTGGGATTTAAGACTGTTAATAATCAATGCTTTGAAAAGTAAATGAAAAAAACCCCACAGAAACAGTTTGAGGACTGAAGCAATCTGGGATCAGTGTTCACGGTGCACACGTCTCTCTGAGATGGACTGATATACTGTGCATGTTTGTAGGTGAGCCCCGAAAGTGGCTTTTTACTCAAAACTATATTGTCTGCAACCAAGGGGCCAACTCTGAGGCTGAGAAATGAAGCCTATGCGGAAGTGCTATAAACTGCATTTCACTAGATGCTCGCTTGAGGCTGGCTCCAAAAGCGAGTAAATCCTCATAGAGCCCCATGTTAAAATGCCCAACTTTACAGCATAATTAAACATGTTTACAGCCTGGTTAAAAAAACGCTTTTGGTCCCAATGGCTAATCCCCTCCTTTGTGACAACTCTGGGGGGATGAATCTTTTTATAACTCGCCCATTTATATTATATTACTGCTTGAAATTCTGCATAATTAGGGGTGTGGTCTATTTGATAGACAGCCGGGGCTTGGTGAAGAAAAAAAAAACTACGAAACTATAAATCCACTAATACTCACCACATATAACTGCTCGTAAATTATATTTGCATTAACTTATTAGAATTAAAATATAGTGGTGAAAACTACAACCATTATATATTATAAAAAATTGGAGGCATTTTTAAGATAGTATAGTATAATTTTAGTAACATAAATTGTATTTTCATGTCTTTTCTACCACTTGTAACGTTGGCTGGGACGACCGACGGTTACCACTCCCAAACCGTGTGCAGCATCACGGCCACGGCGCCTGCGAGCAACCGAGCGCCGACGAGCACCCAAGACCGCGAGAGCAGGCAAACCCGCGAGTGCCGGCTAGCATTCGGAAGGTAGCATTTAGCCTAGCTCCTGAGCCTAGCTCCTTAGCCTCAGCTAACAGGGCAGCTTCGCGGTAGGTGGGTGTGTTTCAGTGACCGGTCTGCATTCGGCTCAGCCACTCTCCACCCCTTTTTCATATTTGGATTAATTTGGATTATTTGGAGTAAGGGAGGAGTCATGCCCTTCCAACATGGCAACGGCTAAGCCGCTGCAGAACCGCCCACTTTGGGCTTCAAAACTGGCCTGCAGAAACCAATGGGTGACGTCACGGACGCTACGTCCATGTTTATATACAGTCTATGTCTGCAACATATGTCCCTTTAAGATGGTGGTCTTAGACCAGTCCGCGAAAAAATGATTGAAGTTGCAGTTCAGACAAGAGCTGTCGACCACTACGAGGTAAGCTACACCAGTAACCTGAAACAACAATCACACTGACTAAGAAGATTCAGACACACGGTCTCTAAAACATTGATTTCTCTGAAGCAGATAAAAACATGGAATAAAACCATCGGAGAGCACAAACCTTTTATTGTAAACCATTTACTTGAAATTAAGGTTGTAATGAATGTTACGTTCTTCAAAAAATCCTCTGGTTTTTAGGTTTTTAGAATCCTTTGTTAGAAGGCACTTTGGGTCCCAATTGGTTAAATTATCTTGAAAACCTATGTTGGGTTGGGTGATTGCTTTGTCCCAACAGACCTGTAGCTAAGCTACAGTCACGCACAGGTGAAAAGGTGATTAAAGTCCAGGTTTAGCACTCCGAAGGGTGAGAGAGAGAGAGAGAAAGATCCTACCTATGACTTTGTCCTTCTTGCCATTCCTGATGGGAGTGCAGAGCAAACTCTTTATCTGGTTGCTGGTGTGATCTGGGTTGTCACTCTGTCAGAGGACAAGAGGGATAATTACTCACTGTGGGAAAAGAAGAAAACAACAAATGGAGAAAAGAAATGGGGAAAACAAAGGAAAGAGTACTGACTGTCCAGGGGAAGCGTTGGTCCTTGGTGACATCTACGATGTTGAGAGGCTGCATAGTGTTTTTAACGTATTGAGCGTACATGTAGTTAATTTGACCGACATCACAGTCCCTGGGGAGACACACAAAAAAACAAACAGCTTCTGTAACTAACCATGAATAATGAGGCAAAACACCAATCTCACCTGCATTAATCTCCTCAACCCTGCAGGCCCTTTTGGAGGAATTTTTACTCAGTGTAAGATTGATAAAATAACATGTAAAAGTATAAAACGTTCATGAACATGATTGTTGCAAAAGGTGCCACTCAAGAAAAAAAAAATCAGGGGAGTAAAATAGACAATTAGGATGCAACCTCTTGGGACCCTGTACAATATTATGAGTGAGCATTAGAGTAGTTGGAGAGCATTTCTAAAAATAATTTGGACGGATCAAGCTTGTTGTTTACTTCTGCTTCCAGTCTATTTTGCTGAGCTATAGGCTAATCACAGCCCAACTCCAGCGCTGCACTTAAAACACAGACATTAGGCTGATTCTATTTTGGCAAGAAAGTGAAACATGCATTATATTGTTAGCCTCCCAATATATATATTTACAATATTGTTAACGCTTATGGGCATTTGGTAAAATATTGTATATATTTATTGATTTCATTTCTTTTTCACTGTTATAAATAAACATTATTTTGTTTTAATTTTGGATATGTGACATTATTACTATGTCAGTCTGCACATTTTTGAGTCGATAAGATAGATAGATAGATCAATCTATCTATAGAGACCTACTTTATTGATCCCAAACTGGGAAATTCTGGTGTTGGAGTAATGTAACAAAAAGTAGTGTGAAGTTCATTGTAATAACTGGATAATTTTTCATGTTATAACAAGAGGTTTTAATGTTAGTACATTACTAGGTCATACAAACTTAGCCTGTTACAAAGTAAAACTTTTCCTATTGTAAATTGATAAATTCTTATAACATGGAACTCATTTTTTAACCATAAAAAAAATATGTGCAGTGAACAGGTTCATCAATCAAAATTGCTCATTTACAGGATTTGGCTCAGGCTTAGGTGGAGACATGGTTGCTGTTACTGAAAGTTGATGATATTGTGATGTGAAGGAGGAAGAATGCATCCAGCCCTCTAGAGGCAGCGTCATTTCTCTCCAAACAACACAGAGGCAGGTATAACGGGAAAAAAATATCTTGTTATAACAACAAACTTTTGAAGTTATTATGTGATAGTGATCCGTTTCTTTTTTTTTCTGGCTACCGCAGCTATCACTTCTCACAGTACCTGTTGAGTTCATACCAGATGTTTTAAAGGCAAATAGAAACCCTACAATGAATATGGGTAAAATCAACAATTTCTAACAAGGGAAAAGTGACTTCATTGGGATTTGACATACTAAGTAACTTCCTTAAAGACATGTGAGGTTTGACGTGACTCCATAGGGACCTAATCAGGCCTTGGTTCTGACCCAATTGGACCAAATCACTCGTCATTTTTCTCAACATGAGGCAATATAGCCATTCAGCATATTCACAGAACGGTTAGAAACGTGTCGGATATGTCTACATATAGAGTCGTGATATTCCAAGCTAACAACACAAGTTACATATCAATTTAAAGCTCAGAGTTCACTGATTCCAATAGTGTGTTTATTATAACTCTCTGACCAACTACCATCAAATAGGCAGCCGAAGAAGACAAAAAAAATGTTCGTATCAAAAAGTGACATAAAAATTATAGTTTGAATCACATATGCTACATGCTAAACATGAAGCTATGAAGCCATACGGCATCTGCACAGAATGGGGAGACACTCAGCTACACGCCAATGCCAACCCTTTTCACCTACACGAAACATAATTAAAACACCAAACAACAAAGTCAGCATATCACCTAAACACGACAACTTTACATGGTAATATATTACAGATGTCAGACTTGGTAGTTGCTGCTTACAACATACTTACAACACAAGCTACATATCATTAACCTATCTAACGCCCAGCCTCTGCAGATTCCAACGCTATCCTTCCTCTAACTCTCAGACAAACATTCAGCCTCCCAGCAGCTGACCAATGTTCGTATCAACTGTGACATACTTAAATCATGTCTAACCGTCAAAGTATTTGCAGGAGAAGTTGTGTTTTGATCCATAAATCTGATTCCGTTAGCTAGCATAAAGATGGCTCGTCATTTCAAGATATCAATCCGCCTCGTCTTTCCTACTTCGACTACACAGGCGGAAGTTGCATGTCAAATGGCATCAGGGGGAAAAAGTGCGTCAGTGTGTTCGCCCCCTCACAGATAGCGGATGGTGTCCTTTGGAGGGATTTTGATGCTGTCCGTCGATTCTACTGGCTGTGACGGTTCTATACACAAGTCAATCACCCAGATTCACCAATGCGCTGCTGAGATACACAAATTACTGTACGTTGAGTCTGTTCCAAGGTCTGACATTACGTTGCACTACAAAGATCGTTTCTGGAGAGACAGATGTTCACACGTCGTCATTAAAACAGAAGGGGGAAATTAAATGAGTTTTACAGTGAGAAACCTCACATGGAACAGCTGTGTCAAGTTGTGCCTATTGGGAGAGTCTGTCTGACCATGTCCCTACTAAAGCCTGTTACTTTGCCCTGATTCACTTTATCAGCATGGAATTTGGCACAGATTATGTTCAGGTGTTGTTCTATGGATTCCAAGAGGATGGGCTTCATCTGCATTATTACATAGGAGATATTCACTCTGAAAGTTTTTATTTTTTTCAGGCAGACATGAAATCTTTAATTCATGTTGTGTTCCATCTTCATTTACTCTGACCCAGTAACATATATACTTGATCCTTCACCTCCGCTGAAATCTCACAAGTGTAACCTTTATATAGATACCAAGATTATTCATATAGACCTTGTAGTTGCAGTTGTCATTTTCCAGCAGGGACCTGCAAAAGGGGCCTGGAGCATAGCTAGTTGGCAAAAAAGCCAGTGGATTTTGGCTGCAACTCTGCAGTGGGATGGTAAATGTGTGTGTGGGGGAGAGAGAGGGAGCGAGAGCGAGAGAGAGAGAGAGAGAGAGAGAGAGAGAGGGAGAATATGAGTGTGTGTTAATAGATAACAGAAAGAATGATAAATACAAAACGTGTTAACCTGTTTGTGTGTCGGGGAGAAGAAAAGGCAGAGACAGATAAGTTGTAGTGGAATTTTCTTAACTACTTTCTCTGAGCACAATTTCAATGTACTTCTTACTTTACTTGAGTATTTTCATTCTTTGTTACTTTATACATGTAACTCGCTGCGTTCAGCTGTAGTTACTGGTTACTTACATGTGAGAAGCTTATGAAATATGATGCTGTGTGTAACAACAGTAATTAATAATATCCAAAAATATATGTATTATTATTATTATAATTAATATTATTAATAAAAGACCCTGAAAGTTTGTACTTTAACCATTTCAGTGCAAGAGTTGTAGTACTATGGTATGTCTGCTTTTTCTTTTTCGCTTGCATTTCATCATTCAGTCCATGAGCAGAGTTTCATTTTGAATACTTTAAGGCTTCAGACTTGCCTCGACTTATGCACCCATACACATGGTAACGCGGCATAGTTTGTGCACATGCTCCAGTTTAATTCATCCAAAACACACCAAAGTTTTCCTCTCCCACTCTCTGTGACTGACTCAAATTCAGCCACAGAACTGCCGCTGACATCACTTCGAACCATGACACCGCTCAGGACAATCAAACTCTGAAGCCATAAAAAAATTAACTGCCCTACTCTGTAAGGTCCTAACGCGCTGTCTGCCACTCCTGCGAGGCGGATCTGCATTGGTTCAGCTCGACTGAGCTTCCTGCTTCGGTGAAACAGCCGCTGTGTCGTTGGGAAGCCACAGCCTGGGGCAAATGTCACTATAAAAAGCCTCCTGTGGTTCCAGCTGGGTCAAAGCTAACATCCTGTGGGGGCCCCTCCCCTCTTGCGTTGGCCCAGTCGGAGCTGCCCAGTTTGGCTGTATCGTAGCCCTCCCGGAGGAAAACCGGCACATACACACAGTGGTATTTAAAGAGTTATTAGATCTGAACAGGGGGAGATGTAGCCACGAGAGAAGGCTGTAAAAAATGAGACACTATAGAGGACGAGACAAGATATGACATCTGGTTCGTGTCACCACCTGACAATGCTGGGATTTTCACAACTGCCTATTTTCCCTTTTTCTTTTGTTTGGTCCCACACATACTGAGCTGTGTTTGCACGCACAGCTTTAATGTGGAGAAAATCCACTCACTGGGTCTCAATGCAGTCAGATTGTTAAGCCCTCGGAAAACTGTGTCGAGTCTCCTTTTCAAAACAGAAACCTCATGAGATCTGACAGGTCCATCTGTTTCACCAATAAAAAGAGGGTCACAAACTTTGCTTTCTATCAAACTTTATTGATTTTATGTCTCTTAGCTATATCTCTGCCAGACTAAGGTATTAGTGTGAAAACAGAGCCAATAAAAGCTGATAGAAACCATGGTTAGTGACCCTTTCTCTGGAGTGTTGTGTGACAACGATTGAATAGTATTAACTGTAAGTTCTCCTGGCGTTGAAGAGCCCTCATCTTGGACTGGGTTGAAAGGATTAGTTAATATTTCATTACTATCAATAAATTCCATAAAAAGCAAGCATATTTGTTCCCCTATCAGTACTTTTTTCCTGGAAAAATTGTTTGAGGGAATCCTTTTATTTCCTAAAACAGCTGAGCACTGTAGCTTTTAACATTTATCACTTGAACAGGAGGGATTATTTTCTATATGCATCTTTTGTGTACAGTATGTGGTCCTACATGTCCTGATGACGTCATTATAAAATTATCCCACTTTAAAAAAAAAAAGTTATGCGCAAGGTATCACCCCTCTGATGATTTTAATGTAGCTTAAGCACATGCATGCTCACATGCCTGGTTTTTGGATTTTGGATAAACGTATAACTCTGTAATCTACAAGTCTGTAGTGTATCATGTGGTGGTGTGGTGACACAAGCACATATACAGTAGCAAACCCACAAACAGACACTCACACTCACACTCACACAATCCAATTCTGTTGCTTGAGTTGAGATTAAATTTTATTAGAGGCTGCATAGCAACCTGGGAGGCAAGCCCACCCGACTCTAGGGTGGGGAGGGTGGGGATTTTTTATCTCATTGCATCTTAAATCAGATTACTGCTCATTCACTCCTCCCGGCTGGAGCATGGGCTGATGTCAGGAAACACTGGAGTAGCCTGCTCCAATCCTTTTCTCTCTCCCTTACCCCCTCTACTCGTCCTGCCTGTAAATCCTTAAGTCATTTGGTTTCCTCTGATGTTCCGCTTGATCTTCACCTCTCCTCTGTTCTTTTGTGTCATGTCTCCTTTCTTTAAAACTGAACTGTAAATATAATTTCTGGAGTAAAACGAACTAACTACAGCCACTTGGCTTTTTCCATTTTCACAGCAAATTCAGTTTGATGAACACAGCCAAACCTGTCTCCTAAAAGTTATGTTGATATAAAGATAATAAGCATTTAGTGGGAAAGATAACTCTTGCGCTTACGTAGAAAAAACAAGCTCAAGTCAGATTCAACTCAATAACTTTTTTCTAGACTTTTTTGCAAGTTGTGAGGTATGTCTGAGGCAGAGAACACAGTACCAACAACGGGATGGTTCATTGGTTCCCAGATTGCGCATGCGTATTGTAAAGTCTGCTGGAATTTCAACGATGGCAGGCAATGATGTAACATCCCATGTATTTTCCTCTGATTTTACACTTTCAAATCATTTAAGTGCTGCATTTTACTTAAATTTGGTCAGGGTTGGGTCATGGTTATGGTTAGGGTAGAGGTTCGTTGTTGTTGCAGACTAAAGTTAACAACAAAAGACAACTTTTTTCGAATCCATCAAAATGAACAATATATTGGTTTTAATAACAAATAATCACCTAATCATCTAACTCTCTTCTTTTGTTTTTCACCACATTTTAATCTGTCACTGGCAAAGGAAAGGGAAAACTCCAGAGCAGAAGATGCCAACAATGCACCTATTAAACTGGTTGCCAACCGCCATTAAAGGTGATATATTATGAAAAAAATCACCTTTTCAGTGTTTGTGCACGTAAATGTGTGCCTGCCATCCAACAAACTGTGAAAAAAGACCACCCTGTCATTTTTTTGTGAGCTGGCTAAACCTTACAGCCTGGCTCTGAACAACTGGTTCAGATTTCTCTACCACTGGACTTTTTTGGGGTAACCCCACCTGCAATCTGAGAATCATCTTTTCTGGTGAAGGGGTGTGACATTTTGAAATCGTTGACTAATCACAACAGACTGGGCTAGCTGGCCAATCAGAGCAGACTGGGGTTCGGGAGGTGGGGGCTAAATGAAATCGAGGCGTTGTAGACAGAGGGTGACAAGAGGAGCTGCAGGAATGGGCAGCATGAGAACACTGATGCCTTAGCTGGTGATGCAGCCTGAGCATCTGTAGCAGACAAAGCCAGCAGTGAATGATTATGAGATTACCTGAACTAGGTCAAGTGAGCACCAAGTTAAGGAGGGTTGCTGAATTACTTGCAATCAATGAATCAAACTTTATTTGTATAGCACCTTTCACGCAGGTTAGTGCCAAAAAATAGGACAAAACAAAAAATCCTGCCAATAAAATAGTGTAAAATTTTTAAAAAGACAATAAAATAAAAAATAAGACAAGATTTAAAGAATAGAAAAGATTAAAAAGATCAAATAAATAGATAAAAAAGTCAATAAAAGGAAATATAATTGTAAATGTATCTGGCATTAGAAATTAAAAATAACGACAGATTCAGCTGAGTGCTGTTCTCAAGGTGTCTGAGTGAAAAAGTAAAAGAGGCTGGGGTTCTATAGTGGGTGAATGGTACCTCTCAATTAGGCTGTGAGTGAAAAGATTTGTCTCAGGGTGCCGAGGTGGAGCCTCAAAGAAATAGACCAATGGTGAAGCCCATTAGAAGGCATACAAAATACATTGCAAACACACACAGGTATTATGAACACAGATATTTCCTGGCTGAAACGGACTGAACATGTCAATTCATAGTAGTAAAAATGTTACACCACATATGCAACTAATTAATCTGTCACATGCAATAAGAGTGGATGTTGAACTACTTTGTCTCTGTCTCTGCAAGATTGTTAGACCCTCTTGGAAAGGTCTTGGACTTCCTCCAACATGGTAAAAAGGCCCACTTTGTCATGATAGACATTTTGTGATTGAGGAGCTGTCATATTCACCCAAATTTGGTCTTGTATCAAGCCAAAAGAGCCCTGCTAATGATAATAAGAGCTTTGAGCTGAAAGCTCATGATTAAATGTCTAGGAATTTGGCAGGTGGAGTAGGTGGATTACCTCAAAAATATCTGGAGGGTCTGCAAATCAGCTTAGCAAACACACTAGTATTGGTCTGAGTTGCTCTGTCTTGTCTATTCACTTTCAATTCAAAGTGACTGAATGTGTACAATAAGACTTTCCATGCTGCCAATATATTGCCTTACATCCCTGTTTTTCTGTTTCTGTGATCTAATGAATCCCATTACACAAACGTCATCTAAGGGGCTCTGGGGTAGAGGAAAAGGGTAGTCTTCAAATTCAAGGCAACATTACTGCTAATAATCGCTGGAAATAGTTGGGAGTACGCTCAATTTAAATCTACAGGACTTTTAATTTAATAACAGGGTTCAGTTGAGGGTGATCAATTTACCTTTTGGGAGCATCTAGGACTTCACCCAGCTCCTCGTACTCCATGTGAAAGACACTAGAGAAGGAGTTCTGCAAGAAAGAATAAAAGTAAGTTTATTTGTCTGAGATATTATAGACTGAGAGATGTGTGTATGACTTGATGAAAGGTATGACTTAATGTTCCTAATTGCCATTAGGAACATGAACAATGTACAAGATTAATACAAAAGCTTTGGGGTTCCGTCTAGTAAAGTCTTAGAAAAAAGTTCTTCCATGCTTTGTTGCAGGCCCACCCTGTATGTTTTGTGGCTGTATCAACTTCTTCATTTCCTCCAATTAAGCCGTTACCCAACAATCATACATCAAATATCATACATTTAGCAGTGGGACAGTGCACACTGCCTCAAAAACATCTCCTAGCATGAAAAAGGGACATTGATCTATCACCTATCAAGCCTTCCCAAAAGGAGGGTTTATTTTGACATTTCAGTGCTCCTTCCGCGTTTACACCCTTATAGGGACTTTGTTCTCTCAACCTGAGCTTCCAACCCCTCACAAAGGATCCTTTTTCCATTTTTAAGAGGTGGGGACAGGATGTTAAAGATAGGCTAGGCTTTTTCTTTTTGGAAAAATGTGCCCCCCATACCTGCATGCACATACACACCCTGTCATTCTGTGGCATCAGTTGACCTTGATACACCTAGGTGAAGGTAATAAAGCTGTGTTTAACAGAAAAAGGACCCGGCAATGCTATGACATGTATATGGGAAATGGATTTTTTTTTACCCTTCTCGTAGGAATATTTAAATAAATCAAAGCTGTTTTCTTAAATTCTTTGGAAGAATCAGTCAAGGCTTTACATGTCAAGGAAGGACAACGGAATTGTTCATTGGGTTTTGACATCCAGATATTAGCACTGGCCATATACACAAATCTTCTACTATCTTTAACTGTGTTTAATGGTTGAAGCGTTAGGCATAAAGGGATTGTCCTAACTAGAAAACTGACGACACTGTTTGTTCAAATGCTTTTCCTTCAGTTGACTTTTTGCAGTCATATTTGAGAGTGCAACCTAGGCTAAAAGAGTATGTATGCTACAGTGATATCACATGAATGTATAAATAATTATTTGACCATAAAGACAAAAGAAAAAACTAAACGGAAATTGAATCTCACAGAGATGTATTATAATGACACACCAGACAACAATGATGATTTTTCCCTTTTGAAAGTTGTTCTTCCAAGCCTTGGTTATAAGGGAAAACAATCCAAAACATTGATCTAATGCAAATCAAAAGTTATGTACATTTTTCTACAAATAAGTCCTTTGGTTTTTCAACCCAAAAAGTCACTTGTGCCATGCAGAATAGTTCCTGTCTGCAATGACACAGAGGAGTAAACTGTGTCAGTAGTAGTAGTAGGAGTAAACAGGAAGAGTGATCTGTCCTGTTCTCATTTTAAAATCTTTGTCTTTCTTCAAAATTTGCGTCCAGTCAACAACACAGTGTCTGATTAGTACAAAGTCTGTAACAAAGCCTCCGACTGGTCAAAGATCATAAAGGGATGGCTAGAAGTCCGCTAACAACAACAGTAGCCTTTTTTGCATGAAAAACGGGATAAATGATCATAAAAGTCATTCAATGTTGGATTTATCATCGTGGACATATGGTACAAAGTCTCCAAAAAGTTCAAATCTTCTGAAAGGGCCACGGTCGGACTGAGGCCCTGCCTGGAACAGCGCGAGTGTTAGCTTCTAGTCAAAACAAACCATAAGTTACTGGCATAAACTGATCAAATGTTATGAGAACTTCTACAACATGACGTTCTGCCTGTCGTATATAACAGGGCCGACCTTCAGGGGGCATGGAGTTTCAGCCAAGTCAACTGCTTGGCTCAAGGAATTACATGTTGGCAGGTTGGTCAGTAGGTCCACTACTCTTCTCCAGACTGGAAAAACCTCAGCAACTATTAGCCCGACTGTCATGATTCTTGACCTGACTCAAGACCTTTGACCTTTGTGGTTTTAAGTGAAATGTCTTGACAACTATTGGATGGGTTTCCATGAAATTTGGTACAGTGTTGTGTCCAAAATGATAAGATGTATTCTATAATAATCCTTAGGTCAAAACTATGATTTGTCCAGTAATTGGTTTATGATCAATACTTGCAGATGTGGACAAGTGAAAACATGTTGGTCACATTTTCAATGTGAGCATGTATCATGTTAACATTTGCTTTCATCTCAAAGCATCACGTTGCCAAACTATAACCTCAAAGACTAGCTAGCACGGCTGTAGCTCTTGCCCTAATTCAAACCATTATCTTCTTTGCATCTTTGTCTAAACGTAATCAAGCACTTCAGTTGCCTGAATGTAATCACACAGAGGTGGAGGATCAGTCAAAAAAATCTGAATCATGACATAATTCATACTTGTGGTTTTGTGGCAATGAAAAATAAAAAAATATATTTTGTTTTTGCAATTGTTGTTCAGGCAGGTGGACTTGAGGGTTTTGGAAAGACAAAGAAATAAAAAGAGAATTGAAAGCTGCCGGTGGTTAAACAACTGTAGAGATTGATACAGCATGTGCAGACACACACACACACACAGAGCCTAATACGTTTCAGGAGACCTGTAGCCAATTCCAGATTTATTTCTGCTGGGGAGAGTTAAACACAGAAGAACAAAACACTCCTCGTGGGAAGCCAGATGTCAGGACCTATTACATATCATTCACACACACAAACACAAAACAAACATATCCATGCACGCACACCATACAAATGTCAGCACAGTCAGAGATAGTGCATTATGCACATATGCAAACACATACAAACAAAACACTCACTGTGTTCACACAGCATGCATAGAGACATCCTATTAATATCACATGAATGGCACACATAAATACACATGCAAATGTGCTATATACACCATACACATACATGCACAAACAAAACAGACACATACACGCAGCACTATGTCTATATTGGTGCCACACACTACAGTAAACTGAAGTGAGCCAACGCAGGCCAACATCTTAATAACTGTGTTATTGTTGGTACAGTCGGTGTTGAAGACAAGCATGGACATTTACAAGATTTCCTACAGGAAAGCTCCTTTCCTAGAGGAAAGATTATGTTCAAATCCAAAGACCCGTGGGTCCGGCTTGAGAAGCTACAGACATTTAACACTGACGCTTGTATACAGAGGGCCGTCTCACAGATAAGGCCAGTAAAAGTTCCAAATGTCAGAGAAAAGGATTTGTGAGGAAAGAGAGAGCAAGAAAGTGAGTGGGATATAAAAGTAAGGGAGACAACTGGTCTGGCAAACCTGAGGTCATGAATGGGACACACACACTTACTGCACACACACACACACACACACACACGTTATGTCTAATGTTTAAAGTGGGTTGCAGCTTGTAATATTCATAGAATGCAGCATTCTTGATTTATAATGATGAGTTGGTTCACTTAAAATATCTTAATTTTTTCTCTCTGTTACCTCTGGTGCAGTGTAGCAATGCCAACCTATCTAGCTTATGTTGTGCCTCACAAAATGGAGGACTTGACCATGTGGCCCGTTGTTCAAGAGATAAAGGAACGGACTGGAAAAACTTTGACAGCCAAGATACTTTACCTTATCACATCTTGGGAGTGAACTCTCCTCCAAGCTCCAGCAACCAGTGGTCACCGTATGTCCCAAACCCCAGGGGGTCAACAGGCCTATAAAACCCCAGTGCCCCCCTTACTCACTCTCTTTTCTCATGCCCCCTTGAGGGGTAAAGTCTCTCTTCCCTTTTCTCCTACCTCCCTCAAGGGAGTAAATGCCTCTGCTCTCTGAAGATCCTGACCTCCATGCAGGCCTACCGAAGCAGACTGCTACAACTTCCAAAAGGCAGTGGTGTAAGAGCCTGCCAAAGGACCAACCACGGCTGGAAAGTCTGGTTTTCATATCAGTGGCAGACACAAGTTATTGTCAACTTATTTGGGCTCAGGAGCCACCAAGCAGAGTTAGTGTCCAGCATCTAACTCTTTGAGGACACAAAAGGACACTGAAACCACACAGCAAAATTGTTGAATCTTTCTGGACACACCAACAGCACCCCAAAAGAACTCTTTATTTCTTCCATGGACTTGGTAAAGTAACCTGGGCATATAGAATGGCATAATCAGAATCAGAATTCCAAATTGATTAGTATATTGTAAATGAGACTGAATCAGTCGATTGGCTATCGTTTCCCTTCCTTTGAAGGGTGGTGCCCTGAGGTTAACTTATAATGAATTGAAGTTATCATTTAATATTAAAATTTCCAATGTTAATATTTTATCACCACAAAATACAAGGTAGAGCTGAGGCCAATGGGAATGTTGTTTGTGTTGCAGATTTTTGTATTGGATAAACTGGAAAACTTGCTGTTATGCTGGGCCTAAGGGGAAAGTCAAGGGACACAAAGTTGGTTAATCACCCCAATCAGTAGGATTCATCCTTGGGGAACCATGTCTGTCTGCACTAATTTAATTACAGTCATTTCATGGCAATCATCCAATCGTACTGTATCAATTGATAAACAGGCTAACATTACCATCCCTGGAGCTGGTAGCTTGGCAAAAATTGAAGGTACTGGAATAGGATTTTATCGCAAGGAGCCTTCATAAGAAATGAGGCAAAATGTAATAGACTCCTTAATGAATTCCAATTTTCAACTATGCTTTAGTGTCGTATATAATAAAACAAATTAGTAAGTAATCAATTTCAAACAATACTGGTCCTTTGGAGCTCATGAGGGTTTGGAGGCAGCATCCTCCTTTGCCCTGTTGGTAATTCAGTCTTCTGTAGAAAGTAATATCAATGCAAACTCCTCACAGTGAAGTCTGTGGATTATTTAGACTAACCTAAAAATAGTTTCTGGATGGTCACATTGCTGTTAAACCCCTTTTTAAAAGTAGTTTTTCTACATTTGCCTGGATTGTATTTGGGATGGAGGCAAAAATCTGCATCTCAATATTATATGACAATATGATTTGAGTATGAGGCTAAAGCTTTTCTCAGTCCTTTAGTATCAGTTGTTATGTAACTCTTATGAAAGCTGCTTTAATAACCTGGACAATGTTTATAGCATGAGCCTTCATCTCAATTGGGCTAACACAGTTATAATAAATACCAGGGGTAGTTAAACCCCACTCCTTTGTAACCAAACACATACCACTTCAATGGCATAACATTCCCCATCCAGTGAACCCGGACCTTAACACAAATACTGAATGGTAAATTGGCTATGTAGTTAATACTTTAAGAAAACCAATATTTACAATAACTTGACATTCAGTCATCAGCACGGGGGAATGAATTCTGGATGGCTTGTTGTCATGTTTAACCATGTGGTATATACAGTATGTGCATGTGAATCGAGCAGTACACACAGAGAACCACTGGTTCTTCAAGGGTTCTTTGTGTATCCAATATTACGGCATCCACTATTACTTGACTTAATTGTTCATCTCCATGGGTTAAAGGGTTATATGCATCAATATCAATTCAGTTATACGTGTAGATGACAAAAATACCAACATAATTCATTAGAATACCTTTTGATATTTGTTAAATAACAATGTGTGCATTATTGTATTGGCTTAGAACAGAATGATTGATTGATTCATATACAGAGTGATGAGTAAATGGAACACCATGCCTGGACAGATCATTCAAGAAAGTAGCTAAAATCGATTCAAAATATTACTTAAAAAACATCACCTAGCTGAGGAGTTCCCTGCATTTGCTAATATTTAACGGATGCTGCCACTCCCATCAAAATATTTCATCATTACTTCATTTTATCATGCTGCTGTTCTCCGTACCCTCAACCTCCCCATCACCGTCCAGTCTGTGCAGACTCATGGGATTCCTCAATCCATCAACTCAGCAAGTCATCAACCACCATCACTACCAGTGTCTGGACTCCATGGGGGCTGCCACTCAGGACCGATGCCCTCTGCCACAATATCTCCCCATTGAGTCTATGCGCCATGGCTCGGACGTTAGCATGCATTCTAAGCGCTAGCTAGAATCAAAACACAGGCGGCGTAACATTGATGCGATCTTTTAGGAACCTCAGATGATGTAATAGAAACTGTTCACGCCAATCAAAGAACAACAGCCAATCGGATGACTCGACCAACACTAATATAACCTCAACACTCAGTCAGTCAGTCAGTCATGGACATTGGTGATTTTAGGGCTGGCCTCGCTGTTGCAACCCAGTGACAAAAGTTTACTTTCAAGAAGAAGGGTGTTCATCCTCAGAAATGATGGACAACACTATGCAGATGACGTCATGGTTAAAACCCAATGCAAAGCTGAAAATTACCTGCAAAATTGTATGGATTTCTTCATTATATTTGATAAATAACTTTAATAATTCAATTGGTTTTATGCAAATTTTGCCATATAAAACCTCTTAAGATAAGACAGCTGTTTAAGAAAGTTCATCATACATTTTGTTCTGATAATTTAATTAAATAAGGAAATCATTAAACCATCTGTAGAATGTTATTACCGTCCTAAGGCTCTAAGTGATATCAATAAAGTTTAATGTTTTCCATTTACTCAATTAACCAGCTGTCAGCTTTATTGAGCCGCTATTTCTGCTTTGTACAGGCAGTTTTTCTTTTCAGGAGGTAAAGCATTTGTGACTCACATATGTCCAGCCTCATCATAACCGGGACTAATTGAAACAAATTAAATAACCGAGACAGTTTTCAATGAAGCAACTGCCCAAAGATCAAGACCAGTGGCTGCGTGGCCAAAAAAGGTCTGAGAGAATGGAAGAAAAAAAAATCTCTAGCTATGGTTTTAACCCTCAACCACAGCCTGAAAAAAGCTGAACCTTAGGGGTTGTTTTTCTTCAACCAAATCAGAGGGTTCTGTGATTACCTGCTCTAACCATGGACACCTACATTTTCTGGGTGGACAGTCTCATTGCTTGTGCTGCATATTAGCTCTGTCATCTTTCTTCCCTCTAAAGAACCGCTGTTTGTGGTCTTAAATTATGGCAGCACTCTTAACTCACTCCACTCTCTCCATAAATACAGCAAGCATAGGCAGAGAAGGGCAGGGAGAGGCTTTTCCTCATTTCTAACCCACACTGTGATAAACCAGAACTTTTCTTGAGTAAGTTGATTTTAAACACATTATGCTAAAATATTCAAAATGAACCAATTTCTTATTTAAAAAAGTGTGAAAAACCAACGGCTGGTGGTTATTTCAGTATCAAATTTTTCAAGTCAGTGTTTGGGCGATCTCACTCTGAGGGAGTGTACTTTCGCTAAGGCTTACGCCCTACCTTGCCATGCTGAAGAGAGTGAAAAAATCCTAGATCTGCCCGTTTATTTGGGATTAATTCCAAAATTGTATTGATTCCTCCTTGGGTCAGGCCCCACCCATTCATAAAATGTCCTGAAAATCGGTTAAGCGGTATTTGAGTGATCCTGCCGAGAGAGACAGACAGACAGACAAACAAACCTGCCTCAGTCAAGGTCCACTTTCTGGCTTCATCTCTGAACTTTGAACCACTTTAATGAGCAGTTGAAATTACTGTGCTATGAAATTGTTCAGTTGTCATTGTCCATGGATGAAGTCTGTGAGATATAGATGAAAGTTCAGGGGGTGGTGGGAAAGCTAGTAATAGGTAAGGTCCACTTACTGGCTATTAACATTATGTCATTATTGTTGTGCGTGAGCACAGGGGGTAAATGAACTGCGGCCTGCATATCATCTCAGAAGCCTGAGTTAACGCATGGTCTTCTGGAATGGCAGAAGCTGAACAGAGTGCCGAGACTCTGGGTGATCGTGGACACAGCCCAACTCGCATCCCTCATTGGCGGAGACCCGCACAACACCGCGAGGGGTCCCTTGACGTCACAGACACTATAAATAGAATGCAACACCAGCCGGTCGTCACTTCCAGGCAAGACTCAACCTGATCAGGTGATTTCTCTGTCTACAAAGGCAGTAACCACTTCGAGACTTAGATTTCATCCCCCGCGAACAGGTAGAAGTGACCGTGAACACAGCTGAACCAGGCCTCAGGATTTCCGACTTCACCGGACAAACCGAAATCCGCCATTTTTTCTTTCTCTCTGCGTGTGTGGGACAACACACAGCGCTGGTACTAGACAGAGACGTTACGACGAACACTCTGTTAATTGATCCCTGCAGAAGGGAAGACCTGAACCCCCAGGCTTTCACCCGAGTCAACCGCCGTCCAATCCGAACCAGGAGGGCCGCACCATGTCAGTCTCTACCAGCGCCAAGGCCTCCGCCTCGCCGCATCCAAGGACGGACTGCACACGCCTGTTTCCCCACTGAGTACAGTAAGAAGCTTAAGCTCTGGGCAGAACTTAACGTTTTAGTAAGTTTAACTTGCTGTGTACTGTTGAGAAGTTTGTACCCGACCACCGTGTCTCGTTGATTGCTGCTATAATAACTGAGTTATTATCAATGCTGCTTGATTGTGATTTGTGTCCGACCACATCGGACTATTGTGTGTTGCTCTGCCATCGTGTCTGAGCCCAGAACGCTGTGTCGGTTTAAAGACCAGAGACGCGCCAGCTCATCAGCTGAGCCGTGCGTCCCATCAGCTGAGCCGTGCATCCCTTTTTCACACGCACACGCCTGTGCACACACACGCGCACACACACACACACACTCACACGCACACACACACACACAAACACACACACACACACACACACAGACACACCCACACACAAACTCTTGCTTGTTGTCTTTACATATGATTTTCATGTGATATATGATTGGTAGCTTAGTATATGATAGATATTTATTAACAGAGGTTGTATTGATTTATCATTTTTCCTGTGCTTGTTTTCTGTGTCGAGTGTCAAGTGTGTCAGTTTTCAGGCCCTGGATGCCTCAAGCCAAAACAAATGTTAATGGCCACAGAGGAATAACCGTGTGCTGTGTGTGCCTGCGCGTGTGTGTTAGTCAGGAGTATAAACCGTATTTACATTAAGACACAACCAGCGACAGTTCTCGCTGCTTTTGTTTATTCAACTTCTTGATTTCCCGAAAAAGAAACTCTGCATTTCCACTCGTCTGTCAGACGTCTTTCTGGCATAATTCATTAAGTTGGCAGACTCTGGTTTTCACATCCTGCAGTTAAACTTTGTTTCACTCTTCACCTGGTGAAACTAAACAGCTGCGCGCTGTCGCAGCCTTCTGCTGCAAAGCCATTTGAACAGCGGTTAATCGGAACTACTTCGATTTCATTCAAATGACACAAAAAGGTAAAGAAGTGATTCAGAATCTGGTACATTACATCAGTGTTTTGGGTTGTTCTCTTGTTTTACAATTTGTCATTTTATTGGGAAATTCTTTGGATTTGTATTCTTGTTGCAAACTGGTAACTGTGCTAAATTTAGAATATGTCACATGTCTGCAATAAAAAGCCTAAAAACTACTAGAGCTATGTTGTATGTGTTGGCGATTTGTGTACTTACATTTTCCCAAATGTTTCCAGCTATTTTCAAACCTAGAGAAATCTTTAATTTTAATCAAGATAACTGATTAATCTCATTTGGTCACCTGCAAGTGGTATCCGTATCCCCTTGTTTGGACATTTAAGCTTGGTGGATTTTATCTGCCAGAAACATAAAAATTGACTTTCACATTGAAGTCACAGTTTTAGGGTACAACTTTGTACATCTTGGTCTAAGGTTAGCAGAGAAACAAGCTGAGCAAATGTTAGCTCTCAACACCTCAAAGATGCCCTTTTGTTCGGAACGGTGTCGGAGAAACAGATTTTTAATGTGAAGTTAAAGTCAGTCATTTCCATGTCACATGACAGTAGGCAAGCGAAAATGTTAATTTGTTAATCAAGTGAGCAAAGTATCCCATCTGAGACTGGGCAATAGATTTCTGACATTCAACCTACTGCGTTCAAAACCAGGTGGGAAGGTAATGTGGTGATAATGTAAAGGTATTTTATTATTTCTAATTTAGATTATTTTTCATATTTTATGATTCATGTGCATTTATTCATTGATATTGCCTTTAATTAACAACAAACTAGCACTTTGCAGACATCAGTAAATTACTGATACAGGAAGAAACCAGATACAAATTTTCGCAATTTAATGAAATATGATAGCAAAACAAAAACACACATTGTCTTCGAGCTCGACAGTAAAGCTTTGATGGGACTGTTCTGTTCATGGTCACCGTCTCATTTCACTTTGCACTGCTCAGTGCATCTGTCACTTTTTTCATTTTGGTCTTGACAATTTCTCTCGTGGCTGTGTATGCACGCGAGAAATGTTCATCACATACACTTTGTCTTTGTTTTTGCTGCTGGATACTCAATTATTCAATAATCTTGTAACACACAGGCTATATTATCAGCTCATATTATCTCACTGATGGCACAAGAATCATCATGTCCCCATTAATATACAGTGCACTACTGCACATTTAAAGTTCACTAGATTTCCCCTCAGATGTTATCACAATGGTAAATGGACTGTATTTATGTAGCGCTTCCCCAGTCTTTCCAACCGCTCAAAGCACTTTCAGTACAAGTCACAATCACCCGTTCACACACACATTCATACAGCGCTTCTATACACAGCACTTTTTCTGTCACATCATTCATACACATCAGGTGAAATTTAGGGTTAAGTGTCTTGCCCAACTACACCTGGACTGGTGGAGCCATGAATCAAACCATTGACCTTCTGATTAGTGGATGTCCCTCTCTACCTCTTCAGCCACAGCTGCCATGATGTTTCACAATCCTTTAGTGACTTAAAAAAGAAAGAAGAAGCAACAAATGTGATGAATTTTTGGACAAACCTCAGCTGCTTTCCATTGAAAAGAGTGACCAGGGGTGCGGTCCAATTGTCCTTCCTAGCTACTATTCCTATCTACTATTCCTTGACCTCAGTGGAAAATGTAATGAGGTCAACGAAAGGTTTAAAGGAGGACTCATAGGACTTTACACCACAGTTAGCTACTTTCCATTGAAAACAACTGTTTACAGCGGTTCCACAACCATTACACAGCCATTATCCTCAGTTTTGCACATACACGTTTCTGCCGTATACTAGCTTTTGAATTATTCTTGTTTTTCGTAGACTAAAAATAAATGAATGAAGATGTTGAACATGGTTGAATATTGAAATCTCTACAGTTAACTAACAGTAGTTTAGTATACTGTAATCCCGACATTTCAACTGGAAGAATTCCCATCATTCAGACTTGAGGAGCTCATATTGTGAGCCCCATAATGTGACCAAGCATTTGCATGGTCACAGGTTACTGTCGCATAGGCCTGTCACGATAACTACTTTTTATCAGACGATATATTAGGCCAGAATTATTGCGATAAACTTTTTTTGCAACTGAATCATGTGAGCTTTTATTGAAGGCCTATTGGTGGTTGCGTGTGTGAATCACTGCACTCTTCTACATGATTTGTGTCGCTGCCACTTTCCTCCTTTTTTTCAGCAGCGGGGGAAAAATGTGAACTGAAGTACTGCATGTTAAATATATTTGCTGGAAGTGCTTGTGCTGGTGATCAGACTGACACAGTCGCACTCCCACAGGACAACAAACACTGATCATTGCTCCACATCACTGTCGTGCTGTTTGTCCAGATTCACGTGTGACCAGACTTGCAGCAAATAAACGACCCGCATTCACTGCACTTTGTTTGTTGTCGTCAGACTTGTGACTGTTCACCGCGCTGTGTTTGTCTCTGTTGGTCAGATGTTAGCATGCATGCTAAGTGCTAGCTCATTTCAAAACACAGGCGCCGGTATGTTGATGTGCAACGTCAACAGAGAGTTCCTGGAAGATGAATAAAAACATCCTGTCAGGCCGTCATGTCCTTACAGAACCGTTAGGAAGAACGGATCTCAACTTTGTCTCACGGGTACCTGGTGTCACTACTCCGTCCTGACTGTCTCTCTCCCTGCTTCTCCTCGGGGGCGCGTCGCTCCGTCGTTGTGTCTTGTCGTGTCAAAATAAAAGCCGTTGTCGCAGAGTCGCGTAATTGCGACATTTTAATACAATTCTGAAGCACAGGCGGAAATATTTTTTAGCAAAATGAACTAAGAGGAAAGCAAGGCTACTGAGAGTAATGTTATCTAAAAATGTTGAGTTAATTTTCATGTATTGTACGATAAGTCGATGATGAAAATAAAGAAAAAAACTCCACTGTTTTGCTCCTGAGACAATCACTGACACACTATGTGACTGACACATTATGAAAAAGAACTGGATGTTATACTAAGCATTGACCAGCAGCACACTTTGCAAGCCATCCATCATGTGTTGCTGAGTCAAACTCATAAACCATGGTATCCAGGAACAATTAACATCATTGAAGCACAGATTTGATCATTTAGATAATAAGATCTGTTTCACTAGACATTTCAGTATGTGTGCATGCGTGTGTGTACTGACCATTGAGTCTTCGTCAGCAATGAAAACAGTACAGGCGTGGGCCTGCATGAAGGATAGGATGGTTCCTGCGATCTTCCTCAGTAAAACCTCCAAACACTGCTGCTCTTCAAAGATCAGACTGGCCAGGTCCAGCAGCACCTGCACACACACGCGCACAAGAATACACAATGTATAGATTTGTGTCTGTACATACACACACACCTTCAAAGGTAGGGCTGTGCCATGCAGGGATGTAAATCGGGGGGACGATAAAAAAATGTCTGGCAAATCACTTAAATGAGTAAAGGTAACACAAACATGGAGGAGAGTGACACAGGAGAAGGACACTGCCCGGCTAAGACAAAACCAGGAGCTTGTACCTAAAAGAGATGCTACCACTGTCACATGGACGTTTGGGTATGAAATGTCTGACAACAGGCCAAAGAGCCGTACTTTGCAGATTATGCCACAGACCGGTCTTCACAACAGAATCAAAACACCACTAAAATCTTTTAGCGCTGGCCAGAAAAGTACAATTGAGTGCTCAAAACACAAGCAGACATTCCATGAGGCTTTAGCCTGTGGCACATCATGTTGCTTGTAAATTACCCAGTCATTTCTACGAATTCCCTCCTAATCCTTTTGTCCTCTTTCATTCTTGTGCTCTGCAAACCTTTCTCCTCCCGCTTTTATTCTTTCTTTCCTTTCTCCTCCCTGTAGGCTCCTGAGGGTGGTCGGGTGTACCCGTGTACTACGGGCTTTCCCCACAACAAAACTCGGACACAAGAATCCTAGAATTGGATAGTGAGCAATGCATTGGAGAAGATGTGCTTCCGGAGGCCCCTCTGTGCCCGTCTTTATATTCTATATTTTATTAGTCTCACATTTTATTTCACCTGCCTCGGGAACTTTCCTGACTCAGTGGAACAACAAACCGAGTTTTCGGGACGACATGCCTAAAAAGAAGCCCAAAGACAGAGTCGTTCCGATCAGCTTCACCTAATGCTAATGCTAGCAACGCTAGCTGCAGCTCTCCCAGTCAAGCTCGTGGTCAAGCTACAGGTGGTGACGACTTTGATGATCTGCCGGTGATCTGGGAGGTCTCCGACACGATCCTCAAACACATTAATGACAGGTTTGATAAGTTGGAACAGACTGTTCAGGCGGTACAAAGCATAACTGAGCTTGAGGAAGGGGGTAAACCAACTGAATTCATTGAGGCTCTGGTACCGAAACTTCTTGGATATGACAACTTCCAGTCCAAGGTGATTATCGACCGGGCACACCGGACCCTGCGACCGCCACATCCGGAGGGATCCAGGCACGGCGGCATTATCGCGCAGGTCCATTTTTATTGGGAGAATGACCTCATACTGCAACTCTGATGCCACTCTGTGTGTTCAGAGGGTTGACCCCATTTAAACGTGACTCTTTGTAGTTCAGAGAATTCAATTGGTCTGTATGGGACTGTCAATTTAAAGTTACTTTATTTAGTCAGCCGTTTCTGGCGGCAGAATTGAGCTAGCTTCTTGTATCTTTATTCAGCTAGCTACTTTTTTTAGGGGGTAGTCACCTTGCGTGCGTTTAGTGGTCCCAGGCTTAGAGGTACACCCATGCTTCGGGATCATGTTCAGGGGGTTGTTTGAGTGTGTTGTTTCACACGTGGTGCTTGTGTTTTTTGCTGTCTTCTATGGTTTTTTGGAGGAAAGCCAGATCGTCTTCATCTCTGGGATAATGTCAGTACCTGACAGTACTGCACATAGCAGCATTAATTACAAATTGAGCAACACGCCTCCAACCCCAGCACCTCCTTTTCATACTGTATCCGACTTAAATCAATGTCATGTGTTATCATTGATGCCTGCTCATATCTGGAACAAACTCCCAGAAAACTGCAGGTCTGCTGCAAGTCTCAGTTCTTTTAAATCAAGACTGAAGACTTTTCTGTTTGCCGCTGCCTTTCAGTAAATAAACTATCTATGCATTTCTTGTACTGCACTGTAACTCTTATCACTTGTCTTATCCTACTTAAACATGTTTTTATTTTCCCTTTTTAATTATTTATTAAATCTTATGTTTTTCTTCCCAATGCTTTTAAGGTTTTATTGAAAGCACCTTGAATTGCCTTGTTGTTGAAATGTGCTATACAAATAAACTGGCCTTTATGCTCTGTTCTGCACGTTTTTTTTAATTGCTGTTCTCCCTGCCTCAATTTCCATGAAGGCTGATGGAAGGATAGGGAGGTTTGCTCTCCCTATCCCAGGCTTTCCACATGCGCGTGTTGAGGGGCAGGGAAGAAATGCACATTGGTGCAAACAAACAGCAGAGACTGAGAGCAGACTGGATTTCTTAGGTTTTTCAAGTGCCTTTTACTCTTAAGGCAAGAGGGGTTGCTATTATTTTTCGTAAAAATATTACATTTTACGTTGACTCTATGAGAGCAGACCCTTATGGCAGATACTTAATGATATCAGGTCACATAAATTAATTTCCAATATGTATGCTTAATATTTATGCCCAAATGTTGATAATCCTAATTGTTTTCGTAGAACTTTTGATATGATACCAGCCTCTAGCCCCAATGTTATTATTGGAGGTGATTTAATTTGTTATTTAGACCCCATCCTGGACAGACTCTAAACAAAACCTGCTCCTACCATAGCCTCAGTGCAAACTTTGAATGATTTAACTAAGACTAGGAACATGGTTGATATTTGGCGACTGCAGCTCTATTTCTATTCTCATGTCCACACATCATACAAGGATTGACTATTTATTAGCTTTACTAGATTACTGCTCAGTATTATAAATTCCACCTATCACAATATTTTTGATTTCTGACCATAGCCCGGTGTCACTTCAATTTAAAAATATTCTGTCCAAACAAAAGAAAGACTGGTGCTTTAACCCTCGTTATTCTTAATGAGTTTCTTACCACCAATGATAATGGGGAGGTCCTTGATTCCACTTTGTAGGAGGCATTTAAGGTTGTGATGTGATTTATTCAGTTCATTTACCCACTGTGCTGCCGCTGAGCCGTGCGTCCCTGTGTGACACAGAACAGGTGCTGGACCTCAGCCATCATCACAGGAGCCTTACTGCACACTCTTGTGGGTGCTGGAGAGTTCCCAGATATCTCCTCTGTTAGTCACATGTTTAAAGGCAGCCGCCATTTAACTTGAGGTCTCACACCCCACCTTTCCCTGACGCCACGTGAGTTCCCAAGTCACGTCCGCCATCTTGTTCCTCCTCCCCTTTTCACGTGCACATAAACACACACCCTTGCTTGTTGTCTTTTCATATGATTTTCATATGATATATGATTGGTAGCTTAGGATATGATAGAAATTTCACACCCTCAGTTCACTCCATAAATGCTCATATATATCATATGAACATTTTGGGTGAACACCCTTAGTTTTGAGACTGAATTGACTACTTGGTTATTGGTCCCCGTTTCCGGGTGGTGCCACAATACTTTTTACATTGATTTATAAGCTCTATTGATTTAAGTAATTAATTGTTATCTTTGATAATTATGAATTATTGCCAATAACTGAATTAGCCCCAACCGATGCATAACAAATGGAGCCACCGTGTGAGTACGGACACCGTGCCCAAACAAACTATGCCCCGTGCAAGACTGAAAATAACAGCGTTATTGCCATATGTATATGCATAATAACCAGATATTAATAATTTAGAATTATTAAATTTCCCAAAAAATAGCATTTTTTCTCAATTTTCAGATTTTTTTATTTTAATACATTTCGTGCTACTTGCCAAGGAGACAATGAGTGTGATTTGAGGCTCACTTTCAGTGTGTTATTATTAGTTAGTAAATTCATGGTGAATTGTTTCAAGCTTGCATACATATATCACTAATTTGTTTGGAGCCAGGTGTTTATAACACTATAGTCATGGGTTCGATCCCCGGTTGGCTCACCTAATTACCATTCTAACAGAATAGGTTTTAGAGCAAACAACTATCATAGCACAGAAACTTGTAAGCCACAGGTTTAAGCCTTCCCCTGTGCACCCGAGCACCACTGCTGTCACCACTCACAACAAACCCATTGGGCAGGGTGAATTCACTTAGCAGTGAAATGATTCCCAAAACACTCCAGGGGGGCAGAGCTGAGGCTCCTAAGAGACCAAGCGACACAGACCTAGAGGATGTGGTCGCCGCTCTCCTCCTCCTCTCACTAAGAAGACAAGATAACCTCCACTGCTTTGAGGTTAACACCTGGAACCAGTTGGGCAGGCCAACAACTCGGTTGGGAAGCCAGAGAGCTCCATCCCAGACCCGGTGAGCCAAACACAGCTTACAAAGCTGTAGCACAGCGACCAAGCTGTGCATGAACATCTCAGCCTGCCACCAGAAGTCCAGTGCACTCAACATGAGATGACTTTGGTGCAAAAGCACCACACCACTCTGCATGAATAGGTCAAGGCACCTCAGCCGAGAGCTGAGGGCGACCCTGAAGAAGGTCACACCAGCCAGGTTAGCATCGCTGCCTGCATGGCCATCCAGAAACCACACAGTGTTCCTGATCTTGAAGAGATCTCCTCTTCCGGCCTAACCAGCCGACACCTGCTCCACGAAGCCCTCCAGCCAAGGGAGCAGATGAACCCAGGTTCCAAGGAGACGCATGCTAGCATCCTAGCGACCCGACAGGGCAGTCAGGTCTCATCTCGTCAGTTCAGATGACAACTAAGTGAGTTGTACGCACCATGATGCTCACACCCACGCACCAGCAGAACTCCAACCCCACAGCATCGGTTAGGGAGTTGTCCTCATCGCCATGGCGACCTGAGCAACTCTGGATTCTCTGACAACCGAGATGGTCCGTGACTAGATAGACCTGATATCTTGTGCACTCGACAGCTTAAGTCCCTCGCAAAATGTAATGCAAAGTCTCTCAAACCCCTCTTTGCAGCCTCCATGAGAGAATGCAACGCAACGCTGTGACTTCCTGCACAACGAGCAACCTCTGCATGCATACATACAGCTAGCGAGACATACGCAGCTAGCATGCACAAAACGCATGCGTCCTGCTCGAGGATATGAAGGCAATACCAATATCCTAGTTCCAGGGAACTTATTGCTCGATGGTGTTGAAAGGCCTCGTTAAGGTGAACTGCAAAACCGAACCCCAAACGTGCCGGTCACCTCGCCAGCAGAGCGGGCAACACAGCCAATGGGGTGATGAACCAATCCACCCCCAGGTTCAAGTCAAACCATGCCAGCAGAAACCTACTCTGCCAAAGAGGGAATGTTTGCAGCAACCGTTAAGGGGATGTCTCATCTGCAGATGTCTGTCGGAGACAGCAATGCAGCTTGACATGCCCCGTCCTCTCCCAGGTCTGCCGGACCCTCAACACAACTTCGTGCTGGCCGCTCGCCAGCATAACCAGGCCGGGTACATGCCCCTTCCACTGCCAAAGCTCAATTTGTTAGTTGGGGGACGAAACCAAGAGAGCCCAGGACAATCCTTGAATCCGTCACGTACAATACCCCGTGCCCTTTCTGTCCTTCTTGAATGGCCAAGCTGCCAACTCATTTTACACCCAAGAGGTGGTTATGTAGTATATCTACACCCTCTTTCTTCTTCCAGAACCGATCCTGGTTCTGACACCTTCTTGCCGCCTGTGAATCCACAGCCGCCGCAGCATGACAATCGGCAATTTCTCTTGACCACAAGCCTTTCTCCCGTTCGCTGAGAAACATACTCAGCCCTGTACTTCCCCAAAGTGTTTGGAGCCATAGGTGTTACACAGCTTGCTTGAACCTGGTGCTAAAAACACCAGAGTTGCAGGATCAATCCCTGCCGGTTCACCTTACTAAATTCCTGATGAGATGGGATTTAGCAAAACGTTCAGCTGTTCACTGATGCTTGTAAGCCACAGGTTTTAGCTGCACCTGTGCACCTTTCCATTTCTAGGGACCTACTACCATAGGACAGCTTAGCCCAAGGTAGCACATTTACAGACATATAAAATAAGTCGCGAGAGACCCCTAGTGGTGGGAGCTGAAGCTCCTCCAAGAACATCATTCTCTCCTTTCCCTCTCTAAAGAGTGGGAGAAAAAACTCTCGTTACCAAGATCTTTGCCTGCATGAGGAATTGCAGAGAGTGGACGACCAAGTCAAACCACCTGGTCAGGAAGCCAGAGCTCCCTCCCTGACCTGCTGGGCAAAATATTCCTCCTCCACCACCGCAGAACCCAGCTACAGAACTCTGTGCACTAGGTCAGAGTTCTTACAGCTGCAAAACAGCAGACCTGAATTAGCTGCAAGAGGACAACAAGGTCCTGCACACTGAGACCCAGGCGCACAGCCAAGAGTAGAGAACTGCCGCGCCGAAGCCCAGGCCGGCCAGGTAACCAGGTATTCCGGTGCTGAGCGATCAACAACACAAGAAAAATCAGGTAGCTACATCATTGCACAGCAATCTTAAGGATATTAATACATGCGTTTCTGCTGGACAGTCCAACCCTCATTCAACGGCGACACGCCAGAGCTCCACTGGCCGATCCGCCCGCTCCTTCACCGGCATCTGTGACTGCGGACATGCCGACAGTCACAGCTGCCATTCTGCTGGCATCTCTGCCCCAGCAACAACTGGCATTTAAGAAACGCATGTAGCCTGCTATGAAGCACGTGGGTAGCGCCTGAAGTGCCAAACACCTTCAAAGGGACCTACTGAACAAGGGTGGTCAAGGTCATGCCTTCCCCCAGGAGCAGTCTCTCTTCCACCAGGAAGAAGCAGCCCCCAGCCCTGAAAGGGAGGAGCTCTCACAACAGTAGCTCCCTGCACCTTCCCCTTTCACACAGGAGTCAAACTAAGAACCACAGAGACTCCTCCTCCAATCAGAACAATTGGATAACACCGTCCAGGCTACCAAAGTCACTGTAAATTATATATTGTAAAATATATACTGTATATTTTGCATCATTAGACTTTGCCAGCAGCTTTCAGATAGCATGAACTTGTGAATAGTGTAATCATAGGAACAATTATTACTTAACCCCCACAGTTACATCTGGCATAGTATGGTACAACACCCTAATACATGTACAGTTAATTTGGACAAGCTTGGCCGGTTAGCAGACCTGCAACTGAAGCTCATGTCCTACAACCGCCATGATCAATCCACTAAACTAACCCTTGAAAATCCGACCGTGTTCATAACGGCTCCCCAAGGAGACACGTACACTCTGTCCTCTATCACCTCAACCGTCGACATGGAAATTGAGATCATGGACACATGCAAAGGTCAAATACTCACCACTGACGACACCCTTCAAAAACAGCTTCCAGCTTGAGGGACCAAATTGGTAAAGTTAGTCTCAAAGCGACTAAACTAACCACTGAGTTACTAGTAAACTAGTAGTTCGTAATTTTTCCCAAAACACTAAGTCAGTTTGGGTCACCTCTTTCCTCTTTAGTGGTTGGATCATCACGGCAATCGTTGGACACATCACATGCAGACACACTCAAATCACCACAGGCCAGACTGTACTTTCCGTCTCCCCAGACACACTTCACACACCAGTCTGCGCCATTCCACTCAGAGGGTGGTGCCCCGTTGCTATTAACATTGATTATTATGCTCTATTGATTTTAATAATTCATAATTATTTTGATAATTATGAATTATTGCCAATAACTGATTTAGCCCCAACCGATGCACAACAGATCCCCTTTCTCCCCTGCTATTTGGTATTGCTTTAGAACCTCTTGCAATAGGAATCCGAGGTCACCCAGGTAGCCATGGTGTTAAACTTGGTAATGTTGAAAGTCTTGTGAATTTATATGCGGATGACTTATTAATTTGTTTGTCTGATCTGGTAATGTCAGTTCCCAACCTCCTGAACTACATTTAGTTGTTTAGTTAGCTGTCAGGATGTACATTACCTGGGATAAAAGTGAATTCATGCCTCTGACGAATAATCTGAGCCCTGCTTTCTTGAAATCCTTGACATTTAAATTAGTTACCACCCACTTTACCTATCTTGGACTGAAAATTTCCAGAAACCCTAAACTTTTATTTAAAAATATTTTTTTGGACATGATAGACCAATTAATAGGTAACATTAGGTTCATGAAGCTGCTTCCCCTCTCAATGATTAGCCGTATTAATGCTATTAAAATGGTTGCACTTCCAAGATTCTTGTACCTTTTCAAAAACCTTCCTGTCTATTTACCATTGTCTTTTTTCAAACAACTGGATTCGGTTATCCTCTCATTTGTATGGGCAGATAAACCCCCTTGCATTGCTCAAGCCCACCTACAGAAGGATATGAATAGGGGTGGCCTCGGCCTTCTGCTTTTGAGGCATTATTACTGGGCTGCAAATGTGAGGGCTCTCACTTTCTGGTGGGGCTTTCCTGATGATGACCGCTCTGGTTAAAAATTGAATCCATGTTAGTTTCAGAGACCTCTCTCCCAGTGTTGCTCTTTTCCGGAGTACAGGTTCCCTACAAATTAGTTGGCCATAACTTCATTCTCAGAAACTCCCAGATTCTGGATCAAATAAAAAAATTCTTTGGAAGGGTAGATATCTCAGTACACAGCCCTATAGTACACAATCACTTGTTCAAACCGGCACTGATGGATAGAGTGTTTCTGGACTGGATTGGGAGGGGGCTGTGTTGTATTTGTGATCTTTACATAGATAATAAATTTGCTTAATTTTTTCAGCTCCAAACTAAATATCGCCTTCCTCAACAACACTTTTATCGCTAACTTCAAGTCAGGCATTTTTTACGGGAGTGTATCCCAGAATTCGCAGTCAAACCAAAAAGTCACATTCTTTAAGATTGACTTCTCTCACAGGCTGACTCTAAAAACTTTAGACTTTACTTCTACTGTGTGTCTGTTATGAGAAAATTAGAATATAAAAATAAAAAAAAATATATAAAATTCCAAAAAAGGAATCCCTAAATACACCATTCTGTTTTCCATTATTGTCGATAAATAATGTGTTTGTATGTGGGTATGAAATGACCTTCACCAGGATGTGACGTTTTGTCCATAACTGTTGAGGCAAACACAATCACACCCACCTGATTGCGTCGGTTTTCCAGCTGTGACGTCTCATAGAGCTGAGCGTTGTGCAGGACGATGCCTGAAAAGGCCAAATAGGCAGAGAAGTCCTGTAAAGGAGAAACAGAACAACATCTGAGAGGTAGGGAAGACAAGAAAAAAGAAGGGACTGCTGAAGGGAATTAAAAAAAAAGATAAACCAGTGAAGAAGAGAGAAGAAAGACGATGGAAGTAAGGGTGGAGAGATGACAGATATATGAAGAAGGACACCGGTGAAGAAACATTGGTTGAAGTAAAGGACAACAGTTTTATTTGCCTGTACTAATTCAGTACTAACAGTATTAATTCACTAATAATACAGTACATACAGTACTATACAGTACATTCAGTCAGACTGTCCCAAAACGTATCTCCCCATCGCATTTCTTTTATATTGTCAGTTTTTTAAACATGAAAAAAATGTGAGTGAAACAGTGAATTTAACCAACCTTTTCGTCCTGTTCAGTGAAGGCACCATCCTCCCCACATTTCTTATTGATAGCCTGAGCCACTCCGACGACCTGCAATGGGCAATCAAAGGGAAAAATTCACTTCTGTACATATAGCTGGTAAGAAAAAAAAAGGAGCTGGAACACATTCATGCTTTGAAAGTCTGAGTGCCAAAAGCAAGAATTGACATCCGAAGATGGGGGCCCCCCTGAAGAAATCAAGGGGGCCCCACAAGCTGCAGGCGGTTATTGGCGGTTCCAATAAATCACAACATCAGTGGGCATTACAGAAACGGGCCCAGTGTGCGCCAACACACTTTTAACAATATGCCTGTCAGAACATCTAACAGAGGCAAAAAAAAGCTAGCAAGTGGACTTTTGGTTATGTTTTTGTTTTTTTTACCATTATAATACAGATGCAATTAAATGAATTAGACAAAATTACATTATCTACCATCAGGAAAACATTTCAGCAGATTTAAAACTAATCTTTTTTAACTCTCATTCATCCCTTCATCCATTACACTTTTAAACAAGCAGCCACAGACACAGCATCCCTCAGCCTGAGAAGCAGTTATACCCTTTTTTTATTCTAGATTGCATTTTACTTAGTATTTATTGTCCATCACTCTTGTTTTTAAGGATTTTGGGGATTTTTTTATAGGTTTTAATTTGAACGTTTTATGCAGCATAGTTATTTTCTTTCTTTCTTTTTATTCTTCTTACAAGTCTTGTTAACTCAGGAGTACGTGCAATATCCAACTTTGTGCAATATGCAACTTACCTACCTAAGGAACTATGTCAGTTCTATTGTGTTATTATGTTCATTGTCGTATTGTTGATCCTGTCACTATGTATATTGTTTATGTGCAGCTGTACTTTCTAAGAAAGATTCTAATCAGGGTCTTACTACGTAAAGTACCTTGAGATAATGTAAAATTTAATTGAATTTAATTTTCTACTGTGAAAGTGAAGCTCTCGTCCTTGCAGTTCTGTCTTGGCACCGAAAACTTCCGTCCCAGGACGCTTTGTCGTCTCACCTCTTCTCTGTGGTTCTTGATGGGCAGACAGAGGATACTCTGGGTTTTGTAACCTGTAAACAGGTCGACCTCAGCGTTGAACCTCGGGTCCTGGAGAGGTGAAACACAGACACACAATTCAGGCCCATCTATTGAACATTAACACCCAATAGCAGGGGATTAGGAAAAACACACTTGGACCATTTCCCTCATCCCTCGTGCTCATTTCACTTCACCCCTGATGTGGTCGCTGCATTCCTACAGCAAACACTAAATAGCAGGACTTGAGCGGGACCAAATACTTCAACTAAGTATGAGCCACTGGCAGCTTCAGTCATCATTCATCTCATCTGTATTCAGACGCTCATGCTTCACCACCTACACTCAGGACACTTGCAGGTCCAATTTACATAAAGAAACTGTTGCTGTGTCGTAGATGTCAGCATTATGCAAGGCCGTATTCCACTCCTCTCCAAAAACAACAGCCTCACACCTACATACTGTAGATTTGTTGATGCTCGGCATCAGTCACAAGGAAGAAAATGTTGTCTTTGTTGTGTAAATGTTGAGTGTAAGAGGGAGAGGTGGCTTCTGAAGGCATGTTGAGGACCTGTGGACGGAGAGAGGTTTTGTTCAGAGGGCTGTTCGCCTACTGGCAACTCTTCCGTATACCGGCTGACCTTTCAACCATCATCTTCTCTCTGTCCATTACTATTATCCGCTAGACTCAAGGGGGGCTGTGTGTGCGTGTGTGTGTGAGAGAAGTACCAGCGCTGCTGAGAACCGCTATAACCGAATAAAGATTCTTATTCTTATTTATTCGCTAAAACTGAATAAAGATTCTTATTCTTATTTTTCCTCTTATAAGTCCCGCCACAGCCCAAACTGTGCACGGTGGAGCGGTGCCACTTTCAGGAATGTTCAAGAACCCTGCCCACACCTCGGGCACAAAAAATGACACACTTCTGCCACTAGGGGGCGCTACAATAAAAATAGTGTTTCACGTTCCGCTTTCACGGGCTCCAAGAGTCGTCGTGGACGGGGGGCTCGCAGGTGTCCTGCCAAACAAACATCTTAAGTTTAACGTTGATAGCATATAATTTGGCTGAGATATGCAAAAGCAGCTAGCTACAAAAATTTGTTTGTACGTAACTTCCACAATTTTGTATGGAGTGAAATTCTTATTGTGTTATTATTTAGGGCGGCTGTGGCTCAGGACGGAGAGTCATTCCATCCCAGCTTCCGCCAGTACACATGCCGTTGTGTCCTTGGGCAAGACACTTAACCCTACCTTACCTCTGACAGCTCTTCCGACAGTGTATGAATGTGACAGAAAAATGCGCGGTAAATAGCAGCGCTCTATGAATGTGTGTGAATGGGTGAATGTGACTTTCCTGTAAAACGCTTTGAGTGGTCTATATGACTAGAAAAGCGCAATATAAATACAGTCCATTTACAGTCCATTAACATGGATACTGATATATTGTCAGTTCCATCTGGAGATGCTATGTGCCAAGTTTCGTGCAGATCAGATGCACGGGCTAGGAGGAGTTTGAAAAAGTAGGTTTCCGATAAGTTATGATTTTTGCGGGGTGAAAAGTTGAGGCAGAAGTGGGCGTGGCCAAAACAAAGTACTTTCAGCTCCATTCAGGGAATGTGTGGATATAAGGTTTATAAATGTGCGATGTACGGTATGGGAGTTAGGCCAAATAGGCTGCCGGAAACCGGAAATTGAATCAGCGGTGCACCACCATAAAGTGTCCCTGTCAGTTGGTCAGTTGGTTGCGATTTGCAACTTTACCACCACATGCTGCCAGAAAATTACACACTGGGTTTTAATATTACGCTTTAATAATTAATATTAAGCATGTTAAGAGTATGGCCTAGGTAGTGCATCACTACGGAAAGAAACCAATGGATGTAGGAGGTACAGGATTGATTTGCGAAATAATATTGTATGCGTTGTTTTAACAAAATAGCAATAATTCCTTTTTCAAATATTACGATTATATCAGTATATCACAACAGTCCTAATTCCAGACATAATCAGACTGGTGAACAGCCATAGAACATGAAATGGTCAGTTAGCTTTTATTTAGACTTATATATCCACTTTTCACTTGAGCTTTTTGACATAAAGCGATGTAGGTTTGTGGCTTTTGGATATTGGACGCAAACTGTGGATCATTGTATATTTTCTTTTTCTGTTTGATTTCTTTTAATGGCTGTGGATGAATTGTACTTTTGTTTTCAAACCCTCTTGTCTCAAATTGCCCTTAATAATTGAATTGAATCATGTGTGTGTGTGTGTGTGTGTGTGTGTGTGTGTGTGTGTTTGTGTGTATGCGTGTGTACTGCACCTTGGGGGGGGGGGGGGGGGGGGGGGGGGGGGCTGAAATCATTGATTACATTGCTGAAATCAATGTAATCCTGAGCACACTAATGGAAACCTGAAGATCCAACCTCAGAGCTGGGGAGTCCCTCAGATGACGCAGATCGACTTCCTGGAAGCATTATCAGGTGTGTCCCCCCCCACACACACACAGAAATACACTTACAAAAAAGGACAATTGTGCATTATCTGAGTCAGATAGTGCACAGCATTAAACACACAATATCGATTTTCATGCACATTGTTTAATGTGCATTTCATGTGTTTGTGTACAATTCTGTTTGCTTATGCGCACACAAAAAAGTGTCATTAAAACACACAATAAAATGTTGTGTCTCAACCCCCCCCCACAAAAAAAAAATGAACATACACATATACCCACAAGAATGAATAAGACACACTTTGTAAAGATTTTTTTTAAATAAAAAAAGTCGCTATAATTGGCTAATTGAATGATGGGGTTACAGTGTACTACTGGTGAAAGTGCACAGTCACAATCTTGTCCTCTGGTAGTGAGGAGAACATTTTTGTGGCCCTCCCTATCATTACAGTTGCCCATCCCTGACTTACACTATGCTACGTCATTATGTGACGGCGGATGTTATTGACGTGCTTCTGCCGTGGTGAAACTACACATTTCCGAGGATGGAGTACAAACTGACTCTGTCAACAAGCCTTTATAACAATGTACATGCAAATAACATCTTCTGAACTAACAAAGATGTTATATTTTTAAGAGAAGTTGTTTTGTGTTATTTGCATGTACATTGTGATAAAGGCTCGTTGACAGAGTCAGTACTCGGATTCACACCTTCAGTTCACTCCATAAATGCTCATATCTACCAGATATGAACATTTTAGGTGAACACCCTTAATTTTGGGACTGAATTCACTATTTGGTTATTGGTTCCGGTGTCCGGGTGGTGCCCCATTGCTATTAGTATTGATTAATAAGCTTTATTGATTTTTTAAAAATTCATAATTAATGAATTTAAAAAATAATTAATGATTATGAATTATAGCTGATAACCAAATTAGCCCCAACAGATGCACAACATGTGCAATCCCTTAGAAAGTGTGTGCACACACACAGAGACACACAATGATACGGAAGTGTGTATGCACGGATTTCTACAAAAGCTGACGATCATGAGAGAAATGTGGTTTCTGTCCAAAACAGTGGTCATCACGTCCTGTGAGACATATCCGTAGACGGTCTTTCTCAAGGTTGGAAACTTGAGACTGTCTGTGTTACAAAACGGCCAGATTAGAACATATAGTATAAACTCCTCCACTCTCACAGCAGCACAGTACTTCCTCAGGCATTCGTGATTCCTGATGGTTAGCACATGTCATGACTGGGGGACACAGTGACACTGATCACTCTGTCCAAACAGTCATAAATGCAAACAAGAGGAAACCAGACATACAAGGTCAACTGGTGGTTATGAAATTTAATATAACTGCAATTAGACACATATCTCATATCGAGCTGGTGATTTTCAAACTGACTCCAGCCTTGGGTCAGGATCAACAGTACAATGTTCATTTTAGCTTTTATTTTTCCCTCGCTCGTCGTCGCCAGACTGCGACATATTGATTTGCTTCTGCGTTTGCTCAGTTTTAAAAACTCTCAAGTCGTTGTTTAAATTTCAGATGTTTGAAAAACAAATGCAATGCAGACCAATTTCTCATAAAACTTACTTTATTAATGTGTTTCATAGATCCGTTTAGACTTTATTTTATACGATTTTATTATAACGCTAGATGGTAAAATACAGTTGGAAGACAAATTTTCAAATTTTTTTCCCAATCCAATTGTGAAAAATGTAGGGCCACAACTAACGATTATTTTTCTCATTTTTCATATTTTTCTTTTCTCAAATAATCTATTAGTTGTTTGGTTCATAAAATCGCGAAAAATGTCAATCGTGTTTCCCAAACCCTAGGATGATGTTTTGTTTTGTCCAAACCCAAGATATTTAGTTTACTAGTCACAGAGAAACCAGAACATATTCACATTTAAGAAGCTGAAATCAGAGAATTTGGGCTTTGTTTTCATAGAAACAATCTCAACTGATTAATCGATATTCAAAATAGTTTGGTAATTGACTACTAAATGAATCGCAATCGATTAAAGGTTGCATCCCTAAAAAAATTATTCATATTTGTTGAACAAGGAATTCATATCTAAAGGCAGGTATGCACAGTGCAACTCTGTTGACCAACATGAAAGAAACGCAAAAATGGATTTGGTCTTGGTTCTTAAGGGTCAAAGATGGCTGATACCCTGGGACAAAAATTGCTGTCCAAATTTTTTAATGACCATCTCATAATGTGACTGCCGCTACGACCTACAAACCAACCAATACGGAATGCAGCATGAAATAATGCACCAATCAACGCTCAAGATGGCGCTGCTGATGGATGACGCACTGATGGTGTTTAATTCTTGTATCTTGACTTGCATCGTAGCCTACAATTTAGTCTACATAATGGGGGTGCTGGAAGCAATACAATAATTCAAGTTTACACTTTAAACTACTTGCAAAAAACAGTGGTCGGCAACATTAAAACCTGCCAGTTTACGCCACTGATTTGAGGAAACTGACGCTGCGCACGTACTGGACGAGACGGTGTATCATAACTCTTCTTCTCTTCTGTGCTCCTGTCAGCTTCATGTGGCGCAGCTCCGTGTTGCCTTTACAGGAATGTCATCAATGCAAAAGGCTGCGATTTACTATATGTTATAATGCAGCCCATCTGACCAGGGTGGCAGTCATGCCCACCAATCAGAAATGCCGTGCTGCACACATACTAGTCATTCTGACCAATCAGAAGTTGCCTACGGCGACTGAATATACGCCTACCAACAACACACAAGTTAAACCAAGAATAACATTGCATTTGATGCAACGTTTGACAATTTAGTCCAGACGAAAAGCCGCAATTCAGTGATACGGGAGTATTTCGGGTTTGAGCCGACAGATGTGCAACAAAAGAAGGTATTGTGCAAAGCATTCTGTCGCGAACATCCCGAGGCAACACCACCAACCTGTGACCGTAAGCGACCTGGATAAAGGATAGGGGGGTCGCTGGCCCAAAAAAGGTTGAGAACCACTGTGTTAAAGGGTCAGCTCAATCCATTGTAATTCTCACACAACGCAGATTTTTCGCATCGCGTGATTCGCGTAAGTTTGGTCGTAAGCAAACATTTGTGCTTATTTGTCATTCGCGCGAAAGTTTGTCCGTTGAATTCCTTCCACTTTCTCAGACAAACCTCATCCGAACAAACACGCAGACACAGATACACACACACACGCAGGTAAACATGAACTGTTGAAGGAAAAAAAGGCAGACGGGAAAGAATTGTAAAGCCACACGTGCGCACAAACACGTAAACATGAACTGTTGAAGCAAAAAAAAGGCAAACGGAAGTGCCGCTGGGGAAGCTACACAAAACACACAGCGACAGTAGTGATCCTCCATTCCTGATACAATGACAGGATGTCTGACGACAGGTGACGGAGGGAGGATCTCAACGATCATTGGCTATCGCGTTGCGAATATATCGCCCGAGTTCAAATATTTCAACTCGAGCGATGACGCCAGTCATCGCATCTTTGCATTGACTTTGCATGTGATCTACCTGAAAGTTCCCCATTGCTCAAAATAACTAGCGGCCAAACGTAGGAAAAAGGAAACAATGCAGAGCAACAAATCCTCGTTTCACAGTCCAAAAATGTTCTTCCACTTGTTTTAAATGTAACTTCACACAGAAGCTGCTGCCAACAACTGGAAACAAGACAGAATATCAATAAGAAAACACTGGAACAATAACAGGGGGGAAAAAAACACCTCAGTTGATTTACAAGGGAAATTCCACTGTCCACTGTCTTTGATTGATTACATTCATAAAGATTTTCAACCTTTCAATCTATAAAGCTTTGGGGCTTGTGTGTTTTGTTGCCAGTGGATAAAAACATGAATTTTAAACTGAAATTCATTGTAGACGAAGATACTTTTGACATTTCTGATGAGGTCACTTCATGTTTTATACACACACAAACACACACACTGAAGACAGACTGATCTGACCACAAACTAAACACACGCATTCAATTATAGCCACATACAGTACACACTCCCCTTCCCTGTTCCTTGCTTTCTTTCTACTCTCTCTCTCTCTCTCTCTCTCTCTTTTTCTCTTCCAGCCATACACACAAACATCCGTCTCACATCTGCTTCTTTTCGAGGACATAACTCTTCCAGAGGGAGGTCGCACTCAGAGTGCAGCCAAACACACACAGAACACATGCATATATAATCAGTCACACGCAAACACATTCTTACAGTAGTGCTACAGCTCCGTCCACATCCATTCTGTTATCAGTCTGTTATCAGTTACCAGCAGTCACCACGGATCACCGTTGCTAATTGAATTTCAGAGCCAGCTGCAGGGGTTAAAGCTCAGCGTCTCAATCTGCTGAAATCCAATCTGCAGCTTGATAGATGGAAAAAAATGTAGTTTGTCCTGCTTGATAGCGATAAAATTGTAATCCTACTACATACAGAATGTATATATTATGATGTAGACTGAAACCTTTAAAATTTTAAATGAAATAAATGATTTAGTACTTTTATAACATGTAGAACATACTGTATATAACATATATAAACATATATAACATGTTTTAATTTTTTTAGCCGTTTGTGACTTATTTGTGTACATTATATATTATTTATTTAAAAATATGACCAATGGAGAGTGTATGTTCACTGTTTACATTTTATGACTTGATACACTACAAGCTGTACCAGCTACCTCAGGGGAGACTAAATTCCACTAGGTGGAACAAACTGTAATTTGTACAATAAATTAAAAGGGAACATATGCATTTGGGTTTTTTGTTGCTTTTTTCCAATTGAACCAAACTCGTACCGAACAGTGATCACCAAACCATGGTGTGAACTGAACCGTGAATTCTCTGCACCATTCCACCCCTAACGTGTGGGTGAATAAGTATTGCTATTAATTGGTATCTTGCTTTTTTTCTTCCTGTGAGGTTTCTGGCGCAGATTTTAAAGTCAGGTTGGTCTGATCATTGATCGAAGTGGGAGAGTAGCGTCGTACTGAAACCTGATCACCCGCAAGGTCAATACACTCAAACTGTCAGGGGTCAAAATGAAAGAGAATAAAGAGGTGTGTGTGTGTGTGTGGTGAAGACAAACCCTCCAGAGTAGCACAACTACTTACTCTTCTTTCTCATATTCCAACCTGTCAGCAGGAGCCATCAAAAATACCCCAAAAGAAACTGTTTCAACTTCCTCACACACACACACACACACACAACAAACCACTTAATTACGGAATGCTTACCTCGTACGCGTTCTTGATGTTGAGTGGCTGACCCGTTACGGCAACGTGTCCCACGATGCCCTTGTTCCACTCCAGTCGGATGCAACTACTGGAAGACTCTTCCAGTGTTGATCCCTCGGCCACGTCGAACAGCCGGCTGACCAAGAACTTCCTGTTTGAACTGTCCTCCCCCACCTGGGACCACACAGACACACAAACACACCCAGGGTCACCCGTCTGATGTTTAACCCCCACTGTTGGCTTACAACACAAACACTGACCAGACAAGAAGAAAGAAAATCATATCAGGGAAGAGGGTAAATCTAATTCAACTATAACTAGAGGTTCTGTTTTTACCTCGACAGAATAGGACTTGCGCATGATAAACAGAAAAATTACTGTGCTGATCAATATTTATATTAACAACTGATTGTGGAATGTGAAAGTGTTTTTATAGTGACCAAATCAGAGAGAATAATAGCTTAAATCTACTGTTTCCCATCAGCTTTTTAGTTTTGTAAAGCTCATTGTTTTGATTTTCCTATCCACAACCTCCTCTCTTATCTGTAGTTTCATTCATTCATCGTCTACCGCTTTATCCATTTAAGGGTCGCGGGGGGTGCTGGAGCCAATCCCAGCTAACATAGGGCGAGAGGCAGGGTTCCCCCTGGACAGGTCGCCAGCCTATCACAGGGCCACATACAGAGACTATCTGTAGTTTGCTTTAAGGAAAAAGATAGCCTCAAAAAGGACTCAATCATACACCCTATGTAGTCAAATATGCCATTCGTGTGCATGACATATGAACATACAGCACAATGTTTGCAGCAGATATACTTTAAAGCTGCAGCAGTCAATACATTAATACAAACGATAGATCAAGTGACTACTGTAATATGGAGAATCCACAGTGAATCATCGCCAAACTCAGCTCTACGAGGATTTTAGCCTCATTGTTTTGGTTTTTAAAACCTTGTTTCCAGCAGCAGGCAAAATCTGATGAAGTCATGGTCGTGATGTGGTGTATGCTGCCTCACTATTATGTCTCACTGGGGCACTTGAATGGACTGGAGCCACTGTTAATGTAACTAGCAATAGCTCTACTTCACCGTACTTGTCCTAAATCCAAACATCTGCCGTGGAAAAGGCCTATCGGACGTACATTCATCCTTAACTCTTAATAAAAAATAATGTTACCTTGTCTGCTGGATGTGTAATTTAAGAGCTGTTTGCTGATGTATTTATAAGTTTATGTCCCAAAGTGGAAAAAAAAAAATCAATTGATGTCGCTCTATGGAGAAAAATATAGAAAATTCTGTAGAGCAGAATTCTTCATTCTATCCATTCTTCATTTCATGATGCTGAACTGAGCAAATAAGTCAAGCTTATCCCCCATTAATATTACAGGTACATGCTGAATACCTGTAGATGTACAACGCAAAAATAGAGCCAAGACAGACTGGTACTAACATGACAGACTAACAGATTTGTCTGCAGATACTTCCTAATCAATTACAGACACTCTAAAGAACTGGAACAGCAGCACCCAGATAAACTGTCAATATATAGAGTCAAATGTCTCACTGCTCTGGCTGATCACAGTGCTCCAGAACACCCCCCAGCCCCATCCCCTTCATTCCTACCAGGAACAGCGAGTAGCGGTCTGCAGCGATCAACTCGTTGATGTGAAGGAAAATCTTGTGGCAGAGTGCTGTCACATCCAGATGACTCGACACGTCCTTCACCAGCTCCAGCAGCCTGGCGCAGCGGTCGCCCCCGCTGCCTCTACCCGTCCCGCTGCATCCACCGCCAACAACACCACCCTCACCCATCACTGAGCCCCGGAAAGAGGTAGTTTTGCAGTCGGCGTCACTCAGAAACGTCAGAGAGCCCTCAGAGTCCTTGACCACGATGGGTCTGAGCGGGCGGTCGAACTCTGACGCTGAGATTTTGCGGGTTGGGGTGCCAGGGGCTGGACTGGGGACTGTGGCCGGGGAAGGAGAGCGGTTGTCCAGGACGCTGAGGGTGGGTGGGAGGATGGTGGTGGCAGACAAGGGGCCAGGGTCTGTGAATGGCTGGTGGGGCCGTTGCTGTGGAGGGTTTTCTTTGGAGGCAGATGGCTGGATAGTATGGACGCGCTCAGCGAACCAAGCATTGACCATCTCCCTGTCCAAGAATAAGAATAAGAAGAAACTGAAGGAGATGCTTTGACATATTGAACCAGACAATATGTATCAGTAAAATGACGATTTCCACCAACATAGATGTTTTGTTCCTCACAGTTAGAAAATACCACTTACTGAAAACTGAGTAAATACATAAGACTACAATTAATCAACCCCCAAAATCACACATGCATATTCTGATCAGTTCCTCTACCAAAACAAAAACAGACGTATGTAGGGGAACTTGCGGTGGCCTTCAGGTAACATAAAAACACAAAGATCCCATTTTTGGTTTGTCCATTCTGGGCCACTGTAGAAAAATGGTGGGCTCTGAAGGAGAGGACATGCTCCTGATGCAGATAAATAAAAGTTATATTGGCCTCCTTAGTTTCAGTAATATGTTTAATTTGACATTGTCAGATGTTCATATTAAACATGGCCAAAGTTTGAAATAATGAGGTAAACATATCTAAAAGTAATCCCCATGCAACACCAAACGTATGAACACATGGTTGCAACCAGCTCACGTCAGCTGGTCAAAGATTTTTTTCCTTAAAATATTCAACTTAGGAGGTATTACAGGTACAGGGCTCCAGAGTGCGACCAAAAATCTGTGCAGTGCGACTCAGAATTTTCCTTTGTCGCACCGGTGCGCCTGACATTTAACCGGTCTGTCTGTGTGTGTAGCGCTATGTTTTTTTTACACCAGCCTATAGAGAAGAAGAATACCACAGTCGGAGCCAATCAGATGCAGAGAAGGGTGGGCCTTCGTATCTGATACTGGTATTCTTATCCGCTGAATGTTGGTAGTTGGGGAGGAGCAAAAGAATCCAGTATTAACGAAATCCAGTATTAAATTTTAAAGACCGTAGAATCGATAAGCTCCGACGTTATCTGTCCTGCAAGAGTTAGCAGCATTGGAGCGGGGGCAGCACCGGCGCCAGCTCCCACTGCCCTTCTCACGCAAACCTACTCCGTGTGGCGGTGGCGCAGTAAGTGAACCAGTCAAAAAAAATGATGCTCGTTGCCACAAGTGTAACTAATGTTTTGCATGTAAAGGCAGTAGCATAAGCAATCTGTGGAAACATTTAGTGAAAGTTAAAGCCAACTCTACTTCTGCTGGTCCCAGTCAGAGACAACAGCTGCAGCTAGTGGGAGGATGGCTGAGGAGAGGATGAATGAGTGACACCTGGTTCATAGTGAAGACCTACAACCCTTTACAACAGCAGGTCTGTACATACTGAGTTGTGTTATTTTATTTATTTGATGGGCTTTATGTTAGTTCCATCACTCAAAACACAACATCATGTACTTTATATTAGTTATTTGTTCAAAATAGAGCTGTTCAGTGTTAAACACTGTTCAACAATGTACTGTGTACAGACTGAATAAAAAAAACATCTGTCCAATCTACTCCTCACTGCTTCTAGTCAGAAATGATAATAAAATTTAACATTGCTTATAATATCGCCAAAGATAAGCTTCCATTTACAAAATTTAGATCCCAAATCATCCTCATGAAAAAGCAACTTTATTCCTGTTTACAGTCATCTACATCATGTGTTAAGAAATTACTAATGTGTATGGGAACTGTCAAGAAAAAGGTATAATAGGTATTGCAGTGCCAAAAGGCGCAGTGAAATTTTTGGGTGCACCTAAATTATGTGTTGGTGCACCCAAATGAAAAAGTTAGGCGCACCGGTGCAGCCAATGTATGAAGTAAGTCTGGAGCCCTGAGGTATTTAATGTACTCCAGCATACAAACAACTGTTGGTGCAGATTTGCTATACAGTGTTTTAGTGATGGCAGAACAACATTTTACTGGCATTTGTGTTTCCTGACAGCAGATGTTTTCCACTTCAATCAGCATTTTAGCTCATTTCTCACACGTACAACCACTAACATATACAGAAACATGTTTATGTACGGTTTTTGATTAAAAGACTAAATCTAAAATGCGTTAAACACTTCTGATCTAAAGTTCGTCTTGGCCAACATTAGCCAATACTAGCTACTATATACAGTAGTAGGGCTATGACAAAAAATCTCGGATGAAGTGTGTATTTCATTCATTATCAAAATTCATTCAAAAGTTAGCTTTGAAAAAGTTAGCTTCAGACCTGGAACACGTCATTATGATGGCTACGGCAAACATATTTGTTAAAATTAAAGCTGCACAAGAGAGAGGGTGTGATGAATCAGGAAATTGGCCCTGGTTGCTGGAGATGCAGGTAAATATATCCACCCATCCATCCACCACTTGCAAGTAATTTATTCTCCAATTAATCCTCTCCTGTTGGAGATGCAGATCTCCATTTGGCCTGTGCACGTTATTTGCATTAAATCGAAAACATATTACTAAACTACAAGAGCGAGCAGTCTGCTGTAACATTGTGCCGGTTAAAATTCCAACTGCAAATAACAACAGCTCTTGCCAGTAAGAACACAGAAAATGGGGGCATAAACATATTGCAACTGAGTTTCACAGCTGGAAATTGTTAAAAAGAAATATAAAACTGAAAATCATCTGTCCATCCATCCATTTTCTGCTGCTTATCCGGGTTCAGGTCGCAGTGAAGCAGGTTAAACAAGGCTGCCCTGACGTTCCCTCTGTCCAGTAACATTTTCCAGCTCCCGCTGATGGCTCTTGGGGTGTTCCCAGGACAGATGAAATAATAATCTTTAACCCGGGGCCTACTACCAATTAAACATGCCCTAAAAGAAAGCCACTGTAAGGCCCCCAGGAGGATCCTGATCAGACGCCCCAAAAATCCTCAACAGGCTCGTTATTGATGTGAAGGAGCGGCGGCTCTACTCTTGAGCCTATGCCTAAGGAAGAACCCAGGCATCCCGCAGAGGAAGCTCATTTCGGCCACTTGGATTTGCGATGTCATTCTTTCAGCAACTAGAATTGACTGATAAATCTAAAGCTTTGCTCTCCAGCAAAAAGTGTCGGGCTTATTTTTGTCGATAACATATAAGTTAGCGTGGGTAATAAAAGTGAATAAAGTCCATTTAATGATTGTTTTTCATTTAGCCTGAGTGTGTGCCATGTACCCTTAATGTGTCCGATGTTGATATTTACTGGAACAAATCTAATGTGAGCATGAGTGTGTCAGACGGCGTGTCGAGTGTTTGTGTGAACGCTAAATTGGACGTGATCACGGAGGAGCTCTCCAATCAGGCAACGCATTGTCTAATGAACCCCTATAACCCAGTCACACACACATTTTCCTTTTTCTTCTCTGCTTCAGTTTTCAAGTGAGCTGCAGGTTATGTGGCTCATTCAGAGTGTTTCCATGCCAGTCAAAGGCTCTGTTCACCTGAGTGGAAGGCCTAAAAACCTGGGGCATGGGTTAAAGGCACTGGCAATGACATGAACAATGATATCTTGGGCCCAAAGCCAGGCAAATAAAAACCCTGGGAGCCACAGAGAATGGGCCGTTATCTGACTGCAGCATGTCAGGTTGAGGCCTCCTCGACCCATCTACCATTGAGCTGCCTCCCTGCAGAGCCGACCCTAATGTGTCCAGGGGAAGTGTGGCTGAATCAATACCTCTCTAAGAAAAATGCCTCTCAACCAGAACGGAAGACTGGCTGATGTGTGTGACCCTCTTGTGCCACACCAATCAAAAAAAATTTTTATGCAGCAGGACAAGAAAAAACAAATCTTCTGACAATGCTTTTTATGGAAAAGAAATTCAAGATGGAAATGTCATTGTTTTTTGTGGCCCCGGATAATAAAAAAGAGAACACAGTGAAGTTGCTAGGGTGGTTTAAGTTGATAATAGGGTCTGAAGGGGTTTGTCACTAAAACAAACAGACCTAGAGTGTCCTGATGAAGTGCTGCCAGGCTGATGATATGCCCAGATATGCCTGCTGCAAAAGAAATGCCTTATATAGCAGAGAAGGAGAAGAAGACCTATTTGGAAAAACAAACACGGTTCTTTCTGAGGTCTTTCAGCGGAGGAGGCTGCAGCAGAAGAAAGAGATATTTAATTTATGGCACGGGCACCTTTTGTGGAGGGGTGGGCTCGTATAATTATCACCGTGGACCCATTCGACAGAAAGCTGCGAATTAAACGGCAGTAAAAGTTAATGTTTAAAGGGCCCAGTGCAACTCTGAGCTTTTACTGATTGTGAAGTGGATGGTGAAATGAAATAGGAGCTGAGCTGTGAGGAAGTGGCTGCTGGGCGGACGGAGGGGGGGCGGTGCGAGGGCCAGCAGGTCTGTGACTGACCACCTGAGTGGGGACAGCAGCTTTGCAGGACCCCCCCCCCCCCCCCCCCCCCACGCACACACACACACGCACACTCAAACACGCACACGCACACACACACACACACACACACTGCTCAGGATGCCTGCTGTTAGATGGGATCAGTGCAGTACTGCGCAGACTTTCTGTCTTTAAGAGAGATGTAAAGTGATACCTATAACGCAAACAATCTAAACTAACAGAGGAAATGAACCTGTTCCTGGTTGGCTGCTGGGCTGCACACGCGAGCAAACTGACTTTTATTTGCAGAGAAACCTACACTCACCTTCGCCGGGCTGCACATAAACATAGTACTTCAGCTTTAATGTCCCCCCCTCCCACCTCCACCTCCACTCCCCACTCCCCGCGTTTACCTTGACGCCTTCCTGATAAAGTAGGAGTGGGTGAACTCCAAGTGGTCGTCCAGCCACGCTTCCATCCTCTCGCTTTCTGGGGAGCAGCGGTCCTCCATGGCGCAAAGGAAGCCGACGACAAGTTTCCCACTGTGAGCTCCGGTTACTGTCTACATGAAGCCTTTGCGCAGAAAACGTCGTACCGGATAATGTGTGTACGGAGAAAGAGAGAGAGAGAGAGAGAGAGAGCGCGAGGGCGAGAGCGAGGGCGAGAGCGCGCACGGTTCCGAGTGAGGGAGAGAGCTGCTGCTGCTGGCGGGCCGCGCGGTGGGTGCGCGCGGATCATGAAGCTGTGACTGTGCGCTTCCTCTTTGGTGAAGCGACTGTTGTGAGGACTGGAGAGAGGGAGAGAGAGAGAGACAAAGAGAGGGAGAGAGAGAAAGAGAGAGAGAGAGAGAGAGAGGGGACGCCACAAACATACGCAAGAATACAGTGTGTTCCATGGGATACATTGGATATTAATAAAATGGTATTATTACTGGGCACTAGATGCACCATTGAATTCTTTTCATGGTATGGTCCACGTGGGAATATTGCCTTATGATATTGAAAACTACAAGTGGGTATTTTAGTATCATTTTTGCCATTTGCCCCCACCGGAATGACCCGGAATAGAACCACGGCCTTCTTTATCTGTTTGATTTGTTGGCATGCCATGTAAATAGATTTGCGGTGCTAAATTGTAAAAAGGTGGATGAAAGAGAGATTGATTTTTTTTTTAAAGACGGCAGAAGTGGAACACAAATTTGACACTTTTAAGTTTAACTGTTTCCAGCTGAAGGGGGGTCCCACTACGTGATGACAGTAGTAGGCTGTAAAGCCTTCGGTGACCTCAGCAGGAGCTGAGTAGGTCTGATAGTCTGATGAAGTCATTGGGTAACCACCTGAGTCAGTGTTTGGTTTGAGGACTGAAAGAAAATGGGGTATCGTCACTGCTTGAGGCAGGAGGCAACATTAACTACTACAAGCATAACACAACAGATTCCCTAACCGAACGGTTGGAGGTCGAGTTGCAGTGTGGCGCCTTGGTTTTGTCAAGGAAGAATGTGTGAATAAAATAAAACAATATCTCTTGTTCTGCTGTGTTTAAAAGCCTTTGTGAGTCTGTCAATGTTATAGACTTGTAGCACATGAACTGCTCTGGCTTTCTGTCAAAACTTTTTTATGTTGTCCGACCCACAGTATGACGTCACTTAACTATAACGCATCATATGATTTTTTTTTTAGACTAGACAAAGCTCCTGAAGAGCCATAGAAGACATTATACAGAAGTCTGCACAGACTGATTTCCATGTGTAAAATTTGGAGTGAATATTTTGTGAGACATAAAGTCACCATAATTAAACAAATGTGTGTAAATGTCTGTCCAATTTGATATGTTACTCATAAACCAGTTAGACGTACTAGAGTCTAATTCATCTGTCTGTACTGCCTTTCTCTCTACCCTTGTGTGGAGTCTCAAAGTCTACTGAAAATAACAAAAAACAGCCAAAACATAAAGCTTCCATAACGCAACTATGTGCAATCTCTGGGGAAATGTTCTGGGAAGGTTAGGAGGATGTTCCCATGTGGTTAAACTGTAACATTCCCACATTCCCCAAGGCTGCATTTGTTGTGGTCTAAGATATGTAGTTCATAGAATCACTCATTACAGATGAATAATTCTACTTCATTTATCTTCAGCTGAGGTCTTTCAGTTTCTATTAGTTCCCTAACAAGATTTACATAATCACAAATGACGGTCATGTATGGGGACCTTCTGGAATGTTATAGGAACACAACTTAAACACTTCTGGAACAGTCTTTGAAGGTTGTAAGAACAGTTTGGAGCACATGGAAACTTGAGGCAAACATTCCTCCCATGCTAAAACTGAGACCAGACAGGCTCGTACCCGGGATTTCAAAACCTGACCCTGCTTTACACAATGAACATGGTGCTCCCAAATTTGACACTGGAATCTGACCAGAGACCCCAATCATCCAGACACAAACGAAACCTTAGACCTTTGTCAGGATTCACTGTGTTCGAGGCAGGTAGCAGAACTCAAGTTTAGGGTAGGGATTTTAGGGGTTTACCGATTTTTGTTGGGATTGGCATTTTTTTTGGTAAAGACCACTTATAAAATACACCAGTATGTTGCTATAGAAGGGAATATATAATTTTGACAAAGATAACTGCAACTTGAACCAGTGGATACCAACAAGTATTACATTAAACCCACAACTGAGATACACCTAAGACTCTAATTAAAAATTGGAAAAAACGGATTTTGTGCCAACAGCATCAGAATAGGAAAATACAGTGGATAATTGTACCAACTCTAAAGTATGTTTAGGTCATTGTTTAGCAACACAGACAGCATTTGTGTACACTAATTTCTCTTGCCACAGAGCACAATTGCTGTGGCCCAGATCTGGCCCACTCGCAACACTTTCATTCAACCCACATACCACGTGGAAAGATGACACTGTCTGGTCCTTTTTGTCAGATCTGGGCCACAAGCAACCCATAGCAATGCCTTGAGTCAGCTAAGAACCAACCAAATAAACCAAAACTCGCCCGAATCTTTCAAAGAGCACCGCATCCAGGCCCGGAAAGGCCCAGATTGGACTTGGGATATTTGGGCCACATTTGCCCCATCATTGCCTGAAGTGTCCCACAACCATATGCGATCTGTGTTGGCTTTTACACCATGGTGCACATTCATCATCTCCAGGGGATAATGAGTACCGGAGGTTTTTCCTTAATTTCTATTTAGAAGTTTGGTTTATACAATACTGATTTATAGTAGCTGCAGAATAGACCTTTTAGCCTTTTAATCTGCAGTAATTACTGGCTTCTCACACTCCAATAAGTTGTAGACACAAAAAAGGCAAATATTAACCGTGAAAAATTTTACTCTTTTTTTTAACGTAGGCATGTATTTGGAGAAATACGGAGTAGTGTTTAAAGATCACAACATTTAATGAATTCTAAAAATCAACATAACTGTTCATCTATGTCAGCTTCCAACAGTTGACACCCAATCTTCTTCACGAATCCAACTCCAATCATCCATATATTCTCTTTTAACCTTAGCTTGTGTACTGTAATCAGGCTGCTAATTCCAACAAACAATTCATAATAAACCCGAGCAGTTATTCCATTTTAAATTTTCTGTAAATCACATTGCAGGAGGAGCTCAGGCTTTTATTGATGAAGTCTAATGGCTTTCTGTCTCTGTCCGTGATCGCTCTTGCTCATCTCCAGTGTCCTCCCAGCTGGACACTTGGCCCCGCTGGTGGTGTTACCTTACCAGCAGATGGTGGCTGGTCATCCCCGTGGGTAACCCCCCCCCCCCCAGAGTCTTCCATCACTCTCACAACAGCTCAGAGAGCCAATCAGACAATAGAGCCTCCAGTCAGTCTAACGTTGTGACTGAGAGAGGGGGGGGGGGTTTGCCTATATACATATATATATATATGACCAATAATAATAAAATACCTCTAAAATTGTATTTTGATCAACACATTACCTTCAATGGAAAAACTTGGGATCATCGTTGAACGCCACGTTGATCGACAGGCTGATCGACTTCGACAGGTTGGTAAGCCCTGATCATTTAGTGGATTAAAAAAAAGATATTTGAACTGTTGGTGGAGCAAAAGCAAAAGTCAGGATGACCAAAGTCAGGAGGAATCATCTTGTGGGGACCATGAATATCTTTGGATTATCAGTTTAAACTGAGTTCAAATTAGGCTTTGTGTCAGATTTAGAATGTGAAGCAAAAATTATTTTCCACAAATTCTTGTACAACTTCAGGTGTTTGTACTCACAGCACTCCTGTAACACACAAACACACACACACATGAAATCCCTCAGGCTTTCAGACTCCTGAAGTCCATTTTAATGTGTTTCAGGGCTGCGCTGGTCCCAACTTGTCTGTACCACTCACATTATCACTCTGTTCTGTGCGCTTCGACACCTACAGACACTGACCACATAGGATAAAAACATCTATAGTAATTCCTTAGTAAAAAAGTGGTGAGGGCATAGAACTAGGTTGTGCCGCAGATGCTGCACAATAACGAGCATCTAAAAAAGAACATAGTTCCAGCCCCTGTGGTCAGATCAGTGCTGACATAATTGAAAAGCTTTTTCTTCAATTTCTTTTTCAGAGAGCGATGCATGGTGTGTGTGTGTGTGTGTGTGTGTGTACGTGTACGTGTACAATTGAGTTCAAAGGTACATGAAAGCCAAAAACGATTTTTATATAATTAATATTTGAGGACGATTACGTTTTTGAATTTTTGGAAAGAAAATGTATTCAATAATTTTTCTCACAATCTGGCCATGTAGGAGAATTTAAGAAAAAAACTTTTCTTTTCCAGATATCTGTGTTTCTGTTGGATGTTATACTTCCAACAGACTTGGATCTCAGTGCTGCAATCGACACTGTTGATCACAACATATTACTAAACCGGCTTCAAAACTGGATGGGACTGTCTGGCACAGTATTAAACTGAATCCTATTTGAAAGACAGGGACTACTTTGTTTCTATAGGCAACAACACGTGAGCGGGCAAACATTACATGTGGAGTTCTCCAAGGCTCCATTCTAGGGCCTCTTCTGTTCAACATCTACATGCTCATGGAAAACAACAAAATACGACACACAAATTTATACAACAATATCCCCTGGGGTATATGGTCCAATACAAGCACTAAGTAAATGCATTGAGGAAAATCAACGACTGGATGCATCAGCATTTGCTTCAAATAAACAAAGAAAAAACTGAAATAATTGTTTTCGGAGCCAAGGAAGAAAGATCTAAAGTTAGCACCCAGCTTCAAACGGCAAAGTTAAAAACCACAAATCAAGCCAGAAATCTGGCTGTATTAATGGACTCAGACCTGAACTTCAACAGCCATATTAAAATGATTACTTAGTCAGCCTACTATCACTTAGGAATATATCATGTATTAAAAGACTTATGTCTCAGCAGGATTTAGAAAAACTTGTCCATGCATTCATCTTCAGCACACTCGACTACTGTAACAGTGTCCTTACAGGTCTTCCTTAAAAGTCAATCAGACAGCTGCAGTTAATTCAGAACGCTGCTGTTGGAGTCCTCACTAAGACTCAAAAAGTAGATCCAGTCCTCAGATCTTTAGACGGGCTTCCTGTTTGTGAAAGAATTGACTTCATAATACTACTGTTGGTTTACAAAGGACTGAACAGTTTAGGGCCAAAATACATTTCTGATGCTTTGCTATGAACCATCCAGACGTCTCTGGTCGTCTGGGACAGGTCTGCTCTCTGTCCCCAGAGTCAGAACTAAACATGGAGAGTCAGGGTTCAGTTTCTATGCTCCACAGATCTGGAACAAACTCCCAGAAAACTGCAGGACAGCTGCTCTCAGTTCTTTTAAATCAAGTCTGAAGACTTTTCTGTTTGCCGCTGCCTTTCATTAAATAAACTATCTTTGCATTTATTTTACTGAACTGTAACTTTTATCACCTGTCTGATTCTACTTTAAGATGTTTTTATTTTCTCTTTTAGTTATTGTATTTCATTGTGATTTTATGTGTATCTTCCCAATGCTTTTAATGTTTTATGTAAAGCACTTTGAATTGCCTTGTTGTTGAAATGTGCTGTACAAATAAACTGGCCTTGCCTTCCTTTCTATTTTTGTTTGCCCCACCCTAACATGTTTCACCTGTGTCCAATTATCCCTGCTTCCCTTGGGTATTTAGTCCCTGTGCCCCCCAGTCCTTTTTATCTTTTTGTCTGTTCTGTTCCTCTCCCTAGTTTCTCCGAGTATTTTTGAAGTAACTGTTCACCTGCCAACCTCCCAACTGAACCATCTGTTAGCCTATTAAATATCCTTCACTGCACTTAACTGCCTTTGTCCTGTAAACCTGACCCTTAACAAAGGAAAATTACTTGGTTATGGGATGATCAAGGTCATGGATAAAAAAAGTTGTTGCTAAGAAGCAACAACTGCATATGTCCCAGTCAACTCAAATGACTAATGCTGCTGTCTTGACACACAAATTCATTCCTTTGGCCAATTGTAAAGAACTTGGACAGGGTTATCTTTGAGGAAATTGAAACGCCAATAAAGTTTTTCTGTTTCAACTTCATTACAAACACAACTAGCCATAGACACTACAATGTGTCATCAAGCTTTAGCACAACCTATTTCAGAAGGACCTGAGGTCGGAGACTGAAACGCACTAATGGCCTAGTCTATAAACATTTTTTTTTACAGCTTAGGCTGTTTCAACAATGTCAGTTCAGGCTAATGCTTTGAGTGTCAGTTGGTTTGTTTGCTCCATAAAATATATATGTGTATATCTGGCCAGATTGCCATTGATAGTCATGATCTACAGAAGATGACTTTTTACCCTGTGACCTTTCTTTCAGCACTATTCTTGAGCTATGGTTGAGGCCGTGTTCTTGGGCAAAAACCAGCTAAGAGATCGCAATCATGATAGATTGTACACTCTTCTTCATCGTTTTTAAAGGCGGTTGGCAACCAGCGTAATAGGTGCATTATCAACACCTTCTGCTTCGGAGTTTTCCCTTTCCTCTGACATTGGCAGATATTAAAATGTGGCAGAGAAGAGAATGAAGAGCTTTAGATGTAGTGACTTTTTAAATTGTTGTGTTTGCTTTAAAAAAGCAAACAATATATTGTTCATTTTGATATGTTTGAAAGAAGTTGTCATTTTATGTGAAATTAAGTGTACAAATACAATTAACCCTTACCCTAACCTCAACTCTAACCCTAACCGTAACCAAATGAAATGCAGCATTTAAATGCTTTTAAAGTGTAAAATAAAATAAAAAAATATGTGAGATGTTATGACACTGCCCGCCATCTTTTGAATTCCAGGAGACATGGTAACACGCATGTGCAAGCAGTAAACCAATGAAAGAGCTCATTCTTATCCTATCCTATTTTCTATGTAAAGGTAATGGTGTCCTGAACAGAGTGAAGTCAAACCGCTTCTGGGTGTGTTGTAATCTGAGCTTCTGTCCTTTGATTGTATAGCCAGCCTGGTTCCACGTAGTGCATATGTGTCCCTCCCAATTAATTTTAGCTGAAACCTTTTTCAGTAGAACAAGCTTGATTTCTTGCTTTTGCTTGATAGCTAACCTGAGTAGGATTGGAAGCATCATTTGAGGCTAGCTCGCATTGCTTGTATACAATCTAGCAGCGCTTTTCAGCAACATAAACGTGTTTTTTCAGACAAAAGCGGGTTAGAAATCACTCTAAATGTGTATTATAATTTTACTATAACATATTGAATGTCCAGATTCCACCACCAACAGTTTCAGACTGTATTGTATTTTGTATATTTGGACATTGCAGATAATTTGCTTATTTGGATAAAATGCCTTTGTTGTGTAGTTATACACGCCTTAAATACGCCTGGGCGATGCATACAACATACCTAGTAATATTTAAAAATAATAATAATCTACTGTCAATCAATCTTTTCAGGGGTGTTATATTTGTCAGGTGCAGCAGGACCATCTACCTTACCAGCTGACATGACGGCTGCTGAGGTCATAACAGAGGAACCACACCCTTCTACATCCTCCTCCAATGTGAATGTGTAGGTGGCATCAAGATGATCGTTGTTTTGGTCGGGGATGCTAGTGCGACATCTCGTGGCAGTGAATATCACATATATATATATATATATATATATATATATATATAACCTTTTACAACATGGTATGTAATTTTTAGACTGTCATAACAGCTAATAAACTGAATAATCCTTTTTTTTTTACATTATTGCTGGCAAGGCTTTGGAAGTTCAGCCTTGTTATTTATACAGTAATATTACTTCAGTTTATTACAACCGAGTCTTATCTACATGGTAAAAAAGGTACACTCTTTGAGATTTACCTACTCTTGAAGTGCTTTATGAATATTTAAGCACACCTACGCACACACTCACATCCACACCACATACATAAAGTTGTCATTTAAATAAGAAAAATACTGTATCCTATGCAACAGGATATGAAGCACACAGACCAGAGAGATATGAAAACAATCATCCACAGATACTGCGTGAAATGTGCAACATGATTGCATGTACCAAATATGGACACACACTACATCAGCATACATGCATCCACACATACTACACATAATGTACATACACACACAGTACATATATGAAATGTGTTAACATGTTATTCAAACCACAAAATACTGTATCAAATGCATAAACACAAATAACACATTCATGCATTATGTAACACAACTATATGCCTGAGGTACTGTATCAAATGCAAGCAGGCATGCACACACATGAATCAGAAACACAAACTTGCTCTCTCTCTCTCTCTCACATACACACACGCATACACTCGCTCTGTCTCTCTCACAAACACACACACACACACACACACACACACACACACACAAACACACCGAGTCAGAAAAAAAGAGTGTGCACAATTCTGCTCATTCTTCACAGTGTGTCAGCGGACTTTGCCCTGGGGCCTGTCCGCCTGGAGCCGCTCAGTAAACAAGTCTGGAACATGGATGAAGGAAATAAAAACCTGACCAGGCCATCAGGCGTACCTGAACCAGACATCAGCTCACAGTACTTGGACATCAATGTTGTCAAAAGAAACCTTTAAAAATGTTTAAACTCACTAAGAAACTCATAAGACAAAAAACAGCTGTTTTTGTCTTTTTTTCCTGTAGCCAAACAGCTTAAAGCTCCGACCACTCTGCAGCACAATACAGCAAAAGTCGGCCCTGCTGAAGGTATTATGCAGAAAAATATTCAGTCAAGGAGATAAATGCCTTCTTTTCAGCCTGAATACAGGGCTGTTTGCGAGGAGAGCTAAGTTTAATGGCTTCTCTTCATCCAGCAAATGTTTGAGGAAACACAGACGTGTGTCTGCACAGCGTCAGCACAGAGCAGGGACAACAGGAATAAATCTGAGAGCGAGAGCGACAGAGCTGAACGCTTCCAGCTCGAACCGCAGTGTTCCTATGCAATCGCCACAAAGACAGCAGTTGAAAGAAATCATGTCCTTTAAGCCTTCAAATGTTTGCATCAATCTACTGACTTGAACTTGAGAGACATTCTGGCCCAGCGAACATTTTCAACACAGCCAGCAGACTGGGAGGGTCTGAATGCAGAGGAATAGGATGCATGCAGGGGTCAGAGCTGATGCTCACAATCCCCAACAAAAATACAATTTCCTGAGCGGCTGAAAGATGACAAGAGAAAGTGAATGTGTTTGAACATAGATATAAATCCCATTTTCCCCACTGTGACTCCACTTTGGCAGTTTTGCATTTTAACGGCGCAGAGCGAAAAACAGATGGAAATCATAATAGCAGAGAAACAGGGTGACCCTCATCTTTAAGAGCCTTTTCAATTTAGATAATAGTTCTTACTGAGATTTTCCAGCTGCTTTAGGTGTGCAAATAAATCTAGAAATGACTTTATAGCTGTGTGAATGTTAATCCATGTAACTATTGGGAGAGAGGAATGCATTTGTGGAAAGTTAGACTGGTGCTGGATGATAGATATTTGCCTCTCTTGTGATGGTTGCGACAGATTTACTCGATTTTCCAACCCAACGTTTGTCCAGTGCATGCTGGGAAAGGCAAGGGAGACACACTGCCACAACCTGCAACGCAAGTGTGACACAAAAATGCAATGTTCAGTCATTAAAACTTTTGGCTGTCCCAAGACATCATTTGACACATATGGCTTCTATATTGACAACAAAAGGCTCCAGCTCTGCTCGACCAGACAGAGTAAACAACATCTTAACCATGAACTTTTGTCTTCTCAGATTTTGAGTGATGATAATTGATTGCCTCTCCACCCCCACAGAGGATAAATGGTGCATGATAACAGGCACCCGGCTGAACCATTATCATCCATTTGCTTTTGCCTCTTAGCTTCCTGATTAGCGTTATGCAGATGAGCCTACAGTCACACTGCTGACTAATCATCCCTCTCATCCAAAATGATGAACAAGTATCACCTTTCAGGCACAGAGAAGAGCAAGACATTGTGAGGAAAATCCTCGTGAACTTGCAATATCCATTATTTTTTTTAAACCTTTGAGACCTTTGTGCTTTCAATGCCAAACTGGCTTGAACCTTTTTAAAATATATGTCGCTGATTAGCATCATTTGCCAAAAAACTCATATATTCCTTTCAGATTCCAGAGTCCACAAATTATAAATATCAGAGGATCCCCCAGTCAGAGCTGGTTAATGTGGCCCGGGAAAGGGAAGTTTGGGGCCCCCCACTGAAGCTGCTGCCCCCGCGACCCGACCCCGGATAAGCGGTTGATGATGAGATGAGATGAGATGAGTTTTATGCCCTCCTTCCTATCACCGGCCTCCCATAGGACTTTGGCTTTTTTGCTTCATGCCTGCTTGGAAGGCCCTCAGTTCCTCGTTCATTTGTCTCGCCTGAAAGATGTTTGTCCTGATCTCAATTACTGTCCAGATTTATGGCCGTCTCCACAGTCATAACAATTTCCATAACTCAGCAAAAATAGCCTTGCAGTAGATGTTGCCATCTGGAAGGCATCTATCAGTTTGCAAGGTAATACATATATATTTACATTAGGATTTTGCTGCATTGTTGCCAGTGACCTCTTGCTGAACTCTGAATTTTGTTGGGTAATGGCCCAGAGGAGCTGTCACACCGATTCCTGCCTTAGTTTGCCTGGAAGATAGTTGAGTGAAAGTTGTTTTCAGAGGATAACGTAGCAGTGCAGAGAAAAAAGAGGGAAGAGGATTTACTGGGGGTGTACTACTGAGAGATGTCGGTACTGCTGTAGTTCTTTACAATGTATACATATATAAACACAAAATAAAGCAAAAACGACATGCAGAATTTTAAAAGTGTATCGTTAGGCAAAGTTAGTGATTATCTCAAACCTTTGGTAAGTTTCAACTGTTTCGGGGATGAATAAAAATCACCAGTATTTTAAGACCTGATGCTATCAAATCTTTTATAAAACCTTTTATTTTTGCTTTTGTACTTTAAACAAAAAGCACTGAAAAAAACATTTAGGTAACACTCTTCTAACTTTTAGCTTGCATGAGCATGACTGTCTCTAAAATGAATCACCTGCAGCAGAATATAATATCAAGCTGGGGTTTGTCTTCAGCAAAAATTCACTTGAGGGTGAAGAAACTGAACAAACCCTATTTTATCTATAATTCAAACTTATCAAACTAATAGTAAATAGACTGCTGTCATTTGAGTGTGCCAGACACATTTTAAAACATTTTGTATTCATGCTACATTTTATTTTCAGGTTGTACCTATAGGCTGTGAGCTTCATTTGGACACCACTCAAAATTGTGTCAAAGCTGTAAAAAGGGGTTTCGCTTTTGTGACAGATCTTTTAGTTATTCATCTGTACTTCTTGCTAAACCTGTTAAGATTTAATAATGGTTTGGATTCCATATGAATTTTCAATACTGGATTTAATTTTGATAAAATGCTATTGAACACTATTTATGCCATAATTGGTCACCGCGTGCCCCAGACCCCAGGGGGTCAACAGTATATAAAACCCCAGCACACCCTGTTTTCTCCCTCTTTTTGTCTTCCTGCCTCTTACTTCAAGGAGATAACATCTCCTTCTCCTACCTCCCTCAGGGGAGCAAAAGCCTCTGCTCTCCGAAGATCCTGAACTTCATGCAGGCCAGCCAGAAGCAGACTGCTACGACTTCCCAAAGGCAGCGATGCGAGAGCCTGCCAAACGACCAACCAAGGCTGGAAAGTCTGGTTTTTACATCAGTGGCAGACTCACGGTCTTGTCAACTGAGTCAAGCTCAGGAGCCACCAAGCTGAGTTAGTGTTGAGCTCTAACTCTGTGGAGGACACAAAAGCACACTGAAACCACACAGCACGACTGCTGCATATTTCTAGACACACAAACCGCATCTCAAAAGGATTCTTCTTCTTCTTTTCCTCGGACTTGTTAATGTAACTTGGGCATACAGCATGGCATAACGCAATACCTGCAACAAATGGCCTCATCAAAGAAGCATAGCATGTGGCCGAGCCGACACCTCTGATGCCGCCATTTTGTAGTTTCTTTGTTTACCACCATCTTGATTGTAGTACTTCTCAGACCTTTGACCTTTATGGCCACCTAGTCTGTGTGTACACACACACACACACACACACACACACACACTCTCTCAGACTTGTATATATTTCGTTTGTTGGATTAGATATTGTTGTTTCAGCTTATCTTTTAAATAAATGATATTAAATATGCAGTTTAGTCTATTTAATATTGCATAAGTGTGAGTATTGCCAACCTCTGCTAACTACCAAGGTGGTGATTCTGGTGGTAATTATTAATTAAATTATCATTCAGAATTCCAAATTGATAGTTAGTAAGACTGAATCAGTTGATTGGCTATCATTTCCCTTACTTTTAAGGGTGGTGCCCCAAGGAACTTTGATGTTAATTCAAATTATTATTTAATATTAATATGTTTAATGTTTGATGCAATTGTATTACTTTTGATAGCCATAACTGATCAACTATATTGCTTAGACAAATTGTACTATTACCAATGTCCACGTAAAACATAACATACAGCAAGTTTTGTTAGTTATGGTTGGGAAAATGTATTATATTCCATGGAAACTAATGCTGTCTATGTTCCATTTACTCTGCCCCCCCTTCATCAATCTATTAAGCCCATATCCTCCTGGGTTTTTGACCTCCACTACAGCCAGCCACCAGGGGCGATCCAGATGTTTTGGCTTCACTTTTAGCTATCTCGTAGTTCATCTGCATTTACAGTCTATGGTCTTCAGGCATGCTAGCAGCTCTGAGAAGCTGATCCCAGCCACGGCGGTGCTTTGAGGTGAAAGCTAATATTAGCATGCTAACATGCTCACAATGTCAGTGCTAATCTGATGGAGCTAAGTAGATATGCTTGCCATATTCACCATCTTAGTAGCTAACTAACACTCATGTTGGCAATATTTTATTAAATTTAAATGCATTATTAATTTTAAAACAAATATTTTCAGTTTGGCCCAAAGTTGTTGACTGACCAACTCACAGACCAACAACGCCATCCTTACAGCCATACAGATACCAAGGGAAAAATGTATGAGAAACATCCTCAACTCAAAGTTTATTCACGCTGGAGCTTTTGACCCTCTCACACAATCTTCACCAGCAGATGTTGTTTGCTCAGTTGTCATGGAACTGCACTTATATTACTTATTGTCCAAATTTTAGATCCAAGTGGACAGACAGTGCAACAGTTTGTCAGAGCGTCCAGGTGCACAGCAAGTTAAAGTAGAAACCAATAGGACAAGCAGTAGAAAGATTTGTCACAGTGAACTGAACTAACAGAAATGCTGATTCAGTTTAGTCCCAGGAATTAAAGCAAAAAAAAGGTTTTTCCCCATCTACCTTTACGTCTGCCCCTGAGTAATCTAGAGTCTGGATTTCTTCTCCCTGGTGGATTTCTAAAGTAAAGACATGTTCCTCCAAGATAAACTGGACCAAACAAACATAATTAAAGGCTGATTAACTGTAAAAAAAAAAAAACTAAAAAAAAAACTTGCTATAGACCATGGGTGGCCAACCAGTCCAATTTCCACTAACATATATGTTTTGTGTTCTTCAAAGAAATTAAGTTAATATTCATATACATATTTTATATATAAGGGAAGCAGAGAGGCTTCTGTTCTCTTCTGAACTACATAAAAGACATTGTCAATAACGACAGCTGATTCTCCAGTTCAGGGATCAGTGTACTGAGTGGACCTTCACTGAAGGAAGGAACTTAGAATAGACAGGCGAGCAGATCTTTGAGCAGCAGCAGCTTCAGAGCTCTGAGGACTGAGTCCTGCAGGTCTTCAGTCCTCAGCTGGTCTTTACTAGGCTCAATTACTGCAGGTTACTTCGGCAATAAAAACTACAGCACAGGGATCACTCCGCAGGATCAGCTTGTTATTCACGCTTGTGTACCCGAGCACATGTACAAGGTGAGGGAGCACTACGCCGCACAGGAGCACACAAATAGCCGTTCTCGACTACAGACGGACTTCAAAGCACTTGCTAGCCTAGTAACATAAAATGGTAAATATAACCCACAATGCAACGATCTGTAAAATACCTTAATTACGCTGGTACTTCCTCCATTAGAAATTGATATCTGTTGGTTGTAATGAATAAACACGCAGTTTTACTGCCCCAGCGATACCTTATTAGAGTCATTACGGTATTCGCTTTCTCCTGAGCGGTGCTGAACTTTCAAGACAGTTTTTCTGTTTGTTCAGTTTGACACTCCGTAAGATTACTTTGACCATAGAAGTCTTACAATGGATGCGAAATTCTAGTTGACAGATTTCCGTTGTAGACACGGAGAACTTGAATCCCTGGTTTAGTCCTCACCACAGTCTGAAACTGAGTCACTGAGTCAAAAAAACTTTAAAAGAAAACTAATGCAGAACGTAAGCTACTTGGATAACGGATAGAGAAACTGTCCCACATGAGAATGAACCACCTGCAGGAAAAAGGCCAAATATCTCCAGACAAAGCACTCTGTGTGTGTGTGTGTGTGTGTGTGTGTGTGTGTGTGTGTTTGTGTGTCATTGGCTACCTTTGGGGATACATTTTAGACCGAAAATCAGTCATTAGGGGACAAAAGCTGTGTCCCCAATTTGAAAAAGGTAGATGTTAGTGTCAGCGATTCGGCTTTGGGCTAGGCAGGGAGTGGCAAAATAAAAATTGATATAACTGTATTTTTTTTGCTAGTGTATACCTTGTCTTTTACTTCTACCTGTCTATTTCAGGTGTGTGTGCATGTATATGGAAAAGCACCCTGTGGAAACACTGTGGGGGGGGGGAATCAGTGTTGAGTGGAAACACACTCATTAACGCTGTTTGTGCAGGGTTGTGTGTGCGTGTGTGTGTTGTGTGTGATGCCCCAGGGTTGTCCTCAGATGTTGTTTGGTTACTAACCTACACACACACACACACACACACACACACATGCACGGACACGCACGCACGCATGAACGCACACACACAGTGTCCCTCATGTTGCACTTGTGTCCACACAGGATTGATCAGTACAGGCTGCTCATCTACATGCTCCCTGGTCAATAATTTCAGTACACGAGTCATACTGAAGAACAGAAACACTGATAGACGATAGAAGAGAGATGTCATGGTCATAGAATTATAGTCGTGGTCATAGAATTATAATCGTGACAGAAAAATATAGATAGTTACTACGTGTAGAATTTGAAAATTCCTACCCAGTCTAAAACAACATAAAATATGTTGGTAAAAGTTACATTTCTCTCAAGTTAAACTATGTAACTTCTGCTGAACAGTGGCCACACTGTGGCAACTACAGGATACAGGTAAATGTGAAAAAGTATAGTAAAAGTCGTAAGACGTAAGACACGTGTATGCCATGTGAACATGCTGAAGGCTTATGTTGCCAGGCCTAGTGACGCAGCTTCATCAACTTCACCTAAGGTGTTGCCTGTAGCTTTAGCCTCAGTGCTTCCCTCCTACTTGCCCCTGGAAGATGACTTGGTCATGCAAGATTCTCCTGTTCTGTGTGCACGATTGCAATACTCACAGGTGTTAAGCAATTTGGAGAAAAATCTGTCTCATCTGTCTGAATCCCATAAGAGTGACGTCATAGGGTTGATTGAAAGTCACAGGGCTCTATTTTCAGATGCACCCACCCAAACGACTGTCTTAAAACATGACATTGATGTTGGTGATTTTCGTCCTATTAAGCAGCAGGCTTATCGTGTTAATCCCACAAAAAGGGCTCAGATGCAGAAGGCAATATTTACAAAAGCATGGCTTTGCTATTCCTAGTTCCAGTTCATGGAGCTCTCCATGTTTGTTGGTTCCAAAGTCGGATGGAACACCATGCTTTTGTAATGATTTTTGAAAAATAAATGCTGTAACAAAAATCAGATTCCTTCCCTCTTCCTCGTGTGGAGGACTGTATTGACAGAGTTGGAGCTGCTCGCTTTGTCACCACGTTAGACTTGCTCATGGGATATTGGCATGAGCCCTTAACAGCCCGTGCTTCTGAAATCTCTGCATTTGTGACCCCAGACAATTTCCTACAGTATACTGTCATGGCATTTGGCATGTATAATGCCCCTGCAACTTTCCACTTAGGATGACAGCCATATCATCTTAAGGGAGAGGGTTCTCTCTCTCTCTGTGTGTATGTTCTGTGTCTTTCTGTTCTAGGTGCAGCTCTGATGGCTGATTCCAGCCACCTTTGTGAATCTGTGGGCGGAGTCTATAAAAGCAGCTGCTGATTCTCCACTCATTCTTTCTCCATGATGCCGGCCACCATTATCATTTATTGTTTATACTTCCAATAAATGTTCTCTTTATTTACCATCCGGCTGTTTCCCCTGCTGATTTCTCTATTTGTGTTGTGGCTTTTCGAGCCGGCCGTAACAGTATGTTCATCCTTCAACTTCAGGCAAGCATTTGACCTGCAGCTGGTCTCTAATAGGTTTCTTCAAGATTCTCCTCTGGGCGCAGCTCTCTGCGTCCCTGGCCAATCAGAATTGGATAAATGTTATTTTATCCAGTGGTAATCTCGCGACAGTGTCAGGGGTCCTGCCGTAAGGAAATGGCCTTGGATGTAAACAAGCTGGAGTTTAACACAATCAGCTCTAAGTTCAGCTCGTGACCACACGAAGGCAACGGCTCAAACATGGAGATGATTCTCGTATATCAGCGTAAACGACGGCAAAGTAACTGCCCGCTTAGTGTCACCCTATTATCCGGCGCTGCATGGTGTGTCAAGCCTCTCTGCCTGGGCACAGCCGGGCATGGACTCGGTACTGTCGTACAACCACTTCCCGGTGTCTCCAAACTGGTGCAACTCCAGGCACAACAACAACTTTATGGCCAAAAGGAAAGGAGAGCAAAATGTATGTTCAAGTAATCATATATTTTGATAGTGAGTGGGATGATTTAGTGAAAAAAAACTCAGGAGAGTCACTATCTTCTTATGTGTGTAACTTTAATTTTGTATGGTATTGTATTGTCCCGCTCTTCTTAAAAAAATCTAGTGCTGTTTTGTTGCTGAGCTTTGTAGTGCTGTTTTCTGTTTCTTTGCCCCCCCCCCACAATTTTTTTTATCACCAGCCACCGCTGTAACGCAGTCAAATCTTAGCCATTCAAAACTCAGTTTCAGTGGGACTTACACTTTGAGGACATCATTATCTCTGATGTCCATTGCAAACAAACACCCATGAATCTACTTAGAAATCATTGGAAAAAAGACACTCAGTGACCTTTGAGATCTAGAAAAGTTTTCAAGTTTTTCAGCATGCAGACAAAAAATTTGTTGTCGCCAAGTGCAAACTGAGCAGAGGTGTATAAAGTACTTGAAAAAAAATAACTAAGTAAAATTACAAATGCCATAACTGAAAATGACTTTGGTTAAAGTCACCCATAAGAAAATCACTTGAGTAAAAGTCTTAAAGTAGCTCACATTAAATGTACTTAAGTATCAAAAGTATCTTGTGAAAAAAATATACTCAAGTATCAAAAGTACAAGTAAAGTACAAAGTATTTTTATAGTATGAATAAAAAGAAGCAAAACAACCAAAAATGGTTCTCCCCTTGTTCTCTTTCAGGTGAATGAAATAGATGTGGTATGACAAAACAAAAACAAAAAAACACCTGAGCAAACATTTGGAGTGAGTGAATCAAGTGTCTCGTGTCTGCCTGAGGACATAACTATAAATAAAGCGTCTGTCTGCCTAAGAACACAAAAAAGTGCCTCCTCTCTGCCTCAGAGAACACAACTAAATAAGGTGCCTTGTGTCTGGTTAAGAATACAACTTAAAAAAATACATTCTCACTACACACAGCACCATCACTGCAGACTGGTTGCACATCACTTTTCTGAACAATGTCTTGCACAAACTGTATTGCAAAATTTCCCTTAAGGACCACTTTTCCACTTTTAAACTATGATGGGGGAATCCTCATGGGCTGAGGCATACTAACACCAAACACAAACTCTATGGTTCTGGTTCAAGTGGTGATTGAGAAGTTGAACTTGCGGTTCATCCTCAGCAGAAGTTGATTTTCAAAAGTGTTCGCAGCTAGCCAAGCTCTTTTTGGGCTGAAGATGAGACCTGCTATGCTGAACAGTCTTTCACAGGCTGCAGAAGCAGGCAGAGGTGTGTTGAGTTTGACAGACAACTTGAGAACCACAGGAAACGTCTTCAGTATCTTGATGTGTCTGTTGAGTAGGTCAGGTACGAATCAAGCTGCTTGGTGGCGCTTGGTGTTTCGTGGGAACTTTTCAGGACATGGAAGAAATCTCCCTCATCAGATGAGCCGGATCCGACATCTGCTGAAATGGAAGGATCCTCCAACTGCTCCCTGATGTAGTCCAACCCTGAAACAAAGGGAGGGTGAAACTAGCATTAGTACAGCCAGGGTATGTGCACATTTTTATAGGACAAATTTAATTACATTTATGACATTTTCCATAACTCTAAAGGAAAAAATAATATTACATTGACAAACAATCAGAAACAAAAGGCCAAAACTAGCAAAAAATAAATAAAATAATAGAAAAAAAGTTAAGACAAATTGTGAAAATAGCAGATCTACAAGCTCGCAATGCGAGGAAGTGTGAGCTTGCAGATTGGCTACTTTCAAAATTTCTGTATCTGCCAAATTCAGGGAATAAACAAGGAGAGAAACACAAATTTAATGTCTTGACTCTGACAATTCCAGACATCTTAAGATATTTTCAGGCCCTGAACTTCAAAAACTCAATTTACAGTACCCTAATTACAGCTGAAATACTATCAACCTAATTCAGAATTAGACTGATGTATGAAATTAATAATAAAATAACATAAATTGGTAAGTGTACATTAAATTTGTAATTTAATGTATATTTGCTAAATTTCCTTCATTTTAAAGATCTTCATGTTGTCTTACTGATTCTCAGTGTAGCATTATCTTTGATCCAGGCCGTTCTGAACTTTGGGATGAGAATCGCTGCAGCAATCAATTCAGGGTCTCGTAACATCTCGCCAAAACAGTTCTGGATGCCCACTTGAATGGCTTCAACCAATGGCTTGCAGTGCTTCAGTGCAATCTTTATTTTTTCCAGTTTGCTGCTCAGCAGGGAAATCGTCAGATGAAGCCATCCCATCTGGACTTCCGCTTCTCCTTGGAGGATGTTGATGGACTGGGCGACAGGGCTCATGGTGGTGTAGTACTCTTTGAGAAAAGTGTGCTCAACTGGATGGAATCTGTTAGGGAGAAAACAAACCACTGTTTTACATTATGCATGAATATTGTACCCAATAATCAGTAACCTAGAAAACATACAAAGCAAGGTTTTACAGTACATTGTGTATGAACCAGTTCTGAGGTTGTCTACGGCTCCTTATAATGGTTAAGTTTACTTGAGCGATCGAATATTTTTACCACCACTAGAATGCAGTAGTAGGTAGGTTGGAGCATAGTACTTTCACCTCGGGGATCATTTCTAAAGGGGTTAAGTGGTTTTTAAACGAGTCTCATTTAAATATGACACAAGTCAGGGACATTCACAGAAGCCATGGCAGGCAAAAATAAATAAAGAAATAAAAAATACATAATTCCAATTTACATTGGAACCTTCAATTCTGCACAGATCTCTCTCAAAGCTGGCTCTCCCTTATCTCTCAGAATCTTGAGTAGCCTTTCCACAGCCATAAACAGCGAGTTCCACCTGGTGGCATTTTGTCGAAGCAGCTGGAGGGAGCAGGCATCTTCCACAGCTTCAGCTGCTTGGCAGGATCTTCCACACTTATTCCACAGCCCATGACACTTGCTGAATGTTGAGCGTTACAGTTTTTTGTATCCATCGCTGGCTGTTGCTTTTTCAGCATCAACTGTAGACACTAAGTTGAGGAGAAGACAAGCACATCATTGATGTTTTGGAAGCTTGAACTCAAAGCCATCATTCTCATCTAAGATCGAAGTCACGTCAACAAATTCCACTACCTCCTCCATCTCGTTCCCTTCCTCATCCTCTTTCTCTGCCTCTTCTGCTACATTGTTGTTCTTGTCCCCACTAAAAACTTGGAAAGCCTTTAGGAAGTTGGAGCCATTATCGGTTGTTTTCCTCACAACTTTGTTCCTGATGCCATATTCAGAATGGGTGGCATTGAGTGCGGCGGACAAAACATCAAAGGTGTGGGAACCTCTTAGTTGTCTGCAAGCTAGGGCTGCTGATTGTCTAGTTAGGTCTGTAGGGTAGACCAAGTGGGCAGTCACACCAAGGAAGCTCCTTCTCCTAACTGACCAGCAGTCTTTAGTGTTGGCGATGTGGTCCACTTCACTCATCTCCTCAGTTACCATGTTTTTCATAGTCTTTGCTAAATCTTCAATCATTGATCGCAGGGTGGCCCGTGTGATGACTTAACAGTAGGAAGGAGATCTGCGAGAAGCTCCCTGAAGGCTTCATTTTCAACAGTTGACAATGGCTGGAGCCCGTTGACAACATACTTAACAATGGCCCTGTCAACTGCACTCTGAGACATGGATCGGGTATCCAGCAAGGTGGTCTGTTTGAGGGTGGAGGTCCCAGCTTCCGAAGCCCTCTTTCTTTTCTTTGAAGTCAGCTGCTCATATTTTTTCAGATGGTGTGGATGTGCTCTCTACATGAAAAATACATGAATAAAATAAATAATATTATTAGTTTAAATGATACTCAAGACATCATTCAACAGTTACCACAATGACAGGTCTGGATTGTTCTAACCACTTTCACACTGGTGTCCCAATTGTGGGCATGTCCAACATTGATAAAAATGTTGGTCAACTGTTAACTATATTTTATCTTTCAATCATGCAGCACACTGAGCTTGGACATTTGCTTTCCCCCCTTTTTTGTGGTTAACATAAGTGCAGTTTTGGTTCCAACTTTTGCAGATGTGCTCTATATCTGGTAATTATTACACAAAAACAAATCTATTTTATTGAACAGCATGCTATTTCACTACAGCTCCTTGTACGATCTGTTTGTGTATTTTTCAATAATAACGTGAAGCACTTGATATTGAAAATGTATCATTCAGGAGGAAAACTGCCTCCTTCGAGTAGGTTAAGATGCTAACCCTTTTTTATCGACACCCCTGCAGAACAAGTTGCACGAGACATTATCTAGAATAAAGTGTAATAAAATACTGTGTGTGTGTGGGTGTGTGTCGCGTAGGTTTATCCATACTTGTCCACGCCACCACGTGTGATACTAACGTTACTAGCAACGTTAACTTGCACATAATGTTGGCTAAAACTATGTTTTATCAGTAATTACATATTTATACTCCTGGCACATGAAATGACATTGGCAGAGATTAACGTTACTTAATTCACTTACCTCAATGTGTTTCTTAAGGTTGGATGGAGATTTCTTAAACGCCTTTACCTCGTGGCACTTTGGTAGGCACAAGAGGCACTTCATTCTGTATGTTTTTGGATTTTCCCCCATCCCAAGGTAGCCAAACATTGTTGCCAGGTATGTCCATGGCGGGTGACTGTCGTCTTCTACCAAAGGAGATGCTGTCAGAGTGGTAACATCTTCCGTGTCTTCCTCATCAACGTTAACTGCGGAGGTAGCCATGTCGATCTCCACCATCCCGGCCTTACCTCTAATCTTCGCGAGAGTACCGTACGTTGTTCTTCTCGTCCTCTCGGACATTCCCATTCCAGATAATCCTTTGATGATTAATTATATTTCTATTTTAATTTGTAACGAGTAACGAGGTGGCAAACGTCAAAGTAACGGAATAAAAGTATATTTTTTAACTTTTAAACGTAGTAGAGTAAAAGTAAAACTCATGATTAAAAAAAAACTCAAGTAAAGTACAGATCCTAAAAAAAACTACTTAAGTAGTGTAACGAAGTACAACTACTTCGTTACTATCCACCTCTGAAACTGACCCCATGGCCTTGCTACACTTCCTATTTATTATGGGAACTGTGGGAGTGCCACAGTGTCAGACTTGAAAATGGTGTTTGTTATAGTCCACCAAAAAATGAAATAAGAAGAAGAAAGAATACATATTTTGTATTTATTTGCATTGTTACAAATATAAGTGTGTTTTTAAGTTGACATTTTCTTCAACTGAAGCTGAACCCAGGAGTAATCTTAGAACAGGCTGTTTTAACTGCAATAATATAAATAACATAAAAACTGTGAAACGTGCTAATAAATCACAGTCTGTAAAACATCAGTTGAGAAACAGTCAAACAATATAGTAATTGTCTGTAGACAAACTACTCCACCAATTCAAAGAAGTACTAATAGAGATTCCCTCATCTCCACACATAGCTGGAATATCTCAACATCACAGAGTACATTAATAATTTACTAATATTGATTACTCTGTTTGGAGTCTGTAAACTGTGGGACTATCATGGTTATCATAGCTTGTATATCCAGTTCCAGTTCCTAATGATATGAATGTGTCAAGTCTATCCTGCCTGTGGCAATTATGAATTGTATCTACCAATAAATGCTGAAGCAGCAGATAATTTGTTAGGTCAGTCTGAGAGGATCTGGACTTCAGTCAGTAAAGGAGAGAGCAAGAACACACCTCTGAAATTAGGCCACCAACTACTTCAGTTAGCTGATAATCATAATCTGTCTTTTTTTAATCATTAAGAATAAAACAAAGTTAATTTAAATCAGCCCCTTTTGATATCAGACTGAACCTGTTCTATGAAAGCTGCTTCCTTTTGTACATCTCCTGATTCATTGACATGGATGGGTCAGGAGCATAGACTGTATATAAACATCACCCATTGGTTTCTGCAGGCCGGTTTTGAACAGGTCAGGAGTCCTGACCCATTTCATCTCATCAATAGTCATAATCATGGCGAATATAGTATTTTAAGACTGACCGTCTTTACATGAGTATGATTATGCAGCTACAGGCTCAACAACACTCGATACAATGTCCCTGACACTAAGATGTATAAAAAGACAGTAAATGTTAGATTTACATTTGAAACAAACACTGAATTGATGTAACGTTGCTCCATATCAATTCAATGACGAGAACATCTAGAAGGCCATATGACTTGAAATGTGTGCAACTGTTGTGCCCCCAGCTAGCAATACTCAAATATAAGACACTGTCGTGATTACTGCTTGTTCTGCTGCCCCCAATTGGACAAAAAAGCCTATAGTTCATTGATGTTTTGTAAAAAAATTTGTACATGAAAAATGCATTAGAAAATTATCCAATTTATAATAGCATTTTAAAGCTGCTTAAAACATAATGACACAATTATTGAAATAAAATTATTCCAGTGGCACACTTAAGGCTCCATAACCAAGTGACATTCCTAGTTCTGAAATAAGTGATATGTAAGATGTTGCTTTGTAGAGTCACAAAGAGATTAAATCAACGCAGCCACGTTTCAGTGGCATTTTATGAGGTGAAAAGTTTCAGTACACCCATGCTCTTTTCTCTCCACGTCTGCTCTGTTAACTGGATTAGCTTCAGTGTGGCTGCAAGCTGATGAATAGCCAGCAGTAGGTGTTAGGTAACGTGTTGGGGCAGAGCGGGTCCAGGGCATCCATCATAATCATCACCGACTGGGGAGGTCTGTTCTAGATGCTGATGCTGAGTTGGCTGGCATTCAGCTGTGGAGGGGAGGGCTGGCAGAAACAAACCTTGTGGAGAGGAAAAGTGAACCACCTGGTCTACCCATAAGTTCTGCGGAATTTTTTAAAATTCCTAAATGCAATCAATGGCGTTGACTGACAAACCCATCCACTTACATGCGTACAGTATTTTTCCAGGGGAGGGCAGTAAGTCGTTAATGCAAGACAAACATTTCTGCGACCAACTGGCGCCCACAAACTTGAAGAAATTTTGCTTTTGAAAGACAGGGAGAAAGTCTATTGAAGGTTTAGTCTATTGATAATGTGGATATGTAAGATCCCAAAAGAAGTAACTATTTTAGAACCTTTCAGAGGGATTCATTAGTTTGGGATCTCAAATTGGAGATCTAAAATTAGCAGTTGGCCCCAATGATCCCTCAAACACTTTTCTTCACCTATAACTATACAAGAACATCAATAATGAATGATGCAATTCCCAATAATTACTTTTACAAAATCTTACTTTTTATCAGTTTTGCTCATTGCTAACCTTGTGAAGCAACTTGCAAATTAAAATCCATATTTCCAGAACCCTAGCTATTCACTTTTAGATGAGTGGTTTAGACCAATTGGAGAGGAACTGCTGGCAGCTAAAGGTGTGTCTTAGGTGTGATGAAAGCAGGAAGTGATTGTGAGCAACAACGATGTCACCCAAAGGCGTTAGTTTAGCCTCTGCTAGAGCATTATTAATATAACTATAATCTTAAGCCAGCTGTGGCCAAAAGAAATTGCAACTAAAATTGGAATTACATCATTGTTAATGTTAGTCATGTAAAAATGTTTCCATGACTGGTACACCACAAATGCAAGATTTATTTCAGCCAGAAAAGTTAGGTAAATTAAGTTCAACCGACAAATAAAACTGTGCATGAAATAAACAGCAGACTGAATCTGCTGGTAACATACCACGACATGAAGTAGCTTGTATAACACCAGTGTTACCTTTTGAACTTCTCAGCACATGCTGGAGCTCAGTTATTATTAGTGATAAGGTGTAGCAGTTAATCTTTGTCTCCGGCAGCTCAGTTCATGGCCATAATAAGCCATCAAATTATTCACCTTCTTCCATTCTGTATATTCTCGCCCATTCACAGATTCATTGATTCGGTTTCCCAGCTCACAAGAAGGCTTCGTTGCCTCTCTTGCGGAAACATGTCCTAGATTCTACACACTGGCCAGCTGGCTCTGTCCTGCCCCTGATAGGTACCATGAAAAATGTGGTCTGCTCAGTGTAAGTCAGATTTTAGACACAGTGCTCCTTCAAGGCTTCTGGAGCTGAGGTTAAAAAGTGTGAAACAGAGGCCAGAAAACTCTGCAGGTGTCCTCCCGAGTATTGATCTCAGGGCGTGAAAGAAAATCAATACTTTCTGAGTTGTTTTTAGTAAAGTCTGACACATTCAGCAGGTATCTGGATGAGCTAAATGAAACATGGAACAGCCTTTCCACATCTGTTCCCTTTATTCTGCTCCCACCCCTCTCTCTGTTATTTCTTCTACATCTCATATTGGGTTTTTTTTTGGTTTATTTTTAACCAGCTATGGCTTGGAATAGCTTGCATCCTGAAATGGAAATTTAGGATGAACACAATGGGAACTTGGCTCGAACACTGTCACCTCAAGAGGGAATAAGTGACTCATGTAACTTCAAAAGAAATGACTGCAGCCACACCAAAAAGAAGAGAGGAATAAAGAAAGAAAAGCTGTTGAGAAATTGTGAACCAAACAACAAAAACACAGCTTCATACCAACACTTGTCCACATTAAAACATTTCACGATGCTTGTACATCTTTGATCTTACTTTTTTCATTAGGCAATTGTCACTCCTGGAGTGATGAAAAGCACATGGCCTTTGCTTACATGTTCCGATTATAAAGTAATAACTTCCAAGCGGGGCTCGCAGGCCTAATCTAAATCTAGTCGAAGAGCAGGGCCATTAATCAAACTGTTACACCCAAAAGGGTTTTTATACAACTACAGATAGAGAAAATAGACCCAATTTTAAACACACCACTGTCCACAGTGTTTATATCCAGCCAGGGGTTAGACATGCTGTATTGTCTCAATAGAAACAGATCAGTGTATTTGTAATGGATGAATGTTTGAAATGCCAAAAGTAACTTTTTTTTTAATCAGCCCATTACAAAAAAACTTGTGTTAATTTTTGCCACTAGAGGGCAGTGAAAGAAATAACAGTTGTTATTTTGCCTTTCGAGAAGTGATAATTCTCTGCAGGTTTGCCTCCAAGAGTAACACTTTCCACATTACACATATTCGTTTTATTTATTGTTGATATAAAATATATTGATTCATGCAGCCTTAAACCATGAGACAGAGAGCTGCAGCTTGGTTTTGTCCCCCTAAGCTGGTATTTGCAGAGTTTTAATCAACTTAAAATAATGCATAATTCCAAGTAAGCGCTCGATCTTTTGATGTTGAAATGTGGATGCCAATAATACCTTACTGAGGTTTAAGTGCAAAAACACTTTCCACTTTGCCTCATTTCCCACACAACCTATAATTCCTCCAACATGCACACATCAAGGCTCAGGGGTAAAGCAGCCCTACGTGCTCCGTTCGTCCCATCCACAACCCACATTTAAAAAGGACTCTGCAGATAAACATTTCTGACCCTATGTGGTGGAAAGCAAAGCAAAAGGTCCCCTGTAGATATTTCCACTGTTAAGCAGGCCAGATTGAAGAATGAGGAGCAGGTCCAGAAGAGAGAAGACAGACGCCTTATATAGTCAGAACAAACTCATCCTCAGGCTCAGGTAGCCAACATCTCTGGGATGTTAAGCATCCAGAACTGATGAGCTGGTTCTGGAGATAAAGGGAAAAATGTCAAGAATCCTGAGTTCAGAGGGGGGAAGCATGAGGAAGAAGTGAAGGACCCTGGTGTTTGTGTGTGCAAAGTTGTGTAAGAGAGAAAGAAAATGATCTTGTAAAAGTGAGAAAGAAACTAAAAGCACAAGAGATAGAGAATAGTTAATATAAAGACAAACATAATCCAAAAAGACAAACTGACCAGACCACAAGCCAGAATCTCTGCTCCCCTCAGCTGACCCAGTCAACCACGCTAGTCCACTCTCAGAAGGGGTGGGAGGGGGGTCAAAGCTTTAACTGTCAAACTCCATCCCCCATTTCCAGGACCTGGTTCAGATTCAGCTCACAAGTCCTTAGACCTTTTGGGACTAGTGTTGCGGAATGCTGTGGGATCTGCGCCGACTTTTTTTTTTTGTCCTTAATGACGGCATGTATTTATTTACGTTAGCCTTTGTGGGCGGCAACAGCGACATGTGAAAAATCATCTGTGAGGATGGGTTGTTAAAGTGTGAGAGTTCAGTTCTTTCAGCGCGGTGTGAACGTCTCACTCAGAAGGAATTACAATCAGATTGTTCTATTATAGTCAATTATAGTAACACACACACACACACACACACACAAACACACACACATACACACACACTCTCTCTCTCTCTCTCTCTCTCTACTTGACTTCATTACAGTCTGTGGGTAACGCACACAAAATCGTCCCTCATTAAAAAAAGCACAAAACTCTCTTCACTCCCTCAAACACAGAAAAAGGAAACACACACACACACACACACATTGGGAAAATCTCTCACTGATAATGCGGTTGTGGTCGTCTAAACCAGCAGCCCCCATCCTCGCTTGCGTGTTGTACTCACCCCATGGTGGTGGAAAGAAGTCTTTCTGGCTCTGCTGAGCAACCTCTGCAGTCTCAGCATACACCACCATGCACAGTGACTGATGGGGTCTACCAAGGGGGTTTCCTCTCCTGGTTTCTTCCCTCAGTTTTTACCCCCCACCCTCCTTTTCTCAGCTTCGGCGGGATCCTGTTTCAGAGCAAGAGGGGAAAGAAAATGAAAAAGAGTGTTAGAAATGGAAGAAGAGATGTGATCATAATGATTGCTCCCCATGTCCCACACCAGGGACCTCACCATCCTCAGTGATATACCACTCTCCCCTCCAATCAGCCATCTTTTCCACTCCCTCCTTTTCCCTCTTCTCTTCTATGACAAGATTTTGCATAACATTGACATGTTTTCATTTTGCTCTCTTGGCTGTTTCTTTCTCTGAAGCTAAGAATAATGTGACAGTGTAGAATGGTAAGAGCCCAGGGATCAGTAGCTGCTGTTCTCACCTCACATCCCAGGTGCATAACAGTCTCAGATGAGATGACTAGACTGAAAACAAGCAGGGCACTGAGGGCCAGGAAAACAAAATGGCTCAATTGGTTATTGGAACAGTTGTCTAAATGTTTTCCCAAGCTTTTTGGGTGAATTAGATCTTTCAAACCACAGACCCCACTCAGTTTTGAAAAGAAATTTAGTCCCCCTAGATAAGTATTGGCTTTCAAGTGTAGGTTTTCATGGGCTTGCCTTCCAGTGGTTTGCCTCATACATCAAGACAGAAAAGCTTGTTTTAGAATTGATTACCCATTTCCTGCCACTTCCTACTTTATTCGTCTTATATTTTACTGTATATGTTTCCTCCGGACTCCATTTGTAGAAAATGTGGCATCTTCTATTACTGTTATAGCCCACTTATTAGCTTTTTCCACCTTATATGTACTGCTACATTGAAATTCTATCCTGTTGTTGAAGGACTTGAAACCTGCTTTTATGTCTTTTTATATATATATATATATATATATATATATATATATATATATATATAGTGTAGATTGGCCAAGCCACAAGACTATATTTCAATCTCCCAAACATTTAAACTACACTCAGCTATCATCCCAGCTCTATTACTCGGAAAGGCTGATGTGCTATCTTGCCATGTTAATGACAGAATAAAACATTTTCTAGTATCCACTCCAAAATGTAATGGGTTCTTCTTTGGGTGATTCCCAAATCCCTCCACAAATTTCTGGGAAATAGGTTCTTTAATTTTTTTGCGTAATCCTGCAAACTAACAAACCGAGAAACAAATACAGAAGAAAACATAACCTCATTGGCAGAGGGTAGTTATTGATGATAAAACTAAAAACAAATGCAAACAAAATATGTATGGGAATAGCTATCTAAAGGTTTACTAAAGTTTGCTCTGTAAATTTGATTCATCAAATGGTGTATTTTGAAAAAAAAAATATTCCCGCTTAAGTATCAGCTTTCCATTGCTGTTCATTAGGATTTTGCAGTTGCCTCTTAAATCCAAAACAGAACAGCTTTTATCAGAATTGCCTGTACCCAACTCTCGTGGAGTTCACCAAAGTTCCCTTATAGGTCCTATTCTTTTCTCCTTAATGGAACAGACAAGCACAGTTTACAAGCTCATTGCCAAAGGGATGATGAGTTTGCATAAGATGTACAGTATTTGTATGAAATCCTGCTGAAAGACTAGTCCACTTATTTGGAGCAGTTTATCCTCAGAGGTTAAATAAAAGCGAATGGTGTAACACAACAATTAAACTCTGATCCATCCTCTCCAAGTTCAGCACTGTCAAGATGGTTTACTATTGGTCAAGATCATGAATGTCAGCAGTATTCAGATGATACTAAACCATACCATCTCCTGAAACCTGCTTATCCAAGCTGCTTGAAGTCTTACTGGTTAAATCTTAGATGGTTAAAAGCTTCACCATAGATAAATGAGAAGGGTCAAAGAGGTGTTAATTATTTGCCCCTTACGCTACCTCCATACTAGTTTTTCATTTTAAAAATGGATAACTGCTGTTATTTTTACGCCTGGCGTCCACACTACTCCTGAAGAAGTTTGTAATGCTGCTGACCCTACTTTAGTTGGAAACTCAGTTGCTGCTTGCAAGTTGATGTTTAGAAAGAAAGACACTGTCATCCGCATACGCTTCCTGATTGCTTATCAGTCTCAACTCGACTATCAGTGTCACAGTCAGCTCACCTTCATGCCCAGTAGGTTCCCACGTCCCCTCCCGTCTGTCCCGCACGAGCAATCAGCTACACCCACCTCTGCACCTCACCTGGCCCCGCAGCTGCAGCTCATCACAAATCAGGACCCTATATAACCTCCTCTCACTCATTCACTCACCGCCAGATTGTTCTTTGTACTCTATGTCAGACTTTCCAGCGATTAACCACGTACGGATCTCCCGGTATCGACTCTGGTTCTGCCCCTGACTTCCCCGTATCGTCTCAGCCCTGGTTACGACCCTGCCTTTGTCCCTGGTTTCCCCGCTTCGCCTGAACCCCGGAAAAGACCTCTGCCTGCTGCCCCCGACCTTCCCGTCTCGCCTCGATCCCGATAAAGACCTCTGCCTTCTGCCCCCGACTCCGAGCCTTGCCTGTGTACTGACGATTTCCTGGTTGGTGTCATCCACCGGGGCAGTTCCATAGGCGTTGTCTGGCCTGCCGGCAGTTTGTGAACAATAAAGCTGATTACCAACATTTCTACGTGTCTTGCGCTTGGGTCTAAACCAGTACATTACAATACAATCTGGCCAGACATGGAACCAGCGGACGCACTGACACCTGACTCCTCAGAGTCGGGCTTCACTCCCGCCAGCGGCCCTTCTTCAGCGGCAGGAGCGCGGGTCGAGGAGGCGGAGGCGATGCAGCTTGGCCGATCCAGCCTCACCCCGCAGGAACGGGAGCACCGCATGCAGTCCAAGTTGTGCATGTACTGTGGCCCGGCCCGGACATTTCGTGTCCCGCTGTCCGGTAAAAGCCAGGGCTCATCAGTAGGCAGGAAGGTGAGCAATACCTCCATTAAAACCTTCCAGGAGATGAGACCTCTGTTTCACATCAAGCTGTTCCTCCAGGAGGGCTCTCACTCACTGGCCAGCATTATGGACGAGAGGCTCGTACAGCAATTGGGGATTGATCGGGTCCCGCTTCCTCGACCAGTGGCAGTAAACGCGCTGGATGGCCACCTGTTGGGGACAGTTACTCACCAGACTGCTCCTATTCATATGCTCCTGTCCGGAAATCACCAGGAAACGATGCAGTTTCATATTTTGTCGTCTGCACGCATCCCAGTGATTTTAGGGTATCCATGGTTGCGCCAACACAACCCGCATCTGGAATGGGCCACGGGTGCCATTTTGGGATAGAACCCTTCTTGCGATCAGGTGTGTCTCCGGGGAGCGGACGTCTCTCAGCACACCACGGCTCCCAAATCGACTCCAGAGGTGCCGGGGGTCCCGTCTGTGTATCATGACTTCCGGGAGGTGTTCAGCAAGGCGAGGGCTCTCGCCTTACCTCCCCATCGGCCGTAGGACTGCACCATCAACCTGCTATCCGGCACGTCTCCACCCAGGGGACGCCTGTTTTCCTTGTCAGCTCCGGAGAGGGGGGCCATGGAAACATACATACATGACTCTCTGGCCGCAGGCATCATTCGTCCCTCCTCTTCACCAGCAGGGGCAGGATTTTTCTTCGTGGGGAAGAAGGACAAGACACTACGGCCATGCATTGATTACCGGGGACTCAACGATATAACCATACATTGTGGCTCAGGGGATGGTAGAGATGGAACCAGAGAAGGTCTCTGCGGTCTCCTCCTGGCCGGTTCCGGACTCCAGGAAGCAGCTACAGAGGTTCCTGGGATTCGCAAACTTTTACCGCTGCTTCATCCGGAATTACAGCACCATCGCCGCTCCCATCACAGCCCTTACCTCCTCCAAGGTCTCCTTTACCTGGACCCCGGTCGCAGGGGAGGCCTTCCACATTCTCAAGAAACGATTCACCTCTGCTCCCATCCTCCAAGTTCTGGATCCAGACCTCCCGTTTGTGGTGGAAGTGGATGCTTCGGACATAGGAGTAGGGGGGATCCTTCCTCAGAAGTCGCCGGACGACCAGAAGCTCCATCCATGCGCCTTCTTCTCCAGACATCTATCCCCGGCAGAGAGGAATTATGATATAGGCAGCCGGGAGCTCCTCTTGCCGGCGCTAGAGGAGTGGTGTCACTGGCTGGAGGGAACGAGGAATTCTTTCGTGGTATGGACTGACCATAAAAACCTGGAATACATCCAAACCACCAAGAGACTCAATTCACGCCAGGCCCGGTGGTCCCTGTTCTTTACGCGATTCAACTTCACCCTCTCCTACCGGCCGGGGTCCCGGAATACGAAGCCTGATGCCTTATTGCGGCAGTTTCAAGAGGAGGAGAGGACACCCACCAAGCCTGAATCCATCCTCCGGTTGGCGGTCCTTACGTAGGGGACCCCTAACCGGCTATATGTTCCTCCTAACTTGAGGTCCAACGTCATCCAGTGGGCCCATGCGTCCAAACTTACCTGCCACCCGGGAATCGTGATGTCATCCTCCAGCAGTTTTGGTGGTCAACTCTGCAGGAGGACACCAAGGAGTTTGTTAATGCCTGTCCAATATGCAACCAACACAAACCTTCTTCTCAGGCTCCAGTGGGGCTCCTCCGAACTCTGCCTGTCCCACATCGTCCCTGGTCCCACATCTCCCTGGATTTCGTCACCGGTCTACCCCCATCGGACGTCTACACGGCCATCCTCACCGTGGTAGACTGATTCATCAAAATGGCTCATTTCGTTCCCCTGGTCAAGCTTCCTTCGGCCAAAGAGACTGCTCAGCTGATCATCCTCCATGCCTTCCGGCTCCATGGTCTTCCTGTCGACGTGGTGTCTGACCGAAGACCCCAGTTTACATCAGTGTTTTGGAGAGAATTCTGAGAGCAGCTGGGGGCCTCGGTCAGCCTCTCCTCCGGGTTCCACCCTCAGTCCAACAGCCAGTCGGAGAGGAAGTGTCAGGAGATGGAGACAGCTCTCCGGTGCATGACGTCCAGAAACCCCTCATCCTGGTCCCAGTTGCTACTGTGGGTTGAGTATGCGCACAACACCCTAACCAGCTCTGCCATGGGGCTTTCCCCCTTTCAGTGTGCATACGGCTACCAACCTCCTCTCTTCCCAGCCCTAGAGAAGGAGGTTTCCTGCCCATCCGTAGAGACGTTAATCCGCCGCTGCCACCGCACCTGATCTCAAGCCCGAACGTCGCTCCTCCGTTACGCCGAACGTTAAATATAAATAAATAATAAAAATACGACATACGAGCTAGCTACCAAAACACAAACTTCTGCATATCTCGGCCAAATTAAATGCTATCAACGCAAAACTTTAGAATCTTATTTGGAATGTCACTCTGAGGTTCTCTCTACCTAATTTGCCGAAGATTGGCCTCTAGGGGGCGCTATAAATATGAAAAATGTATATCTCATTAACGGCTAATCCAATTTTTACTAAACTTTGAAGGTACGATCTAGGGCCACTCCTGAGGTCACGCCAACAATGGTGTACTGATTACTCAAAATGGGAGTGGCCTATTGCACCCCAAAAAATATTTTTGGGGATTCACCTCTTACACTAACCTGAACGACTTAAAATGTCCAGGGTACATTCACAATGCGCCATGAGCCTCACATATCAAAAATTACACATTTGGACCACTAAGTGGGGCTAAAATTAAGGTAGATGCGTTTTGGAGTATAACTCACACATTACACATCACACATTTAAAAACCTTACCTCCCCCACTTATAACCAAAATCGCAGTTTACAGCTCACGCATTGCGATATTTCCGGACGTTTGCCTCGTCGCTGTCACGTTTCAGGTTCCACTTTTGCGGACTTCGCGAGTCGTCAGGGGAGCCAGCCGGTCAGACTCCGCAATAGCTTCTAAAATCTGTTTTCATTACCTTACCCCTTAACACCCATAACCTTGCGTTATGGGTGTTTTGAATACGCTCTGCTGCCCTTTTACCATCAATAACAGCATGATTCCAATCTGTTTCATTTTTACTGTTATTGTGATGTTGTTTGACTTATATACCATCATCTTGTGGACCGGAGTGGAAAAGCTTGTTGTAACTGTTGGTTGTTCCCACGTCAACAGGCTAATTTGTCGCTGTAATCTCCCCAGGCTGTAGACCACAGTGGAAATGCAGGCAGACAACAGTCTGCAGGGACATTGTAGTTCCTTGAAGAAAGTTTCTGGGAGTAAAATCTCTGGGTACTCTTGGTTGAAACATGGCTTGAGTTTTAAAAACATGGGAATAACGTCCTATTGTATTTTAATCTTCTTTATCTTCTTTATCATCATTAGCTTGTGTTTACAGCGCTGCTTAGACTGGTCAGAACCACTGTCTGTCCTGCCAAGTGAAGGATGACGCATTCTTAGTTCTCATGACAGAAACTGTGTGTGTGTGTGTGTAAAATGGAGTGGCAAGCACATAGGATGTTTGTGTCACTGATGCACCTTCTGCTTTCAAGTGTGTATACGTGTGTCTATCTGCAGGTGTGTTTTATGTGTGTGTGTGGCCACCTGCCCTGTGATGGGTTGGTACCCTCAGTCTTTGTTCTCAGCAGATGAAAGCTACTGGGGGAGAGGAAGCCCCTTTGCTTCAAAGTTCAGCGAGGGCTCAGACAGGAAGCGCTTTCAGGCGAGATGGGAATAGAACCATCAACCAACTCTTTCAGCTCGCCTCCTTTCAGTGTTCAGCTCCAAACACTTCTTTAGTTCAGTGGGGATAAAACACCTGGTTTCTTTGTCCCCTTTCAATACTAAAGAAGCAATGTGCTATTTGAAATGCCCCTGTCATTTCTTTCTGGTGTAAAATCATATCTTGCCATATCTGATTATCACTATCTTTCCTTTTATGAGGATGACATTTTTGTAGATTTATAAATTAAATATTTTCAGGTTTTATCTAAAATGATCACAAAATGTGAACTGTCAGCTCTCAAATTTCACAACAAAATTGCATTGTCGGTCCATGCTCTCCGCAATGATGTTAATGTCTTCTGAACTGCTGCCCCCTAACTGCCAGCTGACATCATTTGTCTGTATTTTTCAAAAATGTTATACAAGTTACTGTTGAAAAACTAAAATCCTATTTTATGATGAGAGAAAGCTGGTGTTATGGTTTGATTAGGTTAAGGCACAAAAACAACTTGGTTAGGTTACGAGGAAAATAATGATTTGGTTTTAAAAAGAACATTTCACTTTGCTTTAAACCAAATGGTAACAAAGGTAAAGTAACTCTGCCAGTCCAGCGCAACATCCCAACAAAAGCTGCTTTCACAAATACACGGCAACCCGGAACTTTTCCAGACATTACCAGGAGGAGCTTTGTGTGTAAATGCAAATTTCCATGACTAAGTGACTTTACCGTGCCAGTTGCAGAGAACAAAGTCTGTCATGTGGGATTGACCCGATTTGCAATCAGATAGGGTTGAAACAGCCTGACACAAGGCAGAATGGAAATGCAATGCAATGCCGTCATGAATATGAAAAAATTGACATATTTAGGTTCCACATCGGTTTTCAACTACATCCTCAATTTCACACATGGACCATATAGTGTCCAGGCATATACTAGTTTTTGATTTAGTCTTGTTTTTCTGGAGGACAGTTTCTGTTTGTCTGTTTTTGTGGTTGTTTTCTATACATATTTTGAACTTTTGTTCCCTGTTAAGTTCTGTATTTGGTATTTCCGTATGTTCAGTATTTACAAAAAGCGCCTGTTATTGTATGCCATTTTTTTGTCCCTGTAGCATGCAGATCATCCCCTAACCGTGGTGTTTACAGAGCATGGTGATGAGCATGCGACATGAGAACATAATGTCCTGGTCAGGGATTTGGCATGTGCGGAGAAGCTCAGCCAGTCCAAACACCAGAGTTTACTCTGAGTTACAAAGCACAGTGTGAGGCCGTGCTATCAATGTGACAGAGGATGCAGGATGCAGTTCCAAGAAAGCCGAGCTGCGATTAGTGCTGACTACTAGAGATTAGATTTTCTTGAATCTACAGAATTTGGAATGTGACAGGAAATGAGACATCCTGGCAAAAAATCTGAAAGGAGTCCCTGAAAAGCAGCTATCACACTAAATGTAAACAAATGAGAGGGGGAAAAAAAATAATATCTGGACTGTATAAGAGATCCTTGGCTGCTAGGATACTGTAAATATCAACAAGATTCAGGAAATAAGGTGTATTGTTCTTGTGAAAGAAAAATTATAGCTTACTTGCAGTTGTACTTTGTAATTTGTCTATTGTCAATGCCTGTCTAATAGAAATCTCTTAATTTCTTTAATCATGATCATGATCAGCATCAACGTAGCATGATGAGGAAACAAATTACTGACTGTTGTTTTTTTCATTACCCTAACAGAATATTAATGCACAAGAAAGTACAGGGAAAGCTGCAAAATAAGTGATGCATTTTTTCATGGGTTCACACTTATTTTCATCTGTATAAACACCACTCCTGTCCTTTATCTTTCCATTCCGTATACTGTACCTGTGTTATATCCTGTCCCTTTGCTCTTCTCTTTTTATCTGTTGGACGGAGAAACAGAAGCTCCATTCGTTCACATTTTATCAATATCTAATCATATTTTTTTCCCTGTTTTCCATCTTTCCGTGCTCATTTCCATTTCATGGAGAGGAAGGCCGACAGATACGGATCTCTCTCTGCCTGCTTAGCATTTGAATCACAACATCATGGCACAGCTTCTTTAAATGCTCCGCTGGCCTCTCACCCCTTCCTGCCCCTGAATTTGCCACGTTTGATTTCTTCCTGATTCCTTTGTCTCTCTTGGTGTTGTTTTCTTACTGTCTTACTTTTATCTTGATTCCTCTGGACTTCATGGTATGCATGACTACCAAGCGCGTGGATTTGCACCACATAGGTCTTGTAATTGACGACTTAAAGGTGAAATATTATGTTCAGATTTAGGTACATTTAATTTGGGTGACCACTTGAAAACGTTTTACATGTTTTAATGTTCAGAAAAGGCATCAGTGTCCTCATACTGCCCATTCCTGCAGCTCCTCTTGTCACCCTCTGTCTAAAATGCCCGGATTTCTTTTTGCCCCAGTCTGGTTTGATTGGCCAGCTGGCCCAATCTGTTGTGATTGGTCAACCACATTGAAATTTGTAGGAAATGTCACACCCCTTCACCAGAAAAGTGGGGATTCTCAGATTGAAGGCCAGGTTACACCAAAAGATCCCCCTCTGTAACATTACAGTAGGAGAGAAATCTGAACCAGAGCCAGGCTGTAGGGTTTAGTCAGCTCACAAAAAAATGACAGGGTGGTCTTTTTTCACAGTTTGTGGGCCGGCAGTTTCCACAGATACCCAAATTTATGTGCACAAACACTGAAAAAGTGATTTTTGCATAATATATCACCTTTAAAACTTAGAAATGGATTATAAGTAATATTATAAATGTATACCTAACAGCTTCATAGCTTTATGGGTTTTTCCGTCATAGGCTCAACTATACTCCTAGTTGCTGTAGACTACACCATGCTTAGACTACACACTACATGATCTCAGTTGCTTGGTGGTAGTGCTTCTGTTTTTAAAGCTGCCATAATAGAATTTTGATCACTAGGGGGCAGTAGAGTTAGCTGAAAACACATCTGACACAAAGGGGTTTTAGTGAACATAATAGGTGTTACATAATTAATAAAATTACTGATATGTGACAGGTTCGTTGTGGGCCTGAGAGACCAAAGATTTCTCTCTTGTCCATGTTCCCATGGACAAGAGCCAGAGCTTACACTGGAGAAAGCTGTCACTTGTGTCCGCCAAAGCGAACTAGTGAAAAAACAGCAGGACATGGTGAACAGCAACTTCAAGGCAGAGGCAACAGCAGCCAATATGGACAATGTTGGTGTGCAGCAGCGAACTTTTAACAAAGGCAAAGCTGGGCAGTAGAGTAAAATGCACTTTAAGAGACAAAGTAGATACCTTCAGTCACAGCCACATGCTGATACACAGTGCAATAGATGTGGTAGAGCACCATTTCATAGCAAACAGCAATGTCCAGCCACAGATGTATTTCACAACCAATGTCACAAAAAAGGACACTATGGAAAAGTGTGCATGTCTGAGGCTGTTAGAGTGGTTCATGCCACCTCTGAAGAAGCCAAAGTGGAGGACAATGCCTTCTTGGGCTTACTGGACACAGGCTGGAGCAGTGAAACCTGGTTATTGAAAGTGAAGCTAGACCACCATGAATCCGAGCTTAGGATGGACACAGGTGTGGATGTAACACCAATACCAGACTCTGAATACCGAGCATGTGGACAGTTTCAAGGGCTGGAGAAACCAGCTAAACCTCTATGTGGCTGGAAGAGACCGTCTGCAGGTGAGAGGAAAATTTAAAGCCACACGAGCAAGATGCAAAACAGTTTTCCGTGACTACCCTGAGAAGAATCCCTCTACCACTTTTCCCCAAAGTGAAACAGGAACTGGCTCGCATGGAAGACCTGGGTGTAATCTCAAAGGTTGAACTACACACTGACTGGTGCGCCGGAATGCTCCCTTTACCAAAACCCAATACAGAGGTGCACATATGTGTTGACCTGACAAAACTGAATTACTTAGTCAAGAGAGAGAGGCACATGCTTCCCTCAGTCAAGCATACACTTGGACAGTTAGAGGGTGCTAAAGTGTTTTCAAAGCTCAATACAAACTCTGGGTTTTGGCAAATCCCCTTGGCAAAAGAATCTGCACACCTAACAACGTTTATCACACCATTTGGCAGATACTGCTTTAACCACCTGTGTTTTGGCATATCCTCTGCACCAGAGCACTTCCAACAGAGAATATCCCAGATCCTAGAGGGCTTGTAGGGAGTTTTATGCCAAATGCATGACGTGCTTGTGTAGGCTGAGTCACAGACCCTCCATGACACACGCCCGCATGCAGTTCTCAAAAGACTAGAGGAAGCAGGAGTCACACTGAAAAGTGAGAAGTGTGAATTTTCAAAAGACTCTGTCAAGTTCCTGGGGCAGATCATTGATATGTCTGGAGTCAGAGCAGATCCTGATAAAGTAAAAGCTGTCATCCGCAGGAAAGTGAGTGGAGTCAGACGGTTCCTGGCGATGGTAAGCATGCGGTCAAGACGGAAAAAATCTTCTGCAGAAAGGAAAAGATTTTCACTTAGCTTTGATGGCTTACCGAGCCACACCCCTGGCCAACAGGCACAGTCCTGCAAAACTGCTGATGGGCAGACGAATAAGAACTACTGTTCCTGTTGTACCATCTTCCCTCAATCCTGGGTGGCCTGACATCTCAAAACTGGAGAAGGAACACAACAGCAGACAGAAACAGTGGAAAAACTTCAACAAGCGACACAGAGCTCATGACCTGCCAGAACGGGAACTGGGCGATCATGTCTGGGTCACTGACACAAAGGAAAAAGGGACAGTGAGAGCAAGGGCAGATTCACCAAGATCTTACATTGTTGAGACAGTAGAGCCTACAGCCACACCAGTAGACTTACCAGACATAACTCAGCACAGTTGAGCACCACCAAGTCTCATTCTCAGCCACAGAGGCTGAAAGACGCCACCCAGTTAGGGGGAAAAACCCTCCGAGATACGTAAAAGACTTTGATACCGGATACTAGTTTAGCTGAATATAGTTTATAAAAAGTTGAGTTAAAATAATAATCAGCTGAACAGAGAAAACATCTGAAGAAAGTATTTTCTGTTGCAAATGTTATATTGTTTGTTGAAAGGAGGTAATAGTAAAACTTACTTTTATGAAGGTTTGATAATCTAACAAAAGGTATTGAAAGAAAATTTCAGAATGCTTTGTAAAACAAACATCTTCCTAAAGATAGTTATTTGACTGTACAGTACAGTACACACAAAGGGGATGTAGTTTTATAAGAGTTGTATTGTGTTACGTCACTGCTGCCTAGTGGACGGAGGTTGATATTTTCCTGTTTTTTTTCTGTGCCTCTGTTTCTGCAATAAGCTCTGTTTCTTCTCTGTGCCTCCAAAAAGAAACAGAGCTTAACGTTTTGTTTGATTATTGAATATCCAAATCAGTAAAGTAGAAAACTTTGTAGAGAGCTTAGCAACTTGTTATGTTTCTAATCACCATGTTGTACGTGTATTAGTGTGGTAAAACATTTAAGGTTCATGATGAAATTCAACTAGGGCTCAGTGAATTCCCAAAAACTTTCTAAATTTTTTTTTACCTATAATGAACAAATTTCCACCACATCTAAATACACTCACCGGCCAATTTATTAGGTACACCTGTTCAATTGCTTGTTAACACAAAAAGCTTATCAGCCAATCACATGGCTGCAATTCAATGCATTTAGGCATGTAGAGGTGGCCAAGACAACTTGCTGAAGTTCAAACCGAGCATCAGAATGGGGAAGAAAGGGGATTTAAGTGACTTTGAACGTGGTATGGTTGTTGGTGCCAGACAGGCTGGTCTAAGTATTTCAGAAACTGTTGATCTTACAGTGTTATCACAACACTGCTGACTGATGCCCACCGTCTGTGAATGTAGAGGCTGACTCATGCCTGTATTGTTTTCATGTGGCCTATCATATGGCTATTCAGGCCACTTGCTCAGAAAAATGGGCTAATTCCCTGAATATTAATGATTAGACCCTATTATTAGTATTATTACTGTTATGATGATTATTATTGTTGTTTTTAGGCCTATTATTGTTGTTACTATTGTTCAGACCTTTAATTCGTTTTGCACAGAAGTCTTGCTCAACAATTATTGGAAGGACTGTCAAATTCATGATTTAAACCAGTATGGATATTATTTGAATTACACTACTAATTTACAGAGAAATCTGCCCCCTGATCAAGATCGCAGTCCATGTCCGTATCAGAAAAGGACGAACCCATGTGGCTATAATGGGGGGCAGCATCCCCCTGTAATGCAACAGGTGGAGAAAGGGTGAAGAGAGACTTTGACAGGTTGGCCAAGAGAAAGGCCACAGGAAGGGCGTAGCGACGCAGCCTGTCATAATGGAAAATCTGGGAAGAGGGTTCATCCCCAAATGGGCTACCAAGTTGGTATGTGACCCCCACCTCATCGCCCCTGTCCAATCAGCTAAGGCCCTAGGAGCCAGTGTGGAGCCAGCTTATGGCGGCTCTCTGCAGGATCGTTTAACCACACAAGATCCCCGGGCTGTGCCTTAGCCTGATGTCATAGTAAGTCGTTTGTTTCTTGCTCGCCGCAAGGTTGTTGTCCCTCGTCCGGTTTAACGCCGTGTCCAAGCGCCCAAGGAGAGAACCTCCAAAGTCCTCTGGGGGTCCATGAACCAGGTCGCCTTGCACCAGGCCCAGCACAACATCAACAGATATCCAGGCCTCCATGCCATGTGTGAGGAAGTAAGATGTGAACCCTATGCTGGAATGTACACTGGTATTGTACACAAACGCGACCTGCGACAGAAAACAGTCCCACTCCCCTTCACACGACAGGAGAGTCTTTGCTCGATCAGTTGGATCGATCAGTGTTCTATTAAATCTTTCCACCATACCATCAGATTTTGGATTGTATGGTGTGGTATGTGTATTTTCAACCCCAACATCCCGCACAAATGTTTCATCACGACTGACTCAAACCTGCTAGCTACAGCCTGGCCTCCTCTGCTTGGTGCAGCCCACCATCTGTTCTAGCTACAACCTGCTAGCTACAGCCTGGCCTCCTCTGCTTGGTTCAGCCTACCATCTCTATCAATCTCTTCTAGCTACAACCTGCTAGCAACAGACTGGCCTCATCTGCTTGGTGCAGCCTACCTTTAACCATGTCAAACATAACCACTTATAGTTATTAAGCGTAAATGTCTCATCCTACTTCTACTTTTACTCTCAGGTAACATTGAACCAAACCGGGGGCCAATTTACTCTATCAGTACTCCTGATGACTTCAAAGCCGGATCTGGCCAATAACATGACATTCATGTTATTCACATGAATGTCCGCAGCTTACTCCCAAAAATGGATTAAGTTAGAATTTGGACCCAATCAACGGACACAGATGTCCTAGTTCTGTCTGAAACATGGATAAGTAAATCTGTCTCAGACATGGAAATTTGTATTAAGGGCTGCAATGTATTTCGATGTGACTGCCTGAGGAAGGGTGGTGGTGTCGCTAACTATATGAAAAATAACATTATAACCTCCGTGTCCATCACCAAGCAGTTTTAAGTCCTTGCCCCGAAGCTTGAATTCACTCAGGGTCAGTCTCTCTCTATCATTGGGTGTTATAGACCCCCTCAGCCTGTAATGAAGCATGATCTTCACTAACACAATATGTACAGTATCTGGGCTTGATACAAATGACTTTCGTCTTGTCGGGGATCTAAACTGTGACTGGCTCTCCTCTGCATCTGACAGCCTTAAATCTGTCTGTGATTCACTAAATCTTACACAGTTAATCAATAGTCCAACTCGTCCTAACATTAAACGTCCTGAGAGATCATCTTTGCTTGATTTAATTCTAACAAATGCCCCTCATAAATTCACAGATATTGGTATTTTTGCAAATGATGTAAGTGATCACTGTATCATAGCAACAGTTAGAAATGCCAAACTCCCAAAGTCCAAACCTCAACACCTTCTTAAAAGAAATTTTAAACACTTTTCTGAACAAGCCTTTTTCCATGAGCTGTCTCACTTTGAATGGAATAGAATTTCTCTTATTGATGACGTCGACCTGGCCTGGAAGTTCTTTTATGATGTTTTTTTAGGTATTCTAAATAAACTTGCTCCATTCTGGGAATTCAGAGTGAAAGGGTGAAACAACCCCTGGTATTCCCGGAAATAGGTAGCCTTCTTAAAGAAAAGGATGTGGCCTGGGCCAGGGCAAGATAATCCAATCCGATTGGTTTAGTTTTAGACAGCTCAGAAATAAATGTACATCTCTTATAGAGCTTAATCTGAGTTTTACCTCTCGGAAACCATGAAAAACTTAAATGATCCAAATAAGTTCTGGAAGGTAATAAAAGTCTCCTATGGACCTGTATCCACGAGTGAACTTCACAATTACATTGTTAAGGACTCTTGTTTTAATTCAATTCAATTCAATTCAATTTTATTTGTATAGCGCCATATCACAACATACATTGTCTCAAGGCACTTTACATAATGAGGTCAGTATTACAGTATTACAGGGAAAACCCAACAAATCCCACAATGAGCAAAGCACTTGGTGACGGTGGAGAGAAAAAACTCCCTTTTAACAGGAAGAAATCTCTGACAGAACCAGACTCAGTTGTGGGCGGTCATCTGTCTCGACCGGTTGGGGTAAGGAGAGAGAGGAGGAAGAGAGGAGAGGTGGGCAGAAAGAGGGTGGGAGGAGAGACAGTAGGAGAGAAGAGAGAGAGAGGACAGTTGTACCACCACCGCTGTAATCTCTACCAGACTGATACTTATAATTAAAAAATACAATTATGCTGTTGTTATTATTAGTGATGATATTAATATTAATATTATAATAACAATAATAATAACGGGTTTGGGTCCTGCAGCTCTGGGGTCAGAGATACACTAGGAGAGATAGAAAACACAAACAGGGTTAGTGACATGTACTGTAAACATATCGGGGGATGGGGGGGTAGTATAACAGTTGCTTTAATTTCTACAAGACTGATACTTATAATTAGTGAAAACTGATACTTATAAATACAATGATGTTATTAATAATAATAATAGTAATAATAATAATAAGGTTTGGATCCTGCAGCTCTGGGGTCAGATCTACTAGGGGAGAGAGAAAACAGAGTTAGTGACATGTAATGTAGATACATGGGGGCAGAGAGAGAGAGAGAGACAGATTGAAAAAAGTGGGAGAAGGAGAGAGATATAAAGAGAGAGAAAGAGGGGGAAGGAGAGAACGGGAGAGGGAGAAAGATGCTCATGATATAAGTTCCCCCAGCAGTCTAGGCCTATAACAGCATAATAAAGAAATGGTTTATTAAACACCTGAGCAGTTCTAACTATAAGCTTTATCAAAAAGGAAGGTTTTAAGTTTAACTTTAAATGTAGACAGGGTATCTGCATCCCTGACACAAACTGGGAGCTGGTTCCAGAGGAGAGGAGCCTGGTGGCTGAAGGCTCTGCCTCCCATTCTACTTTTACAGACTCTGGGAACCACAAGTAATCCTGCATTTACAGAGCGAAGTGATCTATTGGGATAATATGAAACTAGGAGCTCTGTAAGATATGATGGAGCTTGATTATTAAGGGCTTTGTAGGTTAGGAGCAGTATTTTGAATTCTATTCTGAATTTTACAGGAAGCCAATGCAGAGATTCTAACACTGGAGAAATATGATCTCTTTTTCTAGTTCCTGTCAGAACTCGTGCTGCGGCATTTTGGATTAGCTGGAGGCTTTTCACAGACTTATTGGGGCATCCTAGTAGCAATGAATTACAGTAGTCCAGTCTTGAAGTAACAAATGCATGGACTAGTTTTTCAGCATCCTTTTGAGATAGGATGTTTCTAATGTTCTTGATATTGCGCAGGTGAAAGAAGGCTGTCCTAGAGACTTGTTTTATGTGTGAGTCAAAGGACATGTCCTGGTCAAAGGTAACTCCAAGGTTTCTCACAGTAGAGCTGGAGGCCAAGGTAATGCCATCCAAAGTAACTATATGATCAGATAATGTTTCTCTGAGGTGTTTAGGGCCGAGTATAATGACCTCAGTTTTTTCTGAATTTAGAAGTAAAACATTATAAGTCATCCAGGCTTTTATGTCTTTAAGACAATCCTGAAGTTTGTCTACCTGATTCGTTTCATCTGGCTTTATAAATAAATACAGCTGGGTATCATCAGCGTAGCAATGGAAATTGATGTGGCGTTTTCTTATAATATTGCCTAAAGGAAGCATATATAAAGTGAAAAGTATCGGTCCCAGTACAGAACCTTGTGGTACTCCATGTCTCACTTTTGTATGAATGGAAGACTTGTTATTAACGTTAACAAACTGAAATCGATCAGATAAGTAGGACTTAAACGATTCTAGTGCTGTTCCTTTAATCCCAGTGTTCTAGTCTCTGTAACAGAATTTTGTGATCAATGGTATCAAATGCAGCACTAAGATCTAAAAGGACGAGAATAGAAACATATCCACTGTCTGAGGCCATGAGAAGGTCGTTGGTAACCTTCAGTAGTGCTGTTTCTGTACTATGATGTTTTCTAAAGCCTGACTGAAAGTCTTCAAGCAGACTATTCCTGTGTAAATAGTCACATAATTGGTTAGCAACATTTTTTTCAAGGATTTTAGAGATAAAGGGGAGGTTTGATATGGGTCTATAGTTAGCTAAGATATCTGGGTCCAGAGTCGTTTTTTTGAGCAGGGGTTTAACTACTGCCACCTTAAAGGCCTTTGGTACATAGCCTGTCAATATAGATAAATTAATCTGATCTACTATGGAATTATTAATTAAAGGTAATACATCCTTAAATAGCCTCGATGGAATAGGATCTAAAAGACAGGTTGATGACTTGGATGAGGTGACAAGTGAAGTCAGCTCAGCCAGATCTATAGGGGAGAAGCATTCTAAATATAAATTAGGCGATACTATTGGTTCAGAAGCTACTGTACTGGACAGTGTGTCTGTGCCATTAGTGGGAAGAAGCTGGTAAATTTTTTCTCTGATGGTAATAATCTTATTAGTAAAGAAACTCATGAAATCATTGCTACTTAGAGTTGGAGGAATAGACTGTTCAGTAGAGCTTTTACTCTCTGTCAGCCTGGCTACAGTGCTGAAGAGGAACCTGGGGTTGTTTTTATTTTCCTCTATTAGTGAAGAAAAATAATTGGTTCTGGCATTTCGGAGGGCTTTCTTATATGTAATTTAACTATTTTTCAAGTCTAGGTGAGAATCATCTAGACTATTGGAACGCCACTTCCTTTCTAACCTACGTGACATCTGTTTTAAAGCACGTGTCTGTGCATTAAACCATGGAGCTATCCTCCTCTGATTGACTGTCTTCTTTTTCAGAGGGGCGACAGTGTCAAGTGTGGAACGTAGTGAGGCTGCTGCACTATCAACAACATCATCAATTTGTGTGGGAGTAAAGTTTTGATAACGATCTTGCACTGTATCGACACATGGCAGTAGAGTAAATAACGTAGGAACTGTTTCTTTGAATTTACTAACAGAGTTTTCTGATAGACACCTGCTGTAATAGAACCTTTCTCCAAATTCAGTAAAGTTAATAATGGAGAATTCAAATGTAACTAAGTAGTGATCGGACAGAGGGTTTTGAGGAAATACTATTAGATTGTCAATGTCTATGCCATAGGTCAGAACGAGGTCGAGGGTGTGATTAAAACAGTAAGTGGGTTTGTTTACATGTTGAGTAAAACTCAAAAAATGAGCGAATTAAAGGCAGAACTAAGACTGTCGTTGGCAACATCCACATGAATGTTGAAGTCACCCACTATAATAACTTTATCTGTGCTAAGCACCAACTCAGATAAAAAGTCTGAAAATTCAGATAAAAATTCAGAGTAAGGGCCTGGTGGTCGATAAACAACGACTACAATAACTGGTTTTTGACATTTCCGGCTAGGGTGAAGGAGGGTAAGAGTTAGGCTTTCAAATGAGTTAAAACTATGTTTAAGTCGAGCGTTAAGCAATAAGTCTGCTTGGTAGATTGCTGCTACTCCTCCTCCTCGGCCTGTGGTCCGAGGAATATGAGTATTATTATAAGAGGGAGGTGTTGATTCATTTAAACTAACATATTCTTCTGGCTGTAGCCAGGTTTCGGTCATACAGAATAAATCAACGTGCTGATCAGTTATCAGATCATTCACTAACAAAGATTTAGATGGGAGTGACCTAATATTAAATAAACCACATTTTATTGTTCTATTCTTAGGTTCATTTATAGGGTTTGTGTTGATCTTTATGAGATTTGCCAACTCTTAAAGGCAACCAACTCTGAAAAGTTAGATCACAACTAGATCGCATGCCTAGATATGCCAATATGATGGAGCATATTAGTCAAAAAACTATGGTCAACAGTCATTAATAGAGCAACACAAAATTGTTTGCAGTCTAATACCTCAGTGACATAATTTATTACCTTGAGGGCAGCAGTTACAGTGCTATGCTGTTTCCTAAAACCAGATTGATATTTGGATAAAATATCGTTGAAATCTAAAAAGTCCTTGAGTTGATTACTGACAAGCTTTTCAAATACCTTTAATAAGCATTTTATTTCTGCTGGTTTCTTATTTGAATCCTTGTAGTATACAATGTTTTTCCTGGATCGGGTAGTGACAGTGCGCCTTCTGATGATTGGTTGTTTCATATTGTCAGACCTGTGTCTGTCTTGGAGGTCCATAAGGGGTTAAAACAGCCTGACAGAAAGAAAGCACTAAGCCCTGATAAGCTTGATCCCTACTTTCTTAAGCTAGTTGCTGATTTTATTGCTGAGCCTTTATCATTTATTTTTAATCTTAGTCTTGTTAGCAATAAAATCCCCCAAATCTGGAAATCTGCCTTTGTTCTTCCTCTGATGAAGGGGTGAACCGTCAAATGTTAATAATTACAGGCCGATCTCCAAACTGTGCATTCTGGTAAAGGTATTTGAAAAGCTTGTCAGTAATCAACTCAAGGACTTTTTAGATTTCAACGATATTTTATCCAAATATCAATCTGGTTTTAGGAAACAGCATAGCACTGTAACTGCTGCCCTCAAGGTAATAAATTATGTCACTGAGGTATTAGACTGCAAACAATTTTGTCTTGCTCTATTAATGACTGTTGACCATAGTTTTTTGACTAATATGCTCCATCATATTGGCATATCTAGGCATGCGATCTAGTTGTCTGACAGAACACAATGTGTTCAGATGTCAGGTTCCATCTCCTCTTTTCTGAGAATATCAAAGGGCGTGCCCCAGGGTTCTGTGTTTGGTCCTATACTGTTTTCCATCTATGTCAATAACCAATGTGAAAACGTATCAAATGCAATGTATCATTTTTATGCTGACAATACTGTCATTTATTGCTGTTTGTCTTCTATTGTACAGGCTTTTGATTTATTGCAGTCTGCATTTGTTGTTGTACAGTCTCGCTTGCAGAAGCTGAAATTGGTGTTGAATTCAGACAAAACCAAACTGATGTTGTTCTCAACAGCAAGTGAATTACCACCAAATCTTCCGAACATTTTTACTGTCCAAGGAAAGGACATTTAATTAGTCTCAATGTATAGATACTTCGGTATCAACAGTTGTCTTTCACTATCCTTGGTCTGGTTCCTTTCTACCAGTGTACTTTTCACATTAGAAGTCAAAGTCACTATGGCCTGCGCCCACAAGATGCGCTTAACTTTACAGTTCCGCGTGTTTGCACTGAGCTGGGGAAAATAGATTTTAAGTTTGCTCCCCCTTTGCCTGGAACACCCTCCAGAAGGATTTAAAACTACCAGACTGGATCTCTAAAATGACTTTGGTACTATACTGAAGGACCTCGAACTGAAAACCATTGAAAAGTGTCGGTGTACTTAATCCGTTTTCATCCCAAACATCTCCACATTATTTGACGGAAAATTGTGTGCTTCATATTGCTGTTTGTACTTTTATGTTGTTTTTATGCTGTTTCTGACTTGTGCTGCTGCCTTCTTGGCCAGGTCACCCTTGTGGAAGAGATCCTTGGCCTCAATGGGCTTTTACCTGGTTAAAGCTGCTGTCGGTAGGATTGAGAGAAGTGTGGGCATAGTCTCAGAATTCAAAACCCAACGACTCCTGCTCCCTCCCCCTCCCTCTCTGCTCCCTCCCCTTCCGTCTCCGCTGCTCTTCCACATTTTTTCATTTCATTTATTTATTTCAAAGTTTTATTTTAATATTTATGCAACCTCAGTATTTGCTTTGCAATAAAGTGTATTTTGAAAGTGATTGGTTTCTCATTGCATAAATATACAACAATGTGAAGATTACTTACTACTATCAATATACTTTTTGAATCAATTCAAGGCATTACAAATATATTAATTTGGGGTAATCAGATTCACTGGTTCAGTTCTACCGATGCAGTAGCTCAAAGAAAAGCACAAAAAATGTATCAAAGTACACAATGATGTAATATTGTCAAGCTTTATTTTGCATGAATAAAATACAGTTGTTGGTTGAATATTCCTTCCTCAGCTGTCCCCCCAGCAAAGTCAGCATCTATGGGGAAAAGCAACATGAGTATGTGAAACTGATCCAGGAAAAAATATTCCTCCTCACAAATTCATCACGCATCTTAGCATTTAGCATTGCACGGGATGCTACGTTGGTGAAAAAATAGTGAAGCTAACTAAACAGTCCGACAAAGATGGGGGAGCATTTGGTCGCGAAAGAACAGACAACGACACACACGTATGGAAAACTCTCAAAAACAGATTAGACGGCTTGGACACAAACATATTTTCAGCTATTATGCTAAACACCGCTAACCACTAGCCGTAGCACTGTGGACCTAGAACTAGCAGCCTGATTAGAACTAGCAGCCTGATTACCACAGCACAGTAGCACACGGTCACAGAGTGCGACAATAACATGGAAAATAAAAGATAAATGAAACAGAGGGTCATTTGTGAACCCTGTCGGTGTCGTTGCTTCTGTGGAAAACTCCGATGTTTACATCTGCTCGATCTGTTTCCTTCTTTTTAGCTCGTTTTTGCTCGAGGTCTTTGTCGTATATGCAGTTTCTGGCAAAGGAGCCAGGCAATTTTTTCGATGCTTGGTGCTTTTTTACCACGGTGTTTTCAAACTAACTCTGCTTCTGCTGCGAGCTCCTCGTTGTGAAGACATGAGCTTGGTCGTGACCGAGCGAGTGGGGCTGTGCACAGGTTCTGCAGCACTGAGCCTCGTACCCGGATGACTGACAGAGCGGAGACACGCCCCCTGTCTGTGATTGGACATTTTTGCTTGGGCGCGGTGGATTCTGGCAAATGGCATTAAAGGCAGTAGGGGGAGCTGAGTGACCCAGAGTCTGTCACTGACGATCTGTCTCACATATTATTACCAGCATATAGCGACATTTTCAGCAAATATGAAAAAAAGTTATTTTTGCAAATCCTACCGACAGCAGCTTTAAATAAAGTTTGAAAAGAAAACGGCAAGGTGAGCCTTCAGCGGGGCCCCGTGCAGGTGTCCCAGGACAGCAGGAACAACCACTTGGGTAGACTGCCCTGCATCAGACAGCCAAACAACCCTGCACAACAATCCATCAAAAGAAGTTAACCGGGGAAACTCATGCCACTATTGTGCATCGGTTTGGGCTTATTTGGTTATCAGCAATAATTACGAATTATCAAAGATAATTATGAATTTTTAAAATCAATAAAGCTTAATCATCAATGTTAATATCAACAGGGCACCACCCGGAAACTGGAACCAATTACCAAATAGTCAATTCAGTCTCAAGAATTACATGTGTGCACATCTAGTAGATATGAGCATATGGAGTGAGCTGAAGGTGTGAATCCGATCGCAGACTCTGTCAACCAGCCTTTATCACAATGCACATGCAAATACACAAAACAACTTCTCTTTAAAGTATAACAGCATTTATTAACTTTAAGCAATGTCAATGTACAATCAATACTACTTTTATCAACAAATGTCTATTATAAGCTAAGCTACCGATCATATGTCAAATGATCATCATATGAAAAGACAACACGAAGCAAGAGTGTGAGTGTGTGTCTGTATGTGTGTGTGTGTGTGTGTGCGTGCATGCGTGCGTGCACGTGAAAAGGGGAGGGGGAACAAGATGGCAGACGTGCCTTGGGAAGTCACGTTGGTCCAGAGAAAGCTGGGGCGTGAGACCTTAAGTTAAATGGCGGCTACCTTTAAACATGTGACTCTACTGTGCCCTGTTCATAAGCTGCGCGCCAGATTCGTAAACTTAATTCCCTGATAGGTGTTAGTTAACCCTTTATTCATGTATTCATGCACTCTTTTAATTTGGACAATAGTGCACCTTTAATCTCAGTGTTAAATTATTATATAACTTACTGTAGAGGCAACCAAAATTAATCACCTGACAACTATATCGCCACGAATTAGCTTCACATTTATTACTAATAAAATTAAATGAAAATATGTCAGCCAGGAAAATGACACAGAATAAAATATCAATAAACCAAAAATAGGATGTTTTACTTGCTTTTCTCACAAAGAGTTTCTAACAACACCACCCAATAAATCACATTTCTTATAGTACCTTTAACCAATACTCAATTACTATGTGGGCCCACACACACACTCACACAAGACGGCAACATGAAAAACAAAACAAGCTTAATAACATAGCAACCGTTGCAGGCCTGATTGAAGCCGGTTCCCCTTGACCGTGTAGGAACAACCAGTGGATACTCACAGTAGTAGTTCAGTCACAAGCGCATGGTGCACCTTGAAGCTTACGAGATGGCGAGCGAAAGGCAAACTGCGGTGATAAAGGCTGGCGGGCGAAAGGCGAGCTGCTGGTGAGTCGGCTGGCAGAGAGAAACCAATGTGGCAGTAACCTTCTTTCTCCCTCGTTGTCTCCAGAGCTCAGCTAACCGCTGCACTCACTCCCTTGGAATCACGAAGTCCAAACAAAGACAGTCTTAAATCCACACCTCCGAGCTGAGGGGGTAGCAGCTGGGCTATTGCTAGCTATGCTAATCACGAAATGACAGCAGCCGTCGGCGCAGGAAAAGATCTCAGCTAGCCGCTGCAGCTCACAGTCCAACAGCCACTTTCTCTGTCAAAGTGTTCTCACCTCCACCCGAGGTGAAATATTTCTGAGTCGTTTACTGACCGAACAGGACAGTCAAAACTCTATTTTGCCTCAGGCTCTTTCCTTCTTATCCCTCTGCCGCTTCCCTCGCGGACTTTCTTTTTCTCTCTAACCCGGTCTCCCTTACTCACCCCGCTGACTCCCGCCCCCGAACCAGTCACCAGACAGGAAAACAGTCGAACTCATTAACAACAAATCAGATACATGCAAATCAATCAACATAGGTTTTTTGCTGTTTATCACACGTTAGCCAAGTAGGCAAGTAGTGTACTTGAAGTGAACCAAAATCAAAACACATGTATTCAAAGCAAATGTATATGCTTATATGAACCATCAGGGGTTATTGAAATAACACAGGGCTACACTAACAAAGGAGAGATCGGGGACGAAGTTAACTTCGGACCAGAATCTCTCAAGCACCCACAAGTGTGTGTAAATGTTCGTTAGTGTTGTATGTTCTTGCACTGATGACTAAGATCCAGCACCTGGTCTGTGTCACACAGGGATGCATTAGCTCAGCTGATGAGCCAGCCGTCTCTGGTCTTTAAACAGACGACAGCATGCTGAGTTCAGACACGATGGCAGAGCAACACACAGTCCGACGTGGTCGGACACAAATCATGGTAAACAGGACACGGCTGTCCAGTACAAGCTTCACAACAATACACAGTAAGTTAACCTTACTGAAACACACATAAATATAGCCTACATTCTGCCCAGAGCTAAAGCCTCTTACTGTACTCCTTTGTGGGGGAACAGGCATGTGCGGGCCGTCCGCGGATGCAGCGATGCGAGAGACGTGGCACTTCCGGCGGTGGTGCCACGGCGGTGTGCGGTCCTCTGGGATCGGATCGGACGGCGTGGACGCGGTTGAAAGCCTGGTGGTTCAGGTCTTTCCTTGTGCAGGGATTAATCAACAGTGTTCCCTCTCAAAGGCTCCTGTCTCTGTACCTGTGCTGTGTGCATTTCCTACGCGCAGAGGGGAAAAAAATAGGCGTATTTCGGTTCGTCAGGCGAGGTCAGAAATCCTGAGGTCTGGTTCAGCTGCGTGCAAAGTGACTTCTTCTGGTTTCTAGAGGGATCGTTGTGGTGGACGAAGTCTAATTTTAGAAGTGGTTGCCTCTTTTGTAGGATAGAGGAACCCACCTGAACAAAGCTGTTCTTGAACCTGGAGTGCGATGGGCGGTTGGTATCGCGTTGTATTGTATAGTTTGTGACATTACAGGACCCCTCGCGGTGCCGTGCGGACCTCTGCCAATGAGGGATGCAATTGGGCTGTGTCCAAATCAAGCCCAAAGGTGGGAGATGCGGGTCGCTGCGAGGGTCCAAGAGTCTTGGTGCTCTTTTCTTTGTTCTACTTTTTTGTCTCAGAAGACCATGCGTTCACTCAGGCTTCTGAGATGACATGCAGGCCTCAGTACTCATATACCCACTGTGCTCATGCACAACACCACAATCGTTTCAGACCATGACTAGCACTCTCAAACCTACGCAGGGGAGGTCTCTGGGCATTCTCCAGCCAGGCAAAAAAACATTCCCAATATCAATGTCCTTCTGCTGGAGCTCCCTGATTTTGGAGTGACAGGGTAAAGATCAATACCTGGTTCACAGGAGCCTGGAAATCAGGAGGAGAATTGGGGCTGGAATCGAAACCCACGGGAGAGGTTGTATTTGGCATTTCAATGGCGCACACTGCCCTGGAGACACTCTCCATAATTTTTTTGGGTACCTGTGTCCACCAGAGTGTGGGTAGTACCAGGGGTGTCACAGTCCATTGTTTCTGCATTAGTTATATCAGAATTAGTGTGTTTGGTCCCACTCTTATGCACAATCACAAGAGTATGGGTCCAGTTCCAGGGCCCAACGGCTACGACGCTCGTCCTGTCATTGTCAATAGGGAGTCTTCGCAGGCCCAACAACGATTGGTGATCTGTGACAATAGTGAATGGGAGAAGGCCCAAGTAATGCCTGAAACTACGAACAGCCCACATTATCGGCAACAATTCCGTATCGTACGTAGACCACCGTTGTTCAGCAGCTGTGAGGGAGTGACTAGCATAGGCCACCGCCTTCTCCAGGCCGTCTTTGTCTTATGCCAGCACCGCCCCCACAGCAAGATGCGAAGCGTCTTTGCACAGTGTGAAACGCTGAGTAAAGTCTGGGTGACTCATGATAGGTTTAGAGCAAATAACATCTCGCAAGAACTCAAATGCCTCCTGGCAGTCTTTTGTCCATTTAAACTGGACATCCTTCCCTGTTAGGTGACTGAGGGGGGCAGCCCACTGAGCAAATCCCTCACAAATCTCCTCTAGTAAGAGCAAAGCCCCAGGAAAGCATGCACCTTCGTAGTAGATCGTGGTATGGGTCTTGTCAGTGTTCCAGGGGTCAGGACGAAGGCCGTAAGCTCAGATGACGGGACCAAGGAAAACTACATTGTCACAGGCCAGGTGGCACTTTGTGTCATTCAAACGAAGCCCAGAGGCCCCAATCCTGGTGAAGACCTCCCCCAGATCAGAGATGTGAGCATCGAATGATCTGCTGTAGATCAATATGTCATCGAGATATACCATGCAAACGTTCCATGGCAGCCCCTTCCATGGCAGATTAGGGCTGGGCGATATATCGATATGTATCGCGATAGACACGTAATCAATATCAATAGAAAATGCATTCGATAGAACGTTTCGATTTTTTCCTCGTTGGAAGAAATTGGAGCCAAGAGTCTAGCTACGGCACTCGTCCTCTGGTACCTAGCAATGTATGGAGTGACATACCTAATAGCCAATTATGTAACAGTTTCACGTTTGGTTGCGCCATCTCGTTGGGTTGTGTTTGTGTTTCTTAGGTCATAAAAATTTTAATAATTATCGATATTGACCTATATGAATCAGTTATATCATGATACAGTTTTCAGCCGAATCGCCCAGCCCTAGTCAGGATGTCATGTGAATTCTGTGCAACCAATCACGTGAGGATAGACAAGGATCATACCACGAAGAGGAGTGACAGTAGGAAAAGAAGGAGTATTTGGATGCATTTTAATAATTGTGAAAACACAAAGGTAGAATGCAGAATTATAAGTTATATAATAACTGATTACTGATTATAATCAGTATAATACTACAATAGTCCTGCTGTTTTGTTAGGGGTGTGTGTTTAGATAAAAATTGAAAATGTCAATAGCTATCCTTTATTTATTTCTATGCTTAAGTTTTTATAGGTGTCTCTATCTGCTTTGTGTTGCAGAGTGGTTCTACAAGTCAGTGCATTCATTGGGTGGTTTCAAAGAGTTACAAGGGTCTGTAAATGCAATTTTTACTTAGGAATACTTCAGTACAAAGGATGTATTGAATCATTTAAGTGATATAGGTGTACACATACAAATCATAAGTCAAAACTAATTAAATTATAAAAGGTGTAAGTGGTAAAATGAAGAGCCGTTTGGGAGCCGAAAGAGTCGGCTCATCTTGGTAAGCTTAGCCAAATGATCGTTTCACTAAAAAGAACCAGAATTCCCATCACTAGATAGCCCCAGGTAGCCCCTGCCAGGGCGTCCAGTGTGTCATCACCCACGACAGTGGATGAGTCTTTTATCGTCACAGAGTTGAGACCCCTGTAGTCCACGCAGAACCTCCATGTATTGTTCTTTTTTCTGAAAAGCACCACGGGAGAGGACTAAGGGCTACAGCTTTCCTTAATGATGCCGTCCTCTAACAGTCTAATTGTCTGTTTACTTCCCTCTGCTTTTTTCGGGGGAAGTATGGTAGACCCGATGCTTTATTGGAGAATGGTCGCTGGTTTGGATGCGATGTTTGATTAGACCAGGATTTACTACCCCTCCCCATCCGGAGCGGAAAGCCCTCTGATGTTTCCCCAGCAAGTCTTGCAGCTGCAGCCTCTGTTCAGCAGACAACAGACAGTTTGATATATCCGGCAGGGAGGCAGCAACCTGTTAAAAACTGAAAAGATCAGCAGGATTAAGTAGGTCACATTCTCCTGGCGGGGTCGCACAGACATGCACTTTTGGAAATATAGGGTATAATATACCCTACATCTGCCGTTAACTGTCCCATAACAGAAAAGATGTTCTGTCCAGTCTGGTAGGAAGAACGTTCACTAACATAGAGGTGTAGCTCGCGCCCCTGGCCCCTCTTGTCTGAGCTTGCACCACGGCTTGAAACTGTTTTATCCATGTAGCTAACGGCTTCTGGCCGTGGCTGCGAAACAGTGGCGGGAGCTCCACTCTCACATTCTACTCCCTGAACCAGTCCAAGAAGCAGTACATGTGTTATAATCCTCTTCCATGTCGCTGTCCACAGTACCTTCACACTTCAGTCCTCAAACATGACGCTCTGACGCGACCAAGAGTACAGCTAGCCAGCAGAGCTGACTAGAAAAGTTTGGTAACAAACTTCTTGTGACCCTCAGGTCAGGCAGACGCCTGCGCTGTCACAAGACACACACAGAGAGGATGAGGAACAGTTTTTTCCCCGTGGCAATCAGAGCCCTGAACTCTGCACTCTGAACACTTAACCCATAACCATATTGTACTGCAACATTTGTACACCTGCCTGTCGACATAGTTTTAACTTTATATCTATTTATAATATTTTTCATTTCATAACTATTGCACATGTAAATTAGCCATAATGTAAATTAACCATAACCTAACCATAACTTCTGCTAAAACTTCATTGTATTTTATTGTATTTTATTCTATTCCATTGCACTGCATTTTATATTTTATATTGTATTTTTTGAATTTGAGCAGAGAAGTACAGCACGTCACAAAAACATTTCACTGCGCATCCTGTATGAGTACGTGACAAATAGAAACCTTTGAATCTTTGAATCTTTGAATTGTCCACAGAGAAAATGGATCCCCAAAAGCAAAAACACACTTCAAAACCGTTGCCACCAATGTAGCACCCGAGGTGTATGGGCTTGGAGACACTCTTATTAAAAAAAAAACTCAGGAACTTATACCCTTGGAGGGTGTTGAACAGCGTCTCCGTTTATTTACTCTTCCAAAATCTAACCACATCTCCACTGCCCATGCGCCATTCACTCCCAACGCTTACAGCGACTGAATGCTTTGCACGATACCTTCTTTTGATGAACATCTGTCATCTCAAACCCGATCACTCCCATATCACCGAATTGCGGCTTTTGTTCGGACTAAATTGTCAAACATTGCTTCTTGCACCGCATAGGCCGCTCTGCTAATGCAATGTTACTCTTTGGTTTCACCCGTGTGTTGTTGGTGAGCGGATACGCAGTCGCGCTGCATATTCTAAAGCGCAGCTTTTTGCGATTTGCCAATTTGCGCTATTACAAATCGCAATTTCGATTTGAAAACGATTAATCAGTGTTTAATGAAGACTTTAAAGTTCACAACAAGCCCACTTTATAACGCTGCAGTACGGAGTTCATATAAAATTAAACTCTGATGTCCCGTTTTCCTAGAAGGCAGCACAGAGCTGTGCCACACGAAGCTGACAGAAGATGCACACACAGATGCATGCGCACACATATGTTTGTAGCCTAGCATTAGATAGTCGCATTAGCGGTGGCTAACATCACCTAGTCTATGCTATCTAGTGCACACACACACACACACACACACACACACACTTATGTCAATTTATGCTTGTGTACAGTTTATAATTGTAGCTTCTCTTCTTTATCAGTTTAGAACTGAGATTGATGATAGATGTTTGTTTTATCTAAGTGCTATTGATGTGAATTAGTAGTGCTGAGGTTAAATAATCTCTATTATATTTAAAGAGAAGTTGTCTGTGATATATTGTGCATATTGTATTGTAATAACTGCTGGTTGCGAGGGTCAGTGCTTGTATCATAAATATTGATATTTTAAGTGAACACCAATTTCAAACTGATTTCACAGGTTTGGTTAATTAGTCCCTGTTTACAGGGTGGTGCCCCTAATGACTAGTTCCTGGCAATATTTTTTATGACTATTAATAATTGTCTTTGATAATGATTAACTTGCTAATTTCCAAATCTGCTCCTACCAATGCACAACAATAGTTTAACATCATGCACATCATACAGTGATGTGTATTGTAATCCACCACTAAACCCTATATCAACTAAAAAGCAGTTTGAATACTTATATTGGCGAACAAAAAGGGTTCAAAAGTTCACGGGTCTCCCCTTAAATCAGCGCTCTTCAGAATGCATGTTCTGCATATATCTACGGGGGGGGGGGGGGTTGAAGTGTTCCTTGTCTGGTTTCCTTCAGCGTCCAGACTGGGTAAACATCACTAGAAGTGTGTGTGTATGTGTGTGTTTGTGTGTGTGAGCATGCCAATTTTATTATTATTATGATCATTATTAATAATAATAATTATTATTATAATTGTAAGCATTCTGCATGTTGTATAATATTGCAATGAACGAAGGTGAACTGACCCAGCAGCAGAAATCATGCCTGCATCGCCGGTTATGTTAGCTTTGACCTAGACATCCCTGCAGTCATCGATCACCTTGCTGCGGCAAGTTCTTTTTTGTTATTGACATTTTCATAACGATTCATTCCCTCTTTATTTCCGTGACAGTGCGACTCACAGGTGACTCAGTATTAACTGTCTGCTTTAGTCCGTCACTTAACTCCTGCTGACACTGCTGAAATATACACTTTCATTTATGGATCTCTGAAAGCAGAACTTCAATCTCAGATCTCGTAAACGTTTTCTTGCTCAAATACGCACTGGGGACATTTATCTTGTTTACAAGGCCACTTGCTCAGCTGTGATGTGAATGATCCGAGCCAGTTTCACCACTGAGGTTGAACCTGTAGCCTTATAAAACTTTGCATATATCCACTGAGAGGGGGAAGAGGGTGTTCCTGTGTCTGGTTTGTCTTCAGCGTTGTGTGTGTGTGTGTGTGTGTGTGTGTGTGTGTGTGTGTGTGTGTGTGAAACTCCCTGTAGCTAGGCACTGTGGGCAATAAGGAGGGAGCAGAGTAAGCCTTAACAATGCTGCCATCAGGTGGCCAGAGATGAACTCACTCTGCAAACTTGTGAAGCAACTGCTGCTGCTTTTGTTTGTCAGTTTGTCCCAATTTTGTCGTAAAGACAGTTTTTTTTTTTTAAACTTAGTTCATTGGTTTTCAAGCATAAACAATATAAACAGAATTGCCCTCACAGATTATAAGTTATAAAACACATCAAACAAAACAAAAACAAGGAAAGAAAAAGAAACAGACAGACAAACCAAGACAATACAAATAAAACCTTGCTACAAGCCAAACAGACGGTCAAAATATAAAAGAACATAATGGCCAAACAGAGATAAACAGTCAAACATACGGATACAGGTCAACTAGACCGCAGTGTAGCCCCTTTCGACATCCCAGGTAAGTTACGACACGGACAGCCAGAGTGGGAGAAAGAATTGTTAAAAAAAAGTGACATAAATAGCCAATAAGTAAACAAAGAAATAACAGTGGCAGTGATTGCATACACACATACATGTATAAAACCATAAATGCACATCAATCAGTAACTGCAGGGAGGTGTAACTGCCTAACGTAATGGAGAAAAGGGGCCGACGCTGTATCAATTTGTTCTTAGAACCCGTGTATGTTTTATCTTTTCCAACTGTATGCAGCCCAGAATAGCTTTGATCCATAGAGCATGGGAGGGGGCCGCAGAGGACTTCCACATAAGAAAAATGAATCGTCTCGTCTGCAAAGTGACGAAGGCTATTACATCCTGCTTTACTTTAGAAAGTTGTAACGAGGGTAAGGAGACTCCAAAAAGTGCCATATATGCATCTGGTCCAATCTACGATCCACTTACTTCTGAGAGCATGTTCAAAATATCTGTCCAGAAGCTGGCAAGAGATGGGCAAGTCCAGAACATATGATTGTGGTTTGCAGGGGACTGCTTGCATCTGATGCAATCAGAGTCCCCATCGTCATAAATTTTGGACAATCTCGCTCTGGTCCAATGGGCCCTATGGATGAGCTTACACTGGATGAGACTGTGCCGTGCGCAAACAGACGAGGTGTGCACCCTCTCGAGAGCCTTCTCCCATAGCTCGTCAGATATTTCTTCCCCTAGCTCCCCTCCCATGAAGATTTAATGTCACACAATGAGTCAGAGTGTAAAGCGCCAATTTGTCTGTAGATTATTATTAGAGAGCCTTTCAGTGCAGGGAGAGGAGCGAGGAAAACATCGAACTGTGTCATACCAGGGAGAATAGGGGAACTGGGACCTATACTACGGACGTAGCTCCGGACTTGCAAAAATATGAAAAAATGATTTCCAAAGGAGACCGAATTTAGATGAAAGCTGTTCAAACTTAGTGAATGTATCGTCAATATAGAGATCACTGAGTCTTTTTATACCAAAACTAGACCAAGATCAGAAGGCATTACCAATCATAGATGGCGGAAAGCTGGCTTCGATGGTATTGGAGCAGAGAAAGGAATTGTCTGAAACCCAAAGTGACGTCTAAATTGGTTCCAGATCTTCAATGTTGCTTTCACACAAGTATTTTTGACAAAGGAAGAAGGACTTGTAATGGAGGAGTGAGCGAGGGCAGACAATGATGCAGGTGTGGCCGAGGCAGCCTCCATCTCTAACCAGATTGGGGTTGGGGATATCTCGTTCTGTAGCCAGAACTGAACACTCCTACGATTGGCCGCCCGGTAGTAAAATCTGAAATTAGGCAGTGCAAGACCTCCGACTGTTTCGTCAGGGTCTGTGGAAGAGAGCCATTGGCAAATGCTTCATTGTACATATCCAATAAGATCTGTCTTATTTTAGGGAAAAGCTTTTTATAAAACTCCACCGGGTAGCCATCAGGACCGGGGCCTTTTCCAGAGTGAAGAGACTGGATGGCACGAAATAGTTCCTCGACTGAGATCGGTTGTTCTAATTTTCTAATTAAAGTCCCTGCTGACCAAAGGTATAGCAAGGGAACGAAAGAACTCGTCCATTTCAGAAGAATCCGTTAGATTTACAGACCAGGCTTTCTGTTTCTGCCCCCCAGGCTCCTTTCTCCTGTCCCACATTAGGTCTTGTCCCATTCTCGATAATTTTCAATCAAACTTTCAAGCCCTACCTTTTTAATCTTTTTTTGTAATTCAACATAATTCTGTTTTATGAATCAGTTACTGTCTTGTATTTTATTTAACTATTTCCTTTCATTGTCTTTTTCTGCATTGCACTTTCAATCCATGATTACATTGTTTTTCCTTTGCCATGATTGTAGAGCACTTAGTCTTCCATTAGGTTCTGGGCAGTCAGTGAACACCAATAAGGTTTATCTGAGATTTTTCACTGAAAACAGCTGATGCTGGAAATAAGGTTGATAAGAGATGAAACTGAACCAAAACAACGAGCTAGAGGTTGTTTTTTTTAAGTGGGTTCACTTTTACATAGTTTGACCCATTGGTGGTACAGAAATGTCATTTTAAATTAATAAAGATGATGTTGTCATCTGCTGGATATGTAACTAGGCCAATGTCTATAAAGAAGTTTGAGAAGGAGCAGCTCTAAGGTTTTTTTTTTTTTTTTAACTTAAACCAAATTATGTATACGTATAAGTAAAGAATGTTATGTCCATGTTACTTCTCTTGTTTAAAAAGGCCCTGTTTATGTACAGAATAAATCTCAACTTTCTATGTTAATGCATTTCTATGAAAAAAAGATGGCAAATCCAGTTTTTAATATTACTTTTTTTTTTATTGTACAACAGTCATTTCTGGTTAAATATAAAAAAAAACTGCAGAACTTCTCATTGCACAGCTGATGAGACTGCATGAATACTGAGGTCACTTAGACTGAGCAGCCATCTTCTTAGCTCTGCGAGCTGCTCCAGACTTCCTCTTGGCTTTGGGCTTGCTGAGGGGATGATGGAGTCGATTTTTGCCTCCACCCTTGGCATTAGACCGATGACTAGCGGGGCCAAACACAGACGCACAAAAAACAGGTTAAGACGTGCAAATATTTCATGAATTTGTGTTGAGTGATAGACAGGAAGCCTCACCTGCTGATCCTGGGCTTGTCTCTGAGAGGGCAGGCTTTGCGTTTGTGCTGCAGGCTGCCGCATCTGAAGCAGCCCTCCTCCCCTTGGCCCTGGCCACATGGGTGCTCTGGGAGAGCACAGTGACCACAGGACTGACAGTGTTTCCATGCTAGGGGGAAAAAAATAAAGATAAATAAATTTATACAAGCCAAGAGGTTGTGATGTGAACACTTTACGTTTTGATATGTAATAAACATTAATAAATGTGCATTTTTCTCCTTTTTCTTAAGTTAGAAAATCTGTGATTATGTAGAAATGTACATACATGGTTTTACACATTTCTCACATGCGGAGCAATGCTTCCATTCACGACCATCCTGCAGACAAAAAAAAATTAAAGTTGAAGACCGCTGTGTGTAAATATAATGAACTGCCTTCATACTGTATGAGTAAGCAACATTTATATTAACCTTGGATGGACAGACGTTGCATTTGGCACAGTGCTTGTTCAGGGAACAGACGAATCTCTGACATACAGAGCAAAATCTAAGAGGAAGGGAAGACATGATTTTATAACTGAAAATCTATGACAGTGCACAGGGCTGGGAATTGACCCGAGACATTTTATTTACAGTGTGATATCCAGTCTAAGATTTACAGTGTCAGAGTCAACTTGTCAGTGCTCTGTGGTGGACATTGATTTAAACACTTGATTTGTGTGGACGTGGCCTCGCTCAGGCTCCAGTTGCTGACAGACTGAGCGTGTCAATACCTGTAACTCTCCTCTTTGGGGAGGACAACATCTTTGGGGCAGATGTTGGTGAACAGTCTGACAGGAGACTGTTTCCTGCCCGTCTTCCCATGCTTGTACAGAGGATGGTTGTCGTAGTCCACCTGGTTGGAAACAAAGCCAAATACTGTTTACAGACGGATAGTGTAACCTCCAAACCGAGCGCAGCCTGGAGTTACTTATCACAGCTAGATTAATTTGTCTGGATCTATAGTCTGAGTCACAGTGCTAAAGTTTTACACTTAATATAATGATTATAAAAGCAAATAATATAAAAAACATAAAATAGAGATCAGTTTGAGACCTGTCCAGAAACAGTCTACAGTAAAGAGGAAAAATCCTTTTTCTGAAAAGCTTCTGTCAGTCTGCTGATCATCTGTACCAGTCATTATCAAAAGCTGATGTACCGCCAATGTACCTGGTAGTCCAGCATGGTGAATGAGGGGAGGCACTCCCGGATGCGAGGCTCAAAGAAATACGGGAAGATCCACATCATGGGCATGTCGGCATCACTGCTGTCTGCGCACACACAACCAAACATATGTTAGTAGAAACATTGGATTTGAGCTTAGAGCTTAATTTAGATGTAAAATAGACTCAAAGTAGGTGAAACTTTTTTGAGATGTGACAGTAACTAAGGGAATATGTTAGAAGATAATTTTCTACAGGTGTTAAATGTTAATATGAACTGTCACAGAAACAGACTAAACCGTGTCGTCAGCTACATTAAGGCGACCGACTACCTAAACCTCCTTAGGTACTGTTGGTAGACCTATATGCGAGAGCGGCTTTGCATTTTGAACTAATCAGCGCAGATGTTGCTGCTAAAAAAGCAACTGTCACTAGCAGATTTTACAAGTGTTGTGGCATGCTGGCTAACCAACAATGACTTAGCGATGTTGGCTAAATGCTGATACAGCATCCAGGAACACGGTTTAACTGACACAACCTGTAACCCCATCAAAGTAATACACTGCTAAAACTTCAGAAGGAAGGCAACATGGCCAGACCTGCAAATGCTAGTGGCTTATTTTGATCTTGTATTTTCAGATTTTAAAAGTCTTAAAAAATACAGATATAAAAAGTACACCCCCCAACTCTTGAGATAAACCGGGGAAATTTGAAAACTGCCTCTGGTCTGCCCAAAGTCATGTCTTGTTTTTGTTAAAGTTTTTAAATCACTGTGAGACATTATTATTTTAAGCATTTTTAATGTCTTGTTCCAATTTTTTTTTTTAAAGATTATTTTTTGGGGTTTTTTCCGCCTTTAATTTGACAGGACCGGTAGGTGAGTAAGGGGAGAGAAAGGGGGGAAATATAAGAAATCGTCACAGGTCGAACCTTGGACCTCTGCATCATGGCATAAACCTCTAAGTGTGTGTGTGGGTGTGTGTGTGTGTGTGTGCCTGCTCTGTATCCACTGAGCCACCCTTGTCACAATTTTTTGAATGTGGTTTTTATGTATACCTAGCTATGACAATAAGTTCCTCTTGCGTGATAAAAAAAAAATCAGACCAGAACTGATTTATAAATAAGTTATTGTTGATAAAAAATATGCCAAATGTACAGAAGATCAAAGCCTCAAACTGCAGTGTGACACTAACCAGAGCTCTGCAGCTTCCTCCATGTCTGTGAGATCAGAGAGAAACTGTTGGCCAGGGGTTTCACCAGACCACCAAACGGGGGGTCAGCCACCATCACCGCTTTCTCCCCGTCACTCTCTCTGAGGAAGGCCTGCAGGACGACGCTGGAGGCCTGACAAGAGACAAATATACATTTAACATACAGGAATGGGAATGGAAAAACTTAGAAAATCAAAGTGTTTTAAACCTCTACCTCTCCACCAAAGAAGTGATGGTTGAACATGTTGTAGTGGCAGAACTCATCCTGGCTGTAGAACTGGGCGTATCTGAAACAGACGTGGATATTGTTTAGTGTTCTTCAGGCATAAATATAATTCTAACAACAGGTTTTCATCTGTTCCGTTTCATGTAACCAACAACAGCAGAAAAAAAACAACAGTACTTTTTTACACAACGTGCAACACACATTGGGATCCTAAGGTGTGTATCCTGGTAGCGAAAAGGTGTGCGGATGCAGGCTGAAGCTTGCTACACAGGGACACACCCTCTCTGCACTTCATACCCTGCACATTCTTTGCAGACACAAACAAAAGACGAGAGACGGACAAGCAGATCTCAGGTAGGAATAGCTAAAACGAATATAATAATAAATACTGTGTTTAATAATATAAATGTGTTGTGTATAATATAGCCTGCTTGATGGATAATACTTTTACAGCACGCAGAAGTCTAAAAGGTAATTCTACAGTGAACAAACTATCTGACTGAAAAACTGGTTTTCACAGACTTTTCAAAAACCTGAAGAACTGGTTATCGGTGCAAACACGGCCAAAGCAAAACTACAGAAAAATTCAGAAGTGAGAAAATATTTACGCTCCAGATTTAATGTATGTTTTTCTTCAGCAGACATGGCAGAAAAAGAGTCGTTATCTGTTGGTAATGAACAGTCTACAATGGCACAGTTGGTGCAGAGTGGTCTCACAGCGCCCTCTGCAGGCGCCCACAGCGTACTGCAGGACAGACTGAGCCTCACTCCCTTGGAGTCAAACCGCGACAGGCCTGTTCAGCCGTTCCCACGCTCGCCAAGACTACAGAAGAAGAAAACCAAAGCTGGGAGGCCCTCCCAGGTAAACAAGACTGTGGTGAGGCACATGGGCTGGAATATCTTTTTTAGAGCTTAGTGTTAAAACAATGTTTCATATGCATGGACTCACGGTCAGAAATTACATGGTGCTCTAAGAATTTTGTGTAAGGATGTGAAGTAACAGATCGGGTGATGAGGTTCACATTACCCCGAGCCCTTCACTGCACAGTCTGTGAAAGGCATGTTAAGAGAAAAGCAATAGACTGAGACAAAGGAAAAAGATTATGTCCCAAAATGCACAGCTGTGGGTACAGTAGGTGTCCACCTGAAACAACTTGCACTGTATCTTCTTAGGTTGAAGTACATTGGTCTTCTCTTTTACCACAAATCAGAAAGAGTTACTCTGGAGGTGTGTGGGGATTTCCAATTCACTTGATATATAAGAAGCAGGGAGGGCCTCATGAAAGACGTGATTGAGCTGAATTATGAATAATGTAGGATCCAGTGTTGTCGGCACTTGACTCATACTAGAGGCTAAGGGTGGATTGGGATTCTCTTTTCTATCGTCTTTTCCTATCTTCTATACCTTGACCTCAGTAGAAAATGTCATGAGGTCAAAGAAAGGTGTAAAGGAGGATTCATAGGACTCGGGAAAAGCCAACAGCGCTGCTTAGAGAATCCGACTCCACTTACACTACACTACGTAATTATTTGACGGCGGATGTTATTGACATGCGTCTGCCATGGGGAAACTACTAATTTCCAAAGATAGCCTACAAAAAAGGCTGCGGCTCGGTCCACCATTATTCAGTGTGTCCTACCACTGTGTGCCAAAAGATATAAATGCTTTATAGGCAACGGTAACTTACATGAAAATTTTTTCGACCATTCGATTAAAAAAAATTATATGTCAGATTAAGCACAAAGAAAATAAGTTTGTGGTTCACAATCATGAGGGTGATGCACATTCGTGCTCATTTTACTGTATCTCTGCTCTCTTCAGGAGCAGCTGTCCACACAGTTAGAGGAGCTCGAGGCAGAGAGATCCAAGACTGAAGCCCACATCCAGTCTCTGAAAAAGCGCAACACAGATCTCTCCGTAAGTATGGATGCTTGCAATACTTATTATTATATACTTATTTACTACAGGACATCAGACCATGCAATGTCCCCCCTCCACGTTCCTTCCTACAGAGGACCACAGAGACGATGAAGCAGCAAGTCCGTGAGCACTATGAGAAAATGCGGGCCGTCCTGAAGCAGGATGAGCACACCGTCTTGGACTCTCTGGAGCTGGACCTGAGACGAACCAGAACCAAACTGGACCAGGTTATTAAGACCTGGAAGCAGCACCAGGACCAGGTCACCAAGAGCATCAGCAGCATCCAGAAAGAGTGGAGCAAGGGCTCCACAGCAGAGGAAGAAGGGGAGGTCTGACTCATGTCTCTCAATAACCACGATTTAAAAACATAGTAACTGAAGAGATTTTCCTGCTGTTTTAATGTGTGAAGTGTTTCTGTTTGTCTTTTCTCAAGGGTCAGTCTGAGAATCTGAGGTAAAGCACCGCACTATTAGACAAATCATTTTCAGCTCTTCTGCAGATCTCTCCGTCTCTTCACTTTTCTCTAATCACTCTTCCAGTCCTAAGAAGCCAGACGCCTCTGAAAGGGAAATCAGACTGAATGAAGAGAGATTTCAGAGGGTACTTAAAACATTATTCTCCATCTCCAAAAACCTGAAAGCCCAGCTGCAGAGGAAGACCCTGCTGTTAGGTACTGAGCCGGTTATATTCTTCATCAGCTCATTATGGGCAGCAAGGAGTTGTAGTAAGTCAAGAACTGGTATGAACACAGGCAAGGAGATGTTTCAGATTTGGATTTGCTTCAACTCAAACTTTCTATCCTTGTAGTAGAGGTGGGCAATATGGAAGAACTGGGCTAAGCCCAAGAAGACGGCCTCCATCAAGTTTCAACCATAGCATATGTGATGTTGTATTTGCATTCTGATATTGAGTCATGCTGTACAATCTGATATATGTCTGTAGTATTGGGAATCAAAAAGGTGTTTGAATATATCAAAATATTGGATGATTGGACCAATTCTGTTGCTAGTTAAATTTTTTTAATCAGATAATCCCAGAATTATTAAACTTTTTGTACTTTTATTACACTTTATCAATCACTGTTGCATTGTGCACTATGCAACAGCCCTGTGATATAATGCTGTGACCACATCCCTGCTTTATCTTCATTGGACAATGTTACTGTTCCTCTGTGACTATTGATTCTGTGTTTAATTACAGATTCATCCCCTGTGATGATTGACAGGCAGACGTGCCACAGACAGATCACAGTGACCTCAGAGGGACGGTGCATGTCCTTCTCAGGCTCTGACCACTCAGCTCCAGAGCATCCTCTGCAGTTTGATAAAGTGTGCTGTGCTCTGGGTTCATCTCCAGTCACAGCAGGTCAGAGTTACTGGGAGGTCGACGTACGCTGCTGCTCCGCCTGGGCTGTGGGCTTAGCCTACACCAGCCTGCAGAGGAAGGGCCTGGACAAGGGCACAAAACTGGGCCGGAACAGGAACTCGTGGTGCGTGGAGCTCCGGAACAGCATTCTGTCTGCCTGGCACAACGACCGATATATGGCATGTCAGGGCGCCAGGCAAACGCCGCTTGGAAAGGTGGGGGTGTGGGTCAATTATGACAAGGGTCAGGTGATGTTTTATGACGCAGACACCATGGCTGTCCTGCAGAAGTTCTCAGCAGCCGTGACACCGGTGTTCGACAGGGCTCACCACCAGTTCACCGAGCCTCTGTACCCCGCTGTGCGCTTCCTGAGACCACAACAGAACCAGATGTGGCCAAGCCACATGGAGCTTTGTCACCTCAACAATCTGTGATGTTCTCGGGCTACTTCAGAGAGCTTGTGTCATCAGGACACACTGGACAGTGATGTGGACTCTTACTCATGATAATTTGTGTAGTCATTTCTGGCATGGCAACATGACAAGCAAGACAAGCAGTGCTTGACCATCCATCCAGCCATCAGCTTACGCTTATCCAAGCAGAGATTAGGCGAAGGAGAGGATGCGCAGTGCACTGGTTGGCAGTCTATCGCAGCGACATACAGAAACAAACAACCATCTGTGCTCCCATTCACCCCATTTGGAAATGTTGACTTGCATGTCTTTGGACTCTGATTTAGGATGTATTGTGGAGCAGCTTTTAATACATAGATATATTCAAGAGACATATTTACAGTTAACCATGTAACATAATAACCACAACTTTTGATTATATTATGCTTTTTAGTCATTTTATTACTCTTTTCTTTTCTGTTTAGAGTGTAGGCTTTTTAGTGCAGGATCTGCAGTGAATTAAGAAGTATACGACAGCATGTTGAGGCAGGAAACAAAGGGTTTTGAAATTATTTTTTGGTTTTTGATATTTTAGCTTTTACTTACTCTATTGCATTTAATATCTTTACTGTCAGTTCAAAGGACAAACTCTGATCCCTCTTCAGCCAGGAGGGAGTGGAAGACAGGAAAAAAACAGGCGGCACAGATTTTGAGACATTTTCTTCTACTACTACTACTACTAATGTACCACTTACTAGGGGCGGCGGTCAGTTTATCATGGTATATGAAAACAAACTAACCTGAAGTCAATGTCCAGTAGCAGACTCTTCATCGGCTCATGTTTCTGCTCCAGGTTTCGCAGCTTGATCAGCTCCTGGAGTCTGACACAAATACCAACAATCATGAATAAAGTGTTTTCAAATCTGACCACTTTAACCAATCCTGTAACTGTATTTTATGATCATTGCCAGCAGCTGTAAGCTTTGATAATAATCAATGATTTAAAAAAATGATAATTTAATTTCAACAAATAAAGTAGAACATTGTCTCCTTGACAGTCCCCATCATCAGGAGATAGGGTGCAAACATTTAAAAGCTCCAAAATTGACATTAATGTCCAATGTTCTTTAAAACAGGCTGAGTTACTATAAGTTAAACAGACATCCCCCTCACCTGGGTGTGCCCACACACAGGACCTTCCTGTAGCCCAGACCAGCTAAGGTGTCCAGCAGGAAGTTAGTGCTGCGGTCGGCGAACAGGTACTGGGCGTTGCTCTTCTTGTTGTCCAGGGGACGCAGCAGCACGCTGGGCCTCCCCAGCTGTGCCACGGTGACGGCCGTGCATCTGTGAGAGGAGTGGGCATCACGCTCGCCTGGCAGGGGCAGAAGCTGACAGTCCTGACAGAACTTCTTCTCGTCAGCCGGGAGGGAGGCAAACTTCCTGAACCTGTGGGACAAATTGAAAATAAAAAAGCTCACTTTCTGTATGGGTATTCTGATTTTAGTCATATTGATTTGCCTTTGCAACCATCTAACTCTTGTGCCAATTCACCCTAAATTAAGATGATAATGTCTTGTATGCAGGACATAAATGATAATATTCTGTGTTACATTTATCAGTAAATATGTCCAATATAGTTTCAAGCCACAAATGCCAGCTCTAAGCACTCTGCTTAAATTTTGCATTGACTGTAAAGAAGATAACTTTTTTAATAAGTGTAGTTTTTCCAAGCTTGTATGCTGCTAAGAAAGTTGTGTATATATGCTAAGACAAAACGGTAGAGACCATGACGGGCTGCAGTTGACTTCTCACCTGGTACAGTACTGTTGCTGGCTGAACTGAGGTCTCTTCAACCGGTTCTCCGCCTCTCTGGCCAAAAGTCTGGCCTCCGACACCTACAGAGAAAAATGGATTCATATTAATAAGAGTTCACTGGATCAATCAGGATATCTCATGTGTGGATTTAAGGGACTTCCAAGCGACTTCTACCTTGTCGTCCTCCCACTGGAAAAAACTGCAGTCTTTTCTGTCTCTGCAGGCAGAGCAGGCATAAAACCTCCGGTCTCTCTCTCCTCCTTTGCCCACTTTCTCAAACAGCAAGGTGGGGCCTGGCAAAAAAAAGAAGCATGCATGGTAATGATTTGTATGATATTCCGTCTAGTGCAACCACAGTAGATTTTGTGTTTAGAGAGAGGTGGACTCATGCCAAGCTAAATTTGATTGGATTTTAAGTTTAAGAAGCAGTGTGTATTTAATTAGTGGAATATTACACACGTTCTTCACACAGTACCCCCCCCCCCCCCCCCCCCCCCCCCACACACACACACACACACACACACCCTGTTAGCTTTTGTAATAGTTATACAGTTACGATTCCATTGCTATAACTGCTGTTTTGTAATGGCGAATTCACCAAAATAAATAATTTATGTCCGTAAGATATAGTAAAATGTAAGCCTTAAAATTTCCTATTTCCTACATCGGTTTGGTGTTCGTCTACTGTGTGTCCTGTGCAATTGGACTTACCATGCGGGCAACATGGCGCTGCTCTGCCGTCGTCTGGAAGAATAACTTCGATTGCAAAGCTGTCGTCGTTGTGCTCGGCCATGTCGATCTCGTTAAGGTAACAGAGTTTGATGACATTTAATTTCAGACCCTTCTAACAGGAGAGTCCAGCCCGACGAATGGAAGCCATGCTGCTCCGAGTCGCACACTAGTGACGTAATGAATCTTTCGTCACACTTAAAGCTCATTGGCCGCCGACCAAAACGCAGCCATTTGTCGCTGTCGTGAACGTGAGCCTGTTACTTACTGTGTTTTCATCGTGAATGTATAGTATTTTTTTTACAATGACGTCAAGACAGAGAGAGCCAGTTGAAAATATAACAAATAAAAAAAGAATAGGTTACTGAGCAGAAGTCTGTGACATGCTTCTTTTACTCTGCTCCCTCCTTATTGCCCCCCACAGTGCCTAGCTACAGGGAGTTTCACAATGAACATGTTTTTAGTCGCTACCGTTTGCCCTGGGAGCCATGTGTGCATGGCAGTGGAGGTTGTGTTAATTAAAAAAATTATGTCCAAGTGTGCCAGACATTAATTTCTTCAAAGTGTGATCTCTGATCTTCAAATTGTACAGTGGGTGTTTTTTATATGAATAGGTATACAGTACATTGAGCCAGTATCATATGATACTATATATATATATATATATATATATATATATATATATATATATATATATATATATATATATATATATATTTATATAACTGCATATTTTAAATTACTAATGTATGTTTCATTCACATTTAGAATCATAGTAAAATATTGGTTCCTTCCTTTATTCCCTGTGTTTTAAAAAAGTAAATAATCTGAAATCATGCTCATGTTGCACGGTGGTGTAGTGGTTGGTGCTGTCGCCTCAAATTAAGAAGATTCTGGGTTCAAATCTGATCTTGAGACCTCAGTCCCCCAGTTGTTCCTAAAGGCTGTTAAAAAAACCCCACCGCTGACACAATTAGATGTATTACACCACACAAAAAAAACAGCACACATGACGTGATATTAACATTTAATCCAAACTACTGAAATAAATGAACTGACTGTCTCTCTCACAATGTAGTGTGTTTTCAGTGAGTTCAGTTGTAGTCCCCTTTCAGCAGCAAGCTGCTCATTAGGACGGTTGTTTTCTTGCCTAAAAACTACAATTCCCATGTATCCCGCGCCACCAGCGCAGTGGCGCTGTCAGCCCAAGGACTGTGTTTAGGTTTAGGAGCAGTCTGCTGGCTGCAGAAGCGAAGCATTGACAAGATGCCCGCTGTTATCTAACATAAGACAGGAAGCTGAAGGTTGTCCCCCTTCAAAATAAAAGCACATCGCTTCTTGGTCGTGACAATTTGGCATGTGAGCATTTAGGGCATGCAGGAATAATAGGACACAGCGTTCTTCGTTTATTTATTCTTGAATAAATCTGTTTACCTGACTTACTTAACTTCCAACACTTCTGACGTCTTCATTTTTACAATAATTATCTGACTATGACTGATGCATGAAGAGCAATGTAACTTTAATAAGAAGTGTATTTGAATGGGTTTTATCAATTGCAAATCTAATGTACAATAAACAAAGGCAGGTTTTAACAGTGGTTAGCACAGCTCCGGGTTCAGACGTCCCCTGTCTGTGTGGAATTGATGAAATGAATGATGAAAGATTCTGATGAAAATTCCAACCTCTGTTATGGCTAATCAATAATCACTAATCGCTTACTGATCTATAGTCCCTAACCAACACAATCGCTTTAATTCAAACCAATTATTTATGTTGTTCCATGGCACATATTCCCTAATTGAAAGTGTATTTATTGAAATGAACACACACATGCTTATTTAATTTGATTTGATACCTTATTTATATCAATTTTATAATTGTTTATAAGGATAAATTCTTATTTGTGTTGTCTTATTTTCATACTGTTCAGCCCAGCAAGTAAATTTGATAAGGAAACCAATTTAGGGAAGCCTTCATTTAAGACTGTTCATTGTTATTGTTATTCAATTTCCTCAAACAGTAAATCTGTTAAACTCTTCTACATTTTGCTGCACAGCTGCCTGCAAACACCATCAAAGCCCCCTCGAGCTTTTTATGAAGACTTTTATTTTGAAATACCACATTGGGCCATTTCCCTTTACTAGTTCTCACTTGACTATAGCCGCGTTTCTCCACCGTGCGCCCACACCCAAACTGCACTGGCTGCAGTATACAGAGGCGGCGCAGCCTCTGCAGTGCATGCAGGACATTGTCTCCACAGTGCGGCTGCTGTCAGAAGATCTCCGCGGCCTCAGCGCTCCGGGGACAGCCGGGGCTCTCTGCAGCACACCCGTGTAAACACTTCATTCATTCTGCTGCCTGGCACTGAGGCGTGTGCGCTCTGCGGCTGCTCGCATCCCGCACGCACTGTCAATGTGGATAGTGGCTTGTTTACTGTGCATCATCTGAGTCGAGAAGACGCCTGACTGGCACCATGAGCAGCACTGGTAAGATCATCTATCGTATAGAGTACACTGCCTCTCCTCTGCAACTGGGTTTCTCCCTGTCAATAGCACAAGAACCAGTAATAATATCATAGTCATTTTTTCTTCAGGGCTTCCATTGTAGATGTGTGGATTAGTACTGAGACTGTCATTGCTTTGTTCCAATTTACACAATCGTTCAACCTGCTGTGGGATCGTGATGTGTGAAAACTGTATGCAAATATTCATGCAGAGAAAACTACTATATGTCTTATTATCCTTTATATATCAGTGAAGGCAGAAGCATCTGGGTGTCCTCTAATATGTAATGCTGCAATTAGGCCTGGTGTTAGAGACAGAGTTTTAAAATTTTTCATGACAAAAAAATTATGTCATGTGCATGGGCTAATTAGACAAACAGCCACTGTGGGTTTGATGGCTCTTTTCATCATGTTGCTATATTTGTGCAGTCACTCCTGGTGTAAAGAGTCATGGCTGTTGTCTGCGGCAGGCCTGACTCCTGGCTGTCTGCTGTCACAGCTGGCTTTGTCCCCGAGGAAGACTCAGCAAATGTAACAAGAGGCTGGTCTTCATTTGAATCCTGTATGCACATTCAAGTCCTGCAGCAACACTGCACTGTTTGTCTTACAAATGTAAATGAATGCATGCACTCAGTATAACTAACGCAGATCATAAGTTCTGCAGCTTTTTCATATCAAAGCCCGTCTGAGTGAGGGGTGTGGTTGTGAGTGAAATGTCATAAGACTAATGTCAAAGGAGAAAATCCAAATCCAAATTCTAGATAAAGGTAAAACTCGTGATTTGAATGTTTGTTACTGCTGGGTAATAAATGTAATTCATGGTCATTGTTATTTATGAATACTGATGTGTCATCAGCTGATGTTGATCAAAAATTCTCAGTTTGTACACCATTATTTTAAAAAGATAGTCCCCTCAAATCAGAATTACAAATTTAGCCCAGATTTTTCAACCCCTGAATTCAAATCAACATGGGGGCAAAAACCCTTGAGAAAACACCAAATCACATTAACATGCTTTTCCTTCTGTGCTTCTCATCTGTGGAATGTCCAATATATATGCTATATATATTAGGGGTGTAACTGTTCACAAAATTCACAGTTTGGTTCCATACGACACAGTGGCGTCACGGTTCGGTATGTTTTTGATACAGCAAAAAAGAAATGCCAGAGAGATATCCTTGATTGAGGAAAATCGTTCATTTTCGTGTGTTTCAGAAACCAGTATTCAGTATTTGACCCTCGGTTTTATTGTGAAGACCCTGGAGCTGCTAATGGGTTCTTGTTGGAGTTGAGTCTGGAGAAATTCATTAGCAGACCGCCGTGAGAGAAAAAGGCAAACAAGATGCCATTTGTCTAGGTCTGTCTCTCCCTTCTTTGAGTTGCATTTTAAACTTTGGCTTTTTACCCTATCAGGATTGTTGGCCGGATGTGTGAGTGGACATGGGCAGATAAGGAATTCCAGATCTCTACCTGTTTGTAATGACAGCTGGTCTACACAGCTGGAACGGCGAGGTTGCTCCTGATAAACAATATCCGGCGTGTGGGTGTGTCAGAGATCCAGTTAGATTTATATACTGTATATATATGGATATATATCTGTCTCGCTAGAATTTAATTTTGATGACATGCGGCTATCAGCATCTATAGAGGGAGTGTCTAAAAACAAGTACAGTAACTTATACAGTGTTGGTTTACTGCATGTGTTTTTTGTTTTTTGTTGCTTCAAAGCACAGTGGTGCTTTGGCGATTGCTAATTGGAGAATTTGTGATGAGGAATTGTTTCCCTTTACTGAGTTCAGTTTACAGGAGGACACAGGAATGAACTTCACATCATTTCCAGTCTCGTGTCATCGCTTTCCTGTGATCATCTGGTCCTTTTCTCACTCCTGTCCATGCTGAGTTCTGATCCCATCCCTGCCTTGACCCTATCCCGCCTGAATGCTGCCCCAGTTCTGCTCCATCCATAAACTGGATATAGTAAAAGATACAATTTCAGTTGCCTTCCATCCAATGAAATTGCCCCATTTAGTCCCCAAAAAGACTTACTGTTTCAATATGAGTAAAACCATTAAACAGTCACAAACTGCAAACATTGTATGAGAGTGATCCTGCAGTTCACACTCTGGTAGTGTAATATTGTACTTAACTGGGTGAAAGTGATAATGGTTTCTCCATTGTCAAAACACATTGCATCACTTTACAGTATTTCTAAAGGCCAACTTGGCAAATGAGCAGTTCTCAGTTGAATGAGAGTGAGCTCTGACCCAGGAGTCAGTGGAGTAATTTAAAGTAAATGAGAGATGGAATGAATACTTGCTGACTAATGCTAGTGTGAGTGCATTTCAAGTCTGATTGGGAAACCTTCTTGTAGTCTCAACTATTTCTGGAATGATTAATTCCCAATCCAGCCTGATCCTGACATTGCATTCGAACCATCCGGCAGTCCTACCAGAATTGTGCAGCATTCCATGGGATTTCTGATCAAATGCAAGGCCTGTAGTTTAGATTATGTTCTCCCATTATATCCTTTTAAACAATTCAACCGTATATAACTTGAAGCTGCCAATTCCCTTTTCCTGATAATTCCGATTCTGACAACCCAATGTAATGTGCCTCAGCATCCTAACAGATTCTTGTGACCCCAGATTATTCTGGTTCAGAATACGTTCTCCAAAAAATGTCTTTGAGAGAAAACTGATATCTGTATTTACAGGTGTCTTAGTGTACTTGTTTGGTGCCGCCTGTGGTTGACAGTGTACACTTGGTCAAACTACAGGAGTGGCAAACTCAAGTATAAGTAAACCTCTCAGAGCAGGCTTGGCATGATGACCACACCCTGAGGGAAAGTGGAGCAGTATAATCAATCTGCAGGCCAGTCTTCATTCTTTCAAATTCAGAAAAATAAAATTTTACATCTACCTTTTGTTGAGTTAAAAGTCATACTGGATCATTAAAAGGCCTTGTGTTTAGTTCCTCGCTGTCCTTCATTGTGAAACACTGGCCAGCACTAAGCCCCTTCACCACAAGGAATAATTATCAGTGACTAATAGGGATGGATGACTAGAGAATAGCCTGTTAAATCCAGATCAGATTACTGCCTTCAGGTCACACAAGGAGATGTCTGATCAATACTGCTTATCAAGCTGTTTTTGCCAGTCGTGTACATCAGAACGCAATAGTGTGAAACTACTGGCCCTCTGGTGACATCCTCATGACTGGTTATTCAGAGGGGGGCAGCTGGGATCAATACAACGTACATCCAGATCTATCTGTGGAACCCATATGCCTCTGTAACACTCAGTGTGGTACAAATATAGAAGAGGAATGTCCACTCAAAACTCCTCCCCCTGGTGTATCATCAGCATCAACAGCATGAAAAACAGTGAAGCAGTGTATTCCAGCACCTTCACTAAACACCTGTCGAGTTCTAAAATGGGGATTTTATGCTGCATCATTAGTGACTTCCCATCTTGGCCAGTGGAAATGACCTGGAGTTTGAGAGAGTTTTGTCATGCTATACAGCCGCTGGTGAAAAGAGCCTGGACTAGAGTACTACACAGGTCTAAAACTGATACCCAAACCCTGTCTGTACCCGCATCCTTAAAATCCTGAGCCCATTGAACCTAGCTGGATTCATTGTACCAAGTTTAGGACTTCAAAACTTTAAATGTGACATACAATGCCTATATTCAGGTTCATACTTTTAATTTGGGTTACCACTTGAAAAGGTTTACATGCTCTAATGTTCAGAAAAGGCATCAGTGTTCTCATACTGCCCATTCCAGCAGCTCCTCTTCCACCCTCTGTCTAAAACGCCTGGATTTCTTTTAGCTGCCCCTCCCGATAAACCCCAGTCTTCTCTGATTGGGCCAGCTGGCCAGTCAGGTTGTGATTGGTCAGCCGCTGTAAAAATGTGTAGGAAATGTCATGCCCCTTCACCAGAAAAGTGGAGATCCTCAGATTTCAGGGGAGGTTACCCCAAAAGAGCCCAACTGTGACATCACAAGGAGAGAGAAATCTGAACCAGTTGTTCAGAGCCATGGGCTTTAGGGTTTAGCCGAAACGACAGGGTGGTCTTTTTTCACAGTTTTAGGGCCGGTAGGCACCATAGATACCCAAATGTATGTGCACAAAAACAAAAAAGTGATTTTTGCATATGTCACATTTAAGCTATTTTTGTTTTGTTTTTTAGCTTGCCAGGATAATGTCTCTTTCCCTCTACCCACTGGTCATTGTGTATCTACTTGCAACACATGACCCATATAGATGTATCAGGAATCAGAGCTACTACTACTAATATAGAACAAGACTTGTCAAAACCTGCTACAGTATATGATTGGCTGCATGGTCAACGTGCAAACATGAGAATGCACTTAAAAACTCTCGTTGGACTACTGTAAACAAAACGAAAGGTAGGTCGCACCCTGCTTGAAAAGTAGCTAAATGTTGCAAGATGATAAAATAAATTGCATATTCATTATTTGAATATAGACATAATACATACATATTTGCTTTGTGCCTGGTGTCTGCTAGATTTACCTCTTTGTCTACTATCTTCACCTACTCTCTGTGCTCCCAATTAGAGTGTAGCATTTAGGTGGATCTATTGGCAGAAATACAATATCAAATTCATTATGATATTTTCATCTGTGTAAAATCACACGAAATTAATTTTGTTACTTGCACTGGTGTGTTTGCACTGCGGTTGCACTGCTGTGTTTTTACAGTAGCCCAGACTGTACAAAGTAGACACTGCCTTTCATATTTTGATGTTACCTGAAGGCCACTGTAGGTTCTCCTACACAGTTGTAAAGGGAGGGTTGAGAGGAGGGGTATTCAGGTAAACTCTGTTAGGTCATTGTCAAACATTTATAATCTTCAGCCAAGATAATAACTTATCCTGGTTAAGAAATTACAGCACACATAAAAACTGGCACATATACACTATATGATTATCTTTTGCCATTTATGGGATGCACTAATGCTCGTCCCCTCTGGCTCTGTGCCGTTAAAGACTGTAGGTCACAAGTCATTAGCTACAGCAGGAACTATGCACTGAATGCCGCATGCCTTAAGGGTGTGTGCGTGTCCCCAGGTGTCAAGAATGATGATGTATGTGATAATACTTAAGTGTGTGTGTGTGCTGATGCTGGTCAATCGGTGTGCTCCTCCATAGGATAGGTAATAGGTTGGCTGTTTGTGCAGAATGCACAAATACCAAATGGATGTCTTCCATATCTTCTAATCATTTAATCTTGTCATCCTAATTATTGATATCAAAATTATTCAATTTTCAATCATATGTAACATGTGGAAAATCTGTGAAATTGATGTGGAACAGAAAACTGACAACCGTTTAATATTTTGCTTGGTCACATGTTCTATATTCTGTCACATAACTGTTTTGTCAATCAATTTAATCTTAATGACGATTATGAATTAAATCCTCTAAATGGATTTTCAGAGAACCTTTTCTAAATGCTTGACTGAATTTCTTTATCACAGTGGGCTCCACTCTCCAGAATGATTTTTTTCCGTATTTAGACATAGTGCCAATATTACTCTGTCAAACTACCATTTCCGAAGTCGACTTTGAAACTTTAAAGGTGCGTGAATGCTGCACTGCCTACTGAGGCGTGCTAGCATGGGAAAATATACCCAAACAAGAATTTTAATTTTTTTTAAGGATTTGGGGCTGAGCTGTCAAAACAACACAGACTGATTCGCACTCAGTCACTTTGAAAACAATTGCATTACTACAAATAACACAATCAATCTGGGGACATTAAATATTTGTCATGTTTTTACAGTAAATTGAGCTAACTTTCTGCACTATTAACTTATACCTATACTGTATAAAGATGGACGACAAAGACAGCTCCCCAAAATGAAGCTAAAACATATCGGTCGCCCCCTTGTGGTTTGCTGCAGTATAGGCCATAAACCATGACCCATCCATGTTACAGATGGGCCATTGGCCTAATTCAAAGTCACATTAAATTTGTTTGATAAGTTTGCTTTTGATTAGTCATTTGATCCTATAAAACGGGGTGAAACGTCATGAGTGACAGCTTAGACTGACTCGCGATTGGTCAGCTGGACCTCAATAGCGTGGCTCCACTCCACGATCACTACTGCACAGACTCTGGCTCCAAATGACATCACCAGTAAGATAGCAGCGACGGTATCCAAGCTATTTTGGCTTCATTTTTGAACAGTGGGAGACATCATTATTTACATTGTACGGTCTGCTCTGAAACGGCGCTCATAGGTGTTTTTCATATTGGCAAATAAGACAGACTGCAGTACACATGTAGTTATGTAACTTCTTATTTATCTGCTGTGCTTTTCTTTCTAGAAATTATCGCCTTTTGCTCTTGTCTCTTCCTGTGCAGCAGAGGGTTCTCTAACAGTAAAGAGGCCCCACTGATTAGTATTTAGAACAGCTGACGCAAAGCTTTCTTCAACTGTGGGTTGTAAACTATGAAAAAGATCTTTTTTAGCAGCAGACATTTTGACTTGTCATGGCAGAGAAAGCACAGGTCTTACTGATAACATTAAAGATGTCTGTCTTATTGTCCTGGCCTGCATGAGCAATATCTGGACCCTGAAGCTGAAGGGGCTACAGGCCTTTTTCATTTGTATTACCTTTTATTATTAATTTGTATGGTGTTTTGGGCTGCACGGTGGTGTAGTGGTTAGCACCTTCGCCTCACAGCAAGAAGGTTCTGGGTTCAACCAGGGCCTTTCTGTGTGGAGTTTGCATGTTCTCCCTGTGTATGCGTGGGTTCTCTCCGGGTTCTCCGGCTTCCTCCCATAGTGCAAAGACAGAATGGGGTTAGGTTCATTGGAGACTCTAAATTGTTCGTAGGTGTGAATGTGAGAGTGAATGGTTGTCCGTCTCTGTATGTGGCCCTGTGATAGGCTGGCGACCTGTCCAGGGTGTACCCCGCCTCTCGCCCAATGTTAGCTGGGATTGGCTCCTATTCATGCTTTTGCTGCTGCTGCTGTCTGACTCCAGATCCAGACTGGAGTCAGGCCGACACCACAGTGCTTAAATACTGGCTGACCTCTGGTGCTAAGCCCTGCATGCAAACACACACACACACACACACACACACACACACACACACACACACACACACACACACACACACACATACACACACACACACAGTAGTAATTAAGCCTGAAATGTGGTGTGGGCTTGTGACATTTCCCTGCAGCCTGCTGTTTTACATGGGCCTTTGATGAAGAAGGAATGGCATGTTGTTTATCCTTAGTGACTCCGCAGACGGAGAAGTTCATCACAGTGTATCGCACTGCCAGCACAGTATGTACAATATGCATATTGGGATTTTTGTTCTTTTTGGAAGTCAACACAAACTGACACTATCATGGGACATACTAACTCTGAGGTAGCTCTGAGGTTAACACAATATACGGTTACGCAATATACTTATTTGCTGTTTACCCCAGTCAGAGGAGAAGTTTGCACCTACTGTAAGTTGCTTTGGAGAAAAGCGTCTGCTAAATGAATGTTATGTAATGTAGTGTAAAAGTTTGATATTTGAATCGTATGTGAAGCAAGGGAAGGGCTCAATCAAGGTTTAAAAACATAATTTATTCAAAATGAATGAAAGTATAAAACTGCAATAGAAATGTGACACTACATTCAAAAGGAAATGAGAACCCTCCACCCGTTCTGTTGCAAATTCCTTTCCTCAGAACACGTCCACATGGGTCATACTTTATTAATTCCAGCATGCAGCAGGATGCTTCCTACGTAATTGAGTCCACTGTGTGGAACATGCTGAGTGTGTGACATTCAGGTGTGACAGCAGCCATCGAGGTCAACTGTGCATTTCACTGGGAGCTGTACGCTGCAGGTGCACAGAGATACTATATGTTACAGGCTGTGTTCAAGCAGCCGTGGCATGTTGATTTAATAGCTTCGGCCGAGCCGTGAGTTTAGGATCTCAGTACGACAGTTTGAGTTATTTTATTGTTATTTTGTGGATGTGTTTGTGACGTGATTTGTCATGGTTGTGTCTCCATTTCCTAATGGATTTCTCTTATCCATGAGGAAATGAATCCTAATGGCCATATCCATGGTTTGTTGAAACTCTCTGGTGGATAAGAGGCATAACATTCTAGCTTCAGGTGAAGCAAACTGCCCCTTACTTTTTTAGAAGTTTGCCCATGTGGCTTTGACCCAAAATCATTAGCATTGTGTGAAATAACACCTTTAAAAAAAAGGTTGATAGAGAGGGTTGTCCACTAACAATAACAAGTCAGTGGTTCGAAACTTACTTCCTCGAGTCCAAATGCCAAAGTGTCCTTGGGCAAGACACTTAACCCTAAATGGTAGGGGGGACGATTATAAGACGATCAAATACGTATCTAGATACATGAGATATGATTCAATCGGATACAGTTAATATTCATTCAATTAAAACATCAATTGTTCATTATAAAGGAAAATAAGCCAATTCTATAAAAGAAGCATTGCCTATTGCCTGCATTGGTTTCCTGGTGTTGTCTTACATGAACTGTTGAATGAAAAAAAGGCAGACCGGAATGAATGGGAAAGCCACATGAAAGAAAGAAAATGTGAAAAAGTGTGTGTGAATGGCTGTGATGTGTGGAAGTGACTTGTACTGTAAAGCGCTCTGGGTGGTCAATAAGATGAGAAAAGCACTATATAAATTCAGTCCATTTACCATACATCATATTGTACCAAAGTTTATTAGATACGTGTCACTCAGTAATGCTTGTACTGTATACCGTCAGAAAGAATTTGAGATCTCGACCTTAAATGCAATATCTACAAAAGGTATGGGCAGTATACATAGTCCGGTTCATGATCGAAGTAACACATAGAGAAATACAAGATACAAAGTGTCGATATAAATCATAAAAGTTGATTGAATTATATGAAATGCTATTAGAAGCAAAGCTGATTGTTGTTATGTTGATTATGAAATGAATGTAATAAAACTATATCAAAAAATGTAAGTGGAGCATTAAACTCTATTGTCCATTTGTCATGTAAAATGAGGACGTCATGTTAATCACGGCTACTGAAAAATAAGGAAGTCACGTCCGCTGGAAGATGGCGAGCGAAAGTTTACTCAGTATCACCATAAATGGAGCGAAAAGCTCTAGTATATAAAGCATAACACGAAATACACGGGGTTAGTCTTCGGAACTCTTCCTAGGATACAGACGGATGATGTGAACTGCCAACTACGACAGTAAAAGTTAGGAGTTTCGAAATACAACATCTTTAAAGATTTTATAGGTTGTTCTAGCCAACCAGAGCAACAGATCCCTGGGACCTTAATCCTGGTCACAAAAATTTATCAAAGCACTTGAGCCCAGATCACCCAAGGAGAGCTGCCGTTAACGGACGTGGCTGACAGAGGTAGCCAACGCGCAGAGCTGTTCGGCCGGCTGCACTGTCAAGCCGAAGCGGGGTAAGACGTTCGGACGTAGGCAGTGAGAAGCTAGGCGAGTCTCCTCACCACCAGCTTAATCAGTACAGGTGACTTATCGGGGTAATACTCCATAGGACCTGCACTCTGACCCTTTAAATAGAGAGCTGGACCAGTACCTCCTGTATAGGGGTTACTCGGGATCTAACAATACAAGTTTGATAAACTGGATGAAACGGTGGGTAAGCACTGTTGCAAGAAGGTTCTGGGTTCAAACCTGCTGGCCTGCCACGGTATGTCTGTGTCTGCATGTTCTCCCCATATCTGCATGGTCTGTTTCCACCAGATACTCTGGATTCCAGGGTGTACCCTGCCACTCACCCAATCTCAGATGGATTTGGCTCCATCCCCACAGCAACCCTCAAAGGATAAGCAGTAGAGATAATGAATGGATTGATTTCTGAAATTTCAAATTTGTCTTCACAATGGTCATGCATTAGATTTAGGGTTAGAATCTGGGAACAACTGGTCAATCAACAGCTTTGCATCTGTGCTCAACACCCTCTTCATCAAGGCAGTCCAGTAAAAACACCTGCATCACCAAAGATACCACACTATTCCTCATTCAGCTCCTGAAATACTTGACTTCCAGTTTATTGAACTGCTTCCAACTGGAAAAACCTTGCGGCTTGTCTGGAAATGTCAATATTGACATGGATTTGAGTGCACCTTAGAAAGAGAGGATAAGACATGTGGAGAGAAAGACTTGCTAAATTGAGCATAGCGTTAGTTCATGCAGGCCATGAGGTCAAGCGCTGCCACTATGCAGCACATCAGCTGACAGTAGAGATCTCTATGCCAGCCTGACTGCTCAGCTGATGCCCTTCTACGCATTTAATTGGCAAAGCTCATATGTGCGCTCTATTTAAGCTGCTTTAACCAGCCCACTCTTCTTGCTCTGCATGTTGCACTTCGCAACCCGCCTCCACCCCAGCACCTTCTTTTCATGCTATAGCTCTGACTTAAATCAATGTCATGTGTTGTAATTGATGCCTGCTCTGTCCTGCACGGGGGTTTTAATTGCTGCCCCCCCTTCTTCAATTTCCATGAAGGATAGAGAGGTTTGCTCTCCCTATCCCAGGCTTTCCACATGTGCACATGGAAGGGCAGGGTGGTCCCAGAACAGAGCCATACCGCCAAATATAACCAATTGCGGTTATTGGAATGAACACATTTTGACTATAGTAGGCCTGACAGAACTGTGTTTCTCAGTGTGAATGCAAACCAGAGTGCTAGCCAGACTCTTTAAGGTAGAACTAGAAAATGACACAGATGGAAGTTTCAACAAATTTACTATCAAATTGAATTGTCAGTGGTGTGTGTAGTAAAAATGCTTACCATTCCTAAAAGGACAACTAATACTTTAAAAAACTAACTAAAAACCATCAGGGTGCAAGGTGTGAGTCTTGTGGCAGGTCAGGGGTGAGTCGGGGTATCCAGGCTTTGTGGCTGTAGGTGCTGACTGAGGATGACGGTGATGGGAGTCGATGAACCTAAGCAGATGGAAAGCACATGGTTTTAGAATTCAGGCTTGCACAAATACATAACAGAGATCTCAAAAAAAGACGAGGAGCAAGCAAGAGTTGGTTCTGTTGGTGACCAGACCAAGCCAGCAGCCATGCTGAATGCATGGAGACAAATAAACAAGTCCAAACCAGGAAGTAACAAGGGAAAACAATAAGTTTCCATAATCCTAGCACTAAGTCTTAACATTTTACGAGCTTACTAGTGGTATCTGTGTTGAATACTCATTGTGTTGTCATTCCAACAAATCCTGCAACCTGAAAAACCTTTTACGTCGTTTGTCCTATGGCGTCACCTAAAATAGCATAGCGCATAGGAGGTGCACCAAACATTCATTGTCATTGCTACAGTAGTGTACGCATGTGGAATGTACTGTATTTGTGAAAAAACAGAGGGGGGATGTTTTGATCATGTGTAAAGGGAGTGGCATCGAACTCCCGAACTCCCCCATGGGAGATGGATGCACTAGCAAGGAGGCTAGCGCTGGCGTTTGTCGCTACCATGTCTCTCAAGGTGTCGGCAAGTGTAGCATTGATCACTTTGAGGGGGCAGAAATTTTGTCAATTTGGACAAACATAATTCAACAGAGGCAGGGATATGTAGACTAGAAAGGGAAAAGTTTAGTAAAAGATCAAGGTACTTCCTTAAAGTAAAAGGATCGTTGTCATGGTGACAAAAATGTACAGCTCAAGTAATGGAATGGTCAGTTCACATGGGAAACGCACAGCTGTCTCCTGCCAAAGTCCTGAACTACGTCACATCCTCCTTTGCACCATCATAATGGCTACGGCCACTAGAGGTCAACCAACAATAACAAGTAACTATGAGTCATAAGAAGCTGCTGCACAGATGACCTATTGGGTTTTAAGGGGGAGGACAGCGTCTGTTATTGGCGGTGTAAGTCCCTAAAATTAACCCAACAACAATTTTAATGAGATGAACATATATTTACAGGAGCTATTTGTCTGTTTGAAGGAAACAGGACATGTTGTCCTTTGTGTTGTTCAAATACATCAAGGGGACGTGTGCAGCCACCTTGAGAGCCAACTCTGCACTTTAATCCTGGGTCAGATTACTGCTATGTGGCGAGAGGGAGACAGACACAAAGATCAATGAGCTTGAGTGAATTATTCATCAGTTCACTTTCTCCCGAGTGTGTGTGTATTTTGAATGTACATGTGTGTATGTGTTTTTGTGCTGTGATTGATCATTTGTGGAGACCGGACTGCCATCGGTGCCCACAGTTGCCAGCTTCTGTTTCCTTTCCGTTTTCCTATCTCCCATCTCTTCTCCTTTCCTTTCCTTCAGTAGCTCCCCAGTGAATGAACCAATTAACCAGATTAACACTCCCAAATCACGCTACGCGCTGCGTTTTTGTCGAGTTTCAATGTAGAAACCTAAATGAGGGTCAGACTAGTAATTTTATTTGTGGTGTTGATTCTCTGCTTAAGAGCAGAGAAAAAAAATGTTGTGAAGACAGATTTACTTCATGTTGTGCTTCCCTGGTGATCACTAATCCTGAACCTCAGCTTTAGTGTACGACAACATTTCTCACTGAAGTTTAATTGATTTAGATTTTACTTTCATTTTGTGTTGATATTGTTTACAACTTCTACCTTTTGTCCACGTTTTTTTAAATTCAGGACAATGTTCATATTCAACACATTATGATACAACAGTATTGCTGTTCGCCGTACTCTGCTACTGCAAGTGTTAAACTACTGTCAGTGTAACTCATCAGAAATGCAGAAATGTTTCTTACTAAAACCTGTGCAGCTCAAAGGGCGAAAATCTGTCTCGTTCCTGCAAATCTTTTAATGTGGCACTAAGTTCTGCTTTGTCATTTCTTTAACTGCTGTTTAAACTACTGTCAATTTGTTTGAGCGTAAGACTTCCAGTGGCTCATTGGACATGAATTATCCTGTTCGCGATTGGTTTATAGTATAAAACAATTTTTCTGCAATTAATCTGTCATTCTCCACTGCTGATATTTCTGTTTTGATTTCAGCTACTGTTAATAAAACGCAACACTTGCTTTTAAACGACCAAATCCCTCCCTGTCTTGGTAGGCCTTTAATATGAAACATCTGCAGGAATGAATTAGTGAATGGGTCAGTCAGTTAAAGAGAAGAAACTCTAGAGAGGCAGAGTGGTGAGTATGATATCACTATGCAGCTATAGTGATGGAATTATCGCTGTGGTAAAGTACAATTTTTCTGAATTTTGCACTGCCTTTATCAAGGAGTGGCCATGTTGTTAAATGTTGTTGTGGTCAGTCACAGATTAACATCATTTGTTTGGTTATCATTTGAGACTTTTCAGTGAGTCGAAGGAAGACAAAAAGAGCTTAAGAAGGAGAGGGACAGAAAGAGGTGGAGGACGAGAGTGGCGAAGAAAAAGAAGAGGAAAGAGGGAAAGGATGAGAAAGAGAAGAGGGAGAAGCTGAAAGTCATTCCAGGTCACACAGCAGTTACTGGAGTGAGCTGGATTTAGTCCAAGGACTCCTCCTTTTATCGCACACCTTCTCCCATACATCCTTCAATTGTAGGTAATGGCCTCATTTATCTTCCTCCTCCTCTCTTCAGTGAAAATCTAGAGCTGGCACTCTGTGTGTGTGCGTGTGTGTATGTGTGTGTGTGTGTTGGGGGGGTCTCTCCCCAGCATATAATCTGATGGCTGTTCCCCCACACTCTGCCTCCTTCTTTCCACTGCACAGTGTAAGATTTATGCTATTTACTGCACTCTATATTTCACGTCAGGGAGGGGTGGATTTGCAGCAACTAAACAACGATGATATGCAGTTGCACCCACTTTCTGCCTCCCTCTCATATGAGCAAACACCCAAACACACATCCATCTACACACCCACATGCAGACTGGTGAGCCTCCCTGGCTACAGTGAGTATAATTTTGGAAATGGTGAAGGCAAATGTCCTGAGCTCACTTTCATGACCTTCATTTGGTATATCTTCGTGTCTGCCCATGCATTCAGTTAACAGATCTCGAGCACAGACCTACAAATGTGCTAAGTAATGTGACCTGACAGCACTGGGTTATGTTATTTAGCAATTTCCACTAGAGGAAATTATGCTACAGATGTTTTTGCAACGTGAGCGAATATGCTCAGAAACAGCCTCATGAGCATCATTGGGCACTGCAAGTGCCCAATGATGGATTAATTGAGCAAAGTTATGGTATCCAACACAGTTCTTTTTTTCTATTATCTATTTTCTTCAAACACGCATAAGTTATGTGTTATCAGGAGTACATCAGGGGGCTTTCAGTGGTTCACCAGCAGTTGTTGTGGGAGATTGGCCTGTATTAATTTCCTCAGGAAGTAAAGTCTTTGTTAGATGCAAGATCTACTGTAGACTCCCTGGAACTTGAAACACTCCACCCTCTCTACCTCCTCCCCTCCTATACAGAGGGCGGAGTGCTTAGTGCGCCTGGATTTCATGAAGTCCAGTACCTTGTCCTTTGTCTTTGTGGTGTTGAGGTCCAGGTTATTGTTGGAGCACCACTGCGCCAGATGCTGAACTTCCTCCCTGTAGGCTGTGTCGTTGTTGTCCGTTATCAGTCCTACTATGGTGGTGATCAGCAAATTTGACGATGACATTGGAGGAGTGGATGGCGGAGAAGTCTTTAGTGAAGGGGGAGTAAAGTACAGGGCTGAGGGCGCACCCTTGCAGCGCTCCGGACGTTTGACAACACCCAATGATGATGTCACAGTGTATTGACACATCCTGCAGTGCACTCCTACATCACAAGATCAGATTTTTTGTCATGGGCAGCAGGGGTCAGCCTGTGTAATCATTTCCAGATGAATAATCCAGATGATGTCACTGTGATGTAGGGTCACCTCAGGTGCTATGGTGGGAAGTTGTTATGAACTACACATCTTAGATTCTTCTAATTCTGGAGGAGATTATTTTATTCCAGTATATATGTGTATACAATTGGTTTATTATGTAATGTATATGTTACCAATTCGAAATAAACGCTTTTCATAGAAAAAGATAGCATTGTCAAAATGTGTCACATCCCCCAATCAATTGAGCCAGAGATTTACCGCAGGGTAAATCTCGATATATGATATGAATATGACCTGTATGACCTTCTTTGCTCTCAGTACTGTAGTGAAAATACATTTTTAAATAGCATTTTGCTGCTTTTGTATATCTAAAATAATATAAGCTTCCTTTTACCCAGTAACTTGCATTTGCACACATCACACCACCTGCAGCATAATGTGCAGCTTTAAACTCAGCTTTATGACCGGCATAGCGACTTGGGATTGGGGTCAATGGTGCATTGCAGAGGCTCATACACACACACAGACACACACACACACACACACACAACAAAGAGAGTAAGAGCGCATTGATTTGCTCAACCTATCCTTGCCCTCTATCTCTCACACACACACACACACACACACACACACACACACACACACACACACACACACACACACACACAGTGACTACAGATCTGATCACAAGTAGTCACAGGAGACAAATGTGGGGACACATTCTAATACCAGGTGTGAACTGACGTACTTGGAGCTGTCCACTCGTGATTGGATCACTTGAGGCAGTTTGTAAACATCACTCCCCGACACCTGAAGACATGTGCTAGCTACATTATATCATGAAATCTAATAAATTTGTGTGTTGCGTATTAAATTCAATAGGTGGCTTTATCTTATGAAGTTATGAAATCAGGCTCTTTGTTGATTTTAATCCCTGTACTGAAAGCAAACATGGGAGAAAGTTCAAGATGCTAGAGCCAGATAATAAATCCCCCAAAACACCCTTCCAGCTGATCAGGCATACTCACCCTGTTTGTCTCTTACTCTCCTTCCCTGGCCCTCTCTTGGAAGTTAAAAAAGCATGTTCAGGATTACAGATTGTGCCATCAACAGAATGCTGGAGCCTGCGCAAAACTACACACACCTCTGCAAAATACTCTATTCTGAAGGAAAGAGAAAGGACATCTGTTTCAGTGCCATGCATGACACGTTCCTCTGGAGAATGCTGCAGAAAGTTGATGCAAGACTATTTGCGAAGCTAAGCCCAGATTGTCATTGATCGCAGTCAGAGGGGAAGTAGAGTAAGAGTAATTTTTTTTGCCGTCAGAAATTTTCATTTTTCACCAAAAAACTCTGCATGAGCTCCTACGACAAAAGCAAGCCCATAGTGGAATTAAAAAAAAAATTGGGATTTTTTTTTGGGACATTTTGGACCTCATAAATGTCATCAGGTGGCTTTAAATTGTGTTGTGGCTTCATTATCTTTGATTGGCTGGAAGTGGCAGCGCTCTGTTTTAGTCCCACGTTTGGATTAGTTGTAGCTGCCCCTTTGCAGCTCTGGTGCTGGATGATTTGCAATTCAGATCCTGTGCCTATTTCTTTTACTCACACACACCCACACCAGAGATGTGCCTGTGGCCGAGTCACATGGCAAAGTCCACAATGCACGCTGTTCACCCAGCAGCTTCTTACTATTTACTGAGCACTTCCTTTCGTTTATGTTCCAGTGATGATCCGTCACAGTTTCAGATGACAGGGAAAGAAAGGAGAGAGGAAAAGAGTGTGAGAAAGAAGAGGATGGTGTCAGAAATGAAACGAGGCCATGCACAGTGCTCAGTCCCACTGGCATGTGTCTGCTCGCTGACAATCAGCTCAGTTCTTATACCCTTCTCTGGTACATCCTGTCTGTTATTTTTGGTACTTTTGAATAACCTCCCCAATGGGCTCCTGCTGGGTCTGGCTTAGCCATGTAGATACTCATTCACCGGCAGTGTCACAGCTTTGAATGCAACTCATGCTTAGCCTGTCCGCTATCTATACTTGCATTCAAGTTACACCCTTTCTGCACAATGTTATGGTAGTATGTCAGTGGCGGCTGTGACATATCACTCAAAACCACAAATGTCAACTTTATGATAGACTTTTGAAACCCCTGTAATAAAGTGAAACTTTGACCTGCTAGGGATATGGTTGCTGAATCAAAAGTTAGGGGACAGTCAAAGTCAGAGGGATTCCTCTGAGAATCACAAATGCCTGTACCAAAAATAGGTAAGCCTGCCTGTGGCACTATAGACAGAAAGTTGAGTGATCACCAAAGTCCAGAAGATTCATCATCTGAGAACCATTAAGACCTTTACCAAACATGGGGCAAATTCAGACGGCAGATGTTGAGATGTTTTACTGAAGAACTGAAAACTATTGGTGGAGCTTGATGAAAATTCAGAGGATCACACAATTAGAAAGGTTCGTTCCATAAAATGTTGAGAACCACAGTGGCGGACGGACCTACTGACATCACCCTCCCCAGAGCTTTGTTGCCCACATGACAACTAAATTACATTTAGGCTGATGCACCATGGTGCAGGAGTGGTCATTTCTTTCTATTGTGCGATTTTCCCTGTAAGGTCATCTGGTTCAGTCATGATGTGAATGCTTGGCGCAGCGCCTAATTAATCTGTTGTGGAAGTGTCCATTGTGTCATTGGGGCCCAGATCATGGAGATGGTCCAACATTTACTGTTACCCCAGGTGACCCTACACCAGCTGAATGAAGAATGACCTTATTGTTCCTCTACACGCTGCATGCCGTATTCAGTCACATCACGCACACCATTTATTTTATACTTTGGTCATAGAAATTGACAGTAGTGAGTTTCTACTGATTTGTGAGTCAAGTCACGCTACATTACAAATTATGTTTAAAGACTTTCATGCCATCACAATGGCTAGGGTTAGGGTTAGGGTTAGGGTACACCTTCCTGTACACTGTAAAGCATGTAAGGGTTACTGTCCTTACCTCTGTGGGTAAAGCTGGTTTGATTTTAGTAACAGCGATCACTCCCTATGTTTATGTGTTGCAGCTCCCTGGATATTGATAAGGTATGAGCTCCAATCAATGGTGAGAGTTAAAGCCAGTCTCCAAATACCAACGAACACTTAGCAGCTCGATATGAAGTCACATAGAAAATAAGTCAGATATCTGAGCGAGATGCACATGTACGGCATACAGTAGTGGATACATGTGTAATGGCATTCAGTAGAAGGCATACCTCCAACAGTCCCCTTAAATTCAGACAAGCCGCACCAAATTGCACATATCCATAGATGTCAGCCCTGTAAATATGCCTCTTACGGTTAGGGTTAGGGTGACATGGCGGAAAATCAGCACCATGACTTTACAGAATATAAGCAAATCCATTGAACTACCGTAATTTTCGGACTATAAGCCCGGCCTTTTTCCCCCATTTTTCGACCCTGCGCCTTATATAACGGTGCGGCTAATCTATGGATTTTTACAGCTAACGGCCACTAGGGGACCTCCTAAATCTAACAGGTCACAGTCCACCAACTTTAACTCTAGGGGCTCTATGACCGGTCCGCTGTCCACGGTTAAAGCAGCGAAAAGCAACTTTCGCTCAAGTTTGCGAGTGGATCCTGATGGCGTGGAGGAGTGTCAAAACATCCACGATCACCAACGGGTTCCGAAAGGCTGGACTGCTGCGTGATGAAGAGGAGGACACCGCCACAGGCTCAGCTGAGGCCCTTCAGAGGCTGTTCGATTCCGACAGTGACGAAGAGGAGTTCGTTGGTTTTGAGAGCGACAACGAAGGAGAGAGGAGAGTGGCTGACAAAGCCACCCTGAGCCTGTTCGTTTCCGACACTGAAGATGAGGACTTTGGTGGTTTTAGTACGTTATGCAAATATGCAACTTGTTTGTTGAAATGTTAATAAATGGGAGCTTCCTCAAGCAGCCATCTCTTTCCCGACAATCCCCTCTGTGCACGAACTCTTACATATCGTAATTAACCATTAAAACACCTGCGGCTTATAGTCCAGTGCGGCTTATTGATGTACAAATCATTAAATTTAGCTGCTGCGGCTTAAACTCCGGTGCGCCTTATAGTCCGGAAATTACGGTACACCCTCTTGACAGACTTAGTAGGTCCAACGCTGACCTCTAGCGGCCGTTATGTACACTTGGTGATGCGGTCTATAAAATGACCACATAAGTCGTAATAAGGTGACCTATCTGGTCAAGTAGCCAGTTGTCTTTAATGAGTGATGGAACTGCAGTCATTATGCTTTTCTAGTCTAATCTCCACTCAAAGCGCTTGACAGTAAAGTGGACATTCACTCATTCACAGACACATTCAGACAGCGCTTCTATATCTAGCGATTTGTCTATCACTCATGCACCAAGAGGCTAAGCATTGCAAAATTGTTAAGCTTTTTGGTGTCCTGTAGCCGATAGTTTAAGAAGCTACATTTCTCACAAGGACAGCATTGTGAGGGATATATAGTCCTTGAATGTAATGGCCAGCCCTCAGCAGCCAATATCAAGTCCCCCAATTTTGAATTACAGATTGGGGTGTGACACAACACACCATCTCAGAGCGGCTGATGACAGTGACCTTTGCCCGTCAGCATAGGAGTGCATATAGAAAAGTTTATATTACTGGAGAAAAGTTATTCTTGTCCCTGAAAGTGAGATGTAGAGGCATATCATTATTCACATTCCACAATCATTATCCCATGACTTTTCAGAAATGATCTTCAACGTGGGGCTGTGTTGTCAGAATTTGAGCTGTACATGTATATATCCATCATATGCAGAGCCGCACACACTCAGCCCCATTAAAATAGTAAACCTATATCTGCGATAAGCGATTGTATGTAGTGATTAGAATGGACACCTCTCACACACACATCCACACACTCACACACACACACACACACACACACACACACACACACACACACACACACACACACACACACACACACACACACAGCATATTTGCTTTCTTAGATGTTTAGGTGACATGAAGCAACAGCAGCAATCATTTTAATTAATGTTTGTGTCCATGAATTTAGGTCCAATAATCACCTGCCCTTAAATTGTGTTTTAGTCACCAAGTCCTTGCTTGATAGGTGTTAGCTTTGTCTGTCTGCCGTTTGCTGCTCGCCATGTAGCTTGTCAGGGGTTGAGCTGGAATTTGTGATGCTGCTGTTGGAAACAGGGTTGATAAATCAGCAATAGTGTGTCACAAAACCCCCTCAAAATTGAGCTAAAAGGGGTTTAAATAGCAAAACAAAGCTTAAGGGGAACTGCAGAGTGGGTATGAATTCCCGATGTGTAGGTTTCCAGCAACAACCTTTCATATCTCTCTTCAAATAATATCCTTTTTACACTAAAATGTGTATGTGTGTCCAGGTTTAAATGGTTTAACATGGATAAACCCTGCTGGAAAACAGAATTAGAAAGCAGGATGAGGGCCAGTGAATATGTCACGGTGATTCATTTCTTTTATTTTTTACTTTGTCTTTTAGACTTTATGATGATTGAACAATGTTGCTTGAACGGAAACAGATTGAAATTGCGGTTGAGATGGCAGAGAGTCACAGAAGTTACTATGTCTCCATCGGCAGTATATACCTGTGACTACTTTAGTCATATGACCCATGAATTATTCTGATTGTAATCTCTTTTACACTAAAAACAAAAGCCAGATGATTGTGGTTTGTTTTATTTTGGTCAAGTGTAAAAGAGGCTTAAGTCCAAGGGGCTAATTATACCGTTTACTTTCAGTCAGACTCAGAGGCAAGCATTTTAAATGACTCATCAATTTGAGTCAAGTTTATTTGGAAAGCTTGAGTAGGCTCACTTCTTTTAGGATAATTGTTTTTCTTTTGTCAAAATCTCACTTTTCCAGGTTTTACTTCAATAATAAGCAGGGATGGGACGGTACAGTTATCTCACAATGAATATTCAGAACTGATATTTATTTTTCAGTCATTAAAAATACAAAATAAATTCTAAGCCTAAATTTAGCTGGAAACACATACACTGCTTGAGGCCACAGACACAAACTCTGCTGTAAGATGTTATTACATGTAGGGGCAGCTTTACTTCACATCCTTAGCATCGCGCACATTTTTGTTAAATATATTAAATCAAATAATCCACATTTTCTGGAGGCAGCAGAGACCTTTGGGAGGTAACAATTTCATCTGCGATAAGTTGCGCTCGCCAGGCTTAGATGTTGCAGATATCGAAAGGTAGGCTTTGGCCATAGAGGCAAGTACAAGAACGCTAACCAGAGTCATGTCTGTATACACCTAGCCAGCATACCGACCATGTCTTTCAGCATGGGGCGCTTCAAACTCGCTACAACGTGGGAATCCCCTCATGGGGTGACATGTTTGTGATATACAGCGGGCTGCTTCTCGTTACAAACAACGGTCTTATAGCGGTCTTCCTGCTGTTGTTTGTCTCTACAGTTCCGCAACGCCCGGTTGTAGGCCTCGTTGCGTACCATGGCAAATGCGCCCTCTCTTGTCTGAAGTTTGTAATTGCGACAGGGATATTTCTTTGGTTGTCTGTCATCACAGATTATTTTGTTATACCAGGAAATTTCGCTGTATCCTTTTGTGACTTCAAAATGGATCGTAATATTAGTTCTATTTATTTTCCCATCCCTAATGATTCATTACGCACCAATATATTGTATTTAAAATTACACACCTTAAAGTTTAAGGATCTGGTAGATTTTAAGACAGCACAAATCATTTATAAAGCAAAAAATAAACTGCTGCCTGGAAAATTACAACGACTGTTCACAGACAGAGATATAACTTAAGAGGGGAATTAAATTTGAAACTTCAATATGCATGGGATAATCTCAAAAGAACGTGTACTTCGATTTGTGTGGTGGCTTTATGGAATCGTATTGATGAAACGATCAAACAAAGTATGAATATAATGCAATTTTTAAAAAATGTACAAAGGACATATTTTTGAAAAATACAGAAATGAGAAAAGAGATTGTAGATCTCACTGATGGTAATGATGGTTGTTTTCGTGGTCGTTGTTGTTGTTGTTTGTTTGTTTTTTGTTCTTTTGTTTGTTCTTCTTTTCTTGTAGCTTGTTAAGAGCATGACGTATACTGGAGTATTATTTTGTTGTATCTGTTTAGTCTATCTTGGATGTGGCGTAGGGCTTGACAAGCCTAGGCTTCTTCCTATCCCTTTTTGAACAATAGTGTATATTGTGTTGGAATTTGTTTTGTTGTTATTCATTTTTGTGCTCTATTTCTTAAATTATTTTACACATTTCATTTTAAATTGTTGTGTGTAGAGTTTTATGCCAAACAAGTTTCAAACATATTGAACATATTTTATGTGGACTGGGAGGACAGGGACACACCCAGTGACAGATTACCAGGAGGAGGTGTCATTCTCTTTGAACTGCACATGTTTCTATTTATAACAGATTGCCGCAATAACTCAGAGAGGTAGGAGAGAGAGAGTCAGCAACAGAGAGAGAGAGCCATTGACATGGACATGGGGAGTCATATGACCGGCGTCTCATTCCAGAGATAGTGACGGACAGAGCACTCACTCTGTCCTCCCTTCTAATATTACACCAGAGCGGCAGAGTGTGCGGAGGATGTGTCGCAACATCATCAGAGGACTCTGAAAAGATTTGTTTTGGATATCGTCTATAAGTATTATCACTAAGGGACATAACAATATATCACAGCTGAGCTACAATGCCTGAGGAAAAAGGTAATAATGACCTTTAATAACCTTTGATCATCTGTATGTGGTGTGTTCACCTGCCAGACAGGGAAGAGCTAATGATTTGTTTATATTAACCAGGACTAACTCTTTACCATTTAACTCCAATCAGTGTCAAATGTCTAAGCAGATAGTAATTATATTAGGAAATTCCGAAATAATAAACTTTAATAATTCCACAACAAATAATTGCAAAGCTGTATAGATCATATGAGTGGGTTGGCATTTGCACTATGTGTTTCTATGTAAGCAGTACCTAACCTATACTGCTAAACAGGCCTCCTATTATGTAACAACCCTAGTCAGAAGCATATAGCACTTTCTGTCTGAGTACGTTGTGTGAGTGTGAATGACAATAACAAGCCTGTGAATGCTTATGCTGCAGGTTGATATGCAGCCTGCCTGCAACATGCCTGGCAACGACACTGTTGTCTTGGTCCCCTGCCTGACTCTCCAACACTGGGACCTTGGCCATTTGGTCTGTTTACAAACGGTTGAGGGCTAGTTACTGAGAAATCAAAATGATGGTTCTATAGTGAATGACACGTGTATATGTGTATGATTTTCTTCATAATTGAGTGCTTTTGCTCTTAGTGAATGTGATTGTGAAGACATTTGGCTAAAATTACTGATGGCACCACTACTGATAGCACAAGTAAAAGTAAAAACACTACTCAAACACTAAATGAACACTAAAAAAACAATAAAAACCGTAAAGGAAAAAAAATTCTTCGAAAAACTAAGCAGTAAATGATACTGCTGTAATAGAAAGGTAACTAGTGGCTACTTGTAGTAGTAGTAGTAGCAATGGATGTAGCAAAAGTAGCAATGTAAAAAGTACAATCTAGTCCATGGAAATGTAGTGAAGAAGAAATATAAAGTAGCATAAATACTCAAGTACAGTACAGGAACTGCAAAACCAGACTTACTAATTGTGTAAATGTATATTCAACCACTCACCCTATACCCAGTTGGCTGTAAAAAGAAGCCCCACTGTTTGTCCCTGTAAACACACCACAAACATTCCCTCTTCTCTCACAGTGTCCTCTCCTCAACAGCCTTGTTAAAGCCGATCCAGCGTTAACCCTGTGTTTGTCTGCCCGGTTTCTAAATGCGGGGCTGTAACTGTGTGGAGCAGGGAGCAGTGTGCTCTTCCGTCACAATGTGACGAAACTTGTAAAGTTTGGAAGGAAGGAAGCACAGGCGGCACACCCAGAAGGACACACGGGGGCCATGTGCTTCCACATGTTGTTTCGCATGCACGCATGGATGAATACACACGAAAAGGTTTGTAGTAAAGACACTGAGTAAAAAGCTGAGTTCACGCATGCATGCACGCACGCACACGCATGTGCACGCACACACACACACACACACACACACACACACACACCACTTTAGGCTCAGTCCTAGCCAAGGACAGTGTATCCTGGGTGAGTGATGTAATAAGTGGCTGGTTGTCAGCAGTCATAGCGACGCCTGACATTATTTCGGACCTGCCAGTAAACAAACCATACGTGTGTCCGTCAGTTTCTAGCTTTTCCCCTGCTGACATTTTATAACTCTAAGAATTTAAACAAAAAGGCAGAACATTGGTATATTTATTATTAAGTCATGGTTCTTAAGCCTGATAGCGCATCAGGTTCCTGTTAAGAGATGAACTTGGTGTAATTCTATTTTTGTGTCATTCTACAAAAACATGTATATATATATTTTTATTTTTTTTGGAGTGAAATTGGGATTGAGTGTGCACTACTAAATTAGTCTGCAATATGGTGCTGGGCAGGGAGTGGGCTGTAGGTTTACCCACATTGCAAGCAATGCAATTAAAAAGCTAACAAGCCCAGTAGAGCTAAGGGGATCTGCAGATTTGTTAGTAATACTCATTACTACGAAGGACTGTTTTCACAGCACTCAGTCATTTGATCGAATGTAAATATAAAAAAAGTACTTAATGGAGCTTTGAAAAGTATTGTTCTTAAATTAGTGAAAAAATAATGCTTTCTAATTGTATTAACTTATTATGTCTTAAGCAGCTGTTCAATTACTAAGCAGTCTGAGTAACTGGGGTCAATCTGCTCGTTTTGTGATTTATCATGTAACTTTGCTCAATTAAATGTCGAATAATGTGCTGCGGATGTTGGTAATGGCTCGTGTTATCTCCAACTGCAGTTGCACTGGCCTCTCTCCCTTAGGTGTTCAACCTGCTTGGCATGTGCCAGTGTTTTTTTGCTCCAGCTCTGCTCAAACAGCTGACACAATGCTTTCTACAGAGAGCCACTCTTCATGAGTCACACTGCTTCTCTCTGGGTTTAAACTAATGGCCTGCAAACACACACAGCTCCAATCCCTCACTGTCTTTTTACTCCAACTTTTGGACTCACTTTCCTGTTTCACACCAATCAGCTTTCCTGCTGAACAGTCACTGGATAATCGAAACATCCTTCACACATTAATTTATTGTATCAAGGCGCAGACACACATGCACATCTCACATTTAGCCACAAGAGCGTTATGCCTGGTTCGCACTGCTTTCAAGTTCATCCCAGAGGTGTTGAATGCAGCTGAGGTCAGTCACATGCTCTCCTTTGTCATGCAATGGTGTTCATGGTGTTTTTGTGTTGAGGAGGCAACTACTGTACATGGAAGTGTTCCAGTAAAGGCAGTTGCAGTAACACGTTGGATCACATCTGTCTGTGGTTATTGTCAACCACGTGGAAGAAATATTTACTGACTCATCTGTCACAGGAATGGCAAGAATCCTTTGTTTTCAATCAAAGATCATATTCACAGCACAGTCATTGCCCTTTCCTGCTTCGATTAAAGCCACCATCGAGATATACATCTACTGTCTATTCTGATTGCCTTTATTATATAATAGTTTTGGTAGCTATAGCACCAGCAATATTAATATCATCAGAGTCAAAATGTGCCTAATAATTGTCACTCACCCTGTGATTTAAACTTGAATCATTACACCTCTCTTTAAAAGGGCCGGACCAACAAGGTTAGACTGGTGTCATTTGCCAGGGAGGTCGGAGGTCAGCTTTCTGTAGTGCTTGACCTCAGGTCAGAGATCAAATGGTGCTCAGGTCAGGTTGCAGCCTGCGTGACTGCACAGGTGTAGGAAAAATGTATGTCATAATGTCGAGTGTGTATGTATATTTATAGTCTTATGAGTTAGTTCATTCATCTTAGCTACTAGCTGCTACTGGCTCTGCTTCTGTTTTTACCGTAGGAGTTGTAGTCAGCCAACAGGCTCGTTTTGTGTCTTTTTCTTGGCGTCTAACGAGAGTGAGATAATGGAGTGAGTTTTCTGTTGGGATGGCGGACAGGAAAATCCTAGGCAATGAAGTAATGGCTATGTAAAAGGTAAGCGATGTCTGAGCAGATCCTTTAAAACTCTTCCCATGTTGTTAAACACGTTATCCAAACCCAAGGCTGCACAAATACAGTCTGAATTCAGTCAATAAATGTGTTTAAAAGTGGTTTAATAGGTCTGTAAAATATAAAATATGGCTTGGAGAAATTTGTAATTTTAGTTAAAACTTGATGGATCCATAGAACTTGTGAAGGACCCTCGGTATTCCCCCTATGTTCTGGACTTTTCCATGAAAACAAACATAATCTACATTTTTTAGACATGCTCACGTGTTTGCTCGTGAGACAGCGAAAGTCCTCAAGGTCAACAGCTCCGTCACCACAAAGTACTCCTGCCGTGGTAATGTGAGCACTTTGATCCCCCCTGCCGCCTCTGCAGATGGTTCGCACCAGGAATGTTGCAGAGCACCATGGGATCTCCGTGAGTTGAGGGAACACTATTTTTAGGAGGTGAAGGAGCAAGGCTTCTTGAAAATGCATCCGAGATGCAGTTGCTTGTGTGTTCCTTATCACATGTATGTGTGAAGAAAAACCTAATCATGTTGCAGCATTAACTTGTTTGTTGCAAGAGACTCTGGAATTCTGTTGCTCCACTCTTGATGGGAAATTGGCATTTGGGGGGGTCCTAAATTTCAATCTAAGCAGCAATCTTGTATGGCTTGTTGTGATTACATAAGAAGTGATGGGGTAACTATGTGAGTTCTCCTTCATGATGGATTAGTAGCTACATGCCTTTGTTTGGGCAGTTGTATGGTGGACATGTGCTGGCGGTAAGCTGCAAACATCGATTGATGGTCAGTGTGTTCCGCAGAGGCTTCCAGTGGTGTGCGTGTATATGCATTACAGACATGTAGTGTAGAATTGCTCAGATAGCTGCCTGCCTGCCTGCGACCTCTAGGACAACGGCATCAGCAGTGGCCATCAGCCGGGGAAAATACAACATAAAGACTGATTGATGACATGGACAACTGGGCCTGAAGAAGACACGCCACGAGCAGGGGTAGAGGGGTCGGGCAGTTGGGGGGGTTGGGGACTCTTAACACCGCTATGCACAACAAACAACCACTTTCTATCCTTGTCATAGGAAGAAAACACATTCCTGCCCTAAGTCACCCATATATTCACCACCATCTTTAACCTCTCGCTACTACAGTCTGCAGTCCCCACCTGTCTCATGTCAGCCACAATCATCCCAGTACCAAAGAAAAGTCCAGTGAACTGCCTTAATGACTATTGCCTAGTGTTGTAGTACTCAAGACCGTTCTTGGTCGAGACCACTTTTTAAAGGTCTCGGTCTTGTCTCGGAATTGACTGCATTTTAACTCAGTCTTGTCTCTGTCTCGGACCTAGAGGTCTCGAGATTTGATGTCAAGACCACAACTGTGGGGATATCGCCAAATTGCTTGTGCATTGTCTGATTTGTTTGTTTATATAATTTATGTGATTGGATGTATAACGCTGTACTTTGAATGCAACCAATAACTCGATTAGGTACATTTGAGCACTCACCAATCTTTAATGGCTGCTACTACTTCACTCCTCCCTGAACCCCCCAACTCCCCTTCACATGCACTCCAGCTGTCAGTGGAAAAGGAGCAGTGGGAAGATGTCCCATAATTTGCTAATCATAAAATTTGGCTTCATAAACCACAAAGATTTCATCTGTATACAGCTTGGACTACATCAAACTTTTCCAGACACTTATGCTGTTTCAATTCAGGGGGCCTCTTCCTTCGTAGGGTTCATTTGTAGACCAGTTGCGTCACAGCGTCGAGACTCGGTTGCCCCAAATCGTCAGCTCCTTCAAATGCGTCCGACGAATGCGGCCTTCAAGTACCGTGGAACGAAGGATACACCGGGTGGATCCTTCCCGGCCCAGGCTATCCCAAGATTCATTGCACCCCGGTTTCGAAGGTAGTAATGGCGGCCAACAATTAACACAAACAGAGAAAAAACTTTTTAAATGTAAGTATCAGGCTTCAATAATATATATAAATTTAACGTTTAGCTAGCGAATGGTACTAATGTTTAATATGCCAAGTGGCCTTAAAAAATTATTATAGAAAATAGGTATGTGTTAAGTTGTGTGACAATCACGGAGCTGCTGTATTTTACTGCTGCTCGGCTGCTGCTGCATCTGACGTGTGTGAAACCAAAGCGCTAAAAACCTTCACTTTCTTCTTTAAGAAGTTCAAAGGTAAACTTATATGTACGACTGTGGTGATAATTATTGCTAATACTCATTTTAGATCTATAAATGGAACGTGAACTCATGACAGGTTGTGAATACTGCTCAGTTTCAGACGTTGAATATTCCCAAGTAAAACTGACTGACTGTTGTTTTGTTTCAGGGAGCGAGGAGCAGACTACTCACTTCATAAAACTTGGGTGCTTTAAAGAAAGGAGAAGAAAAACTGTTCAATAAACTATAAGCAGATATTAATTTCTGTCTTTTTCACCTGTGTAATTTTTCTCATCCTGTGCAACATATCTATGTAAGGTAGTGTATATAAATAATGTAGATATATGTGTACATATATACTTATTCTTATTTTTTTTACTACTTTATCTATAGAACATTGTACTTGTTAGTCATATTTTTTATCTAGACAACTGCACATTTCATCCATCTTTTCCAATATTAATGTATTTAGCTTCTTAGACTTACAGCTATTTTCTATTTGTATTGTATTTTTTATTATTCTATTCAATTTCATTTGTATACCACCAAAGCACAATATACATTGTCTCAAGGCACTTTACATAGTGAGGTCAATATTACAATATTACACAGAAAACCCAAAATTTCCCACAATGAGCAAGCACTTTGCGACTGTGGAGGAGAAAAAACAGGAAGAAATCTCTGGCAGAACCGGACTCAGTTGTGGGCGGCCATCTGTCTCGACCGGTTGGGGTGGGGAATAAAATGGGGGAGAGAGGAGATGTGAAAAAGTAAAAAATTGTAAGTCATCCAGGCCTTTATGTCTTTCAGAAAATACTGAAGTTTGTCTACCTGATTAGTTTCATCTGGCTATATCTATAAATATAGCTGGGTATCATCTGCGTAGCAATGGGATTTTATGTGGTGTTTTCTTATAATATTGCCTAAAGGAAGCATATATCAAGTGAAAAGTATCAGTCCCATCACAGAACCTTGTGGAACTCCATGGCAAAGAATGGAAGATTTTTTGCTAACGTTAACAAACTGAAATAAATAAGTAAGACTAAAACCATTCTAGTGCTGTTCCTTTAATCCCAATAATGTGTTCAAGTCTCTGTAATAATATCTTGTGATCAATAGTATCAAATGCAGCACTAAGATCTAGTAGGACGAGAATAGAAGCCTGTCAATAGAGATGAATTGATCTGATCTAGTATGGAAATGTTGATTAAAGGTAATAGCCTTGATGGAATAGGATCTAAAAGACAGGTTCTTGGGTTGGATGAAGTGACCAATGAAGTCAGCTAGGGGAAAAGCAATCTAAAAATAATTTAGGCAATACGTTCAAATGCTACTGTGTTGGACAGCTCCAACTGCACGGAAAAGAACAGGAAGAACCTGCAGCGAGTGGTGAGGGCAGCAGAGCGTGTCATCGGGTCGACACTACCCCCGCTCAGAGACGTCTACACTGGCCAACTCCAAAAAAAGTCAGCTGTATTATAAAGGATCCAACTCACCCTGGACATCACCTGTTTCCTCCCTGCCCTCTGGGACACAATACTGATCAATCAGATCTAAAACCAACAGACTGAGAAACAGCTTCTTCCCACAGGCAGTAAAATGCTCAACAAGGTTCAAGGGTGAAGATCAGATGGCAAAACCATCCCAGGCTCCCCGTGACTACCAATCACTGCTGCCTTCCCTCCTCCCACCCTTTCTCACTCTTTGACTGTTGTCTTTACCAGATGTATGCAATGAAACCAGTCTCAGATTTTTGGTTCACGAGGAAGCAAGACTTTCCACTCATAAATACTTGTCTTTATCGGTGCCCACGTACACTCACTGGTAGCTCCAATAAAGCCCCATCTCCTACCGACAACAGAATATATGCATCATACTCTCAAATCACTATACTTGTCTTGATTAAAGCAAATTTTCTGAATGGCTGAAAGCAGCTTTGTGGATTTAAGCATCATCCCAAAAAAACAACATGAAGAATTTCTTCTGTATTCAATTTTTTAGTTTACTATCACCAAGACCGTATTTCAATTTCTATCAACATACAAATCTGATTTGGGGATTGCACTGTTGAACCTCAATAATGAGGCCCAGGAAGATAAAATAAAGTAAGGTTATCATTGCAAGGAGATCTAAGGAGGTTTGGGTGGCTTTGTTTGTGTTGGACTCACAGTCACACACTCTACAAAGCTGAATATGGCCTTGTTCCCCACTGTGGGTGAGAGATCCTTGTAAAACTTGCTTGAAGAATGTGTTGCTCCTGTAGGTCTGCATGGTGAGGTGGCTGTTTTTACTCTCATGTCAAGCATCCCCCAGCCAAGCAGGTCCAAATGGGTAAATACATCTCTATATGAAGGGGAGAAATAGAAAGAGAGACCTGAACCTAAACAGATAAGATTTTATTCCCAAACTAGAATTAACACCTCATGGTTGTTATGCCCCCACCAGCCACCCACACAGTTGCAGTTTACATCCATATTTGTCCAGACAAAACCAGACTAGGCAGACCTTATCACTATAGTAAAATACATGACCACCAAAAACCGAAATTGGTTCATCCTTGAGCCAAAGGGAGTGTTTGTGCAAGATTTAATGGGATTCCCTGGAGGTGTTCCTGAAATATTGCATGTAGGAAAATAGGACGGATGGACAACCCAAATGCTTCCCGATGCCCTTAACGTATTTTCAACTACCTACTTTCACAGCATCAAGGAGTAAATTCAATTTTGAGAAATATGATGTGGCTTCAGACACAGCTTAGGGCATAACGGAGAGGCGGAGAAAGACAGATAAGATCACCAGCATTTAGAGTGCTCTCACTAGCTTCTGCAAGATTCACAATTTAGAACTTTTGTATGGACATAGTAGTTTATTGTTTTTACATTTCTGTTAGATTAATGGTTGGCACATGTTTTTAACTTTGGACAGAGACAGGCTCGCTGTTTTCATCTGTCTCCAGTCTTTGTGCTAATGCTCAAACATGAGACTGATACTGTCTTCCTTCTCTCGTTGTTTCTCAAAAACAACGCAATTAAGTTTATTTCACCAAATCTTTGCTTTATTAAGTTGTTTGCTATGCTGTTAAAAGTGTCAAATCCAACTAAAATGTACATCCCCTTGTAAGGCTGTAAGTGCATATGTATATAAATAAATGTTATCATTATTACTACAGAATGGTTGGAATGGTTAGTCTGAGCAAAAATGAAGTGACTTACTCTGATAAAAATAAGTAATAAGCAGCACAAGTCCCCTGGAATTTCCATTCACTTCACATGGAGAGAGTGTGTAGGTGGCTAAATCTGCTTTTCATTTTTTCTTTTCCTTAATCTTAGTCTAAACATTGTGCCAATAAAACACCTTATAAACACCCATGAATTCAGAAAACCTGAAAGAAGGATATTGCCCGACAGAAACAAGGTCTTGGTGAGTTTCCCAAAAAGCAGCCCTTTTTGGCACACAGCTAGTATCCCTATGCTTCCTTCTCTCTCTCTGCCTCTTTCTCTAAATCCCAATTACCGGTAACCATGGAGGCACGACGAAACCGGTCTGACGACACAAATGTTTCCTGACAACACAAAGGGACTTTTATTCAGCTGATGGCCCTGTCAGTACTGAAAGGCGGATCAGTTTGTTAGAATACTGTGCCATGGTTATGATGTAAGGGCAAGGTGTACTGATGATACTGTGGGGATGGAGATGTCCGCCGCTACATTGCATGTTTGCCCTCTTGTTACCGTCGCAGGTGCCTTGTGGATGTTGTTCTGTTGCGTTGAATGTTTTTGATCACCAGGGTCACTCCCTCCTTCCTGTGTGTAAAAATTATTGGAGTCCTGACAAATTTATGATGTTTATGCAGTATCAGTGTTTATGTGAGTCACATTGTGGGGATGGTCCCCACAACAGTACAGTAATTCCTGAAATTGTACAGTAAAGACTGGGTTTATAGCTAAGGTTGAGGCTTGTAGGGGTTAGGGTAGGCCACTAGTGATTGAAATGTTAGACAATTCCATGTCCCTGCAAGTACTGAAAACAATCATGTTTTAGTGTGTAAAACTGGTTTCATATCCTTGTGTGATTGTGACATTCTGAATGATAACTGGGATGCTTTTGGATGAAAGGCAGGATTTATTACAATGATGACATATGACACTGGATGTGGAAGCTTTAAGACCCAAATGGGGATGAGCTGTAAGAATAAAGGGGTTGCTGAATTGTCAAAGATATTTTTGGATTAAAGCCACTCACATGCATTTTTTTTGTTGTTGTCATATATTTCCGTGCCACGCATATCCAGAAATATGTTTTCTTTTCTGGATGGAATATCCTTTAGATCCTTCATATCTAATTGCTGATTGATCAAATGTACCACTTCACCTGTCCCCTTATTTTAGATTAGCCCAAGAAACCACATGACTGTGTGCATCTGTTAATCATCTTATATCATATCCATATGTCTGTACGCATAATTGTTGGTTTGTGCACTTGGGCATTTGCAGACAGTCCCCTATGTACTCGAATATAATCTAAACTTGTCATCTGTCTCCGTCTGTCTCTTGCAGTGTTTCATCAGCAGGCTGTCCACAGCCCTCTGGAGCAGCAGAAGCAGAAGCAGAAGGGCGGAGGGGGAGGGGGACCTATCCCCTGTCAGAACTGTGGGAAGCCCTGCAAAGGGGAGGCACTCAGAGTTCAGAACAAGCACTTCCACATCAAATGCTTTGTCTGTAAAGGTATATGATTTATCCTTCCACCTGTTCACTGTCCCCCTACAACCTGCAACTCCGCAGAAGCATACCCTCTTGGAATGTACTTTAACATGGGTCTGGGGGGCATAAAAACATACAATTGCAGCTATTTTTTGAACTGGAAATACCATCCTAATTAACATCTTGGGAAGACAGCGGATTAATTCAGGCTTTTATAAAAAATCCTAATTAACTTTTTAATTCTGTCCTTGCCTGTCAAAGAGAAGGTACTAATATGGAGTAGAAAAAAGACTAGGTTAGAGCTTTTTGTAGTAGAGACTATCATGGGCCTTTCGGAGAATCAAAGACATTAATATGGCAGACACAAAGTCATAATTTCTCAGAAAAAATACTGCAAAGCTAATAATATAGTGCTGGAGTGTTTAATTTCCTAATATGATAGAATATGGAGTAAGAAATAAAAGAAGCAGTAATATGGAATGGTTTGAATTTAAATTCCATATCCATTTATTAGGTTGAAAAGTCATCAACCAGTTCTCATTTTGGAGGGACAAAGAGCAGAGAGAAAGCTATCGTGGCTTATTAGCCATGGTCCACTATGTTCTGCTGGAGTACCCATAGGTATATATTTGTGTAATTACCAATTACACAGATAGGTGTTGGTTACATTGTGTGTGAGTGAGAGGGGTTGGTGTGTGTGTGTGTGTGTGTGTGTGTGTGTGTGTGTGTGCGCTTGAGTATGTGCGAATTCCAGGGTGGGTGGTTGCAGGCGTCAGATACTTGAAATGTATGTTCTATGTGTGTGGTTGTGTGGGTGGGTTTTTTTTTTTGCATGTGATTTTACTTTATAGGAGTATGTGTTTGTGCCCATCCCAGACTCTCAGCACGAGTCTTGTGTCAGACCCACTGTTGTTGTCAACACACACTCCGGTTGCCAGGCTACCGGTGGGGTCGCTACAGTGTCGGCAGCTTCCTGGAGTTTATCGCCCTTTTAATCTTACGCTGACCAGCAGACTCCCTGTCTGCATTCAGCACCCCTCCTCCTCCTCTTCCTCCTCTTCCATATTTAACTTCATGAATGAGGGTGTGAGCAGACCCCTGATGTGTTAATGACAATGAGACAACTGCAAATAATTATCAGCTTATTTGATCCTGACCTTAAAGGATAATTACAGCTTATTGGACCTTAGTTTCTTAGTTTTGGCCTTTACTTCAAGCACTAATAACAACAATGTGCTCATGGTTGATGTTTGGGGGGCGCTGTCGAGCGATGAGCCAGTAGGACGCACTCACCGGAAGCTCCGACAGATTTGAGTTTAAAATTGAATTTCTGACAAAAGCACGCTATGTATAAATTAAGAATTTTACCGAGAGTGTAACAGAAGCCTTTGGAGATGGTGAGAGAAGAAGGAGGCAGTGGAAAATGCAGATAAAGATCAACACAAAGACAGACCTGATAAACGAAATAGGGCCAAATGGAGCCTCGGGGTCAACTACAGAAGGAAACGCCGGAAAGGCTGCTCCGACAACTGACAACAGTGTCGTGCTGGGGGCTTGTGCTTGTGATGTATCTTGTTGGTTTACTTGTCTTGTTCTACATTCTTCACTCCCTTGTTTTGTTTGTCTTCTGTGGTAAAAATATTTAAATTGAGGCATGATATTCACTTCACACAACCTGCATTACTAATGTCTACATGCTTGTTGTTTCAAAATATTTGAAAAAATATATCGATCAAGATTACTCTTGGAGAAAGGAGTAACAACAATTCCCTTTATTTGCAGCCGCCAGAAAACAAACTTGTGCTGCAATATTGTTAGCCACACCCAGTGGGGGAAAGTAACTAAATACATGCACTCATGTACTGTACTTGCACACAACTTTAAGGTACCGACACATTTTTTGAGAATAAACATTTCAATTCAGATATTTTAAGTGCCAGATACAGTAGCTGCATAGCCCTGCATATACAGTATATATTGGACAGTATCAGATTTCACTAGATACAGCAAAATTAATTCACAGTAACAAATGTATCGCTACGTCTGTAGAAAATAAAATTATGCTAGCGGTCAAATACATTTCTAACTTTGTTCTTTGTACATTTTGTCTCTTGTTTTGTCAAATGAATTACAAGCAAGATCAGTCAAAATGTACCAATGTACAGTATCTCTGTTGGAGGGTGAACAAGATAAAATTAGATGAACAAGATGAAAGTATTTGATAGGTACTTGATTATTTTACACGATAATATCATATTATGATGTGTATTATCAAGATGATATCAGCATTTCATTTTGAAAATGTCATGGTTGTCATCAATACCAGTATAATGTGAAACCCAAAGTATAAGCTAATTCTAGAACATCTGAATTTGTCTTCAAGCCACGGTCTAAAGAATGTTAACATTTCTGACATTGCCAGACAGAAACACATACCACTACTTTGTATAATATATAAGGGGCCTGTATAGGAAAAAAATTACTTAAAGTGTGTTGAAGCTTAATAATGCGCAAAAATGAAGGAGTGAGACTCTCTTACCTCATTCATTTTTTTGTTTAACCTTATATCAAATTGACAAATGGATGATTACACGCCCAGGGTCTCTCTCACACCCACACACACACACAAACACACACACACACACACACACACACACACACACACACACCGATGTTCTTACTTGAACGTCATTATTTCACAATTACTGGAGGTCATAATTAAAGGGATAGAGAGCATGTTTCTTCACCACATGAAGTAATTTGGTTCGCTTTCAAAAAGTGCTTAATTAGGAAAAGTGGCGCTGGCAAAATTCAAGGCATTCCCGGAGGTGTATTAATACCATGTAGATGCAGCAGTCACACGAAGAGCTATGTTGAGGCCCTGCTCACGCCACACAGTTCAGACAGACAACACCAGGCCTATTCCTGTCATTCCTAAATCCACAGCATGACCACGTTAAGTGAATTTCCAACTAAATTGGGCAAAGAAAGGCTGATTATGTGTGCATCGCAGTGGTTGGGTTGATAGAATGTTTGGGTAGTTTGTGGTCATAAACTCCAGATGCGGACTGGCGAGAATCTGAAAGTCAGGGGTTCGGAATAAAATAAACCAAAGCAGGTTGAGCGGAGATCAGTCCAAAACTTGACTTCAAAGACGAGAGAAGACATCCGACTCTGTCAGCATCGAAATACCACATATTGAATAAGACCAGGTTAAAATATCTTCCCCTATTAGTGTTTTTTTTTTACAGGCCATAAACACACACTCTATAGAAAGGGCTACCTTACCCCTGACGAGCTGCACTCCCTCAAAAGATATCGAAATTAACCTGGAAGAGAGTCAAGCCCATGACCCCGGACTCTACCGCCGTATTAGCGCCAATTACAACCAGCCTGGGTGTAAGCCAGCAGGCTAACAGCGCCAGGTCTGAAGTGAGGAACTTTCAGCAGTATGTAACTAACACCGAGCAGAGAAGAGGACTGGCTTAATATGAGTGAATGTTAGCCTCGTTATCACTGGCTTTATGTCAAGGTAGCTCTGGCTTGCTAATAGTAAACACAGCCTCAATGTTTTTAGCAATAACATGTCTGCTACAACTGAGTGTACAGTTTGAGCATGGCGGGATTCACCCGCTAGAGGGCCCAGGGTAAGAAAATGATGTGGACCTCCCTGCTTTACGTCATTTAAGGAAAAACATGGAGGACCCAACAATATAACAGTACTGAATTGTCGTGAGATACAAAGCTCATTTTCTGGCTAGGAACCACAGGCAAACTGTTAGCTGGCCCCTCATCATTTCAGGAGATATTTCATGATTTAGTTGTTTGTCATTAGATTACCCGAACCTATTTGAGTTACTTCGTGTTTAGGGGTGGCTGCGGTTCAGGAGGTAGAGAGGTCGTCCACAAACTGGAAGGTTGATGGTTTGAGTGTCCTTGGGCAAGACGCTTGACCCTCAATTGCCACAGCAGTGCTGTGTGAATGTGTGTGTTAATCGGTGAATGTGACTAGTGAGTGGTCAATAAGACGACAAAAGTGCTATATAAATAAATTCCTTCTACCATTTAAATCTTAAATACACATCTTTAGTACCTGAATTGCGATAATTTTCCCTTAAGGGGTTATCAATTGTAAATTAATATTAACATTAATATTAACATTAATTTACAGACATCTAATTACAGACATTAAGTTTTTTCACAACCAGGAAAAATACGAATCTATAAAGAATTGTCACTTTATCCATTGATTAATAAAAATACATTATTTTCAACTTATACACTTGTTTGTAAGTGTTGCCTGTAAATATAAGCACACACCATATTAAGGTGCATCAAACTGTTCAGAATTATAGGCAGATTCTTTCCCCTTTTTAACTGGTTATACATTGTGTTGATCACTAGGTCCACAAAGGAGCTCTGGAAGATCAAATCTTCTTCCAACAGTATTTCCCTATGTGCAACTTATTGTATTTTTCTGCTGTTCACATGTTACACATAAAAACAAGAACTCCACAGTGCAGCTGTTAGCGCCGCCGAATCTGATAGGCTCTAATTGCTGTTTTTCATGGTAGCTCCCGTCAACACCGCGCTGTGTGGTTGAGGAAGTGTGTTTTATTTAGGTACCAACTGTGCTCGTCTCCACATATCCTGTTATGTCTGCATCTCAAACGCTGTCAAACCGACCCCATCGATAGAAGGAAGCAAAACATCAAAGACAGACTTTAATCCAGAATCTGTTTCTGCTTTGATAAAGCGCCATCACATCATCCAAACAGCATCTAAATTCAGCAGGGAATACTCCAATGTAAAAGTACGCTGCCACACCCTAATGTCTGGAACTGATTAATGTAGATTACAAAATCTGCAATGGCGAAAGACTCCTTTGTTATTCGCACACCACATTCACAGGCATTTCAGAACATAAAAGCACACTTCCAAACACAGGAGTGGTATCTTTTATTGCACTCCACTTGCCTCTGTAAAGCTAAAAGCAGATTTATTTGTTCAGTAGGTGTAGTCTGCCAAGTCAGAATGCTTGTTAATACCACAGCCATATAAAACTACATATATATCATATATATATATATATTCAATTCAATTCAATTTTATTTGTATAGCGACATATCACAACATACATTGTCTCAAGGCACTTTACATAGGGAGGTCAATATTACAATATTACAGGGAAAACCCAACAAATCCCACAATGAGCAAAGCACTTGGCGACGGTGGAGAGAAAAAACTCCCTTTTAACAGGAAGAAATCTCTGACAGAACCATACTCAGTTGTGGGCGGTCATCTGTCTCGACCGGTTGGGGTGAGGAGAGAGAGGAGGAAGAGAGGAGAGGTGGGCAGAAAGAGGGTGGGAGGCGAGACAGTAGGAGAGAAGAGAGAGAGAGGACAGTTGTACAATCGCCGCTGTAATCTCTACCAGACTGATACTTATAATTAAAAAATACAATTATGTTGTTGTTATTATTAGTGATGATATTAATATTAATATTAATAATAGCAATAATAATGACGGGTTTGGGTCCTGCAGCTCTGGGGTCAGAGATACACTATATATATATATATAAACACAGTATACATATATAGATAGATAGATAGATGTCAAATAAGAGCCTGCTCTAATTTCTGAATAAAAAAATCTGTAGATTTAAATATCATGAAGTAATGTTTGGCTTGTGGTTTTCAGCTGTCCATTATATCACATGGACTTCATCAGTCCATTTGTCTGTGTTTGGCATGACTGGCAAACCCACAGTGTCCAACTGAACATTTGGGCTGAACAACTAGTCCCTCAAATGTTCCATATGAACAATAGCAGGTTTAAACCTCAAGTGTTTTTTGAATTGGGATTATTTTGTCAACTGCTATTTGCAAGAGCAAGAATGAACCATGAATCTTAACAAGTAGTATTTTTACTCGCCTACACAGTCCAGTCAGGAAACCTAAGGAGAATGTAACACCCGTGTTTACTGTCCGCTGTATGTATTGCAGCTTTGGCTCAGTCGGTCTTATGCAGTCCTCCTTTGAGGTTCTGACAGATATATGGATTGTATTGTTTTTTAGTCCACATGTTGAGGTCCTGATGGTCGGTTCAGGGGTGTTACAATAGCAGATGGTTGCAATGTTCTCAGTAGGGTGTTGGCTATTGGATTGTCTCCTTCTTGGAAGCAGGCTGAACAGAACAGTGCCATGTGGGGAGTGTGTGTGTGTACGTCACTGGGCCAGGGCGGTTGACCTCACACACACACACACACACACACACACACACACGTATGGAAGGCGGGGGGAAACGCATACACTTGAAAGGAGTTGGAATGCGATCTTTCCACACAGTACAAATCATATTGTGAATATTATGAAGTGCATACACTACAGTTTGGATAGTTTTGAGTGATGATGCTTTTATTTTGGGATTATTGTTTGTGTAATTGTCAGTTTCATTGTATCCCTGACCTCACCTGTCAATCAAACACTCCTATGATGCCTTTGACACAGTTCAATTTCTCTAGTAGTACAAAACACTGTACTGTTATCTAACTGTTAATAAGCAGGCAGTATCATATCTGAATGTATATTGTACCAAACTAGAAGAGAGCCAGTGCCAAGGGAAATTACGTTTTCATACAAGTCATATTCACATAGTTTTGACCACGATTTCTTTTGGTCATATTACAGTTTTTATTACCACAGGGAGCGATATTTTAAGACTTAACATGAAGAGAAAATGAAGGCCAATGTCATGTCGTTTTTTTTAAACTAAATAATCTTAAATCAAGATCCTCCTTCTTAGCCTGGTTCCAGGTTTCTGAATTGCCCCTAATCTGATTTCTCAAGTGATTCGGACGTTCTGGTGTGGTGCTCACTGATGGCAATTTCTACCAATTGGAGAATCGACCAATCAGAGCTTTGTAAGTGGGACTGAGAAAAGGGATGTGATCTTCCTACGTAGCTAGTCAGCTACCTCTGTTAATGTACGACAAATAGGGGCAGAAAAGCAATGAGGACGGGGTAAAGGGAGCTCCTCTCCCTGACGAAAAACACTGAAGCTCCTGAAACGCCTTGTCAGTAGTCCGGCCGATACTTCCGTAACTTTGACCACTCACAACAGAGTGGGCCAGATGGCCAATCAGAGCAGGCTGGGCTTATTTGGGAGGGAGGGGCCAGAGACTGGAGCTAAAACCAAGTGTTTCACACAGAGGCTGAAAAGAGGAGCCGCAGGAATGGACAGTCTGAGGAAAACTGATATGTTTACTGAACATTAGAGTGTGTAAACTTAAGTAATAACCCAAATTAAAAATGAAGAACCTGAATATGAGCATACTGTGTCTCCTTTGAAGATAAACCTTGATTTGTAAAGTAATGACACATTGCTTTCATTGTTGCTATTTATGTGGAATTATTTGTTATTTATGTTTTGGTTTTTTTCACTTGGAGTGATCTCTGTGATGATAATGTGCTTGTGTATTTTATAATGTCAGTTTAAAGTCAAAGGTTTGATTGTGTTGGCAAGTGAGCAACAGGGATCATATGGGTCTCTTAGTGAAGCGTCGGACAAAGGGAGTCGACTTGACACCCAAAAGTTGCTCTCACTCTCTTGACAAATTCTAGACAGTATCTCTGTCTCAGATGAGGGATGGGGGAGATATACATGTAACCCTAAATAACACATCAGTCACCTGGACTCCTGTGTCTTTAAAAGGCGTTAAACCACGTGCAAACAGTCTTACTCTTGTTTGAAATGAAAATTAACACATTTAAAATATACACATGGCAATATTAATTTCACTCAACAAAAATCATTAGTTGATCTCAGCAACAAGTGTGATTTAGACAATAGACAGGCCTCCCCTGCCCGGTGCCTCATTAGATGCCTGTTTGCAGTTAAGTCCAGCGTAGTCGGCGTCTGGATCGCTGTGGCTCCATTTGACTTAGACTCAACCTTGAATTTTTCCTTTCAAATGCAGTTCCATGGCTGGTCACATCAATGCCGGCAGGTTTACAACTGTACAGCTGAGGTCATGGACCAGACTAATGAATGACAACAGCACCACCTCACACACACATACACATGGATGGTGAGTCATCGTAAAAAAATTAGGCGAGTGAAGGTCGCACATTCATAGCAGAAAACACATAGTACGTGTATATTTAACCCCTGCACAACCCCTGTGTGTGCGCAGATATACAGTGTGTTTTGACATGTGTATATATATATATATATATATATATATACATGTCATGTCTGTCTGGGGGAGTAGTGTGTTGGCAAGACATTTTCTTAGTCTGTCTTTACACACACACACACACACTGGACAGGCCTCCTCAGATGTGCGTTCTCCAAAGCAAACTCAGGGCCGCTGAATGGGATTAGGCTAAATAACATTTATCTTACATGACATGCAAATGTAATTTCATTTGTAGACTTCTGTTGTCCTATGTTCTCCTCAGTGCAGGGATTGACTGAGTAGCCCCCACACACACACATCTTACTTTTAGTGATATATATGCATATTTTCCACAAAATCTCTCACATCGATGAGATGAACTGAAAGACTGAAGTTAAAATCTAATAAATCTAACAGTGGTGGATGAAATCTGTGACTACAATCAGCTCCTGTCACATAACACACCACGATTGATCAATTGATTCTCATTATTCTAAAAAATGTTGTGTATTGCAGCTATGAATATTGTTGTTTTATAATATGTAACTTTGAAACTTAAAAAAAAATCAAATCAGCTCTTCAATGCTAAATTTTGGTACTGGTAAGTTTTTCGATGCATGGTGCAAGACAAACATTTTAAATTAATTTATCCTCATACAGTCCCCACAACCATGACATTATATTTCAGCAGCCTGATCATTTTACTATTTTCCGCAACTGACAGAGACAAGTAATAAGAAAAAAATCAGACAATATTTTGGACCACCAATCAATCAGAGCAGACTGACAGCACAATGACAGACAGATAAAGAAAGAAAGAAAGATCAATGATTTATTAGTAGATTACTGTTCTTGATTCTTGAATCTTGGTTTTCATAGCATCCCCAATCTAACAAGTGCTGGTCGGTCGCTGTTTTTAGACTTAATCCAGGTTAGGTGGTGTACAATTGCAGGAAATGTGTTTTAGATTACACCTGTACCCCCCAATTACCTATGTTTCCGGGTTTCTTCCCATATTTTGCAATATAACCAGGTGCCCATGGTGCAAGACACATTTGGTTTGCTACCAAAAGCCCTGTTTAAATACATTTTCCAACCACTGACTTTGATTACCTTTTTCTCTCTTGACCTTTTTTGTACACAGGTTTGTATATTATGTACAAATCACAACAGGGAAATGTTGTTGCACATCCAGTCAAGCATATAACCTCCTCACTCACTCTACATGCAAAACTCAAGGAAAAACAGACTTGGCTCTGAGATCCTCCAGTGCGGACGGATCATATTCAACACAGCACGCTGAATTCCTCCGAAAGCCCCTTGTGTTTATGCTCGTATTATGTAAGTGGCTTCATAGTGCATGAGATAAGCCTTTCAGAGATGGAAGTAATCAGTTTCCTGTGAAGCAATTTGTCTTCCAGTCTTGGGAAATGTTGCAATCATGGTCCCACTACAGTGTAGCCTTCATACCTAGTTACGTTTGAGTGGCGTTGAAATGATGCTTTGCTTTTCCAGAGTTTCCTGGTTCTGAAAGTTACATCTACAAGCTGCTGGGTCATATTGTTGCTGTTCATGAGGTGTAACTGCCCCCCCCCTCCACCCTGCCTGCCTACAAACACTCATTCATGTACACACCCTACTGCAACCCACCCAGACTCCATGAGGTTAAACCCTGGTTCAAGGTTTTCTCTTGCTGCAGGCGTGTAGGCCGACACATTCTGTTCTCCTCAGCTGAGCCTTGGGACAAAACGACCAATTCGCTGCATCATGATCTCATCCACTGAGGCCCAAATGCAGGGTGAACACAAACGCCCACTGTTGTCATGGAGATGGAATGGTTTCAAAATGATGAAATGGTTGCTTGGAATGTAACTCTCAGTTGGGTTTGGAATAGTGTTCGATACTGACTAATACAGAAACTGTTTCTGTCATTACATCATTTTTCGCTGAACTGTAAAAGTATTCACTGAGAATTTCGTCCTAGTCAGAGTGGAAAGCCAGACTGCATATGTTATCTAGTCAATATCATCAAAACAAAAACAACATGTTTTTTCCACTTCTGACATTTGTAGCTATTTATGTGCCATTGACTGGAACATGTCATCGCTCTTTTATTGCCTACAAACAACCAGCCATTTTGGACATCTGTCCTTTTACAAGTGGTAACATTTGAGAGTATCCATTGTGCTCTTTTGTTTTTATTTTGATCAAGAAGAGGCCGCTAGCCAGCTATGCTTACTAGTTTTCAGTAGTCAGTCATGCTAATGTTAACCAGGCTAACTTGCTGTCAGAAAGCGAAAGCTAGTTAGTCTTGCTAATGTACCACTGATTCCCATTTTACCTTACTTTTTCGTTTGTCATTTTTAAAACTTGCTGAGTCATCTGCACTTCATGTAGCCTACACTTAGCACTGTGTCAGGCGCACATTACTAAATAGAGGGGATATAGGTAGTGTTAAATGTATTCTTTTCTGCAATAATTTAAATTCTGTAGAAGATGCTATGATACATTCCCGAGCGCCGAATGGAAATAATTAACATACAGTATAATTTAAGAATTTACATTTATTCTTATGTTCACTCTGTTGTTGAACTTAAGTTGCAGTAAGAGTGTGTTTGAAAGTGAACTTTACTCTCCATTCGAATCAACTCAAGTTTATTTGCCTCCATCCGGCTCTGCTTCATTTCTTTTACTTCTCTTCCTTTTCCCACTTGAATGAGGGATTAGGTGCTGACAGATAGGACAGTTGAGAGCTACGAGAAGGGGAAGACAGTTTCCATTAGCAATGAAGGACAAAATGAAAAGAGCATCCTCAGTCTTCCTCTCACTTGTGTAATCCACTCAGGCACACACTCCCTATCGACATTAGATGCTTTGCCATCCTTGCACTCCTCTGCAGTATATGCACCATATAGTTGTACTGCAGATGAAAAGAATAATATTAAACGTGTCATGTCACATTTGAAAGTGGGAAAAAGTGGGAGCTCCAACATGAGCTTGTGTGGAATTGCTGCTTAGCTGCTTAAGGAAGTCTAACTTATAATACATCATAACACAGTAAGGAAAGGAGTATATGTGCCAACTGGCAGCGCATATATATATACAGCGACTGAAAGACGAGCTGATGGGAACCTGCACTCTGGACTCAGAGTGAGGATTTCAGTCTCACATAAAGTCTCAAGCTTGTCAGAGTACGCCTTAGAAGTCTCATAGCATCTGAAACAAGTCTTAGTCAAGAGGCAATTCTATAAGAAAATATCTAAAGTCATTTGAGGCAATTACAATTTGAGGTACATTAAATTCTCAGTCTCATGTCTGTCAGAGCTAGTGTAAAGTCAAGTCTTTAGTCATTCAAAACAAGTCTTAAATATAATTTCAAGTTTTTCAAGAAAAGTCCAAATCAAGTCTTGAGTCTGTCTGAAAAGTTACAAGTGTCAAGTTATTTGAGAAAAGTTCAAGTCTGTCGCAAGTCACTGGGACAACACCACGTCAGTTCTAAGTCTCAAGTAGGAATACGTCTCAAGTCATGTCTCAAGTTCTTCAAAACAAGTCTCAAGTCTGTTGCTGTCGTATTCATATTGGACTAGCCCAATCAAAACTTCTTAATGCTTTTGTCAAGTCTAGTCTCAGGTCAGGTCAGGTCAAGTCATGTCTTTAGGGAGTCAAGTCCAAGTCGAATCTCAAGTCCTTGTTTTTTGTGAGTTTGATGTAACTCCAAGTTAAAAAAACTGTTTAATTCTATAAAAAAACATTCTACAATTAGTCCAGCTGGGCTCCATGTAGTGTTAGATATAGCTTTTTTTCAGCTCTTTGGCTTATCATAATTTGAGAGGATTTTAAAACGGTTCTATTCTCAAATAATTCCTCATTGAAATGTTAGGGTGCTTTGGAGAGTTTTAAAGCTCAAAAGCTTCCTGAATTTAACCTTTCATTTTATTTGTTTGACTTTTACATCAGTCATTGAAAAGAGAGCCTTAAAGGAATTCTCTTTTTTCTGAGAGTATCTCATCCATTCATCTATCCACTCAGTGCTACACTCTGCTGATGATTATGCGATCGGCCTGGAGCATTATCTCATTCTAGAGAGGTTGCCAAACTCTGAACCGGATGTAAGGGTGCCAGTGGCAGCCGCAGGAAAGTATGTCGTCCACTTCCTGAGAAAAACATTCCTGCTTGTATTGTTGTGGTTGTTTTATTAGCATGCCGTAACCTCTTGGAGGGATTGGGCGAAAAAGGTGAAATTGAGCAAACATTGGACAAAGGTTATCCAACATATTGGTCATAAGTTTTTTCACTAGTTGAATAAAGGGTGGGAGTGTTTGAGTGTTATGCAACTAGTAAGAAAAAGTATATTTTTCTTTTCTCAATTTGCGATATTTGTCGGGTCGCTGTATGCGACACATGCTCTAATGGTCTCTGGTTGGCTTTCAGTAGACAGAAATTTGTTGTGGTGCAAGTGTGCTTGGGTGTGTCTGAGCCCATTTTTGACACCGTGTGTGTCCATCCTAACAGTATGTGTCGTAAGTGTGTGTGATTGCATTCACATTTTGTCACCTCATACCTTCTCACATTCTAGTCAGGATGTACAGTATATGTCCTGTAAAGCATATTTTGTGTGTGTGTGTGTGTGTGTGTGTGTGTGTGTGATCTCACCCACATGCTGCAAATGTGTCTTATCTCATACCTTCACACATCCTTGTAAGTTTGAGACAGTGTGTGTTTGTGTCTGTTACAGTTCAGTGAGCAGTCCCAGGGCATGAGCGCAAACATGTCTCATTTATCTTCCCTGTCGTTTTTTTTTTTTCCACAGAGAAAGAATGGAGGGAAAAGAAAGGAGGGCTATTGTTTTTGCCAAAGGAGTGGAAAAATAGAGCAAGGTTTCCCCTGAGGGTGTGGTTGCTGTGTGGTGTCATGCAGTTTCCACGGTTACTGCGTGTAATCATGGCGTGTTCATGAGAAAGACAGAAAGAGTTCCTGTCACTCGTTAAAGCTGGAAAAACAGATACTTTGCAGCCTGTATGCACACATGCTTAATAACTGTGATGCTATTGGCTCTGAGAGCAGCAAGTTTAAAGACAAGATCAGTTTTCACAGCCTTTATCTTCCATCAAAAATGTTTTACCATATGTTAAACTTAACTAAGCATAAAGATTAGTTTCATCCATAAAAAAATAAACAGTTGTGTTTTACAGGGGTTATGTGCAGGAACATTTCTTGGCCAGGTGTATGATTTAAGTTTTTGTTCAGATTAAACAAACAAGATACAGTATAATGTGTTTAATAGCTTTAGAATTATTGGTAGGTAGATCTTTGTTTTTAACGTCTCCATGCAGTCTCTATTATTAAATTGAGGGTAACTTCTGGCTGTAGCTTTATATAAATAAAATAAAGAAAGAAAAAACAGATATATCTGCCAGAAATCCAACAAGCCTTTTTCCCAAGTGTTATAATGTAAACTATACAGTAGAAAAACGTATGGTTTAGATATAAACTAAATTAAGAGTCTACAGATATGCTTGTGGCTCTTTGATCCCATAGGCAGAGCTTTGAGCTAGCTGCTAATGTCATGCTATCACATAACTTATTTAAGTTTTAAGGACGCCCTTGAAAACGAGATGGTTCATCTAAAGGGGCTAAGTCTGTGATACAAATGTTCATATTCAATATATCATTTGAGATTGAGATATGTAACTATATGATATATCAATAAATTATGTTGGGACATTGAGATTAAGATATTTGTATATCTATCTCACACCAAAATATTATAGCTAAAAAGCGAAACTATGGAATTGGTGGCCATAAGCTGAATTTTCAAATTGGCAAACCTCAGGAAAAGTGAAGCTATTGCCTGTCCTTTGGCTTCGTTGTAGGAGATGCATTAATATATTTGCTTCTGAATGAGGCATCAGTGTGATCTAATGTCCCCTTTGTCCCTTTGCTTTTCTTCCTACCTTTCTCCCTCCTCTCTACACCATTTCACCTTCCCGACCAACCAGTGTGCGGTTGTGAGCTGGCCCAGGGAGGCTTCTTTGTGCGTCTGGGCGAATACATCTGTACTCTGGACTACCAGCGAATGTACGGGACTCGCTGCTTCAGCTGCCAGGACTTCATTGAGGGAGAAGTGGTGTCCGCCCTGGGCAAGACCTACCACCCTCGCTGCTTCGTCTGCGCCTCCTGCAGGTAAGGAACTCAACCTTACAATTTGACTTGGTCCTCTTCCAATAACTTGACAAGTCACTGTTGCCCATATCCTTGCAATGCAACTCCAACTAAAGCTTTTGCTCTCTAATAAAGCAGGCTATCTAACACCAGTTGTTTCTGATCCTGCTTTCCAAACAGATCACAGGTTGCCTATACATTCTTATGCATTGTCATTATTGTTGCATATAATACAGGCAAAAGGCAAGGTGAGGTTATTTGAATAGCACATATTATATACAAATGTAATTCAAAGTAGCCTATTAGATGTGATTAAATAGTTCAGGATGGAAGAAAAGGTGGATAATGATTGTTGTTTCAGGTTTAATCGAAGACATTGGACAACATAAAGGTTTTTAACCTGCATTTCATATCAAAGTCAGGTAGTTTTATATTCCATATTTCGTTTGTTGCAGATGTTTTCGTGTTTCATAGAACCATCAATTTCATAGAACAACAAAAATACGTCTGACACAGTGATTACGACAAAGCAACAGGGGAAACTGTGCCCAACAATGTTTGCAACCAAACGAGACAATCCAACAATCACACCAATCTCTGTTGTTTATGTATCATTGATTGAGTTTCTTACCCTAACCATTATTTGTACAGAGCACTACTATTTGTACAGTGTGTTAAGGTCCTTACAGGTCTCAAAACACATTTAAAAGACGTACGTCAGCTACAATAGAGACAGCCAGATACTCTCACAAAAGTGAATAGACTTACTGTTTTGCAAAAACCCATGCATCTTCATCAGCTGGTTGCCTCACACCTCCCTGCACTCTTCCCACGACTAAAATAACTCAAACCCAGAATACAAAAACATATTTTTAAGGGAAATGATGGCACCAGCAGTGTGTGTTTTACACACATTATCAACAGCTCGGTAGCATGTAGGGGTCAATTACAAGTATGTAAAACTATGATACACATACACGTATAAATATAGTATAGGCACATAGGCACATGAAGTCACGTGTTAGAACAAGTCACAGTCGTCTTCACCTGTTTCCATCCATGTGCTTGCTTCTACTGACTGTGCTGTTTGTGTCTGTGTTTGTGTTACTAGCGTTGTTTCTCAGACCTAGAAAGGTAATGGGAGCCTATCTAAGGCAGGAATTTCAAGTGTGTGGTCAGTCAGTGCGGCCACTTAGACCATTCTCATAGCTAGTGTTAAGTGTCGTGTTTGTGTGTGTGTGTGTGTGTGTGTGAGAGTATGTGTTTGGTCGTCCTATCATACCTCTGTGATCCCCATGCTGAACCTGAGATCAGATTGTTCCAGTGTGGCATTTGAGGTTTGTAATGTGATCATCAAACTCTTCCACTCCCCTTAAAACAAATACGGCTTTTGTGGAGTCCAAACACTCAGGTTTATTGTGAGGAATATAAAAATAGGGCACAGAGAGAGAGAGAGAGAGAGAGAGAGAGAGAGAGAGACAGGAAATGCTCCTGGAGACTCAGCTCTGTGATTGTGTCTCACGGTCACAGCACTGTAGTGATCATCAATAATTCAGCCTGTCTGTGTTTTTTCATTATCGCTGTCTGGGTTTCTTTGTTTGTATATGTGTGTGTGAGCATCCATGCATATGTGCAGATGCTACTTAACTGTTCACCTGCAACTGTAATACATGAACAGTTATTATGAACAACAATTATGTCATTTTCAAGAAAAGGCCGGAAAAAAATAGAATAAATAATATATATTACATATATATAATAAATTGAATAGTTAACAATTGAAAATAAAAATATAATAAATGTAATGCTGAGATTTTGAGTTCATCCATAGTGAAAAAGTCCACTTTAACCTGCATGGGGTCTCTGAGGGCTGCTGCCAGACAGAGGTTGACGATCTGTTATCTAGGATGAGATGTTAATCTCCATTATCGCACCCCTGAGAAAGAGATACTGCAAAGACTTTGGTTGGTGAAGTGAGCGGTTACAACTTTTGGGTTATCAAGTGAACGCTCCAGGCCCATGGATATAAAACTGTTCTTTGCTACTTTACTGCTGAAATGAAACAGGGAGCAAACATATCAAACAAAATGCAAAATTACACTGAAAATGTGAGAAGAATGAGAGTGAGAGAGGAATCAACTCACTAAAGTAACTCAGTCATCTGACTAGTGACATAGTGTGGTGTTTACAGGCATACAACCACACAAGGATTATTGTTAAGTATCCAATCACTGTAAGTCTTTTTTTTTTACCAGTTTTATTATGTAATGTGCACAGTGAGATCACTTGCAAAAGTGTGAAGGACATTGTTGTTACTGAGAGACATCATAAGGGACTCCTATAAGGACTTTGCCTCACTTCATCAGTAATCATATTCATTTTGCTTTTCTTAATGCTAGTGTGTGTGTGACAAACAACAACCTGTGTTGTGTTTTTTCACACATTGTCATGATGTGAAAATGCATATACCCCAAAGCACCAGAAACCCCGAGAAAACCCTGCACATCGGTCAGTATTATACAGCTTGCTCCCTTTACTATATATATGCAGGACATAAAAAGGTTTGGTTTTTTACTCTTCTGCAGCATTTTACTCTTCTATGCAGATGATATCATCTTGTATGCCATCTGTGCTACCCCAGAGCAGGCATTATTCAGTTGTGTTACAAATTTAAACCTTGTTCTAAACTTCACTAAGACTAAATTTATGCATTTCAAAAGAGCTGTGATGTTGCATAATGCATGTTTTCTGTGGAAATCCACTTCATATACAGTACACAATTACAAATACTAAGAAATGTGGTTAGATAGCAGACTGTCAACAAATAATGTTGCTCAAAAAGGAATTAACTGGTTTCTTGTAGTGAAACAAGGGTTGTATCTCTAACTCAAATGAAAAAACAAAAAGAACATACCATACAAACTATCTAAAATGAATGATGGAGATTGCTGTCTAATCATGCTAAATTGTGTAGGCAGTATATACAGTTGACAAGAAGGCTAAACAATTTGTTTTTTTAAATTACAAAGACTCAACATAAACAGTCAAAATAAAATATACTTTTTGACTGTTTGATCACGAATAAACTATAATCTTGCCTCTCTCAGTTTGCCCAAATGCGTTCCTCCCTCAGTAGCTGGCTGTGACAGTGTGACTGCAGTTTCAATATCACATTTCCAAGCTGTAGGAAATAGCATGTGGCAGCCACTCAGAGTCCTGCTCTGCCAAGTAACCCTCAGTCGTTTCGTACTTGACTCAGTGACACCAGCTGTGTTTTAACAGCCAGGAGATATTAACATTGGTTGACTATGTTTGTAATATCTTTTAAACATATTAATGGTGTTTGTCTCCCAAGGATATTTGGCTGATAACGAATGTCAATTACCCGGTAGTAGTTTGATCTTTAAGCATGTTGTAACACATCACTTTACACCTACCTCACCTTTCCCGAAACAGGCTGCTGTTTTGTGTGACTTTTAAGAAGGGATTAATATCCCATGCCCTTGATTCAAAGGCTTAGAATAAATGTCTCTTCTATCTATTTTCAATTTTTTTGCAGACAGCCATTCCCGGCCGGAGACAGAGTGACATTTAACGGAAAGGAGTGCATCTGCCAAAAGTGTACCCAACCTCTCCCTGCCAACAGCCCTGCACCCATACAGGCTGTCCACAGTCAGTACCCTGTTTATTGTGTCTGTCTATTGCCAAAAGTAAACTTTTCATCCTTGCAACCTTTGTTGTGTAACGCCTCTATTGTAATTTTCTGTTACATCCCTTAAATTGGCGCTTTCTTTTCCTGGATTTAAATTGTCCAGAGCTCTTTCGATGCTATTACTCGGTTAAATCAGAGTACTGCGGAGGAAACCAATCCATTCCAAGAACTTTAGTATCATTTCTCAAATCTTGTCTCGATCTCCTACATCTCCGTCTCCTGTGTGCAGATTGCTGCGGCTGTGGGAAGGAGTTTAAGAATGAACAGTCTCTTGTAGCACTGGACAAGCACTGGCACCTGGGCTGCTTCAAGTGTAAAGTCTGCAACAAGGTGCTCAATGCCGAGTACATCAGCAAGTAAGTTAGTCTGGCTTTGTTAATAAAGTATTAATGCTACTCTGCTTCAATAATGGATGGTAATTTTTGGATGTTATACTCCTCGCCTCCTTCAGTTGTTTAGTGCATAAAGATCGATGTGGTTTATGTTCGAAACAAGAACAAATTAAAACATAGATAAATCCGCAGTGCGCCAATGAGCATATTCTTTAGTCAATACGTCATATTTGCATTTAGCCTAGTGTAATCCAGATTTTCCCCTTTATCGGTTTGGCTTTCATTTGCCGTATTTTAATACTTTTGAATTCCCAATTGTCAGTGTCCAACACCGGTTACCGATGGATTTTGAAAAAGTGAACTTAAAACCACAAATATATCTTCTTAAGGATATCAAAACTTCAAATAAAACACCAGAATGGCGTAAAACATGGGACCTTTAAGACAACAGCTCTGCTCTAATTTCAGCTACATTTCATGTAAAATGTTCGCTCAGAGGGAAATTATTTTAGCCGTTTTCAGGAATGAACTCTTGACAGTGTCCAGACAATCAAGTCTGGCCTTTCGGACATGTAGCACAAAACAGGAGAATGTTCACTTGAAATGTTGTGAAAACTGTTCTGCCTTGGAAGAACCTTCATGAGAAATAAAAGAAACATCATCGACGCGCGGCGAACAATGACCTGCTCCATTCACACATCGTCTGAGCTGGACATTGCACAGACTTTGTACGAGGGAGCTGGCAGGGTTCTGCTTAATGTCCGTCTGTTTAATGGCTCAACTCATTTGGACATTTGCGCTCAATGTCAAGAAAGGTTCAGGGTTGCAGAGCGCGTGTGAAACCATACAGTGCTTGTCTCTCACACACAGCACAGCCGCCATGGTTGGTCCAGCCAATAAAGTTTTTACTGTGCTCATGCCAGATATTCGATTTTAAATGAAGAGTAAGAAAAGTAGTCCCACATTCTGATCTATATCCAGGTGTTGATCAAAATTCTTTTTTTTTAGATAAGTTTTCGGTCTTGAATTACAATTAAGACCTTGAAGTTCAATAACTGATCTGAGCATCTGAGATGCTCGGATTATGGCTTTTCCCCAGATAGACTAAAGTTTTGCGCAGTTTTTAAATGGTGGCTTAAAATGCAACTAGCTGGTGAACATAGTTGATTATTTAGCAGCTAAAGAACCAGACATTTACTGTTTCTCAGAGGTTTATACTAATAAAAACAGAGCCAAAAGAGTGTGAATACTGAAGAGGAGAGCAAATCAAATAGGACTGTTGACAGATTTTAACAGTTAAAGCACATTATTATCTAGGATTTATCTATTTATTTTGCATTCAGTAGGACTGTATAACATTGTTTTGCTACCTGTCAAATGTATATATAAAAAGAGAATTTTGTTCTCTGTCAGTTTTATATTTCAGCATGTAATCCCGTTGTAAAGAGCCAAAAACAGAACAAGAAGAGAACAGAGTGGATGCAGCATAAACAAATATAACAAACCAATGGACAAAATCTTTTTTACTTCAGATCTGGTCAATTTTGTCAGAATGTATTACATTTTTCATAACGCTTTTAAGCAGCGGCCTGAAATACTGTAGTTTACTACAAGGCTACTTCACTGTTATTACAAGGCACTTACCAGAGGGTGTAGTTTTATATTTAGTGTGAATAGCTCACAAATAATCACAATCAATGGTTCACCATAGTTGGAGGCTGCAGCACAATCTCCACCCAGCTCCTTCGCTGTCAGCTCAGGTGTGGTGGATTCTGGGGCTCAGGGCTGAGATGGGTAATGTGAAAGTGTGTGTCTGATGTGTCTGTGCTCTCTCTCTTTCTGATCTGCATCTCACCCTGGCTTGTCCTTTCAGGGATGGCATCCCCTTCTGCGAGATGGACTACCACGCCATGTTCGGCATCCAGTGCGAGAGCTGCAAGAAGTACATCACTGGAAAAGTCCTGGAGGTAACATTGCCTCACTGATGGGAAACATTTAGAAGAAATGGTCGGAGCTAGCTGTTACCGTGTGAGCATGCCGTTGCTTAAACACATGTAAGAAGTCTGGATGTCTCAGCCCTTGCTGCTCGATATTTCTTTTTTCAAAGTGTCTCTTTTGAGTCATTTGTTCCACTTTAATATTTTTGCATAATTTATCCTGTGGTTTTATCTTCCTCACATTTCACATTACCATATATGTATGTAACACATTCCAGTGGTGACCCCATTTCCCCAAAGCCTTCATTAAAATTTCATCAGGTCTGGTGCCCTGCTAATGCGGATACATGACAAATGATTCCAGACAACCCCATCCCAAGCACTTACTTCATCAGTATCCAAATGTACCCATAAGTGTGAAACGGAAGGCATAAGTGCCTCTGTAGCCCGCAGTGTGTGGGTCCACGGGGCAGAACCAGCCAGGATCTGCTCTGTTGTTGGCCCTGCATTGCCATACAGCACAATCTCTCTTCTTCTTCTTCTTTCTTTGCTCTCGCTTTGACCTCACTTTGAACACACACACTTGTCCCCTCCCTCCTTTCCGCCCTCGGGCCGACCACCCTTTCATTGTCACTCAAGTTCAGGCACTGGTCTTCCTCCCTGGTCCTATCTCCACCATTAAAACAAAGCGGCACAAGCTGCTTTTCCAGAAAATGCAGGACAGATTACACACCACGTCCTCTTCAAATGTCAGCGGTGTCCGATTTGTACCTGAAAGAAAACAACAACACAAAATAGATATGGAGGTGCTAGAAAGAACAGAAACGCCATCCCCAGGTTGTCACTGTCATTAAGTCAAGTCGTGTGCCTATATGACCCGATTCAGTTTTTGTGTCTTAGGGCAGTGTAGAGAGAAAGAGAAGGGAGGTTTAGTATGAATATACCTTTTAATGGGAAAGCAAACACCAGAGTGAAAAGACATGCTGGTAGCTGCACCGGACCAACATAGTTTGATCCAGCAGACTGCACAACAGGGCCAAAATTATGACTTTGGGGTGAGATTATTCTACTTATTAATAATGAATCTCAACTCAGTGAAGGTATTCAATATTTTGTTTTAAGACATATCAGAGCAGGTGAATAGCGTCCTATTCAGTGTGTTCACCACAGGGATGTACAGGTGTTTTCCTACTTCCTACAGTCATGCAGAAAAATAGAAAACACATGTCCTGATGCTTTCATGAAATATTTGGCATATCTGATAACACATACAGTATCACATTCACATTCAGAAGGTTTGTTATTTTTGATGCACGAGGAATTGTAAGAAATAGAGATAGAAAGTGTGTTGACAGGGTCCACAGTATATAAAAAAAAGACCAGCAAAGAAAAAACACTTAAATTCAAGGCTGGATTTTAATAAGAAGAAGTATTTGTTTGCTCGAGTCCCATGGCCCTTGTGGAGAAGCCTTATTTGAATAAAAATTTGAGGAAAGATCTGTCCTTTTTTAGAGACAATAACAGATCGCAAAAATATGCCACGCAATCAGAATTAACGGGGTAAGTCACCAATTTTACAAATAAATATCAGTTTAATTTTTCCACACAGCCTGAAGATGTCATCAGGGGCTGTTGGTCTTGAGGTGTAAGCATTTACCAGGCAGGTCAGTAGTATCCAACCTTACCCCAAATGTTGCTGCATCAATTTTGACCACTTCTTTTTAAAATCAATTCATCAATTCCCCAAACTCTATGTAACATGCAATACATAATTACTGGTATAACCCTTTAGACCAAACGAAATTATGAAATAATGAATTAAACAGACACAAGAATCATATAAAAGAAGGCATGGCAAAAAGAATGTAATGTAATACCTTAAAAATGCCCTGAAAGTGGTCTCAAAGGGTAAACCAAACATTAGAAACACTATACAAATCAACAGCACCTGACTTCCTTCAAAATGGTCAGTCTGATGTTGCTTTGCAGCTGCAGGAACATAATGCAACAGGAAAGTGGCAGGGAGGTTGACAGAGTCAGATGAGACTGAGTGAGGCAGGTATAAATCAGTGTGAAGCAGCCTGTTGTTCTGCAGTGATGGAGGGAACTGACAAGGGATACTGTCCTTAGGCGGAGAGAGGGATGAGAGGAGGAGGAGAAAGAGAGGAAGAAAGCTTTTAGATGTGTGTGTGTGCGTGTGTGTGTGTGTGTGTGTGTGTGTGTGTGTCTGTGTCTGTGTCTGCCATGACCTCGAAACAACAGGGCTGCATTAAAGGCGCAAACAATCCTTCTCTCTCACTTTCACACGACGGACTCTCACATTCCCTCCTTTCATAAACACCTATCAGGTTCCAGTGTCTGGAGAGTGGCAGAAACATAAGAAATGGGACGAGAGCATATTTCCGTCTTTCTCTCAGTGTGTGTGTGTGTGTGTGTGTGTGCGCGCGCGCGTGTGTGCGTATACATTACATCATCCACATCCATTGCCTTTTATGTTGTGTATTTTATTGTTCACCTGAAATCAACAACATATCATTATTATACAAGCCAGTGTAAAAGGTTGATGACTACAATAAGCCAGTTTAACCAGTGTTCTGTGGATAGGGGACATCCAGCTAGCTAAATGTGAACTAGACTGCTGACCCAGGTCAGAATCACCCAAGGGTGAGTTTATATGATATGCTATTACAGATTATAATAAATAAAAAACATTCAATCAAAGTTCCAGGTGCAATTCCTCTGACAGATACGATACAGGTCCAGCTCATTGGGATCCCCTATTATTCTTCTGATCAAATGCCAGCGCACACAGTTGTCTCAGTGTGTTAGCTTTAGAGGCCTATCTCCAGCCATTCTGCCTGTTGCCGGAGAGGACTTTGAATCAGCAACTGAGCATTGAAAATGTCGTGACATTTGGCTGAGATCAAAGCGAGTGCTCTGTGGGGACATATCGAGTCAATAGCCGGAACTGGCAGCGGGGAAGCGGGTGAATTTGAACGCTGTTTATCGTTTTTCGCCTGCATCGCTGTTGCTCTGCCTCTCATCATTGTGGCTTTTCTCCACTGCTCTTCACTGAACTCACCCGTCAGTCTCTTCCCTTTGATTTGCCGTCAGGGTCTCAGTATCAGCAGTATGAGGTGTGCTCCCCAAAAGATGGCTGCAAAGCACAGTACGTTTGCCTCAGCGATGAGTGTGAGGTAACAGGGAAGCACTGGGAAATTCCAAAAACAAAACAGTAAAATGGGAATAGTGTATTTACTACTGAATGTGTTTACCTGTATAACATTAAAGAATGCATTTTTGGAGCTATCTTCCTTTGGAGGAGAAGACGAGTAAAAACTGTGTTAAAAAACATTCACTTAAGACTACGGCATGGACGGCTGTAAACTCCTGGGCTGACAAACGTGGTCAAAGTTGAAACTCCAAGAGAGTCCGATTAAGTGTGATATCTTCAGTCTAAGTTCATAGAAAATTTACTCCCACCTCAACTAATGTTGATTCCGTTGACGAAAACTTTGACTAAATATGTTCTTTACCCACTTTTTTTCAAGACAAGACAACAGCAACACGGCACCAGCATCATTAAACGCCATGTTAACGTATAATTTCCCATGAAAACTTCTGACCAGAAATATAGGCTTCAGCACAACAACCTAGTCGTAGCGTGCTGAGGCTTCCAGTGTGTATTGTAGGAATTGTGCTTTGAAAGCTGGAACATGATTTTGATTGAATTGCTGCTGTGTTCTAACAGCCAGCGGTGTGGCGAGTAGAGAAAAAGATTCAAAATTAGAAAAGGACTTCGACGACCTAGACCTTGAAAAGCATCGTTGATTTTCTGTGTGAGCGCACCATAATCTATTCCAATGTCTTCTAAATGGTTCACCTCGCGCTCCTAACTGGTTTCTGCAATGGCGAGATGAGGGGATGGACGGGGCATTAGAGCCGGGATTATTTTGAGAAAGCAGATGGTCTGTAGGTAATTGCCTTAAAAAAAAAAGAGGTAGAAAAAGCATGGGAGCTCATGAGAAAAGTCACCTGACCCATTACCACTTGGCTCCCGTGATCTCTCCCAGTTCCTTGCCACGGCTGCTTCAAAAGCCTGAGGCGGTTTCAATTACAAACGTCAACACTGGCGGACCAGCTTTACCCCCGTTCCCAAGTAAAACATCCAATTTCAAGTTCACCCCCCTCCCAACCCATCCTCAACCCCTTCTCTTCCTTGACTTATCAGTTCTGCAGGACATTGAATATGATAATTTCCCCATCATGCAGCCTGTCAAAGGAAGGATTTGATTGCAGTTCTATCTCCTTTCCCGGCGATCTCATACTTTCCATGGTGGAATTTCAATCTAGTTCCAGGCTTTTATCTCCGGGCCTCAAGGTTTCTAAAGTCAACTTCCTCTTTTCTCTCAGTCCTTGTCTACTTATCTGTTTCACTTCTATTCAAATAGGAGCTTTTGGCATGGCTTCCACAACATGCTGCCAGTTATCAAGCACCTGACCCTCTTTTTCTCCCAATAACACCAGGATGTAGAGTCTCATTTTGGTTGCCTCCTCTTTCCACCTGCTGTCCATTTGGATCAGATAAGCATTAAGCAGGGAGTTATCCAAGAAATTGGGTGTCGACATCCTGTTTTCTGGTATCGTTCTATACTGAGATGACACAGCAAAGTGTGGGGCCCTCAGAGGGTTTGTGCATATTGAGGCTGCTGTTAAAGCAAAATGTGATGCCCTGGGGAGTTGGGGATCAGCAGACATGAGATGATTGTTTTGCAGGAAGAGAAAAAAGAGTGATTTCATCGCAAAAAGATTCCATCTTGAGTAGTTTAGTTTATTATTGAGTCCATTAATCAGGCGTGTTTTAAAACAGGAGAATCTGCCAACAGAGTGAGATAATTTGACTTATCTAATGTTTTTTGTTGTTGTCATAACACAAAACAAGGCTGAGAAAGGCACCAGTGCTTTGGGTTTTTGGATTACCCAACAGTCCTATTAAAGGGGGTGTTTATTGGGAGAAAATCAGGATTTCAATCCCTGAATACCATTGGAAAACCTTGTCTGGAAAGTTGAGTAGTTTGAACAACATCTAATACTTCTGAGGTGCCCTTGAGCAAGGACCTGGGCCCTCCAACTGTAGTAGATGTCCAAAGTGTTGTCTTGGGTCCGTCTGATCCAGAGGGACCCATAGACAGTAAGAGCAGATCCAAATATACCCAAGGAAAATTTGAACCAAAAGGTTCCCGGTAGAAGAAAAAGAAGAGCAGCACCAGCAGTAGTGTTCTGCTCCCCGCCCAGCTTGGGTCCTATGTTGGTAGTCAGTTACAAGGAACCAAGTGGATCCTTCAAGACCTTTAGTTGACAGTGGCCTGTAGTTCCACAAGTCCAAAAGCAATCAACGCTATAACCGTAACACAATAAAACAGGCACATTCGTCCTTGACAACCCTCTCCCCTCACACTGCCTCGTGGATTCCTCTTCAAGCTCTGGAGATAAAATGTGACCCCCACTAGCCTCTAAATGTCAAGCCACGTGATAGCAACTCCAGTCTAATCAATGGTTCAGACACTGCAGACTCACTGTGTAGGTTTGTTGGGAAACATGGAGTTTTGTACGGTTTGAGTTGATTGAAAGACAATTTCACCACAAATACTAACTGATAATAAGATTTGTAAGTTGTTTCATTCTCATATCACTCTTTCGCCTCTCTGCACTGAATGCAGCTGCACTGCACCTTACTCAAAACAAGTGCTCCATCTTGTGGCTAAATATTAGAGCACAACCTTTTCTTTGTTGTCATTGTAGCTGGTGGCGCTTTAATGAAGGAATGAAAACTCAACCCTGAATTACAATCAGCCTTGCAACACTCCTGGGGTTTCAATTAATGCTGCATCAGCAGTTTGACAGAGCTAATTATGAATTTGCAGAAAACAAGCTAATATTTTCATGCATGCATACGCAAACTCTAATGTCTTCATGTTCAGTGTGATAGGGTAATAATTGCATTTTTCTAATACCATTAGAGGTAAGGCCTTTAGTGACATTTTTATTCTATAGACATTTTGGGCACTCAGCTGTCAAACCAGTTACCAGTGTTTTCTTATCTAGACTGGGAGGGTTGTTTGATTTAATTTGTTTTGCACTGATTTGTCTTCAATACCTGTACACAAGGCATATCATAATTACATACTGTATTATATTCCCATGCCTTCTTAACAACTGCTTAGGCAGCAGGTGATCAAATGACATACTGTAATGATTATGAAATATGACAAAACATGGAATATTAAGTCTACCTACATCTAAATCTATTTTTAAGTCACAATTTGGACAGTTAAAGTACATACATATATTTTTTTCAATATGTGTTTTGCAAGTCCCCGAACTTTATTTTAAACAACAATTCCCCTGATGAGCTCACACTAACAGTATATTCTTTTTTCTTGCTCAACAGGCTGGGGAGAAGCATTACCACCCCTCATGTGCCCGCTGTGTTCGCTGTGAGCAGATGTTTGCAGAGGGAGAAGAAATGTACCTGCAAGGTAAACATCGTTTGGGGGGCTTTTAGATACCGTCAAATGGGTGGAAATGTATACTCAAGATTTTCACTTTAGCTCCAGACTATCAGAGTAGTCGCTGAAACTCCTTCTGCCTAACCACAAAGGATTCACTCTTAAAACACGTGTGCCTATTCTTAGACGACAAGAAGCGCCAGAGCTAATGATACAGCATTGACAGAATTTTCTGGTTCACTCTGTTCCCTTTATCTTTCCTCTCTTATTTCCAGTCTCTCTAAAGCCCCAACACCTGTCTTCCATCTCTGTTTCCTCTCACTCACCATCAGCAGTATGTCAGCATAAACCCAATGCGACATGGGTCTTCTTGATCCTAATGAAGTGGGTTTGCAGCTTAGTCGATGAATCATGCACATATCAGCCTGAGTCATACCAAAACATTCATTGAGATTTCATCTGCTGCTGTGGTAGTGACACAAAGTAGCAGCTGGTGCAGTTATCTTGGGTCAACTCCTATTGCAGTTACTATTTGTTACTTTAGGATGCATTCAATGAGCCATGAAAAAAGCTTTCTGACGCCCCTAATAATAATATCTCACTGCACCTAATGATAAAATTAATGTATATATTTGATTTGACTTGATTAGTTAAAGTTGAGTTGAATGCTGTTTGTCCATAATACAAATGACCAGTTTGTAGCAATTCAATTTTATTTGTATAGTGCCAAATCACAACATACATTGTCTCAAGGCACTTTACATAGTAAGATCAATATAACAGGATTACAGAGAAAACCCAACAAAAAAATCCCAAAAACCGCAAGCACTTGGCAATTTGGCAACTGTAGAGAGAAAAAACTCTCTTTTAACAGGAAGAAATCTCTGGCAGAACCAGACTCAGTTGTGGGCGGCCATCTGTCTCGACTGGTTGGGGTGAGGATAAAATTGGGGGAGAGAGTAGAGGTGGGCAGAAAGAGGGGGATACTGTGACTGATACTTAGAATTACAAAAATAATACTGACACTTATAGATGCAATTATGCTGTTGTTAATAATAATACAAATAATAATAATAGTAATAATAGTAATAGTGACGGATTTGGATCCTGCAGCTCTGGAGTCAGAGATACACTGGAAGAGAGAAAACACAGACAGAGTTAGTGACATATAATGTAAACATATCAGGGGAGAGGGGAATTGTATAACAGTTGCATTAATCTCTACCAGACTGATATTTAAAATGACAAAAATAGTACTAATAGTAGGGTGAGAGAGAAAATGGGGGAGAGAGAAGAGGTGGGCAGAAAGAGGGTGTGAAGAGTGAAGAGAGAGGGGGGAGAAGAAAGATAGGAGTGGGATGCAAACCCTGGTTGGGGTTGGGGTTGGGATACAGACCCTGGTTGGGGTTGGGGTTGGGATACAGACCCTGGTTCGGTTAGGGGTTTGGGTTAGGTTAGAGAGGGGGGAGAAGAAAGATAGGAGTGGGATACATACCCTGGTTGGGGTTGGGGTTGGGATACATACCCTGGTTTGGGTAATTTGTTCAAGAGAAAGAGCAACAGCAATGCACTATGCTGCTTTGAGCTAATACTAATATTTGTAATGCTAACATGCCCACGGTTATGATAAGGGCAATGAACATGCCAATGTTCGACATCATTTGACTGATATATTTCTTTATGCTAACATTTGCTAATTAGCAGGAAACACAAAGTGCAGCCATTGGAATTGTCATTACTTTTATAAATATATGGTCATACATATAAATATATCAACCAGTCGCCATGACTACCATCCCTGAAGTGTACAATACTGCAATATGAATGGACGCTGTTTGGTGGACACTGAAATGGTGTAAATGATGTTTGACGGTTTCTGTCTTTGTCTTTGTGTCGTCAGGATCTTCTATCTGGCATCCACCATGCAGACAAGCTGCCAAGCAAGAGGAGAAGAGTAAGGTGGGTGGGTCAAAACTTGCGAGCCACATTTGTAGACTTTTCAAAACAGATAAGATGTTTGTCTTATCTCTTGGAACCAAAATGACTCTTGAAATATTTAAAAAAAAATTGAGATGTGTAGAGACTGTAAAGAAAAGCAGTTGTTCTTTTCTTTTTCCCCCCCTGATAAACCCTTAAACCTTTTTGATCTTTGATATTATTAAACTGTTTTTAAACTGCTGTCCTAGTCCTTTTTGGCTTTTGCCACGCAAGGAGCAAAAGGTGACCATCTCCTGTCATTGTCTGGATGTCATTCAGTATCTTACCAAAATCGTTTGGAAGACTTAATGTAAGTTGAAAGTTACAAAGGTGCAAAATACAGATGTATGCAATGATGATTTGGTTTGGAATCTGGATTTGTCCCAATCCACACTTTATACTTCAAAGTATACAGTTTAGATTTTTACAAAAACGTGACGAAGGGTCAAATGAAGCGAGGGATGAAATGAACAAGGGACGAAAGTGTCGGGGGACGAAATGACGAAGGGTCGAAGAAGCGAGGGATAAAATGACAACGGGTCGAATGGATCGAGGGATGAAATGACAACGGGTCGAAAGGATGGAGGGCTGAGGGTGAGGGATGGTTGAAAGGATGAAGGGATGAGGTTAGGGGGGGATAGTAGGATGTAGATTAAGGCTGAATGATGTTCTGTGGTGGTGAGAATGAGGAACTGTGGTTGAGATACACTGGATGGGGGTGCTGTCTCTTCAATCGTCCAGGTGCGTCTGGATATACCCGCGTTCCCGCAGTGAAATGAGAGAGAGAAAGGAGAAAGGTTGGACGAGAATAAGGGGAATGCGGGGGAAGGATGTGAGAACTGAGTCAAAACGGGAAACGGGACAAGGTAACTTGAGTACTTTCCATGCGGAAATGAGATGCGTTTGAGGCGTGGTCCCTGTTCCCGAACTTAGTTAATAAACTTCATTTAAAAGATATAATATATAATGTAAGGCCCTGGACATAAATAAAACTATAAAAATGGTTTACAATGAATTTGGTATTTTTTAAAATGGTTTTCTGAGATCTTTTATAGCTATTAGTAGCTCCTCCATTTCCTTTCTAGTGCTTCATTAGAACATAGTGTACATCAGCAGCACCATCAAAAATCATGTTTTTTTCTTGATCCTGCATAATGATCTTGACGTTTTTTACTTCATTCAGTTCACTATGAAAAAGTCTGACATGCGGATACTTCTAGAGGGGTCAAAAGTAATATAATTTGTTTTCAAGTAGTATGCATTGCCAGTCTAATATTCCTACCTCAATCCACTTCAATGAATTACTAAAATTTGCTTTGTCTTATTATGAATTAAGACAGTTTTAGCAGCTGATATGGAAGTATTCAATACAAAATGAGTGTAAGACCTGTTTTTAAGTTCATCAAAGGAAGGGTGTCATTCGGTTCAGGACAAAGTACCATTATTTTTTTACACTGCATCAACAGCCTCACATCCAGTATCTGCCCTTCCTTCATCTCCCATCCTCATTCCTCATCATAAATCCTCTCCTTCTCAGAAGCAGGTCCGGATACAGCTCAGTGACATCCCTGAGCAACAGGTCGGTGCTCCTGTCCGTCCCTGCACCCATTCAACCCCCCCCCCCCCCCCCCCTTCCCCACCCCAACCAAAACCATCTGCTGCATGGATTGATAGTAACTGTTGACACCTACTGTGCTGCTACACTGGCTTCATGTTAATCAGCAGCCACACTCATGGGATGCATATTGTAAAGACACCACATGTTTGAGTCCAGTTTCGTATGAGTTCTCGTGTGATGCAGAGCTGACAGATGATTGGTCAGCGGCTGATGATGCTTTATCAGCGTGTGCATGTATAGGGATGGTTTATGAACAAGCGGAGGTGACAGATGTGACGGTTTACCTGCATCTTCAGGATACATAATTTGTATTTGTAGTGGGCAAAGCACAACTTGAAGAGACAAGAGTGGACATTTTGGCTTGTTTAAAGGGGACCTGTCATGCTTTTCCTAATTTTCGGTCATATTTTTAATATTACCTTGTGGGATGTTCATATTAAATGTGGCCAAAGTTTCAAATAATGAGGTAAATGTATGTAAAAGTATTCCCTGTGCAAAAGTAGCTCAGGCTTCTTAGTTTAAGTTACTAGTTCAGTCAAAACCTCCACACCAGTAAGAGGATGAGGTGATGCTCACAAGCGATGGGTGCGCTGCCCCTTGGCAGGCTTCAGATGTTAGCCCAAACACAAGTATGTGCTTCTTTAAGGAAGGGGCCTGCCCTAGTATTGCCCCTTTTTCATTAGGAGGCTCAACTGAGGGGCTGCAAAACAGGCAGTTTGAGCTACTCCAATAAAGTCCCTGAATAAAAATAAAGAGCTGGTAATAAGTATAAAACAATAGGTCCCCTTTAAAGATAAATATACCAGATTGAAGATGAAACTTCAATCATAACCTGTATTTTTGTTTTTCAAATTGTTTTAAGGTAGAAATGTTCACCTGCTCTCTTCAACTTGTGTGCTTTAACAATAATTGATATTTCCTGATCGTCCACAGCCGACACAGCTTCACTTATAGAGCCACAGCGATCATTTGTGTATGTGTGTGTGTGTGTGTGTGTGTGTTTGTGTGAGTGAGAGAAAGAGAGCGAGAGAGCGAGAGAGAGACAAAGAGACTTGTGTTATTGTGGGGAAAAATCTACCAACAATGGGAGGAAAAATATGGAAATGATCCAAAGACATTTATTTGGGTTTGATCTGGAGCTAAGTCAAAGGTAGTTATTTTGTTCAAATACAATACAATGCATTTATGATTTTTTATGTTAGTTTAAATCAGTAACAGGCAGTTAGGATCACACAAAGTATAGGTTTTAAGCAGTTGGGGGCTGATGTTGGCCATTGTTGCTGTGCCTCATGTTTTATTTTGTGACTTCAGCTCTCCATGCATTCCTCTCGAGTACGTATTTGTGACTCTTCATGTAAATGCATAGAACATACAGTAATGCTGAGGTTACAGGACTCCTCATTTGTGAGTTTTGAAAGGCCGATCCTTTGCAAACACCACATCCTGATATAGGACCCATCCAAGTGAAACAACTGATAAAGTTAAACATCCTCCTTTCAGTAGCACAGGATACACATCACAGTGTGTGCAGGAGCTGTCAATAATTCAGCTGCTACTGAAATAACATGATCAGAAAGTTACGTTGAGTGGGGATCAGTGCCAACATTAGCAATCTCGGCTGACTAGTATCCAATGTCTGAATACAAACTTGACTCCAGCACTATGGATCTTTGAAATGTAATGTTATGTAAAGAAAAACATGTGGTAAGTTTGTAGGCTATACAATATGCAATTTTTTTCAGCTAGTATCACACTGTAGAAGTTGACATTGTTTTTACTCAAAATTGTCAAAATACTGTTTTGTTAATATTTTGAAAATGGGAAATGGGACATGAACAATTGCTTATAGGTTGAATATCAGTGGTATGAGTGTTGGTAGGATCAAACAAGCTGCAATGTGAAAACAGGTTTGAGTTGTAAGTCTGACCTAAATCTCTGTTCACATAAAGCATGAGCTTGAGTGGATGGGCAATAAATATATGTAATATTTCTCTCTGTCGCCTCACTCCAACTTATGTCTTAACAGTAAGTGTGTGTGTGTGTGTGTGTGTGTGTGTGTGTGTGTGTGTGTGTGTGTGTGTGTGTGTGTGTGTGTGTGTGTTTCAGGTGACCCGGACTTCATCTGAGAGCATCACCTCGGTCCCTGCATCCAGCACCTCTGGCTCTCCCAGCCGAGTCATCTATGTGAGATTGCACTCCAGGGGGTGGCAGCTGCCCATAGCTCAGTTTTGTACCATAGCGCTCGACTTCAGAGCATCATATGTGTTTGAAAATGATCCGTAGCATCTGTTTCATACATCTTAAAAAAGAAGAAGAAAAGCTAATAAATACCAGTAATTGATTATACTTTCTTTCTGCTGCCAGGCCAAACTAGGAGAGGAGATGCTGGACTACAAGGACCTGGCAGCTCTTCCAAAGACCAAGGCCATCTATAACATAGACAGGCCTGACATGCTGTCCTACTCTCCATATGTCAGCTACCCATCAGAGGAAAGGCACTACGGAGAGGTAGACCAGCCTCTTACCCTTCTCTGCTTTGTTCTTTCTTTTTACTCCTCTCTCTGTACCAGTTGTGAAAATTGACAAAGTACATTTAATTCTGTTCTTCAGTTCAATTTTATGTGAGAATTAAGTGGTTGTTACTTCTAATCTATGATATATATACAGTATATTTTTAAATACATTTTTACATTGTAGATAGAAATAATATATATTTTACATTTGACATCTGATGTATTAAATAAAATAAATGTACAGTAATTACCCGACTTCTATAAAGTATTTTGCTAGGGCCGACTTTAGCATTACCAGCTGTTTACTTACCAAAAGCTTTGGCCATTTTTGTGTTTACAAGACTAGAGATTAGAGTAGGCCTACACCCTCAGGGCAGCACCACTGTAACTTCTTTACCCTCTCATGTGAAAATGAGGGCAGACTGGAAGCTTCAGTAACTCACCAAGTAGCAAAGTAGTATTACGAGGCAGGACAGCCCAGGGCTAGCTAATTAGCATGCTAACATCTGTAGAAAAAAAATAAGTGATTGAAATAAGAGTCTATGTTGGTGCCACTTTCTATGATTTAAGTCAGCTCTTGGCGAGCAAAGGAAAGTTGAACTCTAGACTGGTAAGTAAACTGCTGTTAATGCTAATGTTGGCTATGAAGCTAGCGATAGCAAAAACATACATGTTGCGCCTTTAAAATGTACTCCTCAACCACCTGAAAATGCTGCTTAAATGGTCAGTAATGAAGATTTTGTAGATATATAATGTACATTATGCATTCATTATTATGGGATATATATTATTATTATAATACATACATTGCATAATTTTGTATATGTCATCTATAATATAATGCTAATTACACTGACAAACATTCTGTCTGCATTGTGACTGTTTATATGTTTATAGCAGCTGGTGGCTTGAAGTTGTTTAATATTTCACCTGCTGCATTAATGTATATGTGAACGACAGGCCATTAAAATATGACATCACTATTAGGTGGAGTTTTGGGTACTGCAGAGCACAATTACTCATCAGGGATGCTAGCTGTGGTCAGATTTAAAACAGATTTGAAACCTTAGTAGGTAGTTACTTTATGTTTGATGAAAATATTGTGAATACCAGACCTTATAATGGAGTACTTTTACATTATGGTATTGTAAAGTGAGTATAGGTTGTAACTAACAGCTCTATTAATGGTTAATTTATTCTTTAATTCAATTCAATTCAATTTCAATTCAATTCGATTTAATTCAATTCAATTCAATTCAATTCAATTCAATTCAATTCAATTCAATTCAATTTTGTATAGCGCCATATCACAACATACATTGTCTCAAGGCACTTTACATAGTGCTAATAAAGTGTTACTTTATAACACTTTATTAATCATTGGTAAAGTTACATAAAGTAAAAAGTAATAGTTACAACTTATGAACATAAACATATCATCATGGAGGAGAAAATTGGTCGGAGGATAGTGCCAAGAGATTTGAGTAATCAAAAGTGAGAGCTTAGATTACTTTAGTTTTGTTTAATTTCCCTTTTGTTGCCTCTAAGTTGTTATTCGATTTTTCCCTTTGCTACCCAACCATCCTCCTCCTTCACTCTGGCAGTGAAGTCAGTAACATTTATCCATCAATGCCAGGCTCAATTTTCTCTCACCTCACACATCCTCTCCTTTGCAGTGCAGTCACTGCCTCACAACCCTGAGCATGCAAAGCGAACGGTAGATTTTGACCCCCCCGTCATTCGTTTCATCTGACCATTAGGAATGTCCTCAATGCAGACGTGATTACTCACTGACATTGAATGATCACTCTCATGGTTGGATAGTTAACTCAGAAAACCTCACATATGAGTTTGTCCTAATCATTGGCTTTCTCCCCCTCTTCATTTGCAGTCCCCCCAGCTACTTTCTCCTACACCTACTGAGGTAATAGAATGTCCTGTGAATCACCATGCATGACATGATCCCTAATCAATGCAACGTGTGTGTGTGTGTGTGTGTGTGTGTGTGTGCGCACAATTCTATTACTATACTTGGGAGGAATTTGGCCATTAATTATTATATCTCAAATGTGCCCCTTATGAATAGTCTGAACTGACATATTTCTTTGACTGCCACTAAAATCCATTAGAATAATTGCTTCTAGCAAACACTGTACCAGCTTCCACATCGCCTGAGCATGACACTCTAAGGAATGTGATATATGATACTATGATAATGTAATACTTGCCTCTGATTGTTTAGGGCAAAATAGAAAATGACAGAGAAAATGTGAACATAATGAGGCGGGATTAATGAAGTGAAACAAAAGTGTTTTAGTCTGATTATCAGCCGTAGTTTTGTTAACAAATCTCAGCAATTATCTGGGTAAATACAATGTTATCACAATAATAAATAAGGGTCAAAACATAAAATAATCAAAGAGTCAAAATGAATTATCTTAATGTTTCAGGATATTCAAGCAAATTACTATATTCTTGTATTTTTCTATCCATTTCATCTTTCTAAAATACTGAGAAAACAAGCTGTCAATTTCTTAAAAAATAATGGAGCTTGGATCAGTAACATGGGATGGGTCCATTGCCGGTCTGTTCCTTAAGAGATCGACCCTGTTGACAGTGTAGGAATACTGTTGTATTAAATCCCTCCTAAGTATAGAAATAGGACTTATTTAATCTGCTTTTTTTTTTTTTTTATAACAAAGAGGTCAAACTAAAGAAAAAAGTAAAGTTCAATGGTCTGTTTTCTAAGCCGATTGTGACAATAATTGTCATTAGGAACATGTACAGTACATCTTATTATATTTTTGTGCCTTAATTGTTGCTTGGAACGTGTATGTAACATCTTTTGTGTGACTTGTGCACTGTGATTGTTCCATTTTTATTAAGAATATATCAGTGATGCAGTCTTGTCCACATTCCAGTCTGATACTGTGATTAAAGAGTGAGTCAGTCAGTGTTTGTTTCTCAGAAGAATGCACTGATTTCTTTTATTATTGTGTTTGTGAATCCAGGGTGATGGGTCACCCCGTCAGAGGAGGCCCTCTAGCCCCAGCTCCAACAGCTCCCTGGGGGGCTACGGACGTTACACCCCATGCCGTTCCCCCCAAAACTACAGCCGACCAGGTATCATAACATACGGCATGTACACATGTGTATGACATGTCATGCTACTCTCTGGGTTGATTAAAATTTGCAACCCTTATATTACGCTGTCAAAACCAATTTGATTTGTTTGCAGATAAAATAGTCTCTTGGTGGAAGCAATTCATTCCTATACTTTACAGTCAAGACTGAGCATATTTGAACAGTTGCACATTCTTTGTTCTTCAGATTTTAAGCCCCAACACATTTGAAATGTATTTGCTCAAACTGGAAATAGTTTATGCTCTTGTTCTGGTTGTAATAAGACTCAAAGTCTGAAAAGGCTTTGGATCATAACTCAAATTTAACACACTCCAATTTTTACAAATCATTATGTGAAATGTTATCATATCTAGTAGATCAATGGTTGGAAAATTAAGCTATCAAAATACAGCGCTAACCAAAAAAATGATTATATTCCTCAAATTAAGTTTCACCAATATTGATACCTAACCCTGGTTGTATACTTTATTAATTTGTGTTGGCCTAATAATTGGCACATTTGAAATCAAGATAGGAAATTACCTGCAGAATTGTAGTTTGCATACTTTACTACTACATTACTACATACTCCACTTATTCCCAAAATAGGACATGTCCTCAGAGTCATGAGTGTTTCTTTTAGAAACTAATAAATACTTCACTGACAAGAAACAGTAAACAACTAAAACCACAACTTCAATTTCTGTTTCAAGTGCACGTTTTGAACAAAAGAATTGACTATGAAGAAAATGTTCATATTCACAATCTCATCTTGAAACTTTTCCTGTGATCTGATAGGACATTCAGGGCCAGAGTTATACCTTGCTGGTAGATTCAGCAGCCAGGCCTGTGACTCCGGTTCTCTTCCTATGCACACAAGCCTCATGGGTGGCATTAAGTACCCTTCCACCGGGGCGAGGGACTCCCTCCCTGTGAACTTTTCTGGTGGGGCTAACGGGAGTGGCAGTGGTGGTGGCAAGTACTCACCGCCACCAGCAGGTGGCAGTGTAGGCTTGTCTTTACACCTAAATCCCACCACCCTGGCCATGCTGCAGCAGCACAACTACATCCCATACTTTAGAGGTATAAAAGCACGCTCAGACCAAGACCTCGTCCAAAACAGACCATGGACTATTTGCTGAAATCCTTCCTGCTATCAGACAGAAAACCTTCAACCTGAATTCACAAACCCATGTAATAACAAAAAAAATAATGTTTGAAATGGGATTTAAAGTGCTCCAAGAGTGCGGTTTCAAAGGTGTTACTCTGCCAGAACAATTGTTGCAATTAAGAACATCAGCAATGTCTTCTCTGTATTTGACTGAGATCAGAGGTCCTTAAGAATGGAGTGCTGTGATACAACCAACTGAGTTGCGTTGGCATGAATTGTGGTAAAATTTGCAATGCGTTGTAAAAAATTACTCTGGGTCTTTGGGTCTCTTAGTTCACCATAGACGAATAAGTCATAATGGGAAACAGAATGTCTGACCTGGTGTGCGCTGCATTTGGATCCATAACCAATGATCACTCATGAAGGTTTATTATCTTTCACTCTTGAACCAAAGCCATGAAACTGCTTAAGCCATTACCGATACCACTCGTCACAGAAATCAACATCACAAACCAGTCATTGCACGCTGTAACCCCTGCTGAAAGGCTTATCCAACCAACTCCCTTTGCTTCATTTTTTCCCCATTCCCCGATCTGCCTCACCCCTAGGGTTCAAACAGGAACCCCTACCTGACCCTAAACCTAGGACATCACTGCATCTCAGTTTACCTCCTCCCAACGGTAAAACACTTATAGTCTTTGTCTTCTTTGTGTCCCTCCCTCCCCTGGTGGAATGGTTAACAGGTTTTTGTGATGTTGTACGGTATCCTGGTGTTGTCGGGTTTCATGGTACATTCCTAGGCCCACGCAGTCTTATCATTCTGCTTGCCCTGTTCACTTGTGGTTGTTGTCGTGCACGGAAAACTTGATGTGGACATGAGTGTGACCCTGATACATTTGGCATCATCTTTTGGATGAAGCTCAAGGGTGATTTTTTTGGTTGTGCTTGTCTGTTCAGATTGTTGACCCGATCGATTGCCTGGTCTAACCCTGGTTTTTTCCTGAATGACCCCTTGTTCGTTGTCATTTGTCAAACTTTATCCCCTTGATGTTACTTGATTTTGTCCTTGATGTGAATCTGGGAGAGTGTGCAGGTTTTGTGTTTTGAGGACTGATAAAAGGCATGTTGGGGTTTCCCTGCAGGGCAACATGTATCAATGGTGAAGTCAATTGTTTTTGAAAGAAGTGCAATTTTGGACATCATCAGCAAATTGGTTCCTTAGAACCAACTCTCCTGATCAAAGCACTGCACTGCACAAACGTTTTAACTGCAATTCTTCAGCTAGACAAGTTCATTACCACGAGGGTTTTATTTCAATGGCTTCAGCTGTCTTTTCAGCATATTTGTCCGTAATATGATGTGCTGTTTCAAGAGCAGATATATGTGGAGTGTAAAGAGTGTAAAGACATGAGCGACAAGAGGTGCATAATGTTTTGCACTAATATTAATTGTTTTTACACAGAACCCTTTGCATCACATCTTTCTGACACATGCATGCATGATCGTTGAAATAGCCTGGTTAGAAGGAGGAGGTGGAAAGCGAAACGGCATGAGCTTCCACTCAAACATTTTCGCCACAGAAAATCACAAACACGCGGTCCAGGGTTTCGGCGGTTTTTCCATGACAGGGTGGAGAGCCCGGGAGGGGAGTGCTCCGAAGGGGAAGATGAAAGAGAGGAGGGGGAACAGAGGAATGAAAGAGCCTGAGCGGGCCGAGCTGTAATTTCGGGTCCGGTTGCCAGTTGCAGTGGCATGCAACACAGCTCTCTGTTGGCCTTGTTCAGGTCCTAGCGGTTCCTAACATGCCATGAAAGAGGGCAATTTGTTTTCATGCAACAGGCTCATGATTTAATGAGCTATCAGGCTCACTCGTAGAAATTACTGTGGGAGTAAGACATGATACATGATGGATACTTGATCGAAGAAGAATGCATGTTTTTGTTTTGATCTCTCTGGTTCTTTAATAATGACCCCAAAACCATTGTTTATATCTTATTTTTGTGTAGTTAGCTTTTGATTGATGAACGGACTCCACCTTTTGTCAAATGTGGAATCTGTTCATATTAATCATAACGCATCGCCTGCCTTTGCTCCAGATGTTTGTTTGCAGGATCTGCCCCACATTTAGACCTGCACTATCCGTACGCCAGTGTGTACGTGTGTTTTTGTTTACAGGCATTTGTGCATTTGTGTGTGTGTGATTGTGTGTATGTACTGTAAAGGAGATCACCAGAATTAACAGCACTGCCATGTGTGTCCAGAAGAGTGTGTGTTCAATCAGCTAAAACTCTCCTTCTCACACCACACACACACACACACACACACACATACACACAATCTCTCTATGTTTCTTCCCCAAAGCTCTGGATGTACAGTGTCTATTATTGGCCTCAAGGGTGTAAGTGACTCCATCACCTAGCCTGCTTATGACGTAACACAATTAAGTGGACCCTGGTTGTTATCACACACACATGTATGCACACAGCAAAATGTTTATCTGTATTACATGCTCACAAACTAGAAGACCATGATAAAAAAAAAAAATTGTGGTTCACTATCAGTACTTTTATTTGACAACTACAATATAATTTAAACTGTAACAACTTGTGTTTTCTACTGTTAACTGTTAAGTGATGAGAACTAAGTCAGTCAGATTATCCCTTCAGGTCCCTTCTCAGTTGCATCATTGCTCTGGTGTAAAAGCTAACAGGTTCCGTGCTACCACGTTTGCAAGAACCCAGCATTTGTCTCAGAGTTGCACACAGTTTTTGAGGTTGAGCTGTTTTATGATTAAATCAAACAGCTTCTAGGAACAATAGGAAATGCTCTTTCTTCTTTGTGAATTTCCCAAAACAGCGGTCTAATGTCTTATGGTCTCCATCTACACCTTCTGCAGCCACTGGCCAGATGTGGCCCACATGTGAAGACACGCTGCAGCTTCCATTAATTTAAGTGAAGTGTAGATAAAGACAAACCGTTGGTGCCATTGTTGGTGGATTAATTTGAAACGTTACCGTAGGGGTAGCATATGGTCCCGTTGGCTTCTTCAGATGATTAGCTCTGATGTGGTCTGGAGCAGTTAAGCCAGGGTGGTGCTCCTGTACTGCAAGTGTCCCGAGGCAAGATCAGGCAGGACAGAAACCCTTGATCTTGATTTCAAGCATGAAGGCATCTCTTCTCATCCTTCAAACCTTTTTGGGGTTTTATGCAGGTGTTAGAAAAGTTACCACCGTTATCTTTGGCCCATGGGGACGTCACTTTTTGATGTTGCTTTTTGTATCATAAAGAATTAATCGTCTCTAACCAATTTGGATTCCTCTGGCACACTCCACCCGTTTCTCCACATAAGTGCCACACAGTTATTTTACTGGCCAGCCTTCCTTCCAACCTTCACCTATAGCTATAAGCTTTAGGCAAAAATAATAAAACTAGAGACACAAGTGACTCTGTGAAGGATTGGTGGTCTCAATCTGTGTAATGATCAAGCCAAGCATTCGTGAAGATGCTGGTTGGAAAAAGGAGACTTTTGCTGAGGGACAACAGTGGTAGTGGAATGAAAAATTCGGCAAAAATGATTTTAGTGTCTCATTGCTTAACAGGTCACAAGAGCAGTAGGATTCACTGCCATGAATTCAGTGAATTTGTTCAAGACATATAAACACAGTAAAAGGCTAGGTTGTCAAGTCACCTGCATCATTGTATTAATTCCAGCTTCTCCTTCGAGCTTTATCGATATGCTTACCTTAACGCTGCATTTTTGCCCCCAATTCCCTTTGTTTCCTCCCAAACCCTTTCCCTGTTGCCTGTCACATCCAAATGCCCACCCGCCTCCATCCCCAAATGGAGGTAGTGAAAGTGGTCGGAGTACCCCCACCTTATCTACCTATTCTGATGGCAAATCCCCCTCTTCTACATACGTGGCTGCTCCCCGACATTTCCACATACCAGGTAGGCCTTAACCGCAGCGCTTGGCTCGCAACCCAACCTTTTACTTTTCCTACATCTTCACACAATCTCTAGAGGAGTCTGCCATTAGTGAGGTGCACATGGATCACAAGGTAAGATAGACATTTCCAAAAGTACTGGTTCTGTTACTGCTACTGATGACAAGGTTGGTTTACAAGTTGATACTTTATCATTGTTCCATTGAATTTCTGTGTTTGAAAGTTTGAATTCTGATACCTCTGATCCTCTTTGCTATTTGTAAGGACACTTCTAAATTACTGCAGCAAGGGTAGAACTTCAACCACTGGAAGTCAGCTAATGAAAGATGTGCAGCTGGTATTGAGCTACTGATTCTTTAAAACTTGTGCTCTTAGTTTACAACTGGAATTCTGTCTATCCAGGTAGATGCAGATATGTATTGTGAAGTCGCAAGCGTGTCAGATATTCAATACCACACTTATTACATTGGGCCTCATGCAAGAATGTTCACAAGTTTTCAATGTGGAACTTTAAGTTCTGCTGCTTGAAATCAGTAGACGAAAGCATAACAACAGCATTATTATTTAGTAATGTCAGTAGTGGTATCAGGCTGAAATAAATATGGCTACAGCTGTCCATGCCGTTTCACTGCTGAGCCATACCGTGACAGAAGTGAAAAACAAAGAGCTTCATCTGATGATCAGTTGTTGACTGTTGACGTGATTTAAAACCTGAACAGCTGTTGGTATACTTCAGCTTTGGTCACTGTGGATTTTATTACTGTGGACTAGAATCATCCAGGTCAAGGCCTTTAGACCCATTTGTGACCTCATCACTCTGTATGTTACTCCACACAGCATTCAGAGTGGAAAGTTAAAATCTTATGTATAACCAGTTCATCTTCTCAACCATAAACACTGGTTTACTGGTGAGAGGATAAACCAGTGTTCCGCCTCTTTAAGATCAAATGCTTGGTAAAATCAACATTAAAATCCAACATTTCCACAGACATTGCTTCCAGCAAAGAAAAAGAGCAGGGCGGGGAAATGGAGTCTGCCAATATTTGTGCCTGAGCATACGTTTTATATGTTTTGGCGGATAGAATGCATCTGTGAGTTCGCAGGCACAGCTCGCCACCAGAGAACGGATGAAATAAAATATGTTTCTTCTTTGCCCATAATGTTTGCATAGGGAGTGCCTTGTAACTGAATTCACCATCATCTATTCTTTTGATGGTACAACATTTTACTGAAATACCAAGAGGAAAATGTCTTAAATTTGCACTGCAGTGCTTTTCATAGATGTCAACAGTTTTAGTGAGACAATTTCTCCATTTTCATGGCATTTATTTGTGATGTACTTTATTCAAAAAGTCAGTCAAATGGGTGTTTTTCCTAACTTGGGAGATTTTCTGTACTGTACAGTATATGACTTGTATGAGAGCTCTAGACTCCTGTGAATTTGCTCAAGCCTAAAAAGAAAAAGAACATTTGTGAATGTCACAATTTCTCTCTCTGCTTACTGTATATTGGTGGATCTTGCATGAGGCCAAGTGTCTTTACTTTGTAGTGTAAAAGTTGACTTACTGCTTTTGGCTCGTGGATTGTACTCAGTGTATCTCTATGCCCTGCTCATTCCCATTGTGTTGCTATTTTTTGCTAATTGAAAAATTGCAAATTGCTTTTTGACACAGCAAAGATCTGGCACAAAATCGCATTACTTTCTGATTAGATTGAGAATACATTCAGACATGAGTTGACGCTAAACATCGTATCCTTCAAATCTCTCACATGGGAAAATCCATTTTATCCAACATATTGATCCCATTCATAGTTACACTGTTAGTCATGCAGGGGGAACAAAAAATACCTACCAAGTTGGAAGAAAGTTAAGCCAACAATTATCCACTTAATGGTTTTAAGAGTCATCATCCTTATTGCTTTTAAATGGATATTGTTTCAGATGCTGGCAGACACTGAAACAAGCCAGAGGAATGACCCACATGTGTTGTTTTATTGTGAGTCATGTTTTCTGCCTTGGCTTAATGTGAGACAGTTGTTACTAAGCATCTCCGTTAGAGGCCTGTCTGGATCCTCTGACACCAAGATGGATCAGATCAGCCTTATGGGGATAAAAAAAACATACTGTCCCCATTATCCTCGAGAGACGCTTCATCTAACAGTGGAGTAAATGCATAGATAATTCAATAAACTTTCTCTATTGTTGTATTTACAGTATATTATTCATATAGATAAATTATTTAATTTTAAATTCTGTAAAAACCATTAATACATTTAGACTGTCAGATGCATGGGGACCTTGTGTGGTTTCTGGTAGTATTCTTTGAATATCATTGGATTGTACTGTATCAAATAACCACCCCAATTTATTGCATGAATAGTTATCAAAAGTGCTGATGTTTCTGGTGTGCGATAATACAAATGAAGCTATTCTGCGCCCCCTTTTTGCTTCTTCAAAATATCTCATCCCTCAATAACTGCTAACTCATGCTTCTTTTTCTCCATTCTCTCTCTTCCTTTCTCTCCCTCCCTCCCATGTTGGCTTCTTCCATTTTCTTTTCTCCACGCCTGATCCCATCTTCAGAGACTATGGTCAAAGATAATATCTATAGAAAACCCCCCATCTACAGACAGCATGGTACAGTCCTCTTTAAAACTTGCTCCTCTGGTCTGGTCTCTGCACGATGTGTTGCATGTAACCTGTCAGTCATCCCGTCACCTGTTAATCCCAGTTCTCCTCCCTTTTTCTCTGAGCCTAGCCCTCATGTAGTCGACTCCATGGATCTACATCATAGGGCTGGCGTAAGAGTACAGCGCCCATTCCACCTTACAAAATCATGTGAATGCAAAATATATGAAGGTTTACCATTTAAATGGTGGGCAATGTTATAAAAAGATCAAACCAAACGACCATTAAAATATGCAACCCAGAGGTTTTAAAGAAAGAATACCAAGATGGTACCCCCAGCCCTGCTTTGAGAGAAGTCGTCCTTAATAAAGTTACCAAAGCTCCAGTACAGCTGATATTCAAAGCCTAGCTGAGTGTTGTGGCAATGTGCCAAAAATAAGGTCTGCATTTGTTTGGGATTGTTACTTTAACACACTCAGTCCAGTATCCCTCGGAATTAATATTCATACCATGCACACAATTTAAGCTTGAGGCCTACTTTCAGTGCCAATTCTGAAAGCTCTGTGTCCTCTATAAAGCAAAGTGGAAAATAAGGGTGTAGAGATTGGGGTGGGAGATGTACAAGAAGCGCATTCAATTTTCATGGATTCCATTAGAATCCAACAGTTGTTGCTTTTACCCAAACTTTCCCAAATTTGAATTGTCCAAAGGCATCAATATGCTTTAAATGAAGTGTTTGTTGTGTGGTCAAACAACATATGATACCTCCTCCCTGGACACCTTTCCAATACCAGACTCAGGGAGACCACCCAACAATTTCTGTAATCTCAGAAACAGACAAAGCCACAAGCACCCTCACTTCACACAGGAATTGTTCAGGTCTATGGAGGTAAGAAAGTGTTGTTTAAGAATGAGTTAAGACTTCTCTCTCAAGCCCTCTATACTTTAGTCCTTTACACAACTGCTTCCATAAATTTTCATGCCTTTGAAGAGAGATTGATAATCTGTATTGTCATGCACATTCATTGCATCACATTTTTATCAATGATGGCCAGCTTTTCCACCACCTTTCAGTGTGGCCACAGGTATGAACACTTTTACCATTAGACATATTTGGATGACACTTCATAGTTCATCTGAAGTATATTTAAACAATGAACCATTCATGATCTTTCCCTGAGCATTGCCATACTGTTGCTGCTAAGGACACAATGTAGAAATAAAATTATTTTTAAAGCATAGACACTGGACTTCCCAAAAGAATGCAATCCAGAATTTCCCTTAATCCTTGTATATCAACCGGCTGTCTGGCGACACGGTTGGATTAGAGGTGATAAAACTTTGAGAGAATATAATAATGAGGGCACCAATGATTGCATTCATTGTCGCGATAATCACTTTCTTTTATCTCAGTTTAAATGGATGAGTAGTTTGTATGCCAATTGTGGTCTGAAAAAGGCCTGAATCCCAAGAGAGTGCAAGAAAAGTAAAAACACTTTACACCCTTAAACAGACGTCATATTTTATCTCATGTCAAGGTCCATTTTTCAAGATACAATGATAAACTTAATTGTTTTGTCCTTGCTCTCCAAGGTTCTCTCTGTTTATTCAAGCAAAAGCATAGAGCTTTCCAGTATGTTTGAGTATAAACTGATCACAGTTTCATATTAGAAAGAATTAAAAATTCACATAACATTTCATTTGAAACCACAATCCTGCACACGTCGTGCTATACTACACTTCATCGTCACATGGAGCCAAAACTTTCTGCATTCCTGGGAACACCCTCAACCGTGATGTCAAAAGAGATGTCACATATCAGGGTTTAAGTGCAAGACATCACCTGTGACATCCCTGATCGGGATGTAGCCACACATGAAGACATGAAGTTAAATGTTGTTCAACCCCTACAGGGCAGTACAGCAGCAGTTGTAGATATTTAAAATTAACCGCCGGACGAAAAAGCTCTTTGGTCAGGTATGGAGGTAACATCATGTTGAGGAGACTGACTTTATTGTTAGTGGTTTTTACCAGTGATATAAACACTGCCCTAGGTTTCACTGTCTAATTTGACATTGCGACAAATTGGACAGCGACACTTTGATAATACTACCCATTTGGGACTGAAGCTGATTGGGAGTGGGTCCTTCAGGTGTTAATTTACTCACTCCATTCTTGCATGTCTGCACTCATCTCACCAGCCCGTTTGTTGGTTTTAGTGTCGATGCTGTGACTGCGTGTACACTGTGAGTGGTTGGATACATAAATAGCTTGGTGTATGGTGGCATTAGTGTTGTACCAATCACCGTTTCAATCACTGTGTCTCACCCCTAACCATTGTTTGTGTGTCTTAATTATGGTGTCTGGTCTTTTTCACTACAGCTCCCCTCTAGCTATATGTGCACATCACTCAAAGCCCACACATTGTAGGAGTCCAAGGAGTCTGTTTTCACCTCCATCACAAAAGGAAATATTCATCTTTATTAACTATGACAAGTAAATCAGCTGCATATGGCATGGTCCTACAGATTTATGAGCTGACTGTCTGCATCTTGATTGTATTCATTCAGGCTGCCAAAAAGAAAAAAAATAACTACAAGAAAATCTACACCTACCTCCTGTCAAGCAGAAGTTTCTCTAAAATGGTTTGGAGCTGTGTAAAGTGACATTTCTGAATATGCTATTTATACTTTATGGGAATTTGGCCTATTGCCCATTGTTAAAGGTTTGACAAAGGCAACACAATTTAGTTCCAAGTTTACAGTATCTATTTTAAAGATATTTTGGTCCAAAATGTAGGACAAAACTGCATTAAATCCTTGGCCAGACAACCTAAAAACACAGTTTAATTAATGTTGTTTTCGGCCAGTGTCATATGAGCTAGTAGATATAATCAGTATTGATGGGACAGCATCGGCAGCATCCAACGCAGAATCACTACTGTGGAAAAATAGAGGCAACATGAACTTGTGTAATGCTTTGATTTTTAAAGATATCCATAGATATTTTGTGGATTTAGCCATTTAACAATAGTAAATGGATGTATTTAAATAGAGCTTTTCTAGTCTAATCGACCACTCAAAGCAAGTCACATTCACCCATTCACACAGAGCTGCTATTTATCTTGCCTTTTCTTTCACATTCATACACAGCCGGAGGAGCCGTCAGAAGCAATTTAGGGTGAAGTGTCTTGCCCAAGGATATTTAAGCACAACTATGTAAATTGGGAAGCTGTTTTGCACTTGATTTATAAATTTCACAGGAAACTTCATTAATTGTGCTATTTAGCACGAACAACAGAAAAACTACTCGACAAAATTTGAAGCACTAGAAGACATAACACAACAAGGACAAAAGGCTATATAGTAGCTCCTACAGGCTGCCTTGCAAGTCACAGAGAATGTTGCTGTTGGAATCTTTATTGAAGTTTTTAAAAAAAGAACAAAAAAATAAATCCAAATGTTACCCTGATGGAATGGTCACAATCCTCCTCTGGGGAACATGGATGCCATCAGTCGTAGTAATTCTACCTATTTGTTTTCCATATATGTATTTCTTGGCTTCAAGTGGAAGTTTTGGGCTAATGGTGGCACTTAAGTAAAGAAGTAAAACAGGTAATCACAAAAACTTCAGGCATCATGATTATTCACAGGAATTCCGGTCATTCATTTTTGAGACAAATTGGAAGGGAACAAAGTGTTTGTCAATTGGTATATCTTCCCTGAGGCCAGAGGTCGTTGAGAAACTTTGCTTTCATGTCCAGTGGGTCAAACTCCCTAGATGTATTCTGTCACTCCTTAAAAAAAAGATGTAAACGAGTGCTTTAGTATATCCATGTTACACAGCGAACTGTAGATGCCGTCTGCAACTGATGATGTCACAGTCCAGAGGTGGTTCACACTGTATAGAGTTAGTGGTGCAGTTCAGTGGAGCTGAGAGGCAGATGATCTCCAGCACATTAACTGCGACATCCTGTAACATGTGACTGTTTTACAGCTTCTAGAACATCCTGGCAGGATGGGGAGGATAGCAAGGTGGGTCCCAGTTTTTTGTGTCTGTCTTTATCTGTCTACATCCGTCTCCTTTCAAGTCATTTTCCTAAACTTGACAAATGCTGTACATCCATTTACTAATTCACTAACTCATACTTTGCCACCATCCATCACTTCTTTTCCATCTTTCTCTCTCTCTGGATTTCCTTCACTCTCTGTAGAGGACCAGTTGGATGATTTTGAAGAGTGAGATTGATGGACATATGGGTCCAGAAGACCTGGACCCCTGCAAGTCCACTTGCAGTCTGCCCACTGACACCTCCCAGCCAAGTGAGTAGTCAGTCACAAGCTCAGCAAGCAATATGCATTAAGCCAAATGGATCCTGAGCAGTCCAAAAAGAGATATGTTTTATCACTGCAGATTTCCCCTACAATAAGTCTGCATCTTTACCCGGATATGGAAGGAACGGCATCTACAAGGTGAGCTGAGAAATTGGTGTGGATGCAACACAGCACCCCCCAGTGGGGGCTAGCTGTGTCACAGTAATCAGATAGGCCTCCCATCTTCATGAGTTTAGCTCAAGGTTGGTATCAAATCATCACCACCACATTACCACTTACTCTCTGCTATCAACACTGGAAACCTCAGAGTGGCATTTAAAAGTTTTTCTCCTTTTTGGAAATAAACCTCCCCCCGAGCCTTTCTCTCACAGCTTTGGTATCAGATTACACAGAGGTCAGTCAGTGCAATTCACTCCACACAGGCAGGGAACAGGGTTTATTATGAGGACGTTGGGGATATTTAGTCTATCATACCCTGATGTAATATCGCTGCTCTCCCTCTGTGATTGTTGATGGATCGTGGACAGGCAGACAAAACAGACCAGAGGAGGAAATGAAAGCTCAGGAGCCGCGGCGGATTCATAGCCCTGAGTATACTTCGCTATTTTTGACTTGCTGATAATACTGCTTAGTGTTGTTGACATGGTGGATTTAGTGTTGGAAGTAGATTGTTTTGCTTTCAAATGTGTATCTATAGTTTGGAATACTTTCCTTATATTACGCTGAAAAGAAGTTTGATAAGATAAGACTTTATTAATCCCCCACTGGGGAATTTTACTTGTTACAGCAGCAGGCATCAGGGAAAGAGGTAGGTAATTAAATATATCAAAACATTTACAATAAAAATAGAAGAGAACTATACAAAATACTGTAAAAAGTTATGTACACTTCATGTAAAGTGTGCAAGTAATTGCTTTGTGAAAGGAGGCTAAATGTGAAGTGGTTTTGGATTGGATAAAATATGACTAATAAGTATGTATGTTAAACATAAATAATACATATGTATATATATTTATATACACATATATCTTAGCTAAATGCTTAAATCAACATGCCATTGTCAGAGAATTTCTAATATGGGGAGAACTTCTACTCTCACTCTTCTACTCTGTGTATGGGGGGGGTCGTTAGGTAGTTCAGAATGAATGGGGGGCTCTGCTATAAGAGTACTCAAAGTTACATTGTCATCATGCCAATATTTCATAGGTAAAATTTAACAACATTATCATCTTAGTTTGTTGTGTAAGCATGCTAAGATTTGTTAATTACGATTAGACGCAAAGACAGTTGATGCTTATGGACATTTTGTTTGTTAAGTTGGTATTTGGTTGTTAAGCAGAATTGACAAAATAGAATAAAAATTCTAGCTAATTTCTCCTTTTTATCCATAAGCACGTCTTCCGTCACAATTTGGCTTGTTTTACGTAAAAATATCCACTGTCGGAAATGGACTACGCTAATGTTTGTTTAACAAATACTCTGTCTGTACTGTGGCTTCTAATCTACAGTTAGCAGTGCAAGTGCAAATCAAAGACCAGCCCACACACTCACACATTTTAAGACTAAAGGATAAATTGTGATTTCAGTTGGACTCTGTGATTTAAGGTAAAAAACGGTCGACAATAACTCTTTCAAAGTTGTTTTTTTTTTAATAGTCACCTTCGAGTAGCTCTATTAGTGATAAACAAAGGTTTTCTGACGTGATTGCGTCTCTTTTTCCTCATCTGCCTTTTAATCTAAAAGTGATGTCAGCTCACTATCATCGGTGCATCACACTCACTTCCTAATGGTCACCATAAAAGAATGTGAGCAAATCAAGGGCAAACGCAACATCTAAAAGGTTTTCAGATCAACCCTAGACCATTTGATGAAGACCAGCAATGTTCCGGGCATCATCTGAAAAATAACTGTGGGTCTGATTGTGTGTGTGTGTGTGTGTGTTTCTGCAGGCTCCTGAAATGGTGGAGGATGAAGTTGACCCAGACTCCCAGAGCTGGGGAGGCATGAGAGGTGAGAGTGAAAGTTAACTTTAAGCTGTTTATCTTCAGCACTTCTTTGGTTCTGGCTAATGTTACGTAGTTCTCAAGCTTTTTTTGAGTGCTACACTGTTGATAGATGCGTCAGCTAAATGCCTGAAATACATACATACAGGGCAGTCAGCAGATATCTGAATGATTACACTCTCTTTTTGGGGTTATTCACAGTCATATTGGGTTAACAGTATAGGCCTCATAGCCTTTTTTTATTTGACAATTTAGTGATGTTAAACATACACACAAGGCAAACGGCTCAATGTGAGTCACCCAACCCTTAACCAAAAGATAATATGCTTCACTGCTGACGACTGATGTCCAAAAATCCCAATACCAGCAGGAAGTGCTGCTTCCTTAAACTGGCAAGACATCACCAAGATACCAAGGTGCCTTCTGGCTTCAGACAGTTACTGACTGAAAAGGGCTACATACAGTTTTCTCTAAATGTGGGGCATAGAACTTAGAAAAACTTAAAATTAACTGGAATAAACTCATCATACTTAAGACATCCCTGTAGCCCTGTCCAGTCAGTGACTGTCTGAAGCCAGAAGACACCTTGGTATCTTTGTGCTGTCCTGCCAGTAAACAGGGATACACACAACTGTTGGTTGGACGAAACAAGCAATTTTCAAACATCATTTGGGCACATGGAAATTCCATTGTGCCCAAATGAATATTAATATGAATATTAATGAAATTCTAAGTCTTAATTAAGAAACCATAATAAAGTAGGTTGCAGTCCAATTGTTAACAACCGTGAAATAAAGTTTGAATTTTACAATTTAAACTCACAATTTAAACTAAAGTCAGATTGTGAAAGTTGTAAAGTTGGGGAACCTTTCTGGGAGTATGTTTTTAACTAAATACCCATTTCAATTCAATTCAATTTTATTTGTATAGCGCCAAATCACAACATACATTGTCTCAAGGCACTTTACATAGTGACTGTGGAGAGACTGTAACTGTGGAGGTGACTGTGGAGAGAAAAAACTCCCTTTTTATTTCATGCCAGTTTGACATTCAGACCACATCATGGCACAGAGATTGCACTTATATACAGTAAATAGAGAAAACATCAGTTCTGTTTTGCAGGTCCTGACCATAAAATATGGTATACAGTTCTCAGTTGGTCACAGGCGATGCTGTTGCGATTGATGATCACCACCTTGACCCATGGAGTTCCTCAGGGTTTGATTCTAGGTCCTCTACTGTGTTATTTGATTTGTTTTCCCTCTGGGCCCAATCATACAAGAAAATAGCTGTTCATCATTGCGACTGAACATCCAAACCAAGACACAAGCACTGTAGTTACTGAGGTAATTCAAAATGTGCTCAGGACTCGAAAATGAACAGATTGAATACTGTTGAATACACCTCTGTCTATGCAGAAAATCAACAGGATTTCTGAAGCCCTGGACTATGAATAACCTCACAAGAACCCCAACCTCGAAACTCTATTGCTGCAGAGAGTCAATAGCATCATGAAATCTTAATCTATGGAATAAAATCTACAGCTCTAGTTCCAGATCAGTGACTGGAGGTGACAGGGTAGATAGGTGATGTCATTTTTCCAGCTGCAGAATTATTGCTGTGTGTTTACAAGTGTGGGTTTGTACAGTGCTGGCTGTATCTTAAGCGAAGAGAGAGTTGTGTGTGTGTGTGGGTGGGTGGGTGTGTGTGTGGGTGTTTGTGTGTGTGTGTGTGTGTGTGTGTGTTTGTGTGTGTGTCAGAGAGCTTTTGACGCCTTTGAAACCCAATAATACTGAGAGGATTTGGGTCCAGGCTCAGGCTCTATTATAGTAGTTTTCATAATAAGTCTACAATTTAAATAAAAACGAATTGTTCCATTAATTCTCTTTCTCTCTCTTTCTCTCTCTATCTCTCTCTTTCCCTCTCCCCCTCCCTCTCTGTGTTCCCTGTTAGAGTACAAGGTAAGAGTTTGTTAATACTATACAAATATACTTTAATATTCTTGGCAACTTGCTTTGCCACATTGGATTAAAATCGTATTCCCCAATAAATCTCAATGCTTACTTTGTGTGTGCCAGGTCTACCCTTATGAAATGTTGGCAGTGACGCATAGAGTGAAAGTGAAGCTTCCCAGAGACGTAGATCGCACCAGACTGGAGGTGAGCTCTTATCTTCCTCTCCCTGCTCGGTCCTTCCCCCTCTTTTAACCACAGCTCATTAAAAGGCCTCGGAGTATGTGACACTGGCCGTAAAAATTCAACATTATGCAGTTAAGCCATAGGGGATAAAAGCATCAGCCAAAGCTTAAAGAAGTGCCATCTCCTATTTTTTTTTAAGGCGGATAAATGATTGCAAGTTTGTGGCTTTTGTTTAAAATATACATTCACCATGTATGGCCAAAAGTATATAGACAGGAGATGATTTTGTGGTCTCTTGCTCTGTGGGGTGTTTTCATCAGATCCTCTTACAAGCTCTGTCAAACTATTCTCCAAATTTTCCAAAACGAACAATCTGAAAATCGGGCCCACTTCACGCAGTGACTAGCCAGCTGTTTGGAGGTGTGAAACAACCACATACCATATTTTTCATGTGAACAAACGAAGGTTTGAGGGGATTTGAGTTTGAATTTTACAATTTACACTCACAATTTAAACTACAGTCAGATTGTGAAAGTTGTAAAGTTGGAGAAACCTTTCTGGGAGTATGGTTTTCACTAAATACCCATTTCAATTCAATTCAATTTTATTTATATAGCGCCAAATCATAACATACATTGTCTCAAGGCACTTTACATAGTGAGGTAATTTTTACAATATTACAGGGAAACCCAACAAATCCCACTTCATGCAGTGACTGGCCAGCTGTTTGGAGGTGTGAAACCATCCATGATTTGAAGTTTACAACCACTTACCATATTTTTCATGTGAACAAACAAAAGATTAAGGAGTCTAATACCATTATCCCCATTTGTATGATTCAATGTGTTCAATCTGCTGTCCATTTATTTATGCTTTACTCCTATAGTCATGTTTAATTTTTTGATAGTTAATGATAAATAATTAACCATAGTTGGTGCAGAGTTATCCTTATCTTTACTGACTTTCAATTCCGGTATGTTTGTGGGGAGAATATTGACTATGAACAAAAACATAGATTCGACTTTTTGAACTGCTAAAAATGCAAACAATGTGTTGTAGAAAGTGTCTCTTCCAGCCCCTAGTAGCCTACACTTTTAAGATCAGGCTTAATATGACCCTAGGAACCTCCATCAAGATAGGAGCCTGTACGTTGGTACCAAGTGGCAACCCATCTTGACATCCCCCATTGGTTTGTCAGCCTCCGCTATGAAGAATCAAGTTTCGCAATTTGATCAGCGCCATTTTGGTTCTTGTGCAACTGGACGTAGAATTGGGGGCGTGTCTGACTGACAGCTCTTCAACTGCATGCCCAACTCCACCTGCAACCATGCACCGATTGCACGGACTTATGCTTTATCGTCTATTTTACTCTAAATGAGACCACAATTTACAAAATGAACATCATGCAGAAGAAGACTTGAAACTACTGATGGAGACCATAAACTCTGCAGGAAAATGTTTACTGATGTTTCAAAAAACGTGAGAAGTAGGGTAGTATTTTCTTCTAGACTTCTATAGAAACATACTTATCTTTGCATCCAATGGAGTCACCCTCTGCTGGTCATTCCTGAGAATTCCAGGCTTCAGGAAATTCCTCATTGGCCTAATTTTCCAGAGGAAATGGTGACTAAGTGCATTTTTATATACAGGCTATGGTTGGCACTAAAGCCTTTAGTTCCAATGAAAGGTGGACTCATGGCTTTTTGTCAACACTTTGTGTTTGGTCCATAAAAAAACTGAAATCCCTGTAACCAGGTCCAAATATATATATATATATATATATTTATATATATATATATATAGATCACTAGATCACTTCGCTCTGTAAATGCAGGATTACTTGTGGTTCCCAGAGTCTGTAAAAGTAGAATGGGAGGCAGAGCCTTCAGCCACCAGGCTCCTCTCCTCTGGAACCAGCTCCCAGTTTGTGTCAGGGATGCAGATACCCTGTCTACATTTAAAGTTAAACTTAAAACCTTCCTTTTTGATAAAGCTTATAGTTAGAACTGCTCAGGTGTTTAATAAACCATTTCTTTATTATGCTGTTATAGGCCTAGACTGCTGGGGGAACTTATATCATGAGCATCTTTCTCCCTCTCCTGTTCTCTCCTTCTCCCTCTTTCTCTCCCTTTATATCTCTCTCCTTCTCCCACCTTTTCAATCTCTCTCTCTCTCTCTCTCTCTCTCTCTGCCCCCATGTATCTACATTACATGTCACTAACTCTGTTTTCTCTCTCCCCTAGTAGATCTGACCCCAGATCTGCAGGATCCAAACCCGTCATTATTATTATTACTATCATTATTATTAATAACATCATTGTATTTATAAGTATCAGTTTCACTAATTATAAGTATCAGTCTGGTAGAAATTAAAGCAACTGTTATACTACCCCCCCATCCCCCGATATGTTTACAGTACATGTCACTAACCCTGTTTGTGTTTTCTATCTCTCCTAGTGTATCTCTGACCCCAGAGCTGTAGGACCCAAACCCGTCATTATTATTATTGCTATTATTAATATTAATATTAATATCATCACTAATAATGACAACAACATAATTGTATTTTTTAATTATAAGTATCAGTCTGGTAGAGATTACAGCGGCGGTTGTACAACTGTCCTCTCTCTCTCTTCTCTCCTACTGTCTCTCCTCCCACCCTCTTTCTGCCCACCTCTCCTCTCTTCCTCCTCTCTCTCCTCACCCCAACCGGTCGAGACAGATGACCGCCCACAACAGAGTCTGGTTCTGTCAGAGATTTCTTCCTGTTAAAAGGGAGTTTTTTCTCTCCACCGTCGCCAAGTGCTTTGCTCATTGTGGGATTTGTTGGGTTTTCCCTGTAATATTGTAATATTGACCTCACTATTAATGCCCATGGATTTGGAATTAGGTGTTTAGCAGTCACATACCAGTGTCCACATACCTTTGGTCACATGGTTTAGTTTGCTTGAAAAGAACCCTTTTTGAAGTTGAAGCTGTGAAATGCAAAATAAATCCTGTAAATTGTGGGGGTTTTATTGAGGAATTTGAGTATAATTGGTTGTAGTCTTGGCCTGGGTCATGGCAAGTTTAGCCCACAAGAATGTCCTACAATAAAAAATTAAGCATAATTGGACTTAATGTCCCGTAATAACTGATTTCCTGCAATTATTATTCTTATACCACCCATTTACAGATTCAGAACTTTCATTAACTTTGTGCTGTTGACAACAGGAAATGTTTTAGGCACAGAAGTAACCTATTAAGAAATAAACTTGAATTGTGGTCCTTCTGCACTCAGTAGAGGTTTCATGAACCCTTTTTTCCAAAAACACCGCCTTTAAGATATTTAAACCTTCAGTAACCCAAACAAGAGAACTCCCTGTGAGCCTTTGGCTTAATTGGGAATATTCTCCCAAGAGGAGTCGAACTGTCGTAATAGTGATGTATTACTGACTCAAGATACCTGCCTGTGGTTGGGAACTCTAGACTGGAGTCGCACTTTCATCCTTGTGAGTGCGTCAGAGAAAAAATCCACCAACCTCTCTGTTACCCACCACTTTTCCTGACCCCTGACTCCAAAGTGCCGCTGGTTTACCCAAACTAATCAGCAGCCAGGGCCATATCAAAACTCAAACTCCGAGCCAAGGTGGACACACTGCCCCATGAGGTAATACAAACAAATATGATAGTTTTGACCTGGGACTGTGGGTGAGAGGAGTTTGAACTAAACTATCATCCAGCAAGCTTTTATTCGCTGAGGATGAAATGAGGAGATTGATAGCAATCTAATCTGAATGTACAGAGCTGAAGTCAGGACGTGGTTAACCTAACTTAGCATAAAGACTAGAAAACTTTTTTGCAACTATTTTAATTAGTTCTTCTTTTTTTTGGTGGGGGGGGGCTGTTAGTTCATGGTGAAAATCAAAATACTTGTTTATAGTCTGAATGAAAGCATGCAATATTAGTTCTGCAGATTGCATCCTGGGGGGAGAAACTATGGCCACGGATCCAAAAGTATAACCAGGTCTCTGCAGCTGAAACTCCAAGGTTCATTCTACAAAAGGGAAATGGTGATGATGTTGTTCTATGAGCTTGTTTAATGTACAGAATGTTTGCCATTGATGACTGAATTCCCAATAATCACTTAGGGGATTGAAGTGCTACTGTTAAAGTCCAGTCTTTGGATATGAATTCCTGCATGTTGCACATCTGGTATGTCACAGAGAAAACACCCGATGGGACATCACTCATTGGTGTGTCGAAAACGTGTCACATTGGTGAGAGGTTGAAGTTGAAGTTCAAGCAGCCTGAGAGTTGATCGACCCTCTGACCCCCTGAAGTATGGTGCAGAAGTTATAGAGGTAGAAAGTAAGGCATTCTGATAAAAATGATCGATTTGGCGAGTAACATGTTTTGAGAACAAGCTCTCCCTGATAATAGAGATTGCATTCTCCGATTGCATTTATAATGATTCAAGTTTATGTCCTGTCAGCATGAAAGGTGAGAAATTAAAAGGATCTCGATGGTTTTGGTTCAGTGTGAGAAAACCTACCCCCTCCCTTTGTTTGCTGGTATAGCAACCAGGTGACTGGTTGTCACACACAGCAACCGCATGCCTCTGGTTTACTTTTACCCTCATCACAGAAACGCACAACTGTTGAGTGCAGTGGAGCCAAAGCTTAACAATGAAGCAGCGTATGTTTTTTTTGTCCTGGGTCTAAATCAATACCACGCATGTTTTTGTTCCATGCTATGTTTCTGACGTTTACAGCGGAGCTGGTGAGTGTGAGAGCCAAAGCTGTTGTTTGGATAGCAGCTCAGTCTGGATGAACTTCTGAGGCACAGAATTGAATTTGTTGTGTAAAACCTCAATACAGGGGGCAATGAAACGCTTGCTTATGCGGTGAACACATATAACTTTTAGAACTTGATTGTGAATCTGAATGTCTCATATCTGATTCCAGTGTGAGAGAATGAAGCTGCTACTGATTAGCCATACAGCAGAGAAAACTGAGCGAAGGCCAAGCGAGCCCGGGGGCACAAATCATTTTGTTGGTTCAGGTCAAGGGTTTAACTAATTGAGCCAAAGAACAACGTGTGTTTATGACTCGGGAGAACATGTGGTTCAGCAGCATGAAGCCCAGTGAAAATTCAGCAGGACAGAGAGGAGCTAGCATCAGGGCTACGTATGCATTAAGCTGCTAGTAAATTAGGTACACTAAAACTAACGCAGTAAACAGTCCTGGAGTAAATCCTCCATTTAATGAACGTTCTAATGTTCCGTTTTTGTTGACACGGCGAGTATGTCCATTATTTTGTCAACCCCATTTAAATCAGCGAGGCTTAGCTTAACACCTCTCAATATCAGGGCTCCAGACAAAAAATATATATGTCCAGGAGCCATTGGCTCCTTAGGCCAAAATATTTAGGAGCCAAATAAAAATTTCAGGAGCCAAAATATATCAATATCAGAACAGTGTTAAATGTCTCCCTTACCTTTTCTTTCCCATCTGTACTGTCTGCCTTTGTCTGCCCTGACCCATAGTGTGCACAATGTATTCTTTGCAGTATGTGCCATGTCCAATATGCTTTAATCTTGTTACCATAAATACATAAATGTCCAAAAACTAAAATGAGCACTTGAAGCCTATTTGACAAATGTTTATGTCTGTTGATTCTTGCACTTGTGGTGTAATATCTTCATGGTTGAATGCACTTATTGTAAGTCGCTTTGGACAAAAGCTTCTGCTAAATGAATGTAATGTTATAATTTTGTTTATGCATTCCTTTTTATGGTCAACGTTATCCAACTATGTGGTTAGCTACATTTAACTTATAAATTAATTAATTAATTAATAATAAAGCTCTGTCAAACAAAATGACATCGAAATAGCCTAAATAAAACACATATGATACCACTTCAAAGTTGTAAAATGAAACGTAATTTGAAACTGTCCTCCTGGTGTTGCACAATAGCGACGGGAGACAAACACGGCGGCGGAGAATCCAACGTAAGAGTGGCTGCTGTCTGTGCTGCTGGATGATCTGGAGTTTTTATCCCGGTGAAGTTTAACTTCATGTGGCGGTGTCTTTGCCTTGTGTTTTCCGTTTGCTGCGGTTTCTTGACCGCTTCCTTCTCCTCCTCTGACACCAGCACTCCGGCTGTCTTCCTCTGAGTTCAGGCTGTAACGTTACAGACCGACCGTAATGTATTTGAAAACGAAACCATCTCGGAAGCTTGTGGTGGAACAACACCTTACTAAGATGCTCTATGTTGGTTTTGACTTCAATTTGCCACCAATCTGTGGGTTGTTTTAAAGCCCTTTGTAAGGTGTCAATGTTCTCTATGTATTCTACCTGCATCTAGTACTAAGTTTGTATTATTTTTGACTGTGTTTCACTTCTCCAGAAACACCTATCTCCTGAGGACTTCCAGCAGGTTTTCGGCATGACCCTTGAGCAGTTCGACCGCCTGGCACTCTGGAAGAAGAACGACCTGAAGAAGAGGGCACGCCTTTTTTAGACAGACAAAAAAAAAAACACCACGCATCTCAGCAACCAACCGTCCCGTCTGGAAAGGAAGCAGAAAAGAAAAACCCATTTGAAATATCAATATATGCACCGCCATGATACCCCTACTTTCCACGTGTAAAACACCATGCCATCTGCCTGTAACGCCACGAAAGGAGCTCTGTGTGGGAACATTCTCACCTTGAGGCAGCGTCTATAGCTTTTTGTATGCGATGTGGTCTGAATGTTTTACTGATAACCTCACGGTGGAGGACGAGGAGCTGCGTTTGCATGGCCTGTGTTGATCCTCCTTGCCTCCCATGTGGTTTCTGCATCCCCGCCGACTCCCACCCTCCACCACCCATCCTGACGCTCTCATACACCTTGGCAAAAATGACAGCTTTTTCTAATTCTTGCGTAGATCGTCCCCCAGGTTTCTGTGGTTCTGACTGTTTTATGTCCGCCTTCTTCTGACTCTGTCAGTCTTGACTTATCTCTAAGTTTTTCCCTCCGCAGTGTGCTTGTTTTCACTTGGTGAGATTTGATCATCTTGTCTGTGTACACACATCATCTGTTTGCTGCTCTGCCTTTTTTTCGCTCACTGCCTCGCCATCATTTTACGTTGTGGTCCCGGCACTGACTGGCTATCAGGCAAGTTCATTTTACACCTTCAAGACAGTAAAGAGAGTGACAGACTTGTAAACATTCACTGTTCAAGCATGCCAATGCCAAAGGCAAGACTAAGAAACAACTTCAGCTTCTCTCTTTATCTTCATCTTATCATCGGGCTTCGTTTTCATTTTCCCTTCATGTTCTGTCAGAGAAGAGTGCAAAAACCTTGTCGGGTAGTTTTAATGTGTGCCCTGATTGCAGGATGCAGGCCCATATCTTAATTAAGCCTCTTGTAAATCAGCGAGTATAGCGACAGCCAGCGCTGGAAGGGGGCCACAACATGGCAGTAAATCACAGATAGAAAGGGGATAAAAAAAAAAAAATTTAAAAATGGAGGAGAAAACATACAGTGCAGAAAGTTTCAGGGTATATAAAGGTGTCAAACATTGCCACAGTGGCATGAACTCGCATAGAAAAAAGATTATTTTTATAAGCTATTTTTGACTTCTGGAAGGGATCATTACACCGGTCATGAAACACAGCTGAGATGATTTTGTTAAAAGGAAGGGGGAAAAGAGGACATGCCGACTTTGTTAAGCTTCACTGACCTGCAGCAGCACTTACACTGAACAAATGAGGTCTTGCTTGATTCAAAACTCAATAATATAACTGTGTTATATCTCCTCAGATAGAGAGCTAACTCTTTATATGTTTGTCATTTTAAAGCATTGTTGCATCCAGTAAATGCTACACATGTAGAAGCTGAAGTCTGTCAGCTTTGCTTGATTTATCTGGACCATAAATGGATCGGCTCGCCAACTAACATACTGTAAATTGTATGTGAACATGTACTGGACATATACCAGATATATTTGTCTGTATACAATCCATGGTGTATAACTCTTCAAGGCATGCATGAGAAAGGGGGAAAAAAATGGGAGTTTGTCCGCTGACCTCACATTAGAAATGTGTGAAAAATCATCAATGTGGTTTGAGTGATTGATTATTTTCTGGTTAAATGACATCAGATGCCTGGGTCAGCTGCTTACGTTAGCTTGTGTTATATGTATTTATTTAATTGCAATGTTCAGGAAGGAATTTTATTTTTTAAATTTTGAGGGTGTAGTGTCGAATGAGTAGCATCACCAAGCAGAACGCTTCTGAAGAGCAACACATCAGATTTTGAGTTTAATTTTAAGAGTGTCATATCACTTTTGTTTGCTCCTGTAAGTAACACACTAACTTGTTGTCATAAAGCATCCTGTCCTCTTTCTAATATTCATCTGCTATTAAAGTGCTTTATCCAAAATTCAGAGTCAGTATGGAGTTGAGTGCTTGTGTTTGTTTAATATATATATAAATTTATATATACACAGGGATGTTTTTCGGGGACACTACCTTCATCTTTGTCAAAATGTCCCAGTAATGAAAGATGATCACCAATCTGAGGCTGGAAAAAGTTTCTGTAGAAACATTAAGATGTAACTTTATATGAGCTTGTCTACTAAAATTCCATTCACATATGATTACTTTATAACAACAAATATGTTTGGAAAAGTAGTGTCATGTTGCCCAAATTACGTTTTTGATAATAGTTACATAGTAATGAAGGTTTTCATCCCCCTCCAACATATAATGTGGGTGATATAGTGATCAGTATGTCTGTCCATCCGTCTGTAAGGATTCTGTTTCCACAGCAGAACTTTAAATTTTTTCATGAAATTTCACAGTAACACTGGGTTTGTTGAAATTAGATATATTTTTTGTATTTCCATGGCAACGAGCTTTATCCAAACAAGAGTACACTCTCAACTCTGAACTTTCCACCAATAAGAAACAGAAAGACTCCATACAGCGCTCTGTTACCACATTTGACATTTTGTGACAACCAATAACAAGCCTCCAATGAATGGACAGCGAAGGCGACTGGGCTCCCAAATTAAAATGTAACCTAGCAGCTCCATTCAGTGTGAAAAGAGACAAAACGACTGCTTTTGCATTTTCAAAGAAAAATCTTATATTGTTCATCTGGAAAAATAAAAAGTTCCTCATTCTTGCAGTATCGCTTCAGCAACGTGAGAAGCAAAGCTCTGTCTTGTGAGAGGCCTTGGACAAGGTGCTGTAGTCTTGATGTAACTGCCCTACACAGGTTTCTGAGACCTAAAATAATCGCGGTCTGTCTCAGCACGAGTTCTCAAGTGATGGCATGATTATGTGCTAAGTATATGTTCTGAGTAAGGGCACCCAATCAAAGTTCTTCAAACTTAAAGATGCCGGAACAGTCTAAAAGATTTGAACTTTTATTTCTGGAATCTTTAAGTTTGAAAAAATGCTTAACTTTGTGAGCAAAAGCGCTGAACTTTTACTTACACAAGTACAAGGTTGAGCCATTTGACAAATACAGGCTCTGTCCGACACACAATGTGAATAGTTTCAAACGTGTTTAAATATGTCAGCGTAACGTCTCCAACACCACTGTGGAGTTTAATACTGCACGTTAAGACTTGTTTTGGGAACGCTTAGTCAGTACATAGGGGAAGCCCAACAAGACATAATTACGATTTCACAGTTCCCTCGAGCTTCTGCAAGTAACACATTCGGCCCTGTCCTATCGGTCACATTGGCTTTCGAATAGTAAACAGACGGCTGGGCCCAGCCTCAGGCTCAGTCTGCAAGGGGCTGATCAGCGACGCCCTCAGTCAGAGTTGAGGGTGCTGGGTCCATTTGATGAAGTCACATTAAGTGACAATGAATTTGAATGTCCAACATCATTTTACACCTGCTTTAGAATGTTTTACACGACAAGAGGCAGGGAACAACCATGTTTATTCTCCTTAAGAAGTCAAATCTAACTCGTGTTGTTTTTCTTTTTGTTTTTTTTTACTTTTTGGCCTTGCTGTTACAGCCCCTCACCAGTAGGGGGTTGCTGAATGCCCCAAAGCAACCCTTCTTCCAGTCCTTGGGTACAGATTAGTAAAAACTTCAAAAGAATGATGCTTCATTCTCACTTGCTTCATCACCAGTTGGGCGATGTCATCCCAAAAGTCCTGGGGTGTATTCCAGGAAGCAGGTTTTTCTTAAACTCTGAGTATTTTAACCCTGAAAAGAGGGAAATGGGTTTTCCATTCCAGAAAGCGAGTGAACTTAAACTGTAGGTCAGCTCCCATGGTAACTGACTCTGGGTACCTCACCTGCTTGCTGGCAGGTTTTCTTGAAAAAAAAGCAGAGTTTCTCAATAACTCCTCCCTTTTCCTGATCTAGCTGTCAAAAAATTTCAGCTGCAGCCAGATTATTTTTGTGCCTCTGGGATTGCACCTAAATTAGAAATAATTAAATAACATTGCATGTTTTTCAGACATGACAACAAGAATCAAACCCTGGCCGCCCTTGCAACGGACAGCAGCTATAACCACTCCAACGTCATCTTGCACCAGGATTTGCAGAGAAAATATCTAAATGTTTTAAATCAATTTATTATTTCTTACATGTTGACTCGGGCAGTAATTTACTCCCACACCAATTGTATCTTCTTGTCAGTTTCAGCTGTTTTGCTCCGCTTACTCAGAATGAGCTTATTTTCTCCTTAAGCACAAAGTAGTATCTCCAACTCTAACGCTGTGAAGTAGGAGGACCTTGTTCTGCCTCGGTTGCCATGGTAACTCGTAGTATCGGAGCTCCTTTGATGATGGCCTTTTAAAGCCAGTGGGCAAACGCGTAACTCAGTGTTAAAATAACCAGAGTTTACCTAACTAACTCAGAACTGCTTTTCTGGAACCCAAATCTCAGAGTTTCCCATCTCAGAGTGGATCAAGTCAGAGTTAAGGTTTAAGTTCAGAGTTTTTTAAACCTGCTTCCTGGAATAAACCCCTGACCTCTGACCCAGAGAACACAACAATGAAGGCCTTCACTCAGTGCTCTGTGGTGGAAGATTCCAGTTCAGAAAAAATATTTATTTACTTTTTCTTTTTTCTTAGCCAGCAAAGATAGAGTGAAATCCCTCCATTGGGAAAATAGGCCGTCATGGAAACAGTGCATGAGAAAATACATGTTTATTTCACCTTAGAAGGATCAATGTCCCCTGACACACAATCAGTTAAAATAAATTGTAGTCTTTTCTTTGGATTTATAATTCATCTTGAAAACATATTAATCTCTGTAATTACTTGGCATTTATTATCAATTACTGAGAGCAAATCACAGTGTGTAAGATAATGAAAGCTGATGTATGTTTGTTTGTTACTGCTGCATTTCTTTGTCTGACTTGTTTCCTTGTTGGCTTTATTGCAAATTTGCAAAATAAATATATGGTGTCCATCTTGTAATCAATGTTACGTAATTCTTATGTGATATATTGTGGTTAAACAAGGCTGAAATAAACTCCCTTATTGGATTATTATTAAAATAATAATCACAAAATGAACTGAGAGCACAGTAGTCTGCCAAAAGCTTCCTTTATCTCTTACAGTGCATCTGTTCTTTCATCACGCTCTCTTATCAAATCAATTTATTTCCGTTTTGTCATATCCTCCTGTCTAATCCTTTAACATGAGAAAACCCCACATATTGAATGTTTTGTCTTATTAAATCAAACTTGGATGTACTGTGTGCCGAAAAGCAGACACGGACTGCTTCAGTGAAGGAACTTTATTTAAAGACTGATGAAAAACTGTGCTTACAGACGTTGGGACATGTGGACAGGCACACACACAGGTGTGAGCACACAGGTAGGCAGAAGCCCCAAAGGTAAACACACTGAGGGTGGATTCTGAAAGTCCTTCCTATCGCCTTTCCTAACCTCTGTCCAAGGGAATGCAGGAACAGGACCCAAAAGCAGAGTGCGGTAAAAACTATTTTTAATTAAAGAAAACAAAAACAGACTTACAGTCTTTCAGGTAGAAGCAAACACAATCCAAACACATCCATCCCTAATTATCATGGACGAAGCCCCGCCTTTCTCTGCCTCTGATTGGCTTAGGCTGTTATAATCGTCTTCGATGTATGCTGGTGGGGAAAAAAACATTGGCATTTATCCAGCCCCATGTTGGTCCACCTAAACCTGCATCCTGACGGTACTAGGTCTCAATCACACAGTACCCACGCCCTAGTGCATACTGTGCTTTATTGGCTATTTTTTTTTTATAAATGGCACCATAATTTACTAAATGAACATCTTGCAGTTTTAAAGAAGACTTGAAACTAGATATACGTTTCTCATTGACTTCTATAGAAACATACTTATTTTTGCAACCAGTAGAGTCGCCCTCTGTTGGTCATTTGAGAGAATATAAGTTTTAGGCACGTCTGCATTGGCTTCATTTTCCGCATTAGTGACTACTTCCATTTACAGACTATGGTTGGCTGACCTGTCCTGGGTGTACCCCGCCTCTTGCCCAACGTCAGAAGGGATTGGCTCCAGCCCCCCCTGACGACCCTCAAAGAACAAAGGATGGATATATGATGGACGATTTTTTATCGACTTTATTAATGACATTTCAACTTTCTCCTCTAGTTATTTCCCCCTAATGTCTGTCGGCCCCTAACACAGTTTCCACTTCTCCGCAATATTACAGAGGACAATGTTAAAATTTATTTAACTTTATTTGAACTTATTTAAGTTTTAATCCAGGACTTGAGACCCTCTTCCGCCACAGGGGAAGAGGAACAGCAGCCTGAGACCTGCTGCCCGATGACACTCTCCCCTGGGTCCTAGTGAAATAACAGAACCCGCCTCCTGTGACCGCGCCTACGATTGGCCGCCACTGCTGTCAGTCGGTGGAGGGGGCGGGGTGTGCGCGGGCTCCACCATGCGCCTCCGCCCTGCCTCTTTTGTCACCGGCGCGAGAGGAGCGTCAATGTAGAACATGGAACCGGAGAGGAGCGATAAAGGTAGGGCTTAGTCCACATCCATTCATTCACAAGTCGGCGGCTGCTCGCCGGCTGTGGGGCTTGGAGCTGTGCCGAGGTTTGCTCGGTGTCCTCCGTGAATGGGTTCATCTTGAGGGATGAGGGAGGATGTGAGGGATGCGGTTCATTTTTATGACCCCCCCCCCCCAAAAAAAATATTAGAGAAAACACTCAAGCTACTCACTAAGTGTTGACGTCCTTAGAAATCCGTCTGTGAGCATAGTAATTTGTTGTTTATAGTCAACTTTATGTACTTGGGATTTTTATTAGTCTAATTAACAGCACCTTCATAATGATATTAAAGGTTGTGTAGCATCGTCGTTCTGCTTCTTATTTTAGTTCTTTAGTTGTATTTTTCTGCTGCCATTGTGACATTTTCAACCTATTCCAATGTGCTACTGTAATATTTAAATTGAACCTTTAACTTCAATTACCTTAACCTTCCTAGTTCTTTTCATTTTATTTATTTTTAAATATGTAAAGGATTTTATATATGCAGGGCTCATATTATGATTGTATGCGTTGTATTATTGTGGTGTATTGGAGAATAAGGAGTAGTCAGTGTAAGATGCTGGAGCTTCAGTGTTGTGAATGGGACTGCAAAGAGTACAAAGGACCATGTGGTGGAGGAGGAGGAGGAGAAGGACGAGGAGGAGGGGTTTGATTAATTGGCAGGCTGAGACTATGGGATGCCCCGGGCTGGAGGCTGCAGGCTGCAGGCTGCTCCCAGCATCAGCAGCCCTGCATGACCAGGGAGGAGGTGGGGGAGAGCCTGGGGAGACCAGCTGGATCTCTGTCAGTGCTGTGACCTCCACACAAGAGCGCCCAAGGACTTCATTGGTCGGTTAAGACAGTTTTGTTTCACAGATGATTATTTTATTAGAGTGCATTTTAACACCCGGAAATACATCATCATCAAAAGTGATACAGTATGTTTGGCTGACACAGATTTCCACTACAGAATTTCCAAACAAATAAACACATTTACCCTGAGCTAGGCACCAGCACCAACGTATTCATTTTTTTTCCACACAGTACTGAGAAACCTATTTTATTACGAGACCATCTAAGCTAAAGCAGCTGTACGAAAACTACCTTTGCCAAGGCTAACGCCCTTTCTTGCCTTGTTAAGAAAGGGAGGAAAAAAAACCTGGATCCGCCTGCTTATCTGGATCTGCTCCAACAGTTAATGGGTTCATCCGTCTGTCATTCACACAATTTCATGGAAGTCAGTTGAGTTCTCTAGTGCGTAATCCTGTTAACTGACAAACAGACAAAAAACATTTATGAAATCCAAGGAGCTAATATTAAAGTGGCAACCCACCGTGACATCACCCATTGGTTTGTGAACTGCTGTTTTGAAGCTGCGAGTTTAGAATTTTGACCAGCGCCATCTTGTTTTGTTTTTTTGCTACCAGACGTAGGAGTGGGGGGTGGGTCTGACTGAGAGCTCGTCCACTCTACGCCCACCCACACCATGCCCCGATTGGATGGTACCAGCTGTCAATTATGCTGCATTCACGCTCCAATATATACGGTGCTTTATTGTCTTTTTGACTCTAAATGGGATCATAATTAACAAAAGGAACCATAAACTCCTCAGTAAAATGTTTACTGACGTTATAGATCAAGTGAGAAGAAGAGTCATTTTCTCTTAGACTCCAATAGAAACTGACTTATTTTTGCAACCAGTGAGTTGATGGCCATTCCAGAGAATACAGGGTTCAGGCACATCCGCAATGGCTTCATTTTCATTCATTTTCTGGACCCGGTGACTACGTCCATTTTTGTATAGTGTATGTATTAAACCTTAAACATTATAAACATATTACTAGGGACACAAACCAAGATGACTGAAATGCAATAGTCCAACACTTGCAAAATGTTAAACCAGGGACTATCTTAACAAAAGAGCGAAGGCCTTAGACAACAAGGCCACATGTTGACGGCATCTAAAGGATCATTCATGCTCAAATTGAGATACTGTACAGTGTAGTCAATAGCTCAAGTGAGACGACCCCAGAACACGAGGAAGAAATTTCAACAAGGGCAGAACGTTTTCAGAGACTTTGCGAGATGGTACGAGACTACAAACATCTATGTTTGCCCAGGCACAGAGACAGGCAGTTGGTGCAGAACAGCTGGGAGGAGATTGGACAGTGGCGAAAGAAAAGTGGAAGTGCGCTTGAGCACCCATTTGATTCTGTGCTGACCTCTAGTAGACACATTGCTTTACATGTGGACAGTGATGATTACATCGTCTGAAACGGACAAATCTCTTTTCCAACGAAATGTAACGTAAATCCGTCCTTTCACTTTCCCAGCACACACAGAGTTTGAATATCAAATCCACTTCATGCAGTATATTTAATATGGGGTGCAGGAGTGTCAATGTGGGTCCGATTCACTCTCTGGAGCTCTTGTTGTATTCCTCACACACTCACAACAACAAAAACAGTGTTACAGACATATGTTGGACAGCACCAACAATGCATTGACATTGTATAAACCAACCCTGCATGTCTCAGGCAAGACATTAGTGAGGACGGATATGTTTTGGGGAAATGTCCCCACTTCTCTTTCCTCAGCTGACCTGGCTCTGCCCTGACTCTGAGTTCCAAGAACTCTTTATTCTTTTAGAGCCCATTGTCTATTTATTTTTAATCTTTTGTAGCACAAGTGTCTGAGTGTTGGCCTGAGTCGCTGTATTTCCCCATTGGGTAGGAAGACCAGGCCAATTTACCGCAGTGAGTAGTTATCTGACAATGGACAATACTCAGTGTATACATCCTTTCGGTTTGTAGAAGGTCTAAATTTGAATCTCATGAAAAAAATGGAAGTTCAGATGCATAAGCCTTTCATAGCATGTAGAAATAGCGATAGTATTACAATATTATTGATTTATTGTGCTTTTCCCTCAGGCATAAACCTTATGAAAGTAGCCTCACATTAAAATTAACTTGACCTTTTTAAAAAGGATTTATTTCACTTGACAAGATATGATTCTTTATGAGAATTATAAAATTTTCAAATACATAAAATTAGATTAGAATCGTATTATTAGTAGGAGCAATTTACCTCAGTTACAAACTTTTTGATCTTATTCAACGGACCAAGGAGGTTATGTTTTCAATGTTGTTTGTTTGTTTGTCTGTTTGTCAGCAGGATTACTCAAATGACTGAACTGACCCAAGGGAGATCATAAAATTTTGGTGCAGATCCGGATGACCAGGCGGATCCTGGAATATTTTGTTTTCACTTTCTTTAACATGCCGAGAAACAGTAGGGCGTCGGCCTTGGGGGAGGTATGCACTCCCCCCCAGCGCACCTCTTGTTGTTGTTGCTGCTGTGTTTGATCAGAGTGGGTTTTATTATATGTTATATTAATCTTTTGTTCATTGCTCTGTGGAGATGCAGGACATGTACCTTTCAAATGTATACACATATATATATGTATACATATATATATGTATATATATATATATATATATGCAAAATCATGACTGTAATGGTGAATAACCGTAATGTGTTTATAGGATCCAGTGGTACATCCCTCATCACAGTATGAAAGTGAAACACTTCATATCTATTTATTAATTCTAATTCATACACTTTGGCGTTGACAATAACATGAGCCCTGAGTCTCCCGAGCGGCTGGCTCCATTATCCAAACCCAATCAATACTGTTTGTCCCGCTGATGACATCATCACTACTGGACAGCTGGGTCCTGCCTGTTTGTGTGGGGTGTGGATGTGCGTGTGAGTGTGTGTGTTAGGGATGAAACGGTTACTGGTTTTGTGTTGAACCACAATAAAATTCCTGTTAAAGATTTTTTTTTAATATTCAGATTCAGATTATTATTTAAACAATTTGAAATACTCAGAGTGAAGCATCAAATCAAGTTAACAACAGCCCCCAGATGCAGGTGCAGCGTGTTGCCTGGGCTTGTTTTGTCAGTGAGAAAATGGCGAGGGGGCAGTGGAGGGGTTTTCAAGCATTATAAGATGACATGCCATGCCAATTTTCACCCTAGTGCTTTATGTCCACGTACCTGAGTTGTAGTTTTGGATTTTGTATGTTTTTTCGCTTGACAGACTGGAGGTCTGTTTTTGTTTCCATTGTATTAAATCCCTTTTCCCCCATACCTGCATTTTGGGTCCTGCTTACACCAAACCTTAACTAAATGATCCAACCACCATGGACCCGGCAGGTACCTTTTGCATGGAGGACCTGAGGAGATTTGAATGTACCCTAAGGGTTCTATATAAATCTTGGAGATACTATGGAACCAAGTATCAGGCGGCTGTTCTGCGGCGGACACACAAAGAGGTGCTCAGAGGCCCTGGTTGGTGATTTCTTTGTCTGTGACTGGCTCCAAGTTTTTGTTGATACCCCATATCCTCAGCCGGTCTCCCTGTTTGGCCAGTTTGAGCCTCAGTCCCCAGTGTCCTACCCCAGCCTCCAGTGTTCTGCCTCAGTCCCCAGTTTCCAGTGTCCTGCCTCAGTCCCTAGTTTCCAGTGTCCTGCCTCAGTTCCTAGTTTCAGGTGTCCTGCCTCAGTCCCTAGTTTGCGGTGTTCTACCTCTGTCCCCAGTTTTCAGTGTCCCTGAACCCCGGTCAGTGGACCTGACAGACCCCTCTCCCTGCTCCTCGTCTCAACTCGGCGGACCGGCCGACCCCTTCTACTCTTTTCAAGCCGGCGGAGCGGCTGATCCATGGCCCTGAACCCCAGTTGGTGTTCCGGCTGTCCTACGCCCCTGAACCAGTCGGTGGTCCGGCTGACCCACACCCCTGAACCTCAGTCAGTGGTCTGGCTGTCCCACGCCTCTGAACCTCAGTCGTCGGCCGTGCCGACCTACGCTCTGGGTCCTCCCCCTGAACAGCTGTGCCCCTCTTCCTGGCCTCTCCGATACTTGTATTTTTCTACATAATACAGTTGCACAGTGCACACTTCAAGTACATTAAAGTTTTTAAAAGCAATCCAATGACTAGGCTTATCAATTATAAAGCTCTGCAATGCACTAAGAAAAAACATTGTCTGCATCCAAGCTATTCCTTGGATGCAGACCCATATTGTCAAAATTTAGATTTCCTGGCTTTTTCCATAGTAAATAAGGTCTACGGGTAAGTACCGTAAAAGTGTCAAAACAGTCAATAAAAAGACAAATACATACCCGCTTGCAGCTAACGTGAAACAAATCAAATTCCTTGATCTGCCCTGATCCCTAAATCCAACCAACATTGAATTGGTTGTAGAAATGTTCCACCAACAGCAGCGCAGCTACACTCCACTCTGTAACTACAACTACTCAACTATCCTGTACTTATGTCAGTTATTGGGCTCACTGCAGGGACATGAGTGGACCCCCCTTTCAGTAGAGTCTTCAGTAGTGTCCCTGTTGCTACCAGCATGCTGGAAGACTGAGGTGTTGTTGTAAAAATCCTTGGTTATCTGCTATCGCTCGGCATCTCTGGTTTGACTTTCATCTGTTGTTTCTCCTGTCCTCTCCATCCTCACCATCTCTTTTGTTCCTCTCCTTTTGTCTGATGTTGCTCCCCCCCCCCCTTCAGCATTCGTCTCCCACTGTGCTTTGCTTTAGGCCAACATCTCCAGTCTGTCCTCAGTCAATATCCCTTCCTCTCTTTCTCTCTACCTCTCCCACTGTCTTCGAAGCTGTCAACCGTGCCTGGGTCAATGTGTTTGCCTGCAGGTGAGGACTCTGGCCTCTTCGTCCAAAGTTATAAAGATATTCCACTCATTGCCCATCATCAACATCAACATTATTATAGGCAGGTCTCACTGCCCAGAGACCACAGGTTCAACAGTAGGTTTTGATGCAGGTCGACTGTGTAGACAGATTTGTTAAATAATGTGTTATCTGTTACCTGTTAAGGGGCTTTGTTCGACTGGCGACGCCCTTTAACTGTTGTATAATGAGCGTATATCACGGACTGAAGTGAGCTATTGCTTTTATAAATGGTGACAACTATGGCAAAATGAAAGTAATTGACACACTACAATTAATTATTTTTTTTTTTGGTCAAAAAAGCATTTTACAAATGCAAAAAAGTAGTCCCTCCTGGCTGCCTGCACAGTGCACGGGGGTTGCTATGCAACACACAGTAAGCGTTCCTCAGTAAGAACAGGAGCTGGGTTCGCCGGCAATTTAAGTTCCCAGGCGTTAGGGCCCACACCAAAAGCGCCATTCGAGCTGACCGTGTGCTTTCTCGTAAGTTTCCTTAACTTTCACTCCGTAGCTACTCCATAGCGCTACTCACGTCTTTACTTCCTGAGTCGCGGAGGGATACGGACCTGTGCAAACTGATTCGACGTCATAGCCATGGTATACGCTCAATATACCACGGCTATGAACCAATCAGATCGCTTGATTTGAGCTACCCCTTTTATTATAACATATATATATCTTTTTCGCAGAAGCGAAATATAACTTTTTCTCAGAGGTACAGGGTAACACTCCTCTGTCCTTACTCGTCTCTCTCCCTCCCTCCCTCTCCTTGGGGGCGTGCCGCCACCAGAGCTCCGTTGCTGTGTCTTGTCGTTTCAAAATAAAAGCACTCGCAGAGTCGTGTAATTGCAACTTCATGATATTTCATAAAATTCTGTAGGAGCGGCTGCAATAATTTTGAGGCATAGGCCATATCGATAATTATCACGATAAATGACTGGATACGAGACATATTGAAATTCCCGGTGTAAATGGAGTCTTTGTCTTTGTGCCTGTGATGTACAGATCATTGTTTTCTTATAGTTTACCAGACCGTCCTAGCACCAAAGCATTTATTCCAGTGTTGCCAACTAGGCGACTTTGTCGCTCTATTTAGCGAGTATTCAGACCCCTCTAGCGACTCTTTTTCAAAAAAGCAACTAGCGACAAATCTAGCGACTTTTTCTGGTGTTATTGGAGACTTTTGGAGACACTGACGCGAAAGCACATTTCGTTTTTACTCTTCTCAACGAGCTCTTCTCCCTCGTCCCAAACAACTCCCAGACGGCCCAGTCCTTGCGTGGCGCAGCAGTCACTCCCAGCTGCAGTCAGAGGGGGAGATGATGGTCACCCCTGCGGGTCCAGAATGCAAAAGAATCGCGCGAAGCCGCCACTGGCTGATCCCGCCCTGGTATACAGTCAGGGCCGAATGTAAAATTAAAATTTTCTTTGTCTAAAATAAATCACTGCACTAAAATAAATCACTGCATTTAATTTTGACTTAAAAAAAACAAACAAGAATTGACAGAGGAAAGTTCATTTGTAGTTCTAAACATATTTAGGGTGTCTTTTTACTCCCTTTTGTCTCTCCCATGACGTTGTTCCTCTCTCCTACAGCGTCCATTACAATTACATGCACTGGGCCAATTATGCAAATTAGGCGATGACGTCATTTAGCGACTTCTAGTTACTTTTAGGACAGCCAATAGCTACTTTCCTTATTGAGCAATTGGCAACACTGATTTATTCAGCCCCCTTACCTGGTGAATGGATGACTGAATGAAGGGATGAGTGTGTGCGGTACGCTGTAGAAGAAGGAGAGCACAAAGGTCATGTACATTTCTTACTCAGTTTCTCTGCCTGTCAGTGCTTGTGAGGAGACGCAGACGAAATGCATGTTTGCAATGTCTGCGTTTAGGAGCCCAGGTGCTGAACTTCAAGTCGGAACACGGCTGGCATCTGCGGCGAGAAAAACTAATGTGTTTGGATAGTTCAGCCCTCTGTCAATACAAGTTCAGCAGCCAATCGCCTCACCTTTCTTCACCCCTCACAATTCCCTCTGTCAGCGATCATTCCTGGAGTCTTGTACCAAAGTGGAAACAACCATTATTTCACAAGCAGCCTGATTGTCGTAATTTTTGAGCTTCATTACAGAGGTCGGTGGACTGGAACGGAATCACACTACAGTCAATTTGAAACGAGAGAAAAAGAAAGTTTAAGCCTACTTAAGGGATTTCAATTTGTATTTTCAGTGTGAGAAAATTCTGTTTCCAGTATCATCTAGGCCTGTCACGATAATTACGTTATCGACTTATTGAACAATACATGAATATGAACTTGTAAATGATTTGTGTTGACCTTAATTATAGCCATTGTGTCTACGCACTTGTTTGTTGACATTATATCTGTTCTTGTCGTAATCAATTACTTCTATTGTTTTAAAGAATGTCAGAAAACAGGGATTTCATAGTATTTTTCGGAAGGCTTCCAATTGTTTGTTTGTCTGGGACTAATCAAAAGTCTAAACTTTGGATGACATTTCTCTCAGCAGCAGCACAAATATTGTAGGACTTATGCTGCAAGCTCACATGATTCAGTATAAAAGAAATGGTCCTAAAATGACGATAATATTGTTTGTGCAAAAATTTCTGGGACAATCGTGCAACAAAAAGTAGTTATCGTGACAGGTCTAGTATCATCCATCAGTATCAGCCGTACCTGCCTGGAGTAAGGAGTTTGCCTAGCTTAGCATAAAGACTGGACGCTGAAGGAAACAATTAGCCTCTAACTTTAAAATTATGCCTGCCAGCACCTCTAAATCTTACGGATTAATATGTTGTATCTTGTTTGTTTCATTTGTCCACATTGTGCACTCAATTAAAGTTTCTAGTTGTCATTATGAAGTACACAATTAAAAATCTACTCTAGAGATGTAGAAGATTCAGTAGCTAAACACAGCTGATGCATCATAATGACATGCGTGTCCACACTGGATTGTGTTGAAGTCATTTCATCTTGGAGTTTTAATAGTGATCACATGGTAGCGAGTGATTTGTTAATCTGTCATGGTGGTGCGTTCACGGGCTGACATGAAGGTCTGACAACAGAGCTTCTCCATACAGAAGCTTTCAATAGGGAACGCAAATGCTTTCCAAACATCATCGGATAAAAAATGAAAGTTGTATCACATACATTGCAGGAACCACTAATGGAGCTTCAATATTGACTGAAATTGGATTCATCATCATACTGATTAGGGAGGCAAAACAAAAAATTGTACTTCAGTAGAATAACACAATTTTTGTTTTTGGAGCCTTCAAATGCATTTCAACGTAAGTATGCTATCATAATTATATATAATAATATTACCAGTTTATTATCATCTTTATATTCTTATCTAAAAGATTACAAATAAATGACTCTAATAATTCTAATAATATTCCTTAACAGCACTGAGTGGTTTATCACTAAAGATGGTATTAAAAAGCTAGGGATACCTATTAGGCCACAGGTACTTCAAAATATCTGCGAGGTTTCACATTTATGGTACTGGACTTTACTGTTGTAATGTCATGGTACTGTCTTATTGGTTTTTTTGACTGAAGTTGTTGAAGTCCCATTTTTGCCACATGGGAGCAAAGAAGTTCAGTGGAAGTTTGCGGTTGAAGTGAATCAACAGGTTGTCATAGCATCTCAGTGACACTTCGACATGAGTGGCTCTCCGAGTCAGGACCACTGTGTTTTGGTTCTGGAAAGCGACCAGTATGTTTATGCTGTATATGTGTGTGTCAGTGTTCATTTTGGCAGCTATTTTAGATTTAGTCTTAAGTCTAAAGCCTCCAATACACTAGACGATTTTGAGAAGACACTGAAAAGACTTTTAAAATATTTCAGTCTGACACCCTCTCACATCTTAAGACAATTTGTTGTTAGTCACGTGTGTGTGTGTGTGTGTGTGTGTGTTAGAAAGTGTGCTACCTTGTTTATAACTGTTATTCACATGTGCACACATGGTTGTACAGTGTTCTGCGCACACACACACACACAGACACACATGTTAATACATGGACACAAGTACACACGCACGTACGCACGCACACATAAATATAGTTCATGGACACAGTTACACACACACACACACACACACACACACACACTCATATATACATGGACACAAGTACAAACATACACGCACACATAAATACATGGACACAAGTACACACATATATACGTGGACACAAGTACACACACACACTGATATAAATACATGGACACAAGTATACACACACGCACACTATCTCCCTGGTCATCTCCAGAATCATATTCACTTTCTTGGGGAACAAAAACACAAAGCTGAAAGGAACGAGAGAGTGAAAAGTGTATAAAAAGACAAAGACAAAGTGAGTCGAAGTAATTTCATCATCTCTTCTCCCCCCTTTTTTGTGAGTGGGAGTGTGTTGGCACTTGCGCCTCGCTGTGATCCCGTGCACTGTTTCAACAGGACAAAAACACCACAAGTCTTCAGAGAGAAGAGGGATCGTGTTACAGGGTGACAAGGTGCTGCCGAGTCATTCTGTGTGTTCTTGTACGACCAAGAGATCAAGTGATCCTACACGCACACAAAAAACCATGATGATTATTTGCCTCCAGGTCACCACATACTGTAGGTTATCCTCACAACAATTTTTTTTAAGCTTTTCTGTTTCATATCACTGAATATTATTTTTTGCTGCTTTTTAAGTGTTTATCAAACATGCGCCATTCTAACTTTAGCTCACAATTCCATTTGGATTGTAGCCTGGGGTTGGAAATGAATTTAGTCTGGCTTATCACTGAATCCAGTCAAAACAATCGTACCTGTGTCTGTGTTGTACTTATGCTGTTGTATTCATTCCAAAAATATTCATCCACAGCCTTTTCTCAGGCTGAGGTATGTTTCAAATTAAGGTGAGAGTTAAGGCTTTCAGTGTGTGTAGAGAAACAGTTCAGGCTTCAGGTGTTGAGGAATGTCCTGAGTCAACATCAGCTTAAGTATAACAGAGGTGTGTGTGTGTGTGTGTGTGTGTGTGTGTGTGTGTGTGTGTGTGTGTGTGTGCGTGCCTGTGTGTATAGCAGGTTTGGGGGAGTTCTTTTCCACCAAGACGCCATCCAGACTCTGCTGCAGGGCGGGTAAAAGAAAAGCATTAGTGAGAAATAATGGAGAAGGGAAGGTTCTACTGTGTGTGTGTGTGTGTGTGTGTGTGTGTGTGTGTGTGTGTGTGTGTGTGTGTGTGTGCGTGCGTGCGTGCGTGCGTGCTTGAGTGTGTGGTGCGCTCTTCACACACACTTTAGTGAGGCTGGTACAAAGGAGAGTCTTTGTCTCGCTCTTCCTCTCTGTCTTTCTCATCCACTCTATAAACCACGTCCATCGAGAGTCCCCGCTGACTCCCTTTGCTTCCTCTCACTCTCCCTCTGTCCGCCCTCTCCACCTGTGCACTTTCTGTTTGACCTAAATCTTGCGTTATGTCTTTTAATTGCATTTTATACTCATTTTTTTTTCTCAAGAGAATTCCCAAAGATGCATCTAAAGTAATGTACATATAGTCTCGCCATGACATGTTGACGATGTTCTTCCGTGTATTTCTTTATTTTATTGCTTGCCATTGGAGATGGCAAGCACTGACTGAGCTTTTGATTTTTGGCTTCTATGTGGCTCTCTGGCACCATCCCGATAAAAAAAAGTTTTGGGCAAATAAAACTAATAATTGCAAAAAAATCAGCTCTCTGACTCTCTCTGTTTGTCAGGTAAATATAACTTCTTTCATGGATCGCACCTCTGTTCTCTCTGTCGGTTTCACTGCATCCCTTCTGCTACTACTGATAAAAGGAAAACCCGACGATCAGAGACAGAAATAGCCAAAGTCTGTTCTTCTCCACACACACACACAGGATAAACCTGAGCACCTCCCACATGGTCGCGATTGCATGTAAGGGATGATGAGTTGGAGATAGAGGGTTGAAAGAGCGATGGGCTGCTCAGCACCGCAGCCACATCCAAGCAGAAGTGAAGGGAGAAACGTGGTGTGGCTTGGGCTCAGTCCAACGTAGATGCATTTAAAAGGCAGCAGATGGAGTTTCAACCTTACTCACCTTGAGGGAGCAGTCCAACGTGAGTTGTAAGGGTGGTGTCCGTCGCAGAACCCCTTTTAAAATCTAGCTGCACTTTGCTAAATGGTTCACAGATGCTAGGCTAAGGCAAAGACGGTCTATTTTGGAATGGCATCAGAGAAGCCAGAAACCGAGACCTCTGACATCTAAAAACCACAGTTTAGCCCATCAGTATGTGGCTGGGATCGTCTCTTTTTGTGAGCGTAACTGACGTGACGTCTGTTTGTTCAGCCCAAAGCCCAAACTGGGGTTTCTGTGGTGTCCCATCCAGAGATGATGATGATGATGATGATGCCATCCCAGTCCTATAAGCTCCTGCTGTGTATAATAATCACATTAACATCTGTTTCAAAGGAGGAGCATATTAGACTGAATAGTGGCTAAACTGTACTTTGAGACCTGACAGTACGAATATCTCACATTTTTAACTGATAAAATCATGAAGCAATTAAAGAGTCGGTGCCAGACACAATGAATAACAATCAGGCAAAATGTCGTTAACTAACCTGGTCTCAGTTATGTGAAAAAATATATTAATACAGCTTTAATTTGAGAATCCCCCCCAAAAAATACTACTAGTATTAGCAAACTGCAGATTCCATTTTCTTTATTTTCTAGGGTTGATCTGACCCTAACCCTAACCCCGATGCAGAAGTGCCTGAAGCCTGTATTCTCTGGAATGACCAGCAGAGGGCGACTCCACTGGTTGCATATAGAAGTCAGTTCGTAGAAGTCTTTGAGAAAGTTGGTCGATTTATAACACTTTCCTGAGGAGTTAATGGTCTCAATCACTAGTTTCAAGTATTCTTCAATGCAGCCTGATGTTCCTTTTATAATTTATGGTCTTATTTAGAGTAAAATAGAGGATAAAGCACTGTTTGCATTGGGGCGTGAATACAGCGTGATTGACAGCTGGTCCGTCCAATTGGTGCATGGTTGCAGGTGAAGGTGGGCTCTCAGTGGATGAGCTCTCAGTATATTTGCTTTAGCCACAATTTCAAACAGTGGTTATTGAACCAAAATATAGAGAAAGAAATAATCCTACCAAAAATTATTGTGGATAAAACATAAGTACCAGTGTATGAGCTAACATTAGTTTGTCACAAACATAACAGTGTCAGCATGTGTCGGCAAAGAATCAGCAAGAAATGTCATTACAGAAATGTGCATTTAATGTTTGAAGTGATGTAGCCAACACTGTTACTACGATATAGTTTGTCCATAAAAGGGCATCAACAAAATGTTGAAATGTGACACGTATAACATAATTCGCAAAAATGATTACATTTATGGGATAATTTTAATGAAAAAGAGCATTTAATGTGAGACCTTTGCAAGTTGCTGTGCCTCGGCCTTAGTAAAACTCAATGAATGTGGGGGGTTCACTTGTTAGTGCACTGTTATTAACACTCACTGCTGTTGTTCCTCAATACAAGGCAATAAACAAAGTTTGATCTACAGTAGGTGGACTGTAAAAGTATATAGATCTGGGTCCATATGTAGGACGAAGTGAAGAATCTGCTCACTGTTGATGTGCTGCTCCATGAAGGTGTTAGATTTACATTGTGTCATCACATTTTTCCTGCCATGCATCATGCACAGCTGTTCTTCTGCTTGGGTTTTCACTGCGGGTATTACCCCCCCCAAACACACACACACACACACACACACACACAAACCTTTGTGGCTCATTGTTTTCAATCTGCTGGGTCCCACCATTCTTTCAGCAACATCATTTGTCTGCCCTGCTCTGGAATGGTAGAACACCTTTCATACGTCCACACAGACCTTAGCATGCAAAAAGCAGATGTTGCCTCCACAGCGGGGCGAAAAAAAAAGAATGAACATAATAACGTCAGGAGAAGGAGAGGCATCATTTAGACCTTATATCACCTGCCGTGTCTCCTCCCTCCCCACGTGAGCCTGCAGTGCGTTCACGTATCCAAGTAGGTCAAACTGCTGGCCTGGACTTGTTCACAAACACACACCATAAGGTCCCTGAATGTCTCACAGCACCCAAAACAACACCCGTTTCCCCTCACCTCACACCACTCAAAGTGTGTAGCCCCCTTTTCAGTGGGAGGAAACTGAGTGAGGGAGCACATAAGGAACAATGTGAAATTCACTACCGGAACAGGAGCTCCTGGTTGTGCGTTTAGAAGTCGTGAGTACAGTTCAGGCTTTTGAGACTAAATGTGGAATGACGGATCCAGTGTTTTTCACACCTTGACCCATATTCGCCTCCTTATTTGTCCAATTATGCCCCAGAGAGTGTGGCAGCGCTTAAGGCTGCACAACTTATAAATGTCTTTTTGTTAAAAGGTGACACTATACTATACCTTATATGCATTATATTTGTCACATTATATTATGGGGCTGCACGGTGGTGTAGCGTTTAGCACCCTCGCCTCACAGCAAGAAGGTTCTTGGTTCGAATCCCGGTTCAAACCAACCAGGGCCTTTCTGTGTGGAGTTTGCATGTTCTCCCCGTGTATGCGTGGGTTCTCTCCGGGTTCTCCGGCTTCCTCCCACAGTCCAAAGACATGCAGAATGGGGTTAGGTCAATTGGAGACTCTAAATTGACCGTAGTTGTGAATGTGAGAGTGAATGGTTGTCCGTCTCTGTATGTCGCCCTGTTATAGGCTGGCGACCTGCCCAACTCGCCCAATGTTAGCTGGAATTGGTTCCAGCCCCTCCGTGAATTTTAAATGGATAAAGCAGTAGACGATGGATGGATGGATGGATGGATGGACATTATATTATGAGTTGGGTCAGTTTGATCATAATGTCAGCACAATAAGATCCCATGGAGGTAATTTACGTACATTTCCAGTGTCTTCCCAGTCGGGATATTTGGGCTAGTTCACCATTTCGGACCATTATCTTTACAGTATTTATAAAAACACAACACAGGTTGTTGTCTTCCACAGATCAGAAGTGTTACCTCAAGATGCTGCTACCTTCAATAAACAAAGTTTGTAGATTGTCTCATTAAGGTCATCACATTATCAGAAAAGTTGCCCGATAGTTTTACTTTTCACTTACTTTACTTCGACACCAAATCCTTGGAGCTCGACTGTCATCCCTGTGATAATTTTGTGGCTTTGTCACGACAAGCGACCCCTTTCACATCATACATATTCATTTGATCCAATGTTTACTGTAAGAATACAGTTCTTCTGCGGCTTCAACGTATAATCTCTGAAAATATTCTGGATTTAAATAATTTTTCTCCTCATGTGGCCCACAAATTCCACTCTATTTATCACTTTTTCATTTTTTTTTCATCAAAATCTTGGCTGTTCATTCATTCATAATAATCCTAAAGCCCTTTAAAGCACAGTGCTTCACTGCCAGTAGGATTCCATTTCCTGTATGAAGGATACATGGCTGGGTTCTGTCTTGTTGTCATAGTCTGATCACAGATAAAGGCTGTTTATTAAAAAGGCTGCAGGCGGAAGACAACAGGAAAAAGAAAAACCCCACTGCCCCATAGAGAGAGTAGCCCAAACCTAATAACATCCAGAGGGACAAAGCTACGCGCGCACACACACACACACACACACACACACACACACAGATCTCAGCCCGTACCTATCGCCTTTGCATTCCTTCACACCAGAATGTGAAGTGGAACGAGACAAACTGAGTCTGTCTCGAGACCGAAGGCCTTGTGATTGGCTGGAATGTGATGAGGCAGATTCATGCTGTGGTCAGAAAATCTTCCAGCTCACCATTTTATAGGAATGAAATGCCACAGATTCTCAAACGGACACAGACTTCGTTTAGCGGAAGAAAAGAAAAAAAGACAAAAATTGCCTGTAGGCAGCAGGAATATACAGGGTTTGTGTGACTGTGTGTGTGAGAATCAGGTGTGTACATTCAGCATCTCAGACTTTCCTTTCGTCTGAATTGTCTCCTTTCACTCTCCTCTGTCTATCCCTTTCTACCACATTGCGCACACACTCAAACACACACACAGACACACTTATTGGTGTTAATCCGTCATCCAGCTGTACAAAGACGAGTGAGCATGTGTCACATCCAGCTCACACTGACTGTACCGTCTCCTGTGTAGCTCCCATCCGTCCGTGGCGTCTGTCTCTTTATATATAACTCTCCTGCGCTCTCCTTCCTGCCTTTTATTGCCACTTCTTTATTTGCTTTTCGAATGCTCATCGAGGTAAATTATGAAAAGTAAAACTAACCCCATACACACTCAAATGAAGAAAAAGTAAGAGAAGGGTTGAGGAAGGGGAGGGAGTAAGAATGCTGTGAGAATTAATGACTCGGGTGGCTGTGGAGAACGGGTGTTTCACTAATCGAAGGGCCGATGGTTCGCTCGTCCTCTCGGCGGATTTTTGTGTCGGCAGCGTGTGAACTAGATGCAAAAAAGTGGTTAGATACTGTAGAAGCGCTGTATGAATGTGTTTGTGAATGGGTGAATGTGAACTGTGCTATTAAGCGCCATATAAATACAGTCACATATTTAAAGTATGATGTCATTTCCTGCTGCACTGAATTAGTCATTACATCTCACCATATGTCCAAATGAATGAGTGTATGCCCTGTTCTCACAGCAGTTCACTTCATGGTTCATTCAGGTGACTGGTGGCTGATGAGCAGGTAAACAATATAACAGAGATCTAGGAAAATAGAATAAACCTGGGCAAAGAAGCTTAAAAGCTGCATTGAGAAAAATCAAATATTGATCAAATTTGTCAAATAACTATGATGTGTGATTTTGATTATGATTTATGTCCCATTTGTAAAAAGCCATATTTATATGAAATGATGGCGTTTAACCTGCACAATCAATCCCAATGTCATGTTTTCTGTTAAGTTTTCACCTCTGCCATTCTAGCTCCTTTTCAGCTCATATGCATTCTGAGATGCATACAAGACCTTAATATGAAGACACTTAGAGTAACAGAAAATATATCTATTTTCTATAAAAAGTTAACACTGAGCCATTACATTGCTCTTTTTTTTTTTTTTTTACCAAATTATCTCAGAAGTCCCCTTTAACTAGCTTTACCATTTGCTGAATGAAGACTGAGATGTGGTGAAAAGCCCCAGATGCTTCCAAGTGGGCCTTTGAGTTTAGATTTATTTGTTGTCATTAAGTCCAGTTGTCATTAACCAACAATTGTGGCCAATGGACTACATGCACTAGGTTTCAAGACGTACTTCCTTTATTCAAAATAATGCTGCTTGTCTATTTCCGGTCCGTTAATCGTTACTGTACTCACTCACTACTTCATTCAGTGTTATGTCATGAGTGCATGCAGGAAAATGTCCAAAACGGGACATTTTCAAACCCAGATGAAGTACTCATGTTTTCATGGGTTTCCGACCCATCCCGACCTGAAAAGACGATAGCTGGTAAACATACGCCGAGATCATTTCTCCGTCACCTCTCACACGAAAGTCGGCAGCAGACACTTCGTTACCAATCAGCTAACGTAACAGAGCCATTGTTGAACCGGACCGGAAACAGTTGAGCAGTACTAAGTAGAACCTGGTTGTGCAAGAAGCCCCTTGTGATTACATATTGATATTACTTCTATACATTGTATGACAACTAGCTCCATAGGACACTTTTGATTCTTCTCATGATGTGTACAAATCACACCTCTTCCATTATTACCTCAAGACCTGTAGCTAAGAAATGGGACGTGAGCATTCAGGCGATATTGATGGTGACATTGAAGAAAACAATCAACCAAGTGTCAGCTAAATTTAATTGTAGAATAAACACACACACACACACACACACACACACACACACACACACACACACACACTGTCTTGTTGGAAGGAAGAAAGACAAAGCATCCTCTCTCAGCCTGGAGCTTCCTCTCTCTTTTTGGCGAATTCATTGCATTTCTTTCCAAGTTAACGGTGTGTATTTGTGTGAGTGTTTGTGTAAATTTGTAAAACTGTGTATGTGTCTCGGTTAGTGTAGGTGAATGGGTGTGTGTCGTTGGCAGACCCGCTGCAGTCATTATTTATACAAGGCCCGCGTGCTAACAGCAAAGCTGAAAGTCAATTTCATGCAAAGTTTCCATTCTGTTATTTTTCTAACCCACTTTATCCCGCCACTCTATTCTGAGCTGCCATCGCCATATTTACCCTGATAATGAGAGCGACACGCCCTTAAAAAAAAAAAGAAAAAGAACAGGGGGTGGGGGTCTGTGCTAAGAATATCACAGCTGTTGTAAGGGCAGCTGTGGTATTTCCACCTTGCCATTCAAGTGTGTACTTGGGATTTTTTAACATATGTTGTGAGTGTGTATTTGTTTGCCTTTTTCTGGGCAGATTTATAATGTTTATATATAATTATGTGTTTGTGTGTGTATGGGTGTGTCCACACGTAGCCATCTATGCAGTGGAATCCCTGAGTAAATAGCTGCTCCACATCTCTAACAAGAGGCTGAATGAAAAGCAGAGCTGAGCTTGAACAAGGCTTCACTCTTCTCCATCACACTGGACACAGTCACATCGTCCCTCACTCTCCCTCTGCACAAGCACGCACGCACGAACACTGACACACACACACACACACACACACACACACACACAGAGAAAGCTGTGTCAAGGTCTTAAACACAAGTGGACAGTTCATCCAGTTGGCACAGGGGCCTCTATTCTAACAATCGAAGCACTAGGTCGTAAGTGCATGGTGCAAGTGCATCAAGGTCGTCAAAGCCGGGTGTACTTACTGTACATCCACCTTGGTGGATTGATATTAAAACGGCAGATTTGCCAGGAATTGAAGAGGAAGACGAACTGCTAGAAAGCATGCTAGCTGGCCAGCAGAGTATACACACGTTGTGCAGCAATTATAAAAAATTGTAAATGAATTGCATTTCTACAGTGCTACTCAAGTCTTGTTGATTACTCAAAGTGCTTCACACTTCAGATCACACACACGCACACACACACACGCCTCAGTGGCTGACTGGTAGGTTTGGCATGCAGGTAAGAAACTGATCACAAGGATTAGAGCAAGGTTTGGAACTAACCAAAGTGCAGTGTGTGTGTGTGTGTGTGTGTGTGTGTGTGTGTGTGTGAGCAACACCACACACCATTGGCTCCTACGTGGTCAGAGCAGGCTCCACTCAGCCAACCAGTATTTAACGAAATCCCAGCTGTGTTTCCGGTCTGGAAACCAGTCTCTGGAGTTCATGCATGCAACTGAAACATTTTCAGAATGATTAACACTGTTAATCATTCAAGTTCAACTTGAAGTTTTTATAATATAACTCAAATTATGATTATATTCAAAAAACTTCAAGTTGAACTTGAATGATTAACAGTGTTAATCATTCTGAAAATGTTTCAGTTGCATGCCTCCCTCTTGCTGTATTGTGTGATTTGGTATTGTTGCTTTATGTATGACATCAGATTAATATATTTCTGCGTTTTCTGATTTCTGAAAGGTTATTTTCAACGGTATCATGAAACGCAACCTCAGAGGAAAAACATCACTTTCATGGCTTTTATGCATTTACAATGACATTTTCATACTGAGGTTCTATTTCTGACAAAAACACTGAGGATTACATTTTTTTTTCTCTTATCATAAAAGCTGTCACAAATCGTGACTGGTTGAATTTGTACAAGTCAATGGGACTTATTTACATTCATGTAATGCTACAATCAGCGGGGACCTATTGTGCTTTTTATTATTTTCTACCATATATGTGTAACATGATACAATGTCGGATGTCATACAAAACATGGCTAAAGTGTCTCATAAAAGGGTAAATGTATGTAAAAAAATCCCTGCGAAATATATGTTCCTTTCAATTAGGATCGTGTTTACAGTGTTCACAAGAAGATTCAATAAAACGCTCCCCTCTTGTGGGTGTTCACAACCTCTGAATAGGAAATTGTCTGAAAGCTTCCAGTTGAGACGTGTTTGCTGACTTTTTCATAAATGGCAGTTAACTGTTTTGGTGGGACAGTTTATCTTTTTACAATACATATGAGTAAAATGTTGATATTCCCGACAGCCTCATATTGACTTTGTCCTCTCTTTTTGCCATTGGATATCCTGCGTTACACACCAGCGAGCTTGCTAAATTGTAGCTGAGAAAAATTTAGCGAGACAACCGCGAGGGGTCTTTTGGCGTCCATGACGTTGTTGCCTAGCAGCATAGTTCTCATGACCCAACTACTTGAACACCAAGCATATACTGTGTACACAATTTTCGTGTTGATACTATGGGGTCACATGTTCAAAGATCAGGCGTAACACTATTGAGTTTCCCGTGGAGCTCACTAATATCTAAACAGCAATAAAAACACATTCATTCACCAAAGATAGACCACATGTCCTCTCCTCCACCACCAACTTCAGGACAAACCTTTTTAAAATTAATTTTACTACATTACTCCTAGGGTTCTAAGAATATCAAAATGGTGTTTTTCGGCCCAAATACTAGTCTTGAACTCCTTCCAGAGTGTTCGCCTCCTTCTCATTTTCTCTACACGCCAATGCTCTCCTTTTTTATCTCTTCCAAGAAATACTGTAAAAACAAACACCGGTGTGAAGCTGAAATCTAATCTCAAACACTTTCCTTTCCAATGTAATGTAAGTCATGTAAATAACTAGAGAGCTACCGCACTCCACTAACACATCAAAGAGGGAAGGAAAAAGAACCCACATAATAGCTGGGACCATGTAAGGACAAACCAGAGGTCCACATGATTCATGTTAGGGAACCAAACCATGTTGAGCTATGAAACACTATCCGATCAACAGCTTATACTCCTATGCTTCTTCTTATTACCGAAAACTCCCTCAAGTCCCATTCTGCATTACTGAACAAAAGCAAGTTATATGAAGGGACAGAATATAGAGTTATACCAGTAATGCAAAACATGTCTTCATCTGACTTGAGGCTTGAACATGCATTCTTCTGGTAGAGCCTTTCAGACGGTTGGCTGATTGATGACAGAAAACAGCAGTGCCTCAAAACACGGCGCCTCCACATTCATCCCAACGAGGTGCCGGTACACTCGGAGACACTATGTGACCAAATCCCTGAGTAACCGTTAAGGTCACAAATGGGCCTGGGCATGCCCTCATGCCATATCCACAGAGAGAGAGGATTTCAGCATGGTTTTTTCAGCATTGCACATGCATCTGATGGAATCTTGTGTTAATCAGTCCAGCTGTCTACACATAGTACATAACAACTCATGTTTTATTCGCACCATACGCCCGAACTTGTCCAAAACCGCATTTTTACGCCTAAAATATGTTTCCCTCTGTATTGTGCACTGGGTGACCTAAAGCTAAATACTGTGCCTGGAAGACCCAGCCACTCCAACGGATTGATAACTCGTCCATCAAAGAGATACGGTATCATTAGAAATGGGGATAACTGCACATTATCTGTCACTATCTGCTGAATGACATCCATTGAGCTGAACTCAGTTTTTCACCCGAAAAAGTGGCAGCAGTATAACAATAAACTAAAAAAGAGCTTGTGAGAGAAGTTCAAAGTGAGAACAGATGTTATGTCAACAAACAAGCATGTAGACACAATGGCTATTATTTAGTTCAATAAAAATTATTGAATTCATATTTATGTATAAGTCGATAATGTAATTATCGTGACAGGCCTATGCACGTTTAGTATACCTTGCAGAGCCTTCTGCAATCAATACCCAGGTCATGATAAGAGGCCGAAAACTGATGGATGGGATTTTCAGAAGGATATAAACAAGGTAACACTTTCTTTCAGCGACACGTTCTATCTTTATTAGGTAAATGTTGGAAAAAGTGAACTGTATTAGTTTGATTCAATTGCTACTGTACCAATACGTTCGAGTTAGTATTTGCGAACTAAAACAAAACCAAGACCTTGCAGAATCAGTGAGGTTGGTGAGAGTAGGTGACTTCCATTCAAGGTAACGCCATTTCAGCATCCAGCACTAAGAATACAAGCCACGCAATTGAAATGATTTTGTTATTTTCCTCCCTGGCAACAGTTCGGGGTGCAGACACGCCGCCAAGGGAAACACATATTTTCAAAGACACAAATTGTGCAGTAAATCCTTAGAGCTAGGCCCCTAGATTTACAGCCTAATGAGAGGCAAAAAGACGAGTATTAGAGAGAAGATGATGAGGTAATGAGAAAATGGTGATGAGTTTCACATGTCTGCTGAGGCAACACAGGCGGTACACGCACGACAGAAAGAGAAGGGCACAGCGGATAATAAAGACCATGCAGCAGCTTTTAAGTAAACCACATAATCACAAGGATGCAACATGGTATTCTAAACAACGCAAGGTCTGCTTCAGGCCAGCGAGGCCAGGGAGAGAGTAGGGCGACGGGAGATGAGATCATTCCAGTTTATTTATAATGTCAATTACTGCATTATCATCATTATTCAATAGAGATTGAAATAATTTTCCTGATTTAAAATAGTTTTTTTTAAATGAGTTAAAAGAGTTTTCATCACTGAGTGGCGTTTTTTCTTTTCTTTTTTCTGTGTAAAGCAATTGTTTTACAATTTCTCTCGCCTCGTCACATGAGAGACAATGTGACAAAAAACCTTCCCCTAGTCATCTAGAACTGGCACCTCTGTTTTTAAGAGGCTTTCGGCTTCATAGGCCAACACAGTAGGCAGTGTAAACAGCTCTCTGAGCTCTGGATTCCCCATATGTCACCATTCAAATGAGTCTGAATAACCCTCCTGCTCTTCTGTCATCTTATGCTCTGATTGGCTGTAGTTGTCGCTGATTCTTCTAGATATTTAGCCTACTAGAGATCTATTTCTGAAGTGGCGACATGTCCACAAGTCGCTTGAATCGCGTCTTTGAAGAGTTTACCCATTGCGATTGGTGACTGCCAAATAAACGCAGACTTGGATCCAGTCTGAGGCTTTCCTTTGGTGAGTTCCACTGTCAACGAGTGGAAAATTGGGCTAAAAATCATGTATTGGAAAACTAGGCATAAGTGGACTTCAGCTAGACATGAGATATTGATGGTATGATAACATTGGGCAAAAATCACGGTTCTTTAAACTTAACGCACTGCGGCATTTATTAGAGTGAGACAGACTGCAACCGGCACTTAACATTAGCACATTGGCCAAACTCACGGCACATTCGCTCCGCGCTCGCTCATACGAGACCGGGCATTGGAGTTAAAAGACAGTTCATACCGTCGAGACGGTGTGACGGAAAATGTTAGCGGTTTCGGAACAACGGATTTTTGATACCGTGGTTTACCTTGAAATCAGAAACCGGCCCATGCAGCAATGGGTTGGTTTTACTGGGATGACCCTTGACCGGCTTGGCTCCTATTTTCTAGATACAAGCGTGACTATTGAGGGATTGATGATTATGTCTGAGTGTGTGTGTGTGTGTGTGTTTCAAATGCTGCATATCAAACTTCAAACGCACACACACACACACACACACACACACAGATGACTTCAGCAAGCGTCTGTGCTATAAATACCATATGACAGTGAGCTAGAGTGGGATGATGAAACATCCTCTTCTCTCCAGGCTCTCGCTGTCCCACCTCATCCACCCTCCGTCGTCCTCTTGGACTCAGTGGAAAGAGATGATGTCATTCCACTTACATCCCCAGGATCACCTACCACATTGCAGAGCATATGGCTTTTATATTGCACTGATGCAATTCCTTTTGTATGGCAAATACCTTTGCCTCCTTCCTGCATTGCAACAAAAATAACCTCATCAAGACCACAATCAGAATCCTACATAGTTTTTAGTTAATTTATATATTTAATAACATAAGCTGTGGCCAAAAAGGGCAAATGTGCTGCAAACGCCTGAAGTATCTCTATTAGGAGAAACATGCTGCTATGTCAGAAAAAAATCACATACGAAGCAAATGTAACTATGAAAACGTGGCTGCAGATGTAAAATTGGGCTGCAGGAAGCCCAGGCAAATACATTAACAGCAAACTTGCTACAAATAGAGAAACAACGCAAAACCAAACGTCACACAAATGCCCAAAAACTAATGCCAACACAACAGAAGTTCTCCAGACCTATGGACCACACCAGAGAATGTATGGATGTAAAGAGGCTATATCAAAAGTAACTAAGGCCAAATATATAAAACAACAAAACTCAGCTTTTGGTGTTCATAGCTGTACAACATTTGCATTAATTTGGCCTACATGCAGGGATTAGGTTATCGTCTTAAAAACAAAATGTTAATTGGATGAATGTGTTGGTTCTTCTTTTTAAAAATAATAGTTTTGCTTTTTATTGGCTCCTTTCCCTTTACTTCAGCTTTCATAAGCAAAGCTCCACATTATGTCAAGCAGCTGCAGATATATCTATCACCCAGGCTGGATTTCAACTGAATTTTCAGCAACGAGCTTTCTACTGTTGGTTACAGGCTGAACTGTATCCATTCCTTCGCCCTGGTGACAGCGAAGACCAGAGGCATTAGTGTATGTGCTTGGGTTGTCTGTCCGTCACGTTCCTGTGAGCGTGTTATCTCAGGAACGCCCTGAGGGATTTTGTTCAAACTTGGTACAGACGTCCACCTGGATAAAACAGATGTACTGGTAAGAACTTTGGTGGCCAGAGGTCACAGGTCAAGACATCATAATGCGATAATAATCTCATCTCCATCTCATCTCATCTTCAACCGCTTATCCGGGGTTGTGACCAGGGGCAGCAGCTCCAGCAGGGGACCCCGAACTTCCCTTTCCCGGGCCACATTGATTAATTAGTCCGACATCATAATATTCTGCAAAAACACTTTTCTGGCCATTATTCAACGCCATAACTCAGTAACAGAAGGGGAATTTGTGACCTAATTCCTTCAGCTTGTCTGGTTGACGGAGGCGTTCAACCCTTTGGCAATAAATCTAGTTAATATATGCATTATTTTCACAGAATAGGAGCTTATGTTTTTTTTCAGGACCCACCCACCCCTCATTCTCTTTTAATCCATAATTCTTTCCAGTCGTCTTTCACTGAACCTTCTGGCCTTTCAAAAGTCATAGTTGAGTTTTTAAGGACATAATCGCACATCTGCCCCCATTTGTAACGGCCACTGCATTTTTATTGTGCCTGTTTTTGTGTATTTGGGTGTTCTGGCTAGCTCCATTAAAAATGTATGAGGACAAACAAGCCTGTCATAAAGACATCAGGGTCGGAAGACGCTGACTCATACTGACCATACTCACATCAAGGACTTGACACTGAGAGTACTTTAAGGTTGAGTGCCTATTGAGGAGAAGCTGTGGAAGCTATGTAGAAAAAAAACTGTTGCTTTAACTTCTTGGTATGACGGCCAAAAACTAGACTGGCTATATCTAGCTTGTATAGTAAGGTTCCGTTGAGTCGAATTCTGTTTTTGACTGAGGTGCGGTAGCAGCCACCATTATAAGTATAAAACCTGAGCTACTCTCATTTTTTCTCCACAGAGAATATAGTGACGTTCATCAGGCTAGCTTATACCAAAACATTTTTTGTATTACATTGAAAATGACCATACTGTAAGTGAATAAATATGCTATCATTACTAACAGTAAGCTAACGACAAGCAACACTAGCTTTTTACCATCACCTGACAACTCCCTCGGGTAGGGGAGATTGGTCTGTCTCTGACCCTGGACTACATGTTGATTGGTTAAAACATGGATACTGTATGATATCACGTTTTTCCCCAATGCAAAGAGCACAGAGAAAAAAACACAAATAGGTAAAGAAATCTCTCTTGTGAAAAAAAAAGTCTTTGACTGTTGACTGAATATGTTTACAGTATTTTCCTGAGGACCAAGTTGCTCATTGTAAGAGTTTTTGGGGCCTTTGAGTCTTTGTGGTTGAGTAACTGTATTTAAGACATCACAGTCATTAAAGTTGATCTTTGTAGTAGGCATGAGCAACAGCATCCACGGAGGAGATTCAAGCACACACACACACACACACACACACACACACACACAAACACATACACACACACACACACACACACACACACACACACACACACACACAAACACATACACACACACACACACACACACACACACACACACACACACACACACACACCTTTATGGCTCCAAAGAGGAAAGCTGTCAAACCTGAAACACCTACATCCTCTCCTTTTACTGTCTGTTTTCACCATTAGCTCAGGTGAAATACAACAAACTATAAAAGGATTTGTTACAGCAGGTCAGCCACCAACTAGGTTTTACTCTGAGGGGTGACTTCAGCTTGGAGAGTTGTTTTCAGACAGGTGCTGAAAGATAAATATTTTGAGGGGGGGGGGGGGGAGCCAAGGGTCAAAGGTCACTGGAAGTGGCTAGGTTGGAGTTGGTAGTAGCTGTTTTGAGGAGGGAGTGTGTAGATTAAGACTTGTTTTTGAGGGGCTGAAGGCTTCCTTGATGTGTTAGTTTGAGTTCTGTGGCAGTTTTAAGGTAAAGTGAAGGTTGTTTTTCTTTCAGCGAAATTTTTGAGTTTGAGGCCCGGGGCAGTTTTGAGCAGGGGTGAAGGGGTTTTTGTGATGTGAGGGTAAGTTACATTCTTAAGGCTATTTTGAATTGGGTTAAGGTGTGCATAAGGGGGACTTTTGAAAGGAATGAAACCTCGGAGTAAGTTAGAGATGTTGTGCTACTTTGAAACAGGAGGAGTGGAATGGAAAATGCGTGTTTTTAAAGCGAGCAACACAGAAATTAGGAGCAATTCTGAGGGCCATTAAGAGGCAAACGGATACTTTCTCTGTCATAAAAACTGAAAAAAAAAGAATCCCAGTGGGAGAACAGAGACTTGTACCAGTGACCTTTAAGCGCCATGTAGTGCACTGTGACCTCAAACACGCTCACTTCTGACATCTGTGCTCAACCTCTACAAAGTCACACCAAACATAACTACCAGCTGTGTGGGGAGTGTGGGTAGAGTCAACAAAGTAAACGAAGATTTACAACAAAGTAATGGAGTAAATAAACAGATATAATGCGTAATCTTTGGTACAATAGTCTGTTAACAAATGGGTAAAATGACAAATGGCAAACAAAAGGGGAAGGAATTTGGACGTAAACATTTCCCTCTGTTCAGCAGGCTGACATGCGTCTCCCCTCGCATCTCTATTTATTGTTTGATCAGGTACTTGTTTCAGCATACGGCCCCCGCTGTCACCTAGTAATTACAGGCGGATGGCATGCAGACCTGTCATGTCAACCTTTGTTGGAATAGATCCTCATGCCTTTTGTCTAACCCTCACTACCTGACAGACAGGCCGGCTGCACAGAGACAGTTGGTCCCTGACAGTCTCATTAGAATTCATGGGTGGTTGTCGAGTGTCCAACTCAAGCCTGAAGAGAAAATTTGTGCCAACTTTTTCGCCAAGCTTCTCACATCAATGTGCCAATTTAACATGGCAAAAATGTAGTTCGAATGTAGTTGCTAAAGGAAGCACAATATTCGCTGGGTGCTCTGACATGGTTTGTGGTCATCATCGTGTCAAACGTCATGTTCGGGATGAACCGTCATTTGATTTATATATTTGTCCAACCAAGACAATGCGCCATCAACACTTATGTAAATGTGTTACTGGCCCATTTTCAACCTAACTGTCAAATGAATTCATGTGAAATGTACCTAGGCCTGTTGCGATACTTACATTATCGACTTATCGTACGATATATGAAAATGAACTCGATCATTTCTATTGATAACGATAATCGGCGGTGTGTTTGTTGGCAAAGTCCTCTTCAAAACTAGAGGCGTGGTGACGTAGAGACTACAGTGCTGGACCAGTCGGTAAGCTGGTGCACCTGGTGAGCTAACTGCTACTATCCTAGCATTCTGGGGGGGAAAAAATCACCTTATCTCGGAATTAGGAATCATGGATGAAATAAACTGGAGTAGGCTACCAAATGTCATAGGCAACCGTCCTGATGCAGTTTGGCGTATAATCAAAATGCCACAAAAAGTTGGGGCATGGATTTCTGTACAGACATCATCTTATGGTGCGCTCACACCGGACGCGACACGGATTTTTGCATCGCGTTTATCGCGCGAGTTTGGTCGTGCGAGCACATTTGTGCTTATTTGTGTCATTCGCGCGAAAGTTTGCCCGTTCAGTCCCTTCCACTTTCTCCGACAAACCTCATCTGAACAAACACATGCACACACACAAACACACACACACGTACACATGAACCTTTGAAGGCAAAAACGGCAGACGGGAGCGTCGCTGGGGAAGCTACACAAAGTGGTTGTGCTTACTGTGGATAACGAGCTAGCTAGTGTCCAACTTCCTCATTCACTTTCTGCCGAGCCTTCTCCCTCTTCACCCGGTCATGATTCAAATATCAACCTGGACTGGCGGCGCACACACAGCGACAGCAGTGATCCTCCATTCACGATACAATGACAGGCCGTCTGACGACAGGTGACGGAGGAAGGATCTCAACTCGACAATCCATCGCGCAAATATATCGCCCGAGTTCAAATATTTCAACCTGAGCGATGGATGCGAGGAGAATTTGGGCTGATTCGCATCACGCATGTTGCACCATTCGCGCCGCCCGAGTCAGTGTCGCGAAATTCACGTCTAGTCGCGTCTTTGCATCGACTTTGTATGTGATTTACTCGGGCGGAAAATTTGCGTCGCTTCAGGTGTGAACGCACCATTAGGCTATTCTGTAGCCTCAGCTGGACCGGAGGGTCTAGGATCCACCGTAACTCTGCCTTATCTCCTCTCTCTCCCTCTGAACATGTGTGGTTGTGTGCGTGAGTGTGTCTGGCAGGAGGTGCGGCGGTGGGCGTGACGCTCTCTGGGTTCCTTGCTGGCGGCTGTGGCTCTGTATCTACTCAGGCGCCAGAGTGTTTTGAACTACAACGTGATACACACTTGGCCGAGCTGCCTGTTTGACCCTTTTGATTTGGATCCTTGGGACTCTGCTCAGTTCTAACCTATCTTTAGTCTCTTTGCTCATGAAGATCCCTGCCACCCGGGCGCAGCCTGGAACTCAGCCTGCTGAACTCCAGAACATCTGCCTGCCTGCTCGACTGCTCAAAAATTAATTCACGTTTCCTTTCCCCTGGATTCATATTAAAACTTGTTTAGATTGCTACTAAGTCTGGTGTCCTGCATATTTGGGGCCACATCCTCGTCAGCCTTAACAACCAAGCCAGCTTGGCTATTATAGGGTCAAAAACACTGTTCACTATCATCAAAGGGCTCAACTCATGGTCTACTTGCATTAGTTTTCCAGCTTTTAACTATATTACTCCATAATCATCAGCAGGCATAGGTGGCACCAGGGAGGGGCTTGGGGCTGCCCAGTACACGGAACCCTAAACCGCAGAATCAGCTGGGGTCACCATTCCCATGAATGCGCTGTTGTTGTGATTGACAGCGTACGTTGCTGCTCCACAGCACTGATCAGCTGTTTAATCAAAATGTATCAATACTGAACGTAAATCGTGTTCAAACTCAACACTGCACTTTCTTGGACCCTAAACAACACACATGACAAGATGAACTGTTCTCGAGATATGACTGACAGACAGTCTGAAAATGTACTTAATTTCTTTGAAAACACAAAACAAGAAGCTACTTTCCCCTCTTTTATGTAATATGTGGGTGGTGGTCAGTGTCCATACAACACACATATATAGGTTGTAAGGATATTAATGGTGGTGATCATCATTCATACTAATTCATTCATACCTATGTGTTCATGATTAATTCTTTACTACAGCACACAATTGTTTACTTGTACAGTATAAAGTTCTCATAGATCATGCCTCCAGAATGTATGTCATGCCCCCAGACCCCCCTAGGGTCTGACGAAATTAAAGACATATATGAGTTTGAACATAGTTGGAAAGATTTGGTAATAATCTAAATACCTGTGTAAAGTTAGTAATGGATCATTTCTTTACTCCCTAAACGTCAACGTGTGAAGACTTTATCAAAACCTGTAAATGAGACGGAGAGAGATGGTGAACCTGTCACCGACCACTTTCCCTCCTCTCACGTTCGCTCGCTTAGAAGACATCAAATTTAGAGTTGCAGGTGCATCTTGCGTGTGTGTGTTTACGTCTGTCAAGGGAAACTCTAAATTTCAGAGCACCCTCACCGAAACCTCGAGCAACCCCATAACACCAGCAAAAGAAAATCTCTGGCGCCGCCACTGTTAGCAGGTGGAGTTTGTTTATTTCACATGGAGACATGGAACTTCAGGATTTTATTTCTGATAACGGTCACAGAACAATGCAATGATGAGAGAAGGGTAGTTGGTTATATGCTGACTATGGATGATGCTAAGACGGCCCTGATGGCTTGAATAGATGGAGATGTCAACTGAAAAAGGCCAGGAACTGAGTGAAGTGTAAACCAACCAAATGGGGTGTAAAACTCTTTGCTTTGGCTGATTGAAGCATTGGCAACATTTCCAGCTGGAAACGGACCTCAAGGACAAAACTACTTTTTGGACATTGCTTCCATCTGTTCTGAGACATCATGGATGTGGAGCTTGAGGTGAACCCCCAGCTAGATTTACCAGCAGTTACCCCTGGCAAATTTATTACCCCTGCCCAGGAGGTTATGTTTTCACCTCTGTCCATTTGTTGGTTGGTCTGTTCAGCGGGATTTCTGAACAGATTTCCACAAAACTTGGTGGAAGGTTGGGACATGGGGCAAGAAAAAAACCTTTTTGTTGCAAATCGGGACAGAGGGGTGGATCGGGAATTTTTGGTTTTACTTTCTTTTTCTGTTAGAGACTAAGAACTAGACAATTGTGACAATCACTAGGGATTTTTTGGCCCGTGCAGAAGTATGTGCGCTTCTGAGTGCGATTCTAGTTAAAACATTTGATGATCAAAAATGTCAGCTCTAACCTAACAAGCACAAGCAAACAATTTTGCTCACTTACTGTAAAAACACCTGGTTCCATTCGTGACATAATTTCCCTCACCAGTCTGCCTGCGTCTTGTTCAGTTTGAATCAAGGCAGTGGCTCCAAATGTAGCTGTATACTGACAAAGACAGATGTATCACATTATGCAACAGCCTGTCTTTCTCTGACTGCAAAACAGACCAGATCTGCAATTCATAGCAAGCACAGGGGGTTCCCAATGTAGACAAGTTAGCTTTATGTAAAAAATAAGGGTATGAATCCTGGATACAGCTATTCACAAAGTCTAAAAATTAAATTTCTGCGTGTGAATATGCTATATGTTTGTTTTTTGGTCTTTTGGTTTGTCAGCAGCATTACGCAAAAACTACTCAACGGATTTCCACGAAACTTGGTGGAAGGATGTGACATCGGCCAGGAAAGAAGCCATTCAATTTGAAGCAGATCTGGACAAAGGGACAGATCAAGTTATTTTTATATTTGTCAAGGAAGTTATATTCTCGCCCCAGGCCATTTGTTTGTTTGTTGGTCGGTTGGTTTGTTTGTTTGTCAACAGCATTATGCAAAAAGGATAGAAGGATGTAACATGGGCCAAGGAAGAACCCATCACATTTTGCGCCGATCTAAGCAAAGAGGCTGATCCAGGAATATTTTATCTCTTTCTTTAAAATTGCGAGATGACATTTTTTTTGGGAATAGACTACTTTTTGTATGTCCTTATGGACATATAGACTTGGCTGCAGTCATGAGAAGTCACACTCATGCCTAATTGTACACACACACACACACACACACACACAGACAGACTCTGATGAGGATGATGATAATGATGATGGGACTTCCAGACCTGGACATTTGAGCTGGCTCGCTCAGCTGTGACGCACTGTGACTTGAGATTTATAATACCTTGACGTCAGCATCTCTTTTACACTTCCCGTCAAGAAAGGTGAGCCTGCAGTGTGACTGGGTCGTGTGCGTGTGAAATAATACCCTTTGCTGTCCAGCGATTTGAAGCCCATTTCAGGCTAATTCTCCCTCATTTCTCTGGGCTGTGTTTGGTTTCCAAGTGCTTTCTGAGCCTCGCAAAAGTAATACTCTTCAACTGCAGACTGTGGGTTATTACAGCAGTAATTTAATGGGGAATGTCTGGGCATTGTATTACATTACTTACATGCACATATGTACTAAAAAATAACACACACACACACACACACACACACACACATATATATATCAGATGCAAATGCACATTCTGCAGTCAGAACCAGCTGCAAATATGCATATATTTAAGGGAGGAGAATCAGAGTACATGTCACACCCAAATGGAATACTGTACCATCTGTTACTGGACTGAATCTGTCCCATATGGAAAACAGGCACAAGCCAGATTAAAAAGCACATGTAACTGAGTGATTGCATTTGCTGCCGAATGTGTCGGGAAAGCAACGCGGCGTGCTTGATGTAGGAGTTGATACGCAGCCTGTTGTAACACAGCCAGCTGGAGGTCTCGGATCCAGAGGAATTCCTCCAGTGACACCTACATTCCAGCCTCATGGCTTTGAATCGTCACAACCTTTTGGGGGGGGGGGGGGGGGGGGGTGCAAAGTGCAGCACTCGGTGTGTTTGAACACTTTCCCCCCAAAGCCAACTGGTATTGTGGTCATTTTGTTTGCCCCATGGGTGTGATTCTGCAGAAAATGTCAAAGTTTCTGCCCAAAACAAAAACCCAGCATGATCCATTTAGCTCCGTTGTTTACATGTCGAAATACAAAAAGACAGGTTCAGACTGCAACACTGGACTGGTGTGCTGGACGGGTGTCCAGAATCATGATTCCAAATGAATGCTAATGTTGTGTCATGTGTGGTTTGCTAACACATTAGCCATATCCGCTTTGCAAGTCCTTAATATGCATATGTCCTAATATGTAGACGATTTTTTTAGCTTATTGAGGAGGTGCGCACACTCCACGCAATTAATGAATTTCACAATTCAATTCAAAAAGCCCCTAAGTCATTGACACACTCTAGGTATAAACTTAGACACAATTGTATTCTTAACTATAAGTATCAGTAGTTAGTGTCACTTGACTAAGTGAAGAGAGTGTGCTTTGATTGCATTCATATCACTTTAATAAAGAACCCGCGATATATGTGCAAAGACCAGGTCCTTTTTTCTGATACTGACCTGGCCACATTTCGTTGTTTCTAACCATCGTCACTGTTCTTCGCCCCCTTGAGGAAACGAGAGCTGTCAACATTTGTTGCTGATGGAAAACATTCCCCATTCCACTCAATTTAAAATGACATGTCGGGTAAAGCCTTCTCTTCTTTGGCTTGGATTCTAAAGAACCTATGTGCTCGACAGTAAAAAGAAAGAAGAAAAAAAACCAGCTCCTGAATCCAAACCAGAAGGCTGCCAGGTTTGAAAACGACAGCCTTTGTACCTTTAGGGAGCAGCTTCTAAAACAGCCTGTCGTTCGCTCCTTCTCGCTTTTTTAAACATTGAGATAAGCTATGGTTGCCAGGTTGGATTGACCTTCCAACCTCCTGGGAGAGCAGGGAGCAATCTCAATATGCACTCAAAGCGAAGGAATTTAAGGGAATCAGCTAGGGTTTTCAGGTCTGGCAGTATATGTCATAGTTTGACCTCGCTGCATCCAAAGCTTCCGTGTGCAAAGATACATTCACTCCGACACTTAAGAGTCTCCTTAACAACCCAGAATATACTCACTACAAAAAGAAGAAAAATACACACAGAATTCTCATGAATGTACAGAAACACGAAATCAAATACAGAACAGCTGTCCCTCATGAGTCTCTCCGCCCTGCTTTGCCTGACAGAGAAACGTGTGTCGGTGCGTGCTGAGAGGTGCACAGGTTGGCTGCCGTTTTGACAGGCATGCCTTGCATGCCAGCCTTTTTCTGGGAAAGGGGAAACGCTGAATCAAAACAAGCTGCTTAGTGCATACACACAGCTGTGCCTTTCTCTCCCCCCTTATTTTGTTCCTGCAGATGCACACACACACACACACATACACTCATGAGTAATGTTAGGGTCAGTGAGAGTTGCTCCACTTGCCCACTGATACCGTGCTGCCAGGGTTTAGGTGGTGGTCCATGAGAATATCCAGCGCCTGTTACGGGATGGTGGCGTGTTCCGGACCGAGCAGGCGGGCACGGGTTGAGGGTTGATAGGAAGAACAGGTTTATTGTAATTGTGCAGAGCACTGAGCAGAGGCAGGCAGGGGGACAATGGCTGCTGATACTCGGATGGCACTGACTGTAGGACAAGCGCGGCGTGGAGCGAGGCAGCACACGAGGGGAAGCCAGCTAATGGGCGCCGGCCTGGAGGATAAGTTTGTGCAGGTTGTGTCTGGAGAGAAAACGTGGCGTTAGTGTCGTAGCTAACAAGTTACAACGACAGATAAACACATAAAACACACTCACAGGAAAGGGGCGGGGGCACTGGAAGCCACCGGCCTCACAAGCCCAACCATGGCAGTGCTCAGCTATCTGGCCAAGTGTTGGCAAGCGGGTTTTCTTCCACGAGACAAATGCTCTTACATACATTCAAACTGCAGGCGCTCTGCTCTTCAGTTTCTGCCCTCTGCGTCCTCTGAAGCAGATGCAAATGCAAAGCAATGTGTGCAAACGTAAAATTGTTTTGCAAATGCACACATCACAAAGTAGATAAATATTAATGTTTTTTTACGTTCCGATTAGTAACCTCAAATCCGCAGATCAACTTCTCAGATTACAATAGGTTCCTGTGAGTACAAATGTCTAAAAGACCTTTGTGACATTGTTTGTGTTCACTTACAGATTGTTAAATGGATCGCTTGATACGCACGGATCAACTCCACGTGTGGAAAGATGGAAAGTTGGAAAGATGTTTTGAAATAGACAGAATAGCTTGCCGATTAGAACACATCTATTATGTGCCCCTTTAAGGCCCGCCTCCCAAAGATACCCAGTCTGCTCTGATTGGTCCACTCAGCTGTGATTAGTTAACCGCTTCTAGCGCATGTAGGAAGCGGCGGCCTCCGCTCTCCCTTTACCTGGCTTTATTTGGGGGCCTGCCAGACTAGCCGCTGCACCGCCGTACCATCGTGATGCCACATGACATCACGATGCATTGAAAGTATTAGCTGGACTACTGACGAGACATTTCAGGAGCTGCAGGAGCAGTGTTTCTGTCGGGGAGAGATTCACCCTTTACCACAGACTTTGGTTTTTTTTAACTTTGCAGACCTTTTACTTAAACAAAAAAAACTATATAACAAACTTGAGGAAAGAGAAAAACTGAAAAAGTTTCCTTTAAAGGTGTAAAGCACATAGCATAAGTGCATTTTGGGTGTGTCCAATTCCGCTTTTGCTAAATGAACGGTGGGAAAAAAGTCTCTGTATGTTTCAAAATGGTTGTACTGTTTCTTAATCAATCATGAGTGTGTTTTGGATGTAACATGCAACCAATCAGTGGGCCATCTCCCATTCTCATTACGAGCCAAGTGTGCTTGGCAGATTAAGGGGGTGGATTTGCCAGGTAGTAAGAGTAAACACAGGAAACACTTTCACTTCACGCATGAGCAGGTCATCTGTGTGTAATTCACAGTGTACAGTACATTAATACTGTCTTGACGATGAGCCCTTAAAGGGATAGTTCAGTGATTTTGAAGTAGGGTTGTATGAGTTACTTATGCATGGTTAACATGTTACCTTATGGAGATGGTGATCAGCGATGTCATTGTCCACCAGTGTTTACAGATATCCTAACTAAGGAACCAAAAAGTGCAGTAGAATCCCCCATGTAGTGTAATGTGCAGAGGAACAACTGTCTCCAACACCAGCAGTACAGAGCAGTCAAACAATCACCATCAACAACACTAAAGAGACTGCATTTATTTTAATTTCATGCAGTTGTTTTTTTCCAGAAAAGTATTACATTATCTTCTATATTACACAATATTTATTAATGTTCCAAATATTCTATATGTTACTTAGAAATAAAATACATTTTGGTCAATGGCAAAAAATTTGCATTTTTTTTTTTTTACCCAGAGATTTTACATTTTACAATAGCACATTTTAGAGGTGCGCGATACCGTGATATTGTGAAACCGCGGTATTTTCGCCCAAGGTTATCATACCGTCAAAATCTCATACCGGCACATGGCTATGCATAAGTAACTCATACAACCACACTTCAAAATCACTGAACTATCCCTTTAAGAAAACAGCGAAATTCTTTGAACCAGGTTTTTGTTTAAAAAAAAGCACAATTGCTTTCCACAAATTAACAATGTCCGTGACCAAACCTCATTTTGAAACCAACACCCATGGGCGATCAGAGGAGGGAATTTGCTGTGTGACCTGTGTCATGTTTGGCGACTCTTTACTGTTTTGGTTCAGGGTCACCACTGTAATAATTGTTGTTTACAGCATGTCTAACCTGTATTATGAAGTTGTCTTGAAAATTAACATGATGTTGATGTTGCTGTTGCTCTGTTTCCTGGATGTGTAATTGCTAACATATTCATTCATTGCAAGGTCATTCTATGTCACTGTTGTATTTACATCTTGTTCTGCTGCCCCAATGTGGCAAAAAACATATTGCTGCTTTAAAGGGACAGTAGGCGTTTCTTGTGTGTGCCCCCTGTTTCATGCTACATGGGAATGACAATGATGTGTCCTCTTTCCTAATCCGCCATTTTCACAAGATGGAAAATACTTTGGTGGTCTCTCCCCTTCCGGTATATAGCCAAGATGGCGACCATTGACCTTAATGACTGTTGCACCATTTGGGTAATAACAGTGCACGGCATGTTGCCATACTTTTTAGTGGGAACACACCTATGTACTCAAAATAGCATGTGTGAGTCTGGACGTACGCAAATTGAGATACATTACTTTACATATGTGCACTTAATCTGGTCTTGCTGCTCTTGCTAATATTCATATACTGAAGTCTGCTTACTTTATTATTAACACAATATACCGGACAGAGAATAAGGACAATTACAATAAACAAGGGTAATTAGAGAAAGTGTTTTTTAAATACATGCTTTTTTTTCTTTGTTTAGTCTACACAATTAACGACTGCATTAAAACCAAAGCCAAGCAATCCTGATGCATAATTTCATTAGAAATCTCACATTATCAGCAGTAATTTAAGTGTTGACATTGTCCGGAGTGACAGGTTAGCTCCTAAAACACTAGAAGACTGTATTATTACCATGTCTGAAAATCATGAGATGTCCCAGATGAGGTCAGGAGCACAGGAGGCTAATTAAACCAGGGCCCTGCCACGCTCTCACATGACCCTGCTGACTTGTGGATTCTAGGACCATTTCTTAGTCTGGCCATCTTCTCATCTAATGTGAACTTGGCCATAGACGTATTATATATTCTGTAAATGATCAAGATGCCCAACAGGGAAATTAGTCCATTATGTGTAAAAAGCACTTTTGTTAAATATTTTGAGTAGGGGTTGTAACTGACATACCAACAATCATTCAGTCAGTCCCAGTAGTAGTGTTCATCAGAGTTTGGTGTGACCCTGTGTCTCTGGTTTCCCATCAGCCCCTGACAGCACAATCCTCCACCAGTGGCTCTCCCCACTCACAAGGCTCACTTTGTCTCAAACCCAAACTATGTGTCTTAATTCAATAAGGCAGAAGGGGGGGGGGGGGGTATATTCCATGTTAGACTATTACCATGTGACACTATGGAGGACTTTTACACTGGGCAATCCATAGATTTGTATGGTTGTTGATTAAAATGGTTGTTATAGCCAGACCTTTGGGTAGGATTTGCATTACATTTGAGAGACTCAGTATAGATAATGATGGGATTTAAATTTGTTATACACACCAGAAACACCAGGGCTGAAAAGAGCAGAGTTTTCTAACCAAGTAGAACTGTGCTGCGTTATAAGAATGTTCAGGTTGTGGCACAAAAAAGGCATGACGTCATCATCATCCCAATGGTGAATTAAGTTGGATTGAGCATCGTGCTTTGGGGCTTTACTGCGTCTGGGCCTGGACAGCTCATCATCATCAATGGGAAAATTAATTCCCAAAGTTTATCAATGTGTCTTACATGATAATGACAGGATAGCTGTTCACACCCCTAATCTACTACAGAATGACAAAAATAAAATGCACCTCTTGGAGTGACCCAGTCAGAGCCAATCACACCAGACCTCCTAAGAATATGACTAATATGGAAGAAGTTTTCTCAGATGATTGGTCCAGAAATGGTCACTTACCCTTTCCCACATCACGGTGAATCATTATTGTTTGTGCATTATTAGCTCCAGAAATTCAATTCAATTCAATTTTATTTGTATAATGGCAAATCACAACATAAATTGTCTCAAGGAACTTTACATAGGGATGTCAATATTACAATATTACAGGGAAAACCCAACAAATCCCACAATGAGCAAGAACTTGGCGACTGTGGATGAGGAAAAAACTCCCTTTTAACAAGAATATCTCTGGCAGAACTGGACTCAGTTGTGAGCGGCCATCTGTCTCGACCGGTTGGGGTGAGGAGAAAAATGGGGGAGAGAGCTAAGCTTTATCAAAGAGGAAGGTTTTAAGTTTAACTTTAAATGTGGAAAGCGTGTCTGCCTCCCTGACACAACCTGGGAGCTGGTTCCAGAGAGGAGGCTGGTGACTGAAGGCTCTGCCTCCCATTCTACTTTTGCAGACTCTGGGAACCACAAGTAGTCCTGCGTTTACAGAGCGAAGTTATCTATTGGGATAATATGGAACTATGAGCTCTATAAGATATGATGGAACTTGATTATTATCGGATTTGTAGGTGATGAGCAGGATATTGAAATCTATTCTGAATCTTACAGGAAGCCATTGCAGAGATGCTAAATTCACAACAATTATAACTTTGACATCAAAATGTATGCATACTTACTGTTTACTTGGATGGACTTGGATTGGGACTAGGATTTTCATATTATGGTAAGAGTAATTAAATCCATTGCAACAAGTCCTCCAACTCATACGACGAACTCTGTTGTATGTGGTAAAAACTACCATATCGACAGCTTCCTAAAATAGTGCCTCTACTGATGATAGGATGTACGCCATAAAAAGCTTTTTCCATCTCAGCGCATTGTGGGCTTCAAACGCATGGTTAATGAGCTTGTAGGTAAGGTTGATGGTTAGGGTGACTTGGCAGAGAATCGGCACGTTTACTTTACAGAAGATAAGGAAATCCAAGTACATAGGGAAACTTGTTGGACTTGCCAGGTCCACCCCGGCCCTTTATTGGCCGTGTACATAACTACTGCTAGAGGTCTGTGGCCTTTAAAACGACCTCATACGTCGTAATACGCTGTTTAAACAACATTGTTCATGGTATGAGTTGGAGGACGGGCTCAACTGTTGCCTTTAATGGTAGATAAAACACATCCAGATTTCTAAAACCCAGCAGCAAAGTTGTAAAGTACTGTAAGGTGTAGCTGAATTATTGGAGTCAGGCTTCAGACTGGTCCACATTGTCATGTGAAATCATGAACACACATTTTCATGTTTCAACATGACAATCAGAGACAAATTATGAAATACTGATGTCAAGCCAAAAATCCCCAGAGCACGACCCCACCTACCCTAGACTTTTCTTTACACGCTACCAAAACAAACTCTATGAAAATGTTTTCAGTACTTAAGAAAATCACAATTTACCCCTTTATTTTAAATGTTCTATTATGTACTGTATTTATTTTTTATGTACATTCTATCTCTCCACATTGTGGTCTGGTTTTAAGTTTCTGCTAAAGAAAATGAAATTCCATTAATTCTTATATCATGTGTTTAGTTTTCTCAATACTGTCAAATTGAGTTTCAAAGGGTATAAGAATCTGCCTTTAAGCCCATTGTGTGTTATTGAAACGAGTGTCAACTCGTTTTCATGCCACATTTCTCGACAGATTACTGAGGACATGACCTCGGTGTCCTCAATGTTAGATGCTGCCCTGATCAGAGGTTGTCATGGACAGGATATGAAACATAGCAGAGCAGAGGGACGTATGAAGCATAATGTGTCAGCATGGATAACTCTGAAACAAGCACACGGAAAGTAAACACATCTAAAAAGAGAAGGGTGTAATTAATTTAAACTAAAACCATGGATGTTTCATAGCCAGCTTTTACAGTATGGGTGTGTGTTTGTGTGTGTGTGGGTGTGTGTTCTTGTGCGTGTGTGTATTCCTCCTATGTGGGGTGTCTAAAAAACATGACAGGTTGATTGCTGAGCGGAGCAGAGAAGGGTCCAAGTTATTACAGTATCTCAATCTCTATTAGATTTAATCTCAGTCAGGGGGCCAAACACTGATGTCACTGTTGACTTTTATACAGCGGAGCCAAGCCAACATCAGCCAACACACACACACGCGCACACATACACACAAACGACAGCATAGAAAAGTGTGCTACCCCAGACTTAAGTGAAGAATATAGTGAGTTCCAACAGACACACTTTTTCACTGTAATCCATCCAGCCGTTCATTACTCATCATTTACACATGCACACACACACACACACACCCACACACACACAAACACACACACACAAACACACACACACTCACTCCCTCATCATCATATCCCACCCTGTGATAAGAGTCTCATAGCTCAAGCAGAAATCCTCCCACTGGATTTCTCCATCGCAGTTATCCCACTTTTGGGTCATAATGCCTCACAGCGCAACACAATGAACTGCGCTGTGTGGAATGCCACCTTCCTCTGCCCATGACAACACCTCGTGCCAACCTCCGCTAAGATCGGTGGTGTTTTTCTGCCCTTTTTATTTTCAATCTAGCAAAGTCAGTTTTAATGGATATAAAATCTGGAGGCTTTTGGGTTCGGATTAGCCAGCCAATTGTTTTGACAGGCACGTGTGAAGCAATTGTCTCTAACCGCAATCTTTGTGTGTGTGTGTGTGTGTGGCCCACTGCTGCCTGGAATGGCGCTGAACTCAAACTCTGTTGATGAGGAAATATTAGCAGCCATATTGTGAGCAAGAGTGAAGATGAGTTAAAACCTGCAAACGTTGGATCATTTCCCATACACAGAAATTAAAGATGCACTAATCTTCTCGACTCATTGGAGCTTTTAAGTCTTTTCTGGCTAATTGTTTCTTTTCTTATTATCAAAGGTCAGATAAACCTACCCCTATTGGAGCACCAAATGACAGACGGAGGCTTTTTTAGCGAGCTACATGGCTAACTGGTGAACACAGTAGGCCTATAGCATTTTACAAGTAAAGAGAACAGGGGTTGGGTGGAGATAAAGATTAGTTAAAAAGGGAGTCAAAATATCACTTGGCCTATATTAGTCAGTTGTCATTAGTCAAACAATTCCAGTGGTTAGCCAGTATAGTTTTTGAACAATCCATAAGTTGTGTATGGTCGCGTTTCAGTTTAACATGTCTGAATTATTTTTTCTTATTTTTTCATCAGGGAAATGGGGTTTGCTCTAGCCATGTTAGCCATTGTTAACAGTTACATTGTGAGGTATTTTGTGCGTACAAACAACCTTAGCAACATGTTTATTGATTTAAAAGTTGGACAGTACTGTGTTAATGGCTAATGTAATAACACATAAATTACATAGACGTGCATAGAGTGTACTAATACAGCTAGACTGATGTAGGGAGCAGCCATCTTGGATTTTGCTGTCTAGGTTGGCAAGGTTCTTTTGACTTTCCAAGTCAGAAATCCGACTTTGGGGGCATTCCAGTTGAAATTACCACCTGGGAACTTCAACATTCCAACTTCTCTGTTCAAATAGAACACACCATAACACACATGGAGTGTTTGCCTCCCAAAAAGCACACAACCCTTACAAAAATGTCCTGTATGCAGATCTGTATACAGCATTTCCTAGACATATGCTTGACTTGGGTGGGCCAGCCCCGCTCAGGTAGCTTAGATCACTTGGTTTCGACTTGGGTAAATCGTACTTATCTTAGAAAGCCTCATTTTGCGCTTTATAAACTTACTTAGTAACTGAGTTGGTAATAGAGACTTCTATGTCCTGTATCCACCAAATGGCAACCCACTGAGCGGGGCGGGGTCTTTCTGAGAGCTTGTCGATTGCGCGCTCACCTACACCTGCAAACCATGCAAGTTTAAAAAAAAAATAAAAAAATAATAATAATAATTAAAAAAAAATAATAATAATAATATATAAACAATTTTTTTATTAAAAATGAATAGAGTGCCAATTGGACGGTACCAGCTGTCAATCACGTTGTATCCACGTTCCAATGTATATCGTCTATTTTATTCTAAATGTGACCATTACCTAGAAAATTAACATCATTCTGTATTGAAGAAGACTTGAAACTAGAGATTGAACCATAAACTCCTCAGGAAAATGTTAACTGACGTTATAAATCAAGTTAGAAGTAGAGTCATTTTCTCAAAGAATTCTTTAGAAACTGACATCTTATTGCAACCAGTGAGTTGCCCTCTGCTGGTCATTCCAGAGAATACAGGTTTGAGGCCCTTCTGCATTGGCTTCATCTTCCTGACCCGGTGACTACGTCTATTTTTATATAGTCTATGGTAGCCACCTAGCTAGTGTCCACCAGTAGCTTGCATGTGAGGTGTTTAGAGGACAGTTGTAAATCCTAACGACAGAAAATAACCTGGGATACACTCTCCATCTCTTAACTACATGAGTCTCAGTATGCCTATTGGGTACAAGCTGCACCACGCAGCACCACAAGTAAATTCTCAACTTGCGGGAAGCATTGACTTTTACATGAGGACAGTGTACAACCTTGTTATCCTGCAACATACCATAGAACATTCATGATTCATTAAGATACGATAATCCTTTTTTAGTCTCACTGCAGGGAAATTTGCAAAAAAGATTAGCAGAAGGTGGTTGCCATTCATCAACCTCTGGGCCCAGGGCCCTCTTCACTGGGCCACTCTGCTGTCACACTTGAAGTAAGATTAACACAACTTCAAACATATATTCACCACTGAGGACCACAAACTCTCCAGGAATTGGTAGGTTACAGGAACATTTTGATGATTATCCCTAAGGGAAATGCACTTCAACAACCTCTGCCATTCTGTCTCCCCTTGAAAGGGAGGAACTGAAGGTTGAGCCAGGACATTAATCTTTTGCTCCACACTGTTCCCTCCCCCAGTCTCATGTTCCTTGCTGAAAGAGTGCAGTCGTGAAAAAAATAAATAAAAGGAAAATACAGCACTGTGTAGCCTCAGTCTTCCTCCCCCCACTCCCTCCCTCCCCTCCTCCTCCCCTGGTGGCAGATGGGATATTGAAGTCAGACTGGTTCTATTCCCCCTAGGGATGGGGGTCACCAGCTTATGGTAATGAGTGTAATTACGGAAGCTAGCCTCTCTCTCCCTTTAAATGTCACTTTCTTTCCCTCCTGTATGTGGCTTTAAGTCCACAAATTGCAATTAAAAGATGGTTGTGACAAATCTGACGTTGCAGGGGGGAATCCATGTCAATAAATTTACCTCTCGCAACATTGCAACATTTATTTTTCAAAAGGATCAATATACTGATCTTCAAATTCACAACCAGTTAATAGTAAGGAGGTGTTGATATGGTGAAACCTTTGACCTTCCATATGAATGCTTACCCAACTTCTTGGGTCAATTCTGTCCTAAATATTTCTGCATTTTAGTGTGTTTTATCATATGGTTGTGTAACTGTGACATGGAAAACCGTCAGCAGAGCAACTTTCCTTCATCACATTATATTCAAAAGAGTATCAGAGCTTGTGACAGACCATCCATGCAGACAGAGAAGACAGAAGGCATGTTAAAAGGGGAGAAAAATGCTGCCTCAGGAAGGAAACCTGTGTATTCATGACGATTGATGACGGTAAACCAAAATTTCACGTGGGGCCGGAGGATCCGCCTGCTTCTTTTAAATCAGCGGTATAGGAAAACTTTGGATTCCCAGTGAGCTACAATAGTAACGGTGAGCGAGTGGTGGATCAGACGAGGACGGTGTCGGCGCTGTTTTAACTGCGTAATATGGTACAATATTAACATTTTTGTGTTCCTTATTTATGATTGCAGAATGTTTAAATATAGCCCAAGTGGAACAAACACTGCTAATGCACACGTTTTTTTAAATTATTATATTTATTTCGTACTAAACTATGCATTTGGGGGTTTTTGTTGCTTTTTCCCCATTGTACCGAACTCCTACTGAAATGTGATGTCAAAACAGTGCCGAAAACCGAATTCTGTGTAACATTCCACCCCTATTGATAGAGTAAGCGACTATTTGGTAGTCATACATGTTCAAAACTGAAAAATACAATTAAAAATGATAGCATTTAATTTGGCTGAGATATGCTAAAGTTGGTGTTTTGGCAGGTAGCTACACAAATTTGTTCGTGGGTAATTTCTGCATTTTTGAATGAGGCAAAATTCTTTTGATAACTTTTTGTCAGCTCCTCTACAGATGCTACGTGCCAAGTTTCGTGCTGACCGGACGCACTGCCTAGGAGGAGTTCGAAATAGTAGGTTTCCCATAAATTGCGATTTTGCTGGGAGAAAAGTCAAGTCCGAAATGGGCGTGGCCTATTTAAGGGCATTCATTCTGGGAACACGTGGATATAAAGTTTATGAATGTGCGATGTGTATGGTATGGGAGTTACAGGGCAAACCCGTTTTTATTCTAGCGCCCCCTAGAGGCAGAAGTGTGTACATTGTTGTGCCTGAGGTGTGGGCAGGGTTCTGGACCAGTCCTGAAAATGCCACGGCTCCACCATTCACGGTTTAGGCTGTGGCGGGACTCTTAGCTTTGGAAAACATTTTAAAAAGTACAAAAACAATGGGGTAACCAGCACCGCTGGCTTTTCTGCCCCTTAGAGGTCAATAAACGAAAGAGGGAATGCCCGTATTTCCTACATCCTTTAAATGCAGCATGAAGGTCCATGCAGGCAGTTTGCGGGAGAGAGAGCGAGTGGGACGGAGAGACTTGTGGAGCAGCAGAGGGGAGGAGGATAGGAGGGGAAGGAGGAGGAGCAGAAAGTTCCGGAGGAGAAAAAAAAAAAAAAGTTTGAAAGAAGAAGAGAGAGGTTTCCAGTGGGTCGGCTCGTCGGCGAGGGAACAAGCGAGCGGAGGCTGCGAAGCGGAGGCAGAAAACGGACCAACGTCTGCGCGCGCGGGGATTTTACTGCTGCCGGGGAGTCGCTGGGCACGCGCCTGCCCCCTGTGTGCGTCGTCGGGCGGATTACATGAGGCTGACTTCACGATGAGGAGCGACCCTGTTCTGTTCACTTCCAGCCGGGGTGAGTGGCTCCGGCTGCGGCTGACCCCACCTCCCTTCTCCGATCTCGGAAAAATCACAGTGTAGAGGCTGCCACCCGTCAGTCACAGGGATGTTCTCAGAGGAGATTAAACTCCAACTGGGAATTTAAAAGTTTAATCTATGTTCCCATAGATTGGCGGTGACTTTATCATGCTGATTCACACAATGCATCTTCTTATATGGCAGTTTGGTCTCTTATCAGTGTACATGTCGCCCCCCCCGCCCATGTTCTTTAATATTTGCACATGATAGTCCTACTCGAATAGATTTAAATTTTTTTTCCAGACAGAATTGCTTTATCTGTGAAAATAGCCTTTTAAACAGTGAATTGTTTCTTTCTTATTTGGCAGTGCGCTTCAAAGTCCCTTGGTTGGCAGCTCGTTGCTCTGGAGGCACGCGCGCACGTACGCATGCGCACACGCCGGAACGCGCTGAATCGAAGCGGTGAAATCATAGACTTATGTGGGTGAAGATAACAGGAAAATTGAAATGAGCAGTGTTTGTAAAAGGTTTGTTTGTTTCACTGACAGAGTGGGAGGGGTTCGGCGGGGGGGGGGGGGGGGGGGGGGGGGGGTAACTGTGGAGGGACAGTTGGCTCCTGACAGTGTCATCGGGGTTTTAGTCGCTTTGTGTCCATGTACAATGAACTTCATGCCGAAATCCATTCAGCCATCTGCTAAAACAAAAAAAAAAACGTGACTTTTTTCTCTGCGGGAGTTTAGACCTTGACCCTTTTATGAGCTGAGCATTCCATGTAGCTTTTAAATGGATGGATCTGAAACTCATAGGCTTTGTTCAGGCTGCTCACTGCTGCATCCCTCTACACTGGAATAGGATCAACAGGCTCCTTGAACTTGCAGGCTACAGCCGACAGACTGGACAGAACGATGGAGCAAGAGCCCCCTTTTACCTGCGATGACTCCCAGTGTGAAAATGAATGCTCCTTTTCTGGTGTTGGAAGTTTTCCCCAATGACTTATTGTGCAGCAACCAGCTTCGAAAGCATACGGCATTGTGACCTTAAAAAACAAGTCTGTTTCTCATTACCTCACGGTTGCTAGACAACAGACCCAGATACAGCAACAACAACACATTTTGAGTTGCATGCTTAAGTGAAACGTAAAATAAGGGATCAGGAGAAATCTTAAAATTACTGTAAGTGATGCAGAGTAACTCTGGCTTAGGCTTCACTCTTTCCTGCACAGTTTCAGTTGACCTGTAGGGTATAAACATGGTGGTTCTGTCCTTGCCCCCTTACTGTATGCCCAAGATATGATACAACTTGGATTTTCTACATTTGCTAAATTCTGCTAAAACCTCCCTCAGTCAGTATGATCACCTTTTTGTCTTGGGTTAGACTTCCAGGCTCACTTTAATGCTAGTTAAATTAAATTGTAAACCTTTTCAATCTATGTATATTGCCAATGGAAAGGGCCTTATTTTTTCCTTCACCAGGTCAAAGGCCATCCACCTCTACGGTTCTATTCAAAAAAGTAATTGGAAGCATTGCCTTTCATGCACTTAACTTATTTTCTATCAAATTATCCAGCTCAACGCAGGATGCCAGTGCACAGTCAGATATTGCACAGATCAGGTCATCACTGGGGTAAAGCCACACTAACATGAACCCCGGAATGACAACACAAATGCTCTGTATCCTCAGTGTCTTTTGCCTGTAGTGGTGAATGTGGCCCTTCAAAAACAGGACCTCTGCTGGCAGCTGCAGGGTATCGGGTAGCACGACGGCACTCCTCTGCCCAGCACTTGCTGAGGTTCTGACAGACATCCATTGTTCAGAGGAGTTGTAATCACATCTTAGCAGCACATGAGAATATAACGGATGGTGTTTTGGTTTTGGATTTGGACGAGGGTTTGACCACTGTGAGTTTAAAATAACCAATATGCAGGTATGTAAGAGATGGTAAGTTTACCCAGTTTCCCAACTCTTTTGGCTTTTCTTGGAGGGTCATTTATTGGAATTGTGTGGGAGGGGAGGAGGGGTGTTGTACTTCACAGGCTGAAAAAACATTCATGAAACACATTTAAATCAAAGGCAAAATGTCAATTCAGAGTAAGGGCGTGTCAATTAGTATTATTTTCAAATTTACAATAAATATGTCCACCAGACAGCGGCACAGCGAAATTCAGTGGCGTGTCCTTGAAAACCCTGCGATGCCGGGGGGTTTGCTGACTTTGTGATTACATTGTTCGTGGGTCTCGAAAAACACCAAGATCCTTTGCAGTTGGTCAATAGTGTCAGAGTTCCCCAAACATGAACTCTGCCAAAAATGTCTGCTCAAATTGAATCTGCATCTTGGCAGTTCCATTGAAATGAAGTAGTTGCAGTCCAAAATGTGGCTGTTACAAAGTAGTGGTGTTGCAAAACCCTAAGAAGGCAATTGCATGTACTGGTCTCCTGAACCCTGTTTTTCTTTTCTTTTTTCTGTCCCTGTTGACACACGCTGCTCGTGGATTTTGGGGGAAACACAGTAACCTACATTGATGGATTCAGGGATCCCTTTCAGCAGGTCCTTGCTCAAATGGTCTCCCACTTATGGGGTGCCATGTTTTTGAGGGGGAAAAAATGTGTTAAAGTGTTTATTGCCACTCATTATTTGCAGCTTTCCTCACGGAAACCCTGAGTCGAAGAGCAATTAATTGGGGTGTGTGTGATGTGGGCAGAATGGGTACATGGTGTCACCGTCCTGGCCCACTTGGCCCATTTTGAGTGTGTGTGTGTGTGTGTTGGGGGGAGGGGTCACTTTCCATCTCTGTTTTGTTCAGGACAGTCATTCGCCCCAATGATGATTGAAGTTTAAAAGCTTTCATCTGTGAGACGTGTGAGCCACTCTCTGTTTGGTGGCTTGGGGGGGGAGATGAGGAGAAATGAGTTTGTAATCTCTCCCTCTTTCCCTCCAAAGCTGGCCTGTCAGTAAGCTGGCATGCGGGAACAGAGACTTTAATTTTCGAGCCGACTAATCATAGCCCTCCCTGCCTTTCCGCTGTGTCAATATCCAAGCGCGAGCACAATTCAGGAGGGCCTGATGCATGCCAAGAACGAACTGGCAACCGGCCTGCTGATTTAACATCATGTACCAAGCATTTAGCTTTGGACTCCTGCCTCAGTTGAAACAGTTGAAATAGCGCTATTTATTCTTGGCGTTGATGGTTACCTTGGTAATTTGGGTCCATTAGGAGAGGATCATTCCCGGCTCGTCGCAAGGTGTCTTTAATGGGCTTATTGTAGTAATAGGATGAGCCCTTTTAGCTTTGTGATGCTGTCTGTCTATCTGTCTCTCTTGGACAAAGGTTTTAGGATTACAAGACCAAAGCTGCATTCGTGAGGGGGGGGGGGCATAGTTAATTTAGCGGAGGTGAAGAAGAGTGTGAGGGGGCTCACACAGCAAGAGGTCCTGCAGATTAAGGATGGTCCTGAAGTAGAGACAACAGCCACAACAATGGGGCGGCTGAGGAGCAGGCTTTATACAAACAGATACACTTGCGGGCACATAATGTGTTTAAATGTGGGATTTCCTTGTGTTTATGTAAATTTTATGCTGTGTTCTAAAGTGTATTTGTGTGTTAGATGTCCAAATGTGTGTGGTGTGGAGGGAGGGGCTCGGCCTATAGCGGTCTGGTACTGTAGGCGGGATGTATTGGGTGACAGGACTGTTTAATCATCTGGAGATAAGATACAACGGGTATCAGACCAAACAGATTTTCAGCCTGTTCCATTCTTTCAGTGCGAAGATTTACAATTCCCTGCAGATCTCAGACTTTTCCATGGGTGTGTACACATGCAGCGGACTGGGTTGGATGCACTCTGTTGGCCACAGCAGGTCAGTTGGACTAAGACGAGGCTGCTGTGGAGGGTAAACTCACCAGAATCCTATTTTTACTTGTTTTCTTTCCGTAGTTGTGGTGCATCATGATGATGTAAGTGTTGCTAATTCAAAATCTTTTTCTGGATCCCTTAGGCAACTTTCTTCAACAATGCACTTAGCTGCAAATTGTGTGACTTTCAGGGCATAATTTAGCTACTTCCTCTTTAAGACAAACCTCTGTCGCTGTGACTTTCTGTGTTGACACATATGCAAGTCATAAGCCAATCATCAAACATGAATGCAAATTAGCCCATGGCGTCATCAAGCACATCTTTTGCAGATTTTTGCCACATTCTATTGCCACAGGTTATCATGCTTGGTAAATTAAGTTTATGACAATCTTACAAACTCACTTTGAAGGTTTCACTGTGAAATCTGGTAGCACCACTAAAGCTGTGTCCAAACTAGTGCCATTCTTGTAATTTAGTCAATTTCATTTCATTTATCTTTATTCATTGCTACAGTTAACAACACGATTTTACTTATCAATTTAACCTGTCTGTTATTTTAAAATGTATGGTTCCAAGAGCCCATTGAACAATTGTTAAGTCTTTAAGCAGTACCTTACCCACAGTCCAAAAACCCAAATGTCTAACCCAACTTACAATAAAAAAAAAAAAATCTAATTGTTGATTTATTTTCTGTTGAATGACTAATCCCTGAGCTAAAATGGAAGAAAAGGTGGATGAATATGACTGCAGTCTGAGCAAATTAATATTAGAATGGCACAGATAAAACTTTATCTCAGAATTCCTCAGCTCAAGCTACCCGCAGGAACCGAGTTCTGATCCGTAACCGAACCCTCTTTTCAAAATATGTTTACCACACTGCATGGGACTCATTGTTAGCACTGAATTTCATACTGACTTTGACTAAGAAAGCCAGACCTACTCTGTAAAGTCATCAGGTGCTCTGATACCCCCCCTCGACAGATCAGATCCGTGCATCCACCACTTATATCTGGGTTGAATAGTCATCAGAAGATAACTGGTTGATCTAAGTGGGTTTGAAATTTCCATTACTTCACTAATCAAAAAGGCCTGTTCAACGTGACACCCATTCCTCACACCCAGGCTGCTACCATTCCCAGTCCAACCGAGGAAACCACATGTATTCTGTTCCCACCAGAGGATAGAATCCCTAAGCTGGAGCTTCTATACACCCACCCGATGTTTCCTTCCATCCCTTTCCCCCCTTCCCTCTCCATGGCCTGCGGTTTTTAGCTGTGCACCCTCTAATTATCTTTTAAAAAGAGATACCAAAGACAGCGCTCTCCTTAAACACTATCTGCCTTTGGTTTGCTTTTGAACCCCCTCCCCGTTTCCTCCTCTTCCCTCATATCTTCTTCAAACCTCCGTCAGCACTGCCCTATCCCTCCATCACTAACCACCCCCACCTCTGCAGATTGGGGCTTTGCAGATGTGTATTTGTGGTCGGAGGGGGGCAGGGGGGGGACCATCTGCTTGTACAGTAAACCACCTGTACAGTTCGATAGCAATCAGCCCCGCTCTGTGATGTTCGCCTGGCATGTTCCACTGGAACGAAGAAAACACACAAGCCTCCAAATTACAGACCTGAGGAAAGGGGAGAGAGCAGAGACAGCTTGTCTTTCATCATAAACTAATGCAGCATCGCCCGTCCTCTGATCTCCTCATAACTCTCCCTCTCTGCTGGTGCTAGTCCAAGTCGAGGCCTTCCAAACCCCTTTATGAAACATATATGATATTTGGTAATATTTCATGACTTCCACAGCTTCTCACCAGCAGTGCAGAACGAACATGCCAGCACACAAGCCTCTTCCCATTCGAGGAATGAGATGTTTTTCGTTCATTCTTTGATGCACAGCTATGGTGTTGCGCTTGAAGCTTTTATTACCTCCACTAAGGAGGTTATTTATTCACCGCGGTCCGCTTTTTTGTTTGTTTGTTTGTTGGTTGGTTGGTTTGTCAGCAGGACTACACCAAAACTACTGAATGGATTTCCACGGAAAATGGCCCATTCAATGTTGGCGCTGATCCGGACAAAGGGGTAGACTTTCTTAAACATTGCGAGCAAATGTGATATCCCAGAGAATGTTACATGGCTCTTGATGAAGTCATATATAAAATTCGCAAGAGTGTGTGGGAATTGTGGTGCAGATCCAAATGAAAGTCTGCATGGATTTGAATGTGGTTCATAAGGGGACTACGGTCTACTGAGTGCCATTCTAGTATTATCATTAAAAATGCAAACGACTTCCTATTTAAGGAATATAAGCTATTTTACATTCACGTATCATGAGAATACTTTTGATCGACTATCCTTTTTGCTGGAATATAATATTTGCTTGGAGAGTTTTCTAGTTGATGTTCAACAGCTTTGGTGAGAAAAGTAATAAACAAACCCCAAACACCCTGGATTGTCTATTTTGGAGAAAAACACTAGCAATGCAGAGGATACTGCTCTCTTTTTTTGCACAATATTAGGCCCCTTCTTCTCTGTGTTTGTGGGCTCCTGTATAAACATGTGTAGATTATCCCAGTGATGCCGTGCTGTGTTTAGGTGGCCTACTGGGGGCAGTAACCATGGCGATGCCAGACCGTAAACCAAGCTCAATTACGGTTACACTCGACCGCACAGTGCAATTAAGTTTCCCGTGACCACAGAAAGTGCTCACCGGAGATGATTTGCTGCTCGAGGGTTGGCTCATTAAGTGTTTCAGGCTCCGTGTGCACCTATTGGGGGAGGGATCTATCACCTGCAGCGGTGAAACACACCAGGTGCTTGCAGCAGATGTTAATCTAGCTTTGTATTTTTATGTTTTTCGTGCCATTAAATGGCAACATTTTCTATTTGCACTGTAACCATTCCTCTGTCACCTTTGATAGTGAAGAAAACATACAATTTCTAGAGAAATGGCTTTTACCTTTTTTTAAGGGTTCAGTCTAAGTAACTTTTGCTTGTAAAAAAAAAATGAAGCAGGACATTCACTCTCATTCTTATCATCACACTCAAGCTTTCAGAAACCCCCAGCTTCCTCTCGTCATGTCAGTTGTGCAACGGATTACATGGTTTCCATTTGAAGTAATTCAAATGAGTTATGTGTTAGCGCTCATTCCTTTTGCGTTCTAAAGAATGACAGCTGTACAGCGGAGAGGTTTGCCTCCGTCTGCTTTGTGTGCTTATATTGAAACGAGCCAAATTTCATTAAAAGGAATGTTAACATTTTCTCACCGAGCTGCAAGAAACATTTTATTTAAATTAGGAATGTGAGAATTGACCGAAGGTCACTTTCGGCCGCGTGAGCCTTTTCGCCCCCTGCCAAGACTTTCATTGTTGTTTTTGCAAACCCTCACTTATCCAAGTAAACTATGATGATTTACAGGAGTGGCATGGCTTTACGGTGTTGATGGCTTGTAATTAGAACGAGTCGCACACATTTTCTCAAAGGAAAAAAACCCAAAACAGTCTCAACTCAGTGAGAGAAACTGGATTTGTTTTTGATCACGTGTGTATGACTTGGTCAAATCGCGACGCAAAGTCTTCTGAGCTGTGCATGGGTGCGTGTGTGCGCGTGAGCATGCGTGTGCGTGGAGGCAGATCCTGACCTGAAAGCTTGTCAAAAGCCCAGACTAAACACACCCCTGAAGTGTTAAAGACGCTGTTAGTAACCAGAAACAGACACCTGAAACTCACACACACACGCACCGGGATAGTGTCTGTCAGTGTGTTGTCATTCACAACAGCTGTATGCTGGGAAGAAGGCCTTCCTCCCTCAGACCTGGCTAAGCATTTTTGCACCGACAACAACAACGTCGCCGCTGGGTCTCAAGTGCTCTGTGAGACCCGAACATGACCCCGTTGCCTTGTACACACACACACACACACACACACAAACGCACACACGCACCTACACACACAGCTCACCCAGGAAAATCCCTTTGTCCTGAGCTCAACGTGAAAACATCCCTCTGACTTGTCTAGGTGCTTTTAGTCTTGTGTATTTGCTTGTTTGGGTTGGGATTCATTTTTTTTTTTAGTGGAGATAGCTGCTTTCATTTGTCATGCAGAGCCTACGTTGACACAGCAAATGTGGTTAGCGGTAAATGACACTGCGAAGAATGCATTTCATGTAAGCTTACTGTAAAAGAAAAAATGTGTGACCCTTGTTTGCAAATAGTTGAGAACTGGTCAAATTGGTGTTTTGCTTCACTTATACGAGAACATATGTTTATCTGACAAGTAAAGAATGCTCTTATGTACAATGGAGTGAGGAGCAGCAGATTCATGGGTAGATAATATCATTTGAGGTGGAGACAGTTGGAGTGAAAGTGACTTGACCATGAAGGAAAAGGAAGTGAAGGACAAATGGGGGGAGAAAGGAGTGGGTTTTAGAAGAAAGGCAAGGGGGGTTTGTTTGCACCATGAGGTATTTTTCTGCTCGCCCTCGGGCCCTGTTTGAGGGTGGTCCTCCTCGCACTGTGCCACTTCATTTTCCCTCGCCTGTCTTTGGTGATCTGGAGAAGTTGCTTCGGGATTTTAATGACACGTGCGAGCACACACACACACACACACACACACACACACACACACACACACACACACACACACACACACACACACTCACACGCAGCGTTCTGACCACCCTGGTGGAGGTAAAGTATTGCACAGGTTGCACAAATCTCTATGAAACATTAAATGGTGCAGTAAAGTGTGCTTGGCTGTTCTCGCTGTTACATAAAAACAGGCATGGTGAACGCAATCCATGATGTGTTTGTGTGTGTGTGTGTGTGTGTGTGTGTGTGTGTGCGTGCAAGTGTGTGTAGTGCTACATTGGGGATGTTAGTGCTGCTGTGTGGATTTGGCCTCTTTAAACGCCTGCATTTGACGTCGAAGTGAAAGTTTAAAGATGTGATGTTTTTACTGTTCCCGCTATTAGACTTGGATAAATGTTGTTTATTACTTCATGCTCATTAAGAAGGATCTTTTGAATTAATTAGAAATCGGGGAAACATTCCTAAAAGCATTATTAACAAGGGTCAGGTGACAAGAGAATATATGTACATCTAGGGATGAAACGATTACCAATGTCACGGCTTCCCATCTGTGCTAATCCACCCATTCCCCTACGTGATCAAAGAGAATCAGTCAGTCAGGAGAGCGTCATGTTGTCAAGGTTCAGCACAGAACACACTCTTTAAGTTTCAGTTTCCCCCTCCTGCACCAAGAGAGGGAAGGAGAGAGAGAGAGAGAGAGAGAGGGAAGGAGAGAGAGGGAAGGAGAGAGAGAGAAGGAGAGAGAGAGAGAGAGAGAGAGAGAGAGAGAGACGGTGGTCGAGCGAGCTACACAGAGGATGCAGAGAGAGAGCGACAACAGTTTAAAGCCCCAGTGTGTAATTTTTGTAATTTTCTGGCGTCATCTGGTGGTAGAGTTGCAAACCGCAACTAACTGAGCGACCGGCAGGGGACACTTTATGATGGCGCACCGCTAATTCCATTTCCGGTTTCTGGCAACGCTGGAAATTCAACCCGAATTCGTCTTATTCGATGAGCAGCCACAAATGATGATCGGTGAGCGATGAGCCATTCTTTTGAAAGCTTTATGTTTCAGTACTTTTTGATAATTTCCATCATATTTTAAAAATACCGTGATTATACTGATAACTTTTTTGGTCACTATAACCGTGGTGTTAAATTTTCTATAATTCTCCATATACATCACATACATATACACACTGTATGTCAGTCATCAGAGACTTTGCTTTGTAGTTCGTACCCAGGATGTGGTTACTTGAATATCTCTGCAGGGATACTCGGATTGCTGGATTAGCCAACAGCAGATCGTTTCTCTGCTTATTCTGTTCAGAAACAGTTTCCCAATTAACTGTATAATAACATTAATGGCGGTGTACAAAATTCACGGAAAATATTCATAATGTCTCAGGTGACGTTGTGATTTGTCCAAACACAGCCCAAACCTCAAATATAATTAGTTTAATGCCATGTACGACACAGAAAAGTTGTAAGAAATCTCATTGGCAGACGTTTGGTATTTTTTCTTGAAAATTGAATTAAGTTTATTACCAAAATATATTTTAATTCTCCTTTCATGGACTCATGGACTAAATAATTACTCGTTTCACCTCCATTGTGACATTGAATGATAAGACACCTGGAAATTACATGGAAAAAATGAATTTTCTAATCCACTGGCATTATTCCGCTGTTAGATCTCTGCAAAGATTTGCTCCGCAACTGTCACAATCGAGCATTCATTTGAATCCACCAGCCTGGCGTCGTGGTACTAAAAGCAACTTTGAACACTGTTGTTGGCTGACAATGACCTGCCACACACAGTCGGCGTGTTGGATGCAGTTGCAGGCCAGTCAGCTTCTTCCATACCAGACTGGGAAAACCATTTGTTAACGGAGCTGGTTTGTGCACAGCGGCAATCGTCAAACAGGAAAGGAACAAACAGAAACTGTGGACACAGAGTTTGAAGAATACTATTGTCTGAAACATCGTTGTATGCTGTTGCATTAAGATTCCTTCTCATTGGAACTATATGGCCATATCGTGAAAAACTGTTTTGTCTGCTCTATAGCCGCATTTTCCAAAATAATTACCGAGCAAATTTGACACAAACTATTAAAATTTAGGGCAAAAAATAAGAAAGAAATAAGAAAATGCGACTGATGAACTGGTTTGGAAAAATTCAACTGAGTTGCACAGTGTGGTCAGGTGTAGACTACATCACACACAGAGAGGAGAAGAAGTAGAGGTCACGAACCGGAAACTAAACGAGTTATTTGCCAACTGCCAAAAAAGTTTAGAGAAAAAGGAGACGAAACAGAACTAGTGGTTCTGTAGCATCGGAAACAGCTGATCAGTCATGTGAGTTCATGTTTACTCTGTCGGAACGTATTGTCAAAGGGTGTTTCCATCTCCCTTTTTGCACAAGTTTTTCCATTTAACATATCTCTGATGCGATTCTTTATTTTTGAATCTTTCCAGCATTCCTGTTGTCTCTTTTTCTACCTCACTCTGTTAAACTCTTTCCCACCTTCGCTCTCTCCTGGCTCCTCTACCTTTACTACCTCTCTCTTGGACCCTCTCCTCCTGTTGGATAATGGCAATATGTGAAGAATGCGTGCAGTGAAAGCTGTATTCAGCCTCAGAGCTGCTGCCCAATACCCAGACCTCGTCTGCCGTTCGAAAAATGGATTATAGTTGCCTCGGAAACCTACAGGAATATCTATGGGAGACTAAAAGTTTTGGGCCGATTCTCCTCCATCACTGGCCAGCTAAGGGCGACCTCACCTGCTGCTGGTTAATCGTAGATGCCTGTGCGATGGGCGGAGGGAGTTACGATCAGATCTGGTATTCGGAACGTGTTTTGAAGGAGATGTTTGTTGCTTCATCCCAGATACCCGGAATTAAATAGTAAGAACATCTAGTCCCCACTGAAAAGCCACATTCTAAGCTTTAACCTGAGTTCCTCGTGTGGAGCAGCTGCGGGGCTGGTTAGTTTTACACTTCTGGGCCATTTAGCACTCGAGTCAGATCAGTCCACCTCCCATTTAGCCTGAATGTAGTCTAGGCTGATTTAATATGGTTTTGTTCGAAGAAAATTAACGTATCACTCACTGCTAACTTGGCAGGGGGTGTGAGCTCCGTCTGCCAAGTTAGGAATGAAACTTAATGTATGACTAGATACTAAGAGAGTGCAAGACTTGAAATTGAGTTGAAATTAATGAATGTTTGACTCAGATATAAGATAAAAAGTAAAATGTAATTTTTCTCTCATAACTCTTTCAGGCAACACCCTTTGTTTGTGCGCTGCCTTTGACGAACATAGTTTTTCTTTGTCCACGTGTCTGGCTCCCATTTTGAACGCATGTGTGGTC